>NC_052630.1:83068968-84493468 GCF_016161935.1 Mauremys reevesii
CTGCCAAAAGCTTTGTGATTCCCAGACATACTGCGAATCATAATTCCTCCCCTCTGCATCCTGGCTCAGAGGGTAGTAATTTGTTGCTGTCCTTTATCAGCAACAAACTGCAACACCCTCAGTGCCCAAACAGTTGCACTGGCAAGTACATTCTCTGCCCTTCTCCACCCTTTTTCTCTAGGGGTAGAAAGCGAGTGATCAACATCATCTGATTCCTACAAGCCCTGACCCAAGGTCCAGGGAGCTCATGCAGAGGAACAATTTTTATTTCCCTTACTCCTTTACATGGGCATGTAGTTCAAGTCACAGTCTAGTGCTAAGGTAGTCTACATTACCTCATTTCAAAAATAATGGAACATCCTTTTTTCCACCTCTATATTTTAAGATGGCTTTTACAAAGGAGCCTACTTGCCAGACCGCAGATCAGTTGATCAGCTCAGAGCTAGGACTGACATAAAAGAACATATTACTAGAGCATGTAGTAATTACAGTGTTTATTGGCACTGCTGGAAAAGAAAGAGCTTTTTGGAGGGATTCAAAATTATCTTTGCTCTTCAACAACTTTGTTTAAAGGCTCGTCTACACTTAAAACATTACAGCAGCACAGCTGGAAAGGATTCTGTAATCCACCTCACCAAGTTTAACAGAAGAATTCTTCTATCAACCTAGCTCCGTCTACATGGGGACTTAGGTTGGCTTAACTGAGGTGCTCTGGGGTGTGGATTTGTCACATCCCGGACTGATGTATTTACACCAACCTAATTTTCTAAAGTAGATGGGGCCTAAGAGATGTACCCAGAGGCACCTGCTGTCCTGTATTTATGTGGCACCAAACCAGTTCACTTTTGTTCCTTCCAGTGAGAAATTGTTCTATATATCTCTCAGCAAAGGCACAAATCTCTGTTCCGTTGCTTGTGAGGATGATCTAAATGAGGGAGGTTTAAAAAGGAAATACAAGTAAGATTTTCAAATTCCTCAGTGAAACACAAAGCAAAATCCTTTCTCATGAGAGGGAAATGTAGTAAATGAGTGGTATGCGAGTGTCACTCCAGAGATAAAACATTGGCAGTTCTGCCATTTTCAAGTGATTTTTGTGATAATAAATCATTTACTATCAAAAGTCAACAGAATTCATATGGCACATTCATCTTAACAAATAAGAGAACATGAAGGAATTGAAAGGGTTCTGAATGGGAAGTTTACTGTGTCTAAAATTAACAGTGACACCCACATTTTTAATATGTGCTTGAGGGTTTATATATCAGCAAAAATGACTCCCTTAAATTTCCCAAGATTTTTAATAGCTGTTCTTACATTATTGTAACTTTTATTATTATTGTTTGCTAAGCAACATGATTGTTCCTGATGCTGTACAATATATAGAAGAATACGTGGTGTCTACCCCCAGGGAATTCCATTCTTAGACAGTACAATTCAGGCACAGAACACACTGGTTCACCATATCAAGATACAGTCTCCCTCTTCTGCTTGGCCTAAACAACACACCAGGCTGAGGCTCTCTCTCACCTGGAAGATGTCCTCAGCTTCTTTCCCCAATGACCATTAAAGGGCTACCTACCCTTAACTTACCAAAGTTACTTGGTAAGCCACCTGGCACAACTTCCCTCTTAAATTCACCCAGCAGGTTCTCATCAGCAATGTGGCTTTTTGGAGGTCCAGTTGTCTTCTCTCCAGAATCCTGAGCTTTTCTGCACAGCTTCACCTACCTTTAAGAACATTGGGAGCTCAAGTTCCCACACTTAAGTGTACTGCGTTCCTCTGCTTCGAATTCTCTGGTATGCCCTGAGGCTTGATGTGTTCCAGAGTGTGTAGCACCAATCGACATGCATGCACTTTACAGCAAAGGCATTCAGGGCTCAGGAGAAAAGCAGCTGGAGTGGGCAACAAAGTAAGAGGGAGCCACAGGTTTGGAGAAGGGAGAGGGAGGTGGCGGCAGGTAGATAAACAACAAGCACGTGTATGGTACTCTTTAAATAAATAATTATAATAATAATCCTGGGAGAGGATAAACGGAGTATGGCTGACCCTTGTGTAGGTGTAGGTGCGAAGACAAAAGGAGTCTTCATCCCTTGCATCCACTGAAAGGGGTGGGGAGGAGGAGGAGGAGGGGAAGCAGTTACAATTGCAGTTCCTGTACCACACCTGCAGGGTGCATACCTGTGTAAGAACCAATGAATTACACCTAGGTTGGCATTTCTCCCCACTGGCTTCAGCACAGGCCTTAATGGCACAACGTGACCCCTCCAATGGCACACAATTAGATAATGGGGTTGCAAGTAGGCAGCAATCAGTCAAGTGCCCTGCAGGAGGAGAATCTCTTTCACCAAAGCCGTCCTGTACTTAAAAAACAAAGGGGAGGGAGTGGTTGATTCATCTCAGTTTACAGAAATAGCTGAGGTTCCTGCCCTTGCTCGATCTGAGCATAGTTTAATAGAGGATTAGTTTCCACAGACACATATAAGGAAACTGCTTACAGGGCAAAATAAACTTTTGACATTTACATCTCTCTGTCTCCTGTGTGAAGCAGGAGCCATGTTTTGCAAATCTAGAAGTGGCAGAAAGAATCCTTCTTTTAAAAATAATCTTCCTGGCTTATTAAGCACCAGCCCTGAAGGTTTGTTACAGAGAAAACTGGGTGCTCCCTATCAGGAACAACTCTATGCGTGGTTGTTTCACAGATCAGCTCTGGTGACACTTCAGAAAAAAGCCACCTGCTGCTTCCCTCAGCCAGAGGTGCTGCAATTGACATTTGAAAATAATATATAAAATAAAATAAAGGAAGAGAAAATGAGGAAGATGAGAGATTGGGGACAGAAAACACATAGTGGATAGAAATTTGCACTAACTATCTGAAGCCAAGACTAACAGGTAACAAGACTGCAGAGATTGTTTCATTAATTCATATTCTAAACTGATACCCAGCAATCTCTGCAAGCCGGCAAATAACCTGAGATAGATAACATTATTAGAAAAGTGGTAGAACACCCAAAAGTATCATCATTACCTTGTTGGGGAGATAACATTTCTGATCCACTCCTGAATAATAAGATTATTTCTCCAAATGCTATTTCATATTTCTGATTCCACTCTTAGAAGTTGTATCCATAATTAAGATACAGTAACTGGGGGCAGTTTTACATAGAGAGAAAAAAAGCACAAAAGGAACTTTTCTCCTCCATCACACTTGCCCGTATTCAATAGCTTTCCACTTCCCATTGTCTCATCATTTTGCAAATGATGGATGAGTAAGTTTGGAATTAAATTAATAAAAAAATAAAAAATGTGATCCTGGCTAAAGGTGAGCAGCACTATAAATACATAAATACAAAAGGCCAATGCATAATTTTCCAAAGTGGACAGCCAAATCCCTCATTTGGATGTTGAAATTGTTACTCAAATGGCTGTTTTATTTGCCTGAGTGCTGACTTAATAGATTGAATACAGGATGTGGCAGTACTGTTAAGGCACCCATGTTTGAGAATTGAGTGCTGACTTTGAATTATTTGTGACTATCTACCCATCATGGCAACTCTCATAACAAATCCAGTGGTTCTGTATATGATCAGCCTCTGAGAAACAACACATGCTCACCATTACTGTGTCTGTGCTCTTTTACTTTGTTTTACAGGAAAAAACACACTATAGACTATTGTTCTTAATTTTAATGTTAACTAGAGAGATAAAGTGGGTGAGGTAATATCTTTTAATAGATCAACTTCAGAACTTCAGTTGGTGGAAGAGACAAGCTTTCGAGCTGCACAGCGCTCTTCTTCAGGCTTGTTAACTAGTTAATGGTAACTAGTTCTTTGTAAATAAAATGCACATCTTTGAGAAAGGAGACCAGTGGGTAAGGATTTGAGAGTGTAAATTTGAGTGAGAAAAGTCACAGGTCAGAGAGACTCCATGAGGTTAGAAGCACTGGCTTTAGGACTTTAAAGGGGACTGGAAGAGATGGAAGCAAGCTCGTGGTCCACCCTTTCTACATGTCAGCATAGGTGGGATGCAGAGGGAGAATAAGATATACTAGCTTTGTCTGGCAAGCTCTGGTGTAATTCCAACAATAGTCTTGTTTAGGTGGCTAAAAAAAGTGTGCTTTTTACCTCAGCTCTCCTGAGGAAAATACAGGTCACTTTAATTTTACCACAAAATAAATTAAGTGAGGTCAATCCTGGGAAGGGTATAATGTCTTCTCTGTTTTACCTCAGGATAGCTCATGTGTATCAGCTACACATTGAATAAAAAATATTGCACCTTTTTTGGCTATGAAGACAAGGCCAATAATCTTGACCTATGCCATATCTGATATTCCCATCAAGGAGAGACAGTCATTCTGAACTGTATGATGAATTTGTGATGTGGATAATAAATATTTAGGAGAGGCTATTAGGTCTACAATAATGAAAGACTATCTCAAGTGTATCAATTTCTTTTTTAAAATCTCATTGCATATTTACTTACTATATGCAGAGAATTGATGTCTTCTGATTTTTCATGTGCACGTTTGTGAGAGTAATTGTGCCTACAAAAGTGAGCACATACTTGTTTACATGGACAACACTGGCATATGGGTGCACAAATTAACATTTGGATGTCTAATTTGTGTGTGCAAAATCAGAGCCTTTAGTTAAAAATGTGCTATTCTTATATGAGGTGTTATTAGTTTTAAAATTGATAGTACTCATTAAATGCAAACTGTTTTAACTTTTTATAGTTAGCAAATGTCAATAAATCTATGGCATGTAAAAGGGCACTGCTCACATGGCAGCTATTTGAATTCTATACTTTGTCAAATATATGTACCTCTTAATTCAATATTCCTTAAAGGCAATGCTCATTGTGGTTTACAGCATGACACCTGACCTTTTGTTAATGTCAAACATCATTTTATTTTAGCAAAGAAATGATTATATTTCTATGAATCTAATCATTATTGTTGGGAAATATATATATTAGAAAAAAATAGGAAACACTGATCAACTAATCAGTTGCTTATCTTGTCAGTGATCTCATATGTTACTGTTGACATTTATTTCTGTGGTTAATAGGTCTGAAATGGAGGGGGAGAGGAAGACAACATAAAAGTCAAAGTTCTACTCTGAGTGCTGATCTCTTATCTGAGAATGGCTAAGAAATCTGTTGTGTTGATTGGAAAGAAGAATGTAGCACTAAGTTGTTTTTTCCACCCAAGCAGGATAAAATCATCGATTATACAATATGTGATTTAGAACTTTACTTGAATGTACCAAGGTTGAGTACAATTTACTAGGCAACTATTTGGTTGTGGTCTCTCCAGTTCTCCCTACCGGAGTTACAGAATTTAGTTCCTAGACATGGTCATTTTTTCCTCTAGAGAACTGAAACTTTTGCTGTGGGATGACACAGATCGTTTGGACTTATATATGTTAATAGATAGCATACATGACCACACGGATCATGTATGCTAATCTATTAACAGATGCAGGTCTTATTTTGTTGAAATGTTATTTTTTATGATTCATATGGACAGTTGAGACTCTTATAGTGTTAGACAGGTTTTGTGTCTTCAGCAAAGGCTGTGAGGGGATACTTTTTTATTTTTTTCTACTTTTCTCCAGACATGTACATTTAGGGAGGGATATGTTTTCTACTGAGCAGCTGGATTGTGTTTAACTGTCTTGCATTGCACAATGTGTTGTCTTTTCTGTGAGAGACACCATGGCACAATTTTATAGCATGCCTAAGATTAAGTGAAAAGAAAGATACACATCTGCTTTTTGATTCTGACATGCCTATTAGACTGGTTCATGTACCACAAATTTAGTATTTCTATTTATTATTTAGATAGCATGATAAGGATGAATAGTACTACAGAGACAATTTTAAAAGAGACTCTTTCATTGGGATTTTAACATGTAAGACCCTATGACAGGGCTTGCTTCCACAGTGCATCTTTGTGGCCACATGACCTACTACTCACCCTGTCATAAGGTCTTTGACAGTCTTTCACCAGTTATGCAGTGGTGCTTTAGTCCTCTGACTAAGACATGCTTGAGTCCCACCCCATGCAAGGTATTAAAGTCCAAAAATAAGAGAAAACCAAAACCTCAAAATAGGGTCATCCACTGAGTTTTCAGCAGGACCCTTCCTTTCCACTCAGGGCCTCTCTTCAAATAACCATTCCTTTGGTTGGTCTCCCCCACCAGGTGGTTCATCTATCTACCAGCTGAGCTAGGCCTTCTCCCTTTAATTGCCCGCTCTACATCTGATATCTGATGCAGGTGATGAGGCAGGGTAGGGCTAATTGGATCCTCATGCTCCTTTCTAGTGAGGGACCTGTGCACCAAATCACAGAATGATATAACAAAATACTTAAGTATGAATTTGACTTTGAGCATGTGAGTAGTTCCTCTGAATTCATGGTTAAAGTTAAGCATGTGCTTTAGTGCTTTGCTGGATTGGGGTCTAAAGTCTCAATTGTGAAAACTCTCAGGACCAAGTATAATGATTATTACCATGAGTAGTTCATTCCACTGCACTTGGTAGTATTTGCAGCACCAGACACAAAACTACACAGATCAGAGCAAGGAACCACAAACAGTTGGGGAGATCATGTAAGGGTATGACTAGAGCTGGGTGAAATTTTTCAACTGAAACTTTTTTCAGCTAAAAATGCAGATTCAGTGACACCAAAATATTTAGAGAATTAATATTGATTTTGCTGAATTATTTTGGTAAAAAACAAAATCAAACCTAAAAAAATCCTAAAAAAGTAAAATGAACATTTTCAAAATGAAATGCCTTGATTTTTAGATTTGAAATGATTTTTTGTTTTGAAATTTCTGCAATTTAAAAAATATTAAAATAAATATAAAATATTAATAAATGCTCAAAATTGAGACAAAACATTTTGTTTTGGGTCAAACAAAACTTTTAATTTAACTTGAAATGAATAATTTGTAACTTCTTGATCTGGCCAAAACATTTTCAAAATTAATTTTTGGATCGACGCCAAATGATTCTTCTGGTTTTTCAGAATTTTTCATAAAAATCTGTTATTCGTGCAACTCTAGCTGTGACAGTAAGCTATAGAGATGTGCTTTGTTATGTACACATCTTGTCTGTTTTTCTTTTCAATTGTAAGTGAATGTCTTATAATTTGAGAGAAAAAAGTATGGAAAGAGATCAGAAGAAAATAGTGCTGGAAGACTAACTAAATTGACTAACTGAAAGTGGTGCTGTTCCTACTGCTTTGTTTCAGGAATATAACCTGTTGGTGACAGCAATCATGACTTGACAGAGGATCAATCCCAAGAGTTACAAGTGCTTTGCCCTTTTTGCAATATGTGACAGTTTTCAAAAACATTATCCAAGATAATCCTTTGTGGAACAACCTTTTGGATGATCTCTACTGACCCTAGTTTTCCTACACAAACACAAATGTGCTTCAAATATTATTAGCCCTAGTTAGTATAATATCTTGGTAACAACAAGATGCAGCCCAACTAAAGAGGTTTTCTGTCCTTAGCAGCCAGAAGAGACACCTTGAACTAACTAAACAAAACAAAACATGTTTAAAACTACCTGTAGCCTCACGCCTGCTATTGCCAGCACATAGTGCCTGATTCACTAATGTATTACTCCAGTTTATGCCAACGTAATTCTAATGGGATCCAATTTACTGACTATGAAAGACATGATTCACTGGAGCATTTCTCCAGCTGCATGCCAGTACAAGTCCAATGGAGTAACCAATGGAGTTCAGTTTTATACCAGTGTAACTCCATTATTTATTCCCTTGTAGTTATACTGGTGTAACATTGGATATCACAGTACTGATCCAAACCCCATTGTTTTGCCAGCGTGCCTCCCACAGCTCCCCTAATGCCTCTTCTGCTATCTGCTTTACAGAATTTTGCATTGATCTGGCATTTGCACCTGAGTAACTTACAAAGGACAGAATTTAGCCCTTACTGTTACTTCATCCTGGTTATGCTTTACGGTTTTATTTAGTATCCACTTCTAACTCCATAACAGTTTTAAATGTGGTTAAGTGACATATCACACGGAAGTAACTGAACAATGATAGCTTAGTATACAGACCGCATGACATTTGATTATAGCTAAGCTCCCGCAAATGCCAAGACTTTAAAATGGTCCACGTGACTAAAACTTAATACATCTTATTAAAATTTATTTTAAGAATATTGATTTTAAAGTAGAAATCACCTACAAAGAGAGACCCCCCGATAAAGGCCAATGTGTAAATTGCTTTAAAACTGTAGTTACTGTAATTATATGGAGCATTTTATAATCAACTAGGGACTGCTTTGGATAGGTGACTGAAATTTAATCAGTATCTGGCAGATTGCCTTTCTGTTGCACCTCACATTTCCAAAGTACTATTCTAGGGCAAACCTGCTAGCATTGTGAACCTTTATTATCACATTTGATCTCTCTTTGAACATATCCCAGAAGAATAGTTTTCACAGTTCTCATGGAAGATTTGGGAGCTGGGTCATTTTTCTCAATAGCATGTGTCTCCCTTTTCAGTTTTGGGCAAACTTCATTCATCTATGTGGTCTGGGTTTTATAATCACATGGAGCATTATGTATGAAATGCATAAAAGATTGGTTTGTTAATGCTGCCACCTGAGACTACAAGATAAAGGAAGCTTGCACATTGCTTTGTACTCCAAGGACCTATGCATTTGTGTTAAATCTCTTATAAAAGTCAACTTCTTTCTTCTTTATTTGTGTTAAATGGCAAAAAATTGATAGTTTGGGCAAGGGAGCCTGAATACTCTCTCTCTTTTAAAGCAAGGTGATAACAGAAAATAATTATAAACGGTAAAATGAAAATTAGCCTATCTTGAGAGTTTGTGGTTTACAAATAAGAAATCAATGAAGCAGATTTAAAACATGTTTGATTATTTTTGATGGTTCAAGATGTAAAGGTCTTAAAGTCTAAATAGAATTCTTAGAGCTTACCTTCATTAAAGCAGTAAGTATTGGAAGATATACAGTAGCTGTCTAGATTGATTATTATATTATCTGCTTTGCAGAAAAATAATATCCTTGTCTCAGTGCTTGTTGTGAAATCCTCATTATTTTGCTTAATATACTCTGTCCCCTGAGTAAATTAAAACATTTATTTCTTTTGTACTGTAGTTTGCTTAAACTTGGATTCTTGGAACCTATCTGGATTGTGCTGCGACATCTGAATCCTAGAGATCAATTTATAGTCGTTAAAGATCATGAAGAATTGTCCATTAAAACAGTTAGTATTTGACAAATAACAACATCTGTGTTTAGGATGGAAATTGATCAAACAGACAGATCACTTATTCCTGATGCCCAAATGAAAGTCTGCTTGAACAAACTTATTAGTCAGTGTCCTGATCTTAACAGGTTGCCTTATTAAATAACTCTAGATGTATTAAAATCACACCCTAATGTGATAGCACCATGAAATAAATACCTGTGTCTAAATGACAGTTGTTAGGCCAACAATTACTAAAAACTGAAATATACAGAAAACAAACTTTGATTTTCAATAGGAAGTTTCTATATCACAGATGAATCTAAGAATCAGACTTGAATGAGTGTGTACACATATATTGCATTTAGACATATGAAACAGGCAGATTATCAGTATTGTTTATACTGTGCTACAGCCAATGTGCTGCATCACTGAAGTCAGTGTGTGGAGGATGGAAATTTTAAGGTTTTGTTTTAATTTGGAACAAAGGATTTCAAGATTATGAAGTTTGGCTTCATACTGAAAATTCTGTGTGAAAGAAAATTCCAAAAATATTTGTTTCAGAGCGATTAGAACATTTTGTTTAGACAAAAATATAAATGTTTTGTTTTGATGTTGACTTTTAATTTTTATATTATATTATAATATCTAATAAAAATACAAATATTTCAAAACTAAGTAATTTCAAAACAAAAAAATCAAAATGTTCTGTTCCAAAAATGTCAAAATAGGACAGTTTAATGTTTTTGGAACAGCCCCCTGCCCCCCCGTTTTGCTTCAAAATGAAATGTTCATGCAGTCGACACATGTTTTTTCAAAGTGTTTCAATTACAATGGAACTGCATTCTCTGATGGACAGTGGTTCCATTAGAGGGTTTTTTGTTGTTGTTGTTGTTTTTTTAAAATATAAGATCTAGCTATTGATTCTATCGGGAGTAGGACGAGAGTTTTACAGACAAATAAAAGATAGGCCCCCACTACGGGAGCCCACTATAAGTCAGGAATGGATCACGATTAACCAAGGAGAAGGGCATGGGAAGAAAAAAAGGTGATAAAAGTAAAAGATTATAACAGATGGTTTTTATTAGATATTCATCTTATTAGTTCATTTCTCTCTCTTTGTATGTGAGTATGCATTTGTGAGTTGTTTAAAAAGTTGTAGCTATTGTTGCTCTGGATTACTGTTTAAATTACTGCAGGCTTTGTGTATGTATTTTATTTGCAAATTATGCATGTGGCCCTTATCTTGTATGTGTTTTGCAGACAATACTAATGCTAGGACTTATGGGCATACCCGAAATTAATGGAATTTATTTTCAAAAATGAATAAATAATAATATTTTACCTTCTACCATGAATAATGATACTTAACTTTTTTACAGCATTTATTTTCCAAACCGCTACACAAATATTAAACAATGACTCCTCACAATATCCCTCTGAGGTAGGTAAGTATTCTGGGTTTTATATATAAGAAAAATGAGAAAAAGAAATAAAGGTAAAGCACCTAGCGCAATGGGGTCCTGGTTCACAACTAAGGCTCTTTGGTGCTATGCTGATACAAATAATAAAAACAACAGGCAACATTTTAAAATCTGACTGCCTAAGTTAGGCACCTAAGCAAATCACCTACTTGATTTTCATAGGTTTGGTCTTCTGAGCACTCACAGCTCCCTTTGAAGTCAGTTGAAGTTGTGGGTACTCAGCAGCACATATTAAAATCAGGTGTTTAAACATGGATTTAGGTGCACATCTTTAAATTTGAAAATTTTGGTTTAAGTGACTTTATGGAAGGAACATAACAAGTCAGCAGCCTAGCCTGGAGTAGAACTTGGAGGTTCATGACTCCCATCACCTTCTGTTCTCAAGGATTCCAAAACAAATCCCAAATCCACTATCTTGTACCCAGCCCCGGTAAGGTGAAGTGGGCACTACAGTGATAGGTGACCACCAAGAGGTTGTATGGTGTGCTTCAGGGAGAAGAGGAAGAATCCATCCTCCAGACCATGGAATGGCTGCTGAACGAAGTCTACTCTAGTCAAACGGCTGAAGTAGTCTGCACAGTTCTTTACATACCGCCTTGGCTAGAGGGGAGGAGAAAAGAATCTGCAGAGAGGCAGATCCTCCAGTTCAACTCTCCTCTGGGCCGCCATGCCGTGCCCTCTGCTGCACAGGAAGTGCTTAGAAAGTTGGTTCGATAAAGAGGATTCACATCCTCTTCAAGACCTCCTAAAGTTCTATTCTGTTCTATTCAGGATCTTATACCACATTCATCACCACAGTATCTGAATGCAGCATAAAAACCTAAATAGAATAGAATAGTTCGGCCCTTCCTTTCCCCTGCACAGCAAAAATGCAATGGTTCTCCTCCTGTGGGATCTCCACAGGTGCAATGGAGAATGTGGGATTTTCTCCTATAAGAATACAGAGCCACATGAGGCTGTTTGGATATGTTGTTAGAAGAGAGAGTGCAGGTAGCCTCACCGTCAGCTCACCAATACAGGAGATACCTGAAATTCAGAGGTAGTGCTCCTTGGAATGTCACCCAGCAAACCTGGGCAGTAGATCTGATGGAGCTCCATGACTCTAAAAGAGTTAGCCGAAGCTCCCCTTCATGAGGTATGGGGGGAAGGGGAGGGGTGTTCAGGGATGATGCATCCCGCAACTTTCCATTCTGCAATAAGGGCCATCTCTGGCCATGCTCCCACAGTGCCCACTAAGCCATTCTGCTGGTGTCAGAAAAAGTATCTCAGGCTACTTCCACTCAGGTCCTATAGCTTATTACTTCCAGTTCCAGGGCACTTCAGGGGCTTGCCCACAGGAATTACTTTACTTCACTTGCACCTGAGATCCTGCCGCTTATGGGGTGCTAAGGCACTTACTGGAGCGCAATACACTTCACAACAAAGGGGAAGGGAAAAATCTGGTAAGTGACAATGAGCCAGACTCTATTATGACAAGAAATGCCACAATATGTTAATGTCTAGGTGTAAACTCATTACATAAGGTCACATCCAAAAGTCTCAGTGCATTTTACAGCCAAAATGAACTGAATAGAACACAACTGACCTTGGAAGAATGGAAGTCTGAATCAACCCTCAAGCTGACTAAAATATCAGAAACTCCAAAGATATCCTAAGAAACTTTCACAGTGGGTCAATGCAAATTCCTGACTTCCCATTAAAACCGGAGAGAATAAGATGTGTGAACAACGGACAATGATCAGCATAAGTTGTGATGCTTCCAGCTTTAATCATAGGCAACCCCCAGAGGAAAGCTACCTATATGGTATTCGAAAACCAGAGGGTGCGAGTTTAGACTGCTAACAGGCAAGTCTAATTTTCCTTCATACTTAGGGTTTCATAGTCAACCATACCCACGAAAAAATAGTACAAGTAGTAACCTGATATTTATTCTCCACAGACCTGAAGAAAGCTTAAAGAACTACACAATGTCTGAAACGCTTGACATGTATAACTGTTTTAATTGTAATGTTTTTCAAATTTATTTTTTGCTGTATTATAAGTTGAAACAGTGGCAAAAAGTTCACAGTAAAGAAGCAAAGCTTACACTAGGGTGAGGAAAGAGGGCATTAAGTCTGTCGAATCCAATTAATCGACACATATTTCTAAAATAGGGAATGTGGTCTTATGATATTACATAGAAGTATCTGTCCTTCCTAGGTTTAGTGTATGGTAAAGTGGAGCTGCTTCCCAACACTAGTATGATCTATTTGCCAGTCCTCATTATTATAGCATCTCAGCACCTCAGAAACATTAAACATCAACTCCCCTGTGAGAAAGGGAGTATTATTATTTTTCCTTATTTTGCAGATCAAGATTCAGTCAGAGAGAGATTAAGAGGCTTGCCCAAGGTAACACTTGGCCAAGCAAATTTGTGACAGAACCAAAATTTGAACCAAGGTTGCCTAAATCACAAGTCCATTTTTCCTCCTAGTCCATCCTCACTTACTAGTCTAAACATCCCCCTGATGTCTGCACTTAACTAAATTACTCACTGAATTTTTCCCAGTGTGCTCAAGCTAAAACCTATGTACAGAGAAAGGAAAGCAAATTTAGAGTTATAACCTATTTTTGTAGCAAATCATATCCATGTCATTGATATCCATATTAATTCAAAATATATTTGGAGCCACTATACTTTATTTCTGTTTTTAACATAAGAATTGTCATTGATGTCACATATTAAACCAAATTAAATTATAAAAATACTCCATGCTGTAAAAACCAATAACACAAGTATTTCCTCTTATTACACAGATACAAACAAATAATTTATTGGAAAAAATATGTGAATCTCATTTCTTATCCTAATGAAGCAAGTAGCCCATTATACTGAGGTTAATTTGTTGACTCATGATTTCTACTTATCCAATGATATACCGAATCATATGAACAAACCTCTACATCTAATCAGTTTTTTTATTGAATCCTGACCTTTAATACACCTTCTTCTTGATTATGAATGACAGTGACCTTTATCTAATTTAAAACAGATATATTGATGCAAAAATATGCAAAGTACACATGTAAATTCGGAATTAAGATGAAGATGTGCATAATCTTCTGGGGAGAAAGATAGAGATGTTTACATCTGGGCCAATTGTGGGTATGTGTGTGTGTGTGTGGGGGGAGAATAAACAAAAAAACAAAACCCCAGAACAAGAATGGGTTTGGAGGAACAGCTGCAGAGAATCTGAAGTCTGTTTAGATTTCTAGAGCTTCTATTTAGAATCCCAAAATGTCAATATAAATATCAATTTTTATTATGCTTTTCAGCATTTTATGACATTCATGAAATGATCAAAATGCAGTAAAGTCAGACAAAATACCTCTTGCAAGCTTTGGCAAACTATGCTTCCATATTCCATTGTTTTTTCACTTCAAATACATAAAATTCATTCCCTGCAACAGAAAAGTGGAGTCAAGTTCACAACATTCTAAGTGCTGTATATGTTCAGTTCATGCTGCCCTTTGTCTCAAAATGGAATGCCATGTGCATCATCAGGCGATATTCTTTTTAGTCCATAACATATTTAGAAACTGCTGTCACTACTGAAAAAAGAGTGATTTCTGAAAAAAAAAAAGTACTTACCTAGCTTTCCCCCCACCTTTCCTTGCACTTTCTTCCCCACCCCCAGGTTAATACAAATGGACTGCATTGACAATACTAGAGATGAACCCAGCCATAGGCACATGCTGAACTGCAGCATAAGCCTATAATCCACTCTCTCTTTTCACAAGTCATTCTTTCCTATGACGAGCTCTGAAATGAAATTGTACATCAGTTGCTCTGCTCAAACAGTGGAATCCATTTTTTTAAAGAATATACAGAAAATTTGCAAAACTAGGAGTAAAGACTGTCAAAGCACAAGTCTAGTGAACACATTCCTCTGACAGAATCCTACCAAACAGTACCTGGCATTAGCATGTACTTTCACAATTAACAAGAGGGGGTTGTCAGACTACTATTTCTGAAATAAACAGATTTATTCTGACAGATAATCAGCAGTTTGCACTGCCTAATACATGTTATCATCCACGACTGACATCATTACATTAAAAGCACACTTACTGTAATCTTTCTTTGGAAATTAAACAGATTTTTGTGTAAGACATAAGATGGATCTTTTGGGGAGTGAATGGGGGCTGAGAAGGGAAAGAGGAATGTTGGGGAGAACATACACACTAAACAACAAAAAGTAAATCCCAAGAAAATCAATGCCAGGTTTAGTCCCTCACAATCTATTAGCATAATTTCAAAAGCTATTAAAACCAAATGCGCAGAACTGTTAAATGTGTCCTATACATGCAACCAGTATCGGGGTAATGCCTTTCACTTTCCCATGATACTATCTCAATGGCATCCTCTATGTGTCTGTCTGTGTCTAGTCCCCTGCCTTACCCACAATAGGCACCTAACCGTGACTTCACAAGTTTGTGATATATTTCTGATTTAGACATTTATAGTCAATTTTTAAAGCTGGCCATGGATCTTGGGAGCCCAACTTGAGTGAAGTACCATGGGGCTGATTTTCTGCATTGTGAGTACTCAGCAGCTCTGTTAATCTGTTCTCAAAATGAGCTCCCAAATGAAAGGAGGCATCCCTGATCAGTGACCATCAGGGCTGGTGCAAGGATGTTTTGCGCCCTAGGCGAAACTTCCACCTTGTGCCCCCCCCCGAGGCTCCCCTCCCCCGCCTGCGGCAGCTCCCCCCCTCCGCCCTGAGGTGCCCCCTTGCAGCAGCTCCTCACCCCCCCGCCCCAGCTCACCCCTGCTCCATGCACGAGCACGAGCACCGCGAGCACGCCGTCGCTGCTTCACTTCTCCCGCCTCCCAGGCTTCTGGCACCTAAGCTGATTGGCGCCGCAAGCCTGAGAGGCGGGAGAAGTGAAGCAGCTCACCCCTGCCCCGCCTCCTCCCCAAGCATGCTGTGGCTGCTTCACTTCTTCCGCCTCCTAGGCTTGTGGCACCAATCAGCTTAGGTGCCGCAAGCCTGGGAGGCGGGAGAAGTGAAGCAGCCGCGGTGTGCTCAGGGAGGAGGCGGGGCAGGGGTGAGCTGGGGCGGGGAGTTCCCCTGTGTGCCGCCTCGCCCCCCTTACTTGCTGCAGGTGGCCCTGGTGACCATGTTTGTAAACTTTGGTCTTAATGCCTAAGGGCCAATTCCTGAAATGTTCTTTTAGTCAAAAAAGTAAGGATTGTAAGATTTGTCCTGAAGTACAAAGAATGTATGTTCCTGACTGGTCCTATAATTCCCTGAAGCCTGCTTAGGCAATGAAACCAATGTGGTTATGCTATGCATGGGTGGGGGCAAGATATTAGAAGCTTGTGCAGAGATATAGAACCATCTGTGTGCTACAGCGGAGAGAGTTTTGGGACAGGATACAGAAAGGCAGGGAAAGGCCAGAAAGATGTAGATTAATACTGGTTGATCTGGGACTAACACAGCCAGGCTATGCAAACCCCTTGGAGGAGACTGCAGAAGCTACTGAAGCCCAGTAGTTGAAAAACTGGCTGCAGAGCAGTCCTGTAGCATGAGGGAAATGAGGAATGATTCCACTCACACATCTGACATCTATGGAACCTTCCTCACAAACAGCTTGTTTACTCAACTAGCTTTTTCAGCAGGAACCAAGAATGGGATCTGTGAGGACAAGAAAATTTTAATAAAAATGATCTCATATGCTATCCTTCTTCTAGGAATGCTCAAAATCCTTTGAGGATGTTACCTTGCCTCAAAAGAAGACTATTGAGCATAAAATAATTCCAGGAAAATCAGGTCTAATTCTTTCTTTCTTTCTTTCTTTCTTTCTTTCTTTCTTTCTTTCTTTCTTCTCATATTTTTTATTGTAGGTCACAGTGTCATAGTTAACATTACATTGTTATTTTTGACTCCACTGACTCACAGAACACAGCATAGTGCAAAGGTCAGGAAACGGAAATTGCATAGGTTACTTAGTAGTTGTAGTCCCTTTAGCAAGCATTTACTCCTTTGGATGTAGTCCCCCTAGCTAAAGCATACAGCTTCTGAGCCACAGGCTCTGTAGAAAGGTGAGTCAAATGTCCAAGTGTTGGGTCTATTAGTTTATTTAGGGTAGTAGAGAGACAAGGGGTGAGGTAATATCTTCTATTGGACCAACTTCTGTTGGTAAGAGAGACAAGCTTGCAAGACAGAGAGAGAATGAGAGCAAGCTTGTCTGTCTCACCAGCAAAAGTTGGTCCAATAAAAGATATTACCTCACCTACCTTGTCTGTCTAATATCCTGGAACCGGCATGGCTATAATACCACATACAATATTGAGAGTAGTGAATTTCTCCACAAACAGAAGCTGAAAACTGGGTGCATTCTGGTTTTTCTATCCTCGTACAGTTATTTCAACTTCTTCTCTTTGCTGCCAGGGTAACAACAGCTGGTTACTGAAGGGTCCAGTTTTGAGAATTGATTCACACCAACGCCTGTTTCTGAAACTAAGAGATTTTTTAATGTCGCAACATTAACTGAGTGATGGAAATTAAATGGATATGTGACAAATGCAATCTTGTCGCAAAATCCTTGGCAGTGTCATACAGAATTTAAACACATTCATAATTATGTGCTAACTGTACACTTGTTTAACACTCATATTTCTCAAGAATGAAAAAAAAAACCTATTCTTTTAAAATACAGTCTCTTAGCTGATTTAGACCTGTTTCAATCCCACTGGTGTAAATCAGTGAAGCATTTGGCTGTGTGGCTTTAGCCTCATGTACTGGGTTCTGTATGCCAGGCAAATCCACAGAGTCTGATACTTCAACGAGGATCAGGGAAAGAAAAAGTTGATCTAACAAAGTGGTCTCATTTGTTCTTTTTATGCTACTCTAAAAATGTTGAATTGCTATTCACGCATGTTCTGCATATTTCTTGCACTTGATTATGTGTTAAGGCTGTTTGATTGTTGTTTACATTAGATATTTTGTGTCCAAAGGTGAAATGAGCATAGCTTTTGAATCAGATTCCGACTGGCTGCTTTTGTAATACTTAATCTCTGCACACTGGGAGGAAAAGAAAGTGGGAGACAGTTCAAGTTAACTCAAATAAACAGACAGAAGTAAAGCAACAATTCCTTTTCTGTATGGACCTGTTCTTGTTCGTTTCTTCTTTAGAGATAACACTCTTTGACACAATGTCAGATAACCAGGTTCAAAGTTTCACAGCCTAACCATTTAAAGATGCATTTCCACTCCATTTATTTTCCTTTATCTGAACCCTCTATTGGTTCATTTCAACTGAGGACATTTTCATTTAGACTCCCCAAAACAGAGACATGTAGGGGAAAAAAAGGGCCCACCTTGACACACCTCTGGAGATTACAAAGAAAGGCATATGACATTAGAATGCTGTGTTCTGATGAGAACAGTTGTTTGCATAAAAAAATTAACTATTACTAAAACTTCAATGAAGTTTCAAGGAAAGAAAGACAGATAAAGCCTCAGGTTAATTTCAGTCATTACCAAGCACTTTACACCTGCTGAAAAATTCCAAAATGCAAAAGGATGTTAATCTTGTTCTTTAGGAAATTTTTTTTTAAAATGGAGAAGACCTGCAAAGTAGACAAGATAGTCGATTACAGACCTGATTCAGCTCTTAACCCCTTGAGGTATAAGTATGCTTTTTCTGCAATAGCAATCATTTTCAGCATTCATTCAGATAAAAGGCCTACATTTTCCAGCACGATACTTCAGCAATGTATTCTGGAGTACAAGGCAATGACAGGTATTGCAAAATGAGAGCATGATATAATCAAATATGTAAATTGATGAGACACCCTGGGGAACACACATTCTTTTTCTGCTGCTGTAGCAAGTCACCAGTGACATCTCACTGCTTGATAAACTTGTCGCCACGTAGGTTTTCTTTCCTACTAACCTATATTGCTGTACATTTTCTGACATGATCTATCATATCTTCCCTCCATTGCTAAAAGACTCTCTCCCCCATACATCTATCTATATCTATATCTTGATCTCTCTCTCTCTCTCTCTCTCTCTCTCTATGTAAGGCACAGTACAGCAACTAGACTTGGTTAAAACTGAAAGCAATTTGGGCCTCATTGAACACTGCACAAGTTAGATGGAACTTATTAACCAACTCTATAGCATCCTTTTAAGACGATAATTTATTTTTTTAACTGTCTTCTGTAAAACCCGCAGAAAATAGCCTGATGGGAGCAAGTACACTGCATTATATACAGCTACAAGGTTTACCACATCCTACAGATTCTCTTGCAAGGCACACGGAAGTAGAGTAAAAGGTAACTTATCTTGAAGAGTTATTTCAGTGAGTTACCACAGCAAGGGCAAGTTCACAGATGAAGAGGAAGAAACCATTGTCAGTGGAAAACAGAAACCAGGTGTAAAGGACCCTAATAATTTTGTTTAGAAGACTATGAACTAACTTGAAGCTTACCACATGGGTTAGATCTTTGGAGAGTTTCCTGAGAGGCTAGCAAATAAATTCAGAGGCTTGTATAAAATGCAGGGCCTGATTTTCCTTTCATTTATTTCAGTGTATCAATGAATTCAAGGTGTACGGAAGAGGAGAATCATACCAATCATTTTGAAATTTCTCAGTGAAATGATGGTGGTGACTCACTAAGGAAGACTTCCATACCTGTAAAACATTGGCCATTTGGTTGATGGGGGAAAGGAAGCCGAAAATAGCTGTTGGCTACAGCATTTTTTTATTCACGTACAAAAAGCTTTTCCTCCTAAAGGTCCTTTAGCCCTCTTTTCATATTTCCAGTAGTGACTTATCTAATCTCATCTCACTGATTATCAAATTCCATAGGGATCTCCTTTATCTCCCAACTTTACACTGGCTGGAATTTCCATTAAAAAAGATCCCTAAGGTCTTTTCTGAAGTTCACTTTTCCTATCTAATATCAGAGGGGTAGCCGTGTTAGTCTGGTTCTGTAGAAGCAGCAAAGAATCCTGTGGCACCTTATAGACTAACAGACATTTTGCAGCATGAGCTTTCATGGGTGAATCCGAAGAAGTGGGTATTCACCCATGAAAGCTCATGCTGCAAAACGTCTGTTAGTCTATAAGGTGCCACAGGATTCTTTGCTGCTTTCCTATCTAAAATTCCCTACCCCCATTTTATTTTTTTGTAATACCCAAAAACTGTTCTAAAAATGCTCTTGCTCCTGGAGAAGGCAAGAAGAATGAATTTGCACTGGACTTTTTCCTCTTTCTCTAAATCAAAATTACTGTGTGTGCAGCAAGCAGAATGGAGAAATTTCTCACTCTCTTTCTATATGGAGATTATTCTAAAATTTGTAATTTGTGAAGGCACTGTTCAAAAACACATACTGGTTCTTCCTAGGTAACTTTAATTTACTTAAAAAAACCAAACCTTTCACTTAAAATAGTTAACAACAATTATAATTACTGGGTAAGAAAGAAAGGTCAGATTTCTGTTACATCATTGTGAAAGGCTTTTATTACACACTGCTATAAAACATATTTCTTTTGTCAGTTGCCATCCTTGCAGACTAGCCTGCATACCAATAGGAACACTAAAATGCCAAGAAGCAGAAGATAGTTATCTGCTAAATTCTATGTAGAGTAACCTAACAAATGCCAGAGGAAGAAAGATTGCCCTCTGCACAGTAATACTTGTGTAGATGTCTTCTTTATGCTAACAATGACAAGGCTCCTTTCGTTTGTACTGTACTCCAAAATCAGAATATCATTTTTTTCAAAAGCAGACCGTATATCGAAGAGAAAAAGATAGACACTCTAGGAACTGGGATACTTAATGTGGATAGCAAATACATTTTCCTGAACACTGCTAACTAAAAGATTCTAGTCCACAATATTAAAACTGAAGATTTATACCATCAGTATTATTCAAGGTACTAGGGAAGGTTTTTAACTTTTTTTGTTTCCCTCTTTCTGTCCATTCTGCTTTACAAAATTTCCCTCTTACCTCTATTCTGTTTCAAAGTTTTAAAATTACAGTTGTTATTATCAGCTCCTAAGTTAGTTATATAATGGTTTTATATGAATAATATATACAAAACTAATTATTATAATTTACAAATTGCAGCTGTTTTAGGTGACAAACAGGAACTTTTATTGCAGGACAAGTTTAAGGAAGAAGAATTCTAATGCTGTAACTTCTGCACTGTGCTGCTCTTCAAAACTATTATTTTATTGTATTTGAATATATCTAAAATTGTTCTGTCAAAGGCACATTTCAGCTGTAACTCTAAACTCTGCCAGCAAATCCAAAGAAATGTTCATGAAGTGATGCCAGACTTACTGTCTGCCTTCATACAATCAGTGTGCTTTCAAACGTGCTAGTTTCATATTTCTTGTTATACACACTTTGTGTCAGAACTTCACTGAGTAAATAGCACTTGAACACTCCCCCCCCACAGTCTATAAGAATTATGCCCCAAACTGGTTTTGATCCAGTTAACTTTCTTTAAAAAAAACAACAAAAAAACGCCAAGCATTTTATTTTCAACATTTCAAAAATAGATATTAACACACATAATTATAATGGTTACATTTAATTACTTCTACTACTACTGGCAATTCTATTAACAATATGTTTATCTTGTGGTCTACATTTATTTGACAGGCCCATTTGCAACAAGGCCTGCAGTTTCCTTGTATACAACAGTGCAAAGTAAAAGGTGACCTTTTTATTTGTGTTTAAAACATTTCAACAGTTAGTTCTGCTCCAAAGATAACACCCTAACAAGGTTCAAGGCCAGAAACCCCTGACAATATTGACTTTTCACTTGATGACTACTGCACTGCATTAACTTAAGCAGACACCGGAAAACATTTTTTAAAAGGAAAAAGAAAAAAGCTTAATTGAAGGTTGCATTTGTAGACTAGAGAGCCTCTATGTTAAAATCCTACTTGTCATTGTAAAAAGGATAAATAGCTGGCTCAATAAACATTAGAATAACAGTCACTTAAACAACTGCACCTATACAGATAAGCAACAAAAGCATCAGGCACCTGGCATCATATTAGGACCTACTGATGACAACAACATGAATCATTATAGTGACACCTAATAATGAGCAAACGGTGACGGTATTACATGTCTTTAGAAGAATCAGGCTCCTACCTTTACAAGACAGATGGACGGTAAGTCCCCCTTTAAAGAAAGTTGTCAGTAAAACCGGGCTGCAGTTGCAGTAAATTGAGTCCTTTCAGTCACTGTATACATGCAGCAGTTCTGCAATGAGGGAAAAAATATTATGGGAGGAGCAGCTGTGAACAAGTGACCTCCTGAAGCTGAGTTCTCTTTGTGAATCAAGCACTGGAAGCCAGTGCCTCTGATTTGCATGGATTATCTCCACTTGAACAGATACATTTAAATTTATCTGGCACGGTGGCAAAAAAATGGGAGAGTAAGTGAATGAGAGCGAGAACAAGAGAGAGAAGGGGGGAGAGAGAAAAAGAAGACAAGAAATCGGGAAGCTTGGCTGGATATGCTGGTTCTGGCAGAACTGTGTCTCAGAAGAGCTACAGCTCCCTCTTCATGTCACAATTGTAAGATAAGAAATGCTGTCATTAAGCACTAGTTAATAACAGAATTACCCCTTCCTCTCCCCCGCAACTTCTGATGTTCCATTTGATCAGATTTTTATAAACACTTAATTATTCTGTCATCATAAAGTCAGGATTTTATACTGGAAGCTTCAAATGATTTGTATTCAGGCAGGTGAAAGAATGAGGCAGGTAAAACTCCCCACGTAATTTTAAACACAGAAACATTTCAAACAGTACTTTGTACAAATTAAGACAGATTTCTACATATGCCTTAAAAATACAGTTATTGAGTATGCAGATAACTTTAAAGGCATGGATAGAAGATGTCATTCAAAATGTTGATATATAGTTGTCTTTGACAAAAATATCATTGCTCTGTGTTTGTAAGCCAATATTTTTGAGATTACTGAAATGTATCAAGACAAAGAGACCCATGAAAACCCTCTAACAATCTGCATCCAGCCACTTCTCCCTTATTACCATGAATAACACAAGTATTACCTGTCAAATTTTCCCAATTTGATTTAAATGAAGTACTTATGCTGATTAGGGAAGTGTGAGGAACCCTCTTGAGCCTTCATCAAAACTAAGATGAACCTGAACTAAACTTTTTTTCTGGTTCAAAGGCATTTAGATTTTTTTTCTCATCTTACAATTTCCCAGTTTACAATTTTTTGAACCTCTAAATATAGCTGTTGGGTACCAGTTGGACCAAAAGTCATTAAATGCAGAGCTAATAGCTATTCAGAAATGGGAGGTAACAGAAAGCTTTGAGAGAGTTTATTTTTATGAGATTTCAAGCCCAAAGCTGCAATCTCAGGAGATTCAAATAATTCAAATGAACTTCAAATAAAAAACTGAACTTTTGGTGCTTGTACAGACCAAAGCCAAATTGCAAAACAGTTGAGGGTCACACATCAGTCACATGAAATTTTAAATCCCTCTGTCTCGTATCTCCCCTTTTTAGCCCTGATTCTGCAAAGAGACCCAAGCTAAACAGATTCTGTTGCCATGTACAGTCTCAATGTAGTCAGCCAGAGTCTATGCAGGCTCAGGAATCTACCCTCTGCTTGGAGCCCGGTTGAAATCAGTGGGGACCTGCCTGGGTTCACTTTGCAGGATTGAGATATTTGCTTGAAAACTAGATGATGCATCTAGCTAAACAATAAATATTGTAAGTACTAAGCTTACCCCTTCCATGAAAAATTGCTTCTTGGAAGTAATCACATTTACAGTAAAACTCACTGCAGATAAATGATCACACAGATGCTGGACAAAGTAGTGGGGAATATACTACTATATAAAAGCTATGTGACACAGTTATTAGTAACTACCTATGCCCCATACACAACCGCTAGCTCTTAAAAATGCACTTGGCTCTCTCCAAAAATATTGGAGATTCAGATGACTTCATTTTGGAGGCTAGATCCTTGAGCTGCACCCATTTACACCAGCTGAGGATTTAGCTCTGACTGTTTATTAGAAATGTACCCAAACTGCTTGAAGTTTCATACATCCTTCCCATTTTTCTCTCCCATCTTTCCTTCCATGTTTATCTCAAACCCATAATGGGTTGCCAGGTGTCCAGTTTTCAACTGTACACCTGGTTGAAAATTAACCCTCCCCAGCCTGATGAAAACGAGTGAGTGAGTGAGTGAGTGAGGGTGGGAGAGAGCGAGCAATGGAGGGAGAGGGGGATGGAGTGAGTGGGGTTGGCCATATCTGACCTGCTCCTTTGCCTCCAAAATTCACTTGCTCCTCCCACTTGTCCTTTCTTTGACCTCCCAGTAAAGTGAATGAGTATCCTTCTCTCTTCACAACCTTCCATGACAAATCCATATTTTACACACTATTGCCTGTGAAGGGTTATGAGTAGTGTGTCTCAACTGCTAGAATACCTTGAAAAGCACCATAAGCCAAAATCTGCTTCCAGAAGTGGTGTAAATTCAGTGTAACTCCACTTTACACCAGTATCTTGAAGAGAATATTTGGCCCAAGCTACCCATATTAAATTCCCTTAACCTCAGTGACCACTTCTTAAGTCTTCTTTGGCTTCTTTTACTCTCCATGGTCCCCAATCAATCCTTCTCAATATTTAAAGAATGTCATCAGATTCAATAGGTATAACAGTGCCTTAGACTGTGCTGCTTTCAGATACATTTTGCATTCTCCGTGGTCCTAGCTTGCAGTGCATTCTGGACCAGGGAATCCTACAGTGTGACAGATATGGATGTAGCAGCAGCTTTGTCACCCTACACATGGACCCTCTGAAGACCATCAAAGATAAGGGGACTTCAGAAAGGAGCCTGGGAAGAATCAGAGCACATGAAGGATTAGGAGAAATTGTAGGAAGACCAGGAAAATTATCTCATTTGGTAGTGTGGGGGTGGTTGAAGAGATTGGGACTGAGATTCCCTTTTGGCAAACTACATACCCCTGCTAGCGATCACTGTGTGGGAGACCAAAGTGAAGACTGTGGGGAGAGTTGGCGGAATCAGCTAAACAATTACTAGAATATCTGTTAACCTTATAAGAGGTCTGAATTTCATTCACTTAGAGGAGAGGGCCAAAGATGAAAATGATATTTTAATCAAATCCATTTGCACATCCTTGCTCTGCAATTGAGCAAACACATTATCAATTCTCTGTTGACTAGGGAGAAACAACAACAACAAAAAAGAACAAATCAGGTTAGAGTGAAGAAAAAGGCAAATGTACCAGAACAACTGGCCACAAAATCAACACAAAGTTGCCAAACTTATGAGAAAAAGTGAGTTTAGAGGGCAGGTGCCACATACTCCTATCAAATAGCCACAAAGGCAAAGTGGGTTGTATTTTCTCACTGCTGTGCAAAAGATAGTTATGCATATATTTGTTAATAGTTTAATCCCTGCCCCCACAACATGCACATCAATCATTCAAATAAAATAAAAGCCCCTTGAATTTTTCAGAAATTTTCATATGTATCAAGTTTCCACATGAAATTGAAACAAAAATATCCAAAATGGAATCCAAAAGATTAGTCTTGAGTTTTGCCCAGTTTGAGGTTTGCCCATGACCAATATAACTTCTAGTTATTGGTAATTCAGCCCTTCAAACCCAGCATAAAGAAGCAGCAGAAGATATTCTTGAAGCATACTTAGTCATGGGAGAAAACCCACATGAATAAAACAGAACATATCAAAGGACACTGAGATAGGATCTTTGGTACCAGACTTCAATCATTTTGCTGCACTGTCCAAATCACACAGTATTTGTCCAGTAACAAAAAGGCAGGTAACTCTTCATAAAATAAGAGGGAAACTTAAATCAGAAATACAGGACAGTCTAGTATAACGAAAGACCTGTGAGAGGTAGACAGGCTGTACATGTGGAGTGAACTTAATTCAATCAAGCAACATGTATTTCATTAACAAAAAGAGGTAGTAGAATTAAAACCCTGCAATACAGGCATAATATGACCAGTCATCAGGGATGGCTAAAAAGCTGCCACTGTATGGCCAATACTGCAGAACAACGGAGACTGGTGTAAGAGTAAATACATATGAAATGAATTTTTAAAAAGCTGACAAAATTGTAGCTAATTGAATGCTAATTCATGACAACTTCTGAAAGAAACAGGACAACAGATTATCTGCATATAAATGGACTTAAAATCTCTCTCAATGCCAGCCTGTTACCCAGTTCAAAAGGAAACAAACCACATCTTTACAGATTGAGACTTTAAATGGTCAAGCCAGAGCTTCAATCAGTCTAATTCATTAAAGAGCAGGAATAATGCATTTAAGGAAAATTCAGAATTATAGTCTAATAAAAGTGACACTGTAGTTTTAAAAAAAGAGCATGGAAGAAGAAAGGGTACAGAAGAAATACCAATAAAAGACACAATAAAAACTCTAAGGTTGACTGCACAAAGGCTACACATGCACACTGTATTATATAACTTTAGTAGCTAACTCACTTTACTTAGGTAGAAATTTCTTGTAAGTTTCTGGTAACAACATAAATCTTGAGACCTACAGTAAGAATTCAGTGCGCACCTTGGGAGTCTCAGAGTATCTGCAACATGGATTCCACGGGGCGCCACTACTTGACAAACACAAGCTTGTTTATTAGCAACAAAGCCTGGCAGAGAGGAAGCCATTTTCTGTTACCAAAGGGGAGAAAGGAAATGGAGGCCTGGGAGTAGGAAAGAGAACTTAACTAAATCAGTTTCAGTCCTCAGAATAAAGATTTATTCCAGTTTTCAAGATAGAAGGTTCAGGTCTCATTTTTCCCTCACACGTTCACCTGTGCACAGTGAAAAACACATTCCACTCTCCATCACCTAAGGCTGGTATCAAATGCCATTTCTGTTCCATCTAGATAGGTAAGCTGCATGTGATGGTTGGTAGTATTTCATTGCTAGTATACTACCTCCTAAACACATACAGATAAACAAGTAAGAGTTCATGAGAGTGAAATCCCCTCAGAGATCAGTCACCTTTCTGATTACTAATCCATGTCTTTCTTTTCTATATCTAAATTCATTTATTTTGCAGTCAAAGAAATACAGCAAAGTACCAGGAGAAAATCCAAGGATCTGATTCTTATTTCACATTATTGTAAATGGGCAGTAATTTCACTGCAGCCAATGGGCCTTACTCTCCACTCTCCTCCTCTTTGTGTATTTACACCTATGCAAAGTGACTGTATGATGCTACCAAATCAGAACGGTAGCATTTTCACATTCCTTTTGAACAGTATAAGTAACTGCACCAAATCAAGGTGGTGGAGAATCGGGCCCCACAGAGCTGCACTTGTACAAAGTTACTGAGGCAGTAAGAACAGAATCAGATCCTCAGTTTGCTGGTATTATTTGAGACTCCATAACAGCATAAACATGAGCAATTATTACTCTGAGCATTAGATATACAGTATCTTAGTCTTCTACACCAGTTTCCCAGGCTATCTAAAGGATCAGCGAAAGCTCTGGATGAAAAGTATGGTGATAACTTTGTTCCTCGTGCATAATGGAACTCTTTTAAACAAGGGTAAAACTCATCTATATAGAAGCTACCACTTTTCTTGGGGGAAGTTCAAAACTGGAATGAACTCTAATAGGAACTAAGGACGATTACAAACCTTACCACCTTCTGCTCTAAGTGCAAGGCACATTTCTTTGACCTTGCCCTCTCTAATGGAAACATAAAGCATGTCTATATATATTATAGAAGAAAAAAATCAAAAACAAAACATTCCTTTGCACACACCTCTCCCCCTCAGGAGAGGATGAGGCAAAAAAATACCTGACAGATGCTAGTCACATTGCTTAATGCACTCCTGGAAGGTGCTCAGATAGTAGAGTGACAAGTGCAGTAAAAACCTATAAGTGTACAGGAGACTAAGCATATTTTTTCATGAGCTTGTGTTAAACTATTTGTTAGAAAATTATATCATTGTGGTTCTCTGCTCCTGGTCTGCTCTCCCCAGTTAGTAGTTCTGCAATTTAAAATGTGAGTTCCTTCAGAACTTTGCGGGGAATACCATCTGGTCCTGGTGACTTATTACTGTTTAATTTTTCAGTTTGTTCCAAAGCTTCTTCTATTGACACCTCCATCTAGGACAGTTAATCAGATATGTCATCTAAAAAGAATGGCTCAGATATGGGAATCTCCTTCATATCCTGTGCAGTGAAGACTGATGCAAAGAATTCATTTAGTGTCTCTGCATCAGCCTCAACTTCCTTGAGTGCTCCTATAGTACCTCCATTATTTTGTTGGTCTTTTGCTAGTTGCTCTTTAAATTCTTTTTTGGTCTTCCTAATTATTCTTTTACATTTGACTTGCCAGAGATTATGCTCCTCTCTATTTTCCTCAGTAGAATTTGACTTCCAATTTTTAAAGGATGCCTTTTAGCCTCTAACTACCTCTTTTACTCTGCTGTTTAGCCAAGGAGTCATTTTTTTTGGTCCTCTTACTGATTTTTTTTTCATTTGGGGTACATTTACTTTGAGTCTCTGTGATGGTGTTTTTGATTAATTTCCATGCAGCTTGAAGGCATTACACTCTTTTAACTGTTCCTTTTAATTTTCATTTAACTAGCTTCCTCATTTTTGTGCAGTCCCCCCTTTTGAAGTTTGGTAAGTTTCTTTGGTTTTTTCCCCCTACAGGACATTACGTTTAATTACATTATGATCTCGATTACTGAGCAGTTCAGCTATGCTATATTCACCTCTTGGACCAGATCCTGTGCTCCCAGGGCCGCCCGGGGGGTGGGGGGGGGCAAAGGGGGCAATTTGCCCCGGGCTCTGCAGGGGCCCCCAAGAGAACAGCGGAGGCTCCCGCTTCCGCCCCTCTCCTGGAGCCTTAGCACATCAAGCGGCGTGTCTCAGCCGGGGCCCCTGAGCTCCGCCCCGCTCAGAGCCGCGTGGGGAGGGGGCGGGGCTGGGAGCTCTGGGCTGAGCTCGGCTCCCTCCGCTGGGCCCGGAGCTCCCAGCCCCGCCTCCCCACACGGCTCTGAGCGGGGCGGAGCTCAGGCCCCGCCGGGGACACGCTGCGGCTGTTCAGCGAGGCGCTGAGGCTGCGCGTGAGGAGGGAGCCGGGGGTAAGAGGCTGGGGCCGGGGGCGGTTGGCTAAAGGGCAGGGAGCCCTGGAGACAGTCAGGGCAGAGGTTGGGGGAGGGGGCAGGGAATGGGGGGGTTTGGATTGTGGGTGTTCGGGGGGGGTGGATAGAGTCAGGGCCGCCCAGAGGGGGTGGGGCAAGAGGGCGCAGGAGCTTCTTCGCTCCCGGTCTCCGCCGGCGGGGGGGTCCTTCTGCTCCGGGGCGGAAGGAGCCCCCCACTGGTGAATTACCGCCGAAGCGGGACCCGCCGCCGAAGTTCAGCTCGGTCTTCGGCGGCGGGGGGCCCTTCCGTTCTGGGACCTGCCGCCGAAGTGCCCCGAAGACCCGCGGCGGGGGGGGGCCCCCGCCGCCGAATTATCGCCAAAGACCGGGCTGCACGTTGGCGGCGGGTCCCGCTTCGGCGGTAATTCGGCGGCGGGGGGCTCCCGCCGCGGGTCTTTGGGGCACTTCGGCGGTGGGTCCCGGAACGGAAGGGGCCCCCGCCGCCGAAGACCCCGGGCCCCCGGAATCCTCTGGGCGGTCCTGTATGCTCCACTTAGGACTAAATCAAGAATTGCCTCTCCTGTTGTAGGATCCAGGAGTAACTGCTCCAAGAAGTCATTAATCGTGTCTAGAAATTTTATCTCTGCATCCTATCTTGAGGTGACATAGTTGAAAGCCCTTGTTATTACTGGGTGTTCTGTTTTTGTAGTCTCTCTAATCTCCTTGAGCATTTCACAATCACCGTAACCATCCTCATTATGTGGTCTGTAATATATTTCTACTTCTATACTCTTATTATTCAGTCATGGAATTTCTATCCATAGAGATTCCATGGTAAAGTTTGATTCATTTAAGACCTCACATTTGCACATGCAAAGCAGATATTGCTGAAAGGTTTATTTTTTCACAAAAAAGTTTTATGCGCCTTTTTGAAAATTTATGTAAGATTATTATTGAAAACTACTAAAATGATTGAGTTGCTCACTAAAAGAGGATTTCAATTATGTTGCATAGAATTTTTTTAAAAACTGGAAAAAAAATTGCAAAATCTTTTGAAAAAAACAAAAAATGAATCCATTTTTGAGTCCTTTGAAATGAAAACAACTTTAAACTTTGAAATTTTTCATAAAGCTAGTTTTTCTTTTTTTAACACTATCTAAGGACTAATAGTATATGAAGACCAGAATGACTTTACATTTATATAATGCCTGATGTTTTGCTACTTTCCAGGGATAGATGCAAATACATATGTACCTAAATGAGTTCAATAATAAAAGAGTTAAAAGGCTCTGTGTACAAAGATAATTTAGAGATTTGTCTAACATGACATTCTATTTTACAAAGAATAGTAAATATTTCAGAAATCCTCATTTTTGGATACTTGATCTACTAACAATCCAGATCACATATAAAAATTCATAGTGACTTCTTTAAAATGGTAGCCATCAAATTAAATAGTTTAATTATACCATGTTACATGTTGTATGGCTTTATCAGATCATTTTTTGGGCAGACGATTGAAACAGATCAAATCTGCCAGATTCCATGAGGGATAGAGATTTGTTAACGTTCGTGGAACTACAGTATACTATACATCGTACTCTACTTTCAAAGTTACCAGTGGTTTCCTCACTTGTGAATTGTAATATGTCACACAAAAAGAGAAAAGCATCATTCTATTCTTATAATAAATCAAGTCCCTTTGCTCTCTCTGCATACAATGTTGTTTAATTAACTGTTGTGATGGGTCAAGAAAACCTGAGATCTCCCTCTCCTCCCCACCACGATCCCCCAATCTCTCCCATAGGCTCTCTTTCCAAGTGACAGGCCTCTCTGTCTGAAGTCTAGAGTGGAATTCACCCCATTTGAGACTGGATCAACATCCTCTATTTTAGGCACAGCCCATGTTAGGGGCAGCCAGGGGGAGCTCCAATTGGGGTGGTACTGAATTTAAAGGAGCTATGCTGGACCAGTGCTTGCATTTTTCTGGATACAGTGGCAAAGGAAAGTGCTTAGACTCTGAGATTCTCAGAGTTGCCTAAAGGATATGGAAGCCAATTTACCATGACAATTAATGGGAATTTGGTGTCCAAACCTCCCGTGTGGCTTTGCAAATCTCCATCCAATAGTTCAGAAAGGGCAATTTAGTTACTTTTATATTTGAGTCTCTTCCATTTCCTAACTTATTTCTTCTTTCTTTACAATAAATAAATAAATTAAAAGGGACCACCCAAGCTAAGTCGACAGTCTGAAGAACTGCAGCATGAATGTCTAATTCTCTCATTCTTGTTTGTCTGTTTCAAATCCACTTCCCTGTTTTGGAAATGATTCAGAATAATCTAGACAGACACTAATTTTAGCACTTGGATAAATCAAACCTTTCAGTTCTCAGGGTGTCTTCAGGATAATCATTTTCATTAAAACTGATTCACATACTACCAGAACTGTGTCCAGTGTCTGTTTTAAAGCAGAGAGCTCATGGGCAGAAATCAACGAAATTGCAAAAGAAGAGCTAATAAGGTCAAACAAAGCAGTAAACCATTTTTCAAAGGATCTTTCTGGGTTAGAATTTCCTGTTTGTTCAGGAATTCACACAATCCCCACATGTTTTGATGCAAGACTTACTTTTAATTCACTACATTTATTTTTGAAGAGACGCGATATCCAAGGTTGAATTTTAGCAGCAAGTTTAGCCTTTCCCACTGTGTTATGTAATGCAGAGAAATTACTTCTTGATCAGGACATGCAGGCAAATGAACACCAGACACATGGGATGGATTTTAAGTGGCAGGCTGCAACTTTCATTTATTTATCAGTGGGAGGAGTGTTATGTGCTCCCCTTCCCTGGACTCTCACATATCAGGCATTTAACTGGGTCCAGTGCAGTGTTCAGAACTCCTGCCAAATAACCAATAATTGGGGGTAGACCTGGGCCTACTCCTAGGATTCAGCACACCCCTATGACTCAGTTTGCATCTGAATCCTTTCCACCTTCCTCACTTGCAGGGGGAGAAGCAGATATTCCCAATGGGGGAACTCAGTCTGTGAAAACTTCAGGTCTCCCTTGAACTTCAGGATCTTATAGGCAAGAGGATGACCACCACCAAAATCTCAGGTTTCTTTTACGTCTGGGAAGTGGTCCCTTTTACCCTTATCCCAAGGTTGAATTTTAGCAGCAAGTTTAGCTTTTCCAACTGTTATGTAATGCAGAGACATTACTTCATGAAGGGTGTAAAGCATACCTAGCTATTGGTTACTTTGTCATGCTGAGGTGACAATATCTTTGCACTATGCGTTGCCTTGTTATCAGAATTTATTTTTTTACTATGGTATCTACACTTTACTCAGCAGAACAAGACAAAGCTGAGTCAGATCTGATTTGTACAGACATCTCAGTGCAGTGCTGGGAAGAGGTAAGCAATGTTATGTTCATTCACTGTGCCTCCCAGCACTAGACACTGCCAGCAGTGCTGTGATAAGCTATTTTGGATATTATGGGCCAGTTTCCCCACAGAATTTGGCCCTCCAGTGACATTCAGTTGACTCTCAGTTCTGTTGCAGAGAACAGCTTGCAGATGCAAGTGTGCCACGGAAGGCTTCTGTGTAAGTGTTGGGGGCACATTGGGGACGGAGGATGTAGGAAGGTATGTGACAGAACAGAGCTCTGTTATGCAATTTTTTCCTCAACTTAAAGCAGCCCAACTCCCTTACACCTCCTTCTCTGAGCAGCGTAGTGGAGCTGGAGAGAGTCTGGAGTAGACCATGCACATGTGAGGTCCCTGGAATAGACGTTTTAGAGATAGGTTCATATTATTTATATTTAGCAATAATTTTGAATAGTTGTTTATTGTTGTTTTCATCTTTTTGGTTTTGGATTGTTAATAGTAATATAAATTATATAACAAGATAAATGGGAGCTGCCCCTTTAAAAATAGGCTTGGGACAGAAAAGGTTACACATGGGTAGAGGGACAAAAAAACCCAACCCAAACCAATACAACTGTTTAATAGATCCATCCAAAACTGCTAAGGCTGACTCTGGCAGTCAGCTAACCTCAATATTTGTACTATTCAAAGTATTTCCTGGAGTAAGTATGGGGAAATTCAAGAAAATTCTGCAGACAGAGCCAGAGCCTATGAGGTGATGAGCGTTCCCTTTGAAGTCAGTTTGAGCTTAGGGCACTCAGCACCTCATTGGATCTGGACCACTGGCTGCAAATCTATTTATCTTGAGTAAAACTGACATGACTATATATGACAGAAGGAGAGACTGTGGGAAAAAATCATGTCATAAGGAGACACAACTTCACTGACTTCAGTGGAATTTTATGTAGTTATACTAGGGCTGAATTCATCCTTGTAGCTATAAAGACAGACTGGACTTATAGGAAACATATTACCAAAGATTCAAAAGAAATAAAAATAATAAAATGATTCTACTATCAACAATAGACAGTAATTCTATAATGTTTTGCTTGTTCTGTCTTTCTCAAGTACTGAGGGAAATGGTATAAAATAGTTTTTCTGTTGTTTATAGTGAAAAAAGCTTTTTACTCAGCATGTAATGAAAGTGGAGGCTGCAACGGCATAGAATTTTATTTATAGCAGATTTTCAACCCTTTGGTTTTTAACCATATAATTTTGGACTAGCTCAGTTGTATCCATCCTTGTTTGGCACCTGCCTGAAATGATATTAAGCTGGGCAAATTATTTCGCTTGTTGCACCACAATAGTTTTATTTTTATATATTACATATATATATTTACAGTGTGAACAAACATTGTCTAGTTTCTCTAATGTTCTTCAAATTTTAGTTACTCTCTCAAAAATACCCTACATTTTAACATTTTTGCAAAGTGAGTTCATTTCTGACAAGAAACACACACACAGCTTTTCTAGTGAAAGCGGGGTTTTTATTTTTATTAGGGTCATCTTAAATTTGTTGTAATTAGCATGAGGGCTTGATCCAAAGCTCACTGAAGTCAATGGGTTTCTTTCTATAGACTTCAGTGAGTTTTGGATCAGGTCCTTGATGTCTCTATAAAATTTTATGTACAATACTAAATAGTGGCCTATTCCTGTATTCCTTGTACATCTCAAACTTCCAAGGTCTAGCTCTAAGATATTAAAATAATTTAATAAGAGCACAAAAATATATGTTGGATCTGCTCCTGTAATCACTTTGTGGGCATAACTGCAAGTGAATTCAGTGAGAATTCTGCCTACAGCGGCTTTGCAGGATTAGGCACTTTACATCTAAATTACACTTTTAAACCATACTTAGCCTGATGGTGTAGTTCTCTGGCCGAAGTGCCCATGAAGTTAATAGAAAAAGTTTTTCATAGAAAAAGGTTTCATCACCGTGTCAGAGACATAAGTGTTCATGTTTGCTAAAGAAATGTTTTGCTGCTGCCACTGATCAAATACTTTATTTTAGAAATATTCAGTTTTATAGATATTTGGCTGTACTAATGGACAGGATTTCAGGGTTGCTAACAACTTGTAACTCCTAATGAAGTCAATCTTCTCCAAGCTGAAATAAATGGGAATCCTTTCATTGTCTTTAATGGGTTTTGGATCAGACCTAACAGGAACTGCATGTGCTCAGCAACTCTGAAAAATCAGGTCATTATCTACATATTCCTGCAATGTCTGGCTCCACACATTACCAAAATATTTATTTGACTGTTGTCCCTTTTATATGCCTATGCAATATCTTCTAAGAATATAAGGTAGCTATAGCCAACTCAGGCAGGCAGCAAATGGGAGGAGATGCTGAGGGGGAAAACGGGTAAACATGCAAAAAGAAATCACTGCCAACAGGAAAAATTCCACTGTAAAAAAGATTTTGTATGGAAATGGATCACTGCAAGCACCTGTAATTCATCTAGCTAACATACTGTTCCTCCTTTAAGATTCAGAGTGTAGCTTTAACCAAACTGAATTTCAGAGACAAAAATAATATATGTGCTTTTGCAGAACTGAGAAACAATCATTACAGGATGCAAACAGCTAAATGGCTCACATTGCATAAAAATACAAAGTTTTGCAATGAAATGAACTGTCACTGAAGTAGCAAAAAGTCATATGACCCTCTATTTACCTTTCCAGTTAACTAGCAGTAGCAATTGTCTTGGCTTCCAAGCCAGCGCTCAATAGATTACTGAGCTAATTATCACTGTATATAAAGTCATTGAAAAAGAGCGTGGAATTTGTATTGCAAATCAGATTTTATTGACTCATGACAATTCTGAAGCATTTAAATAGGCTGATTTATAATGACACAACAGAACAAAGCTAAAATGAGTTAAAATGGGGAAATGATATAAATATTTCTTACTGGTTTTTATTTTTGTTGACTTAAAAATACCTTCAGCCTACATTACAGTATTATTTATATTCCAGTATCACCTAGAAGCCCTATTCAAGGACAAAAAATGCTCAAGTACTTGAGCTAGGTGTTGTACAACTCCTCCATCTCCCAAAAGAGGTCCCTGACCTCAGAGCTTAACCTAATAAATAATTACCAAGTGCTTTATTCTTCCCTCTATTAGTGAACTTCCATCAGTGACAATGTAAGTTATGTGAACACACCAAGAGAGATTTGCTATAGCAAAAACACTCAAAGCCTCGATCCTTCCATCAGATCTAAAAGAACAGACTTTTGCAATAGGTTCCATTCCAGATGACTTCACTGATCCAATTTAAATGGATGCTGCTTTGCTCTGCATCTTTCAGGAGATTCTTTGCACTCCCCAAGATCAAATTCTAGAAGATTTCAGTTGAATCTGGATATTTCATAGGATTTGCTGTAATGGATCAGTTCTGGAATCTTACCAATACCTGATACTTTGAAGATGGTGAAAAACCCCAGAGTGCATCTGGTCACTTGTACAATGGTGTTTGCTGGTGAGGAAATTATTTTCAGATCCCTGCTGGTGATCAGTTTACATCCTGAAGCATGAGATGTGATTGTACGTATGTTAGCATGTATACCAAATATTAGTCCTCAAATTGCCAAGCCCTTTTAAAATCTAGTCCCAACATTTGATTACATGACCTGAAACAGTGAAATCCATCTATATTTTGTGTAGCCATACTTTAAAAGGGAAAACATTAACATTTATATAAATAATACATGAACATCATTCTGATTTGAAGAAGTCCCAGGTCCTGATTCTGACCTCATTGACACTGGCGCAACATCACAGATGCCTACCGCTTTCTGGAAGTGGGGAAAAACAGGTGGACATTCTAAGGGCAGGCTCATTATAAAACAAAAATCTGGCAGCATCATGTGTCAATCAAAAGTGTCTCATACATCATACAGCTAGACTGTTAAACTTCTGTCAATAATTAGGGCTAGAGTCAGGGCCGGCCCACAACATTTTGGCACCTGAGGCGGGGATGCCCCCATCCCCCCTCACTTGGGCCAAAACTTTGAATGGTCTCAATTCTGCCTTCTTCCTGTTCTACTCCTCTCATGGTACTGCTCTGCTACCTACCCCAATAAAGGGGAACTAACAACTTAAAATGCCTTGTTCAAAAATTTTAAGTAATGCTTAACTTTCAAACGCATGAACAGCAAATGTAACTTTTCTTGTCTGCATAGTAAACGCTGGCATTTTTTTCTGTTTGAATAATCAAAGTGGTGCTTTCCGTGCCTGATTGGTTGCCAAAATTTGAACTGCTTCCTGCTGAAGGTCCACAGTCTGGGCCAGCTCATGGTCTATTGAGATGGATGCAAGGCCGACCAGCCTCTATTGTGTCATTGTGGAGCGTAGATGTGTTTTTATTAACTTCAGCTTGGAGAAGCTGCGTTCTCCACTGACAGCTGTTACAGGAAGTGTTAGAAGTATGCACAGAGCAGCAAAAGCATTTGGAAAAAGGGTGATCATCTTATTTGTGCACATATATTCCAGAACAGTCTTTGGAGTTGATTCTGCTGAAATGAATCTTGAAAGAGCTTTCAGTTCATCATCTAAATCACTCACATCAATATCAGGCATGTCATCATGTGTCAACACTGTCTCTAGTGCCCTGCATTGCTGGTGTAGATCTTCTTCAGGTATAGTGAGGAGTTTTGGAATATCATACAACATCCCAAATATACTGCTGTGTTCCTTGAGCTGCATGAAATGTTCTTCAACTGACTGTATTGCACAATCTAGCACCTGGCTAAAGAATTCAACTTTGAACTGTTGTTTGGGGTGTCTTATGGGATCATCCAATGCCTCGTAATCAAAATGTCTTCTTCTTCAGTGACTCTTGTATTCTTGAATGGGTGGGAAAATAGCTTCAGTGTGAAGTTCCTCTGCCAACTTCTGTGCACACTTCAGAATGTTTTGAAATCCCTCATCTGACCGGTAAGACTGTAAGTATGACTTTTCTTTGTCCAGTTGTTCCATTGCTCCAGATATATCAAGGTCAACACCTTGGAGTTTCTTGCTTACAATATTAAATTTCAAACAGTATGTCATGCCACAACACTAAGCCACATAGAAATTTGAAGTTATTTATGTTTCTGGTGATTCCATTTCCCTCTGCCACTGTTCTCCCATGAACAGTCCCTGTCATAGCTTTATCCTCCATAATGGCAACTATGGCATCATCTATCTTCCCAATTTGGTATCTGATAGGCTTTATCACCTCCACTCGACTTTCCCATCGTATGGCACTCAGTGGTTTCAGTGTCAAAGAGGATGCTCCCAGATGTTGCTTCAAAATTTGCCATTGATGAGTTGATGCAGAGAAAAATACATAGATCCTTTGAATTACATAAAAAAATTCAGCAGCCCACTAGAAGCTGATGCTGCATTACTGACCACCAAGTTCAATGAATGAGAACTGCATGGGACAAAAAAAGCTCAAGGGTTTAACTCTCAGATCCATGTCTGCACTCCTCTGTTCTTTCCTCTCATGATGGCACCATTATCGTAGCCCTGACCTCTCATGTCAGCTCTCGCAGTTCCCGTGTCTTCCAGCTTTTTAAGAAGCACATTTGTGATACCAGTTCCTGTAGTATCATCAATGTCAACACATTCTAGAAAATGCTCTCTGACAGTCACCATTGCAGGGACATTTTCACTTTCTGTTGTTGTTACAAAATCCACCATTAAAATAATTTGTTCCGTATGGCTGATGTCAGGTGTGCAGTCCAGAATAACAGAGTAATATCTTGCTGACTTCAGATCTTGCACAATCTTCTGTTTGACTTTTGTTGCCAGTAACTGTATGATCTCATTTTGAATTGTTTTTCCAAGGTAGTTGTGTGTGTACATTTTTTGGGTGGTGACTCTTCTTAGATGTTCCTGAAGTACAGCATCAAACTCAGCCATTGGCTCCACAATTTTAAGGAAGTTTCCATTGTTCGGCACATACAGCTGATCTAAAGTGCCATGCAGTGCTAGGTTTTGGGTAGCAAGCATTCTCACAATGGCAATGAGCCTTTTCAGAACATTTTGCCAGTAAAGAGACTCTGATGCAATCTTCTCTTGATGCTGATCATCTATTGTGGCCTTTAACCTTAGTCTCATCTCAAGCGCTTTCCACCTATGGAATGCTCTCTGGTGATTTGCTGCCTTCTCATAGCATGTCAGATTTCTAGCCAGATTTTTCCAGTCCTTTGTTCCTGTAGAACCCAATATGGCTGGAACATTAGACTGGAAGAGTTTGCAACAAAAACAGTATGCAACATTCTGGGTTTTTGAGTACATAAGACCTGGCCTTTCCACTTTGTCACCATTGGGGATTTCATGCCAGTAATGTGTTGGATGGAAACTTCTATTTTCATTGTCTTTGGGGAACATGAAGTTTTTCACTAGCTGCGGCCCATGCAGTACAAGGAAGTCCCTCAGGCTACTGCTCAAGTGGGTCCACAGTCCTGGATCATCTAGACTTAAGGAACTAAACGCAGCTGTTTCTTGCGCCTTCACCACACTGATCTACACTTTTCTTTGGGAATGTGCATGGTTACATCCATTTGAGATGGAGATATGGATGCTGCAGTAGCTGTAACTGGAAGATCAGGCATCTTCTCACCACTCACATCCTCACTGGGGCCGGAAGGCTCACCGTGAACATTTGTGTCTATGTATCTTAGAAAAGCTCCTTCCTGCTTAGACAGAAAAGTTTCCTTTGCTTTCTTTTTTGAATGCTGCCCCAGAAGGGCATTTTTTTCTTTCACTCATGACTGCTGTTCTGTGCCAGCTATAGTACTTCTGTAGGGGACAAATAAGCAGGCTGGTAGCAGGGCCTAAGTGAGGGACGATATCAGCATCTTAAGGGCCTAACTGGCTCCTGCTACTTCAGTTGACAGCCTGTTCTTCTCAAGTGGGTTCAGGGAAGCAGCAAGAAACAGGAAGCTCCCTGAGAAGCTGGTGTTAATCAGTCCAGGCTCCTGGGGGTGCTAGAGAGGAACCTAAGAGGCTCCTCCTCCTCTCTCTCCCTGCAGCTCCTGCTGCTTTCTGTTATTCCCTCTCAACTTTTCTCCTGCCTGCCTGTTATGTCTCTTGTACTCTCCTTCCTCCAGCACAGCACTCCACCATCTCTGTGCATCTAGAGCAGAGAGAATACATATGTGCCAGCAGCCGACACAATTTTCTACACTCTGGGTCCTAGTGGAGACCCCCCACAGTCTGGCACCTGTTGGATGACCAGATAGCAAGTGTAAAAAATCAGGACAGGTGATGGCGGGTAATAGGTGCCTATATAAGAAAAAAAAATCAGGACTTTCCCTATATAATTGGGACATCTGGTCACCTTAGGCCCCTGAGGTGGCTGCCTCAGTTCACTTCATGGTAAGACCAGCCCTGGCTAGAGTGTGACGGCACACCCAGGCAGAGTACTAAGAAGGAGCAAGGACACTGTTTAGGGTTTATCTACATGGGAAAGTTATATCAGTATAGTTACCCTGATATGAATATATACCAATGTATACAGTGCCTCTTACTTAGTGGTATTCAGGAGTAGATCTCAGAACACTTTACAAAGGTCAATATCATTATGCACCATTTTACAGATGGGGAAACTAAGACACAGCAAGGGGAAATGACTTGCCCACCGTCACCCAGCAGGCCAGTGTCAGAGCCAGGAATAGAACTCAGGTTCCCTGAGTCCAAGTGCTCTATCCATTAGGCAATGTTATCTGAGTCCATGTAAGAAAATACACTGGTATAACTGTATTGGTTTAAATTCACACCTTAGTTTCTACTGGTATAACTTTCCCATGTAGACAGCCTGTACCCTCTGACGTGAGCTACTTGGATTTTGGATCCAGGTGTGCAGGAATAAAATGGTGTTGTGAGTCCACATACTCTGTCCCCAGAAAAGTTGGGCGGCAGGTACGGCATCGTTCCCAATGTATGGAATCCTATCGTGAATCTTGTGCTATATGTTTTACTTGGTGCTCCAGTTCCTGGGCACAAGTGATTATGTGAGAACCTCAGCTTTCATTTAAAAAAAAATAAGTTTCTAGTACTCACAGTTGAGGAGAAAAGCTTGACAATGTGATTTGAGTGCACCAAAAAGGCTCAAAATCCAGAGGGCAAATAAAAAGAACCCAAATGTATTTTTAAAATAATCTCATTATTTTGGGGTCCGAACTCATGATTTCGGAACATTTGGGATTGGCACTATTGGCTTGGCAAAGCCTTGGTTCAACCCCCAAAGCACTGGCCAGTACAGCTGAACTGACAAGGGGGTGTCATAATTTACTGTTGGTATAAGGAAGGGTTAAATTATTACCTCCCCAGAGCAAGGATGAAAGAGAGGCATTGTGACTCAGAGGTGTGTCTCCTGGGGTGACTCCTGGAGTGACACAGCTTACAGCCAGGGCTGTGGAAAAAGACAACTTCATTCTTGGGACAATAGGTATATTATTCTGGCTATGGAGCCTATTCTCAAGACAGGCAGATATTAATGGAAGCTAAGAATACACGGGGAGAGGAAAACAGACCGTATATTTAGTATGCTACTTAGTCTCTATCCAAACTTCCACTGGCTATTTTTAGGTTGCTAGCTCTAAACAAACTGATTTCTTGTCTTGTGTCTGTATTGTCACCAAGGTTGGAAATGAACTGAATTCTTAACACTGTTTTATGCCCTTTTCTTAAATTCTGTTTAAGAAAAACGTATTGAAGCACCAAAGAAATAAAAATGGAATGGGTGGTAACATTATGTAACTGTGATGGCTTAGGAAGCACATCCCTTTGTTACTATATCCAAAACATTTTGAAGGTACAAGGAGAGGAAAGCGTCTCTATCATCTGAACTTAATACAGAATCATGTTCTTCTGCTGTCACACAGAGAATTTGTTATAGAGTTTATCTGCAATAAAAGCTATGTCAGTAGTGCCATATAATGCATTTGTAAAGGTTAGCGATATTTTAACCCTTATCTGTGACCAGAATTTTAATGGAAAGCATCCTCTGTGAAGCAGTTGTAGATAGGGAAAGTCTTCAGTAGACATTAATGCAAATCAGTGTAGAACAATGCCTACCCAATGTTGCAATGAGGTCATTTGGAATCATGTCCTTGAAATTACAAATTTGTGACATAAGTAAAAATATATTATTACAAATTCTGTCAGTCTCCTGTCCTTGTCACAGATTTCTGTTGTTGCAGTCCAGCGAGATTAAGACATTTTATTGCTTAAACTGTCACGAAGACCTGCAAAAATAAAACAGCGTCATTACTTTAATGACATTCTTTTTGAAATGTGCATCGTTACAAACCATGCATAATGAACAGTGAATTCACAGAAGTATTAGTTTTATCCATTTGTATTCCAGTTTCCAAAAGTTCATACAATGCTCTATCTTGCACTTCACTAATTAGGGGAACAATTAGAGAAGTAAATGTCTCATCAAAAGGAGTTTTTTTTCCCACAAGGAGTTTGCAAACTCAGACCCTGTATTTGAAACTGGATGGGTTGCAAATGGAAAATTAAGGTTTTTGATGTTTAGTGGAGAAAAATGGTTGTTTCTTTTTCCTTCTTTCTAAAGCAGTTATATTCACCCCTGAAACTTTTGTAGCAGAATACATTTTCCACTTTAATTGCTGTTTATTTCTTTTCCAAATTTGAGATATTGAAACATTTCTGTGTGATGCAGCTCAGCAATTACAGAGCAGCTAACAAGATCACTGTACTTTTAAACTGATGAGAGATTTATCATACTGTTTCAACTGGGAAAACAGAATTGATGGTTTGATTTTGTTTTACTGAATTTGATATAATGTGAGACTCAAATAACAATGTTTTCCTAATTACAAAAAGTCATCCAAAATAAAACCTTAGGATTTAGGTCTATGACCACAACTAAATATACTACTAAATTCTTGCTCTGCTCATTTTGGCATTTGCTCATTTTACTCGGAACTGCAAGACTTGTTTGGGATAAATGATGATTTAATTAGTGCATTCCATACACAGTTTCAACTTTTACCTTTTCCCCTTAAAACAACAAGTCTCCAAAAAGCATGTGCAGAAGTCCTGTTTTGATTACTCCTTTATCTTTCAGCCTTAGATCTGTATCAGGGCATTCCTTTCCCCTCACCCCTTTTGTTCATAATCCATTATAGAAAACACTGTGGATGGCTGGTACATGACCGAAACTCCACATTACGTTTACAATTATCCATAAGATTTGTGTAGCATAAAGTAGAAGTGTTTGTTTTAAGGGACATCTGCTATAAATAAAATAATACCATATATTTTCAAGACAGCTATCACCTATCCTGTTGTTAGAACAGTGAAAAGTCTCAGCTTCCCAGAGCAGGTTTCAGTATTCGCCTTTTGCCAGTGTGGGCAATAGCATTTACTTTTGTGCGCTAAGCACCCTCCCCCACTTTAATGAAATTAGCATGTAATGCTTTCGACGCCCGCACATATCAGCTTTCACTCTTTGGGAAACATGTGAACATCATTAAAATATAGTTTCACCCTCTCTCTTCAAAAATATTTCCTTAACAAACGTTATGAAATTCAAACCAGGGGGTTCATTCTGATGCTATCTTTATTAAAGTGGCATCTGCTAATGCTGCTAAATGTAAGCATCTGTCATCATTTCTGGTATAAACCCGTATTTTCAGGGGCCAGAAGACATCAAACCAGCTTTAAAATTTGGTAAAAAGGACCCAGTAGAGGGATCAAATCTTTGCTTTGTTTTACTTCTTACAAAATGTCACCCAGACCTGTTCTTCTGTTCTGGAGACAGGATCAGAGACAAAAAGAGAAGATTCCATTCTAATGCACTGTTTAGGATACTGTCATTTGCCACTGTTTGTTAACATTGAAGTCTATATTGTGCCTTCAAATCACAGTATCATGATGGAGGAAGTGTAAAAGTCCCTTGCCCCAGTGGGAGCTCTAGGGAGCACATTGGGAATATGGCTGGTTCCACTCTTTGCAAGTGCACGGTGTATTCTCCTCTCTGCACTTAGCCAGTTACGCAAGCCAGTGTGTAAGGGGTGAGGAAGTGTGGTTGTGGTAAGGCCATGGCCCCATCCACTTTGGAAAGGCCATCCTTATGTTGTCTTGTGCTCATGAGAGGGCAAGGAGGGCCATTATTCCTGGTACCCTCAGGTGTGTCCTTTCATTTCATAAAGCCCCTCAAAAATCTGAATGGGTGAGTAGTTTCATTGCAATCAACGGAGCAACTCACAATAGTAAAGTTAAGCACATGTGTGTTTGCAGGAGTGGGAATTAAGTGTATATTTTTAATACACTTATCTCATATTTAAAATAAATATTGTGGGGAAAAATCAGACACTCCATCCAATTGTTTAAAAAAGTATTTAAAAGACTTTGGCCTCCCTGTTTGTCAAAAAGCAGAAATGCCTTTCAAGTGAGACAGGTAATAAAGGCTCTTTCTTTATTAGCAAGATAACCCCAGATAGTTTCGCACCTGGCTAAGGATGGATTTAGTGATTTCTGATTGACGGGAGAAATACATGTGTTTTGGGACAAGTTATGATATTTAGTCATATTGGCTTGGAACAGCTCAGAGAGAAAAGGCAGCTGTGGGAAGGTGCTTAAAACACAGCTGTTTCTACTGGAGTTCTGCAAGGGGAACTAGCTACACCTGTGAACTTTGCTGCTGGTTTTGCTATCAAGATCCCTTCATAATTGTTGAAACTTGTCAGCAGTGTAGATCAGTAGCTTCCCTGCAACCCCAAGCATTCAAAAATAATGAGTCGGGTCCCTCCAAAATGAGATTGTACTATTTTTTAAATCTAATTATTTTTAAGCCAATCTGGGGTTCTTTTGATAAGCCTTCTGTTTTTTGAGCCTTCAGGGTTCATAGTTTCAAGCTTTTCTCCACAATCATGAGGGCTAGAAACTTTCTTTTTTTAAATGAGAGCTGGAATGCTCATGTAATCGCAGAAATGTGGTGATATAAAAATCACATATTAGACTGCAGAATGAAATCAGTTTTGAAACACAGGCAACAACATTTTTGCAGATTTTCTTAACTGTGTAACTTTAGTGCTCAACCCTGCACAAAACCCCACATGAATACTCATGTATGTTTTAATTACTCAAGAACATATGTTTTTTGTAGGGTGAGATCTTATTGTGCAAAGTTTCTAACAGGGGTTTCTAGGAAAATCTCTAAACAAACTTTATTAAATCATAAATTCCAAAATAAAAGATTTGAATGGATTCTATTTAGTAAACTGTTTAGACCTTAACAATGTCATCCAATACAGCAAACATTTGTGGACAGATTATTAGAAAAAGAAGCCACACTGATTAAATTTAAGGAAAACTGGTAAGTCAATTTTAAACAGATGCCACAATTAATTCTCCCCGTTTCAAAAAGGCTCCAATCCTACGAACACTTATGCATGTGCTTAACTTTACTACCACAAGTAGTTTCATTGCAATCAACGGGGCAACTCACAATAGTAAAGTTAAGCACATGTATGTTTGCAGGAGACGGAATTAAGTGTATATTTTTCATACACTTATCTAATATTTAAAATAAATATTGTGGGGAAAAATCAAAGTTCTCATGCAGACAGCAGTCTTCCAACCGAGGAATCATCTATATCTACAATGGGCATATTATGTCAGTATTGTTTCTTGAAAAATACTTTTCCTCCCTCTTTTAAAGGGTTTAAGTTTTTGCAATCTTTTCGGAGTCCTTTCTGATTTCTTGTGTCCCATCCTACAATATATATAACATTTTATCAAAACTTTTCAGTACTACCTTAAATTACCATGTATGAATTATCATCACTAATCTGTCAAAGGGGCTTTTGCCTTTGGAGAACCCCCCCCCCACACACACACTTTTATGTATGTGAATTTCTCCCTGTTTTAAAGCTGAGCCTGGTCCTCATAAGATTTGGCTTATGATGAGGTGATACAGTAGAAAACTGTTCACCAAATGACATTGGTGCGCCAAGAAACCGCCGGTTTATGTCTCTGACAGATACTTGTGTTTAAGAAAGCTCTGCATAACTGTTTTGTGAATTATATCTTGATTTGCTGCAAAGAAAATATATTCTCTCATCTAGTCAATTTTCTGTTACATTTCAACTTTTGGCACACTGGAAATGTACTGGTGTTTTCAAAACAACCTAAAGAAGTTAGGCATCTAAGTCCTACTGAATTTCAATGAGAGTTGGGCAAACAACTCCCAGAGACCCTCTGAAAATACCAGCCTTAATGGGTATTTATTTTAACAGTGCCTCATTGTATTTCTGTGTATGATTTATTTTGCTCCCTGAAAAAGTTTGATTTTTTACTGGTCTATGTGTAAAATTCTCAGAAGTGCCTTAGTAACTTTGTCTTATAAGTCCAATTGAAAGCCGGGGGGAAAGCCCTTATAAAAATGTGATGCTATTTCTTTTGAAGTGGGATGCACCAGATGGCACATGAGAAGGCCTCGTAATTTTTGACAACCAAAAGTTTTGACAACCAGAACACTACTTTCAGCTTCCACAAAGAAAGTCCAGGTTAACTGGATTAGATATTCCCTATTAAATGCTGAGCTGATAATAATTCATGAACTATGGAAACAGGGTTGGGTAGGGATTTTGTATATCAAGCATGTTTTAATCCTGACTGTAGGTAAAAAAAGGATGAGGGTTGGAATGAAAATTCTCAATTCCATTTTAGGGTGGGAGAAAGGATTAGGGTAACATTCTCTAAAGCTCCAGATCTTAAGAAATACCTCTCCTTCACCTGCAATTAAGGAGGGGCCTGTTGTGAATAAGGACCCTAAACTCTTAAACCTCATATTCCATGTCAAGAGGACTTTAAAAGTAGTAATGTATTGTCTGTTCCATTAGTAGCATAACTAATGAGATGTGTTTGAAGAAGGCAAAAGATGAAACGTTGTGGACATTCATAGTTTTGTGGATATAGCTGTTTAACTGGTTACGCACACTACATTATTTGAGCTCAGCCACATGCTGAGTTATATTGCTCAGCCAAAATGAATGCAAATAAAACCTTATGCCACTCCCCACCTTCATGAGTGTTTATACCACATATTTGAAAAATATGCTAGAGAGGTTTTTAAAAATTGTATTGGTACTTCCTTTTTTGGTCTCCCTCCAGCTGTAAAGCTAAATTTTCACAGTCCTAATTATACTGATGAAAGGAGAGGAAATTATAAACTAGTATCTAATATAAAGGAATATAAAACCAGGGTGTTTTTTTTAACTAAATTGGTGCCATAAACTTAAGCCAACAATAGAAAGAAGTGGTATATCCCATTGAAAAAAGGGGAATTTTCAACTCTGTAGCAATATAAAAATACCCATTTCTGGCCCTTATGATATAAGACCTGTAACTGGTCAGAGTCTGAACATTAATTTAGAGAGAAAGAAATTTCTCTTACCAGTTTAATTTGTGTTTTCAGAAAGGTTGTGTCTACCAGTCATTAATTATGAGTGCTCTTTGGCATTGCAGAAATAAAATACAGAATATATTAATTGTAACAAACACTCATGAGATAAATATTCATATTAACTACTAACAAAGGGTTTGGAAATCACACTTGTAACAGGGTGGCAACGTCCTTTGTTAATGCTAACAGCAGTATTGTAATTCTGCATGCACAAGCTACTTGATTCCTGTTGAATCACAGTAGCAGTTTTGGTTTACTTGGTTTATTAACTAACTCTGTGCCTCAATTCTCTATCTGTAAATTGAAAATAATAGTACTTCCCTACTCAGGGAGTGAAATTCAGGCTCCATGAAGTCAATGGCAAAGCATTTATTGACTTAAACTGAGCCAGGATTTCACTCAATGTCAGGATAGCCCTGACTGCTGCTCTATGGAAACAGTTCCAATCCTTCACTATTGTGCACATCCTACAAAATATAACTTTGCATGCACTCCTGTAACTAGTCCCTCTGAGTGAGTTACTTTCCCTTCTCCCCATTTAATGTGCCTATAAATTCCTTCATGATTGTTATCCCTTGTTTTAATATTGCAACCATATTTGCTGGCTTCCAGCCTAGTTCCTTGGACTCATCTGACAGCGTGTGCATTCATTTGTTATGCAGCTATTGTACCATCCTCTGTGATTTTGTTTCACATCCCTTCCTGTATTCTTTAAAACTTCCCCCGTGACTTCTCTCTGCCTTTGGCAGAACTTAGAAACCAAACTTCTTGGATTAATGTAGTTTGCATTTCCAGCTATAGTGTGTCTCATTTAAACGTTTTTTTCTTTGCATTGGTAATATCTTTATCTGGTCTAAATCATAATGCAGTTTCAATATATATACCGTCTTTAACATCAAGCAGTCCAGAGTCCTTTATAAAATGGAAGAGGAGGAAGCTAAACCTGAATAGTCCTTGCAAATAGAAAAATTTTCAGACTAGATTTAAATTGAGATAATATAGGGGAATTCTACATATTAATATATTCCTTTCTTTACTCTCAATGATTTGCACTTATTTGTTTCCCTGTAGAGGTGGTTTACTAAATGATCTCTTCCATTTTTGTGTTGCTTGTTTGCTAATTCTTTTACGCATTTGGGAAATGGATTAGTATTTTTCATTATAGTTTTTCATGTATAAATTTGTTTGAGATTATTTGCCATGGTTTCAAAGTTAGAGATGGGTCAGAACCCAAACTTCAGTATCTGAACAACTGTCAAGTAAAATTTAGATCCACATCTAAATCTTATGGGACATTCCAGTCGCTACAATGTGCTAAACCAAATTCTGGGACCAAACACTATTCAACTTTAGGAACATTACTTTATCACAATACTTCTCTCATTTATTGAAAATAATTTGTCTATAGTCTAGTGCCTGTCAAGATAAAGAAGCAGTGTTGAATATAAATAGGATTGTTTATTGAGGCTACTGGACACAGGCACCTGTACTTCCCTCTGGCCTTCCATTGTCTTATGACTACAGAGGTGGTAATTCATTTTAAGTGGTCTTCTACAACATATGCAAACCCATTATGATTAATAATTTGTCCCATCTTATATTTAGTTTGGATACTCTAGTTTCCTTCTCCATACCTGAGGAAGAACTCTGTGAACCTTGAAAGCTTGTCCCTTCCACCAACAGAAGTTGGTTCAATAAAAGATATTACCTCATCTTCTCTGTCTCATATCCAGGGACCAACACAGCTATAATAACACAGCCTGACTTGTCTAGTGTCACTACCCAAGCACTTCTTAAATGCTGGCCTGAACAATAGATTCTGGAAGGGGCTGCGATTGCTCACTATAACAAGAACACTTTCAGGTATATGGTGTACAGTTATAAGGCTTCCTGTTCCAGTAATACCCCGTGATGCAACACTATTGTACCGTGGCTCCCAGACACATTACATTTATTTCTCCAGATTATGGCCTCATTTTATTATCAGAAACACTGTGGTTCTCAGATAGGGAGTTACGCAGATTGTAGAATACACTTACTATTGATTATTAGTTGATCAGTCATTGCTACAATAATGGGTTAAGAAGTATGGTTAGATATAATAGGAGGAGGAAAAAGGAGGAAAACATATCTCATGACCAAAGCCAGATCCACAAGGCAAACAAGAAAAGGGTTATTTGTTTGCAACATCATTAATTTTCCCTTGAAAAATTAAACACCATATTCCCAGCATTTGGTCTGCAGGAATAAGACACGATGGAATTTAGGCCTATATAAATGGAGGTGACACAGACAGGCTCTATAGGAAGGTGATAGGGTTATTTAAATAGGGAGTAACTTGACAACTGTGTCTGGCCTGTCTCACACTACCACTGGTATTATTATAACCTGAAGAAGGTCATTTTGGTAACAGTAAGTTGAAGATGAGAAATCATTTTAAGGGACGCAAACCACTGTACAGCCGTCTCTATTTGGCTGGGTTTTATTAAGTCTTATTTTTCTTTCACAAGAAGTAGGGAGGTCCAAACATCTATTCCTCATTACTCAGCAGCACATATACAGATACATTTTAGTCACAGATTTGAAACCTATTGTTTAAAAGGAGGTGTTCACTTCCTTCCTCTCTAACCTTAGCATTTTTGAGGTATAAAGATAGGAAACTTGCCTCCTTTAGCACTGAAAAAATGTGAACTGAAAAATCAGATTAAACCTATGCTGGTTAACTCCTGATATCGGCTACTGAACATTTACTCCAGTCATATATCTAACCCTGCAGTTTGCATTGTACTGTGTAAAGAATGGAAAGCCTTGGAGCTCTTATTTGGCTCTTTTTCTCTCAACCTCCACTCCTGAAAGTTCTGCAATTACATTTCTCCTTTTTTCAATACACCGTTTAGAGAACGGAGTGGAGGAAAGAAGTGCTGATGAAAAATAAATGCATTCTGAGGGACTTTGTGACTCACAGGCCTTGCTAGGAGTAGTATTCATCAACACTAATACCCAAGGCATCTAAAAGGCCACAGCTTTGCAGATATCATTCTCTCCAGTACGCTGAATGCCAAACTATTTTACATCAAGTACTTTGTTGTTTTTTACTCCTGTTTCCAACCTAAGCCCTTTTTTTTGGCTTGTTATTTCCATTTCCTCCCCATAAAGTTACATTGATTTCAGGCTTTTTAAGTGCTACTGCTTTCTACTCTGATGAGTTTGGCCTGATTCTCTCCTTTCTCTTTTGATGAGGTTGGCTCATTCATCTCTTCTTCAAAGGAACTATCCTTCCCCACTTTTTTTTTTCTGACAGGTTGGCTCACTGCACTGTTCTCTCTGCCAACAGGATTGGCTTACTTTGCTCAGCACTGACGGAGCCATTCTGCTTTGCTCTGTCAGAGTTGGCCTACTCCACTTGGCTCAGATAAAGTAGAGATGGTAAAAATTCAGATCTTCCATTTAAGGGAATTTTTCAACATTTGAAAAAAAAACCAAAAAACCAAAGAGAATTGGCATTTTCTATGAAACAGGATTTCTTCAAAATTTCAGTTTTGCAAAGTCTTCATTTTGTAATTTTGAATGTTTGCTATTTTATCGGTGTTTTCATTTTTATTTTATTTGTACATTATTTCATGATGTCGGTAGTAGTAGTCAGTAGCCCTACTGTTACTGACACATCATAATGACAACATCACTGAGTCCAACATTTCATTGAAACAGCTTATCTTCCTTTCAAGATCAGGCTCCTGTTTGTGTTGTAATCAGTATTAGCTAGCAGCTGTCCTTAATGATTTTAAAGATAAAATACAATAGAATACTTTATAATGAAATAATGTAAAAACAATATAAATATGTAAAAAAAAATAAGAACGGCCATGCTGGGTCAGACCAAAGGTCCATCTAGCCCAATATCCTGTCTTCTGACAGTGACCAATGCCAGGTGCCCTAGAAGGAATGAATAGAACAGGTAATCATCATGTGATCCATCCCTTGTCACCCATTCCCAGCTTCTGGCAAACAGAGGCTAGGAACACCATCCCTACCCATGCTGGCTAATAGCCATTGATGGACTTATCCTCCATGAACTTATCTAGTTCTTTTTTTAATCCTATTATAGTCTTGGCCTTCACAACATCCTTTGACAAGGCATTCCATAGGTTGACTGTGTGTTGTGTGAAAAAATACTTCCTTTTGCTTGTGTTAAACCTGCTGCCTACTGATTTCATTTGGTGACCCCTAGTTCTTGTGTTATGAGAAGGAGTAAATAATACTTTCTTATTTACTTTCTCCACACCAGTCCTGATTTTATAAATCTCTATCATATCCCCTCCTTAGTCATCTCTTTTCCAAGCTGAAAAGTTACAGTCTTATTAATCACTCCTCATATGGCAGCCATTCCATATCCCTAAATCATTTTTGTTGCCCTTTTCTGAACCTTTTCTAAATCCAATATATCTTTTTCGAGATGGGGTGACCACATCTGCACACAGTATTCAAGATGTGGGCATACCAGAGATTCATATAGAGGAAATATGATATTTTCTGTCTTATTATGAAAAACTCTGACAAGAATGGCTGTACTGGGTCAGACCAAAGGTCCATGTAGTCAGTATCCTGTCTTCTGACAGTGGCCAATGCCAGATGCCACAGAGGGAATGAACAGAACAGGTAATCATCAAGTGATCCATCCCGTCGCCCATTCCCAGCTTCTGGCAAACAGAGGCTAGGACACTATCCCTGCCTATCCTGGCTAATAGTCATTGATGGTTTATCCTCCATGAACATATCTAGTTCTTGAAATTGACACATTTTAAAAACATTTTGCTGAAAACAGCATTTTTGATGAAAAAAACCCAACAACTTGTTTTGACTAAAAATTTCCAAACAGTTCTAAGATTAAGCCCCTCTAAGCCTCCTCCTCTTTATTGTGATGGGGCCACCCTAATGTAATCTTCTATATTTTGATGTAGTTAGCCTACTCCTCACTTGTCCAAGGCTGTCTTGAAAGTTATCATCTCTTTGCATGGAAACTGATCAGACCATTTTCCACTGACCACTCAGTCTGCATTAGTTTATCTTGCCTAGCATCTTTTGCCAGATGGGTTATGGTTTTGACTACTCATGTGGATTGGTCAGTTGTGTTTATATACTTTACTGGAAAACAGTCATCTCAAACTCAATAGTACATTTTTGTGCATATTCCTTGGAGGATAGAAAAATTGTAAAATCTATCTAGGTGTCAATTATCCCATTACTACACAAGGATATATATAGAGACATCTCATTGGTATTGGAAATAGCTATTTAAATCCTTCACACATCATATCAGTAGCATTGTTTAACCCAGGGGTCAGCAACCTTTCAGAAGTGGTGTGCCGAGTCTTCATTTATTCACTTTGATTTAAGGTTTCACGTGCCAGTAATACATTTTAAGGTTTTTAGAAGGTCTTTTTCTCTAAATCTATAATATATAACTAAACTATTGTTGTATCTAAAGTAAATAAGGTTTTTAAAATGTTTAAGAAGCTTCATTTAAAATTAAATTAAAATGCAGAGCCCCCCGGACCGGTGGCCAGGACCTGGGCACTGTGAGTGCCACTGAAAATCAGCTCGTGTGCCGCCTTCGGCACCTGTGCCATTGGTTGCCTACCCCTGGTTTAACCCAACTATGCACCATTATTAAAAAAAACATAAATTCTTACAATTCTGGTTTTGTGCAGTCCTGTGATTGAAGTAAACAAATTTTAACCAAAGGGTTTCTATGCATCATTGCAAGATAAAAATATTTGACTTCATAAATCTTTTAGTTGTACATGACTGAAGAAGCAAGGTCTATAAAACTATGAATACCTATTCTAGTAAATGATACAAAAAGTTCTATACAGATATAATTGATAATCTTGAAATCAGTGACAGAAAAATATAAATCTGTCTCCTTTATGAAGTCTCTTGTGTGAAATATGGAACGGTTTAGGCTATGAAATATGTGTTTACAGCAGGAGACTCAATCAACAGCTTTAAACATGATATTTCAGGATAAAGCTAAGAGTCAATGTTATAGACGTGCAATTTTGAAATTTTATTTATTTATATTTTTGCTCTCTTGCTGGCTTTCAGTTAAAATAAACCATTACAACATTAAGTCCTTCCACCACAGTTAATTACTTCTGTTAGGTAGTGAAGCATTTAGTTTCAGCACCTTCTCTCAAAGGGCTTGGAAGACACAATTTAATATTTGTATGTATGGTGTTGTTGTACATCTTAAAACCATAAAGACCACATCAAGGGCTCCAAGGGAATAATACATTATTAATCTGATGGCAAAAAATTAAGTGGCTTAAAGAAAGAAGCTGTTGTCTATCCCATGAGTGGCTTTTAAGACATTGATGTCTAGCTTTGAATGTGTCTATTCTTAGCCAAAGAAACCACACGTAATCAGACCTAAGTAACTATCCAACTTCAATCAAGCAGCTCACTGATGGAAAACCACCAATTTCTTCTCTGTCAGGGCTTCAGTATGAAAAAGGCTGTTTTCCTATCCCAGAGTCTTCTGATTTTGACAACATTATAAAAAGATCTGCTATATTCCTGCTAACACTGAAGAAAAAGCATCATCTTCTTAAAGAAATGACACTGTTCTCATATAATAAAAATGCACAAGTGTGTATTAAATATGATACATCATAATTAGTTGAGAAATCAGAAATGCCTGTCAGAATACCAGCAAGAAGATAAACAAACTGTATGTATCTTCTTTAAAAAAAATATTGGGCCAGATCTTCAGCTGATATAAATCAGTGAAGCTCCATGGAAGTCAGAGGAGCTAAACCAATTTACACCAGTTGAGGATCTGGCCCATAATTAAAAGTCAGCAATATTGGGCCATCCATTTTCAGAAAGCACTCCTCATTGTATTTAGTGGTGTATGCTCTTTAAAATGGACAGCATGATACTGCCATAGTATTATCTTCACTGGGTCAATGAAATAGGGCAATTCTGTAATATAAGCTGGTCTGCAATCTGAATATTGATTAATATGTATATTTATTGTCAGCAGTGATAGTTTAACAAGTCATCATCATAAACATATTTAAAAATCAGTCATTTCTTTTATTCTAAATTAAAGGTTTAAACTAGAAACCCTTGCCAGGCCTGTTTTAGTAACACTTACTGGGAATAGGCTGACTTTTAAATTTACAGTGAATTAAAACCAGTCAAGGAAACTAGGAGGGCTGTTGATTAATCACAGTTAACTCATGCAATTAACTCAAAAAATTAACCTTGATTTAAAAAATCGTGATTAATCGCACTGTTAAACAATAGAATACCAACTGAAATTTATTAAATATTTTGGATGTTTTTCTACATTTTCAAATATATCTATTTCAATTACAACACAAAATACAAAGTGCACAGTGCTCACTTTATATTATTTTTTATTACAAATAATTACACTGTAAAATGATAAACAAAAGAAATTGTATTTTTCAATTCACCTCATACAAGTACTGTAGAGCAATCTCTTTATCATGAAAGTGCAACTTATGAATGTAGGGTTTTTTGTTACATAACTGCACTCAAAAACAAAACAATGGAAAACTTTAGCGCCTACAAGTCCACGCAATCCTACTTCTCACCCAATCAATAAGAGAAATAAGTTTGTTTACATTTACAGGAGATCATGCTACCCACTTCTTAATTACAATGTCATCTGAAAGTGAGAACAGGCATTCGCATGGCACTGTTGTAGCTGGCATCGCAAGATATTTATGTGCCAGATGCGCTAAGGAGTCATATTCCTCTTTATGCTTCGGTCATTGTTCCAGAGGACATGCTTCCATGCTGATGACGCTTGTTAAAAAAATTTTGTGTTAATTAAATTTGTGACTGAACTCCTTGGGGGAGAATTGTATGTCTCCTGCTGTTTTACCCACATTCTGCCATATATTTCATGTTATAGCAGTCTCAGATGATGACCTAGCACATGTTGTTTGTTTTAAGAACACTTTCACTGCAGATTTGACAAAATGCAAAGATACAAATGGAAATTTCTAAAGATAGCTACAGCACTTGACCCAAGATTTAAAAATCTGAAGTGCCTTTCAAAATCTGAGAGGGATAAGATGTGGAGCATGATTTCAGAAGTCTTAAAAGAGGTGGAAGCTACAGACCCCAAACCACCAAAAAAGAAAATCAACCTTCTGCTTGTGGCATCTGACTCATGATAATGAAAATGAACATGTGTCGGTCTGCACTGCTTTGGATGGTTATCAAGCAGTATCTGTCATCAGCATGGATGTATTTCCCCCGGAATGCTGGTTGAAACATGAAAGGACATATGATTCTTTAGTGCATCTGGCATATAAATATCTTGTGACACTAGCTGCAACAGTGCCATGCAAACGCCTGTTTTCACTTTCAGGTGACATTGTAAACAAGAAGCTAGCAGCATTATCTTCTGCAAATGTAAACAAACTTGTTTGTCTGAGCGATTAGCTGAACAAGAAGTAGGACTGATTGGACATGTAGGCTCTAAAGTTTTACATTGTTTTATTTTTGAATGCAGGTTTTTTGTACATAATTCTACATTTGTAAGTTCAACTTTCATGATAAAGAGATTGCACTACAGTACTTGTATTAGGTGAATTGAAAAATACCATTTTTCTGTTTTTTACAGTGCAAATATTTGTAATAAAAAATAAAGTGAGCACTGTACATTTTGTATTGTGTTGCAATTGAAATTAATATTTGAAAATGTAGAAAATGTCCAAAATATTTAAATAAATGGTATTCTCTTACTTTTTAACAGTGTGATTTATCACGATAATTTTTTTAATCGCTTGACAGCCCTAGAAACTGAACATTTGTAAACCCTGAGGAGATGATTTTAAAAGGCACAAAGGACAGTTAGCCACACAAATCCCATTGAAAGTCAATGGGAGTTGGATGCTGAGTTCTGAATTGTACCTTTGAAATTGCTTGAAAAGAAACTTTTAAAAGTGAGTGAAACGGTTTGCATACAGTATTGAAGCAAAAACTAGCCAGCGGCTTTGGGTCCGCAGCGCATTGTCATGAATGTAGGCAAAGATGAGGCAGAAGCGGGAGAAGGTGGGAGAATGGAGTACCAGAGCAGGAGAGGGTGGTGACACAGCAGTTAAAAAAATAGTGGCCCTTTCACCATCCTATATATAATAAAAACAAGGTATTAAGTTGTGCACACAAGGTTATAAATCCACTGGGAGGTTCTGGTGACATTAAATGTTATTCTCACCAGAACCACAGGGAGGAAATAGAATCTATGATCTCTAAAAAAGGATCTGGCTTTTACATTGTGCAAGCCCATGGAACCCAGTTATTCAAGGGCTGCACAGCTCAGCAGCTGGATGTATATTTTTGCTGACTCATGCCCTTGGTATGTACATCTTTGGCTGCATTTATAATTCTCACAATTAGTATTATTATTACAATTATTATTAGAAAAATTGTTGGCCTCTGAATGCAGATGTACTATATACATTTGGTTAAGTAGATGTCAACTGTTTCAATAGTAGGGAAAGAAATAGAGCTGATTGTTATGTTTGGCTTTATTTTTTAGAAGCTTTGCTTTGTAGCTGTGCATCTGGTATGCACCTTGTCACATACTGGGTCTTGTTTGGTTTTAAAAAATAATATAGGGGTTATTTATTTATTTATTTTCCCCGAGAAGAGATGACAAGTTCTATTTTAATCTTTCCAAAGAGTTTTCATTTTAAGCGTTCTCGTTGGACGTCAGGTTGGGGAGGGTAGGCTCAAGTTTTGAATTACTACATCTGGAATTTTGTCCACCCACCAGTAGAAATGACTGCCAACAGCAGAAGTGGGAGAACAGTCTGGAATCAGATCTGAATTAAGGTTATACAGCATCAATAGTGTGAGACTTGAGGGAGGTATTCACCAGTCGATATCTGCTCTGTAAACCACTGAACACCTCCAACTGACAGTTTTTCAAAATAGTTACACTTGGCACTATGTCTATGGGCACAATATGTCCTGGATAATTTATTTAGCTTAATATATTCAGCTATGTTCTAATTAACTCTTTGTCTCCTGGCATTTGATTTCCTGCTTTAACACACTAATACATTTCAGAAGAGACAAAATGGTATCATTTTGCAATCAGTGGAATAAATTCCTCTTTAATTTATCATCCTCTCCCTCCACAGTTTAAGTCAAGTGTAACTCAAATGGCGTCAGTGGAGCTATTCTTCATTTACAGAAAAGAATTTGGCCCTCCCAAGGCAATTTTACCTTCCATTTTCACCAACAAATGCTCAATTAAAAAAAGGGAAGGTTGCAGGTCCTGATGGTATTCCACCAGAATTCCTCCACCATCTCAGCCCCCAAAGACTCCATTGTACTCTGCTACCTTAGGGATAGTACGGAGCCCTGAAATATGGTGTGAGGCAATGTTAAGTGTCATTCCAAAGCCTGGAAAGCCCCTTGATGAAGCTATAGGCCAATTTCTCTATTATGTACAACCTATAAACTTCTTGAATGTATCATCCTCAAAAGAATATGCTCTTTTACTGAGCCAATTATTCCTGTTGAACAAGCAGGCTTCCGGCTAAAACACAGGTGTTGTGACCAAGTTCTGGCACTCACAAATCACATTGAGGCTGGCTATCAAAAAACCCTAAAGACTGGTGCAGTATTTGTTGACCTGTCATCTGCATATGATACTGTATGGATTAAGGGCCTGATGCTGAAACTTGCTAAAATTATACCTTGCTACCAAGCACTTCGCCTGCTGTGGACTATGCTGAGTAACAGATGCCTATGGGAATACCTGGGTAATAAGACTAGCTCACCCAGTATCATAAACAATGGGCTACCACAAGGCTCTTATTAATATTTAGGTAAGTGACATGCCTCCAACTAAATCACGAAAATTTGGATATGCAAATGATCTTGCCATGACAATCCAAGCATCAAACCTCCATGACTTTGAGAAAACATTAACTAAGAACCTCCAAAATATGGAACAATATTTCTGGAAATGGAGGCTAAAACCAAACCCTGCAAAAACAATAATAAGCACATTTCATCTTGATTATAGGAGAGCCAAAAACACAGTGAAAGTAGCTTTCTGTGATAAAAATGTGCAACACGATTACACTCCAACATATCTCAGAGTGAAACTCAACCAAACCCTCTCCTTCCATGATCATCTTGAAAAGGTAGCTGCAAAGATAAAAACGAGAGCCAACATAACCCAGAAACTAGCAGGTACAACCTGGGGTGCACCAGCATCAGTGCTGTGAACATCTGCAATAGCACTTTTATATTCAGTAGCTGAATATTGTGCACTGGTATGGAGCAGATGCAGCCACAGATGACTTGTGGATACACCAGATGAACACAGTCATGTGGTGCATCACAGGAACCCTTAAGTTGACTCCAACTTCATGGCTACCTTTCCTGTCTAACATTCTTCCCTCTCTGATAAGCCAATAATGCTGCAACATTCCGTGAAGCTCACTGAATCCAGGAAAGCAGATGCCTTCCTATTCAACAAGTCCTTGACAACGCCCCACCCCACAATGTCTTAAGTCCTGCAAGCCTTTCTGGGAACATTCGTTTAGCCTCATGCAATCAGGCTGACCAGAAGGAGGCTTGGAAAGCAGATTGGGCTAAACAAGACTTAAAAAATAGGCACCTTGTGCTATATCCCATGCAGAAGGTTCCTGGGTTTGACCTTCCGTGGTCATCTTGGTCAGCGCTGAACCAAATTCGAACCAACCATGGCAGATGTGGATATCTAATGCACAAATGGAAAATCAAGCACTCCCCAGTGTGCGAGTGTGGTTCCCCACGACAGACCATCCAACATATCACCACCCAGGGCCAGCTCCAGGCACCAGTGGATGAAGCATGTGCCTGGGGCGGCACATGCTAAGGGGCGGCACAGTCCAGGGTTTTTTTTTTTGCTTCGGCAGTTCGGCAGTCTCAGCGGGTTTTTTTTTTTGCTTGGGGCGACAAAAATTGCAGCGCCAGCCCTGTCACTACCTACTGCCCAATTTAGAAATATGAAGGAGACATTACTGCAATACATTTTGCTACTCCAGATATACCCATTTGGCTCGATGAACTTCAGATGAATTTGCAGTTGCTGCTGCACACCAGCCATACGAAAGAAGAAGAATCAACAAATGGCATTTGCTTTTTACACTCCATAAGACATTTAGCGCATGACATGGCAGAGCTCTTTAAGGAGCCCAATCCAAAGCCCATTGAAGTCAATGGAAAGACTCCCACTTACCTCAATAGGCTTTGGATTCATGCTTCCCCTGCCCCTCCCCCCACAAAAAATGTTCACAGAGAGGATCTAGTAAACTTCAGGATCTTGACTCAAAGTTCTAGGGTTTACTGAGTGCAGTTTGCTCTGAAAGAAGGGTCAAACTGTAGGAAATTAGAGCTAAGGCTTACATTGTTTTCCTAGGTCATGCATCTTGAAATAATAGCTAGAATTTGCAGGACATTGCTCCCATGCAGGCGGCATTGTAAAAGTGTGGAATCAGTGTTGCTACTGAACACTAGTGTTCAAGAACAACTCTGAAAGAGCAGCACACACATGAGAGATAAGCAAGCTGAGCAAGGCAGGCCAGCAGTTGCCTATATGTTAAAAAGACAGGAACTGATATCTATTAAACTCTCTTTGCCTATATTTTTATATGTCCCCTATATTTTATTCTCTTTCACATTGATAATGATTAATCTGGTTTTGTGCTGTTTTCTATATAAAGATCTAGCTGCCACAAAGTCTAACTCAGAAATGAGATGCAGTGTTGTAGAGTGAGAGTGTGAATGCTTGTGTGAGTGTGTATGTATATATCTTCTTTTTCGTCACAAGAAATTATATTTAATAAATATGTAAATCAACCTGTCTCACTGTTTCATTTCAAGAAAAGGTGAATAGAGTACTGAAATATTACTCCTAATCTTTTTTCATTGCAGAAGTATTTTAGGAAGGTTAATAATTAGAGCTACATGGAGAACAGAAATTCCATTTTTCAAATGATGTCAAGATTTCAAAATTTGGTTTTCTTCTGAATTTGGTTTCAAAATTCTCCACAAAGAAAAATTCTGGAAAATAATCATTTTGACTCAATCAAAATATTTTGTTTTGACAAAACTGAAACATTTTAATCTCAACGTTATATAATTTGTATTATATTGCAGTACACAAAAAAAAATCAAAATGAGACAATTTACTACTTATATTTTAACATGGTTGGAATTTATTTCTTTGTTTTTTGATTTCCAAAACAAAATTCTGGCAAAATTGACCTGAATTTGTGAAGCATTTCAATGGAACTACATATACCAACGGGATATGGTTCTGTCAAAGTTTCTCCAATCAGCTTTGGTAATAATTAACAAATAAAAGTTCTTGTAAAAATTTTTACTCAGAATTTAGAAGCCAGAAAAACAACAGTCACAATATGCAACTTAGTATTCACAATGTGGAACAAGAAATTTGACACTATTCATTGGTTAACAAATAGAATTCTCAGACTCTAAGAAAGCCAAAACTTTGTGTTAAGAGCCATGTGATGTGCCTAACTGTGGAGTGATGAACCTTGACTGACACAACACAAGTTGGTATGTAGCAATGATACATGGCAGATGAAAAACCATTCGTTAGAAATGTAGCTTTTCACCCTATATATATATATATATATATGAATGACACAGGCAATTATTACATACTTTTACAAAATATCTGTTGAGAAAATTTTTACAAGTAAAAATGATCAGGTAAGATTTTTGCTACTCACAATTCTCTCAGCTGTAGTACAGCAATAAAGATCTTGTGGGAGCAAGATCTTAAATAGAAATTAGAGGAAATTTGGGTTTTATAGTCACTATTGATTGGCTTCAGTCCTTCAATGAACAGCTCCATTAGAATCCATGGGGCTCTGCATGTGTGTAGCAGTGTACATCAGAGGATCAGGGCACTTTAGAGAGCTTCCACCAGTAATAGCTGTGATGGGAAAGGTCTTAGTGTTTCAGTCTAATGTTTAATGCTTACTTTGTCATGACTTCCTCTGTCTTTTGTGCCCTATACCAAACAGCCTTTGCTTTTATTTAAGACACTGGAATTATTTGCATAGGATGATGGTGAGGGAAATCCCTGACAGGTTCCCAGAGAGAAATAAATGGCCCTCTGACCACACTGGAGTCATGCCAGAATGCTGTTCTGGCACATTCTGTGAGAGCTGGAACAACATTCCTGTACTTCTGGATGATTGTATTAGAATTTTCGTAAGTGTCCTTTTTCAAAAAATCATGTATCAGGCCCTTGCTAATTCAAACTATTCTTGTCAAAATCGTGCATTCCAGCACCTCTTGTTTTAGGATTCGAGCACTGCCTTTGACCCCAAGGTGGGATGGAAGCAGAGGAGAGGTCCTCCTGGTGAGAGGAAAGAAAGAACAATCCCCTCCCTAAATGGAGCGGAAAGGGGCAAGACAGTTTCAAATGGGGACCCATGAAGAGCTAAAAGATTATAGAGCTGATAGGTTTGTTGCCGGTGGTACAGCACAGAGAGTAGCACAAATGCACTCTCATTATACAAACACCATTTATCTATTTTTTTTTATTTTCTGAAATGTGCTTTGTTCCCCTAAATTCAAATTCCATAGAGAAGCCACATTCTGAAACTCCAAACATCAAAAATTTCCAAATGTTTTCTGGGATATTTGCCTAATCAGTTCTCCTGCACATGATAGGTGCCTAGATAACTCTTAAACTACTTCCTTCAAAAAACAATCAGAAACCTAAGCCACAGCCATGTATATACATAAAAAAACCCTAAACAGATTAGACTACTCTGAAAGGGAACCAGACAACAAACAAACAGATAATAGGATAAAGGGGAATCAATATGCAACAATGAAAGAGGAAATTTTGGGATCTAAACTTTAAGCTGCTATTGCAAGTTCATTGTTCTTTCAAAAGAAAAATAGTTCAGCATCCCAAGTATACTCAAAAAAAGTACTTTGCAATTTTGCTGGCTCATATCACTATTGCATTAAAATGTATGATTGCATACTAATGAAAACGAGCATGAGACACTGCACTGCTTTGCTAACGCCTTTTCAAAGAGAGTTTAGAATGTGGGGATTGCACATATCACAGGTCTCACACCACAGTGGAAGACACTAACAATAAACTTGGTATTCTCTTCAGATAGTCCTAATAATCAACTCTGGGCTTTAGGGAGAAAATTCAGAAGTGGAGCTTTCCAAAGGATAATAGAAGTGTGTGTGTGTGTGTGTGTGTGTGTGTGTGTGTGTGTGTGTGTGTGTGTGTGTGTGTGTGTGTGTGTGTGTGTGTGTGTGAGAGAGAGAGAGAGAGAGAGAGAGAGAAAATCAAATATACCAACATGTTTAAATAACAGCTATAGCCTGGTGCATCTCCCGTGTGCCTTTACAAAATGTATCAAGTCCTACATAGCAGCTGTTTTCCTCAACTGTCTCGGTGGTATTAACTTCTAAAACTTTAATTTTCCAACCAGATACCAAGCATACCTGAGATTCTTTATTATGGACTTGATTATCCATGCCTGATTGACACTGTAACCATGGTATCTTCACTGCAATGAGGAGTTCATCTTTGAAGAAAGTCATTCTGATTTACAACTATACAGATTCACACAATGTGATAATAAAGAGGGTACATGCTGAAACCTGACAGGATGTTAAGCTTATTGCACAAGTGTGGACAGCTGAAAAGGCAAGAAATAATACAGTTGTCACTGGATTGTTTCACCTCAACACCATATAAACAAAAGCAGTGTTGTGAATCAGTCCAACTCTTCAGCTGCATAATCCTAAAGCAGTTAATGATAAATATGAAAAACATAAGACCCCAGCTTTGTGAGACACATAAAACATATGAATATGCATTAGAGGGCTGTTTTGGTCAAGAAACTATTTAACTGTTTGAAATCAGGATACATATATGCTTTAGGTTTAGGGGTTTTTTGTTCTGTAATATAGTTTCTCTTATTTGTATATTATGTCTTAATTTCTGAGAGTGAAAATGGCAATGAATTTTAGCCATACATTGAGGACTCTGTATACATATCAAAACTATAGGACCAATGGCTTAGCAATAAGTGTTATACTTGAGCTTTTTCCAAATGCATTCTATTTTGAAGAGAAATATTAAATCTGTAACAGCTCTCTAAAATAAACTAAATACTTCTCAGAGTATATGATCTTAAAGAGTAATTTATCTTAGGAGAACTGTATTTTCATTTTGGCAGTGCTTACTTCAATCTCGTCATGTATAAGAATAAATTTATTTTCCAGTAATAGCTCACCATGTGCTTCTCTGATACACGCAGCATAAGAATGATACTGAGACAGTCTTTAATATGATGTCAATGTACTAGTCACAGCTACTTATCCTTAATATAAATCAGCTTACGGCTTTATTAAATATACACCCACCCACACCTTAAGATATTTTTGTTTCAAACACATACTTTTTCATCACAGTAAAACATCAACATTAGTATTTAAATGCATATCTTCAATAAAAATGTATGTAATAATTAGCTGTGATATACCTGCAATGATAAAGCACATTTTTGTACCAGTGACTTTAAAATTCTCACTTTAACTGAATGATCAGATAATGAAAATACACAATTTATGCCAGTATCTTCTCTACAGGTTAGTCCAATTTACAGGCCTTATTCCTATCTTATTTATGTCCCTCGCTTCTCATATTTTTGCACAATTCAAATGAAAAATTGGGGTAACATAAGCTCTTTCTTGGATATTATTCAATCTCAGCATTATGCCTTCAATTGATAGGTATCTTGGAAAACTTACACCCACAGTATGCTGTGGGAGAAATGGAGGGGAAGCAATCAATGTCCAAATTGGGGGGGGGGTGGACAAAGTAGGCTTAAATAATAATAATAATAATAATAAAAAAAAAGATATGAGTCACACATTCCAGATGAGCTTATTTATGCCTCACATATTGGAGAAATTGTGGGAGAAGAGTTTATTCGTATGAATGTACGATTCTTGTAGGATTGACCAGGTTAGTGATCCTGATGGTGATCTGTTGAGTAAGTGCCTAGGGACTGCTTTAACCTATGCACCCAATTTTTTCTAGGACTACACAACATTCTGGAAATTAAAATGTGTGTAATATGCTCCTATTGGCCAAGTGCTTCTTTTCACCCTAATTTCCCCCTTTGTCCCCCTCCCTCCGTTCTATTGCATATTTCCTTTATGCACTCAAATTCTTGGAGGAAGATCCCTAAATAACTGTGGTTTGAATGAAAGGGCCAGGTAGCCTCTTTTCATTCATATAGCATGAAACTCCAAGATCCACAGGGCGTAAACGAGAGCAGAATAGAGTGCTTAGCCTTTAATGGATGGTTAAGAAGAAGTAATGAAAGGAGAATCAGCTTATCTCCAGGTGCCCTGTGGGCTACATTGTTTTCAAATAGCTTTAGCTGGGTCTTCTTTACTTGCTACAATGCTATATTTTGTTTGAGCGATTACCTCAAGAAATATGACTATTTCAAATATCCCCCATAGATATTACAACTATAACTACAGCTCTAAGTTGTGTTAAAAAACAGTTTGTATTGTACTCAGTAGTGCCAAAACACACTACTGAGGTCAGTTTCTGGCAAAAAGCGTTATATTCCTTCTTTCCGCAAGGAAAGTGGTTCAAATCTGATCCACTAATGCACTGCATGTGTTCAGCTTCCGGATAAACAGGCTAAGATTACTGCAGACGTGGGGATTTACAGTGTACCCTGGGATTTACAGCTACTTTTAAGAGGTTATCAGTAATTGCTGCTTTAAGGACACCAACACTGCAAGACTTTTGAGATTTCTGGACTTGATGCAAAACGGTTAGTCTTCCCTTCCCATCTTTCATATAATTTGTACTGTATTTAAACAACAGCAGCGCAACAAATTATTTACTGGATGAAAAGATTAGTGACAATTTGACCTTATCCAGTGCTTAAACTTGACTTTAACTTTAACTAAACAACAATTCCCCATTGTAACCTATGCTGGCCTAAAAGGTAATTTCCCAATGACACTGGGCCAGGTTATTTCCATACAAAGTGAAACCTACCTAGGGAACTGGAAACTTTGGGCCAAAGCCCACTCAAGTCACTGGAAAGACTCTGCAGTTTCCGACCAGCAGGTTCATCCCCACACTTCCCACCAATCTTTACCACCACAGAATAAGCAGTAGACCTTGGAATCCACTGAGTTAGGGTCTTCCAGCTGAAGGCCTTGCACCTCAACACTGCTTCCTGGCTGCTGTGGGGCTTCTCTGTTCACCTGTTAGGAGCTGCCCCCAGAAGTCTTCTTACGTGGGATTCCACAGATATGCTTAGCACAAAAGTGATTACTGTCTGGTCTGTGTTGACTTGTGAGCAGATTTCTGACTGTTTTCCAGGCAGTATGGTGAGAGAAAATGCCCACAATGCACCTGACCTTTCCCACCCCATATATAGAGGGTTCCCCTCTGTAGTGTATAGGAAAACAGAAAGTATGATCCAGCAAAGGCAATGTGTGTGTGTTCTCAGTGAAGCAATGGGGTCTTTGTTACAGTATATACAATAAAACACTTTCTGTGGGTTTTCTTTCTCCTGTGAGTATGGAAGCCCCAAAGTTGGAGGAGGGGGGAACTGATTTGGATAAAATAAGAACTATCCAAACTATTGCTCAAAACACAAAACTTCAACCCTTTCAAATTTGTTTTTTCTATTTTTTTTTAAGTTTGAGTATTTCCCAGTTACATCCTGAACAGCAAGTGTATCCTTGCTATATTTTCCACCCAGCAAAAAGTGACAAGTTAGATTCCTGCCCAGAGAATTTAAGGAAGAGGTGTGGTTGAAATGTCTGAGCACAGAACCAGGAACTCCTGGAGTGTAATTGCTGATCTGACAGTGACTTTCCTCTACAAATGAAAGGTGATATCATTTACCTGCTTAACATGGATGTTATTAATCTGCCTTAATTAGTGAATTATGGGCCTGCTCCAAAGACCACTGACGTAAAACTCAAGGGGAGCTTTCCATTAATGGGTTTGGGATTAGCCCTAAACTTGCTAGATATTCATAGAATCATAGAACTGGAAGGGACCTCGAGAGGTCATCTAGTCCAGTTCCCTGCACTCGTGGCAGGATTAATTATCTAGATCATCCCTGACAGGTGTTTGTCTAACTTGCTCTTAAAAATCTCTAATAATGGAGATTCCACAACCTCCCTAGGCAATTTATTCCAGTGCTTAACCACCCTGACAGTTAGGAAGTTTTTCCAAATGTCCAACTGTACACGTTGGGGAGTGTGCCCCCAGAGGGTGGGGCTAGACAATGACTGGCCTGGCCCAGGGCTTGAAAGCTCCAGGGCTGACACCAACCTAAACCTCCCTTGCTGCAATTTAAGCTCATTGCTTCTTGTCCTATCCTCAGAGGTAAGGAAAAAATATTTTTTCTTCCTCCTCCTTGTAACAACCTTTTACATACTTGAAAAATGTTATCATGTCCCCTCTCAGTCTTCTCTTCTCCAGACTAAACCCAGTTTTTGCCATCTTCCCTCACAGGTCATGTTTTCTAGACCTTTAATCATTTATTGTTGCTCTTTAGTTATTTTTTAAATTATTCTTTAGTTAAGCACCTGAGATGAATAGAACCAACTAATTTTGAGGTTTCCCTAACACTATCTTCAAATTAACTGGCATTTTGTATGAAGAATGGTGGAGAATCAAGGACTTAACCTGTTTCAGGCAATCAGTCTTTCCTTGTCACAGATTTAATAACATCTTTGCAACTGATTTGAAGTGGTATTAACACAACTGTTGCCTTAGTCCTCTCAAAACTTTATCCTGGGTGATTGACTTTGCTGAATGGATTAATTGAGTTAATCAAGACAAGGGTTGCCAAAGTATTAGCATTGCTTTACATGTCAATTTTGACTTGATCCTTAGATGTCAGTGTTTAATTTCAGAGAATTAAATTCAGAGAATCAAAACTATTTACAATTAGCATGCCAGTAATTGTCTTCCACTGTAGCACAGACAATGGAAATATGCAGTGATAAACATGTTTAACATTGTAGCGAGAGATGCTAGCAGTTCATATATGCCTCTACAGTCCAGTATTTGAACATCTGATATATCTGAGAATTGGAGACAGTAGTGTTCTGAGTCCTGAAAAATGTTATAGCTACGATATTTTGTTAAGGCAATTTTTTGTTTACACCGTCCCCTTTAGAAATAAGTTTTTACAGGGAAGTTGAAAATTCTTTTAAAATACCATTTAATTAAAATGTGTTCTCTTGGAAAGCAGTTAGGAATAAAGCCATGCTTTCTGCTTGGCAGTAAAAATGATACACTAGGCACTGTGCTCAAGGTAAAGAGCATTCAAATCTGCTTTACTATGGTTGTGAGTAATAATCACAACTGGTTCCACTCCAGAGTAAGTTATTGGCACACCTTCTTGAACTCTAATTTCCTTTAAGTTTTCAGTGGAATTTCTTTTTCCAGGTGGAGGAAAAATGAAAGTACTTGAAATATAACTACATTATTAGCAAGACACTCTTTCATTGGTTTTGTTTTTGCTTAAAGATTTTTACCACAGTTTAAAAAAAGTCTTATTAAAAATAAAAACAGTTGGGAAACCAGCAGGCATCAGAATAACATGGCTGAATGAAGCCTGAACTCAGAATTGAGTAAAGCAATCTGCCTCCATCAACTCCCTCAAACCTATTAAACTTCCCAGTTGCAGAAGATGGATTCACCAAGAAAATCTGAAGAGGGATTAAAAAGATCCGTCTCTAAGAAGAATGTTTCTGGCCAGGGTTGGCCGTAGGGGTGGGCCACCTGGGTGACTGCCCAGGGGTTTGTGGTCGGGGGGCACCGTGTGGCAGCACAGAGATGTGCGCTGCCAATGTAGTGTCAGAAACTGCTCCCAGCTGGCAGGGGAGCGCCAAGTCAGGGGCACCCAGATTTCCCCCTGCTTCCTCTTAGTGAAGGAATATGGGGTTGGGGAGTGGTGGTGCACAGATACTGCTAGCCCCCTCAATGTTTCTCTGTGCGTCCCCAGGGGGCTGTGATGGGGGGGAGCGAGGAGCAACTTCAAGTGCTCCATGTGTCCAGGTCACTTTTCCCACCTGGGCTGTACTGTGAGGCGAGCATCAGGAGCTGCTGCTCTCCTGTCCTCCCCTTATGTAGCCCAAGTGGGGAAAGTGACCTGGATGCAGGGAGCCCTGACATCGCTCCTTGCTCCCCCCCCCAGCGCCCTTAGGGTGTTCAGAGGAGCAGTGTTTGAGGGGGGAAGTGAACAACAATGCTGGTCAGTTTCCCCATGTGGGTGCAGTGGGAAGTGTAGGAGTTAGGGGCAAAGGGAGCACAGTGCAGGGGTTGGGGTGCAGCGGGGAGTGCAGGAGTTAGGGGCAAAGGGGGCACTGTGCAGGGCTTAGGGTGAAGGAGGGGAAAGCAGGGGCTAGCAGTGAAGGGGGCAATATGCTTTGTCCAGGGGCTATGGCAAAGGGTGGGTAGGGAGCCTGGGAAGCCCACAGGGGCCGGGGGCAATGATGAGGCACCACTCCCCCAGAGGTCAGGGGCACCAAAATACAAGTTCATCCAGGGCACCATTTCCCCTAAGGCTGGCCCTGTTTCTGACTCACAGCATGGAGAAACCTCTGAGACTCCAAGTGAACACATGGCAGACAAATCAGGATGAAATGCCAGACGTGAAGAAAATCAAATGGCTACCAAAGCAGACATTCTGGAGATGTTCTCTGAGCTTCAGACCATGACAGATGATGTGATGACCAAGCTTCTTGCAGTAAAGAAGGAAGTTGCTGACTTGGAACAGTGAGCGACAGTACAGAGACTGGCCTAAGGGAAGCAAGTGAGAGAGAAACAAAATTGCAGAGCTGCACGGCACTGATGGAGAAGAGATGGAGAGAGATGCAGCTTTAACTGGACAATATAAAACACTGATCAAGAAGGAACAATATCAGATATAAGGGACTGCCTGAAAACTCTGACGGAGGAAACCCAATTTGGTATGGAAAAACTTGAATTGTGGAGTTACATCTGAGATCTCTGGAAGAGATAAAAAGTGGAGAGAACACACAGAGTGCTGCTCCTCCAACCTGGGCATCATCATAATAATAAACCCAGAGACCTAACTGTGAAGTTTCGTGAGTTCATATTCAAAGTCCACAAGCTGCAAATTTTCCATGACCTCTCTGCCCTAACTTTAAAAGAGAAGAGAGCTGGGGAAAATTACAGAGCACTCAGGAAAGCAGATCTCCCTTCCAGATGGGGATTCCCATTTAAACTGTCATTCAGTTTCCAAAATCAGTATTACACAGTAAGAGATTTTAAACAAGGAAAAATACAACCCAGTTGCTTGGGACAGAAATTCAAATCTCAGACTCTCCAGAGGCAGGAACTGCACATAAGCTGCTGAAAAATTATTGGCAAATGGTGAAACCCAGGAAAAAGATGACAGGAAAAGAAAAGGCAAAAAAACTCTAGAGACCATACTGGCAATAACCCGAGGAATAATCTAAAAGTAGCACATAGGATGTAACAGAACAGACCTCTTGGATGTCCCTAAATACTATGAACAGTAAAATGCTATGAAGTTTTAATTGGGGGTGATCAGTAATAGCTGTGTTCTGTATTTTAAAATATAGAGGAAATAAAGAACAAGCGTGGACTGGAGATGGAGTCCAAGGGTCACTGTCAAAGTCCCAAAGGTGGAGCATGTACTTCCTTTGGATTGCAAGAAAAGCAGTCCAAGTGCTTATGAGGAGAGTACAGGGGGTTTAGGGTTCAGGCACAGTCGTTAGGGAACTGTTTTACATATGATGTTGGTATTTCATTTGTGGATTTGGAGCAAGGAGAACGCACAAGAGGGGAGGGAATGGGGGAAATAGATATGGAAGGTTAAAAAAACCAGAAGCCAAGCCAAGCACACAAATCATGAACGGCACATACTTAGAAATGAGAGACACTGGCAACACAAGCATTCGGGCCATCAAACAGCTAAAGAATCACAATAATTTCAATTTTTTTCAATAAGCTAAATAGTTACTCCCAGTGTCTCTTCCTTTTAAAGCAATGTATTTGAATGTCAAAGGGCTAAATAATGTCATTTAAAGGAAAACAAGCCCTGGTAGAACTTAACCCCCCAGCCCCAGTCTCACATTATTCTACTTCAACAAAGTCTTTTTCAGGAGGGGCAAAGTATGGGCACGAAAGATAATTGATGTCAACAGACTTTTTTTTGCTTCAGCTAAAGAAAAGAGGAATGGGCATCATATTTGCTAAACATAGACCTTTTCAGATTAAAGATCAATGTAAGGATAAGTAGAGATGATTTATATTGAAGAGCACAATTGCTGGGTTATTAATAACAGTGGGCTCAGTGTATGCTCCCAACCAAAAACAAAACCCTTTTTAAGGACTTCTTTAAAACACTTTAACACTTGGGGAAAGGACAATAATACTTGGAGGAAACTTCAATCGCACTCAGATTCCTTACTGGGACAGATGTGATAAGAAAGACAAGGGGGACAGGGAAGCAGGTGCAGCACTGACTCCTCTGTGCCAACAATTCAATCTCTCAGATTGCTGGAGAAAATTGCACCCTGGGGAAAGAGATTACACATTTTATTCACACCCTCATCAGTTTTATACTAGAATAGACTTAATGGTAATCTCTAAATCCTTAATGAAGCAGATAAGATCTGCAGAAACTGGCAACATTACATGGTCAGATCATGCACCAGGGGAAGGCACATTTGATATCTGGGATGGGTCCCAAAGATCACTTTATTAGAAAATGAACTGCTTGCTTCTCCAAGACAGAGACTGGGTAGCAGCAATTAAAGAGGACATTGTTCAATACTTTCAAATAAATGATATGGAGAATATAAAAAGAGGCCTTCTTTTGGAGGATGGTAAAGCAGTATTTAGGGGCAGCTGATAAGCACAGCCTCTCAACTGAAAAAAGGAAGAGCGCAAGAAAAAACAGAACTACAACAGGAAATAAAAAGGTTGCAAGACATTCACAAAACCAGTTTAAAAATATCAATAATATTGGGGGGAAATTTAATATGTTGATAACAGATGCCACTGAAAAAGCTTTTAGCAGATGTTTTATGAAGAAGGAAATAAAAGTGATTGGCTGTTGGCTCAAAAACTTAAAGGAATTCAAGAGCTACATATTATTCCACCAACTAAGAACAATCAGCAAAACACAGTTATACAACCTAATGAAATATGTGCTATTTTTGCTGGTTATTAAAATCTATATACCTACATCTGCCAAGCTCCGAAGTTGTTCAAAAATTTCTGAAAGTAGCAGGCTTGCCAAAGATAAGCAAAATTGATAAAGAAACATAAGATAAAGAAATAACAGAAGAAATCCTAGAGGCAATAGCAAGTATGAAAAGTGGTAAAACTTCAGGACCTGATGGCTTTCCAGATGCATTTTACAAGGTATTTAAGGGGGTATTAATGTGTCCTTTGAGAGGTACCTTCAACACTATCCTGTTAGGGGAGGAACTTCCACAACCTATGGAAGAAGCTACTGTGATTTTACCTTTTGTAGTTCCTATTGGCCCATATGTCTGTTGAATCATATCAAAGGTTTTAGTAAAAGTACTAGCTAGCCAGTTGCAGTCTATACTCTCAATTTAAATAAATTGAAATCAAGCTGGATTAATTATGGATAGGCAGATGTCAGACAATATCCAGAGAGAACTTGGAATCATACATAATGCTAGATCAAAAAAAGGTCCAGTTCTCTTGTTATCACTAGAGTCAGAGAAATCCTTTGATAGAATAGAATGGAACTTTCTTTCAAGTCCTGTCCCACGGTGACATTAGCCCCCAGTTCCTTAAATGGATAACTGCTTTTTACACCAGCCCAAAAACAGCGGTGCAGGTTAATGGGGTTAAATCTCCTCTTTTTTTGAATTACACAGAGGGATCAGGTAGGGATGTCTATTGTCTCCTTTACTTTTGCGCTGGCCATCGAGTCTTTTGCACAGAAGATAAGGAACATCACAAGAATAAAATTTGCAGGAACACATCAGAAAATAGCATTATATGCAGATAATATATTATCTTCATCTAAAACAAGTATTTCCTTGGTTTCTAAATAAATCTAGGATTTTGGGAAAGCATCTCGATTTAACATAAATCATGCAAAATTAGAAATGCTAGCTATACGTTTGCCAGTCTCTGGAAAGTCACTTTTCCAGAAAACATTTTGGTACAAATGGGCAACAAATTCTATAAGATACCTGGGAATTCAAATCTCAATAACCTAGAAAAATTCTATGATTTAAAAGTCAAAACACTACTTCAGCAAATGAGAAAAAAAGCGGGAGCGCTGCGGGAAGTATGCAATTTTTTGCTTGGGAAGACTAGCCGCAGTCAAAACTAATATTCTGTCAAGGATATCTTTCTTGTTTCAAAATCTTTCTGTGATTATCCTTGATAAAACCCTAGCAGTAATACAGAAAATGTTGTTAGAATTTATTTGAATAAGAAAAGGCCAAGAATGAGAGAAGATACTTTGTATAAACCCATTAAACGGGATGGACTAGCTGTTCCAAATATTCTATAGTATTATCAAACCGGAAAGCAAAAAGCAGTCATGGATTGGTGGCACTTTAACCCAGTCAAAAACTGGGTCTTTACAGAACAAGAAAATTTCTGTAGTGTAAGGCTAGTAAGGCTACCATGGATTAATAAAAAAATCACATCCTTCAGAAATTTACTCACATTCTTTAGCAAAGAATTAGAGATAACGTCTTTTCCCCTTGCCAATGACACCCATTGCACATAATCCAGATTTTAACCCAAACACTGAACAAGGGAGCTTCGAAGATTGGGAGACATGGCATACACGTGGTTGGTGCCAGTACTTTTAAGTCAGGCATTGTGTTTTTCAACTTTCTAGAAAACCTGTTTTATACAGAAAGCTAACTTTAATAGAAGCAATGGTGTCTGGTCAATTAGGAAAAATATAACTAAGTTATATCAATCTTTGCAGACAGCTTTCCTAACAACAACAACAACAACAACAAAAGTCTACATATGACATGCTGAGAAAAGGATGGTTGGATAAACACATTACCCCAGAGGAATGGGGTTTGATCTGGAAAAGTGGATCAGCAACCTCAGTCTGTAGCACAATAAAAGAAAATTTCTTTAAGATACTGTTTCAGTTGTACTTCACATTAGTCTGGTTAATAGCGATCAGGGCAGGCCAAACTGCAGCTTGCAAGCCACATGTGGCTATTTTACAGTTAAAGTGCAGCTCACGGAGCCCCCCACAACCGACCCCATTCTCCACCAACCCGGACTCGGGTGTGGAAAGCTCAGGGATTCTACCCTATGGCAGGGTGGTGGGGTTAGGGGCTTCTGCTCTGTGGGGAGGAGGGTCTTGGGCTTTCAGCCCTGCAGGAGGCACCTGCCGGGGCTCAGGGCTTTAGCAGGAGCCATGCTGAATCCCTGAGCTCTGGCTGGTGCGCCTGGGTCTCAAACTTCTGAAGATTATCATATGTGGCTTGGAGGGTCATAAGTTTGGCCAACCCAGATAGATAGATAGATAAATGAGGGAGAAATTGTGTAGAAGGAGACTTTATGCATATATGGTGGACATGTCCAGTCATTAAAGTATTGGGATGTCATCTGTAAACAAATATCACAAATTATTAGATATTTATACCAAATGATCACTCGTTAATCCTTCTGTGCTTCCTAGTGGAAATGGTCATACAGAAGGAAAAAAAAATCTCTCATTTGCTAGTAGCTGCTCAGCTGTTGGTAGCCTCTCATGGAAAAAGAAAAAATAACTCAATCATAAAGGAATGGTTCTAAAGAAACTGGGAGGTTGTGGTTATGGAAAAATTAACACAATATGTGCCCAGAAAAACAGAGAGTGGGCAACAGATATTTAGATATTTGGTTACTTTTTATCCAATACCCAGACAAAGTACATTCACTTGCAAAAAAAAAAAAAAAAGTACACCTGTCCAATTTTATTGAATACTAACATTTGATAGACATGTTTGGTCTGTTAAATATGTGCATACAGAAATTTCACTCAATTTAATAAAATCAATAGAAATGGCATAAATGGCATAGGTGTTGTAATGATGCTCACTCTGCAATATGGTAACACCCTGTTTAGAGAAATTTGATGACTATATGCCTGTATAAACTCTCTTTAAAAAAAAGCTAACTGTTGTGATGATTGCTTAGTTTATGACATTTACATGGCAAGAATTTGGAAACTTGTTAAAACTTTCTAAATAAATAGTTTAAAATAAAGAGAGTTCGTGTGACTTGTATTGGTTAGCACTAAGACAGCAAAACTGGCCTTCAGCATGTGTTCCAGGTCAGTAAAGATAGGTCACAACCTTGCCCATGAAAACACTTGATCAGTTTTGCTATAAGCTTTGCCAGAATTCTAGTTTATATAATATATTCTCGATGATTAAAACTTACTGAGAGCAATCACAAGAAGGTTTTAAAGGTATATTTTGGGCAGCATAGCAACAATACTTTCAGACGAGTCTTCTTAATTCAGAAATACATCATGTTAAGAAAATTAACATAAGTATGAAAATTCTGCTGCACTAATTTATTCTCAAACTTTACTTCTCATATTTTTAAATATTAAAATGCAAGAAATATTTTGAAAGATTCTGTGTGCAATGATAACAGCGGTTCTCAGAATAAATTTTAACTAACCTGGCAATTGAAAGCAGAGTTTGCAAAAAGCGAGTTAAACATCTGGGACTGGGATTGCAGTAGTGTTTTTCAAGGTTACTTACTCTTCATTAAAAACTTTGTAAAATAATAATGAAGAGGAAACTGCCTCTCATTAAGGAAAGAATAAGATCACTAGTCAATTTTACTGCTCTTCTCATCTGACTCTACACTGGTAAGAGTGTAGCACTGTCTTCCACTCCTTAAGAATTCTTTGCTTCACATTCACTGTAAACAGAGAGGAGCCATAATTATACCACATTTGATCCATATCAAAGCGACTGATCCATGTATCGATTTACATAAAGTAAAGCACATAAAACATTTTTGCTTTTCACCCTTACGCCACCACCTTCTAAGTAAAGTTTCCCTTTGCAGACTTCATTTGAATATAAAAATCTCCCGTTGAAATTTGCGATGTTAAACAAACCATACCAGTCATTCAACTTTTTAATTAAGGATTCAGTGTTCCATCCCTTTTCAGACATTAAAATTCAGGTGCAGTCATTAATCTTTCTAAACGAATTCACCTGTGGCTAATACTGATGTATCTTCTATGAGGCTTGTCATGGACTGCATACTGCATGCATAACCACTCTACAGTTAATTACACAAGGGATTATCGTTAGTGTCATAAAGATAAAGCCTTGCTAGAAGCATTACAGAGATTTTTTGAGCAATGCCTTATTTCATTTTTGTTAACAGCTACCTAAGTATTTAAGAACAATAGGCATTTGTTTACAGCATGGGAAAACTAATGGGGGAGATCAGAGAGCATCCAAGGTGGAAAAAAAATATCCAGGACATCTGACCATCTATTCTTTAGCTTCTTTAAAAATAGATCTTCAATCTATTGCTAAAAGGAACGTGAGAAAATAATGCAAATAAAATACTCTTCCTAAAGTTCAAGGATTAGATGTATGTCAAGTATTCTTATCTGAAAGGGATGGATAGCACAGTTTATGGGAACTGTAATTTGTAGTACAACATAGCAGTCTCTGGGGAAGAAAAAAGTTCAAAGGTTGTTAAGGAAGAAAGCAACCTAAGAATAGTAAGTACAATTTACAGGAAAGTTCATGAAGACATTCATGACGTGGTGTTCCAGGACAAACAAAACTCCAGAGAGAATAAAGATGAGGATTGTGCACATGCAGGAAGGAGTTATATAATATAATATCGGAATTTTCTTATTATCAATTTACATAGTTTAACAATGTAATCATAGCTAACAATTTTTAATGTCCTGTGCCAGACAACATACAGGCTGGGTAAATGGCGCTTGCTCTTCTGGGCTTGATGTATTGGTATTCAACACTGGCAAATGCTAATGGTTGATGGGCATTGTGCCTGTCACAGCTAGAATGGATATGCTTCAGTCATGAAAAGAGATCTAATCAAAATAATGCAGACACCAAAAGGGACTAACATATTTAAAAAAGTTTGTGAAAATGACAAGATAGCACAGTAGAGAAACAGGCCTGATTCTGACATCACTTACATCTGTTTTAAATTTACTTCAGTGGAATTTCTCCTGATTTACACTACGGGGAGAGAGAGAGCGCACACAAGTGAGATGAGAAGAGATAAGAATCAGGCCCAATGTGCTCCATATTATAGCTGAATTTTACATCACGTTCCTCAATGAACAACCATAGCTCAGAGTGAGGAAGTGCCAGATTGCAGATTTATACCATGAAAGGCTCACACCAGACAAAGAAAGTTCTAAAATAACAACTATCAAAACAATGGAAATTCAAGTGACTTTGTTTTATTTGTTAATTTTTTTTTTGAGACTCTATGTTTTTTCTGGTTCGTGTATCAAATTAGTTCCAGTCAAGTGCAAGTTGTTTTTAGTCCACTGAGTGTCTATTAGCAGGAAACAACCAACCAAAAAGACCCAATTGGGAATTGAAATTAGAATGACATTACAGTAACTTACTGGATATGCAACAAGCACCATACGGTGCTGTCCCTTTGTTTTAACATTTCCTGTATGTTTGAACACCTGAAAGCTGAGGGGCTTTGGAATAGAACCACCCACTTTAAAGCTTTGCTTCACATACTTGCTTTCCTGTCTGTTAAATCCCTGAAGACTTGCTTCTATAAACAATAGCAGATCATTGGATTTATGCATGTAATTCGATTTACATTGATTCTAACAGTTATCCAGTGATGCTGTGAAAGACATGGAACCACTCAGAGGACAAAACTTGCACAGGCCTTCCTGGTTACTTCATAAATATTATGCAACTGAAAAGAGCCTCACTGCCCCGCATATAGTTTCTGTGAATACTATTTTTTTGTCCTCCCACAGAAAACTTACTGATCACAATAAAAATGTGGTTCCTTATAAGATTAAGTGACTATTTTGTAAATGTCTCTTTCCTATGATATCCTCATGTTTAAGTGTCCTACTTATCTGTCTGAGGATTTTATTCCGCTGCTCATCATTGTAGTATCTAAGCTCCTTCCATGTAAAACTGGTAACAATAGCTAAGTCCCTTACAGATTAGGTGGAGTCTCTGGCTCGTCTCCCTTTTTGGGTTAAAGTTCTACTTGGGGTATGCATTTTGGGTGAGGTCTGGGGAGGTCTGGGAGGTATTTGCATAGGGAGAGTGTCCATCTTGTGTCATTTTTGCTATAGACTTCTATTTAAAGTTATGTTTGCGAATATTTGTGGGAGGAAACACAGGTTGTTTTCAGCCTGTCATTTTAGTTCAAGGATAATAAACCACTAAATACTCATTGTAACAAGAGCTATATTCTTCTATCCATAAAAAAATACAGATCTACAAAAACAGTTTGCCTAAAAACACTCTCCCTATGAAATATTCGTCTAAGAACGAATGGGCCATTCCTAAACTACAGATGCATCAATAAAACATAACAAAGAAGTGACTTTCTTAAAAAACTAGTTGATTTTTGCCATTGCATGTTACTATTTTGTCCCCTTTCCTTTTCCTTTTTCCAAGCAGTTTTATTTATTTGGCAAGGATTCTGCTCATGGTCCTGTGACTTTTTATAGAAAATCTATTACACTGTCAATGTTCTTTGGTTCTTGAAATTTGAATCCACAAGTCAGCTGAGGGAAGTCAGTCTCATATTCAAAGATAAGTGCATTTGGTTAGGCAGCGATTCTAACTTTGTGGGATGTAGTGTTCTTTTGCCCCTTTAGATTTAATACCGATAGTGGCCACTGCCAAAAAATAATAAAAACATGATTTCTCTTTCTGCTTCCATCCCACTTCCCTGATTTGAAAATATGCAAACTATGTTTTAGTGAAATACAAGAAGCAATTGGGAATTTTAATGCTTTTTTCTTTCAAGGACAGTCTGGAAACATCTTACTTGCAGGCATTTGTATCACTATATATTCACACAAAAACTATTTTAAGCTTTTGCTTAAAAAGTTACTGTATTGAGAAAGAATAATAAAACATTTCTTTCTGTCTTAAATACCCCAGACAGACATTACCCTATACCACAGTTAATAAGAAGTACTGTCATGCTCTTCTTTTATTTAGTTAGTTTGGGAATGAATTTAGTGCTAATGAGGTTGAGGGACTGATAGCAAAGTCTAGAGTCAGGCACAGTGTGGGCAGGTACTTTGAAAGCTTCTTCAAACAGCTGCCAGTGAGTGCACTTTTATCCTCATTTGCAACATTCCTGCTTGCTATCAAGGTGCCTGTTCCTGCCAGTTCCCACTGAAGCCAATGGAAGTCAAAACTTCATATGATGAACTCAGCTCCTGGCAGCATCAGGATCAGAGTCTTGAAGCTTCCTGGAGAAGAGTGGAAAATTGTGCCTAAAACACATGGAGGTTTGGTCAGATAAATAAATTCATGCTAAAGAGAAAGTTGATAACACTAAACCCTTTTCATTTGTGGCCTAATCAAGACTGGAATTTAGATTGCCAGAGGTGAATGGACTGTATTAATCCATTGGGCCACCTATCCCTTTCCATTTGCTATTAAAAAGGCATTTTCTTAAAGGATTAGGAAAAGAAAAACAGTAACTGGAAATATAATCAAAGAAATCAAGTGTACTAGATGATTGACCTGGTACACAGATTCAAATCATGGAATATCAGGGGTAGAAGGGACCTCAGGAAGTCATCTAGTCCAACCTTCTGCTCAAAGCAGAGCTAATCCCCAGGCAGATTTTTGCCCCAGATCCCTAAATGGCCCCCTCAAGAATTGAACTCATAACCCTGGGTTTAACAGGCCAATGTACAAACCACTGAGCAATCCCCCCGTCCCAATATCTTGTTTGAAAGTCCAAAGAGAATTCTCTGGCAATACTCTGACAGTGATTCTGCACATATTTATGTATATAATATAATAATGAATAGTCCCATTGGCCAAAATGAGATGACTCAGTCACTAGTATAAAGTTACTCATGCGCAGGTTTGGGGCCTGTGTGTATCATTCAGAATCTTTTCTGAAGCAGTGAATCAAATCCTGAAAGTTACACAGTTGTAAAGTTTCTTACAACATCTGTTGGCCAGAACGTCTGTTGCCCAGGTATCTATTTTCTTTTTTAAAATATTCTTTCATTTTCCTCCTATTCACCTGCTAGTATATCACTGTGGCTGCACCTATAGCACATCAAGGGAGGTGCCCTGAGTCTCCACCCTGAAAACCGAAATGAATTCTTGTTGAGTGGAACAGTACTGTGTATGTGTAGTCTCAGCTACTTTCGTTTTTGAAAAGGCATTTATTTATTTAACAATTAGGGATAGCTCAGTGGTTTGCGCATTGGCCTACTAAACCCAGTGTTATGAGCTCAATCCTTCAGGGCCGGCTCCAGACCCCAGCGCGCGCTTGGGGCGGCCTTTTGCTGGCAGGGCGGCAGGCGGGTCCGGTGGACCTTCCGCAGTCATGCCTGCGGGAGGTCCAACGGAGCCGCGGGACGACCGGACCTCCCACAGGCATGACTGCGGCAGGTGCGCTGGTCCCACGGCTCGTGTGGACCTCCCGCAGGCATGACTGCGGAAGCTCCACCGTAGGCACGGGACCAGCGGCACGTCTGCGGGAGGTCCCGCGGAGGCGCGGGACCGGCGCCCGGCAGCGCGAGCGGCGCAGCGCGCCGCCCTGCTTGGGCCAGCAGAATTCGTAGAGCCGCCTCTGCAATCCTTGAGGGGGGCATTTAAGGATCTGGGGCAAAATATTGGATGATTTAGTTGGGGATGGGTTCTGCTTTGAGCAGGGGGTTGGACTAGATGACTTCCTGAAGTCCTTCCAATTCTGATATTCTATGAATAAAGTATATACAATAGCCTCTGGAACTGCAGTGATTTCAGTTTAATGGAACAAAATGCCTTTGAATTGTGGGAGTGAAGAACAGCACCTAAAATATCACAGACCAGTGTTTCTATATAGCTCAAATGTTCCATCAGACCAGTCATTTTATATACTAAATTGCAGTCAGGAACAGATTAATTTTGACCAAATTATAAAATCTTTATAAAACATAACCACAGCAACTATGAAACCACAAACTTATCTAGAATGGTTTGAATGGCGATACAGTAAATATAAACACTGATTGCAAAGGAGAACTCAGAGTAACCCACAAAAGAGTAGGTCACTCCTCATGCATGATGATAAATTCTATTATTTATTTATTTATTTATTTATTTTGTGTATTACCATAGTGCATAAAAGGTAGTCATGGATCAGACACATTATATTCATGTAATATTTCATCTTTTCTCTCTGTGTACACACATACACAAACACACATGCTTTCTTACTGACTACACGCAGTAAACAGCAGCCTTAATGGTGCCTTAACAAGGGTTCATTTCTATAGCAAGCCTACTGAGAAGAGACAGTCTAAGTACATCAGGCTCTGCTGAATTAGATGATGCACTAGCAAGGTTAATGTAGCATCTGTGATGCAGATATGTGACTTCTCTAATAGCTGGACTATTACATCAGTGCTATTTCTAAGCTCTCCTCTTCAGTTCCATTAAGCTGGTTCCCATTCCTCATTAGTATCAAGTATCATTTACATAGAGAATCCATCAATATATGCAGAAGGATTCTAGGAATGTGCTTACACAAGTTGTACTAGTGAATCACAGGAACACGAACAACATTATGCTTAAACTAGACTGACAGCACTTTGTGAAACCCTACTTCCAGTTTCTGGATGTACATTCAATTTCAGCTCATGAGCAAGGTGGTAACTGGCCTGATATATCAGCTATGAAATGGTTCATTTTTCTCATTTATTGGTTTAGCAACACGCCTTATGGAATGTATTTGCAAGATGTCATATTCTAACAAGCATGTAAATAGGCTAAGGAGTCAGAAGCAAACTCACAAAAGACAGTTTCTTTTTATCTATGGGCTCTAATGTTAAAAGCCCAGCGGGAGCCATCCAGTTTACAAAAGCTCTTCCTTTCTTGCACACAGTGTGTGCTTAGATATACCATCCCACATCATGCTCCCTTACCAAATGTCTTTTTCTGGCTGCTCAGTTCATATTTGTCGCTAGTATACAAAATGGAACATCTAAAGAAAGCATGATCAGCTAGTGTATCACTAATCTCATTACTCTAATGGCTATGAAAATATCCAACAAAAAAGTAGCCTGTTAGCCTGTATGCACATACATGTCATGCTCAGCATGTGCCCTACATAAACATGCACAGTGACTGACTCCCTGGAACAATGACGAAAGCCGACTTTTAATTTGACTCCTCAATTCCTGCTGCAAATGACAAATACCTTGTGAGACCCAAATGAAAGGACTGCTGAAGGGCTGCTGGCTGTTCCATCTACCTTGAAGAGAGATTAAACACATTGACTGGGGAAAAAAAGATGTTCACCAGCCTTTCAAATGCAATTAAACATTTTTAATCTTTTGAATCATTGGAAAGAAAATAAAAGGCATTTTTTCCTGTTTTCAGTTTATTAGTTGTCATGTATCCCTTCTATGGAATTAATGCCCCCTCGAATTCAAACCTAAATCCTTTGAGGTCAAGATTACATCATTACTGTTACGGCATGTTAAACACTAATCATAACCATTACCACTTACAAGTCCACAGCTTCATTCAATTAACTGCCTGACATGGATTTTGCAGTTAATTCATAGTGAAGGTCACCAGTGGTCAGAATGACAGGTGCATTTTGATACCTCTTTGAATGCCAATTACTAGTGTTAAGCAAGTAAGGCGGCGGCGGTGGCGGCGGCGGGGTGGGGAGGATTCTAACTGAGTCTGAACAAGAGGGATCAGAACTTAAAACACATCTTTTATAGGTGTGCCTAATAGTCTATAAAATAATGTATCATAATTGGAAAATTCAAATTACAGTCACACCACTTAGAACTGTAATTTACATTGAAAGGTAGGGGAAAAAAAGATTATTCTGCTTTATCTTTATGGTGGGAAGGCAAAAGATGAAATTAGAAAACCATACCATAAGCCATATAGTATCATACTTAACAGAGATGGACCTATTGCAAGTGGTCACGTTAAATGCCCTGAGTCAGAAGTACAGTGCAAGCAGTAGGTTACGTGCAGCTTTGTGTTACTACTAGTTTAGGCCAATTTGTTGTACTGCTGAAACATGCAGACAGATATATCACAGCAGAAATGTATTGGCATAAAAAGATAATCAAGCTGTAGAACAAGATGCAGAACAAATTCTTAGAGTAATTGTACTGGAATATATGCAAGTAGATAATCATGAAAATAAAGGATGACTTGTGAAGAAAGATATAATAAAGACACAGGAGTTTTAACATCATTCAGTTTTCAGCTGTGAAGAAGTTTGGGTAGAAATATGAATCAGCCACATAAAATGGACCCAACCATTCAGCTGGCATAGAGCAGTGGTGTAATATAAAGCATCCAGGCAAGTACTGGGAACTCATTCCTGGGGTATCTCCGGGAAGAAGGAATGGCTGTTTTCTCAAGACCAGTCTAAAAGATCCTGGGCTCAAGAAAGGATCATCAGTAGCTTTTGTGCATTGAAGCATAAGCAACAGTAGTGCTCACATACCAGGATGATTGGCAAATTTCTCCATGTTTAGTCTCCACTCCTTTTATACCTTAAGATAAGCTGTAGACAAGTTTCCTGTATGACTCTAAATTATTCTACATTTCTAAGTTTTGTACAAAGCCCTTCTGTTTCTTTTGTCTCTATTGCATAATATAATCATAATTAACACTTCACATGTTATATTATGTACAAATCCATATTCTGTGTGTGTCTGTTTTTTTATATAAATAAAATAATCACACAGAAAGAGCATTTTCCATCCAAAGGTCTCAAATCACTTTACTATTAGTAGCAAAGTTAGTCTCATATCACTCCCGTAAAATAGGTAAGTATTATTATTCCCATTTTATGGGCAGGAAACTGAAACACAATATTATTTATTATTAATATTCTGGCTTCACCCAAAGGCTCCAGTTAGGATCAAAACCCTATTGTATTGGGATCTGTAGAAATACATTGGCAGACATAAGATGTAGACAAACTGGAGAGAGTCCAGAGGAGAGCAACAAAAATGACAAAAGGTTTAGAAAACCTGATCTATCAGGAACAGTTAAAAAAAATACAAAACTAACAAAACACACACATTAGGCATGTTTAGTCTTCAGAAAAGAAGGCAGAGGTGACCTGATAAGAGTCTTCAAATATATTAAGGTCTGTTATAAAGAGGATGGCAATCAATTGTTCTCCATGTCCACTAAAGGTAGGCCAAGAAGTCATCGCCTTAATCTTCAGGAAGGGAGATTTAGTTAGATATTAGGGAAAACTTTCTAACTTCAGGGACAGTTAAACACGGGAATGGATTTCCAATGGAGGTTGTGGAATCATCATCATTGGAGGTTTTTTAAGAACAGGTTAGACAAGCACTTATCAGGGATGGTCTAGGTCAGAGGCTTTCTATGTATCCCTTTCAGGAGGTTGATTTGTCTTACCCCATGTTTCATCTTGCTTGAAAACTATTTGCTTACAAAATAGGATCTAAAAATACAAAAGTGTCACAGTAAACCATTCCTGGAAAATTGCTTACTTTCTTTTACCCTACAATTAATAAATAAATTGACCGGAATATAAAAATTGTACTTACATTTCAGTGTATAGTATACAGAGAAGTATAAAAAAGTCATTGTATGAAATTTTAGTTTGTACTGAGTTCGCTAGTGCTTTTTATTTAGCTTGTTGTAAAACTAGGCAAATGTATCCCCTGGAAGACCTCTGCATACGGGTACCCCTGGTTGAGAACCACTGGTCTAGGTATACTTGGTCCTGCCTTAGTGCAAGGAAATGGAGTAGATGACTTATTGAGACCTACGTTTCTATGATTCTATAATCCATCCTCTAAAGACCTTACATCTAATTTTCTGGTAAGCCAAGAGCCAGGATGAGCTTTAAGTGGTAAATATATTGTTTGCTGGGCATCACAGAAGACGTGATTTATAAGAAGGGATCTGAACATAGGGATGTAGTTGGCTTGGCAAAGCAAGATTGGAAGGTGGAGGGGAAAAGAAGACCGGAACATGAGTGGGAGAAGAGAACGGTTGGGGCCTTGAGACCAGTAACTTTGGCAGAGTGGAGGGAGAGGGGAAAACAAGATATTTCGGGGATACATAACTGATTCCGGTGAAGGAATTTAGCCAGCTAAAGAAAACATAAAACAGCGTGATTCTATAGACCTAGCAATATTTCCTACTGCGGTTACTGAGCTGCAAGCTTACCTAGTACTACTATATAAAATTAATTTCATGCTTGTCTAATCTTGTAAAATCACTGACAGAATTCTTTAAAAAATTGAAGTCAAAATTGGGACATCACATAAGCTAAATATTAGTTTAAACAAACCAACATTTGGTTTATATGACTGCTCAATTAGTCTTAATTATTAGTCAAAATAAGCATTAGATGCTGCTAAGCAAAGCTACACTATTTACACAGGTCCCAGTGTACTTTGACCCCCTTGGCTTACACTTCACGTGTGATCTCACACAGACTGCTAGAGGGACAAAAATGGAAAGAAACCGTGGACAGATTGTGAAAGAAGGCCTTAAATGTAGTATTTGAAAGAATGGAATTCCAGAAATATTTATAAAAAGTAGAAAATTTACCATAAACCTTTATTGACAAATCATAGGTGCTAAGTCTGGGATACCTCCTCTAGCAGATGCAGGACTGCAATGATCTTTATACTGTCAGCATAGTAATGTGGATGCTCTGTCAGAAAAATCCAGGCAGCTGTGTGTTATCCAATACACTAACATCCCCTAAAATGAGCTGGGTCTTGTCCATCCCCAGCCTTAGCACCAATTACAGAGGGGAGTACTGCCTGCATCACCATTCAAAGGTGTGAGGCAACAGGCATATTTTCCTGTGTGCCGGAAAGTTCAAGGAGATATGACTCCTCCTCAATTTTCCCTTGGGAACAGTGTGGCTCTCCACAGAGCTAAGATGTGTCTGTGCCTTTATGACAAAGATCTTTAAACAGGAAGGCTGTTAGCTGGAGAATGTAATAATGCAAGAACTGCCATAGTGGGTCAGATCTATGGTCCGTCTAACCCAGTATCCTGTCTCAAACCGTGGCCTGAATCAGAGCTTCAGGGAGAGTGTACCGAATAGGTCAGTTGGAGTCATCCACTCCTGTCTTCCCCTCCTGGCTTTTGGTAGTCAGATATTTAGGGCTGCCTCAAGTATGGGTTTCATCCCTGCCCCTCTTGGCTAATAGTCATTGATAGACCTATCTTCCATGAACGTATCTAGTTCTTTTTTGAACTCAGTTATACTTTTGGCCATCACAACATCCCATGACAATGACAACAACAGGTTAATTGAGCATGGTGTGAAAAAGTACTTCCTCTTGTTTGTATTAAACCTGTTACCTATTAATTTTGTTGGGTGGCCCCAGATTTTTGTATTGTGGGAAGAGGTAAATAACACGTCTATTCACTTTTTCCATGCCATTAATGATTTTGATAGACCTCTATCCTATCCCCCCCTTAGTGATCTCTAAATTGAACAGCCCTAATCTTTTTAGTCTCTCCTTATATGGAAACAATTCTATATCCTTGATCATCTTTGTCACCTTTCTCTGAACCTTTTCCAGTTCCGCTATGTCTTTTTTAAGATAGGACAACCAGAACTGGACACAGTATTCCAGGTATGGCCACACCATGAATTTATATAGTAGCATTATGACATTTTCTGTCTTATTTTATATCCCTTTCCTAATATTGTTAGAGTTTTTGAGCACTGCTGTGCATTGAGCTGAAGTTTGCAGAGAACTATATATGGTGATACCAAGCTCTCTTTCTTAGTGGTAACAGCTAATTTAGAACCCATCATTTTATATGGAAAAATAATCCCAATTACACAATTTGTATTACTTTGTACTTATCAGTGTTTAATTTCAGTGACAGCATCCGAGTAAATCAGGCTTAGGACCCATTCTATGATCCAGAGTCACATTCTGAAGAATCACTTTGGTAAAGCAATTCTGTGCAAAGTTTATCTTTGTGCCTTTATCCACAGTAGAATCAATAGAGGATGGTGTACAGCTTATTTTTGTGGGAGAGAAATATTTCTTTTTATAATGCTGCTTAACAAGCCTGATAATCAGGTCTGATTTTTAGAAAGTCTGTTTTTCCTCAAATTGTAGCTGCCCTATTGCACAATGTCACTTAAACTGTTTCATAATGTAACACAAGCAAGTGCTCTTTTTGCACAGTGTAACGATACAGAGACGATTTAATGCAATGTGATAGGTATCATACAGAGGAGAAACTACTTTTTTCCCTGAGATCAGTTACTTGCTATTAACTCAGACAGTAGGTATCTGATATCCAGTTTATGACAATAATTTAAACAGTGCTGACATAAGTGTGATGTAGTCTGCTATATATTTTGCAACGTGTTTTCTATTTATAATATTTGGGAATAATTTGGCACCTTTCCTTATTTAAACTTTATTTTGACAGGAATAAATGGCTCTTCATATGTAGGACATTCAGCCATTTTTACTCAGTTGAAATTATGAAGAACATTTTTAGTGGGAATTAGGCTGTTTGTCTTGATAAATTGAGGGGTTGCGGGCAGCTTATTCACATCATGGGACACCTCCATAAATAAACTCTTTTATTCAATTATCTTATCCTGCAACAAAGGGGCATTTTTCCGTAAAGATCTTTAATTGGTATTATTTCTCAGAAGAGAACACTGTGGCATATGTCTAGCCTATATATCAATATAGGATTGATTGTAAGAGAAAAACAAAGTGTAGCAGAGCCTCTGTTCTGCAGGGCAATAAAGGAAGATTTATCCATTGATAAGTTATCTCCCTAGGTCCCACACTTAGCGAACGTGTATCTCAGCACTATGGATCTGATCCAAAGCTCACTGCAGTTAGTAGAAAGTCTCTCATTGACATAATTGGGATTGGATCAAGCCCCCTGAACTCTAAAACACTGAAGCATGGGCATAATGTTAGGCACATAAATAGTGGTCCACTTCCTAGACACTACGGTGCAAATAATTGATGGACACATTAACACCACCCTATACCGAAAACCTACCAACCGCTATGCCTACCTTCATGCCTCCAGCTTCCATCCCGGGCACACCACAAGATCCATTGTCTACAGCCAAGCACTGAGGTACAACCGCATCTGCTCTAACCCCACAGACAGAGACCAACACCTACAAAATCTCCACCAAGCATTCTCAAAACTACAGTACCCGCACGAGGAAATAAGGAGACAGATCAACAGAGCCAGACGTGTACCCAGAAGCCTCCTACTGCAAGACAAACCCAAGAAAGAAACCAACAGGACTCCACTGGCCATCACATACAGTCCCCAGCTAAAACCCCTCCAGCGCATCATCAGGGATCTACAACCCATCCTGGACAATGATCCCACACTTTCACAGGCCTTGGGTGGCAGGCCAGTCCTCGCCCACAGACAACCTGCCAACCTGAAGCATATTCTCACCAGTAACCGCACACCGCACCATAGTAACTCTAGCTCAGGAACCAACCCATGCAACAAACCTCGATGCCAACTCTGCCCACATATCTACACCAGCAACACCATCACAGGACCTAACCAGATCAGCCACACCATCACTGGTTCATTCACCTGCACGTCCACCAATGTAATATATGCCATCATATGCCAGCAATGCCCCTCTGCTATGTACATCGGCCAAACTGGACAGTCTCTAAGGAAAAGGATAAATGGACACAAATCAGATATTAGGAATGGCAATATACAAAAACCTGTAGGAGAACACTTCAACCTCCCTGGCCACACAATAGCAGATCTTAAGGTGGCCATCCTGCAGCAAAAAAACTTCAGGACCAGACTTCAAAGAGAAACTGCTGAGCTCCAGTTCATCTGCAAATTTGACACCATCAGCTCAGGATTAAACAAAGACTGTGAATGGCTTGCCAATTACAGAACCAGTTTCTCCTCCCTTGGTTTTCACACCTCAACTGCTAGAACAGGGCCTCATCCTCCCTGATTGAACTAACCTCGTTATCTCTAGCTTGCTTCTTGCTTGCATATATAAACCTGCCCCTGGAAATTTCCACCACTTGCATCCAAAGAAGTGGGTATTCACCCATGAAAGCTCATGCTGCAAAACGTCTGTTAGTCTATAAGGTGCCACAGGATTCTTTGTTGCTTTTATGTGTGTTTAACTGCTTCAGGACCTTAGGGCATGAACCAACACAGGACCAGCACACACTGAAGTCAATGGAAGTCTTTTCATTGTCGTCAGTGGATAAAGGGCCAGTTCCAGTAAGAGTAGTGACTACTGTGTCCATGCACATGCCTTCTGATAGGACTGAATGATCAATACAGGTATATATAAGAAATCATAGGCCAATCCCCCTCATTTCCTTTTCTACCATGGCAGACAGAGAGGTTCTTCCCTGCAGCATCCTGTCATGTTCCTCTTAAACAGTCGATAATTGTTACTTGTAAATAATTCTTTCTATTAGTATTAATCTCAAAACAAAATCCACAGCAAACTTATTGCAAATAGTTACCTTTATCCTCAATGCCATTCAAATTCTATTCTACTTGAATCCAAAGAATACTTTAAAAGAGCAATACGCATCTCTTAGAAAGCATTCATCTTTGATAAGCAGAAGTATAAGGCCTTTTGCTGTTGCAGGGTTATCTCCCTCCCTTGACGGATTACCTCTTTCTTAGGAAACAACACAGAACTTATTGCAAACTTTGAGTTATTCTTTGAATGCAAAAAGCCAAGTACATTAGGCTGTGCATTCCCTAGATGTAGAATTCTTGTTTCTGGGGAAAAAAAAAAAAAGGTTGCAGCAAGAGCCTACTCTAACTTTTCTGCCACATGTCCCAATTCTCTATAAAAGACAGTTATACAATTAGGATCTGAGCCAAACCATGCCCGAACAAGCAAAGTCAGAGGTAGAACCATTTGGACTTGGTTACCTGGGTCCATCCCCTATTTTGAAGAATTTGTTTAAATTTGATAAGCATCTAGCAAATAGCTAAGTTAATGGGGGTGGAGGGGAAGGGGGAAGGAAAGAATTTCACCTCTATAATTTTGAAGCTAGAAAAGATAGCCCAGGGGACAGAGCACAATCCTAGGGCTCAGCAGACCATAGTTCAACTGACTGTTCTGTCACAGACTTCCTGTGTTACCTTGGTCAAGTCACTTACTCTTTCTGTGCCTCAGTTTCAGTGGGTACTTTCCTACTTCCAAGGGTGTTATGAGGATAAATATATTATGTTACAGCTTGGGAGGTGCTCAGATGCTATGCTGATGGCCAGGGTATCTTAGATAGATACATTTGACCCAATATTTATGGTACACGGAGATAAGGAATAGATTAACCCAGCTCCCATCATAGCTGGTCAGTAGTTTGTGTAAAGGCAGCTCATGCTTGACAGATCAGAACCCTTCCAAGGCACATAGAGGAATCTATTACAGGGCTCCAAAACCCAACCTGCACTAAGGACTGATTGATCTTTTTAAGTGGGACCATGGGCCAGAATTATATTGTTAGGTAGCGTAGTTTAGGAATTCTGTGCAGAGTAGGCTTCTTTAGGGTCTGATCAGGCTCCCATGGACAGATCATGAGAATTTTCACCATTATCTGGATCAGCTCCTCAGTCAATAAAAGTTAACTGGTGGATTGTCTCACTCAGTCCTTTGAAAAAAACCAAATATGTTTTCTCTCCCTTCCTCCCTGGGGATCTTTCAAGATCTCTCTTCTCCCCTCTTTCACTTTCTTTCTCATCCCTCAGAGGCCATGCATTGTGAGAACCCTGCCTCTTGCTGCAGAGTGCTGGCTTGTGGCTCTTTTCACAGCCTGGTGCTATTTCTACTGCTCCTGTGGCCATTCATGTATAGAAAACATTGGGGCATAGACTGCCAAAGTATGCAAAAGTACACACATGTGTGTCACTAAACAAATTGCACACATTGTGTGCGTGTTCACAATTTGTATGCCTCAAGGCATATATGTCCATCGTGGAAATTTTGAGTGGGGTTTGGGACACTGGATTCACTGCCCTAGCCCCAGGCTGTGGGGAATGTGTAGTGCTCTCACTGCCCCTTGTAGATGCTGGTAGCCTGCTTTCTAGGTACCTTTTAGAACAGGCCAGCAGGGCAGACTGCTGTACAGTCACTGCAGCCTGGGTGGGTGAATTAAGCACCCCAAACTGAGCTGCAGCTGGCGCTGATGACTTGGGCTAGCAGCAGCAGCATGAGCAGTGGCTACAGAAGCCTGCAGGAGAAGTCTGCGGAGTTGTTGTTTATTGCCCACTCCTTCTTCTTTAGAAGGCCCACGTGGAAAGCCAGGGCTGACCTGCAAGTACGGACAAAGTCCCTGCGAGGCGGAAGCTCTATCCTATTTGGGAGTCTGGGTTCCTTTCCATCTCAGTGTGTCTGCAGCATGTGGTGCTGTCCCTGCTACTGGCGAAGTACAGACCAGTCCCAGATCCTCAGGCTGTGTTCTGACTTGATATGCTTCCGGGGGCTCATTGCGGGGAGGGGAGGGACAGAAAGCAGGGGAGAGGTCCCGCCTGCCAGTGTCTCCCCAGCAGGAGAGAGCGAAAGTTCTGGCAGTGTGAAGTGGGGAACCCCATACACATGCTTCTCTAGCCCCAAAGCTCACCAATCTCCACTGCACAGCTCCCATCATGTTAGGCTTGTCCTTCCCAAAGCCCGAGTACATAGATTTATAGCAATAAACATCTTGATGCTCTGTTTATGTGGCTGTCCCTCACCAATGCACACCCAAACCAGGGTATGTTCAGAGTAAAGTAAATGCTGGTTAATTATAATAAATAAGTGGTAGTCTCTGATTTTGCAATCTTCACGCACCTTATATTCCATTTTAATGCAATGGGAGCTGGAAATATGCCAGGAATGCAGGATCAGGCCCACAGAACTTAGCTTACAACAGCTAAGACATTACAGTATCATTTTTTTTATGCATTCAAATAGGATTTGCCTCCCTGTGCCTGCTCTACATCATCAAACTAGACTTCTTGCTGTGAAGGATCAGTCAAATGGCAGCTCATACTGAAAGACCATTCAATCACACCATTTACGGCTCTGGAGTCTGTTAAATAGCTATAGAGGTTGAAAAGAATAATTCTAAATGAGATACTGATTGTTCTGAAAGTTCATTTTTAATATACCCAGTCTTATTTAGTAAGCATTTAACTAGAGCACCTAAGGTATTTTAACTAATTACTGCAGTTTTCTTCTAGAGGACAGATTGATCTCATGGAAATGCACATTTTTGAAGGGATCTCTCTTCTCCCCCTGTTCCCCTAAAATGAGACAAAGCTGTCCCTGGTTTTTAAGGCCAAAATATTGTAAGTGAGCTGGTTTTTTTTCCTGCTCTCACTACAGCAAATTTCACAAGAACATTTTGCAGCTTTTTTTATTTTGAAGTCAAGTAACGCAGACTATATTGCATTTTTAATACCTCCACTGTCTACATAATTAGATCAGTTGTTTACTTCCAAAAGTTATTTCAAGCTCCAAACCAGACTAAACTGAGAAAAATACGTTTGTCTGCTGCACTTGTTTGTCTGAAAAGGACCAGAGCTCATGTAAGAGAGAGTAAACGAAAAATGTTTTAACCAACAAGATATCAGACAGCTGCAAAAACAATGTTTTATAATCTGCCATTTAAAATGCACACGTATTTCCATTTTTCTGAGGAAAGTTTATAGCTTCATTTTTTAAAAAAAGAGCTAAGAATTGTGAAGAAATTACTTAAAATGAGTGAAAATCATATATCACTGTTTAAGCTGCCACTAGCCAAATAGCATTTTGCTAATGACTTCTACTTTCAGACTACAAATCAGGCTTGTTTGAGTAGCTAAATTGCTCCTGCTCTTATCCATCATGAGCAGATAGCGAAGCAACCTGGAAGATATTGCTTCTGGGTGGGAAGGAGGAGGGGAGAGAGATAATTTCTTCACTGGGTGAAAAAAAGCTTGAAAATGAAATTATTTAGCGACTGAGGAAGGTTTGACTGGTCCCAGAATGTTTTACATATTAACACGAGTGGAGTTGTCTGAACATGTTTGATGGATACGGCATTCTGATGTTCTCTGTCCAGGCCTCCAGTCTAGAGGGCATATTTCAATGGTGCTGAATGTATATAACTTGGGAATATAAAATATTATTATTGCAGTATTTTGGTACTGGCTGACCGCAGACATTTTGGAGTTTAAAAAAATATGATTTAGTTTATGTCTGGTTCAAGTTTGGAGTGAAAGTTCACATTCGGTTTTATCAGCGGAAATCCTGGCCCTGCTGAAGCTGTTGAGTTTTTGCACCAGCAACATCAATAGAACCAGGATCTAAACCTAGCTAGTTTTGAAAATTTTTAGATATGCATTTAATCATTGAGTTGTTTTCCTGACTCTTTCTTTTAAGGTTCATCCCCACTGGACATGATATCCATTATATTCCTTTTTGAAAAGTGTTCTCTTTCTGGGAACAGTAAGAACAGATTAAGCTTTGCTTTCTCAGAGGATTAGAAAAAAGTATCAAGATGTTCTCTCTAGAGGTTTAAGACAACAAGCCTACATGAAGAAGTGTTTTAGGTCTGCTTGAGCTGAAATAACCTTTTCATTTATTTTGTAAGTACTGTCATACTGAAATAATATATACATTTGTCCGGACTTGAGCTGAGTTTGCTATCAAGTAATTAACAGTCTTCTTAGGGATTTTCAAAAGTAGCTATTTAATTTGTAAGATGTCGTTTTAAGAGTTATTCTTTTCCTCATTAGATGTAATTGAGGGATCTGACATTTTACTCAAGAGTTACATTTCAGTAGCAATTAGCCAACAATCCAAAGTTTGAAACTTCATATAAGCCAGTTCTGTGAAAAAGTTTTGCATAACAACCTGAAAACACATGAATTTCACCTGCTTTGGTAGTCTTGTTGCAAACCTGACTCTCCTCTTGCTGAGGCCCTGATCCTGCAAGCATTTATCCTTGTGCTTAATTTTAAATATGTGATTAGTCCCATTTGACTTTGTCAAGCTAAGTATACGCATAATTGTTTGTAGGAAGAGGACCTGGTGTAAAACATATCTACCCCAATCAGTGTCAATGGAATTACACTGGTATAAATGAGATCAGAATCAGCCCCACTGGCTCCTAATTTATACCAAGAAGTGAGAGGAAATAATCAGGTCCTAGGTCTTTTGAAAGTTTCATTTAGGTTTTTGAACCAATGATCTGAAATCATGCAAAATGAGCAGTTTCTCCTGATTTTGATATCAAGCCTGTAAAACACTTTGATTTTAATTGAGCTTCACGTTCAGATTTTGAGTTTGTTTGAACTCAAAACCTCAAGGTATAATTTGGGGGTGGAAATGTCGGTGAGCCCACACAGACTGAAACCCAGGAAAGTATTTGCATAAAGCTATGCAAAGCATGTTTTGCACAGTTCTCATGTAAACTAAATGTGTGTGTGTGCACATGTATTATGCTTATCCAGATGACAGCTACAAATAGAAGGCCCTTTTCACTTCATGTATGGTTTTATGTACCGTCCCTGGCTTCAATCAGTGTAACACATGTGTTCATGTACAGGTTAATCTCGGGGGGGGGGGGAGTCTCTTCTCATCCCTGCATTGTAAGTGTTAGCAAGTTGACCAGGGTCATTGCACATTCTGAACAATACACCTTGAAGACTCAGCAAGTCAGGAAGTTCCCAAAGGTTGTACTATGTAAAAGTCAAGTAATTAAACACTGATTACTTACTGTAAAAAAAAAGGGGGGAGGGGGGCGCTGAGGAAAGGTTGGATTCAGAAGGTCTAATTTCACACAGACAATTTCAGTGGAAATCAAGCCTTTAACTATATTCTGCTTCACTTGATCTGAAAGAAAGGGATAAGAAAAAAAATTAGAACTATTCAGTACTTTCTTTCTGCAGTGGGGCTTTGGAGAGGTGACAAACAACTACTGGTTATTCATTCAGTAATCTTTGCCCCTAAACAACATTTAGAATCCTCTACAAAATTTGGCTGCAGCTCTTTGGTTTCATTATTCTTAGAAAATACAAAGCCACCTTCCTTCTGCACTCTTGGCTACACATAAAGCATTTCAGTTCCTCAGGAACATCTAATTTTTTTTTTAAAAAGTTTGCAAACACAGCAAAGTCAATTTCACCTAATCCTGTTACTTCCTCACATGTTAAAGAAGGCCTTCCTGCTTTTGACCCACTCAGTAGCCTCTTCCATCAGCATAATCAAAGGCTAGATCATATTTTTGTGGTTTGTCTGTCTGCAGTGTCCCAAGGGGAAGAAAAGGCCACAAACTCCACAGGCTACTAAAACTATTTTCTTTGCTACAAGCCATCCACAGTTCACTCCCCCTCCCTCCCACCTCCTGCACAATGGCTCTTTTCAGGACATGGACAAAATTAAGAATTATCTAATGAAAGCCATCATGTTTCCTCGCAAATTTAGGGAGCTTGTCTTGCAAATATTCTGTACAGTGTGTTTCACAGACCCACACAGAGAAGAATGAAGGTTTTCTCTGAAGCAAATTATCTATTACAAACTTATCATATACTTGCATTTATATTGTTTTACTGGAGACAACAGAATGAAGGCCTCACTCAATACACAGAAAGTGGATTACTTACATCAATTATTGCTATTAGAAAAAGTGCCGTATTGTCTTGGAATGGAGAATTAGTTGAATTTATTCACACCTACTGAAATATAAACATGCTTATGCTCACATTAGGTACTTTGGAGAAAAAATTCTGCAGCCCGTACTCTAGAGTGCTGCAGGAATTTTAAATACAGCTACAATACTATACTCTAAATGAATAGGCTTCCCTAAGTGTTTTTCAATCAATGTTCACTTGTACATAATAATCTCGGAAGGTTAAAATCCTGAGAGAAAGTGCAATATTTAACAATTTACACAAAGTGATCCTCATTTTTTCCTTCTTTTGATCATTAGATTGTGCTTTTCCCAGGGTTCACTGTTGATATAATTATAAGGTACTCAAGAAGATGAATGTTAGCTTGAGAATGAGAGGAATTATTTTTTTAGAATTCTGTGCTATGTTTTGACAATTGAAGTTAAACTTTTTTATTTCAAATCAAAAGAAACCCTGACTCTGGCATTCTCTGCACCACTGCTGGAAGCAAGCGAGCCTCCCAGCCTGAGTAGGCAGACTCATGATAGCTCCACTTGAGCTAGCATATTGAAAATAGGAGAGCAGACATTGTGGCTTGGGTTGCAGCTCGGGCTCTCAATCCCACCTAAACTCCTGGATCTGAGCTTGGGTGGCTAGCCTGAGTCTCCGCTGGAGCTGCAACATCCACATTGCTATTTTTAGCATGCTAGCATGAGCCCTGCTAGCATGGTCTGTCTATCCGGGCTGGGAGATTTGCAGTGTAGACATACCATCCAGGTACAAAGAGCTACAGAAAGGACATCTGTGTCAAAAGGAGAGGAAGAAGCAGGTTTAAACTAGTGTAAATGGTAGATTCTTTGTAACTTGAAGTCTTTAAATCATGATTTGTGGACTTCAGTAACTCAGCCAGAGGTTAGGGGTCTATTACAGGTGTGGATGGGTGAGATTCTGTGGCCTGCAAAGTACAGGAGGTCAGACTGATGATCATGATGGTCCCATTTATGAGACTTTGAGATGGATGTGGTCAGTGTTAGGAAGAATGTTGTTCCACAATCTAATTGTGTGAATAAGTACTCCCTCTTGTTTTTATTAAACCTCCTGCCTATAAATTTCATCTGGTGACTCCAGCTTTTTGTAGTGTGTGCAAGGGTAAATAACACTTTCTCTGCACCATTCATGATATTATAGACCTCTATCATATCCTCCCCTAGGCATCTCTTTTCTATGCTGAACATTCCTAATAAGTTCAGTTTCTCCTCGTATGGAAGTTGTTCCATAACTTGATCATCATTGTTGCCCTTCTCTAAGTCTTTTCCAGTTCCACTGCCCTATCTCAAAAAAGGTATGACTAGAAGTGAACAAAATATGCAAGATGTGGGCATACCAGGGATTTCTTTAGTGGCATTATAGAAAAATAGAAGTGTAGGACTGGAAGGGACCTCCATTGGTCATCTAGTCCCGTCCTCTACACTCAAGGCAGGACTAAGTAACAACTAGACCATTCCTGACAGGTGTTCATCTAACTTGTTTTTAAAAACCTCAAATGATGGAGATTCCATCACCTCCCTAGGCAATTTGTTTCAGTCCTTTTTTTCCCTCATGTCCAACCTAAACTTCCCTTGCTACAGTTTAAGGCCATTGCTTCTTGTCCTATCCTCAGAGGACAAGAAACATTTTTCACCTTCCTCCTCATAACAATCTTTTATGTACTTGAAAACTGTTATCATGTCCACCCTCACTCTTCTCTAGACTAAACAAACCCAATTTTTTCAATCTTTTCTCGTAAATTATGTTTTCTAGACCTTTAATCTTTTTTGTTGCTCTGCTCTGGACTTTCTTCAGTTTGTCCACATCTTTCTTGAAATGTGGTGCCCAGAACTGGACACAATATTCCAGCTGAGGCCTTATCGGCGTGGAGTAGAGCGGAAGAATTATTTCTTGTGTCTTGCTTACAACACTCCTGCTGATACACCGCGGAATGCTGTTTGCTTTTTTTTGCAGCAGCAGTGTTACACAGTTGACTCATATTATATTTTCTGTCTTATTTTTTCTCTTTCCTAATATTTCTTAATATCCTGTTAACCATTCTGTCTGCTGCTGCTCATTGAGCACAGAGGTGTAGTTAGGATTGTTCTTCCCAATGTGTATTACTTTGCAATTGTCACTGTTGAATTTCAGTTGCCATTTTGTTGCCTAGTCACATTATTATTGCTACTCTATTATTTGTATTACAAATTATCTGCCATTTTTACTCTCATAATAACGCATTATAATCCGCTCCCATGTAAAATCTGAACTACATCCAGAGATGGTGGCTTCAGACACTTTCAGGAAGTCACCATGCTAAGGGGCAGGAGGGCATGCAGAGGGAAACCTTGTTAAGTTTTTGTCACCACACTGAAGGGAAGATAGGGTGATTCCCCTCCCTCCCTCGTGCATTCAGTACATCTTAGGATAGGACTAATGCATCAGAGCCAAAGATGAAGGAGCCTTGGTCTACTTCTGAAGGGTACTTTGCTGTTGTCATTATTGCATTTTGGAATGGATCCGATTGCACCAAATAAAGGTATTTTAAAAACATGGCCTTAGGGCAGAATATACCGAGAATCCTCTACAAGGTGTTAATCCTCAGATCACTTTGAATTACCCAGATTACCAGTATGTTATACTATCAATACACTCAGTGGACCTATTTCCCATTTATACTAAGGCCTCTATACACCAATCTGGCCGTATATATGAGTCTTAAAGTGGGTGTCAGTGTCATGTAGTATAAATGAGGATCAGAACCGCTACACTTTCAGAGACAAAATCAACTGTTTCCAGGAAGGAAACTCAATATAAGTTGTTTGCTTAGTGATATTGCCGCCATCCTTGTTTATGTGGTTTTGAGATAAACAGATTCCCAGGCCCTTGCCCCTCCTCTATGCAAACAAATTCACCCCTAGGAAACAGATTTTATCACAGGCTAATGGTGACATTTTTGTGGGAGTCCCTTGTTAAAACATTGGCAGCACATTACTAAGCCACTGGATGAGTTGGCAAGGAGTGTGTGTTAGTTCAACTGTACAAAAATAAACGTGTTTGTTATGGAAGGACACAAAGCCTTTTCAATATAGTCAATATCTAATAAGGGAAAAATACCATGCAAATAATTATTATAATAACCAGGCAAACTCACTGCAGGATAAAGGTGGAGGAAACATGCAGAGTGACATGTTGAAACATGCATACAAGACAATTATCAAAAGCAGCAAATAAAATTTAAAAAGGCAAAATGAAAAATAAAATCTATTTAAAACATTTCTCCAATGTCAAAGAATACAATATTAACCAATGTATTAGTTTTATCAGATTTAAAACAATTCCTTATTTAAAAATTGCAAGTAAAACTTTTATACTGAATGGTCGTGGGGGTGGGGGAGGGAAGGTGTGGTCTAGTGCAGTGGTTCTCAAAGCCGGTCCGCCGCTTGACAGGGAAAGCCCCTGGCGGGCCGGGCTGGTTTGTTTACCTGCCACGTCCGCAGGTTTGGCCGATCGCGGCTCCCACTGGCCGCGGTTTGCTGCTTCAGGCCAATGGGGGCTGGGGGAAGCAGCGCGGGCCGAGGAATGTGCTGGCCGCACTTCCCGCAGCCCCTATTGGCCTAGAGCAGCGAACAGTGGCCAGTGGGAGCCGTGATCAGCTGAACCTTCAGACGCGGCAGGTAAACAAACCAGCCTGGCCCACCAAGGGCTTTCCCTGAACAAGCAGCGGACCGGCTTTGAGAACCACTAGTCTAGTGCCAAGGTTTTTCCACAAGTGGATAGATTTGGGGACACTTCTGGTCCCATTTGCAGTTGCGAAGATCACTTCTCCTCCTACTCCCAAGGCTCCCACTTCAGGAAACTGCTTGACCCCTTGAGTTTTATTAAACTAAACCCATCCTTATTCACTGAAATATGTAAGCAGTGCTCTACTTTAAGCAGATGCTTAATTCAATTGACTTCAGCAACTACTTACATGGACAAGTAATTCTAGGAAATCATATAGGTATTTTTAGCTGCCATTTAATGCAATTTATCAGCTGGAAACAAGAAGGAGAAGCTACTACATTACCTGCTCTTCACAGACCACCAGTGGACCATAGTTTGAAAGCATCCATTTTAATAGTTCTAAGCACAAGATCAGGCCACATGAACTCATGAGTTTTAATCCAGGCTCTGACAATGACTCCCATTCCCTTAGGCCAGTCACTTAAATGAAGATGAAGACATAAGCTAACAATAATATTTATCGAGGCTGCTGTGAGAATTAAAGTCTATAAAGCACTTTGATGATGAAGTATACTATATGAGGAGTGTTACTATAGATCTACTTCATGTACCATGGTAATAGCTGTCTCTATATCCAAAGTAACTGTTTAAGGTTAATTTAAAACAGTATTTAATTTGTGCCAGGGCTTGCCAGGGCTGAGTCCTGGCACTTCTAGGCTTGGCAGTTCATAGCCCCGGCACCTCTGGGCTTGCTGCATCAGTTATGAATGTAAAAAAAGTTGCCTGAGCCCTGACACCTCTTTCAATACAAATTAAGCACTGATTAAAAATATACAGAAAGTCTTGCATATAGATGATCAGACTGCAAATCATAATTGCTCCTCCTTACTGAAATACTTTCTAAACATGTTCAGACCTAGAGAAGAAAACCTTTTAGTTTTTCTTTCCCTAAGCAGGGAGCACTTTTTTTTTTCCAGATGACTTCTCCTTTTGTTGAAGGCAAAGTCTCCCTTTGGGGGCATAAGCGATAGTAAGTCAGCTGTTCTGTAGTTAGGGAGAAAAGCAGTTTAGCGTGAAAGTGAAATTCATGATATGCACTCACTCATTTTTAATACGTTCGCCCTTCCTGAGAGCAAATTGCAGTTTATCAACAGGTTCCATTGTTCCCTTAGGTTGACATAAGTTCTTCTTGCCTGTTAAGCATGCAAGCAGAAAGGAGAGCAAAAACATGAATTGGTATATGTAATTTATAACCCAGGTTTTTTTATATTACATATATTTTGCTGGGATTAGTGGCAAAAATGTCTTGATCCTCTCTAATCCCTGAGCTGTGAAGTTGTTTAATTTTTAAACTAGTAAATGAATGTTTTCATTTTATCGAGAAACGTGCGTTGGGAACTGAGTAGGTTATAGGAGTTAGCACCTAAATGATTTCTCACCTACTATACTCTTGGGAAAGAGGATTACCAGTTTATGACTAAAGAAGGCTGCTTTCTCCACGCAGATAATACCGTGTCTTGTAAACAGTCTAAGAGAGGACAAAAATGGCCACATTCACCTCTCTGGGTACCTGCAGTTACCCTGGTATGTTAAAATCACTGTGGGCCACATTGTGGACTCCTTACACTGGCAGTGGCAGGTACTTAACTTTTGCAAGATGTCCAAAGGGAGTGAGTAACCAGTAGGACTAGTTGATTAAATAGTCACTCATGTGAATAAGGGCTTCACAATCTGGTCCTGAGGAGCAGCACATGTTGATTTTTAAATGATAAATGAAGCAGCCAAAAGTAGCCTCAGTTTTTGAGTGCCCATTTTGACATACCTTGAGAGCAGTGGCCGCTTTTAAAAGATTTTGTGCAAGAATGATTGTATAAAATAGAAAGTCAGAGGGTATATGAAGAAAAGATAAACACTATAAAATAAGTGTGGGGAGTATATTTTGGCCTTGTCATCACATGTCACCTATGTTAGCAATACAGAAAATATTAAAAAATTATTACACAAACATTTTCATCAAAATGTTGATGATTCTATAAGATGTTTGGGGGAAAAAGCAATACTTTTTCACGATTTTTTTTTAAATATTCAAAATATTTTCACTGATACTTTGAAAATTTGGACATGCTCTAGTTAGAAACATTGGGAGACCTAGTGCAGATGATATGCCTGGCTACTGTGGTGTTTAAATTAGCTCCATGCACCGTTACATGGCACAATATTAAAACTCACCAGTAACTAGTCTACTTTGGTCTTGCAACAATGTGGTGCTAAAATAGTGATAGCAATAGTAGAAACTATGCTTCTTATGTGGACAAGACCTTTCTGTTTCTGTTGCAACAATAAGGGATATAAGTTTAGTGGTTAATTTTATTTTCATGGAATATTTTATCTAGTATATGTGCTTTTGATCATTCAATGGTTTTTTAGACTCATTATGAAAAATAAGGGGATACAATCAACCTGAAAAAAAAATCAAACTTCTGTCTGTGTATATATATTTGTTTATTTACTTATGTATGGTATAAATAACTCCTGTAATTGATGGAAGTTAGCAAAAATATATTTATCAGTATTTTTCCAGTTTGTTTACTTTGGTGCAGTTGCCAACAATTTGTATCTCATCATTTTCACTGTTTTCTTGGTGGTCAATTACATTTCCTGCCTCATGGACTAGCATGATGCTATAGCACTATATGCACTGTCCTGGGGAAGAGAAAGTCACCCAGTAAGCCCTATTCTGTTCAATTTTTAGGGCATACTATCTGACGGGGACTTTCAGTAATAGCGGGTTCAGCCAGCATGGTTCAAAAACTTACAACACACCATGCATTCATTTGGATTTAAAGGAAAATTCAGGTGTTTCTAGTTTATGCCGGCCTCTGGTCTATGGCTAGGAGTCAGATTTCTCTGCCGTGCCTTATCTTGTTCCAGTGTGCTTTACATATCAGAAGTGTTTCTCCAGGACACAAAACCATTGTTGATCAGTTAGAGTTATGTCCTTCCAGCTGGTTGCCCATTTTCTTGGGTTCAATGGACTTGTGTTTTGAATTGCATTGTAGCCTTTTATTTCAAATTGTTCCCCTCTCCTACTGTCTGCTTTTGGTATGCGACTATCAACAAGTGTAACCAACTTTAAAGAGGCAAGTGGTGGCAATACTTCAGCATTGACATCAATAAGGGCCTACTGCAGAAGAGATGGCACTTGCTTTGTTTTGTAGGCAGCCATTGCCTAGCAGTCAAGTCATAATACAAGAAGGTCTAGCCAACTTGTGAGTGGGCAGAAAGCCATTTCAACAGATTGCTATGAGAGTAGGCAGCCAAAAGACAAAGTATATGCATGAAATGTGGCTACTGAAACATACTTCTCAGACAGATAGACATTTAAAAACTCAGCTGTCTTGATCCTATGCCCTCTAGTTAATGTAGTTAATGCATCTGAAAGGATTAACATATATGCATAAAATTCTGCTTCCATGGCCACACAAAGAAAGGTTTTGTCCATCTGAAAATAGTCAGTGCTAGAAAGAAATAGACGGAGTCCTTATAATGAAAACTTCATTTGCTCTAAACAGCATATTTAAGTCTATATGCAATGATTAGTCATTAGGAAGACTGCCTCTTTGTCACAACCATAACATTTGTCGCAAAAAATATTAATAAATGAAATAAAAAAATTAAAAAAAACACCAAGAGTCTCAGGCTCTCTCATAGTAAATCATAATCTTTCCAACATTGGTTGGTCCCATTCTCCATCACAAATGCCCGTTATAGAGGCTGGAGAGTAATGTGGCAGTTATATAAACCATTGGTATGCCAACCCTAGAATACTCAGGTGAGTGCTGGTCCCCCCATCTGAAAAAGCACAAACAGCAAATACTGAGGGTGGTCAGAAACAGACAACGTGCATCATCAAAGGTATAGAGAAACTCAGTGAAGAGAGATTGAAAAGATGGGATGGTTTTCCTTAGAGAAAAGACAAATACAAAGTGGCATGATAAATGTATAAAAATACTGTTTAGTACGGAGAATGTAGATCAGAATCTTCTGTTCACCCTCTCTCATAATATGAGAGCAAGGAGACATTCCATGAAATTGAGAGATAAGATTCAAAACTGATGTAAGGAAATATGTTTTTCCCCACACAATACAGAATTAGACTATGGAACTCATTGTCAAAAGACAACAAGAATTTTAGCAGTATAAAAAATAAACAAACCCCCTCATGCAAATGGATAATAAGAATATCCAGAGTGATAAAAGCAAGGATTAAAACATCACCATGAGTTTGAGAAGGGATCTAAACTCTCATACCAACCTCTAACCAATGGGGCACAGAACACAGCTTTTCTTGGGGGACTGGTATTCCATAACTACCTTCTCCAGGACTTCTTGTTCTGAACCAGCTGGCACTGCTACTCTCATACTCACATTACTGGAGTAGAAGGACCACAAGCCTGATCTACTATGGTACTTTGTTTTGTTTTTAATTCTTAAATAAAGGAGAAGTATATTTTTAAAAGCAAATCACAACGTTGGCTTATCTTCATTGCAGCTGTGGCAGAGTCCCCCCGAGAGTCACGTGGCAACAGTAGCCATGGACAGTATGGTGCTGCAACCTCAGAGTGGGACTTAGGCAGCACTTTGTGAAATGGGCTGCTTGCCAGAAAAATAGAAGTGGTGGTAATGGTGGTGAGGAGAAGGGTGGTGGCTGGGAGGGAACTTCGCAGCTGAAAGCAATCCCCACATTTGTGGTAATTAATGGAATAAGTCAAAGACCCACTCCTTAAACTCCCATGGAGATGTAGCATAAGTATAACTGCTTAGGTAGCAAGGGAAAAAAGAGATACAGATGAAATGTGTTTTTAGCAGATTTAAACAATAGGTAAAAAGCTTGTTTATAAAAAAGCATTTTTAAAGCAGCAGGTACATATCTTAAAGATACATTTGTATCTTTGTTAAAGAAAAAACATTTATTTTAATTTTAAATAACTATTTTAAACATAACACCACTCTCCGAGGCATTGTCTATTCATATATTGGCACACTCTCTAATGTGAATTATTGATTAGCTAGCTCAGGTCTTTGTATTGGCACCCATCAGCATGGTATACGAACACCTGGCTTTGTATTACGTTGTGCTCCAGAGATAAATATGAATATCAGCCTCATACCCAGTCCTAGGCCCAGATCCTGCACGGAGACCTTTTAATGTGGAATGCTGACCCTGGCAATGGGGCAAGGAAACCAGAGTCCTTGCAAGTAGTTTCCACTGCTGAATTGTTTGCAGGCCTTCAGGGACCTGGCTTCTTTCACAGACTTTCAAGCTTTGTATGAACAGAGTACGTAACCTGTTGGCCATGTTCCCATGCACAGGATTGGCTTTAGGATTCTTGGGACACTGTTATATCTTCAAGAAAGAGGGTTCTGCTCTCCTGAAGATTCTGTTTTTATTAAGTCAAAGTGCTGACCAGTTTTGACCTGCCCAGCTTGATCTCTGTGCTAAATCCAGCTCAGATGTAGGGATGGAGGAGTGCCCCGCCACCCATATTTTTGCACATCTTTACTGATCCCTTTATTGCTTTTGCTCCTATCTCTGTTCCATTTCATCTCCCTTCCTCCATCTACTTCACAACACCCTCATGGGGGTAGGCACTGTGTTATTACTATTTGGTGATTTGATGAAATTAGCGTCAATATTGCTGTCAATTCATGTTGCCACTCACACTACAGAGCTAGCATTCATTGTGGCCAGAGGCTGCTTAGCAGAAAAGCCAGCTCAAATGCAGGCAGCTGGCTGGTAGCTTTAACACTGCTGGCAACAGTCTAGATAGTAGCCCCTACTAGCCACAGGGATCTGAGGTTGCCACTGACTCTACTCTCATGCATATGCAAAGTGAAGGATGTACAACCATGGGTTTCATGTGTCTCCAGTGCTTGGAGTGGGTAACTGTTGGGGAGATCATGCATAACTTGCATTCCACCCCCGCCCCCAGATTTGTTTTATAGAATTCTGTCTTCCTCTGCGTTTGCAAGCCAATTTGAGTGCTACTGCAATATAAATAAATGTTCAAGTTATTTTTGCTATGTAAAAGGCTAGCTTCACTGTAATGAAAGCTGAGATTGTCCTTGACATTTACTGAGTCCCAGAATTCAGGGGACCGTGACCATGGGATCCAAAGGCTGGCTCTGTTTGCTTGTTTCTTTCTGTGCATGCTTAGTGGGCAGGCTTGCCAAAATGATTCTGATGGATGCTTTTCTCCCAGGTGAGGAAGCAGTTCAAAGAATATGCTCTCTTCTGAGCTCAGGTCAAGGAACATGCTGGCCACCATAGCTGAAATCAAAACACCTGTGCCCAACAATGAGATGATGAACAATGGTTCTCAACTGCAGCTGACTCACAGGACTATCTTCCTTGTGTTCAGAGCCAGCCAGTGGAAGGGAGGGCTGAAATGTTAGGCAAGAAGGGTAGGTATGACAGTCAGGTATCTGGATAGTAAACATCCAATCCAAACTAGTTCAAAGAAATTACAGGAAAATAAATGCCAGGGTTTGGACAAGATTCTTTCTTAACTGGTATCTCCCATAGTATAAAAAGCAAATGACCTCACAAAAATTAGGAGAAAAGATTAAAAAAAATGGAAGAAAAGTAGTTGGGTTTTAAATGAGTCCAAATGAAGACAATGACATAGCCAGTTGCTCATTGTTTAAGAAAAAATCCTTCCAGGGATGTGTAGCTGTCATCTGTAAGTGGGATTACATAGTTGGCACCACATTTCTTTGACCTTTTACTACTTTTCAGACAAGTCAGCCACAGTGCTACGGACTCACTTAGAGTGTCTATATTGATTTGAAAATATTTACTGATTCAAGTGTGTATATATCCACTTCCACTTCAAATCAGGAGAAATATTTTAAGTGACAACACAGTGTCTTGTTTATGACACAGGAGGCAAGTTGTAGAAAGAATAATAAGCCTAGAATAGATAAAAGTACTTTTAAACAGTGCAGCGATGGATGGTTTGTATTAAAGTAATGACTCAAAAACTTTCTTCCAAGCCAGATAACTGCATTGGAAGCCTGCATTAAGTGACACATTAGAAGTCACAGACGTGTATGAGTTCACAGAATTACTTTCTAAGTCATAAAACTGTAACATAATTCTGAGTGGAAAACACAAAACTTACTCCTAGGCATCTGCATATATTCATGATTTTGGAAAGGATGGAAAATTAACCAAACTGATCTGACCCATCATGTTATTATTATTAGCAACAACTTTCAAGAGTCTCAAGCCTGCCAATACAGCATTCCTAATTTATTATTTGCCTTCATTTATGTCTTCCTAGTAGATATGTTCTTTGCTTTAAATAAATGCTTCCTAAAAGACAGACTCAAAGTATTGTATTTATGCACAAGGCTTGAAATAAGACATCTCCTAACCTTTAATTATGAGTCACTGCCTAGGTTTCTGAAAAGCAGCTGAAATCCTATGATATGTTTTAAGAAGGTAAAACCCTGAGGTTGCTTTAAGACAGTTCTGTTACTTTAAATGTCACATACTGAAAGCTCTTGTTAATAAAGATTGGCACAGGTCACACTGTCAAGGATAAAGAATCATTCCTAAATCCTTTGTTTCAGGCTACAGCGAAACCTAATCCCCATGGTGTTCTTGCCTGGCCATGCATGCATGTAGATATGCACCACTTTTATAGTACTAGTGCTTTCTTTCAAGCACGTTGCTCCTGACTGCAAGGCATTTGATTTCTGGTAATTAATCAGCTCATCATACATGCTGTGTTTCTCCCTCAGGCCCAGCTCAAGTAAGTGATCCAAATCGGGCCCCAGGAAAGAAAAAGCCATTTATGTTCTTAGTGCACAGAATGAAACCCTGATAAACAGTGCTTAGCTAAACATTGAATTCATAGGGCATTATTTTTCTTTGCGACTATAAGTCTGTTTTTTCTTTCCATTCTATAAGTCTATTTTTTATGGATGCCCTTTAAAATGGGAAATTCCTTTGTGTCCATAAGGAGCCATCAAGATTTACTATATTATTTTAAAGTTTACACTGCAGCCTCTAAACTCATTGCCTGAAAACATTAGTGTTCATTTTTTAAACACCATTTTGTTGAATGTTTACCTGTCTTCCTTTATCTCTGTGTTCCTTCATGTTTGGCTTGTCTGTGTAATAACCTGGTTACTGCTAATTTTATCAGTTGCAGCAAACAACCTGAGCTTGTGTTAGTAATTCTTCATGCCCAGAGATGTGGCAACTCTCATTCTTTTCAATTACTTACTGGTCTGCCTTAACAGCCATTTAAGAAGTCATGCTTTATTATTAAAGGATCTGTGAGAGCATTGGCAAACATGCTTAGCAGACATGCTCTCACCGTCTCTTAATATTAAAAATACTCTGTACAGTTGCAAAGATACCAAGCTTAGCTTGGAAAGGCTACCTGTTCCCTGATCTCCATCAGTTCAAGAATGTGCGGCACTCCTCATTGTTCTGCTAATGCATTAGGATTTTGAGTAGTGGCTTCCCGCAGTGCTGAGACTTCGATCCTGCCAGCATTATTTCTAGGCTGCATTTTTTTGGCATGAAATAAGCTTTTTATGCTGGTCCTTTTCCCCATGGCAAAGGCAACGCACCAAAAGGAATTATTTCACCTAATAGCTCCCTGCTTCACATTGCTGTTTTGAGACTTAATTAATTAATGTTTGTAAAGTGCTTTGAGAGCCTGGGATTAAAAGGTGCTATAAAAGCACTGATATAAGTACTATTATTATTAGTTCCCAGTTCACTACAAGCTATCAAAAAGGCAAACTCCTGTCTTCAGTGCAAAACTAGAAGAGGCTTGTCCACCCCAGTAAGGAGCCCCACTGCTCGTTGTTTGTCATACATCAAAAAGACTGGTGTATAAAAATGTCTTGAAGCAACCGGTCAACTGATGCAGACTCCTAGCAAAATAGAGAGGAGGAGGGGAAAAAAAGGTATTTTGAGCATATTATTTCTAGTATTCCTGTGCTGTTTTTAATTTCTCCTTTTTCTTGTTCTAAGCATACCATCCAGATAAGTAAAATAAACCACATTGGGTTACAGATTAAGTCAGATATCAAAATCATTGCATGCCGACCACGAAAACTCACTCATGCTGAACATTTGTGGGTTATCAGGATCAAAGAGCACCTTCAATACTTATCAAAAAACATAGCCCACCATGGTTTAGTCTTTATTAACTTGGTATGTATTTGAAAAACTCCGAGCTAATGCAGTCCAAGCCTGAGCATACTTTTTTTGACTTAGGAAAACATTTATCCTTTCAAAGAGATATGTATCAGTTTGTAAATGTTGTGAAAGGGCAAAACAACATAAGGCTCACATATGCTATTGGACTGTCTGAGTGCAAAAAGCTTTACAGGGCTGAATTATGCTTTGCACATGAAGAGAGTCAAGAACAAACTTGTCATTTCTGTAATATCAGTAAAGCTTATTTCACATATAAGAGGACATCATGCTGTGTGTCGATGATACAGTTTTTCTGGTTGGGATTTAAAATGTTAAAATGAGGGGAAAAAAAGGCTAAATTGTGTTGTGAAATCCTGGGTACCCGCAAACAGAGGGGTACACAACCAAGTGTGGGTAGTGCTGGGAATACATTGCATTACTTCCAGTGCTGCTTTTAGCTGATTAGGTCTTGTTCAGACACGAAGCCCAGAGGAGGTGAGCTCATGTAAATGGCATTTTCTTTTTGCAGAAATTAATGTGGTTGTTAATGGGTGTTAGTTGTTATGATGACCTGGCATTGCTATCAGCCATTTCAGTCTGTTCTGACTGTGCAACTAACATTTGTGTCCATGATGTTCAGCTGGAAAAATCTCATTTGATAAATTAAGTCTTATTTAAAAGTTGATTGAATACTTCAAAAATGCAGTCAAAAGCTGTATACACAGATAGTTATGCATGTTTGCTTGCACTCACCTATATGGGAGAAGGAGAATAGCAGAATGTTATGGCATAGGACGTGGAATCTTAACTGACTGTTACCCTGAAAAAAAGCCCTAGAATAGCCCACCTGTTGCCCCCTTAATCTGTGCTTCCTAAGGTATGGGTCTCCAGGGTAGCTAAGGAAAAACTTGGAGGACACAGATACAATAAACGATAGATTGACACAGGCAGTATTCTTTACAAAACAAAATATATTTTTATTGATGCAAATAATAATAATCTAATACACAAATCCCTTATAGATGTTATAAAAAACAAATTCTTTACAAGCTAAGGAGCAACCCAACCGCAATAATAATATACAGTTGAGAGGATTCTAAGCAGTTGCATCCTGTCACAGATGGCCGATCTGTCACAGGCTGCTGAAAGCAATTTCTAAATGCTTTAAATATTATACATTTCTTTAATATACATCTTTGATAACCCAAGCGCGCACATAAACACACACTAAATATTATACTATAGCTAACTATAACTAACAGGCTTACTCTGCCTGACTTTGCTTCAGTGACAGGGCTCTTTCTGTGCTGCTGCCCCCTGCTGCTGCTGCTGCATACTTGCTTGCTTCTCCACTCAGTTTCTACTCCTTCAGTTGCTCTGCTCTGAACCTCTCAACTGCCCACTGACTGTTTGCTTTTTATACCGCCCTGTCAGCTACCAGATTTTTACTGCACATCCTCAGTACCAAACATTACCTTACATTCAGGGATACACGCCAAGATTACCTCATTCTGCACATGCTCACTGCTGCTGTTTACCTCAGTTATGATCATCTCATCTAATCTTTCCCCTACTTTTGAAGCTCAGCTGACCTTTTCCCTACTTTTGTACTGCACATAGTCAGAAATATCATGTCACCTGCAGCTTACAATCATTGTTTACCTCCACGATTTGAAAATTATTGTTGTTTACCACTTTGTGGCTTTGCACATAGCACCTTTGTGACCTTTATCTTACTTTCAGTGGTGGAGAACCACGTGACCTGCAACTTCCAATGGTGTAGTGACTCCTGCTTATTCAAAGTGGAGGTCAGGAATACAAAATGGAGTCCAGAGAATTTCTCCGGTATCATGACTGCTATACTTAGCTCTTCTACAAGCTTCTATGTGAGCTTGGGCAAGTAATTTAAAATATCCCTAAGCTTCAGTTTCCTTATGCAAAATGGGGATAATACTTATCTACTTCACAACATTGTGTGTTTATTATCTAGATCAGTGTTTCCCAATCTTGGGACACCGCTTGTGTAGGGAAAGCCCCTGGTGGGCCGAGCCAGTTTGTTTACCTGCCGCGTCTGCAGGTACGGCTGATCGCAGCTCCCACTGGCTGCAGTTCGCTGATCCAGGCCAATGGGAGCTACTGGAAGTGGTGTGGGCCGGGGGACAAACTGGCTGCTGCTTCCAGCAGCTCCCATTGGCCTGGAGCGTCGAACCGCGGCCAGTGGGAGCCGCGATCGGCCGAACCTGTGGACGCGGCATCTCAAGTTAGAGAAACTCTGATCTAGATTATGATAGTACCCATGTGCTTTCCAAACACATAAGAGGAAACAAACATGGCCTCAGAGAGCTTACAAACTATGGGGGGAGGAAGGGTAAAAATAAACCACCAGATAGCAGGTAGAGGAAATAGTTAAAGCATCGCTTTGTACATTTTAAGGCCAGAAAAGACCATTTCAACTTATCTCCTGCATAGCATAGGCCCTAGCCTCTCACCCAGTCCTTCTTACATCAAAACATATAAAGCAGGGTGATCAGAATGATGACAGGCACTTTTTTTGTGCTTTGTTTTAGGGAAGGAGTCTACAAGGGGAATGATGGGAAGGGATGGATGAGGGAGCAGAGGCACAAGGAGAAGCGTTGATGAAAAGAAGTGGGGAATGCAGCAGGAGGTGGAGCAATAGGAATAAAAAAAGGGGGAGTTGCTAAAAAGGAAAGTGAAGAGGAGCATGATGGGCAAGAAAAGGGAAAAGGAGAAGGAGCATGATACTTACAGAGAACTGAGAGTGAATAGCCAACTAATAGATGGTTAAAAGTGACTGGAGCTCAAGGGGAAGGACTTTCAAACAAAGGGGACTTAGGCACACAATTCCTATTGATGTACAATTCTTTTTTGCACTTTTGACACTGTCCCCTTAAGTTTGATATCAGAAAGCTGGTGGGGATATGAAGAACCTTTAAAGGAGCCTTTGGAGTTCAAACTCCTGATCCTGAGCCTCAGTGGGATCCAGCATCTATGGCTGACTCCTACACTGAAGGGCTGGCAAGCTTACACTTAGCCCATGCTGGTGTTGCTGTTTGCACTTGGAGGAGCTCTGGGGGCTTTTCAAAATGAATGACTGTATGTAAAAAAGTGCACTGTGATCCATGGATGGAAGGCAGAACATTCCAATTTACATATACTTTAACTGATGTGCTTTAATGCTAGTTTTTGCATTTCATTTACTTGTTATTCCTTGTTATTTTGAGCAAAGAGGAATAGCAGGAGATAATGAATATCAGCTACAGGCAAAGCCCTCATGGGAAATTCTGGTTAACCAAAAACTGTCAGTTATCTGGAGGAGGCTGGACAGGTCTCCACATTTTGACTGAAGCCCAGGTTCTATGGGAGCTGCCATGGGCTCTGGTTCTGCAAAAGTTTGTCATATCCACAGTCTGTGCTACTCATCTGGCATCACTTAAAAACAGCACCACTCTGCTGCACATCATTGGAGTCAGCTGCTCAGGTAACAATACTTGATATCTACTCTTACCCAAATGCCTCCCACTGTAACTTTTTTTTTTGGGGTGGGGGAGAGAGGTGATTGATTTGATTGGGAGACCTAAAAAGTTCCATAACTGTCTTTATGGTGAAATGCAAAACCAAGTCAGCAATCTATTCAGAAAACAGGTGGTGGTTCATTTGAGCCACCTGCAATGCAAGTCTGTCAGGCAAAGAAGAGTATCTGGGCATGCCTATATTTATGTACAAATTAGACAGGAAACACCATCTGCCTTGGGAACAAACTAGTGGCCTCTAGAAGGTTTACAGGTTCAGTTTGGATTCTTACTGATTACTTACCTCAGAGTAGCTGAATACCCACAGCTTCTACTGACTTCTGTGAGAGTTGTAGTTGCTTAGCTCTGAAAATTAGGCCACAGGTCTGAAAAATGGGGTTGGAAGTCTTCTCTGCACAGACCCAGAAAATTTAGAAGTGTGTAAATGAAATGATGGTGAGGGGATGTGAGAGAGAGCGCATGAGTGAGTTATTGGAATGTTTTAGATCTTCAGTTTGTTCAAGTTTTGCAATAAGGTTCTTTGCCTTTACAAACATAGTTCATTCATCCCTAGAAAAGATTAAAAGACCCAGGAATCCAAGAAGCTTCCTGTAACAAGGAGGAGGAGGAGCAAGTACAACTGGAGTGTTATCTGAGTTTTCTCTCTGGCATCTTCCAGCACACCTTCCTCTTACTCCATAGACTTCCAGTGGCTTAAAGGCTTGTCAGCAGCATAATTGTTAAGTGGATTGCCTAAGACAATGGACACTACATGAATCGGAAAACATGAAAAGCAAGCATACAGCAAAACAGCCATCTGCTCAGCTTTGGAACAGGAACATTGCAGAGCTCGTCTGTGCATTAGTTTTGCCATTTAATGCAGTTTCTAACAAAAAAAGTTAATAAAATTCATGGCTGTAGCTGACTCACATTATAATGTCATTCTAGAAAAAGGCTGTTCCACTGCTCCATGAAGCTGTGCACAGAATAGTAATGCAGAATGTACAGCAAGCTGAAGTGTCTTGGGTTATCACTGCAAATAGGTGGACTTCTAGCATACAGGTCAGCTGGAACACATTATACAGCATTCCTGTACTGCCAGGATCCAACCACCTGTCTTCATGAAACATGCCATAACAGAAGGTGTCTCCAAGCCATAGAGCTATGGGTTCATTCACAAACTGTGCCAACATAGTATGTGCCATAAAGGGGATGCACAGCCGTTATTTACAGCACCACACTGCGCATCAATGTCTTGCTGTGTGATAATGTTAATATTTTTCCAGTAATGCAAAGGTGGCATATCAGATCAGTAGACAGAACACTTCAGTGTTCTGCATTGATATTCCTGGTAATTTTCATGCAGTGGTCACCAATGAAGTCTTTCCACTTTTACAGAAATATGATTGATTGCTGGTGTTTGCAGTGAGTTAGTTCAGAGAACACTGAACACCACAGTATGGTTAATAACTCCTACACAAACGTGGTGAGGATGTTAATGGTAATCACTGTACTATCAATAGCCCAATTTAACAATCTACCTTACAAATTATGGATGGTAACAGTCATTCTAAACCTGTATTTCTGTAGAGAAATGTTCTTTCTATAGGCTGATTATAACTCCAATGCCTTTTAGATGAAATAGGTGCTAGGAGATAGTCACTTCACTTTCATTTACAGTATTAGATTAGGATTCTTAAACACTGACAGTAATATTACTAACTGATTCCCGATTAGATCCTAAACATGGATCTGTGACTTTTCTGAAGAAAAAGGGAGAAGAGAGCTTTAAGCTAATGCAGGAATGCAGAGAAGGATATCCATGTCCTCAGTTAATGACAATTGGTGTTTTTCCATAGAGTTATATTGATTTACACCAGCTGAAAATTTTGGCTTAATAAATTAAGCACTACATGACAGACAAATGTTATATTTTAGAGATCTAACGTTCAATAGCACATATGTTTTCATTCAGAGACATTTAAGAGAAAGAATATTTAACCACAAAACCAAAACTACAGAAGTGTTCAAAACGCATGAAGAATGACAAAGGATTTGGCAAAATGCTGGGATCTCCACCTTATTGCAGAAGATGAGCCAAAATGGAAGAAGGAGGAGATTAGTCTAATCTTTTACTGTACTGAGAATTAACAAACTAAAGACATGGTGTAATTGTTTTTAAAAGGCCTAAGTGACTTAAGAGCCAATGCAACTTCGAGAGTCAATGCAACTTTGGCTCCTCAGTGCTTTTGTCACTTTTGAAAATCAACCTTAGACCTTTTTGAAAACTTGACCCATAAAACTTTCTCCCCATTAGTAATCCTCACACAAGTGAGTAGCCCCACTGAAGTCAACATAACTACTCACATAAGTAAGGTTACTCACAGGCATTTCAGGATTGGGCCATATGACTAACCAAATAATTAAAAAGGGCAGAAATTCTGGTCCTACTAAATCCTATTGATTTCAGTAGGATCAGGATTTCATCCCAGAGGAGGAGATGGTTAGGAAAAAAATGCAGTTGGGGAAAAATTGTGGGTAGGTGGTGCAAATAGCTGCCTGCCAGGAAATCCACACACAGGGCAGTTCAAGTCCATCCCCAAAATGCACCTTACATAAGGCTTTTCAACAGGCCCCCCATAACAGGAAACATAGGAGGTATGTGGAACAGCTGATGTTGTCATAAGGATGTGGGGTGTGGTTACAGAAGTGAAAAGAGTTCACACTTCATATTGAGAGAGAAGACTTTGCACTGCAGAGCAGAATCACCATCCTCAGGCTGCAGCTAACAGTAGGCTCTGTCAGGTCAGAGATGTGATGTATGAACAGAAGAATATAATTGTTAAATGTAAACATTTGCTTTAATGAGGGAAAACCACATAGGAGTGTCCTAAGGCAGGATCTAGGTCCTCATGTATTTTCCCATGTGGACCCTTACACTGAAATGGGCCTTATACTCCTGGCAGGAAAAATCAGCATTGGGGCGGGAATAGAGAAGGGCTGAATGTAGCCACAATGAATCCTGTCTTTGCAAGTTTGTTTTGTGCCCATGCTGGGAGATTTACATGTTGAGTCAGAATTTGGCTACAAGAAGAGGATTTGTGTGCTATTTTCTTGACATATATATTTACTATTTTTATTTCTATTTTCATCCATATTGTACAAGACAGTCCCCCCAACCCCATTTCTTTTACAGTGTTACAATTAGCAGAAACTACTTATTTTAAAGATTCCTCAACTGGGAAATAGAAGTCCAACAGGGGTGAAATAATTGCAGTCTCTAAAGCTACAGGGAGAGAGATGGAAGATTTTAGAGGCACCTTTTTAAATACTCTCCTCACTATTTTCATCTCTCCCAAAACAGAGCTCCTGTTGGACTCTGCTACTCTCCTTTGTCATCCTGCTTTTCTTTGGGTCTTCAATGTGAAAACAAGAATATTTGGTAACTGAAAAAAATCACCTGGAATAACCTAACATTCCTGCTTATTTTAGTCTTATCTTAATCCTGCTTTCCCCAAACCTCTCCTCTGTGCTTTCCTTCTCCAAAAGAGGAGATCGAAGATTAGTGACATTTGGGTCAGATAGTTAGCAACCCAGTCCAACAGTAGCTCATTTAGCAACTTAACTTCCCCCAACTTTTACCCAGCTCCAAACACCAGATCCTAGCCCAGCTATCTATCCCCTTATACAGTCCCTTGTAAAAGGCATCTCTCCTCAGGAAAACCCTAGTAAAACAGATGGGTTTTAAAAGAGTATAAAGGGCCTTTATCTATAAGAGTTACATCCCTTGACAGATTGAACCTGATTGAACACTATTGGCTTAGTAAACATAAGAAAATAATACATTACTGGGATTTCTTTGGTAATTTGAATTTGTGGATTCAAGAGCCGACAGTCACATAATGATTGTTCCAAGGTACATTTCAGATGCAATTTAACTGAAGAAATTGTTGTAAATCAATACAATACATAATCTAATAAATTAAAATGGATTTGACAGATATGACTACTAATTAAAGAATTAAACAATAAAGAAAGACCTGAAGATGATTTGCCCTTGTAAACGCTCTCAAACATAACAGGCAGATACAGAATGTTTAATCCTTTCTCCCTGTACTGTATAGTGATGCTGTCTGATCTGCCCTTTCAATCTATCCATTCCCAGCTTGGTTCTCCCTCTTCTGCCTATTAAAAGTTTTTGTCACCATATCTCCTTGCTTAAAAGCCTAGCAAAACTTTAAACAATGTTTGCATGGAATGTATAAATGTGCCCAGCTAATCACTGAGGTCATTGTCAGAGACCAGAAGGCCTAAAAGAGACTGTCATGACACTGGTTGAAACAGATATTTCATTTGACAAAAAATTGAGGCTTTGAAAAGTCACAATTTCCCCATTTATAATCAGGAAGTTGATTAACAACGTTCAGTTTTGTATTACAGGGTAACACAGTGATAAGATGAAACTTCAGTTTCCAGGTTTAAATAACATTTAATTCTAACAGTGTCTTTTCACCTGGGCCATTTTGTTCTTTAAAAAAAAAAAGGTTATATTACAAGTAATTAGGATGCTGCTGTAGTCTTTGAAGGCCACACAATGTATCCAGTATGCAGAGTGTTACTTCTGTAAATTAACTGCTAGCTGTTGTAGGAATTCTCAAAGAGCCAAGCATAGTTCTGTAAAGCATCATGGATGAAAAGTGAGAGGATTGTTTTTATATTGTTTGAAAAGAAAAATGGCTTCTTGCACAATCGCATATTTCCAGCCTTTGCTTTTTGCAGTGTAAACTGAGCTATACCCTTGGCCCTGCTGGAGCCATGAGAGCAATTTTTGTAGAATACAAACTGGGTTATGCAAAACAGTTTTATTCACTGCCACAGAAACTGGAATTCTTTCTAACAGCCTTGTGCCTTTAAAAAAGGTATTATATATGAGACTGGCAAATCCTCTTGTAATCGTTAACGTTCTTAAAAGATGGAATTCCAATTTAGGACTAACCAACTGACATGAAAGATCCACTTTTTGAAGATTAAAGTGATTTCACATGATTTTATATATTTTGTTTAGAAAGTGCTTAATCCAGTAATTGTGCCAAATCCCATTTTTCTTTTTCAAAAAGAATCTAAGATCACATTATGCTATTAGTAATAGCACACAGCACAACATTTACATTTAGTCTTTTAAATTCACAGATGAGACTTTTAATGCATTAATATTGCTGGCACTGCCCCAGTAGCTGATGTGGCTAATATCTTTATTTTCAGCTGTGTCTGATTGCAGTCTTTCCTTTTGGATGTGGGCCTCGCAACTCTGATCCAGGAATTACCTCCAGGAGAGATCACAGAACAAATTATAACTGGGACTATACCTAAAGACCATGCAGGCACTTTTGTTAAAGCTATTTACTTAGGTCCAAATCCTGCAAACATGCATGCACTTAACTTTAGTCACGAGAGTTACGTTGTTCATGTATTTAAATCTTTGCAGTAATGGGGCTTTCATGGTGTTTTTCAAAGGGGAGCATATAACACCTGTGATCTATGGTCTCTGTTGGTTTTCAGTTAGAATTCAGTGTTGAGTGGGACGGGACCTGTTAGACACTTTATGAATTAGGTCTTGGCTACCACATTTCTCTACGTGTTCTGAATGTTGTTGATATCAGCTGAGGGATTTGAATCAACAGATCCCAGATTTAAATGACCTGGGTGTATGGCAGGGGCCTCCTCAGTAAAGGTTCCTTGATTCTGGAATTCACTCCCACCACTGCTCTGACAAAGCAAAAGCTTATAGTCTTCAGGTCATGCTGCATGTACCATCTCTGCCTAGGATTTAGCCTCAGAGCTTGGGCTGGAACAGCCTTTAGGGATTTAATTGGTGGCCTTTTAATATTTGGATTGTGTCCTTCAGACAGCATTGGATCATTGTTACTGTGTTATTAATTGAATATTTTATTCTTGTACATTTACTTCAAGAGATTTCCTAAGCTCATTTTATAATTTGAATTTTTTAAAAAAATGGTAAAAAGAAGAATCCATCCTAGATGAGGAACTCATCCTTTTTCCAGTTGGGAGCTTAGGAAATGCAGCCTTATTCTAGGCTTGGCCTATGGGGAGTACTCAGTAATACAGAAGAACTCATATTCTCCTTTCCTAGAGACTGGTTACAACATGTCTTATCACTTCCGCCACATAGCACTGGGGCCCTAATCCCCAAGTCTCTCCTGAGCTGAGCATTATGTGTCAGTTACCCCATATGATGTTTTGTTTCAGACTATCTGAAGAAGAGCACTCTGAAGAGTATCTGGAATAATATCTTACAGCATATTAATTAATAATATCTTAGTTTTACACAGCACCTCTCATTCAAATGAATCCTAAAGCACTTTGTCACCTTTTACTAATTGGATGTACAAATCTGTGTAGAATTTATATTATATACATATTTGTATTAAATTTACTTTCCTCAGCACTGATGTACAACCAACTTGTACCAATTTCTTAATACTGCACAACACTTGACAGTTTAAGACAGGAAGTAAAGAAAAATACGGTATCAAACTGGAGCTGAAGGAATTGCAGAATCAGTTACATGAGTTGGAATCTGAACCAGTGGTCAAAAGCTACCCTCCCTCCTAATACAAAAATGTGGCATAAGATATGACCACAGAAGTTCAGTTTGTAATTTAAATAAACTGCCAGATTCATAAAATATTTGCTCAGTATACCAATACGTCAGCAACACACTCATGTGTTCCTCCACGGACAGATCAGCTTCAGATGGCTGTTGCCACTGCAGAATTTTTAAGGCACAGAAGGCTGTTAAAGTGGATTAGTTATTCAATATAAAGCCACACAGAATACCAATACACCTTTCGAGGATGAGGCACCCTAATGGGCCAGCCTATACTCTACCCTGGTCCCGAGGCCCACTGGGGATATCAGTTGGCGGCTCCTTCATGGGGCCGTGAGCATGGGCGTGTATTTGGCACGGTTTACCCCTGTCCTGGACACCTGCACCTTCTGTGGCGTGAGGGAGACCCTGGTGTACGTTTACTTGGAGTGTGCCAGGTTGCAGCCCCTATTCCAGCTCCTCACAAATATTTGGCTACGTTTCTGGCTGCACTTTTCCCCTCACCTCCTTATCTACACACTCCCCATCCGTGGCCCCACAAAGCCACGGGACCTCCTGGCCAACCTCCTCCTGACCGTGGCTAAAATGGCCATCTATAAAACCAGGGAGAGGAGGTTGGCCGATGGAGACTCCTCTGACTGTGGGGGCCTATTTCCGACCCTCTGTCCGTTCACACATCCGGGCAGAGTTCCTCTGGGTGGCATCCGCTGGCTCCTTTGACATCTTTGAGGAGCAGTGGGTGTGTCCCCATCAGGTTCCCTTTGTTTGACCCTTTGACTGCACTCCTGTCCCTGTTATTCCATTAGTTGTCCCCCAGAATCACTTGGTTTCCAGGTCCTGTGGATCCTCCCTTTAGGCTGGGGGGAGGTCCTTTAGCAGTGGGCTCTGCCCACCCACTCCTGGATCCCAATAGGACCAATACATAACAAAAACTCAGGAGTCTGACCTTGGTTATATGTCTCATCCTGAAGACAGCTCCTCCTGCAGCAAAGTATCTAACACTGTACTGGAACCTTGTTTCAGTACAGACATAGAAGGAGAATAATCACCTACCTCATCAAAAATAGTACTTTCTACACTAGCACCAAGACGTTCCTTAAAAGGCTCCTATCCAAATACTGACCCAACCCAACCTATCCCATGTAGTTTATGATTTGGTACTTATACCATATACAATACAATATATTTAGGATGTGGAAAGGGTGCAGTGCAATTAACTGTCAAGAAGCAGAGAAGATCTGCAAAAAAAATCTGATATCACTCACGGCATTCACTAGTTTTCTTAAGTGTCTGTAAACTACACAAATAACACTATGAAATACTCAGTGCAAACTGAAGAAGCATTTTTTAATCTAGCAATATAGAGAACCATACCATAACAAGTAGTTAACAATAACCAAAACAAAGTCAATACTTTATTACCTACCATATTTTCCCCCATCACTATCTAACAGTCTTAATTCTTAAATCCATTAATATCTGAAAGTCATTGCCTGCCTGCATATAAAACTTTCCAGGCTCATCAATGATTGCTTAAAGCTATGGTCATCCTGTTCTTTCTCTACATTTTCATACAGTTGCAATTTCCACTTTTTGGACATTGCTCTTCTAGGGATACTTTCTTTTTCATGTCAAGGTTTCTAGTTATGGTGCATTCCACAGAGCTATTCCCTCAAAGATGCAGGGTGTAATTATTTCCCCAAGATTGAATGGTTTGTCATGTTTCTGGAGCAACACATCACTATTTCAACAGGAAGGCAATAAAACATTTTTGAAGACTAGAAACAGCAGTGGCTCCCTTGTAATAGATCCCTATTTATATTTAACAGAATCAATAGTTGTTTGCAAGTAATTGCACACTGCAATCTGTAAGTAAGGTAAGATTGAAAGCATGCAGCTGCCTTATGACTCAGGTGCACTAATTTGCTGAAGTCTGCAGCTAGTTTCCCTGAGATCTACTGCATTCTGGAGGTCCATAAAAGTGACCCCTTTCCAACTGGCGCTATATATTCTGTATGAATTCCATCAATACAGCAAACTTCCTTTGCCTAACCTCCATATTGATTGAAGTTAAGTACTACATTTGCTAGTAGAACTCAGTGAAGCTAATCATACAAGTGAGGTTGAACATTTCTCATTTGGCAGTCTCAAAAATACTTGACTATCATAAATGGTCTGCAGTTGAGTATATTTCTCTCTACAGATCAGAGGACTATAAAGTAGCCTTCTCTACTCATCATACACAAGTGAAAGGTGTACCATGCAGTTTTTTTATTATTGTGAAGAGATGGCTCATAAAATGGGCCTTTGGATCTTGGTCTCGCTTTCCAATTGCCCACAATACACAGTTCTTTTTGTATGACCATCAGTGAATCCCATGCAAAACCTTAATTATTTGCACAGAATCATTACAGCTGAAAGTAGAGCCTAATCTCTAGTTGCTGATTTACTTTAATCAGGACTAGAACCCAAATGATAGAATGGCACAATATTGTCGGCAACAGCTTACAGGGTTTCTTCCTTCAGGAGTCGGAGAGCCGTCACATTATTCATTCCTGTTCTTGTAAGACCATCCCTTGAGAAAGGGCCACATATATTCCAACCCAATTAAAATGCTGTTACTGAAAGGAACCACCTGAAGACATGCAGATCTCAACTGTGGCATAATTCAGATTTATTTTCTTGTTATACTTAAAAATAAATAAACATCCCTATCCTGGTCTCTAGGCTCTTTTTTTGTATGTGCAATATATAACAACAGCAGACACAAAGTACAATCGATATACATGGTGTATAGAATAGACTTTCAAAAAGGAGGTATAATGTCTGTCCAGTGAAACAGCCAAACTAATTGACTTGTAGACTTGGGGCAAGGTTGTGCCCTGTTGCTGCATGGGTCAAGGTGTTTGTGGGTACACTTGCATAGTAGGTCACCAATGGAGTTCCCTGGAGAACTCACTCATGTCCTTTTATGTGGGGCATGCAAAGGAGATATATACTGCACCTTCTGAGGAGGTATAACAACATATAACACCCCTTGCATCTCAAGGAGCTCCAGGAAAATTTTTGTAGGGCTATGTCTTAAAGGCATAATTGAGACAAGCAGAGATAAAAGAAATACTTGAGCTAAAATATGGCTCTATTGAAGTTAATGGCAAAATTCCCACTGACTTCAATAGAGCCAGGATTTCATCCTAGATCATCTAGACCATTTCCTGTCAATGCAAACTTACTTAGTATATGATTATTAGCCCACTTCAGTATATGTTTTATTATTCTGTCTAGCTTTTTGTTTTTAAACAGTCTCAAGCAATGGAGAAAATTCGAGTACTGTACAAAGAAAAAAAAATCTTCCATTTGAAGCATAATCCCACAAAGAGCTTTTCCCACTCAACTGGTCTATTTTAATACATTCCAAATGAAATGCAAAAAGTTTTATTTTTGAAGTTTGCAGATTTCAGAGTAAGTTTTCATAGATGCACATATTTTTATGGAAGATCGCAGTAAGTGAAATGTAGTTGAAATGTGCTTAACTATCTAATTCAGGTAGTGGCGTACCCACTGACTCTTGGGTGAAGCCCAGATGTTTTGCTGTCAACAGCAGCTGTTACATGCTTCTGGATAGAAGGAGTTTCTTTAAGTGAGAGAACACAACATGTGCTTCAGGTTACAGTACACCGCATGAGAACACAGATTAAACCCAAAGCATCAAACGGGATGTATTTCATGGCATCACAAATTTAGAGAAACAGTACTTCTAATCAGAGGAAAGGCAAGTTTTAGGAGGTGTTCTTGAAGAAATAAGACATGGTTAAAATAACGTTAATATTAGATTTTTATGGGATGTTCTTTTGATCTCAAGGTATAGTAATGAGAAAATAAACTGTATTCCCTGATCTCTGGAATTTGCTTCCTTCCTTGCTCTGACATAGTCCAATATTGTTGACTTCAAGGGAGGTTGCAAGGTCTCTGTTTTCCCTGGGGAGATGGGATTGGGCAGCTGAAGGGATGTATGTGTCTATTTTTTCTGTGTGTTTGGAGAGTTATATTTATTATTACTATGCTTTAAATGCTGCTGACATTAACTGATCTGTGTTATACATGGTGTGTATATACTTAGAGAAATTATACGTGGGTTTTGTCCATGCACCTAGAGGTTCGTGTGATATCATTTATACACAAAAGAATACAATAAGTGAAAACATGAACACGTTGTAAATCCAAGTCTATAACTTGTTCATTATCCCTTTCTATATTGCTGATGGACAAAATAAACAGCTTGTCTGCTTCTAATGCTCTGCCACATTAAATTCCCCACCCACATTTAAGCTCCCTACTACCAAATAGCCATCCAGTTCCTTGCCATCAATGATAGCATCAGCTTATTTTCTTGCTGTAACATCAGCACAGAATATAGACTTTTACATGAACCTGCTAGTAAGGGTTTGAGCTGAGCTAGAAGCACCTTCAGAGTCTTGAAATCACTTCCTAACCCAGGCCTTTCACTAGATAGGCTAATGGCTACTATCTAGTTGTGAGACTGGCCTTCATGTGATGTGGGGAAAAAAAAAATAAGTTCCAGAAGATCTGAATGTGGTAATAACGCTACCAACAAAGGCTGTGCCATTTTTTTAAATAAACAGAAGTTAGATTTGCTCCGGCCTAAGCAAGTTAAGAGGATAATGAGGAGAAATAACAGAAGAATGGTAGTTGCAAGTAGATGCTGCTCCATTTGCTAAACTGGCAACATAATTTAATTAGATTTCTACAGACCAGGCTATCTGTTTAACATCCATACTAATATGAAATAATTAGTGCAGTAAACTATGCTATTCTGACATCCAACACACCTCATCTTAATGTCACAGAAAAGGACAAAACATTCAAATAATTAGCAACAATGAAAAACAGCAAAATGGACAAATCATAAGAGTAACACTGCATAGTACACTAGATAAAGAAAAAAAAGTTTTAACTCAGCACTTACATAAGTTCTCCATTGCATCTAATATACTGCAAATACTTTCAACAGTTTACTCGGACTGGTGTAATTAATTTTTATGTTCCCATTTAACTTCAAAATTTGATGCACTCATTCATTACGGGCAGCTGATTAAACTTTGAATTTGGAATTTTTTAATGTAACCTTTCTATCAGCATATACCAAAACCCCAGTCATTGTTAATCAGGTACCCTTAGATGCATATCGGCAATAGTATTTTACAAAAAGTATACTTGTGTGTCTGTGAAAGAGCCGTGTTGTTTACAAAGCTTGACATTTGGATGAATAATGGTAGAGCTGGTTGGAAACAGGAAACAATTTTGCAGTTCTCAAATGTTGATCAGCTCTAGTTATGAGGTCACCAGTTCTATTTAACACATTTTAGCTAGTAATATTATAAATATTTCTATCAGGTAGATAAAATCTACATTTCAGTGTTTACATGCTATCATCTAAGATGGTGTTTTGGCTCATAGTTAGTTATATACTGCAATGCACGTTTGAACACAAGCTGATATTATAGTGTCAATGGCAAAATGTTTTCCAAAGCATGTTCTCCCACATACTGACAATATACTTCCACAACTTGAAACAATATTTTGTTTTAAAAGATTAATTTAGCCTGTATCCCACTATTACAATATTTAAGATATAATAAAATGTCTTTATTCCATATTAATATATATGGGGAAAAAGAACTAGATCATGAATATAAAGTCATTAATTTATTGATCTCGGGCCACTCTCTTCAAACGGAATAATATTGCAACATTTAAGATTCAGAACTCATCAAATGCAGATGTGTGCCAAAGGTGCTAACATTTAATAGTCACATTCACCCAAAGTGCAGCTTATAATACCTGTTTGCAGGCCTGTAAAACAGATGTAGTGTGGCCACATATTAGAGGCATCTTCATCATGCACCTTACTGATAATACTTAAAGCCAGATCTATGGAACATGCTCCCTTGAAAATACAGAAGAACAAAACTCCAGCATGCATATTACAACAAATTAGTGGACATAATTGACTTAATAGTGGTCACTATGCTGAATACAGAACTTCACAGAAATAAGGGGGATACAATATAGGTACTTTTGTTCCAAAAACAAAGGCCATTTGAACAAAAGGAGACGCTCCATCAGATGTTAAAAGCACAGCACTAAATTGCAGAATTTTGAGTCAATTCTACAGAGTACAATACCACACAAAAATACTAACTTGTTCATTACTGTTTCACTAGCAACAAGTGATGCGGCAGGCTAGCAGAGTTGTAGGAAAGAGATCATTATTGGGCATGCCGAGGGCAATGTTACATGCTGGGAGGCCTCTGCTTGCCTAGTCTTAGTCGCAGTCTGGCTCTAGCTTGCATTCATGATTCCTTGGTGTTACATCAAAGCAGGTCTCTCCTGAAATCTAACCCTGTTTGTCCTGTTCTATTCAGTATACTACAGTTATATTAGTACGTATCTGAAGATCATGCCTGTAGAGCACAATAAGAATGTAAAGAAATATATGGAATTGATGGCAAGACAAATGCTGCTCAACACCTTCCGCCTCTACCCAGGTTATATAAACTGACCAAAACATATTTGCACGCCATCTGTTAATGTGAATGATACAGCCAGTTTAATATTGGGCTTGATTCACCATTCCATTATTCCAGATTTACACCAGTGGAGAGCCATCAAAATCAATGGCCTTACACTAGGGTTGACAACCCTTCAGGATTGTCTTGGAGTCTCCAGGAATTAAAGATTAATATTTAATTAAAGATTGTCATGTGATGAAGCTTCCAGGACTACATCTACCAAAATTGGCTACCCTAATTTACACCAGTGTAAAATTGGACTAACCTGCAGAAGTGATACCACACAGAAAGTGATGTGGCAAGTTTAATTTTATTTAGTGTAACCCACTGGTCAGTGTGTGTTACAAATCCCCCTCTGTGGCCAATCCACAGAGCATACAAGTTTGTAACAAGCAACATTCAGGGAGGCTTTGCTCTTTAGCTTTGGCTGCACCAACTTGTGGTTTTATGCATAGAGGTCCCCAGTTCAGTCCCTGGTGTGTTGGCCAAGATGGTGGCTGTCTCATAACTAAGATGATGAGATGAAAAGTTCCAGCTGGTTACTTTCACAAGTGTATGCCACTGTGGAGTACTTTGACAGTCACAACTATAAAGTGATGACAAAGAGCTGGAGCGTCACCACAGCTCAATTAATCCTCCATTTAAAAAGTGCTAATTCTTTTGTAACATTTCCCACTTAACATTTCCCAAAAACAAAAAACAAGCAAGCAAAACCCAAGCAAATGCATAAAATAATATTTGCCCAGAATGAGAATTCATGATATTTTGTTGTGGTTACCATATTAATACATATGATTTTATCAGTGGTATGATATTAATCATAAACAGTAATGGATAATAAATTGAAAGTTTAAAGTGCTATTAGCATTTACATATGTATTATATAATAGGAAAAAACCAGCAAATATGAAAAATGCATCAGGATGATCTAAACCACAACTATAAATGGACTCCGCTATAGAAACTGGGCAAAAGATCCAGTCCTTCTTAACGGAATAAAGTATTGTTTTATGACAGTGAGCTACTCAGCAGGTGTATTTTGGCATAGCTCCATTGACTTCAGTAGAACTATGCCAGCAGAGGATCTGATGCTGTAATTTTAGCAAGTGCTTAGAGGCCAAATTTTACCCTCAGTAATACTGGGTAAATCCTAAGTAACTATGGGTATGTCTACACTGCAAAAAAAAATCCTCCACAGCAACTATTGTCAGAATTCAGGTCAACTGACTTGGTCTCCCAGGGCTCATACTATGGAGCTAAAAATAGGAGCATAGTTATTCGCACTCAGGCAGATACCTAGGCTCTGACATCCAACCCCTTTGCTGGGTTTCCAGCCCAAGCAGGAATAGCCGCACCGCTATTTTTAGCCCCATAACATGAACCCTGTGTGCCTAAGTCAGTTGACCTGGGCTCCGTGAGGAGAGAAAGTCATGAAAGGATGAAGACGAGGGAGAAGAACTTTGAAGAAGACAGAGCTGGAGGAGAAAGATTTTCTGGCACTAAGAAAGTGTTCTTTACTAGCATGTGCCTAAAAGTTAGGAACACAAAATCCATTTGCTTCAGAGTTCTGGTGACAAACATAACTCTGAAATGGGCTCCAGTGATTGACCATGTCACTAGTAATCCTGATGAAATCAAAGAGTGCTATTGGCCTTATGGAAGTCTGTAAAAATGGGTCATGGAATCAGAAAGGAAGAAGCTTTCATGCTCCTCCCCACTGCACTTGCATGCTGGGCTGAAGCCAAATTTATTTCTGATGCTTTTTGCTCGAACTTCTTGGGAACTTGCTTTCCAAAAAGTGGAGTGTTAGGCACAGGCTGAGACCAACACCATGATTCTAGCCCCACCTCAGCCAGCCAGCAGAGCTTCTATGATGTCAAATGAGTTGAGTGCTCTCACTTTCTAGTGGCGAAAAGGAAAGAGGAGAGAGAAATATGAAAAGAGGGATAGAAAAGGAAACTGAAAGAAAACAATGTTTTAAGTTGGTTAAAAAAATTAAAATTTGAGAGACGCAAAAATATTAATTGAAAAAGACCATTTCTTCAAAAAAAAATTTTTTGACTATCTCTAGGTGTTACTTCTATTACCCCTGCAATTTCTTATGAGTTCTGTCTTCTAGGCACACAACTTTTAGATTACAAGTACGAAGGGGGACAGGGATGGTGATGAACAGCACCAAACACATTGTCATTGCTAAACAAACAGCACAGAAAAATGTAGCCCAACTTTATTAAAGACATGGTTTGAGATCTGTTCAGGCCTGACTTTATAGTTCAGGAGGATTTTTTATTATATACAAAACAGTTAATCCATCCATTATTTAGCCAGGGCAAAGTTATTCATCTTCACTGTAACAAAGATTTACATAATAGGCATCAGTTTAAAAAGCCATTATGTCTGTAAGTTTAGTTTTTAACAGCTCTGGGGATCTTACATACCCTTTAAAACCCTATATTCTAAGGAAATTTATAAAGATGAGACCTGGAACTAATCCTGTTATGTCTCTTCTCTGAGAAATATTTAGACATTGCCCACAATCATACTGTCTTGGGATACAACTTCACTCAAAATAGTCTCTCGCTGACTCATTTCCCATCTCATTTGGTACTGTTAACATCAACACTGGGGAAGATGGGGCCTCAGAGAGCAAACTCCACACACAACACAATTGTTCCCTTAATTACAATAGCAACTATGAAAGTCATATTCTGCAGTTATTCCATTGCAAGCTGGGAACAAAAACCGTTCCAGTTTTCCACCCAGGGGCAGAACATAGCATCCATTCAAGGTAGGCACGTAGTATAATTACACATTGATTTGAGTAGAAGATAATGTTAAACTATTGCCCAGCTACATGTTAATAGGGCAACATTTTCAGATATAGGTACCTAAAGTTAGACATCAAAATCCAATTCAGAAGCTTAAACAAGTAGCTAGAGATGTTGAGCACCCTCAATTCACATTGAATCCAATGGCAGATGAGGCTGCTCATTACTTTTGTAGCCTATGCATGGCTTTAGACACATGGCATTATGCACCCAAGTTTGAAAATATTGATCTTGCCATTGATCACACAGTAAGTCAATGGCAGATGCAGGAATAGAACTCAAATCTCTTGCCTCCTAAACATAGGCATAATTATTGCTGGACCAAAGCTACCCCTCCAACTCTTAATACTATGACTGCAAGTATCGGGAAGGTCTGATGACCAGCTGGCCTAGTGGTCAGCTCATGGCGTTACAGTTTCTGCCAGACTAGTCATCTCAGAGGGGACCCCAGCTTCAGCCTCACTCACCCCCTCATGCTCCAATTGCTCCTTCAGAGGAGTGGCAAGGTAGTGGCACTCAAGTCCACTCACTCCACCACTTCCCAAGCCAGGGCTCTAGGGGTTTATCAGTGTCCAGCCCAGTTACTGAGCTCTCCCAAATTATGTTTCCTCTGGATCACTTCCTACTTGTCTGAAGCTTCTCAGTTCCCGGTATGGTCACAGGCTTAGCAGACTCTCCTCAGTCCTGGTGTCCTGTTCACTCAGTTAATCTCTTAGGGCTTTCAACTCCCAAAGAAGGGGAGAATCCAAGTTCTTACTACTAAAGCAGCTTCCACAAAGCTGTTGCCACCACTAGCACAGCATCAGCCTTGCTTGCTGATGCCACATGCAGCTCATTCCCCCTTCTCACAGGCTATCAATTTCCTTTTCAACTTTTTCTCCAGTGGGAACAAGCCTTGCACCAGTTGAGTGGTGGGGCCTCCCTAGTCCAGTATTGCTCTACTCCCTGCCCTGATTCAGTGTGGGGTCTGTAGACCCATCGCACTGCAAATTAAAATTCTCCGTGCGAACAAATTGGGGGATGGCTAACCTTTTGAAACAGTTCTGCTGAAATTGTTATATATATTGCTCACATCCTTTCCATGCTGAGGTTGAGGCTGGCATTTCTAAAGACAAAATGACATTTAGCAAGGTATACCCTGCACTCTGACACTTTTAATTAGTGTGTCACACTCCCACTTGTTCCTGTTCTACTTCCAAAGTAGAACACTATATTTGGGTGTCAGAATTCATGAAACATCCCTGGTGCAATGTGAACTAGAACCAACAGTGAATGAATTAATTATTAGCATTGGGCATAGATCCAATATTTGACATTACTCTCATTAGAAAGGCGATTCTAATTAATGTAATTGAGATCTAATGGATGTGCTGTTGATGAATATGCTTGTCACCGCAAATTTTTTTTATGTTCCACCAGAGTCATGGGTGAGAAAATTAAGTTCGCCTAAATTATCTACTAAGGACTCAGTTCTGAAGAGAGAGCTGCAAATATGGACCCTTACTCTATTGTTAAGTCTTAATGAAGTCAATGGGAAGGTAGGGTGCATGTCTGTGGACCTGTTTGCATGATAGTAGTTTTTTGCATTGTTTATATGAATTACATATGACAATCCTGTGTTGCACTTATGTACAGTACCACCTTTCATCTGAGGATTTCAAATGCTTGACATACATTAAAGGCCCAATTCTGCCACCCATTCTCATGCTGAGTAATATGTTATTCTGCAATCGGTCATTTGGACTACTCATGGAGTAAGGTGCTACTCAACACAAGAAAGTGTGTCAGAATCAGTCTCAAATTAATTAAGCCTCACAGCATCTTAGTTATGCAGATTAATATTATATTCATTTTTCTGATTAGTAAACAGAGACACACACAGAAATTCATTGACTTGCCCACAGCCATACAACAAATAGAGAGCAGAGCCAGGATTAGTCTCAGGGTTTCAGGTTCCAAGCCCTCTGCTCTGTCCTCTAGAAATACTGACTTGCTTGAAATATTTTATCCATATTCCAACTTCATGACACTGTGGTCCTAACTCCTCTACATCTATATGGTTTTACAATAACGCTTTCTTTGCAAGTTGAAGGCACATATCTCTGCTAACTGTTCATCTTGACTATATACATATACATGTTCAACGACATCAAGCCTTTCGTAATGAAAGGGAGTACAATTTTGTTGCTAGGCAAATACTCTATGGTAGGCCCTGAAAATAGCTCTGATATTAAAAACCAAATGAGAAGTTTGATTTCTATTATACAGGTTCCATTCTGAGGTTTAGAACATCAGACCTGAATGTGTATTGTTTTAATAAGAAAATGTACTGAAAAATAGCAATTTAAGCACTGTAACCAGTAAGAGGCTATGCTGGAATGAAGGACGAGGTACATTTATATGGCAGAAAGCGAGATATAGACATAGCTAAGTCATTTTTATTATATAATACCTATGGTCATATTCAGAATGTAACATGAATCCCCAGAGGCATGTAAAGGATACATGTGAGAAGGAAAATATCCTTGATAACTTATGAATAATGGGCTTCAATAGAACCTCAAGAGAGTAATCATAGCCAGTGGGATATTTTGCTTATCCAGCATATGTAATACAGTTACATTGTGGTTAGGAATAGTCTGCTGAACAATTAAAAAAATATATTAAAAAAATCTATTTCAATTGTCTACTTTTTTCTACAGCATTCTGAAAAAAAAGTCTGTAGAATGTGCTGTTTTCTCAGAAATTTTTTCAGGAGATATTATTTATTATTACTTATTCTCACTGGAGAGCACACTGTCATTATTCAGATGGGACATATAGAGAATTATCATTTTTCCAAAACACATTGAGCATAGTCAAGGTTATACTAAATTATTCAGAATCTGGGTTAAATATTAAGGTTGTGGGAGTGAGGATTCAGGTTCTGAGTTGTCTCCTGGCTTCTTTTCATTACATAAAATTTGATGTTTTGCTAGTTTGGACAAAAAGCTATATATAGTTTAGCTAGTCAAAATAGATCTTGAAAAAGTTCAAGACTGAGCTATCATTAGTAGGAATGTCCCTGCTTGAAGACTGGCAAATGTTCCATCACTATAATAGAGAAGCAACTTTGTGAATGGGAACAACCAGAAATCCCCTGCTCACCCTCAGTGATCTACAGACCTTTGTTTGAGAGTCACTGATACAAAATATTTCATCTGTGAACATTAAAAAAAAATCTTGCAGTTAAAGCAATAACCATGAAATAAAGTCGGTCTACATGAAATACCCTCACTCTCAATGAGAGAACTGTTCTGACCAAAATAAAAAATAACTAAAATGTATAACTATTTGCATTTATAGAAACCCTTTCATTTTGAAGAATCCCTAAAATGTTTTCCATTTAAATTCATATAAAAATATATACCACAGGGACCTTTTCATTCACTACTGAAATGCTCTACTGTGGATTGTTGCAAGTGCTTAACAGTGAGACGTGAACACATAGCAGTTTGCAGAACAAAGTGTTGGAGAATTAAAATTTTCCATCAAATTTTTTTCTTGAAAATTGGCTTTTCTAAGAAACTAAATCTAGACTTTTTACTGAAAAATGGGAAACAGATCACTTTTTTCTCCAGTAGAAAGTGTTGAGGTTTTGGTGGAATTTTTTTTTTCCTGAAATTTATTTGGTTTTGGGGTTTCTGATATTTTTCTTGGAAAATTTCCCTCAATTTCCAACCAGCTCTCCATTCAGCTAAATGTCCAGAGTGTAGTAAGGAACATAAAATTTGGCAGGAACACTAGCTACTGTCGTGTGAAAAGTACTATCTTCAATGGTTTCAAGTGGATGGTTTACTATCTCAAACAAAAGATGTGATCTTCTTTCATTCAAGCTTTTCCAAATCTATCCAACCAAACCCATGCTTATGAAGTTTGCGAAAAGTTTAGTTAAGGAGACACCTCATCCTTCGCGCCCTTGTCGCTCTTTCTAATTATCACTCCTCAATATATCACTGGCTCCTTTGGGACTTATTTCCTAAGAAAATACTGTAACAAGTTGTGAAATTAAGGTAAATTTAGGGCTTACTGTACAAAATGGCTTGCAAGAAACAAAATACAAAGAAACAGTATTAAACATAAAAAAATTGTAAGTGTTTTAAAAAGTCTTTTTTTCTCAAGCCTTTATAAGAACAGGAAAAAAATCACAAAACACAAACACAAGTTGATTTTAAAACAACCAGGAGGAGAGGGGGAGAAAAGGTCCAATCAAAACAATCCCCCAGCGGTAGTCTTTTCATTTTGGAAGTTTTCGTTCCTGCCTCTTCTGAACTTACATGTGTTCTGCAATCTGTTTGTACTTGGAATATATTTCCAAGGAACATAAGATTGCTTTTCTTTTTTAATTCCTTGTCATGTACAGCCTGTTATTGTGCTATTGCTAGTGAACTTCAAAAGGTTTATAGGTCTGGATCCAATAAACATCCAAGACTGTTGTGGTTCCTCTTCTGATGACACCTGATGCACTCACAATCTTCTGACAAGTTTCTGAAAGGCTGTCCTCCATACCACTTCTTTCCTAACAGGACCTTTAATCATCCAGGTGGTACCCCTCTTTGTGGCTAGATGGACCACTTCCCTGAAACCTGTCTATACTAGCAGCAGCATCTCCTTCAAGTGGGTTACCTGCCCCCTTCCTCTCTCCCTTACATGAGGCAGCATCTTTTCTTGGCCTGGAGATGAGGTATTTTTCTTTCTCCACAATTCTCTGGGAAGATAGTTCCTTGATCTCAGTATCAGAGCCCAGCTGGACCAAAGGTGCCTCGATTATAATTTTTCAAATATCAAGGTTTGTTTGGTGTGCTCTGAAATCTTCACATGTTCCCCTGTCACCACTTAATATCTGCAATATATTCATGAGTATACTAAATTTGGAGCAAGGAAAATTTAAAATGGGAGGATCAGGAAGAGGACTGAGGCCTGTCAGAAGTACATGAGAAGCAGAGTATCAAAGGTGTGTAGACTTAAGTAGTGGACTTTTGAACATTTTATGATTTGCCCATTAATGCCTGTATCTGTTAAGCTGGTATCCATGGAAAGATGGCTGACTCTGCATCTTTTAAGGAAATGAGCAGTTGTAGTCTCTAGGGGCCAGATTTTTAAAGGTGTAGGTACCTATACATACAGATAAGCACCTAGTGAGATTTTCAAAAGTGCCTAGAAATAACAACATCTGGCCCTGAACTCTTTAGCTGGAAATTGGCCAGTGTTTCAGCACAGGTCCTTATGCTATTCACTCCTACTTACATTAATAGAAAGAAAGCCTAATGGGATAGGAAGGAGAGGGAGAAGAAGGAAGGAGGAGGTTAAAGGAGGATGAGAAGGTAATTAATGGGTGGGAAGAAGGGGGGTAATGTGGTGGGTAACTAGTGTCATTCTATTCATCCTATTCAACCAATCAATAGGGGTAAATGATAAATGAAGGGGAAAAAGCAGTAAACAGTGAAGGGTAGAAGATACAGAAGACTAAAGGCAAGTCAAGATAGTTAAAAAAGAAGAAGAAGAAAAAGATCTCAAAAAAAAGAAACAAAAAAACAACAAATGGCAAAAAAAATTTAATGAAATAAATGTAAAAAAAATAATGAAAAAAAAAAATAAAAAAAACAATACACAACACATGATGGGGGGCTGAATTACGCTACATAGAGGAAAAGGGAAGTCAGGAAAAGATCTTGAGTTATTCTGAGAGTTCTCTGCAGTGTGCAATGAGTGTGCAGAAAAAAAAAAAAAAGGATAAAGAATATAAGGAATAAAATAGAATAGAGAATAGAATATATATTATAATCCATAGAATATATATATGAATACCACATATCGAATACTGTGTACAGATGTCCTCAAAAAAAAAGATAAAAAAAAAAGAAAAAAAAGCAAGAAAAAAAGAAGAAAGAGCAAAAAAAATAGGAGGGGGAGAGAGGGTCCCATATGAAAGAGAGGAGAGAGGGCTCACTTTGGAAAAAAGGAAGAGAAGAGACTAAGGGGGGATAATATAGAGGTATATAAAATCAGTGTGATTGAGAAAAAAAAGAAAGTGAATTATTTTTTTATTACCATAATAATAGAGACAGGAAACAAAAAAAAAATGAAATTAATAGGCAGCAAAAAAAAAAAAAAAAAAAGTTCTTTTCTTCTCGCGCCAGCAGTCAACTTGTGGAACTCCTTACCTGAGAGGAGACTGAGGAGACTAGACTATAACAATGTTTAAATAAATTAACTAATTGTGGCTGGCTAAGTCCATATAATTAGCTTTAGGAGGGGATGGTAAGAATGGTGTCCCCCTCTCTGTGTGTCTCAGATGGGATGGGATGGGGGAGAGGAGAGATCACTTGATCATTGCCCTGTTGTTCCTCTCTCAGGCAGGGGGCATTGGCCACTGCCTGTCGGCAGAGAGCAGATGCTGATGGACCTTTGGTCTCTGACCACCACGGCCTTTCTTATGTTCTTATGTTCTTAAAGAAAAAAAAACTACAAAGTTTAGAGATGCCCTCTAATGGTTTTGCAATAGGATGATGTAACGCTTGCCTGGAGAACATGGACACTAGTCATTGTTTAAATCGTTGATGTCTTGCTTTGAGATTGTGCTTTAAAACATTTTCTCCTAATATTAGATTTCTAATAACATTTGTCATAATATGGTGCTAAAATTGTGTCTGGTGATTTCTATCTGTGATTCCTCAACCACCACACATTTTATCTGATGCTGGGCCCCAATTTTCACCCTCATGTAACTGTCAGTGAGCTATATCAAGGTAATACTGGTGTAAATGAGGGTAGAATTTGTCTTGACGTTTAGTCCCTACATAAGTAACAGTAAATGTGTGAAACTTAGACCATGTCTACACTAGCACTTATGTCAGCACAATGTTTGTTGCTCAGGAGTGTGAAAAAACACCCCCTGAAGGACATACATTTATTGGCATAAGACCTCGTGTGCACAGCACTATGTCAGCAGGAGACACTCTCCCATTGACATAGCTAGCACCGCTTGTTGAGCTGGTTTTATCATGTCAATGGGAGAGATATCTTCCGTTGACATAACGTGACTACAAAAGCACTCTTACGGCGGCACACTGTATTGGTACAGCTGTGCCACTGTAAGCTTGTAAGTGTAGACATGGCCTTAGTGGTTTTTTACAGATAAAAAACAAACAAAAAAACAAAACAACCATCCCTCTCCTCTCCCCGCAATTTTCTTCCACAGAATCATAGAAATTAGGGGTGTCCTGCAGGGAGAGTAGAATACCATAGTGGCTGTGTGGATCAGAATGAAGAATTTAGCTTTAGGCATTGGTATGGCTGATTTAAATAACTTGTGTTGTATCATTGAAAAACACTGTTCCACTGTCTCAGCAACTGATTATGTTCTCATTAACCCTGGCTTTGCACCACAGTAATTCTAGGCCTCTAAAGTCTACTGCTTTCAGAGTCTGCCTCCATTTTAAGCCTGTCTCATAACCACGCACTATGCTTCTGTCACACAAATAGGACCTTGATTTTTTCCAGGTATCATAAATTTCATTGCTGTTGTATTTGCAAGACTTTTTTTTAAAGAATATGGCTAGTAACTATTTAAAAAAATCAATCATTGTTTAATATGTTTTAATTGTATATATATATAAATTCCTATTTATTTGTATAATATCTATAATATATTTATAATGTGGTATACATTTTATACAGTTGATCATAGCTTAATATACTTTTTCCATGTTAATTAAAAGAAGAATTACACAGTAGCAATTCTTTTAAATTAAATTCTTTGGTGTTGTCTTGGAGGGCTATACATTTTCAACAAGACTAGGAAACCGATGAGAACAAAAGGAATGATATATCTCTCACTTACACTGGTGCAAATCAAGAATAGGTCTGCTGAAGTCTAAGGGAGAGCCGAGGAAGAATCAGACACAGGGTTATTAAGGTGAGAGAATCCTTTCAAAAGAACAACATAATGCTAACACTGAAGACATCAACAGAGAATGTACAGTGTTAGCATATTCCCGAAGGGATTGATTTGATTTTAAACTGGCCTTCTTGGGCCAGGTTCTCAGCTTGTGTAAATGGTGGAGCATCTCTGATGTACAAGCTCACTAATGGGGACCTAGCTATATTTGAATTCTCATTCCTTGAGGGTAGAGTTGACTTGTATCGGTACTCATACACCACACCTTTTGGAGATTCTAGCTGTGGTAATGCTGAAGGCCCCTAGCATATGAAACCTGCTTGTTTTCCCTGGACATCCACCTCCCCTCAATCCTCTTCGCTTTTAAATATATGAATATGTTGGGCCCTCTTTTACTCACATAGACTAGACCCCAAATCTGCAAAGGTATCCACAAGTACAGATCCTTATGCCTGTGTGGAGTCCCACTCATGTCACTATAGGAATAAGCCCCAAAATGAGTATTAGCAGGTTTTCTTCCAAAGAATTCTACTAGGCCATTTCTGCCAGGTCCAAACAGCTGAATAAATAACTCTCAGCTTGTTCACAAAAAAGAATAAATAAAAAAAAATCACAGTTTATCACATGCTTTGTGCATAGTTCTTTTGCCAGTGTAATTGAATACAATTATATACAGTGTATATTATATCTATTGTAATGCAACTTGTGGTGATGAGCTGGGTCCAACTATTATTCTCAGCTGTGAGTGGAATGCCAGGGTCTGGCTGAGAGTACATTTCTCTTTTATATCACTCTGCTCATTAGATTTTGAACTTTGGCTTCAAGCTAATTTAATCTAAATTACTTTCCTTAAAACAGCACTTACTTTCAACTTTCTGTACTGCAAGTTTTGCTTATACAATAACAGTTGCTTGATTTTACATATATAAAGAAGCATCTTGGAAAGGTTTATTACATCACAGTGAAAAATATATCTGTACAGACATAATGTACAGTGTGCCATAGATATATGGCCTGATAGAGATATTTATCCACTAAAATGTTGTGTCTTATAGCATGCTTTATAAATTGCACAGTTTTCAAAATAACTTCCAAAATGATATATTGCCAATGAAAACATGGCACTGTAGCTTGAAATTTTGTATTATTCTGTTATTTCAATTTTTTGCTTTTCTTAATAATGAGAAAAACAATATTGATTTTGGATGTAATCATAAAAGAATGATGATTAAGAATTACAGAAATATTTTGCCCCTGCAAGGTCCTTATAACTCTCATGAAATTTTGAACTTGGGTATTTTATTACCTCACAAATCATTAATATAAGTCAGCAGTAAATTGTGAGGTTGGCACAGTGCCCAGCATAGCACCGAGATCAAGACTCTGTTTTCTAGTAAATTAGAACCCAAGTCCTTATATCACAGGTACACAAATTTATGGACGCATTAGGTATGAAATAATTTTTTAGTTGCCCTTAGCTTTTCTACATGGCCAGCTTGAAACTAGATCATGTAAAGGAAGTTATTTGTGGCATCAGAAAAAACTGCACTAAATAGACCTGTAAAGTATAGTCAACAGCAATGAAAATGTGGTATGATGCATCTGAAACAAAGTCTGAAATGTCCCTTAACTACTACTGAGTCAGGGGAGTTCAGCACATGTACATGACTGCATGTATGACTGTCTGACTATATTTCCTGTATTCATGATTACAGAATGTGAATCAAGACTAAATCCATATTGAGGAGATGGGAAAAACTGTTGGTAATATTCCATAATAATGAAATTAAGTATATGGTGTGAGATGGTTAAAAAAATCACACACTTTTAATTGTTAAAAACAAGAAAATAATTACTTATCATATACTAGTGATTACTAACAATTTCTTGATGTTTGTTCTTGTAATTACTTGCGATTTGTTTGTGTTTACTAAGAATTTCTTCAAATCAACAAATATTTCTTGCAAATTATTAAATTACTTAACAAAAGTAATATAAATATGTATGCATAAAGAAGAATTATTTAGGACCAGATTGTCTTTTCTACCAATGTGCGTGGAGGAATTTCTAAGCAGGCTAATTACCAACTGAAGCTGCACAAGAAGGAGGATTGATGGTTCCACAGAAATGTTCTTTTCCCTGGGACTCTGTAGAAGCAACTTTCTTAAGTCTCAATGGGGTTTTGGGACAAACTCTTCTCTGCCATATTATCACCTGCTGTCTACGTAGATATATACATAGCTACCACAGCTAATACTGTTGCAAGTAGCACTAGCTCATGTGGAGCTTCTTCACTGGGACAGGGACATTGGGGGATCCACGAATGACAACGTGGCTCCTGATGCAGCTGTGCTACCACTGGGGAAAAGCTTGGAAGGGCAGCGTGGATAGTCAGAACTCTATGGGACTTTCGCCTGGGTCCAACCATCTGTGGTTATCCTTCATCTTAGCTTTCCAGAATCTACAAAACTGCCCTGCCCATTCAATGATTGCCTAAAGCCCTCCCAACCTGCAGGGACAATTTTCTCATGGAGTTTCCTGGCTCCTCTATCCATGGAAAAGGAATATTATAGCCTTTAATTGTCACTTATTTTGGGGGTTTTTTTAGACCCAGTTACATTAAATTACAATTAAATTACATGGCACAAATTTTGCCTGATGGTTACACAAAACAGAGAAGTCCTAAGCCACAAGAGAACAAAGGTGGAAGTTTCCCACACTGATTTTGCCTTGCACCCAAACTCGTTGACAGTCCATTTCATATTCCCTGTTGTCATGAAGACCCTAGAATCCTGGCTTTGGCATCCTGGAGGAGCACTCTGAAGGAGGGCCACATTTTGTAGTCTGTGTTTTTCTATGATGTAAATCTCCAAGTTTAAAATGTGCACACGAAACAGGTTAGTCCTGTTCCTGACAGGATAATCTACAGAGAAGCAATTATGGGTTGGAGAGGCTGTGTATTCTGACTGTATGGGTGTCTCAGGCCAGCAACCAACAATGCTACTTTTTCCACAGTTGACATAGGCACCAATTTTTGCAGCTTATGCCTGGCTCTTCTGCCTGTATTTGGCCCAATTAAATTAAATTGTAATATATAATGTTATGAGCCAAATTCACACCTGATTAAGTGTGTACATGTGAAGACAATGAAATTACATCGAATACCACATCTAACTTTGGCAGAATATAATTACTTCAAAGAATATGACTTTCATGTGTCTACACAAAGATTATAGATGCAGATATCTGCTTTTTGGGTGGCTGATGTCTATGAAGGGGCCTTTTTAAAGTGCTGCAGTAATTTCATATACAAATATTTTCTGTGGTTTCCCGCCTCAGACAGAATAATATTTTCTGCATCCAAAGTCAACATATGAACTCACCAATAGGTGGCAAAATGGGAACTGAAATGTGAAAAAAAATTGAAAATCTCATTGAGAAAGGAATGCTAGGATTTTTGCCTTGTGCATAGATTGAGACTGTTTTAAAAACAATTTATTGCTTATACGTCACCATAGTGAAATTTGTAATGTGCTGTTGTTCTAGGAAGACTTTTTTTCAGCCTCATAACCATAATGTGACAGATATCATACGAGGGAATTCAGCTACAGGTAGTATAACTAATTGTAGGGCTCTATTGGCTATTATATAGATGAAGTTGTAGTTTATGCTGTAAACTATATTTCAAGATTAAGCTTTATTGTTCTATGGATGATTTCTAACTATAACAGTAGTTAAGCTCTGGAATAGGCTTCCAAGAGAGGTCATGGAATGCCCATCTTTAGAAGCTTTTAAAAACAAGTTGGACAAGCACCTGTCAGGGATGGTTTAGGTTTACTTTGTCCTGCCACAGCACAGGGGGCTGGACTAGATGACTTCGCGAGATCCCTTCCAGACCTATATTTCTATTATTTAATGTAAATGATAATGCAGGTAAACAAAAGATTCTTAAAAGAAATGAGAGGCAATAATGACAAGTGGAATTACAGTAGAAGAAACTGACAAGTGAATATGTATTGTACAGCTGAAGGTAAACATAAAACCCTTGAGTGAGAAAATGTGAAGCTAAAAAACAAAATAGTCACTGGGCTACTTTGAGCATTTAGAAGATTTAGAAAATTGGCCAGGTAAAAATGACATGAGATTATTTGTTATGAGGCTGGAATATGTGATCCTGCCTGATTTAGTTTTCCTGGAGAGCATGGTTAAAGATGTACTGCAGATTATAGTAGCAGATAACCTTAGGAGTGCTCAAAGTGCATGCGGAATACCAAGTTAAAAACCAGAACTGGGCAGTGATTCTAGACAGATTACTCAACATTATCATGGAGTTACAGTTGTGTGTCCATAATTGTATAACCTATTTTTTCTAAGACCTATATTTAATTATGTTGTGGGTTTTTTTTAAATGCCCTGAATATAAGAATTTGGAGAATGAGTACATATGTACTCAAGGATGTACTGAAAGATTTTTTGCAGAAACAAAGGGTAAATCATTTTATAGATAATATGAACTTGGTTGAGAGCGAGGAAATGTTATGGGGGAATTCAAAGTGTTTATGGGGAGATTTTGTTGGCAGATGAGCATGCAATTGATCAAGCTAATACAATATTAGATTCTAAGACTGAAAAACAGTTTAGCGAAATAGAACATAAAAATTCCAGAAAGGGTGTATCATTAATATTTACTAAATGTATGTTACTGTGTTCAGCATTGTTGGTGTATGTGAAGATTTGGAAAAGTCCATGGAATCTCCATATGAATCCATGGCATCTCTAGATGGATATCCTAAAATATAATGCCTTAGTGTTCCCTTTCTGACGATTGTGGGGAGGATATACCATAATATGGCTGGATCAGACATATAATGTGGCAAGGTCTTCAGCAGCCTACTCTTAAGAGATTCTTGAAACACAAAGAAACAGGAACCGAGACTTATGGGGAAGATGGGAGAAGTTCCTGTCGAGTCAGTATGGCTTGATGAAGTGAGAGAAAGAAGAAAACTACAGCTGTGTATTTTAACCATTACAAGCACTTAACCTTTGCAATCCAGCCTTGTCTGGCAAGGATCTGCACAATCTCTGTTTAGATAAGAGTAGAGTTTATGCTCTTTTTTCTTAGTTTTATCAGTTTCTTCCCTCTCCTAAACAAACAGTGTCTGGTTTAAATGCAACTGTCATTGGGATCTGACTGGTGAATTTGACTTAATGGGCTCAAGTTTCATCTCTGTTTCAGAGGTATCACTAGAGACAGCCATGCAGCCACACACAGACTCTCCCTAGTTCACTATCAGTTAACCCAAGAGGAACCAGGAAACTCATTGCTTCCTCTGATATTAATTCTCACTACACAGTTGTAATATAGGTGAAGTCTGTACCTGTGTTCTTGAAATGGTGAGAAGAGTGGGGCAGCCACATTGATGGATGCTCCTCCTCAAGGGATGTGGATACTTTTGCAGCTGTGGAGCTTATGCACATGGAAACGTAGGAGGTCCCTACTGGGTACTTATTTTTTACCTAGGATTGTTTCAACAGGGAAAGTTAGCACCTTATTTGACAAATTGGAAAATGAAATATATTGTAAAGCGTTGCTGTCAACTTTATTTATTTTACCCTTCAAAACTTAATATGGATTTTGTTAACTATGCCTCTAACATGCCATGGTATTTATTATACACAATTTTCCAAATATAGGTAAAAATAACTTCATGGAGAGTGGAAAGAGTTACCATATTAGTATAAACTCTGATCATGCAGAGAACATAATCTATAGCATTTATTTAATACAATGTAGGAGTCTACAATTATGAACACATTATTACCTTTTCTTCACCATTAGGTGCAATTAAATACCAGCCTAGTGGCTACCATCTATATCAGTATGGACATTTCTACACCATATGAATTACTTTGGAGAACTGAATGAGATTGTCTCTTTTCTCTCAGTTTTATTGTGATGGTCACAAAAACTCTTGCAGCAATGATTAGAGCAGAACATATTGCTTAACAATGGTATAACAACCGGGGATATTCCCAATATAATATCACTATGTGCTGATGATATTTTGAAATATATTTTCAAGGTCAGACAGATTTTGGATAAAACATTGGATACAATTAAGGGACCCTGTTATTTACCTTGACTGTTTATTAGCTGCTCCAAATGGAAAGTATTTTCTTTGACTAATGTTACAGTGGAGAATGTCACCTTTATCTTCTATAGGAGTCGCAGGATACCAATTAAATATTTAGGGATTAAGATGAACTGTAATGAACACGATCGATAAGAATAGAATTTATTCGGTTAACAAAGAAAATAAGAATTTTGGATCAAATCCAGTTTCACTAATCAGTAGGTCTAGTTTAATAAAAAAATTGAGAATTCTGTCTAAAATTTTATACTTTATACCTTATATGAAAGTTTAGTACCTCTTTTGCTTGAACAAAAAAGATTGAATACTATACGAAGCATGTTATGTTTCCATGCACACAGAGAGAAAAACATGTACTTGCAGTTATTAATTATTATTATTTATGTTTTGGATTTCAATAGCACTGAAGAGCCCATTATGTTAGGCATCTAAAGTGACTTATCTGAGATTAAAGTAGACAACAATCAGAAAGAACAAAAGTAAAGTCTCAAGGAGAGAGCACAGTGTCTCTATCTTCTGTTGCAGGCTGTCTTGAGAAGAAAGCTATCTCTCCAAGAGGGAGAGGGATAGTCTCCATTTAGACATGCAGTGTACCCTTTCATTGCTACATATTTTACAAAGCGGACTCAACTTATGTTGTAAGGATATCCTCAGATTAAGTTTGCTCTGTAGCAAAGAGAGTGTTTGCCTTCATGAAGTTTAGAACATATTTTGGATAGCCAAATGAACCACACTATATAACAATGTGACATAATGTCACTGTCACGCTGTCTAGAGTGGTTCATGACTGTGAGTGCCAACCTTAAGGCAGACTGTCAGGGAGCAGGGCAGACACCCCAAACTGGTTGTATGTTCTATGATTAGATTTCACCAATCCCATAACAAATGTGAACTCCTGAAGCACTATAACAGTCTTACCATGGAGTCACAACAGTCCCCTTGGGCATTCCAGTCTATCTTGCCACCTGGACTTAGTGATAGCTGGTTGCTATATATACTAATGATCACAAAATATTCAGGTTGCTTCAGTCCCAAGAGACCAGTCATTTACCCCAAGTCAATTTGTATCTTGGATCTCTCACCAAAGACATTTGTAGCAATCCTCTAATAAATTAACTAAAGATTTATTAACCAGGAAAAAGAAATTTGAGTTTTATTACAAGGTTAAAGCAGGCAAACGTATATACACAACTGAGTTACAGTCTGTGGTTTTAAAGGGTGACAGAATTGTAGTAATCTGTCAGCTCTGAATATCTTTTAGGACTAATACGGGTTCTGCTTCTGTTTCATAAATCCAGCCCTGAGAGAGTCCAAACAGCAAAAGAGATGAAAAATGTTATTGTCGGTTATTTTTATTTCCTTCTTCCAGGATTCAAGTTGATGGGGCAAGCACTTTTGCATGTAGTCTTTTCATGGGCGTAAAAGGGCAATTAAAGTCTTTTTATTATGATGTCCCACAATGGCCCATTTAATTTTGATATGTCTTCTTGATGGTTAGGAGATGATCCCTCCCGACTGGGTTCACAATTTCAGAGCAAACATTTTTTACAGTCATAAAGCAAAAACTTAAATATTATCTTGTAGCATGTGATAAAGATATAAGTGAGATTAATACATGCTGCAACTTACAAGCATTTCATAAGCACTAAACACATTGTTATAAGCTCAATACCCATCTTAATCATACTAACACAGAGATGAAATAAATTGGTTTACAGCAATGAATTGGTAAATTCTCAGCTGAGGCTCTTGGCAAGAGCTGGCACCTGGTCTGCCAGCATCAGAGTCACTAGAGATAGGCAAACAGGTTCAGTTGAAATAGGAACTGATCTGAGTTTTTTTCCATCCCTCAGAACAAACTGAATCAAACCCTTCTTGACATTCCAGTTATATTACTTCCTGCTTCATCCTACTCAGGGGTTTGCTAGTCAAAAAGGGAAGAAATTGTCCATTGTCACCTCCTGCTGGACTGTGGACTTGTCATATGAAGAGACAGAGGTGTGGGCATAGGGAAGGGCAGTCTTCCTCAAGAGTAGGAGTGCTGGTAGAGGCAGGGCATGGTCCTTTTCCAAGATACATGGTAATCCAGAGGTAGGGTGCAATTTAGAAGCAGCCCCCAATTTGGAGCAGGGAGAAGGCTGAGAAGCCTTCAGACTAGAGGAGTGGAACTGGAGGATGTGGGGGCAGGCCTCTCCCACAAGTACAGTATTGATGATGCCCAGCTTTCCTTGAAGAATTCTGCTGCTGCTACCACAGGGAAAGAGGAAGCCATGCACACAAATAAAGGTGAGGTCAGCTCCACCAAAGGTTCACTTAGTTTGGATAAGCTTCAGATAATCAAAACTATAAAGCTTTGTAAGTTCCTTCCTTACTAATAAAAATCTCAGTACATTGAATATATAAATATTAAACCTGGTCTGAAAAAAACAACAACAAAATATTTCACATAAAAAAGTCATTTTTTTCAAAATATTGACAATTTATTTTGAAAATTGCAATATTTCCATTGGCTTTAATACAAATAAAGTAAGAACTGACATCCTGCAGTAATGCATCTTTTTATCCCTATGGGAAAGTGTTTGATTGGAAGGGTACCAGCTTCTCTATGATTATAAGTGTATTTATCATTTATTGAAGATTATTGAATGGCTAAAGATGAATCATCTGTGTGTATCACTGATGCTGATATAGGTTAATCCTCATCTCCCAATGGGTTTGAGAAGGCAGAAATTGAGATTTAACAGATAAACTCTCATGAACCAAGAGTAGTATATTAATAACATATTGTGTCCTCTCTCTAACAGCATATTAGAAATATTGTATTAAAAATTAAGAAAGCCTTGCCACAAAAACTGTATTAATATAAATCTTTCAGAGTATGACAGGTGGGAAATGTGTAGTTTTTGCCCAGAATAGAGAAATAACTAATTAGATTTATAAGGGAGGGGATACTCTCTACTAATTGGCCAATGCAATAAGCCTTACAAGAGAAGAGTAATTCCCCTTAAGTCATTAGGACTCCTCAAGAGAGAAAGGACAGTACTTTATTTGTATGCTGAAGAGCTGCAGATTGGATTAGAAGGGTTAGATCCTGAGCTGCACGTCAATGGCGCTACAGCAGTTAATACGTGCTATGGATCTGGCCCTTACATTTATATGGAAACTAAAAGTGGGCGTAAATTAGAACACCCCAGCTAAATAACCTCTGGGTAAAGTCAAAGTTAGAGTAGATTCCATATCCAAAAGTCACAAATCAGGTCTGGAGGACAGACTGGCGGTTAAAGAGTAGCATTGGAAGTCAGAAGATGTGGGTTCTGTACTCAGTTCTGCCTCAAACTTTCTGTGTGACCTCAAGTGAGCCATTTAATAATCCATGCTTCTGTTTCCCAACCTACAAAATGAGGATAGTAATACATGTTACTTACCTTGGGGAATGCAATAAGGGTTAATTAATTGATATTTGTAACATGTTCTGAGATCTTCAGATAGCAGGTACTATAGAAGTACAAAGCATTAATAGAAACATGATTTTAAAAGTTGTAAAACTAACAGCTTGATTCTATTCTGATTAAAACTGTGGGGAAAATTCTCAATGACTTCACTAGATGCAGAATCTGGCCCAATATGAGGCTGGATCACAGGCCTAATTGCAAAAAATAAGTCCCAGATCCCTATATATACAAACATACAAAAAAACATTGTAATACAGTAGGTACAGAGTATACACTAAATATGCAAATAAATATGACTTCTAAATGACTCCTTTATTTAAAATTGTGCCCCTAGATGTCATATAAATATTGTTACTTTTCTGCATACTGTTAGGAATGCCCTTATACACAAAGTTTTTGGAATGCTGTGGTTAATAATTTTGGTTTATTAGCAAAATGAGTATTGATTTATAGCTTTGAAATTTGGTTTATTACAAATTAGTGCTAACATAAAAAAATGTTGAATGTTCTATTTTCCTGCTTTTCTGTGGTAAGCTTGTACTTTGTGAAATTAACAAATACATTTAAAATGTTAAAATTCACACCATTCGTACTGCAGGTATGAATAGCTACAGCTTTAAATGTTTTCCTTGATCATTACTGATGGACTCCGGTTTTTTTGGTCATCATATTCCAGTTATAATTTAACATAGTGCCTTAATGCTTGACATGAAGGAGGCTGCAGAGTCCCCCCAAGCAGAGACTTATTTCTCAGTAAGTATGCTTATATATGAAGAATTTTAGGCAAATTAATTTTCTATGTAGAGCTGCAATCCAAAAGGTCTACTTAGTGGAAAATGAGGATCAATAATTCTAAGCAGAAGCAAATTGGTTTATGGCACCACTTCAATTTTCTAATGGTTCTAATGTAATAGCTGAATAACAAAGTTGTTTCATATTGTGTATTGCTGTATGTTCTCATTACAGTGCACTGTTCATGTTTTTGCACCATGTATTGCTGACATCAATTCCAGGGGACATGTTACACACACACACAAAAAAGGCATGTGATAACTTCTCCTCATACATTTTGCCAACATTTCAGGAGGCATCAAGATCCATTATGCTAACTGAGCCCTGAATTTAAACTGATGCAAACTGATAGTAACAACACCTATTACAATGCACTTCATTGGTGTTATTGCTATTCTATTAATACTATTCTGCAGCATTGTGCAGTGACAGGAATGTATTGTGGTTATCATGAGCTCTTTCAGAAGACTTCTCTATGTATATATAAGCAGAGAATAATTTTTCAAAGAATTCTCTTAATATTTTACCGTTTAAATTATTAAGAATTCTCTTAATAATTTAAAATTTAAAAATACATTTCCTTTTGTTATTATCAAATTATCCAGTATAAGTTTTTAATTTTGTTCTTAATAATTTTCATGGTTTAGGAATTTAATTTAATCAAATGTTCATTAAAACAATAATTACAGCAAGGTTCATCAGCCAACACATAGGTGCTGCCAAATCATCAGTGTGATGTTCCTTAAAAATAGTTATGCTTCAAATTATGACACAGACTTTTCTCCAGAACATGCCATATTTTCTATAAATCTGCATTTACTGGTCTGTCAGTCACAGGTGCAATAGAAAATTATTTAAACATCTCTATCATTTTGACTATATTTTAAAATTTTGCTCTTTTAAAAATGGGTTAGAAGTTTCAACAGATTGAGTCTTTTGGTTATTAATTCATCCACAAACAGTCATTCCTCACAGATTTAACTGAAAGGACATTCTTGTTATCTGTGGGACATCCCTTGAAACACCTATTGCCATTCTTGTTATCTGTGGGACATCCCTTGAAACACCTATTGCCATTCTTGTTATCTGTGGGACAGCTCTTGAAACACCTATTTTGAACTAATTCCCCTGTATCTTAGCCCAGTGCCTTAACCACAGGACCATCTTTCTTCTGCCAAGAGAAGAAAGATGGTCCTGTGGTTAAGGCACTGGGCTAAGATACACGGGAATTAGTTCAAAACTCTGCCACAGACTTCCTGTGTAACCATGGGCAAGTCATTTTATCTCTCTGTGCCTCAGGTCTCCATTTGTAAAATGGGGGTAATAGTACTTGCCTTCTCCCACAGATTGTCTGTCTTGTCTATTTATATTGTAAATTCTTTTGTGCAGGGACTGTTTGTACCGTGCCAGCACAATGTGACCCCAATTGAGACCACTTAGTTGCTACCATAACAGTAAGAACGAAAAATAAATAACTAGTACTCTGACAAGAGAGACTGTAATTTGCTTTGGATAACTGAAAAACTACAGACTGGATATTGAGTGCTCAAAACAGAGGGGTGAAGAAAGACAAAGTTCAAATTCATTCTCCCTGAAACTCCAAGGATAAAACTGGTCCCATAACTGCCAGCTCATTTTATATCCCCACTTCCCAAATGCTAAAGACTTATGGGAACATGTCTCACCCATGTTGTTGTATCTTAAAGCATAGCCCAGGGTGCTCTGGGACATCTCTCAGCCCCAGCATTAGAGGAGTCGTGGTATTAGAGTACATTGGGAGCAGAATTCTTTCATTTCCTGCAGCTGCAGAATGTGGGTACAAACAGGCTGTTCATAACCTGGAAGATACCAGAGCTGGCATTAACATACTTGCCTGGACATTCCAGAGAAGGAGACCCCTCTGACGCCTCTGAAGAACCCAGGAGGGCATATTTAGCGACACTTGGGTCTCCCCCTGAGAAGACAGCTCAAGTCAAGTGGGGAAGAGGGATGGGGTATCTGGGCACTGGGTACATTAATCTTTCAAATTCAAATTTCAAAGTGATGCTGGGGATTGTGAAACCCAGTATAGCAAATTTGCCTGTATTAATCACTAATACTCATCCAAAGAAAACCCAGTGTGTTTGGTGTAAACCTCCATTGCACCTCCAGAGTACTGCACTGGCAGGTCTGTCAGTATTTAAATTACCGTCTCCTTTCAGGGTTTTCTAACAGCACTATTTTAAATAGTAAAGTTGGAACTTCACACACTAGTTTTCTTTAGCTCATCCCTTGTCAAGATACCTTGACCAGATACACAGCAAACCATGCATTGAAGCACCACAATGTAAGAGAAACTGGCACTACCCAGACACCACATAGAGACACTCTTTGGCTCTATGTTTTTTGGTTTTGTTGCTCTGAGTCAGAACCACTAATTAAGAGCAGTTTTTACTATTTGAGATGTTTTACAGTGCTGCGATGCTGTTTTTCATCTTGGACTTAGTGTAGTACAGTGCCAGCCAAGAATAACAATTTGCTACTTAACATGTCCAGTTCTTATTTGAACTGGAATGTTATATCCGTTTTTCAAACTATGGTGACAACACCTCTATTAAAAATTGGGGCCCAAATCAGTAAAAAGGGTCACAAGCATCAGCAGTAAGTCAACTCACTAAGTCTTTCCCTTTTAGTACACTCCTCATACCATTCTGCTACCTATACTGAACAAGGGGCCAGAGTTCAGGTGTACCCCTGGGAAGTGTCCCCATTTACACTCACAACAACTTTGGTATGTAAGGAGGAATCTCTCTCTCTCTCTCTTTCTCTTTGAAAAGCCACATGAAAATTCATGACCATGGCGTTACGAAGATATTACTCATTGTTTTAAAAACAAACACAGAAGAATAAGCTGCCATTTCAGAGCTTTGAAAGGTTGGATAATGGCCACAAATATTAGGTATCATTAATTAGGTTATCAGAGGTGTATCTATTCTTTCAGTACTGCAGAAGAATTAAATTTAGCTGTTCTTCGCTCTTTGTGTACAGGACTAGCACATGCAATTCCCATTGGCATTAACAGGAATTATCAAAGTCATGGTTTAACCATCAGCTTTCATTGGACTTTTCTTTCTGTATATGCATTGGGTAGCAAATGTATGGATCAGATGTACAAAATATCATTTGACTTTTAGTTGGGAGTGCAAGAGGAGAGATGGGGGCAGGAGAGGGGCCAGGTAGGAAAGTGAGAAGTTTAGATTTTCATTTTTCTAAATTGCAATACCATGGATAGAGAATAGCATAGAGCAGAGCCTTTGGCCTTCATATTTCTGTAACCCTGTAATGTGTCAGATGAGTCAGTCCCCACTAAATGAGATACAACCAAAGGAAGCTGAGCCTGCTTAATTTAGCTTCCAAAACACACACACAAAAGACTAAAGGCAGAATGGTTTTCTGAAGGGGAAAAAAAAATCTTCACTGCTATGCTTTACTGGATCCTGCCCTTACTGACAATGAAGCTCACACTGTTTGTAATATCAGAATAGATAAAGTATAGCTCTTCCTGTCCCATCCCCTTGGAGACCCCCCCACATCCCACACACCACACCCCTATGAGTTGCTCAGTAACTTCTTTTATATGGTTCAGGAGCACCTGGTGGCCAGTCACTGACTAAAGATAATTAGCGGGTACTTTTTCACCTGTTCCTCTTGCACGTCCTGAAAATTTCAGCTTGTCCAATTACCACATTCTTACTTATCCCCTACAGGCTGAGCATAATGCAACACCCCCTTCCATTGGAGAATTAACCCTTGAGTCACTAGTTTTTTCAGGCTATGTCTTGGAAAGCACTAGATTACTAATAAAATGATATTTCCTTCCATTTTTGTTCAGATTACAATAACCTCCCATGTGATCAACATGGCTCCCTTTCCTAGTGGAAAGAAGACATGTAGGGGAGAGAGGGCAAGCAAGACTATGGGAGAGGGGACGCCCACAGAAAAAAACCTAATAACTAATTTGAACCTCCAAGAGGCAAAATTCCAGGTGTCTTCTGAAAACAACCTTCTAAGAATGAACTCAGCTATTTTGCAGTATATTGTTTTGAAAGAAAGGGCAATTTCTGGGTAATAGGTAAATGCAGGGGATTTGAGGAAAGGCACTGGAAATAGTGTGTTTGTGTGGGCCACAGAGAGAGAGTGAGTGTATAGCCCAGTGGTTAGGACTGCATGTAGGCTGAGGAGAGTCAGATTTAAATCCCTGCTCTAATAAGCATTTAATTATTTAGACCAAGTGGAACAGCTTCAACAGGAGAAACTGAGACACATTCTCCCCACAGTACCCAGTAGTCCAGTGGTTAGAACATTCCCCAGGGGCACAAAAGACCTGGCTTCAAATCAAGCAGAATGGGGATTTGAACCTAGGAAGAACAAAGGGGAATGTAGAAGGGGACAAGCTTGAAATGAAGTAGGAGTGAATTTTTTCTAGGACTTGAACAGGAAAGGGCCTTGAATTTGATGTGGTAAAAATACCCCAGGAGGCTAATAAAGGGATTCAAGGAGAGTCTTGATGTCACTGGAGAGACAGTGCAGAAGATGACTGCAGTGGTGTCCTGTATAGAAAGGAAGTTGGGAGAAGAGTGCAGGTAATTATAGCAATCAAGAGGTGGTGAGAGCATGGGCAAAGGGTTTAGCAGCTGCAATACAGAGATGAAGATGGATGTAGCTGACATCATACAGGGTGAAACAGCAGAAAATAGATCAAATCTTCCAAAGACCCCGTCTGAAAGGGAAACAATGAGGCAAAGCAAAATACAGCAGCATTAGCCTCTTCTTTAGTCGCTATTCACCCGTTTCATTCTCAGAAGAGAGTTCATTTACTACATTCACCAGTATCTGCTCAAGGGATGAAAGTGATATTTCTTTAAGAAGGCTTTGTGGGCATGTAGGTAGCCTCAGTGCAGTGCTCCCCTTGAAAAGGAAGGATTTAGTGACTAGCACAGAGGCAAATCCTGTATAGGCGTAATCTTCCAGTTTTTTGCTTCCCCCCTCCCCCTCTTCCAGGGAACAGGAAAGAAAAGAAATACATACTTGCTTGAGGCAGGAATGGCACTTCTTGAGCCAATTCCTTTCTTATTGTCCTCAATATTCATCCAAGCTGTTTATGGTGATGAAGAAGTTGGATAAAATGGTCAAGGGATTTAGACAAGAGAAAACCTACTTTACACATAATTTTATACTGCATAATGTTTTTCCATAATCATTGTGCTACAGGGGAATAAAAATGTTGAGATGGCATCTATGAATCATAACCACTGTACACCAAAACCTACATGTTCACAGGGCTTGGAGTTTTGAAATTGTTGACTTCAGCTCTACTCCCCCCCCCCCCACACACACTCCTTTGTCAAAAAGAGATATATCTGGATCTGGTACTCATGAAAGGGGCCAGACTGACAGGGAGGAGAGCAAAGTCCTTCATTTATCTACAGGACAGGAACAACACAGGCAGCAGCAATAAAAGCTTCCCTCACTGCCTTGCCAATATGCTCCAAGCTCCAAGTGAAGGAATAACCTGTTGTGGTCATAGGATAGTTCTCTATGATGGTCCGTGGCCTCTGTGCTGAGACTGTAAAGGCAATAATAAGTGCCAGTTGCTGTAGTGGTATCTTCTAAAGAGAACAGTTGTGCACTGGGAAAGAGATTGCTATTTAAGCTGCAAAATGTAACCTCTTTATAGCACTTGCTATACAAGTCTCCAAGCATCTTTATTTTTATGAAATATGCGACAATTATTTTATGGAAAGGAAATGTGTGAGGGAAGAAAATGGCAGAGACATGCTAGAAACAAAAACATTTGTGTTACCAATATTTTTTGCAGTAGTTTTTTTTTTAAATGCCAAACACGGTGACATTATGTTCACATCAAGCCTATGCTGTAAAATTGTACTTGTTCGAGTATTTCATTTGGCAGGAGTGCAGAGGAGGTGATACTGAGCCAAGACATATTTTTCTCCTTTATAAAACAGAGAGCTCACGAATAAGTGCTGTGGCAGTCTATTCATTCTGCTGTAGCCACTATGTGAGAGACTGCCAGTGATTCCGATATAACCCCCTATTTTTCAGATGGTTTTATCTTAACTAAGGGCATTTTATTAGGGTTGATTAGGCATTTTTTAAAAAAATGGTCATTTTCTAGTTGTATGAATCCAAGACCGAACCCCCTGAGGATACAGCAGTGCTTCCAGTAGTGCACTGCTACCCACAAGGTTTTGTGAACTAGACTAGTGTCTCTGTGTGTAGTTAAACCTAATCACAAATCTGGAGGTGAATCTTGATCCACGCTACTTAGATTGTAATTTCTCTGGGGCAGGAGCCATCTTTTTTGTTCTGCATTTGTACAGCACCTAGCACAATGGGGCTCACTAGGGCTCTTAAGCACTATGGTAATACAAATACATAAATAATAACTTTGAGAACATGTGACAAATAACTTGTGAAACCCCAGGATAGATCAATGTATCACATGTCTTTGACTGCCTTACCTGCTCTCTGTATATTAATCCATTTCATATACCTGAGCAGCTTCATGGTTGCCTTTCTTTCCAGAATGGGAAAGATTCAGTCTTGGATACAGTGATAGCTTTTGAGTATAAAGCAGTGACACTTACTTTGAAGTCTGATATCCTGCAGTACTGCAGGGCTAGTAATCTTTATACAGTCTGACACTCCGAGTCCTGCATTCTAAAGGGACACACAACACAAATGGTAGCTGCTTAACAGAGGGACTTCCTGCAAGCACCAGGGAGTCTCTACTCCTGCTTTGCTTCCTACCCAGATCCTACCAGTGTACTCTAGCTGTCTAGCAAGGGCCCTGCTGCAAGCTTTACCTTCACAGCATTTTTCTCGCACTGGGGTTTTGTTTTGTAATCTAGCACATCTGCCATTCACCCATGGCTAGCCCTCTCTCCATCTCCACAGACACCTCTGCACTTCTTGTGCCACTATTCCTAACCTTACACTATCCTTCTTCCCCCACATCTCCCTTCTCTTGCTATCTCTGAAACACCCATTCCATCTCTAATAAATTCACAGCCATGCATGACCCCTCATATCTCACTCTCTACAGCTCCTAGCCCTCACAGAAGTCTGGATCCCTTTATCTGACACTGCCTCTGCAGCTGCCCTCTCAACAAGCTCTCCTCTCATATCCCCCAACTTGGATCAGACCATCGGGCTTCTCCTCTCCTGTTCCTGGCTCTTCCAACCCCTCCTTCCTTCCCCCTCTTTGTAACACCATTGTACCTGACTCATCTCTTTTCTCCTGTCCTTTTCCCCTCTGTATTGCTGTCTACTATCAACCCAACTTCTCCCCATCAGGTTTCTTTTCTGATTTCGACTCCTGTTTCTCTCTCTTCCTCTCCTCTCAATCTCCCACACTCATCCTTGGTGATTTCAGCTTCCATGTTGATGACCCATCTCACCTGCACATTTCCTCTCCCTTTCTCCAATAGGGCTGTTCACTTGATCTGGTCTTGGCCAAGCACTGCTCTTTCTAATCTGTGTTGCTGAATTCCCCCTCTCTGCCCATCCCCTGGTCTCTGCCAGCATCACCCATCAGCTTCCTTTCTCATGCCCTGTCACTCAGCTTTTTTGTAACTTTCAATCCCTCAGCCTCCATCTACTTTCAGCTCTCTCTCCCCTTTCTTTCACTGATATAGTTGTTGATTCTTTCTATGCTTTACTCTCCCCCACCCTTGACTCTTTTTCTTCTATCTCTCTCTTGGAAGATCCGCTCTGATGACTCCCAGCCCTGGCTCATGCCCAACATTTGTTTTACTCCTGCTCACATGCTGCAGAGCATCTCTGGTGAAAATCCCATGACCAGGTTGACTCCCTCCACTACAGATTTGTTCTCTCCCCTTTCACTTCTGAAAACTTCCTTGCTAAACAATTCTACTTCTCCAACTTAATTGAATCCCATGTCTTCAGTTCTCCACACGGGACCTTACCAATTTCTTCCAAGAGAAAAATTGACAGAATACTTTATCTTCCCCCTCCCTTGGCTCTTCCTACAACTCTGTCCTTCTTCTCCCTTGTCACAGACACAGAATTTTGCCTTCTTTATTCCTCTAACCCCTCCCATCCCATCCCATCCTCACATTTACTTTGCACCCACTATTATCCCTCTGCTTTACTCTTCTCAACTCTCACACTGCTCTGGCTTTCCACCCCCCATCCCCTAGAAAACAAACATGATTTAGTCTCTTCCATCTTAAAGAAACCCATTCTTGACCGCAGTTGCTTCTTCAACTACTGCCCCATCTCCATTCTCTTTTTCATCTCTAAGATCACTGCTCTGTTCAGAATCACTGCCTGGAATTCCTCTCCTCCAATACCATTCTAGACTCTCCCCAATCCAGCTTCTGCCCCTTGCATTCCACTGAAACTGCTCGTACAAAGTCTCTAATGACTTCTTCCTAGCGCAAGTTCAGAACTAGTTCTCCCGCCTCATCTCACTGAAGTGACACAATGACCTTTTTCTTTTTCTTGAAACCTGCTACTCCCTTGGCTTCCATATCTGTATCTCCTCTTGATTCTCCTGCTATCTCTGTAATCGCTCCTTCAGCATGTCCTTTGGAAGATCCCCTTCTCTTCTCCCTCTATACCTCATCACTACATAATCTCATCCAGAAACACAAATCTAACTACCACTGCTATGCTGTTGACTCTCAGATCTTTCTCTCTACTCCTGACCTGTCTAAACTAACGTCTCAGCCTGTCTCTCTGACATCTTCTTGTGGATGTCTAGCCCTCAGCTAATGCTCAACACGGCTAAAACAGAGCTCTCAATTTCCCCCCAAGCTCTCCCTGCTACCTCCTTTCTTGATCACTGTGCACAACACCAGCATCCTGACTGTCATTCAGGTATATTCCAGGCATCATCTTCAACGTGGACCTCTCTCTAGGTTCATACATCCAGGCTATATTTAAATCTTTCCAATTCTTTCTGTATTACATCTCCAAGATACAGCCTTTCCTATCCATCGTCACAGCGAAAACTCCCATAATCTTGACTTGCGCAATATCCTTCTCTCTGGCCTTGACAGTGCAATCTTGCCTCATTCATATCCTTTCATAATATCATGGTAAACATCATTTTCCTACCTGCTGTGAAAATTGGGTTGGATGGAAGCCAGCTCACTGGTCACTTAGAACACCCAAAGCACCGGGTGTGGTGAAGACAGAAGGGACAATTTATACCTGCTAGTAGCAAAATGAGTTAATAATTAGCTCACCATCTGGAGACCCTGGAGGGAAAGCAGACTGTATAAAAGCTCTCCCAGGGAGCAGAAAGGCACTGCTTGTGACTGTTGTATATGGTTGTATTGTATCTGGAGCTTAAGGAGGTGATGAACAATAAACACATGTGGTGAAGGTAACTTGGTGTATCTGTGTGCTGCTTAATTCACCAAGAGGGCTTACCAGCCAGGGGTTTCCTGGAGAGGAAGGGAGAGGTGTTCACACTGTCCTTTTGAACTTACTACCATTCTCCTTGTATCCCTCCACTGGCTCCCCACTTCCTATCACATCAAACAAAGGTGCTTGTCTTCACTTTTAAGGCCCTTTATTAATATTTCCATTATGCTCACAAAATCCTTCATAATGGTTAGGGCATTGGTTTGGTGAGAATACTAACTTGTGTGTAGATCAATATTGTCTCATTGTTTCCTTGTACTCCCTGATATGTCTGTATCCATTTGTTGTCTTTTGTTTTATACTTGGATAGTTAGCTATCTAGGGCAGGGACTGACTTTTTGTTTTTTATCTGTACAATGCCTGGCACAATGGGATCCTGAACCATGACTAGGCTCCTAGGCACCACGGTAATACAACAATACATAATAATAATTCTACACTTGGAAGTTCCCAAGATGGTGACATTTTTGTATGTAGAAAACCTCTTTACATCATTTTTAGAAGTTTTTGCTAACTCCATCTGAGCCTTGTTCCATTGGATTAAGGGTAACTAAGGCTTTTGGTTTTATAGTCAAAGGGATATGAACAATAGACTAAAAATTTTAAAAGTCTCTGACATTTCTAAAATGACACGTGGCCAATCCAGCACACATGACGATGGGGTGTGGTAGAAAGGTTAAACTGGCACTCACTTGGGATGAGCTATGTAACATGCTTGTGGCTTCATCACTCATGAGAAATGCACCCACCCCTCATGCTCATAAAATTGTGAAATTCTGACTCTTTTGAAGTTAATGGTGGTTTTTGGTCTTTCTACTACCCCATACCATCATGTACTACCTCCGTGAAAATAACCAAATTACTTTACATAGAAATTCTGCCACCTTCCACTGTCAAAAGTTATTTCACAAAAATGCCAGAAGTATTCCATTACCCAGGCTTCGATATGGGGTGTACACAACAGCACTGACCACAACACAGGGGTTTGATCTTGTGCTTCTTACTGAAAAAAAAAGGAAAATCCTGCCCCTGGAGATAATTTTCACCCCTACTCCATGCCCTAGATGTAATAAACACCTCGATACTGACATGAATAATCTGGCTGTCAGAGAGGCATGAAGTAAGACAATGGGTACATCTCCCTGCTCATTCATGTGGTTTGTTTTGCACCATTCACTGACCTCAATCTTCTAGTTTACTGCTTAGGAGGTAAACTGCTGAGCAGGCTGCCTGTATTGTGAATATGTCTTATACAGCACACATTAGTTACAAATCCAATTGAGCCACACATACTCCACAAAGGAGCCCAAGATTGTTTATGATTGCTATTGTATTCATTATACCTATTTATAACTATCATCATAGTAACTGGGCATAGTTGACATGGGTTTAAAGTTAGGCCAGTAAACATTTCCAAAGAAGTGAGGGCAAGGTAGGTATGTGTGGGTATGTGTACATGTACACGCGAGGGGGTCCACTGGGTTAGTCAGACTACTCTACACTGTCAAGTCTGTTATCTACAGTACCAAGATCTAAGTGATTGTTCTGTGGAGAAGGTGCATTTCCCTCCTCTAATTTTAAATAACGTATGGCTCTTGCTTACATGCTCAGGAGCTGTTGTGAGTTCATTGCATTCAAGGCATATTCAAGAAGGCCTGATTTTCAGAGATGCTGAGCACTTATAACTCCCACTGCAGTCACTGGGAACTGCAAGAGCTCAGCACCTCTGAAAAATGTGCCCACTTCTATAGGAGTTAGGTATATGGGGAAGGACTGTAGGATCAGGTCCTTATTTACTAGAGCTGGGCAGAAAACAGTAATTCTGTTTCATGGGAGATTTTTAGATTTTGAAATTTGGTTTCAGTTCAGAATGAAAACTTTCCAAATTCTTTGTGAAATGTAATTATTATTCTCCATCCATTGCTACTGGCAGCCCCAGCAGGCTTCCCCAGAGCCAAGGACTTTGCAAGGATCTGAGAGCTCAGGTTGATGAGGAGCCATGAATCAGGTAACCAGGGGCTCTGAAGCTCTCAGCTCCCTGTCATCCTGCCAGGCAGGCTTTGGAGGAGTCAGGAGGACAAGCTGGCAGAAAATCAGGCATGTTTCAAAAACTACTTGGCAGGCAGGGTTCCATCAGAAACCTGCCTGGTTTCATTGGAATTTCATTGAAATTGACATGGTCCTGTGGAGCATTTTGATTTTGACGAATCAGAACATTACGACAAAAATGTGTCCTAGAAATTTCATGGGACAGCTCTAATATTTACATTTTTGGAGGCATTGAGCTTGACACTTCAAGACTCATTGGTTTGCATTGCGAACGTAATGATACTTACCTTTAGCTCCTTCTGCGTGAGATTTAAACACTTTTGCAGTTTTCCAGATATTTTGTACGGAAGATTACAGCACCTGAGCAATAAAATCACAGTAATCGTTTCTCCCTGGCCTAGAAGAAACACATGACTGTTAAAAAACAAAAGTAACAGTTAAACTGCTTCTATCCTATCTAGCAGCACAGGCTCATTATAAATAAAGACAAACAAGTGCAACATAAAATAGCCCCCAAACATTTATTCTTTAAAAATGATTTTAAGTCTGTTTCTAAAATTGTTGACAAATCTAATAAAGTTAAATGAAAAGAAATGTCAAGAAGGAAACCAATTTAAAAATTAACAAAGCCCAACATAAATTTGCAATTGCATATCCATTAAAGGTCTTAAATAGGGTTAATTTTAGCATGGAAAGAATTAACACTATTGGAGCTTTAGCAAGAACAATTATTATCATTGCAAATTACTTAAACTATTAAACTGAGAATAATTCAGAAATATCATTAGCAGTCAAATTACTTAAAAAATCCTTGTTTTCCTTCTCCTTTGTTTAATTTAAACTTAATGTCTGCTTATTCTCACACTAGCAGAAAATGCTGATAAATAATTCCAGAGCATGCCTAAACATCTCCCTTCACAGCAAGCTTCTAATTTGATCTCGGGAGACCCTTTCTTGGTAGCTGAATAAAATATTTTCATTTATTCTAGGAGAGGCTACATCACCATACGTTTCTAATCTCATGTTGCTTGGTAATGCCGCTAGATGAGGTCCTCAGCAAATCATTAAACTTGTTCAATAACAATGTTACAAAACACAAGAGATTTGCCGTTAGTGAAACAAAGAAAATTTTCAAATGGGGGATAGGTGAGGGGAGCCTTTAATAAGCTAACTTGAGTTTCTAGGGCAGTTTCAGAGATTATTTAACATTTTAAACTTTCTAGCATGCACAGTACAGGAACAAAGACTTCAATGCATATGTCAGAATAGTTTGAAAGGGCTATACTTTCACATTATGGAAGAATACATTGCTTTGCTGCTAGAATCAAGAGTCAGCTCACTGTGCCATTACATGTTCCCTGCATTTGAACAAAATGCGGCCTTTTGAAATATTCAAAAATTTAATTTAGCAATATTCAACTTTTAATAAATATCTATATTACCTAATGATCAGATAAAGTAAATGCCTTTGCCATGAGATTCATGAATCATCGAGACCTGATTTGATGAGAGGAAATTAAACACTTGATACAATTAATCTTTCTTATTAGGCTAGAAATTCACGATTTGCACTCCTAATAAATATGATATTAGATTGCATATGAATTAATCACATGAGATTAGTACCTTTTATATAGAAAATAATATTGGACTTAATTGACCCGGACTCTGTCTTTTCTGCTCTAGCAGGGGCTAAGAGGAAGTGGTACACTGTCCTAGGGGATGAAAGACTCACAGTGCTCGACACTCATCATTCTTGTTTTGTTGTTGGTTGATCACATTTATTCTATATCTATCAAACAGTTTGCTCTCTGAAAAAAGTTTGGTTGGCCAGATGTTTAGGATCAAATCTAAGACCCCTCTTGCAATAGTAGGTAAGACTGCAAAAAGGCCAAAACTGGAAGTAGGCGCTTGCATTAATTCCAGTTTGTTAAGCATTTTAATGCCTTTGAGTTCAGGAGAATGTTTAATTTAACCTTGCAATTTTTGCATTTCATAACACACTGGGAAAGGAGAACTTCATTTGAGGTTTTCAGTATTTCATATACAAAATTTCTTGCTATAAAATGTTTTTCACATTTGTACTCAAGCAAAGAATGCAGCTGATTAGAAATTTTCTTGCTGCTGCAAATCCATCTTCTGCACTGATAGTCTTAATCTTGAGCCATTCTTCCTAGAGAGTCTTTGCCCTGAGCACTTCTTGTCACTCCTCCACTCAGCATGCAATTCCTGAAAGATCTTAAACTGCATTAAAGAAAATGGTCAGCACAGATGTAGCTCATATAAAGGAGATCTTCTGCTAGGGTGAGCGGGTGTTATTAGCCCATACTCTGCAATCATCTCAATAATTACCATATGAAGCTGGAGAGTAGCTGACATGCCATGTATATATTTGGAGTTTTCTGCCAAGCAGGCAATGCAGCTTTTGTGGCTATTTTTACACTTAATATTGAAACCAAATTTATTAGATGATTATATATAAATAATGAAACACACCTGGCTGATTACTGTATAAAATAGTATTTGATTAATTTTGCCATTGTTTGCTGAATAACATATTCAATGGATAGTATGATGGGGTATACAAACTCCACATGGGGCAACACGGTGTTAATGAATTATTGTGGGCTCAGCCAGCCCCACCTCACCTGTGAGAAACGTCAGACCTGAGCGAGAAGCTTAAAAAGGGAAAACATCTCACAGTTGGAGCCCAACCAAAGAGGAGAGCACCCCACTAGTCGTCAGCTCCTGGACAGATGGATGGCTGACAGCAAGAGATCCTTGGATGACTTCTGCCTGACAGCACCTCCCTGAAGGAAGGGAGGGCCCTCATCTTTATTGGACCTATTTTTTTGATATTAGACTGTGAGCTCAGTTGGGGCCACAATTTAACAGAAATACTCTGACGAAAGAGATCCTTAGCTCATATGAAGGATCAATTAATTTGTGTTCATTTCTTTTTTATATTTGTTGGTAAACCAGGGATGAGTGGACTGTTCAGGGCTCAGCCAGAGGGCTGAGCCTTTTGCAACTGGACAGACATGGTGGAACACCCAGATATTATACAACAGAGGCTTGAGTGAGTGCAGGATCTAGGGGATAACCTGTGGAAGAAACGTGGTGACATCGATTCAACTAGCTTGTGTGTGTCTGTGTGCATGCATGCATGTGTTCATTTGAGCAATGCTTTCATTTTGCAGGCAAATATCACCCCAGGCTGTTGTCTCATCAGATTTTACAAGCCAAGCATGGTTGAATCTGGTCAATAGTGGGTGACTTCCAAGGAAAACCTAATATGCTGCAACAGGTGGCATTGGCAATTCATTAGTGTTGCTTCTTCCTCACAGTCAGAAATCAACTAACGTAGCAGGATAGTGCTAAGGGACACATTGTTATTGAAAGTACTGATGTGAGGATGAAACATAAAATGGAAGCCCTGATAAGTTGTAGTAATTAAAGACTGTATTGCACATTTTACCATCCCAGCCTGGGTAATTACAGTCTTACCTACTGAAATAAAATCCCTCTGTTTCATCAATTGGATAAGGTTTCTTCTTCACTGTCTGTCCTTAGTCTCTTGTGTACGGTTGCTGGTGCAATTATCTGAGTGCCACAACCCACTCCACGTCCATTTCAGTGGTTGTGAAGAAATGTTCTTCTCCTATTTAATCATTGCAATTCTGTAAATGATTTAATGCTTGTGAAAGGTGCAGTATACACCATTACATTATAATCATTGCATTTCAAAATTTTCAAGTGAAGCACGTGTCAAAGCTATTTTTGCCAAGTAGGCAGGTAATGGAATGTTAGGATTTCCATTGGGCAGTTATATAGGACAGTGCTTATTTCACACAGGTCATCTCACGTCCTGCCATGAGGCATGCTACAAGTTCAGCTCTCTTCAGCATTTATAAATCACAGAAATGATTAATTGTCGGAGCAGATTTGATTATCTGATATATTTTTTTAATTGAACGGGTAACTGAACTGATTGACTGCAATGTGTCCCTTGCACAGAAGACATATGGAACTACCTTAGCTTTGATCAAGAGAGTCTACAGATAGATTGTATAGCCACAATGATTTGTGATTAAAATGTACCAGAGAGAGAGAGAGAGAGAGAGAGAGATCTGCTCAAGATACTGATAACTGAAATCATATTTCCCTTTGAAATGTATGTGCAAGTCTTTGAAGCTTCTATACTACTAACTGCACACTGATTGTTACTGTCATCTGCCAGAAGTGTCTCTTCCTGTTTTCCTCAAACAATTAACTAGGTTTCAGTCTTAGGACCTTGGATTATCACCTGTCCCCCCCCCCCTTCTGAAAAAATGTGGGGAGCAAATGTGTAAGGAAAAATAGTATTCTGTATACTCCCCTGGCTAATCAACTGGGAGAAGCATCTCTGCACAAATTACTTTTATTATTGTGGTGGCACCAAGGAGTCATGAACAGGACTCAGTTGTGCTGGGCACTTTACAAAACAGATAACAAAAAGATTGTTCCTGCCCCAAGAAGCTTACAATATAAGTATAAGACAGGAGACAACAGGTAGGTACAGACTGAAGTGGGAACACAAGGAAACGATGAGACTAGAGTGGCCATCATGATAGACAGCTGGTGTCCATGGAGCATTGCCTAACTGTTGTCAAGTATTTTTTGTAGGCATCACAACAAAGGAAATTTTGAAGGAGGAACTTGAACATGGTTTTGCAGCTGTTGGGACATCCTGCCTTGGGATCTCCAGTACAGTTCTGGGCCTGGCTGGACTTTGGAGAAGTCTCTACACATGGCAGACATGAAAATTCCAGAACAAGTTGCTTTCACTACACAGCATTTCTCCACCATAGGATTTTCAGGTTTGGTGCTTGGTTTTCCTGCAAATTACTGACCTACTACCAATTCATCTTTCAGGAGGCCACTAATAATACATCTCCAGGGGGGACAACTGATACAGGTACATCATGTTTTTGTATAAAATTTTGTGGGAATTTTTTTTCCCAGGGGAAAGGAAGAGCTGTGCCCTAGTGTTTAGGACAGTGGTTCCCAACGTGATGCCTGTGGGCGCCATGGCGCCCGCCGGGGCATTTATGTGCGCCCGCCTAGTGCCCAGCAGGGGACCTGCCGGGGACAGAGAACTCAGGCTGCGGGCGTGGTGTTCTCTGTTCCCGGCAGGTGCGGGGCCTGCTTAGTTCCCAGCAGGGGAGAGAAGCTGCGGCCCTGGGGACAGAGAACTCTGGAGCTGCAGGCACTGATGTTCTCGGTCCCCGGCAGGTCCGGGGCCCACCTAGTGCCCAGCAGAGAAGAGAATCTGGGGCCCCGCGCCTGCTGGGGACAGAGTACTCCAGAGCTGCGGGCACCGGTGTTGTCTGTCCTCGTGGCTTTTCTCCGGCTTCTCTCTTCTCTCTGGATTCATATATTATGTAATATTAAATATATTTTTTTGTATTATTTAATGTACAAATACAAAATAAGCCTTGAAAAATTGTTGGTGCCCGCCACGCTCTTCTGAAAACATGAATGTGCTACTGGTCACAAAAAGGTTGGGGACCACTGGTTTAGGACCTTTGATCTTAGTCTGAATCTGAGGGCATAATTTGTCCATTAATGGAAACACATTGTGCCCTGTAACTTTTGAAAATAACTGACACCAAGAGCTCAACCAGTGGTACACTGAATGGGACTTGTACACTGGTCATTGTGTTCCTTGTACTTTGTTTGATATAGTATGTGGAGATGGTATTTATTGAGCTGCTAATACCCTTTTCTTTGTGAACTGATTAGCTATGTCCTTTCTGGTTTCTTTTATATGTAAAGAGTAATCTGAAACAGTTCTGCTCTTTATAGAGCCGTTACTATCTACTATTTAAAATAAACCTGGCTAGTTAAGCTTTAGTTCAGGCCCACGTATCTTTTACACTCTCTTTTAAATTAAAGCAAATCCTGAGAAGTAAAAGTGATGAGGGCATATAGATGGAGATTCCCTGTAGTCAACCTGGCAGTTCTGCTGAGCTTTAGCTACAAAGCATATTACAACACTTTGGGTGGGTTCTTTTTTGAGACACTGCCTATAACACTGCCTGCCAAACAGAAGTTTCAGACAAGGGGGTGGGCACCTAGCAACTTTCATCTTGGAGGTGCCAATGCAGAGGCTGCTAATTAGTGAATACTTTGTATCAACTACATGTAGAATTCCATATCTTGCAGTTTGAAAAGTGTACATTTCCTTTCTGCCAAATTGGACTCCATATGAGCATTGGGTAGATCCAATTAATGTCATATAACCTTGCATATTGTTTTTGTACATACTATAACATGATATGCTTAAATTAGGACTATTTTTCAGGAGATGTGCTCAAGTTTAAATGGGGGGTGAGATAACCCACATGCCTTTCATCTGAACCAGACTGAAGCCTTATTTTATTCTAAACTTGATTATTCAATAAGGATATCACATGACCTCAGCTGGCTTCTGACCTCCTTTATGATTCACACATTCCCCTCCAATCTCAGTCACCCCTGGCTCCCTCTGCTCACTATCAAGCTATGACAACTTTCTGGCTACCTGCTACCTTAAAATGCCTTGTGAGGTTTACTTGCTTCATTGCAATGAAATGGCCTCGGATATGCCATTTCAACTGAAGGTGAAGTAGATGAGTTGCTCCTAAAAAGCTCAGATAAGCACTCAACTTCTTGATTTTTAGCTGAAGTAAACTACACACTCAAATACTGTGAGGTTCTCATCATTAGTCAGAAGTGAAGGGAATTGTTTTTTTATCAAAAGACAGGCAGAGATTAAGACATTCGGTTCATCAGTCAGAAAACACTAAACAGTATGGTGCCAGCAAGGGTGCAGATGCTCAGTTTCTAAAGGAGACATGATAGAATAACTTCAGCAAACTTGGGATGAAAGCTGGTAGCAAAGTGGATAGATGTGAACAGGTTAATCACATGCAGAGATTTTGGTTCAGATTTGGAGGGTTACATACAGAGATTTATAGACGCTTGTGCATGGTATCTAGACAGATAAATATGATACATAGGAAAACAGTGCAGACAGAATATAGCAAGGGAATGTAATATTAGAAAGCTTCATAAAATAATAGGATTTCAACAAGGAGAGAGGGGACATGAAGAGGAAAACTGTTGCAAACATTGTGTGTGGTATGAAATAAGACACAAAGATCAGTGTGGGAAGGAGAACGAGAGAATGAGGCACATAAGAGAAAGTCGTAGGAAGTGAAGAGAGATATGGCTGGGGGAAAATTCTAAAGAGCTATGAAGTAGTAAAAGATGGGAAGCCAATGGAATTCAAGAAGGAGGAGCAGGTGATATGGCTGTTGAGGAGATATGTGGTTAGAATAATCATTTCATAGAACTAGAAAGGACCTTGAAAGGTCATCAAGTCCAGTCCCCTGCCTTCACTAGCAGCACCAAGTACTGAGTTTGCCCCAGATCCCTAAATGACCCCCTCAAGGATTGAGTGCACAACCCTGGGTTTAGCAGGCCAATGCTCAAACCACTGAGCTATCCCACCCCCATAATTTTAGCATTAACAGTTTGGAGGGATTGGAGAGAGATGTGATATGCAGGTCAGAAAGGAGGAGGTTATGGTAGCCACGGTGAGAGAGGACCAATGGAACAAAAGATCAGGACTGCAGGTCCTGCAGCTCAGGAATGAAGAGCACAGCAGGGAATTCCAACAGTACATGCCCACCTTCATCTTTGGGTATGGAAAATGGAAAATTAATTATCCTGTGCTACCTGCTCCTGCTGCCTGACTCTGACCTCTTGATAACCTGCCTGCCTCCTGACCCCTGACTCTGTGTGCCCTCTGGCCTGCCTCAGATTCTGCTCTCCATATATCCAGACTGGGCCTGACTCCTCACTCCCAACTCCTGCTCTGACCACTTGGTCAGACTGCCCACATCCATGTCATGACAGCCACAAAGCTGCTTCACATGATGTGGCAGCTGTAGGTCTACGCATTCAGAGACAATACATTTATGGGGGTGGCGGGGGATTACCCCACATGAATGTACCCATCAATGAACCATTACTAGCAATCTGATCGAGTTCTCACTGAAGTCAATGGAAAGCACTCATTGGTACCAATGGGAGCTGGATCAAGTCCTAAGACTCCTAAATCTGTGTGACTGGAGAGTGGTTGAGTAGATATTAACCCATCTGGAAAGCTGCACTTAGTTCTCACTTCTGGCTTTCCAGTTTATATAGCGGTTACCAGCAGGTACAGAAGTCACCTCTGGCTAATACAGTTCACAAGCAGGCAGGAGGGGATGTTATATGTACAATGAGCTGGGGAAGGGACTTGGTGAAAGATGGGAAGCTGGTGAGGTGAGCAGGAGAAAGAACAAGCTTCTAAATATCCTTCTTTGTGTAATTCCTGTAAACAGTTGGGCCCTTGTTTACCATGCCGAATACAACAAGAGGGTGTTTAATGAATGTTCCCTGGGCCATATACAAGCTATTATTCTAGATATCCATACTACAGTTTATGAACAAAGTACACTGATGGGGTTAAAGTAACCAATGCTTGAGCTGAACATATTTCAAATAATTCGATAATTAAAAAGGAAAGACTATGAATTTGGTAATTTCATAGTCCTTGTGATTTATCTAACAGCTCAGGTATTTTAATATTTATGCATATATCTCAAGTTGTTAAAAAGAAGCCCCTCTATTCATATCCTTAGAAAAAAAATCAAGCCAGATAGGTCAGGTCTGTTTCTGTTTATCATGATTTATCTATCTTTCAGTGAGCCCTTCGGTAGTTCTGACAATAATCCATTATCTCTACACCTTTCTGAACATCTGAAGTCATGAAGTGACTGAAATTTGAAAAATGAGCACAGAGCATGCGACTTCCATCCTGCATGAACCTTAAATCACTATATATGCCATATAAAGTGATGGTACTTACCTTAAATGCTGTGTTCAGTGCTGGTCATCGCATCTCAGAAGGATATAGCAGTAGAAGAAACAATCCAGAGAAGGGCAGCTAAAAGGAAGTCTTTTCCTTATGAGAAGAGATTAAAAGGATTATGATTCCTTAGTTTAAAAGAGGAGGTTAATAAGAAGAGACGTGATAGAGATATATAATTTAATAATGAAGAATAATACAAAGGGTGCTAATATTACCAATTTACATCTTGGTCTTTATTCTACAATTCCTCTTAACAAGCTGCTATGTGTATGATAGGAATACAAAATGCCAGCCAATTTTCTTCTCCCAAAGTGACTATGTTTGCAACTGGTGAAACGATCCCTGTATATACAGCAAATCTGATTTTAAACGTTTCTACCCACTTTTACCCCTTCTACCTATAGTCCCCATTTTACATGTATGGGATATTTCTCGCACTGATAAATCAGTATAAATGGAAGGAACTTTAAAGGCATGACACTATATAATTCTATAAAGGATTTCTGGGTCTTTTGGTGATAAGTTATTATATAAATTGCTGCTGGCTTTATTTTATTATTATGGGCCAAATTCCTCAGCAAACTAAATTCACTGACTTTAGTGAGATGTGTGTCTGGTTGGGAACTATGGCCCTAGTTCAGCAAGATACAGTAGTAAGATATGAATATACTTAACTACCAGGATCTGCCAGATGTAGCATTTGTGGGGTGAAATCTTGGCCATGTTGAAGTTAACAGCAAAACTCCCTCTGACTTCAGTGGAGTCAAAATTTCATTCCAGGTGCTTTTAAAACCCATCTGTAACAAGTCTTCCTTAAATGGCATTACTGATAACTTGTTCAATCTGTCTTTTCCTATGGCTAATCTTAATTTGATTATTAATCAGAACTATTCTGGGAAAGAGCGATCATCTTCACTGTTTGTGGCAGCAAGAGTATATTCAGGCAGATTATGAAAGCTGTGTCTGTATTTCACAAAGTGAATTGAAATTCTGTAGCGGTTAAAGATTTTGTTTCTTTGTCCTTTACAGTTACAAAACTGAACATGTTCCATACATTTGTGCTATAACACTCTTGGGTATGAGTTCTGATTTTTCACGGCTTTACATCTTGTGTATTCCATAACACGTATAAAGAATACAGTGTGAGTATAAAATGCTACCATTCTAATTTGCACCCACTGCATATGTGTATAGGTGCAAAGACAGTGGAGAATCAGGCCCTTGTCGTGTTAATTTACTACAGTAGTTTGGTATACTAACTGAATGATTAATATAGATCGGCATTTCAGTGTAGAGCAGCATTTCAATATAACTTCAGGTCTTTTAAGCTTCTTGGCAGTGCTGTGATTCATCTATTAAAGGACTTATTTCAAGAATGACAACACTGAATATTTTGTTATAAAATCATATCAGATTATAGAGAGGGCTACTGGGATATCAAGTTTTTTAGGATAATCAAATTGCTTGTCTCTGAAATCCTCATTAACACTTTTTTTTTGTAAATATGAGTGATGTGTTTCTCTCCTGGACTTGACCCACGGTTCAAAAAAAGAAAAATAAACAAACTTGGAACCAACAAGACACGCATGCTAAATGTTACAACTCAGTCTGTTATCTTTTGTTTCAGATCATCTCATCATTCTGCTATACTTCAGCTATTTAGGATGTAAAGCTCTTCAGGACAAGGATTTTTCTCCTTACTTTCTGTAAATCACTGGTGTGTGTGTGTGTGTGTGTGTGTGTGTGTGTGTGTGTGTGTGTGTGTGTGTGTGTGTGTGTGTGTTCTTTTCTGGTGAAAAAGTTTATCAAAATTAGGGTTTTCCTCTTTTTTTCTTCATTTTGGGGGTTTTCCTTTTAAAATAATTGTTGTTTCAAATTGAAAAGAATGGTTCTGTTTTGAGATGAAAACTTGAATTTTTTTTGACAAAAATGGTAGTCTTTCACAGATTTCCCATTTTGTCAAAAGTGCAAGGTTTGTTGTTTTGGTTTGTTTGGTTTTGGCAAACAAATTTGGATAGAACATTTTCAACTGGATATAGCCTGTGTTTTATTTGTACAAATTCAAAAGAAACAGATGGCTTTGTGATTGAACTCAGCACCACAAGCTCTGGACAAGCTAGAACAAAATACTGCATGCAATAATATTATATTGTAGTTGTTTGTTTGGAAAGCACCCAGAGATGTTGCTAATATTAAGCAAGTACTAATATTGTATCCATGTCATGCAAAAGAGAAATTTGAAGAGGATTTTCCAGGATGGTCTCAACTGGCAAAGATTTAACAATCTTTCTTTTTTTTTTTTTTAGTTTGACATTTGATAGTGACATAGTGGGCAATAACCATTAATTACTCAAATACAAGATGTGTCCGATGTGGAATCAGCACATCTTTTTAAGATCATGAACAATCACTGACAAAACTTGGAACCCCATTAAGATTATACACTTTTTCCCCCACAAACGTTCAGTGATAAGTATGATAAGCTGTGTCTTCCACCATTGCCCTACTCAGCTAAGTGTTCAGCTAAAAAGTGATCAAACTGACTAACGTGCTATAATTCTAAGAAATTCATCATTGAGTGGTGACCCAGTTTTTTCCTCATTATCAGCACCTAATGCCAGGCCCCACTGAGAAATAAACAGAACTTTAACCACCCACTTAGACAATTTTCTGTAATATGTACAATGCTTCACTTAATTGTATTGCGTTCTATTAATCCAAATAATTCAGGTTAACACTGAATTTCCAAAACTGAGTGTTCACTAATTAAAGCAAGATGTGTAAGAAATCTGATTATGAGGACACTGCAGATTTCTCAAAAAATGCAAGTAAAGAAAAACATGAAATAGACCAGAAACTATGTTGTAGATTTGTGAGCCTGATTCTTTCCATTTTATACTGGATTCTCTGCCAGCTTTATTATTTTACATTAGGGAAAGTTCATTGTCTTGAATTATTTATTCCTGATTTACACCAATGTTATTTAGAGGTGAATGAGGTCTATAGACTCACTGTTCTAAAGATTTCAAATGACTACAGAAGGCAGGATGTTATTCTGGCAAATTGAAGGCTTCTTTTAAATGCAGTGCAGGGTCACCAGTTCATACCGGGAAGCCATGTTTGTACTGAAAGACTTGACAACATTATGCATAAATCTGAGATATTATTGCTTTTAAATATAGCCAGACCATTGGGCTAAGCTATAATAGTAGAAGCTCCTTAGGCTGTTTTGTGATTTATCACCATTTGGATGTTACTTCTGATTTGACTGCCTTTCTGTGTTGTTACGAATCTATCTGTAATATTTATAACAAATTATTTTATGTATCAAAAACTGATGAAAAGATGGACCAAATCCTTAGACCTGGCTCCAGATACTCACTGTGATGCAGCTGGAAGACTGCCCTAAAGAGACAGCCAAAGAATACCCCTGACGGAAAGGAATCCTTGAAAGGATTGTAGATCCAACATAGGTGCCTCTGCCCTATGAACTCCTGCACAATCTGCAGAGAGAGAATGTTGAAGGGGCTGTTTTTAGGGCATGCCAGAAACACATGGTAGCAGGAATGGTGCACATGGTGCTCCCCCTGATCACTGCAGCTGTCCCCATGAGACTACCTCTGCCCCCATAACTTAGAGCAGTGTTTCCCAAACTTTTTTGGCCACGGAACACTTATAATATTCTTTTGTAGTCATTTGGTTTTCAAATAAAAAATGTGTTATTTATGCTCAAATATGTTTTATTTTATAAAACAAAGCAAAAATACAAATTTAAAATAACTTGAACTAACAATTTCTAACTGGAAAGCGCGTATAAAGTAGTAGAAAAATCAAATGCGAGAGTCAAAATTAAAAACAGTGTTCTACTTAAAAAAACCTGTTTTTATATATACACAAACAACAAACAAATTAGATTTTTACTAGGAAAATCTATTTTTATAAACAGAAACACACATTTGGATTTAATGGGATTAGTGTTTCTGCCTTTTTCTATCACAAATTCTCTTAATATTAGGAATAATGGTGGAAAGTTGACTCCTCATGTCAGGTGCAGCATCAAGTCTATTCCTATATTTGGTTTTTGTTGGAGTATAATATGAAAATCCCATCTCACACAAATAAGTTGTAGCAAAAGGAAGGAGCACTTGAACTGCACGTTTAGCCACATTAGGATACTCTTCTATTAGGCTGCTCCAAAAATTATTCAGCAGAAGATCCTTAAACTTTTGTTTCAAATCAGAGTCAGAAATTAAGTCAATTAGGCTTTCATAATCGTGCGCAGTAAAGCCGACTGGTTTGGCTGTAATTACAAACAGATTTCGAACCCAAGCATTATCATCAGTAGTTGTAGGAAAATATTCTAATAAAGAGGCCTGCAAGTCACGAAAGTGCTGTAAAATGGTGCTGGAAACTTCTTCATGGGCCGTAGAATTTATATCAGTCAGAAATTCATGTACTGTAGGGAAGCAGTCGAAGTTATTCTGTTCTACAGAAGATGCCCAGAATTCCAGTTTCTTTTTTAATGACGAAATTTTATCCATTATAGTAAAAATGGTCACATTCTTCCCTTGCAGCAACAGATTAATTTCATTTAATTTTGAAAAAATATCTGCAAGATATGCAAGTCTCGTTAGACATGAGGAATTTGTCAGACAATCATTAAATTTTCATCCTGAATTATCTGAAGTGAAGAATACCAGTAGTTCACTACGAATCTCAGAAAGCCTCACAAGCACTTTCCCTCTGGATAGCCACCTCACTTCCATATGTAAAAGAAGCGCTTTGTGCTGACTACCTATTTCCTCACACAAAATTTTAAATAACCTGGATTGAAGTGGTCGAGATTTGACAAAATTGATAATTTGTACTGCTTCATCGAGCACAATTTTCAGATATGCTGGTATTTTTTTAAATGCAAGTGCTTGTCTGTGTAGAACACAATGGCTCTTAGTGCTTTCTGGTGCCACACTTATGATTCGCGTTACAGCTCCCTTCATCTTCCTGATCATTGCCCGAGGACCGTCAGTACATACATCAATACATTTACCCCAACTAATTTCATGCTTTCTGATAAAATTGTTGATGCAGTTGAATATTTCTTCTCCAGTTGTGTTGCTTTGCAGGGATTCACATAAGAGCAGGTCCTCTTCAATAATATTATTAAATCTATATCAGACAAATACTAGTAGCACAGCAAGTCCTGAAACGTCAGTGGCCTCATCTAGCTGCAATGAATACTCATGGCAAATTTTCTGTCGGCAAACTAGCTCTTTTTCTATTGATATTTCTATCAATTTTTTTACCAGACTGCTCGCTCAACATGCACGTTACAATACCTTTCACGCAAGGCTTGATAAGCGTTTCTCCAATAGCGTGAGCTTCTCCAGCAAGCGCTATATGGTAACTTACTTGATAAGATGCCTCTGTTGCACTTTTGTTGTCTGTTTTAGCAATTTTAATCATTGAATGTTTACAATTTCCAAGTGAGTCACACTTCCTCTTGAAAAAACTTTTTTTGTCTTTGTATTCAGCACACTTGGTTTCCAAATCCCTATGAAGTTTAGCAAGAGCCAATGAACTGTTTGCTAGTATTCTGTTGCACACGACACACTGCTCATCAGGAACATCTTTATTTCCAACACACGTAAAACCAAAAGACAAATAATTTTCATCATACTTTTGTTTCAGTCTTTTAACACCTGCTTCTTCTTGTTTTTTTTATATACTTTGGTGGAAATTCTTTCACCTTGGATAACTTAATAGTACTAACAGATGTTTCAGCAACAAAAGACTGTGATTGTTCATCCTCACTTTGAAGTGTCACAATATTTTGCTCGTTTATTTCTGCCATAGTTGGAGTACCAGAATAACTTGCTTTTTGTTTCAAAGTTCCTTCTTTTAGCCACAAATTCATGGTGATTAGGTTTAGTAACAATATTTAGAAATACTGATTTTTGTCAAATTTTGTTTGTCACAAATATTTATATTGTTTTGAGTGAAGCTAGGTTAGTTGTGCTTATGACACACACGGTAAAGACCCACAAGTTTGAATATGTTATATTCAACATGGCGTAAAGAGAATGGTGTGTGCATACTACTGCAGTTCGTGCAGCCGCAAGCAGAAGGGGTATGATGTCATTAACTGAAATGTGCCCGAAAGGGATGGACATCAACATGCTTGTGTGCCGCGTTCTCTTTACGCCATGTTATTCAATCCGAGATCTATCAATAACCGGGGAAAGAGTTTTATGTTAAATTATAGTCATTCAAAAAGAGTTGTAAACTATGCTTCAAATATGCCAAATTTAAAATTAAAAAAAAAATTAAAGACCCTTTTTTTAAAAATTATGATTCTTTGACAGAACACCTATTCACATCGTGCGGAACACCAGTTTGGGAAACACTGACTTAGAGCATTCCTTAGGCTGTTCTACATTTACACTAACAGCCGTTTCAGCCACTGTCTGGCACAGCATGAGGGAAACATCAAAGTGGCTAATGTACTGGGACAAGGATAATCTGTAAAGGACAAGCAATCTGTAAAGGGTTAACAGGTTCCTGCCTGTCCTGCTCGGGAAGGTCATAAAAGGAAGGGGAAGCTGTGGCAAAAGGGAATAGAGAGGAAGGAGTGTCCTGTTCCCTCCTGATGGTTAAAGCAGAGAAAACCACTGGCCATTATTGCCCTGTGTTCTTCAGTTGATTTGATTTTTATTTTGTGATGTACTTTGTGGACAATAAAACTAGCTATGTGGAAAGGGCCTTAACAGACCAATGCCTGAAGCTTTATTTCCCTTCTCTGGCTGGTGAAACTGCCCACCAGCTTAGAGGTATCCTTCCCCCAACTCTCATTAGTTGCACTGAGTGTAAACTTGACACAGATGAAGATCAGACTCATTATATCTAAAAACATAGTAGACCAAACCCAAGCTGAACTCTACACTAAGAATAGCCTTGCCAGAAGCAGTATATAAAGACCTGCTGAGTACAAGTTCAGGTTCCGATTTGGCACTGGAAACCAGAGGAGTGGTCACTAAAACTGAATGATAGACTGAGGGTGGTTTTTTTTTTAAATAACAGCTGCTCTGTTTTTTCTCTTACTGCAGTTTTATTTTCGTTGCATTATTGTACTTTCATCTTGATGACATGGCTATTATTTTATAGCAGTTTCAAGCAGTTAATTAATGAACTGCACACAAGCGACATGACACCACCTTGCCCAATTATCGCTGGCATCTAGTTTTATGGTACAAAGTACTGCCGCTTTGTGAATTGTCTCAGATTGCAAATTGACTCTGGAAGCAGTTATTTTAATAGCCAAAACAATACATCAATAGTGCTTTAGTGGTGACACGCACCAACAGCAAATTACCATGCCTGATCTCATGGACTTCACCAAAGAACTTTGAGACATCTGATAAAACCCCTTCGTTCTGTGGTTAAGCATTTCTCTTTTGTGTGCCACAAAATCTCATGAATTGCCATACTAATGGAATCCCATATTAACTGGCAATCACTGTCTGTAATGTCTGTATGTTAGAGCATTAGGGAGCAGCGAATGAGGGAGGCCTAGGATATGAAAAGACATAGGGTCAGATTCACCTAAGGATTGTGCTGACTACATAACAGGAAAATATTGTTAATTACTAGAAACCAAACACGGTAAAAGAATAATATTTTAAGGTCAGATTGTGGCTGGCACTGGGTTTTCAAGGAAGGGAGAGGGTACAAGGGGCCCCTTACAATCCATGCCTGGACTCAGAAAGTACAAAGACTGCAGGACAAGTGCTATTGCCAGTGACAGCTACCCTAAAAGGTTGGAGAAGGTGGAAAAGTGAGTAGGTCCCTGGCCCTGCCCTTTCTGACTCCACCAAGCAGAAGCTCTAGCTGACTATGGATGACACGTTGCATCTGCTTGGAAGCTCTGGGATCCACTGTGTTCTGCACTGACCCTATGCATGACTGTGATTTAATGCCACAATATGAACAGGTGTCCATCTCAATCTACTGTACACACTATGTGAAGTACCCACACTATGAGAAGTCCAAACTCACCCCCTTCCTGGGGTTTGGCTTCATTTAAAAAAATCAACCCACATGCTAGCATGCTGGTGACATTCACCTCAAACCTTCTCCCCCAGGTTGTCAGCTACTAAAGTTCTTCCATCAGGACTACTCATTCCACACCCTAGGTCCTCTCTCCCCAGAAAAGCTACTGTAACTTTCACCAGTGACTCAGAAGAGCACACTTACCAGTGTCCAAGCAAGAGGAACATCTGTGAATAGTGTAGGGGTATTTCAGGCAAATGCTCCCAACTTGTTAAATTCACTTTAGACTCCAATGCTCACTCAATTCAACTCTTAGCTATGTTTGTATTTATAATGCTATAAATGCAGAACATTATCCCCACCTTGTTATTTTTATGTGCTACATTACAAATATAACATCAGCTATTTACTTCCAGTGTTCATGGGAAAGTTCCATCAACTAAACTGGATAGAAATATTGCTAATTTTCTTCCTGACACTTTATTCTACATGTTTAATGAAACATATGTGTTTTCTTTAATTAATTTCAAACTAGTGCACAAATTACCAATTATAAATAAGCACAGAATATGCTATAATTGAAGAACAAATTTGTCTCCCAAATTGTAGTACATACACACACAGTATCTCTCTCTCTCTCTCTCTCACACACACACACACACACACACACAGCTTTTCCTATATGAAAAATACGGAGATGAAAACAATGAAAACAATCAAGGTTTCTGTTTTGAAATGAAGTACTTGCATAAGCATATCCTTATTGTAATGTGACTCTGCATGTCAGCATTGTCTGTATGTGAAGAAAAAGTCAGATGAATTGATTTCACTGAGTTTAGCAAAACAACACCCTAATTACTGATGGGCTATGAGAAACCTCCAGAAGTTCAGGGTTCACCCTTGATAAACATCCAAAAGTTCACATGCTTTTCTGAACCTTTAACAAATTTCTGACCAACCTGAAGAACTCCTGTTCACAGCCATGGAACCTCTTACTCATCAACATTCTCATCCAGGCCCACAACAATCTTATTCCTCCACTATCACCCCCGACCTAACAAAACTTGTCTTCCTGGTGACACTTGTTTATATCTTTGGACTTGTTTGTACATACAAACATTTAGCTTGTGCCAATATGAGGTGTGAAACCACCCCATTGTAGCTGACTGCAGACCAACTGTCTATATGGACCTGGGCTGCCATGCATTAATAGTTCGTTAACGTGCTTTGATTTAGTCGTCTTTGAAATGGGAACTGTTAATGCACATCAGCAGGGTCCACAAGGACAGTTAGTCCGTGGCAAGCTAGCATGTGGAAGACTCTTACCTTTGCAAGCTAATTGTTCGTGTAGACAATCCCTTAGGTACAAATGATTCCCATTACTTTAGGATCTGAGCACCTGGTGATATCTGCAACAACCTTGTAGGGTAGGGAAGACAATGTGTGGGAGAAAGGAAGTATGATCCCCATTTTATAGATGGGGTTGATGCCCAAAGAGACTTAGGTCTAATCTACACTGGGGCGGGATCAAGCTAAGTTACACAACTTCAGCTTCGTGAATAACATAGCTGAAGTCGACATACTTAGATCTACTTACCGCGGTGTCTTCACTGCGGTAAGTCAATGGCTCATACTCTCCTGTTGATTCCGCCTGTGCCTCTCACCCCAGTGGAGTACCGGAGTCAGTGGGAGAGCACTCAGCGGTCAGTTTATTGCATCTAGACTAGACATGATAAATCGACCACCGCTGGATCGATCACAGCTCGTCGATCCAGTGGGTAATGTAGACATGCCCTTAGTAACTTCCCAAAGTCATACAGGAAGTTTGTGGCACAGCAGGGAATTGAAACCAGGTCTCCCAAGTCTCAGGCTACTTCTCTAACCATTAGACAATTCTTTCTTGTCCCATATAGCTTTCAGGTTCCATACATACATGCCACTTTTTAAAGCTTAGCTGAAGTGAGGTTGAATCTCTGGTGAAACTCAGTCACTTTGTTTTCAAGTTGTGCGTGTCTCCGTGTGCAGTATGGTTTGGGGCATATCAGGGGCAGAGTGAGCAATGACATAAGGATAGTAAATAAGGAGGTACTGGTGGGTCATCAGAGATACAGCAGCACCTACAATTAATCTTTAGAGGGAAAGAGAATCTCAAAGGCCTGGAAGACAATGAAAAAGACTATTATAATTGGAAGAGGGAAGCTGGAGGCCAGGAAGAGAGGCCAGATAGCTCTGTATGGAACTGGATCTTGGTCTAGGGGAGGGAGGTGACATGGGGGAAGAGAGATGGAGGCAGGAATTGCTCCTGGTCTATTTAATCTTAAAAAAAGATTTGAGTTTTTTTATGGCTACAGAAGACCGAGACCAGAATGTCCCACATGGAATGGTGCAGCATGCTTCCCTCTGTGCTTTTTCACTGTCTCTTTTCCCAATATACTTGCACAGTGGCTTGGCAAAATATTGCTCTTAAAGGAGACTGGTCACTTACCCAGTTTAAAACAGACACCCCATTAGGATTAGACCTCATACTTCACAGGATCTGAATACGTTAAACAGCTCCTCTTTTTACAGGGCTGCTCTGTGATTTTAGTAATGTTGGGTTTTAATATTAAATTATGTTTATTTGGTGGCAGAGAGAAAGAGGTCAAATCTTGCAAGTGCTTGGGGAATTATGATCAAATAAAAGGGATAATAGAAGCTCTAAATCTGAATACACCAAAATAATTCTTAATTCCCAATTGATGGCATATGGACAGAGCAGGCAACTCCATAACCAGTTATCCTGTGGAAGTGGAATTCATACAGGGACTCTGTTTGAAGAATAAATAAACACATGCATGACTGCAAGTGTTTTAAGAAAAAATAATGATCAGAATCTGCTCATGGTTGTGCTTCTAATGCAATTGTTTTAAAATAGCAGAAATACAGGAAGTATATATGCAACACATCTGCTCAAAAATCCCTGCTTTTCAATATGCTAATTCAATTCAGATGCTCTAAATTACTGCTATGTTTGAAGTCACAGTTATGCAGACCTCCACATATCTAAAACTAGAAAGTCTATTTCAGCCTCAGAGATTTTTTTTCTTTAGCTCCTTATTTAATTTATCCTAGCTGCAAAAGGCCTCGATTATTATATAGTTGTCCAGCTATGCCAGAAGGACAGGGGACACTGGCTGTGGTTTAATTAAGCTGCAACTTTATTCCTAAATATCAGGGATTACCTGGCAGATACAAGTGTACAGTACAGGTAATAATTATCATAATCGTTTACATATACCTGGGGTGTGGGGCTGCTGTCAACCCTTCCCCTTTACCCATCCTGGTCCCCAGCCAACATGCTGCTGGGATCTTGCCACCTGCTCCCCACAAATGAGTCTAAAGAAGGGCGGGTTGAATCCATGCTGTACCAGTCACAGAAGCTCCAAATAGCCCCATTCCCCCAGTTTCCACTCCTTTAAAGAATATGTCCTTTAAATCCTTTTCCAATCCATTTTATCTGATCATTGTGTCCCTTCCCTATGGAGTACATGCACTGGACATCCACCACAAGGAGGTGCTAGCAATTAGCTTGGCTGCCTTTCCCCATACCTAGCCTGGTTTCCAGATATCTGCTAATACCCTCTTTAATAACTTTAAATAATCCTTTAACATTCACCTGGGACTTTCTTAGGGACAAAGCCTAGGAGAGAAACCTACAAGTTCTGTATAGGCAGATGATTGCATGGTCCTGCTAACCTATTCTTTAATTCTTGTATAATCTTTTCTTTACAATATGATCCATTTCCATGAAGGACTTCACATTTTTGGATAGCACATGACTTCTTTCCTCTCTAAAGGGGATCCAAGACCTCGCAGTAAACCCATCCCACAAATATGCACCATCTATTTGGCTAGGGTAATTCCAAAGGATCACCCTTAATACCCCCAGCTAAATTGGAGATAGTGCTCTTGTCCAGCCCCCTCATTTGCTACTCGCCTCCCACACCCTGCCTTGGCTCCTGAACGCTGCCCCCAGGGGTCTGCAAGTGGCAGCTAACCTACCCCCATTCTGTTTCCCCTATGTGGCCTTCCCCGACTGCTGTGGCAATTGAGGGCTGCATCGTCCCCAAAACACATTTCACAAGCATGCTTAATTTTGCAGATGCTACGAAAAGAACCACTTTCATTAAATGCCAAGCAAATGTCATTATGGGCCTCAGGAGGGTTTGCTGCAAATGAATAGGCCACTGTCTATGTAACAACCTCCCTCAGGTGCCACTCACACTTCCGCCAGCCATGTCAATCTCCTGTTCTATAATCTGTTTGTTCCAGTGTCCTGGCTCTGAGCAACCCACTGCGCCTTGTAAGCATTTTAGTGCTGAGGAAACAATTTTGGAAGCAATTACCCGGATGACTTGAATTGATTCTCTGTTGACTTCCCCACCCTGAATGCAGCTAGGTCACCACTGGGAACCTTTGCTACCCCAAGATTCATGTTACTTCCCAGCAGAGGAGAATGCATTTAGTAGATAGACAGACCACCCTGGGATCCATCCATTCTGGTCTTGGGTTCAAAACCTTGAACAAGCAGTGAGGACAGGGCAGTAGTATCAGGAGAACAACCTTTCCTTCGATATTTTACCATTTCTACTCCCAGTCTTCCCATTTGGGAGCCTAGAAGTGTACAGGTGTGCAAAACATTTTGTATAAAAAGGTTAACTGAAGATATCTGAACCTGAAAAAATTAGCTTGGGTTGAATGAAAGGTAGAGGTTTGGGTTGGGTTTTATTTTATCTGAATGAGTGTACTACTAGTGCTTAGTTGAATATAAGAATTTGGTAAGGGAGGGTGGTGGAAAATGAGGAGAGTGAGAAGTGGATTAAGCCCCATGATGGCATGTATATTGCCAAAAAAGAAATGTCCTACTTTGAGCAAAAAAGCAGAAAATAAGCATAGAAAAAACAATTCTTCAAGTCTATGGAAAATGTAAAAAGTCACAGATTCAAGATTATTCAAGTTCATACACAGAACAGCTTAGATAAGATCAACCGGATAAAAACCTGTGATATTTGTCATTTTAATTCCGGTAGTGAAGTGTTGTTCTAATTGAGAAGGCCTCAGGGGAATTATATTAATGACATAATGATGGAAACAAAAACAAAGAAAGGATCAGAACTGCTACAAAAAGACAGGAGATTGAAAAAGTCATTAGACGCATGCAGTGGTTATCTTTAAAAGGTTAAGTTTTGCCAACTGTTACTCTAACATAGAATAGCGTTCAAGGAGTCACAATTACCCTATGTATTTCAAGAAAGGAAATGACCATAGTATCTCAGATACCACTTTGTGGTAGCCATTGGAAACCCTTTATAATAATTGTGACAATTTTCTTAAATGGAACCAAACTGTCATACTAGAGTGAGGACTCCTGCAGTGACAGAAAGCCATATCCTTTCTAGAAAACCATATCACTTCCCACCATTAAGTTCCGTGGTACTTTATTGTATATCGCTGTGCCTCATTTTCATATCACTTCTCATTCTTCCACCACAGCCTTGTTGTATTGTCATCTTTGCATTAAACCCTCCCTGTCCCATAAAGGGCGTAATGTGTAGGCCTTATTAAGATACACATTTGTGGAAGAACCCAGAGCTCATTAAAAAGACAAACTTGTATTAGAGCACACTGCGATTCTCAGAGCATTCACAAAATATGAAGCAAATATTGTACTTATAATTGCATTTTAATTGAGCCATATCTGGCATAAAAGATAGTTGCATATGGACTGTCAGCTTGAATAATATTTCAAGGTACATCTTTTAATTTTACTGCTTTTATTGTTACTATTACAGTTTGAGAAAATTTCCCCACAGCTGTTTTTATTTTGTGAAAATCATTCATCCCATGAGCATGACTGTAGCTGTAAGCATTATATAATAAATTCCTATGATCATTAAACACATGTAGTTAAGGACTGTTTTGCATCTATACATGTTTCATTTCCTTGTTTTTTGTTTTAAATTTTCACTCTCTCCTTATTAATTCAATCTATCAACTAGGGCACAAAAGGGAGATCCAAGAATTGGCCCAGTCTGCTGCTCCCCATGTCACTTTTTGTTCTTTTACAGCCTCTTGGCTCCATCCCTGCACACACTGATCTTTCTTCTTCTCCTCCCCTTTGCATATAGCCCCTAGTGACTTTCCAGTCATGCCCTGCTTACATTGCCTGTGCACCACTCTCCCACACAGGTTCCCTGACAGCTTCCTGACTCCCTCACACCAACTGCCTTTTTCTCCCTCTGCATAGATTCCAGTCATTTCATCTTTTCCTCCCCTCCACAGAGTCCCTAGTGGTTTTGTCTCTCACACCTCCTGCTTCCTTACACTATACAACATTCCTACTGACTTTTCCTTGCTCTGTCTGCTCCAAGTCTGACTTCCATTCCTCAGATAAAAACTGGGGGCTTCCCTCCTGCCATCTCTTCTCACACTACTTCTTTCCTTGGCCCCAATCTCTTCTCTCTCTTCCCAGTCTCTCGATTGCTCTTCTTCTCTTCCCAAAGTCTCTAACTGCCATTTTGCCAACCTTCAGAATGAGATTGATATTTAGATGGAAATAACCCACCATTTCTAAATAAAAGAGAAAGCTACCAAGCTTCACCTGGTTTCCACATCAAAACTATGCAAAACAGTATTTTTCCTGATTTCAATGTAAACCATATGTTGCCCCAACCTGTGCCTAAGTTCTCCTGTAAATCATAGAACCAAACAAATTGTTCTATGAATTTGGTCTGAGTATAAACTAAATATGAAATTCAGAAAAAATTGTGTAGTTTCAATATTTTGCACTGATTTACTCCATTTTTTATGAGCACTGAAAAACGCACCAGCATTTTGTTTAGATTTCACTAATTTAGCAATTAACATTTAGCAGCCCAAATGTCTCCTCTCAACCCAAGGATACTAGGGCTATATTTTGATCTATAAGCTCATTGCAATCTCAAAGTTCCTATAACCAAGCTTCTCAATTCTTATATTTTCTGCTGATGCAGGAGCAAGTCAAAACTATGCTGCAAGTGGAAAACCTCCCTCCTCCAAAACCTGCACAATGCTTTCCATTCAGACATCATTTATTGTGCTGTAATTTGTTCCAAGACAATGAGGGAGATGCAAATTCTACAGAGGCATATTAATCTGTAGGTCAAACAATAACAAAATATTGAAAAACTGTCTTAATGTTTTTTTTACAGTGCAGTGGAAAAGCACAGAATTCCACAGAGGGGGGCTGGTGATCCCATAAAGCTAGTGGTTTATTAATGCCACCAAGGCACTGAAACGGAATTTGTTTTATGTCATGTACAACTGTATCAGTGTTGATTATGTGTAACACATTCTTTATGTTTTTTAAAAGGTCTTCATTTTAAGCCCTCTTCCGATGCTCCCTGCTTTTTCCCCATTGGTTTTTAAATGGCAATTGTATTCCAGATGCGGTTTTATATGGCACTTGCAGGCAGCTGCGTTGCTGTTGCCTTTCATTTTTTATTACAATTTTTTGTCAATAATATTAGCCACATTTTTCATTGAAAAGTGAAAGTTATAAATCACTGACTTCTATGGGAGGCAAAGGTGCTCTGTGCTTGCCAAGTGGTGCTCAGAACCTCTTAGGATCAGGCCCTGAATGCTGGTGAAGTGTGGCTAGTTGACAGCAAGTACAGCACTGGCAATGATAGTACAAGCTTTCTCATGCAGCCCCAGCAGTGAGCCTCAACCCCAGCTTGGGGCAACCATCTTTCTGGTGAGGGGCTAATAATAAATGCTATCCCAGCACCAGCCATCACTGATGTTCTTTGGGTGTGGGATAAAAAAACGTAAGCTATTATCACAAGGGGCCAGATTGTGCAATGCCTTGGTGCACAGTGGTGCAAAAGAGGTCTCCCTCTGTTTGCATGGCTTAGGGCTTGTCTACACTGGCAATTTACGGCGCGGCAACTTTCTCACTCAGGGATGTGAAAAAACACCCCCCTGAGTGCAGCAGGTTTCAGCGCTGTAAAGCGCCAGTGTAAACTGTGCACCAGCGCTCGTAGCTACGCCTCTCGTGGAGGTGTTTTTTTAGAGCCAGCGCTCTGCCGTGACTACACAAGCCATGTTAAATCACTGCAGCAGAAGCACTTTAGCGTTGCCAGTGTAGACTAGCCCTTACACTTACAGGAGCAGCCCTATGTGGGTAAGCCCTAGGATATATTGCCTAGGGAGGTTGTGGAATCTCCATTATTGGAGATTTTTAAGAGCAGGTTAGACAAACCCTGTCAGGGATGGTCTAGATAATACTTAGTCCTGCCTTGAGTGCAGGGGACTGGACTAAATGACCTCTCGAGGTCCCTTTAGTCCTATGATTCTATGTTCTAAGGCAAACAGAAATTGCTTGCTGTTGGTTTCCTCCCTGGGAATTTGATGCTGAAAAGGGGGCCTGAAAGAGAAAGAGGTGAAGCTATAGCCCTATCCCTCCTTCTCAGTGGCCTGCAGAGCAGGGCTGGTAGAGCATGTGGAAACAATCCACTACAGCCTGGTGGATGGAACTCATTGTTTACTCCCCACATGTACAGAGCAGCACTGGGAGAGGTTGTGTTACCCAGAGGCATCTCCGCTCCAGTGTTCCCCCAGGGCCAATGAAGTCTCACACTGTTTCTTATGCAGGGCAATTTCATAACTGCCCCCCCCAAATAAATGGAGCATAAACCTCAGCAAAAAGCATAATCAAATACACAGTAGATGTGACTTTAGCTCTTTCTTAAAAAAAGAAGAGTGGTTGACTAATCTCCAAATGCGTTTGGTCCTTTTCTGCTGAGACTGACAAGAAGGATGACAATTAGTTTCAGTTGTGGTTTCTGTGAGTAATATGAGCACCTGTCCAGAAGGAGCTGAACTGAGAGACTTCCAGCTCACTTCACAAAGGCCCCTGAACAGCTGTCATCTGGTAGCTTTCAGACCAGCCAGGTCCAGATTCAAAGTGGTGGCCAAGAAGTGAAGGGCTCCATCTAGATCCCATTAATAAATTTCCCCAAGCTACCAAAGCCCCCTGAGATGAGAAACTCAATGTTAACCTTTTAAAAATGTACGGTTATAGGCTTATTAAGGAAGTGTTGACATTTTAAAAATTATTTACAGTGGTGACATGTTTTCTTATAATTGTTCAGTACCAGTGCTGAGCGACAATAATTTTATGAAATACAGTGACTTACAGCAGAATTAAGCTACTATCTTGTGCTGTATATCTAAAATATTACAGAGTGTACCCAGTAAGTTTCATGAATAAGAATTACTTAATTGGTAGTTGCCCCCTTCCCCACCTCTCTCTGTTATTTAACCAGACTCAACTACAAGCTGGAGCTGAAGGTTTGGGGGAGGGGGAAGGGATAATGCAGTTAAAGCTAATTGTAATCAAGTTATTCCATAGCTGTAGTAATTATAAAGAAAGCTATTGTGTAGCAATTAAAGGAAAAGGGGTTTCTGAAATTGTCTCTAACCCCAGACTGATCCAAGGTTTATATATCCAGAATGCCCAGGGAAAAGATCAGGGTAAGGTGGTTTGTACTGGCAAGAGGTCAAATAAGTTTTGCTCAGTATTCCTTCCCCCCACCATGTCGTCCTTCATAAAAGAAGCCTGAACTTTATTTCTAGAATGCATGGTGTCTTTTTGTACAATATACATCTTTATGTAAGTGTTTTATGTAGAATGAATGCACCAGATTAATTCCCCCACTGCCTAGCTCAAATATTTTCCAAGAGGGAAGGATCAATTCTCAGCTGCAGCAGAACTGCCCCTCAAAGGCTCTGGAGTAGCCTCTGCAGTCCTAGTGCTCTCTGATTTTCAGAGTGAGGACAGAAAGATCTGCACAGTGTAGGATTCTCTGGCTTCTCACTTACCCTGCTTTAAACACCCCCTGTACAATGCCACACAGTGTGCCTCCAATGAACTGTGCTTCACACCTTGCAGGCAGGGCACACCCTCCTTTACACATCACTTGTAATCCTTATCTTGCTCCCCCGCAACTAAACTGCATCAGTTCTGCTGCCAGCAGGCCCTTTGCACCTACAGAGTTGAGGGCAGGATTTGTCCCTGTATGTATATATATTTCATTCAGTTCTTATGCTTACATTTTTAAATGGTAGTTGCTTGCCATTTTACTTAACACTTTTGTGTGCTTAGCAGCAGCAATACCCCCCGCACAAAGGTATGTGACCTATTAAAATGAAAGATTGCCCATTCATGTAATTACAAGTAACAGGAAGCCTGTTGGTGCCTTGTTTGTTAAATTCCATTGACCTCTTTTAAAAAAAAATGCACAAAAAGTCATACTTATTAGTACATCTAGAGCTAAGGGTCCTGCTCTCTGCACATATGTTAGTCATTTACTAAGTTTTTTTCCGCCTTCTTGCTAGAGCTGCAGTGAATTGATAGCCAAATATTCAAACTCTGCTTAAATCCACTTTGGGCTGGCTTGAAAGAGTTTACTAATAACTACTACCATTCTCCTCTTAGGCTTAGGTTCTGGGCCACCATGAGATTATAAAGGGCCTATTTCCGTTCTTTTGGTCATCACCTGCACTGATAAGTGCTACCTTAATGGCAGTGGACAATACTATCTGTGACTCACAGACGATGGGCGCTGAGTAGCATTCAAGTACGTCATCAAGCCTCAGAAAGTGCCAACTGGCTTAGGAAGGATAAGCACATGGGGAAGATAGTGGAGCCATCAAAGGCAGAAGAGTAAAGTCATAGGCTAAATCATGGATTTAACCAACAGCTGCCACAAACCAGAAGGAAGGCAATGGGAAGCCAGCCTCAGTTCTGATGAGAGAAAGTATGACAGAACAAAGGCAAAGCATTGATCCATGTGTGGGGGTGCCGTGAGATCTCCAGATCAGAAGGTGCAACTCCGTGCCATTAAGGAATACAGATGGTAGTTATGATGCTGATATATCAAATCCTTTAGGAAGTACAGTGCCTGTTTGCACCAAGGAAAAGAATGACCTGAAACTTCGTAAACAAATCAGAGGAGGAACATGGACAGTGAGGAGTATGCCTAAAGGGAATCTCAGCATTGTGACCAAAGAATTGGAAAGATGTAAGATATATAGATGTCAGATAGATGTGATGGAATAGTAGAGATCATTTCATGATGATGGATGGATATACAATGTACTACTCAGAATCCAAGAAAAAGGGAGTTACCCAAGGAGTTAACCAACTGAGTGCTTGGACATAACCATATCAGAAATAGAACATCACAATTCATCTTTGAACAAAGACAGTCATTATATTGATCTTACAGGTTAACTCATTTGACATCAGCTGATGATGATGCAATTGATGAGTTCTATGACAAGCTTGAAGAGACACATATTAAAATACCAAGCAATACCCCTTGTAATTGCAGTATGCAAAAGTTGAAAATGTAACTCTCAAAGAAGTAACGGGAAACAATTATTTAGATTTACAAAATGAGAGAGGAAGAAGTTTAGCTGAATTATTCTGCTTTAATCATCCGGGCATTACAAACACAGTTTTCATCCAACATCCTAGACAAAGAGCCAAATCAATTATGCAATGATACAGCAACATTGGAGATTGAGTATCCAATGGACAAAGACTTGTTTCTGAATGCAGACTGTGGGTCAGACCCTCAACTACCAGCCTCAAACAAAAAATTAAAACTTAAAAAGACAAGATATTTGGAAGGACCACTGTTGTTAGATTTGTCCAGAATGGGGTTGAGGCATTGTTACAGGTGAAAAAGGAGAATGACCCAAATGAACTTTGGAAGCCACCAAAGCATACGTTGCAAAAAGTGAGCATACAAGGAACTGAGAAGACAGATCCAAAGGTAGATGAGACTACAGTGAATACATAAAAGCAAAATGCGCAAAACTTGAGAATTATGAAGAGAGTAATAATAATATGTTTACAGTGGTCAGACTTCTTATCAAAATGTTTTTTTCATGATCAAAGAGAATAAAAGATCATAATGGTAAAGTTTTCAGTGATGATGATCATATCATATGCTGGTGGAGAGATTGCTGTGTCAATACGTATGCCTCATTAGAGCCATCTTACAATGCTGGATGTCAGAAAAGAGTACAGACCCACGGCCATCAATCTTATGAGAGGAAGTGGTGCATTTTATTGCAAAAATGAAGCCTGAGAAAGCACTGGGGTACATAAGAGTACAGCAGAATTATTAAAAGTGATTGGTGACCATGGTATTGATCTTAGGTGGAAAATTTGCAAGGATGTATGGATGACTTTATGAAAGACAGGAGACAGGACATATCTTCCTGATATCGCACAGGAACAAAGTTCTGATCTCTACAATCCAGGATCACATGAAGAGATGACAGAAACAGAACTACCACCACCCCAAGCTGGTGTCAGAGTGGGACAAGGCACACTTGATCAAATCATGAAGATCTGTCACATCACTGAAGAATGCAACGAGGATAATCACCCATTGATCTGTTTCATTGACAACTCAACAGTGTTTGATACCATCCAACATGACTATTTCAGAGGATATTAGCCAACATGGAGATTCCAAAGCATCTCCTCAAACTCATCATTAGTCTTTATTGTCAACAGTAGACCATAGCGTGAACAGCACGTGATAGCAAGTGGTTTTCCACTGGATATAGTGTGAGACAAGGATGTATTCTGTCCCTAAGCTTTTTCAACATATACACAGAATTTATTATGAGACTAGCCTTGGAAGGTTTTCACAAAGTGGGTGGAGCTAGGATTTCCATTGGTGGACAGCTCTTAAATGACCTCAGATATGCTGATGACAAGATGCTCTTTCTACAACCACTGATGCAATGCAACAAATGTTGGACTTTGTTCAAACACTTAATGAAGAATATGGACTATCCCTGAATGAGGCAAAAATGAAATGCATGCACAGACACAATTAACAAAAACCTGAGGAAAGTAGACATCATTATTAACAATCAAGTTGTAGATTAATTCACTTATCTGGGATCATAGATATCAGATCAAGGAGGTTATTCCAAAGAAATCAGAAGACTGGGAGTGGCTTAGCCATGGACACATCATTGCTGTGACTGCAAAGATAAACTGAAAAGAGACAGGTTAATGGAAGTCAGTGAAGCTACTCCACACAAATGATGTAAATGAGAGTATTCAAAGGGATATTTTTCCCCAAGTGACCTACATCCAATTCAGTGAGCTCCCGACCCATGAATGTAATTCTTGGATGCATATGTACAGGCAATGGCCTCTCCAAGAATGACCTTGCACGTGTATTGAAACACTTGATTTACTGTGCTGCTCTTGTAAGTCGTAATGGTTTCATGCTAGGAAACCCCAGCTGCATGAAGTTTCCTTTCCAGGAGTAATATATAATACTAAATTAATTGGCAACGCTTGCCCCATTGGCTTGAAACACCATTGTGAACTTGGAATTTGGGAGGTTAGTCAGGCTGAAATGGAGGCACAACTATTCCATCTCTCTCTAGGAAATTGGCATTCATATCACATACAATGTTGTCTTTAAGTCAACTACAGCATCCTCCTGGGTGCTTGTTGCTAATGGATTCACAAATACCATTGTAGTCTGGATTCAATACTTTCATATCCATCAAGTGCACTATTTTCTCAGCAGAAGTAGATATTTAAGATTTCTGGTGACGTTTGACATACCATCATTCATAATGGAGGGGTCTTACTTCTAGGGAATGTGCACATATTCTTGTGCAAAATTTGGCAGTGTCTTGATCACAAATGGATAAACAGCTGCTATTTAAAAGTATAACCTTCAAAAAGCAAAAACCCAATGGCATCATGTGAGAGAAACTGTCTCAACAAAACTGGTGTTGTTTCTCTATATGCTGACTGTGCTTCTTACGACCTTATAGCACACCAGTCTGTTCCCTCTTTCCCCTTACAGCCAATAAACACACACACATATATATTGGAGTTAGGGTGTTTGCTTCAAGACAAAACATTATGATGAAAATTTTCAAACATGGGAACCTAAATTAAAAACCTCATTAATTGGCCTGATTTTAAGAGGTGCTGAGCACCTCCAAAAACTGTTAAATGCACTTACAACTGTGGGTGTTTTGCTCCTTTGTTAATCAGGCCACTTATTTCAGTGTGCAATTATGGATTTAATTGCACCTACATTTATAATAAAGTGGTCTCTCTTTAGAGCAATGACTGAGAAACAGAAGAAAGAGAAAGACAAGGTAGGCACTTCACCTACTTCCTCTCATATCATGGACCAAGATGGCTACAATACTTCTAACAAACAGAAAAATGTACATGTGGGTTCCCACATTCACTGAGGTGTATGTGCATGTTTGTGATAAAAACAGCATCCCTGCACTGAAATTATGACCGGTGAGAAACAGGAGTAAATGGTATTGTGCTCTTTTGAAATCTATACAGGGCCAAATTGTCATCATGAGCCACTCATTTTGTGTGGCAAACTGATTTCCAGCATGAAATATAAGCATGTATGCATTTTACGTGATCAGATCAGACCGTGGGCACCCAACTGCACAATCTGAACACACAGATTTGAATGTCTTTTGGGAACACAACTTGTGCATAGACACTTTGGCCAGTACAATTAGTTGCATGTATGGAAATGAGGATACAAACTGGAAACTGCTGGCTGAAAATATGACCCACAGCACTGGTGAACAATACTGTATTCAGAAATACATAACCCTATGACAGAAACATTATAGAGCGTTTGGAGATTTGAGAGGATAAACAATGCATCAATGTTTATAATGAATAAGCAGGGCCAGATACTTACGTGATGTAAGTTGGTCTAGCTCCACTGGCTCAATAGAGATAACATTAATTTAGAACAATATTTGAGCTAGAATTCATTTACACCAGCTGAGGATCTGGCCCTTATGTTTTAAAAGCTCCAAGAATGTTTTCAGAACATCCAGGGCCAGACTGCGCAACCCTTCTTTTCCTTAGTGAACACTTACACGAGTAGTCCCACTGACTGAAATAGTCTGTCTTGTGTGGGTGTTCAGCAATGTGAATAAGAGCTGCACAATCTACCCTCTAGAATTTGTAGAAAAGTATGTTTCAGTTTTGAAAAGGCTTCTGAACATCTGGAAATGCTGGGATTGTGCTACCCCTGCTCAAATCACGTAAGACTGGAGGTGACTGGGTTCTCACCCCAAAGCAGTCCTTGTAAATGTTATTGTGCCCGAACAAATTCAGACCATTTCCTTTTTCCTTTTGTTTTTTACACTTATCCTCTGGGGAAATTCCACCTATTTTTCTCTCTGAACTTCTGCCCATCAAATGAAAAGATAAAAGAAATTCCTTGGGTAGGTGCACACAAGGGCCAATTTTTGGATCTATTCCGGTCAGGTAAACGTGCTGCTGCTGCTACCCTTTCCATTCTTAACCGTTCTGTGACTTTCACTCCCTCTCAATCCATCCCTGAGTAATTATTCTATTTACAGCTTTTCTTTTGGCTCCCTGGTCCCTTGGAAGACGGCGATGCAGCTTTTCAAGCACTGACACCCGTTCCACTGCACAGATAAGCTGCCAGAAGGTTGCTGGAGCAGCACCACCCTCCAGAGACTGGGCATCTGACTGAGCTTTGAACGCTTTCTTACATCCGAACAGCTATTCTGTGCCTTTATGATATAGGCAGTGCCACTGAAGACTGCCTCTACACTGGGTCAATTCTTGTTTGTAAATCACTTTGCTTTGTTTTTCCTAGCAGAAGGTACTAATTTTGTATTACCTCCAGATGAGGCTGAAGGGACAGAATAACTGAGGTAACATTGAGACAAGGTGAGTGAGGTAATAACTTTTAATGGACAAACTTCTGTTGGTGAAAGAGACCTGCTTTGGAGCTTACACAGAGATCTTCAGTATCAGTTAAAAACAAATGCTGAATATTTCCAGGATTGTAATGATCTAGTATAAGAGAATGACTGAACCTTTATATCTCACCTCTTCAAGCACTTATTATACACAAATGATCCTACTTGAAAATTTAAATCAGTTTCCGTCCTTTAAAAATAGAGACAGCCTCAACCAAATCCTCAGATCCAAACACTCAAGCTTTAGGACCATTCAGAATCCAAACCTGGATCCTATTCTGAATTTTGAGCTCCGCCTCATCTCTAATTAAAATAAACAAACAAACAACCCCCCATCACAATTCACTGGCTGTCAAACATTTTACGGATTGTTCCTCTAAATGTCTTAATCCTTCAATATTTTTTGATTTGTAAATGATACAAAACCTGCCATAGCAGTTCCCCTCATTTGCACATACAAAAAGCTGTATTTCCCTTTCTCACAGGGGACTTAAACCTTACTCAGATAGGAAACTTAACTCAAAGACAACCAGAAAAACACCATAGATATACAAATAGGACTAATTGGTGTTTGGCTTATAGCTACATGCTGGCAATGATTAAGCTAATTACAAGGCATACAGTGCTAAATTACTAGGTTTTTTTATAAGTTTAGTGTAAGTGAGAAAGGCAGAGAGGTTCTGGTTCAAAGTCTGATTGTGCTAAAGAAGAATCCTGTTGAGATCACTTGCAGAGTTGTCAACATACATAGAGAAATCGAATTAAAAAAAATTTGAGACTGAGAGAAACACTGATGTTGCTGTGCTCTGTTAAACAGTTGCTTTATTTCACCCCAGAGGTTGCTTCAGTGCTAAGCAAAGTGATTCATATATATTTGCTCAGCATGTGCTCTCTACAGTTCCAAACCCAAACTCATGGGAAAAACTAGGAAGCATTTGCCCAGTAAGAAACAATACCTCCCACATCACCCAGGTATGTAGGAATACGACCATTGCTACCCCTCTTAAAGTGGTGCAGCGTATGCTGTCCTGGGTGGCTAGCCAACTCTTGTGGTCAGTGAAGAGAGGAGATGCTGCCCTGCCCCTTGCCATAGCAATTTTGCTGTGGTTTGAATCTGGAAGTGCTAGCAGGAGCAGTCTCTGTGCACAGTACACACCCAGGACCATGATACACTAGTGAGAGAGACTTCTTCCACTTCTCCTTCTCTTATGCATGCCACAAGAGTCTGGAACAATATTACATAAGTGGAAGCTGAGCAAAAAAAATTAGGCACTTAGTGACAGCATAGAGCTGGTTAGAAAATAAGGGTAAAAACTGCACCAAAATGTCTTTCTTCCACCTTTTTTGCTGATGCAGGGGTAACCCATATGCCTAATAGGGAGATATCACTTTAATAGATCTGTTGGAGCATGGGGATAGAAATGAATCAGGCAGATGCACAATTAGCACTGGACACTCAGAAGTTTCTGGAATTGGGTGTGGAGGTTTTATTCCTACATGCTCAGTAGGTTCCCTGTAGCAGCTGCTTTACAAAAGGTCATGTGACCGGGTGGGTTGGAAGAAGTAAAGCCACAGGAGCAGAAAACAGGCTGTTTTCCTTAACTCAAACATTTTGCAGCAGTTTTTTTTTAAATCTATATACTTAAACTGAGTGGCTGATTAGTTAGCTAGTGATTTCAGCGGAGTAGGAGGAAGAGTCTGCATGGATTCCAGCTGGAGGTTTCTATGAACAAGAGGAAAGAAGATGTTGCAGTGCTTTTGACTGAGCAAACTGTATAGATTTTGTTAATCAAAGACTGTAACTGAGAGGTAGGTGAACTCAACTTTAGCATCTGGGAACTCTGAGTTACTTCTCACTGTGTTTCTGTGGGGACTGACCTCTTAAGATTTTAGAAAGTTATAAAATATTTAGTTCTGCATCACTTGAAGAAACTGGTTGGCTCTTCTTGTACCTAAATCAACTGGCATGTCCATAGGTCAGCCCACCAATTTCACTCAACTCCCACACCTTCACCCTGGTCCCCTGCAGCACCCAGCAGTGTCTGGCAATAGTACAGTCAGGGGTGCCAAGTGCTTGTATACAATGTCAGGTTAATTCTAATAACAGATCCTACGTGAGTATGCCAGCCTTCATCACTACAGTGAATTGCCATTCTTCCTCTCACTGAATGCAGTGTGTTCTGCCTGATTTCTGTTTGTTAGACAAGAGCAATGTATGGGTATGAAAATTATCCCTTTTCATCCTAATTCCAGACTTGTGCATTCATGGGGAGAGTCCAGCAATGTGGGAGGCCAGCCTCAACCAATGATCAAGTGTTTACAAACTGGGTCAGATCTTCCACATTTTTGATTTCCACTGATCTGCTTGAAAAATGTAGAATGCTATTTGGAATCGCTGTCTCTTGGCACATTTACAAAATGTTAAACACAACAATATATAGTAAGTGTGAAATCCTCAAAAAAAAGGACTAACTCTGTGATTACATGACAAATTGAATACTCCCTCCTCACCTCACCATGCAAAGAGCCTGTGAGAATATAAACAATTTGCACCATGCTTTGGAGATGGATGAATTTGGGTCCTTTGGGCCAATAGACATGATTTCCACTGGAGATCACCTGGCAACACCAGCCAGAGTTTTGTGGACCAAGTTCATCCTAGCTATTGAAATCAATGGAGTCACATCAAGGATTAAATTTAGCACTGAATCTAGAGGCTTTTAGCTCAAGTGTTTCAGCTGATCTCAGTTGCTATGACTGAACACAAGGAGAGAGGTGCCCCCCCGCAGACTGCTGGGATGCAAATTATATCTGGTTAATCTATAACATCATACTGAATTGCTCCTGGAAGTGAACAGGAAGCCAGCAAATCCTTTGGAGCACTTTCTTACCGTGAAGTATGTGGGCCACCACATTCTACATGGGCTTCATGCAGAGAACATTGTAATAATTCAGTCTGCAGAGGCATGATCAACATCTTAATTGGCTGCAATTGTTGTGCCAGGCACAGATGTGAAAAAACCCACTTGTGGTGATTGAGGCCCCCTTGGAATTGAGAAGCAATTGGAGAAGTGATCCTAGATTGCAAGCTTCTTTGGCAGAGAATGGGCACACCCACTTAACAATTGGGTAGCTATGAAACCTCCCATGTACTTGGATTGCTTCCTCTGGTCTAACAATATCACCGCCATCCTATCTGGACTGAGATCCAACCAGCATGCCCTGATCTAAGCCCATCTCCAAACACTGTCCAGGTCAGATGGACATATTGCTGTGAAGTCTGCATTTAAATACTATTCTGATGAAAACGCTAAGATGGTCTGGACACTACAGCCCAAACTGTCTCGCCTAAAGATCTCACATACACAATGAAGATGAATATGATTGGTAAGTGAAAACTAACTCAAATATTTTACCATTGTTTATTATAGCTGATTCACAAATTGTGTTTTATTGGTATTTTCTTAACAACAAAGAGATTGCTTTTAGAATGCTAGATTCTTAACATCTGTGTCTTAAAATCTGACCATTAGGGAGCTACAGCATCTCTGTAGTTGCTGAGAAAATGACAACTCAAGCCAAAAATCAGTTAAACTAAGGAGACTGTTCCATATCCTTGTTTTCTGGGAAGAGAACAGGTGTTTAATAATTTACATAAATTATGCAGAATCTAAAGCATTTACAGTAACTAAACACTTAGCAACAGACAAAGTAATCTGGCTGATGATGTTCTGTAAGACAATGGTGGCTGCTAGCACGTGTACTATAGTTATGGGCCTATCAGGCTTTCCATTATATGACTTATTTTTCAGGGATTCATAATTCAATGCTAAAAACCCCCTCTGATTTCCATCTTGGCAGACAAGGATCCTAGTCTATGACTAGATTTTCTTTTTTATTAGGTTGTGGAAAAAAGGCAGTTTTTTTAAGTTATGTAAGTATAAAAATGGAATTATTCATTTCAGATGCTAGTTTATGGTGCTACAACTCAAGAACTGCTTTGTTTTTTTTAAGGAGAAATTTTACAAGCCATTAGTCTGAAATGTGGATTAGTGCATTTCAGAAAGCTGGAAAAAAAAACATTTAAAATCCCTGAATTGTTACCTTTGTATAAGTATGTTTTCTCCATGTGTGCACTCATGTTTTCAACCAAACTTTCCTCCGGATTCAGGGCCTTGCTCTGCCGCCGCCAGTTATGTAAGATGTAGTTCACACTTTTGTGCATTTTACATGATAGGCGAATGACTTGGGTTTGTTATGCAATTTACATGAAAACTGTAGATGACCTTTCCACAAACCTTATACATTCTTAAAGAGCTTGGCCACTGAGTTGAGTGCTGGGGTGAATGGGTAACGTTCCTAGGAAAGGATCAGCAGTCTGAACTGTGCATGTGAGGTATTAAAAGCTAACCTGACCTTCCAAAGGAAACTACCAGTATGTGTACAGAAAATACTGACCTTTTCACTCACTAAGCTTCCTTTGTACTATCCTATCAGGTGGCAGGATTCATCCCTGAGAAACTGACAAGAGTTTCCTTCCCTTCACTTGCAAATCTCCCAAGATCCATAGAGGCTGGGCCTGTCCCCACAGATGGCACCCAACGCTTCTACACTGTTTCCTGAACTCTATAGTGATGTGCCTCTCTGCATGTCACTGTCCCAAAGCTCGCTCCAGGGTAGGCAGAATTCACTGTATGTCTACGTTATATATGATAATACTAATCCATTTAGCATTACCTTATGTGGGGATTTCCCAGGGGTGGGATGGTGTGGAAAGTTGTTGTTTACTCCAACCCTAGGACAGTCCCTTCCAGGTCAGGGATCCCAGGCCTCTGTTTAAAAAACAGACACACACACACATACAAACACAAAGCAGCTTCTGTAGAATCAGCTGAAAGGGGATATTAATGGCACAGATCCAACACGATGCACTAGACTAGTTTCACTGGAGCAGAGTCACTCCACTTGTGGAACTGTAGGGATGATCGATATTTTAGTGTATTTAGATGTCTAATTGGCCGTTTGCACATGTACACACAGCTACTCACACACAGGATCAGTATCACAGTAACTATATCCACAAATTAGACATAAAATGAGATGAATGCTTTTGCATGAGTCTCAAGGTGCCTGCCCTTGTGGAATTGCAATCCTTCCAAATGAGCAATCCAAGATCAAGCCACGATCGTGCAATTGTAACTTTACTTATCCAGTAAGCTACTGGAGGAACTCCTTTATTTACAGAGCAACAAATGCCTTAAGATTTTACTGCCTGACAAATCTCAAAACTCGTTCTCCAAAATGAAACAAAGTTCAAATTACAACAATAAGAAGACAAATTTTCAAGTTCAAAGCTGATGCAGAACATGTTACAGTCTAAGAGAATACCTTTACTTTTTCACCTTAACTATGAAGTACAAACCTTCACACAGCAATGAAGTGGAGGTTAAAGAACAAAACTCTTTATAATACAAACATTTGATTGCAGTATGTGCCGGCATACCTCCAAGTATCTGAAGGACAGAGCACACAACCACCCAGGCAAGTAAGGTGAAAGTTGACATTGAATGTACACTGGCAATTTTTTGGGGGGAGAGGGAAATAAAATGAGCATTTTATCAAATTGTTGCTTCAGCAGTTCTGCTTGAATTGTATTCTACCTACATTTGCCGAAGGCTGAACAAGCCAACAGAGAAGGTTGCCATACCCATCAGGCCTGCCTTGTTAGGGCCACTTAAGGCAGAGTAAATGAAGACCATTTACACTGACCTAAACAATCTTATTAGGGGCTGAAATAATGTTAATTAAGGAGAAATGTTTCTGAAAATATATGGAAATTTCCCCAGATACAATAGAATTTCTGTAGAGTGATGGGAGCTGAGAAATTCAGAGCATTTCTGCAGGTCCTAATGGCAATCGAATAGAGATTTCCTTGATTCCCCGCAGCATATAGCTGACTTGGCAAATCCCTAATTGCAGACCCTGCAGGCAAACTGTACTTTTCAGCTTCCTGAACTGGATATATATGTGCATAAAAAATTCAATGATTCCCCCAAGGTTTAGAAAAGGGTAAGAGTAAATGTCATCTGAATACCAAAGGCAGTAAAGAAATATCTAGTTGGGTCCAATAGCATTCAACTCTCCAGAAGCTCCCAACCCCCAATGATATTGGTTTAATATAGCTTAAATGTAACTCTCACTGTATCTTGAAATACACTTTTGTGCAAACATTGTGTTATTGCATGGTATTCTCACGTACTACCAGGAATTGGTTCTGTAGTTCATCTGTAAACTTTGGTGACTCAGACCTTTCTCGGTGAAAAAGAGATCATTAGCAGGAGGCGCAACTGTATTATCTTAGCATTATGCATTTTGGGTATGTCTACACTGCAGTTAGATACCAGTGGCTGGCCCATGCGAGCTGACTCGGGCTTGCAGGGCTCAGGCTATGGGGCTGTTAAATTGCCATGTAGATGTTCAGGCTTAGGCTGCAAACTTCCAAGTATCTGAAGGACAGAGTGCACAACCAGCCAAGCTCCTAAAGTGAACATTAACATTGAGTGTTCAGTGGAAATTCAGTTGCAGTTCATTCCCACCTCTCAGAGTCCTAAAGCCTAGGCTCCAGCCTTCGTCTGATCATCTACAACACAATTAAGCAGACCCTTAGCCCAAGCCCTGTGAGCCCAAGTCAGCTAGCACAGGCCAGCTGCAGGGTTTTTAACTGCAGTGTAGACATACCCTTTGTGTTTCTCTTTCCTCAGCCTTAATTTTCTAGGTACCAGTATATGTCTCGTAGTTTCATTCTCTTTTTCATGTTTGCTTCTCTTCACTCTCTCTTACTTGTCCACCTCAATCTCTTTCTCTCTACTCACATGCTCTGTCTCTGCTGAGTGCAAATGGCCATAGCTCCATTGATTCTTATGGAATTTTGCCTTGAAGTAGGGAGGAAGTGCTTTGATATCTAGCAATTAAAAGGTTTATGAACATACCAACTAGTGTATATGTGGACTATATGATGGTGTGGTGTGTTGTAAAGATTTTATCAACTTTAGTCACTAGTGGTGACAAAGGTGCAGTGCAGGCTGTCCCAAATGAGTATGTAAATCCTCTATACTTCAACATATCATGAGCCAGAAGGGCCCATTGTGATCATCTAGTATGACCTCCTGTTTAACACAGGCCATAGAAGTTCCCCAAAATAATTCCTAGAGCAGATCTTTAGAAAAAAATCCAATCTTGATTTGAAAATTGTCAGTGAGGGAAAATCCACCACAACACTTGGCAAGCTATTCCAGTATTTAATTACCCTCTGTTTAAAAAATTACGCTTTATTTCCAGTAGGAATTTGACTAGCTTCAACTTCCAGCCACACTATGTTATATCTTTCTTTGCAAGATTGAAGAGCCCATTATTAAATGTGTTCCATGTGTAGGTACTTCTAGTCTGTAATCAAGTCACCTTTTAACCTTCTCTTTGTTAAACTAAATAGATTGAGCTTTTTGAGTCTGACATGTTTTCTAATCCTTCAACTGTTCTCATAACCTTCTCCAGTATTTCAACATCTTTCTTGAATTGTGGGCATCAGAACTGCATGCAGTATTCCAGTAGTGGTTGTACCATAGTGCCAAATATGGAGGCTAAATAACCTCTCTACATCTATTTGAGAGTCCCATATTTATGCATCCAAGGACAGTGGTGCTGGAACAATTTTCCTAGTTGGGGTGCCAAGAGCCATTGAACTAACTGTAAACCCTGTATATAAAGGAAAACACTTCAAGCCAGGTGGTGCAGCAGCACCCCCAGCACCTCTAGTTCCAGCACCTACATCCAAGGATCACATTAGCTTTTGCTCACAGTGTCATGCTGGGAGCTCATATTTAGCTGATTATCCACCATGATCCCCAAATCTTTTTCAGAGTCACTGCTGCCCAGGATATAGTCCTCTGTCTTGTAAGCATGGCCTACATTCTTTGTTCCTAGATGTACATTAACCTTTAGCCAAATTCAAATGTATATTGTTTGTTTGTGACCAGCTCACTGTGATGTTGCACTCCATATGTTTTATGAAAATGTGCTTATGAATGTGAATATGATATAACTGGAATATGCTTTATGCAAAAGGTCTCTTGTAAGGTATCATTAAAAAGCTTATAATCTACTGAGTGTGTTCATCCTATTTGTATGCATGTATCATTCTTGTATCTGAAGCTAGAAATATGAAGTGTAACTCTGAGGTCCTATTGTAATTATGCAAAGTGTGGACTATTGATGGGGGCTTAGAATCCTGATGGTTCCCATTGACTAGAACAATTGGTTGTGAATGGGTTTATTTACCTGCAAGCCTTCCTGTGTACGTGTGGGCCAGCCCGTGGGTAATGAAGAATGAGGTCTCACAGGACATGTGACCATGTCACATCATACTGGAATCCATCTTAAATTTGGTATTTTTCCATTTAGAAGAAGGGGTGGGGACCCAGAGAGACAAAAGATTCCCGTCTTGTGCCAAAACTATAAACGGGTGGAACAGAACAAAGGGGGCTGCCAGTCATGAGAAAACCCTGAGTTTCCACTTAAGATGTCTGCTGGAACTAACAAGGACTATACCAGGGAAAGGGCTGGGCCCAGACTAGGAAGGAATCTAGTCTGTGAAAGAAGCTTATTGGAACATCTCTGAGGGTGAGATTTTACCTGTAATCAGTTTCTTAATGAATTAGGCTTAGACTTGTGGGTTTTTGCTTTATTTTGCTTGGTGACTTACTTTGATCTGTCTGTTATTACTTGAAACCAGTTAAATCCTACTTTTTATACTTTTGTTTATTAATGAACCCATAGTAAGTGATTAATACCTGGAGGGGCAAACAGCTGTGTATATCTCTTTATCAGTGTTATAGAGGGTGGACAATTTATGAGTTTACCCTGTATAAGCTTATTGAGTAAAATGGATTTTTTTGGGTTTGGATCCCACTGGGAGCTGGGTATCTGGGTGCTGGAGATAGGAAACCTGCTGAGCAGTTTTTAGTTAAAGTCCACAGATTTGGGGGCAAGGACCAGACCTGGGTCTGTGTTGCAGCAGGCTAGCGTGTCTGGCTCAACAAGGTAGGGTTATGCAGTCCCAAGCTGGCAGGGAAAACTGGCTCAGAGGTAATCTCAGTGCATCAAGTGACAGTCCCAAGGGGATCTCTGTGATCAAACCCATCACACTCACCAAACAATCCAAGTGGCTATGTATCAGTGACCTGTTCTCTTCATTATTTACCACTCCCCCAGTTTTTGTGCAACTTTATCAATGATTTTGTTTCCTTCCAGGTCAGAAATAAAAAATGTGAAATAACATAGGGCCAAGAATGTGGTTGATTCTGCAGGACCACTTGAAATATTCATCCCATGATGATGATTTCCCATTTACAATTATATTTGAGTCCTATCAGTCAGCCAGCTTTTCATACATTTAATGTGTGCTATGTTAATTTTATATCATTTTAGTTTTTAGATCAAAATGTCATGTGGTACTAAGTCAAATGCCTTACAGAAGTCTAGATATATTACATCAACTCAATAACTTTGTCAACCAAACTTGTAATGTCAAAAAAAAAAAAGTAAAAAATTAAAAAAAAATCAATTTAGTTTGGCAGGATCTATTTTCCACAAACCCAAATTGATTGCCATTAGCTATTTATCCCTCCTTTAATTCTTTATTAATTTAGTCGCTTCATTATCTTGCCTGGAATCAATGTCAGACTGAGAGGCCTATAATTATCCAGGTTATACCATTTACCCTTGTTAAAATTCTTGCATTATAGAAAATATATTTTAGGATGATTGTAGGGTTTTTTTAAACCATTTTTTAAACCATGAACCATTTTTCATTTCCCTTTGCTTGGGAGGCCAGCTACCTTAATTACAATGAGCCCACCTGCACAGGGTTCAGGGAACCATAAAAGTATGGCATTAATCCATGCTTTTCTAGGCATGAACAAGTCATAATATTAAAGCCTGTCATTTTGGAACATTCCAGGGCCAGAAGTGAGGGCTGGAAATTTCCCCTTTTCAATGGTATAAAGTTCCTACTTTATAGCCCTGTAGTTCATGAGACAATGAACTCTGAGGTCATGAGCTGTGACTTTTTCTGTGTCTGGAAAAGCTTGTCCTGGTCTAGGACTGAGGGAGAGATTTTCAAAAGTGTAAATGACATTTAGGCACGTAACTTTCATTGATTTTCTTATTGTAAGTCAATGGGACTTAAGCACCTAACTGCCATTTATGCTTCTGAAAATCTCCCTTTGAATCTTGTCCATCCTGAGCATTGGGCAGGTGCAAAATGGGGGTGAAGGAGGAAACAAATTCTCTAGCAGAATTTACTATCATATGGACTACCATAGTGCAACTTTAGCTAGTCCACTTTTTTATTGTAGATAATTTAATATTTAGATAATTTAAATGCCCTTTAACAAAAAGAGTAAAACCATAAAAATTAAGTGTTTTCTCAGAAGGAAATTATAATTTTAGAAGAAAAGCTGAAGTTATGACAACATCAGGTCTTTTTAAGAGCTCATGACCATACTGCCTATTGGATACTATATTGCGCAGTCAGTCATCTTTTATCGTTTCAGCTTGTGAAACATGGTTTGCATAATTAGGGGAACATCTATGAATTGCCAGTCTGCATGAAACCCAAGACCCATCTCATCCAGTATCCTGTCTGACAGTGGCTAGTGCCTAATGCTTTAGAGAAAGGTGTCAGAATCTCACAGTAGGTAGATGTGGGACAAATCTGGTCTCCACATACATTTCATCCTGATCCCTAATAGTCAGATATTGGCTTAAGCCTTAAAGCACAAGATTCAGTATCTCTTCCAATTTTTTTTGTTAATTATGATAACCCTGATATTCTTGGTACCAATATAAATATCTTATCACATTATTTAAGACATTTTTCACAGTGAACTATAGGAACGTTACGTTGCATGCTAGACACTAGGGATGTAAATACCGTTTAAAAAATTAACTGTTTAAATGATTAAAAATATGTTGTCTAAACGGTTAACAGTTTAAGCGGCTGGGGCCCAGCTGGCCGGCGTGGCTGGGGCTGCTCCAGCCAGGCGCCACAGCTGGGCCCGCTCTGTTCAGGTGGCACTGCTCTGGCTGTGTGTCGTGACTGGGCCTGCTCTGGCCCCTGGGGTTAACGGTTAAGATGGTTAACTGATAAGACTATGCTTACAGGTTAATCTTTTACATCTCTACTAGACACTTAAGATTTATACTTATGACATTTCAAGCTGGGCTACTGTTGGATTCTTGCTCTTCTTCCCACTCTTTTCAGTACTGCTGCCTGTTTGAAGTCATGCAGGAACAGCAGGGATGGAAGTCTTCCTGCCCTCACCTCCAAAACCACAATCAGTTTTGTTAGCCCTGTACATTATCAATTATTTTGTGGAACAGATACTTTCAACAGAGCTGGGAAGACTTATTCAAACCAAAACCAAACCCTTTCTCCTTGTAAACCACGACTCTGTCATTCCAAATGTTTTATCTTCAAAATGCTATAGAAGACAGGGCCGCCCAGAGGATTCAGGGGGCCCCCGCCGCCGAATTGCCGCCGAAGACCCGGCACTTCGGTGGCTGGTCCCAGGGTGGAAGGACCCCCTGCCACGGGTCTTCTGGGCACTTTGGCGGAGGGTCCCGGAGCGGAAGGACCCCCCACTGCTGAATTGCCGCCGAAGACCCGGAGTGGAAGAAGCTCCAGGGGCCCGGAACCCACGAGAGTTTTCCGGGGCCCACGGAGCGAGTGAAGGACCCCGCTCCAGGGCCCCGAAAAACTCTCGTGGGGGCCCCTGCGGGGCCTGGGGCAAATTGCCCCACTTCCTCTCCCCCCGCCCCGGGCGGCCCTGATAGAAGACTCCTTTTCCAACATTATTTGAAGCACACATCTAGAATGTAGTAATGCACATTCAGTACCATACATCCACTTTCCCTGAGAAGTATGTACTGCTACTTTAAGACAACTAAGCCTGAAGCCATGAGTTCTTGCAGTGTTGCTAATATATAGTAGATGTGCAAGTGGAGGTCATGCATTAGAATAAATAAGATTAGACGTTGACCCACTCCTCTACACTGAGTGGCAGTAAGTCTGATTCTCTTTTCTCTGATGTCCAAATGCACATAGTAAAAAAGGGATGAGAATTGGCATGTTTAAAGAGACATGGGTGGAAGTATGATCATCATGTTACTGAGCTCGCCGCGCTACCACGCTTATCGCGTTAGGGATCGGATCGATATAGATCGCGTCTCATCGCTCGATAGGCGATAATACGAACGATTCTTCTATCTTCGGAACTCCAACTCCACCGGCGCGGCGCGGCGGCGTCGATATGGAATGAGGGATCGATCATGTGTGCAGTGGTGAGGGTAGTAAGTTATTATATATACTTCGACTTCAGCTACGTTATTCACGTAGCTGAAGTTGCGTATCTTATATCGATTTTTCCCCTTAGTGTAGACCAGCCCTGAGATGCTTTATTCAGCTTTCTGCTTTTAGACTTGCCTCCGGTTGCTAGGCAGTAGTTTGTGAGCTCTGGAGCAGTGCTCATTAATGTCCTCCCTTATCCTGTCCTCTCTTATCCTGCTTATCCCTTTTAACCTTCTGCGCATACATGCAATGCTCCACACCTGCACCATACAAGCTCACACCTTGCTGTATAACAGGGGTTCTCAAACTGGGGGTCCGGACCCCTGAGGGGGTCGCAAGGTTATTATATGGGGGGTCGTGAGCTGTCAACCTCCACCCCAAACCCCGCTTTGCCTCCAGCAATGGTGTTAAATATATTAAAATGTGTTTTTAATTTATAAGGGAGGGGGTGGCACTCAGAGGCTTGCTATGTGAAAGGGGTCACCAGTAAAAAAGTTTGAGAGCTACTGCTGTATAAAACATGCTTCTTGGTCACTACAAAAGATTTCTCTTTACATGCACAGTCATACCATAGATGGATTTACATGAATGTATGTATTTTCATTCTTTTGTACTTCATAGCAATTGAGAGCAAAGGCCACATGAACTTTATGCATCAGCACACACTGCTAGCTCTAATTTTCTCCCTGCAGAACTATTTTCTATCAAATTTCACTTAAGCTGGAGAGATGATGTGAGCAGATGGTTGTAACTGCCCACTGCAATAGGGATATAGCATACAGACATAAGTGTATGCACCAATCAGTATACCACGATATTCCTGTAAATAACGTCAGATGCAATAAGGTGTCAAGATTATTTTACAATATAGTTTTTGTAGCCTATCCAAAGATTTCAGGTTATTATTTCAGTAGTGCCTAAAGGCATCTGAAGGTCAGGACCCCACTGAGCTGGTTTCTGTACAAACACAGTAAATAACAGTCTCCACGTCCAGTAGCTTCCAGTCTAATCGAATTACAGAATATGCCAAGATTTTCAGGAGTAATTGGTGATTAGGGGTATCTCAAATTTTGGATGCCCAATTTAAGACATGTTGACAGGGGTGTGTGATAAGTTACATCTGAAAATTAAGGCCTTTTAAGGGGTTTTGAATTGGGCACTGTAGTAAGGCAGCCTGGTTCCCCACCACCCCAGAGGGGAACGAGCCCCTCCGGATGCCAAAGTGGGAGGAGCCAGTGGAGCTTGTGCCCGCCCCCCAGAGGTCAGGGTGCAGAACAAGAAGTACAAAAGCCCAACCCCAGAGCTCATTAGAGGCCCAGCCACCGGAGAAGCCAGATGCCTGTGGCCTAGCTCCCGGTTGGGAGACTCCTGCAGCTTGCGGCCAACCCAAGGACTGGTCCAACACCGACCAGACCCTGGAGAAGCTGGTAAACCTGCTGCTGGCAAGTTACCCAGAGGAGCTGCCAAGCCTACTGCCCACCGGGAACCCAGAGGAGCCCATGGTGCTTAACTTCTTGGAAGACTCCATCCAGAATGCAGGTACCTCTAGAGGGGGAGGTAGGAAGTAGCCCGGGGGCAGCTGAAGCTAATCTGGCTGCAGCACACCCAGAGCCAATGTCAGTGTGTTGCGGTCAGGATCCCCACTGACGCAGCAGCGGGTCTTCAGCCGCTGCTAGGGCCCCGGGCTGGGACGCGGTGGAGCAGGTGGCCCTGCATCCCCCCTGCCACTTTCCCTGAGGTGGCAGTCTTCCCCTCTCCCTGGTCCTTCGGAGCTAGGACCTGGGCCTCCTAAACTTATTTGTCTGCTCAGGCCCTGCCTGAGGGCCTGAGCTTCTGACTGTTGTTGCCCCGCCCTGACCCAGGGCCTGGGCCTGTTATTGAACTGTTTGCTCCGCCCTGCCTGAGGGCCTGAGGTGCTGCCTGTTTGCCGCCCAGACAGGCTAATTCCCTGACTCACTGGACCTGTGTAGTGAGGCAGCCTGGTTCCCGGCCTCCCTGGAGGGGGACGAGCCCTGGCCGAACCCCTACAGGCACACAGAATCACTATTAATTTTTTTAAATCTTGGCCATGAACTCCTATTTAGTTCATTCCTTTCTTTTGGGACTTTACATTGCAGAAATGTTAAATAAATCCAGAGTAGTCTGACAGTGTAAAGTTTTTGCAGAAAGTAAGTAGAACCCCCAGTTGTCTGGTCATCTTGTGTGCCTCTTCGTGGCAGGGCATGGTGCTGCAGCCATTCTGCCTCTGTTTCCCTAGTAGAGTTTCCAGATCACTCTGGTGCCTTATGGCTCAGCCCCCTGGCCAAGTCACTACAAAAATTCCATCAACCCTAACCCATTACGGAGAAGCAGAAGCTAAAGTCACAGTTCCAAAACACATACAAAATAAAAAAGTATTTATCCCAGTTTAGTTTGGTTCTGAGCCCCTCTGAAGTTAATTGTCCTTCCAACCTCTGGAAGCCTCTGAGAAACTAGGTAGTCCAATTTCATGGCTGCCTTTCCTTTATGCCTCTGACTGAATGATGTCTCTGTTTCTCAGCACCTTCCAACAGGTTTGAAACTCACTATATGTGTAGCAGTCAGAGCTGATTGAACTGTGGTGATCACATTAACCCTTTCCAACATGTATGGGGTTTGAATATGCCATCCTGGCCTCTCCAAGTTAATTTAAATTCTCAATGTATGCCTGCTACTAAACTTTTTTAAGACTTATTAAAGCTGTGTGTGTTTCTTGGAGGGCTTTTAGTGCTTACTTTGGGAATCAAATAGTGAACACGCCCAGTGTATACATCAACAAAAAGGAAGAAGTATCAGAGGGGTAGCCGTGTTAGTCTGGATCTGTAAAAGCAACAAAGAATCCTGTGGCACCTTATAGACTAACAGACGTTTTGCAGCATGAGCTTTCGTGGGTGAATACCCACTTCTTCGGATGCAAGTCCGAAGAAGTGGGTATTCACCCAAAGGAAGAAGTTATTCCAGTCCTTATGGGCAATGATCAGAAAAACAATGAGAGAAAAGCAGAATGACAAAGTTTAATATACATCTTATTATTTCCACTTGTTTTGGTCATCTGTTTTGCTGACACTCCTTTGAAGGGAGCATTGTGGTTTAAAGGCATCATAGAAGAAATGTGTTTTAAATGAGCGACTCAAAGGAAGAGTTGAAGGAGACCTATTGGACCACATTGGAGAAGGAATTCCAAGTATAGGTGCTAAGTGGGAAGGAATGAAGATAAGAATGGGAGAAGGAAATAAAGGATATGTTTCATAGTGTGACTATAGATTCCTAAACTGTCAATTTCAGGTCTGCAATCTAACTTTCCTAAGATTTGTTTCTGAACCACCTCAACTATTATTTCAAAAGATACAGACATATAAATTCTGGCAGCAGAAGCCACCACTGTAGTTATGGTTGAAATATAATTTCTGTTATAGCCTCCCTTATTCAGATGTCCTAAGCTTTCTCAATAATTCTTTTTGGACCTCCACATTTTATTCATGGTTTTGTCAACATTTTTTGGCCATTTTCAGTAAAATCCATTTAGCCATTCTTGAGTTCTGAAAGTGTTTTTAAAAAATGCACTCATGCCATTAAGTCCCCCACAACCAGAAATGTTGTGCATGCATAACTAATTTTCTTCAAACTTGGTTTGTTTTTCACCTCTTAATAAGAATTAATCAACCAGATTTGATGCATGTATGCACTGTGCTGTAACCTACTGGGCCAATATTATAGATCATAAGAATGGCCATACTGGATCAGACCAATGGTCCATCTAATTCAGGATCCTGCTGTCTAACAGTGATCAATGCCAGGTACTTCAAAGGGAATGAACAGAACAGAGCAATCATCAGGTGATCTATCCCCTCACATCCAGTCCCATCATGTGGCATTCGGACATCCAAAGCATGGGATTGCATCCCTGACCATCTTGGCTAATAGCCATTGATGGACTTATCCTCCTTTATTTTATACTTTTTTTTTAAATCCAGTTATAGCTTTGGCCTTCACAACATCCCCTGACAATGAGTTCCACAGGATGACTGTGCATTGTGATAGTTCTTCCTTTTGTTTGTTTTAAACTGGCTGCCTATTAATTTCATTGCGTGACCTGGTTCTTTTAATATCTGAAGGGGTAAAAAATACTTCCTTATTCCTTTTCTCCATACCATTCATGATTTTATAGTTTCTATCACATCACCCCTTAATTGTCTCTTTTACACTCTGAATAGTCCCAATCTGTTTAATCTCTCCTCATACGGAAGTTCCATACCCTTAATCATTATTGTTGCCTTTTGCTGTACATCTTCCATTTCTAATCTTTTTAAGATAGGGTGACCAGAACTGCACACAGTATTTGAGGTGAGGGTATACAATAGACTTATATAGTGACATTATGGTATTTTCTGTCTTATCTGTCCCTTTCCTAATGGTTCTTAACATTCTGTTAGATTTTTTGACTGCTGTTGCACATTGAGTGGATGTTTTCAGAGAACTATCCACAATGACTCCAAGATCTCTTTCTTGAGTGGTAACAGTTAAGTTAGACCCCATCATTTTGTATATATAGTTGGGATTATGTTTTCCAAAATGCTTTACTTTGTATTTATCAACATTGAATTTCATGTGCCATTTTGTTGCCCAGGCACCCAGTATCATGAGATCTCTTTGTAACTTTTCACAATCTGCCTTGGACTTAACTACCTTGAGCAATTTTGTATTGTCTGCAAACTTTGACACCTCACTGTTTACCCCCTTTTCCCCAATCATGTATGTACATTTACCACCACTGGTCCCACTACAGGCCCCGCGAGGACAAGGCTATTTACCCAGGGGTGTAGGTAGAAATAGGGACTTACCGGTACGGGGCTGGGTTGGGGCCAGCTATGGCCCCTGGAAGAGGTGGGACCTTGGGCAGTAGGGGCGGCGATGGAGGGGATCAGAACCAGCCCCGGCCCGCCATGTACAGATTTGTCACCTAAAAAGAATGGCTCAAGTGATGGTATCTCCCTTAATCGTCTGCAGTGAAAACTGATGCAAAGCTTCCTGCAATGGCTTTGTCTTCCTTGAGTGCTCTTTTGTATCTCACTCATCCAGTGGCCTCATTGATTGGTTGGTAGGCTTCCTGCTTCCACTTTTTTTGGTTAGTTTTTGTGCCTATTGCTAGTTTCTCTTCAAATTCTTTTGTGGTCTGCCTAAACTATACTTTTAGACTTGATTTGCCAAAGTTTATGCTCCTTTCTATTTTCATCAGAGGCAAAAAGACATCCTTTAAAAATAAGAAGTCAAATCCTACTAACTACATTTTAGTCTGCTGTTTCGCCATGGTGGCTTTTTTTGGTCCTCTTACTATTCCTTTTAATTTAGGGGTATATGTTTAATTTGAGCCTCTAGTGGTGTTTTTATTGATATTAGTTCATATTTTAAGATTAAGCACAATGGTTCAAACTTAAAGCCCATTGGGCATAAACATCCATGTTTGTATTTGTCAGAGTTTAGATTGTATGGGTTGATGGAAGACTGTTGCTATTATGTTTAATGCTCCAAGATGGCAGTGCTGGCTGATGTTCTTTTTTAACCATTACAGAATATAGTACACACGTGCATTATAGATTAAAAATATATATATTATGCAAAAAACCGCAGCTTTAATACAAAGCTAAGTTTAGGAAATCAAGAACTCCAAAAATCATGAAATGCGAAGTTCATTTTTAAGATGTCTCTAAGTGTTTGCTTAAAGATATTGACACTTGGAAATCCTGGCAACCAGTCAAGCTGAATGGAGAAACAGTCATAAAAGGAATTCAAGGCTACCAGACCTGAGAAGCATAGATGGAGAAGACTCACCTTGTTATTAGTCCAGTACACTATTTTTCATTAGCTAGTGTTTCAATTTGATTGAAACAAATTTTAGATTTGTTTTTTGATAGTTACATTTTCAAAAAATATCTTAGGCTCAGGATGGAGTAAATTGGCACAGCTCCACTGGGGCTAATGGAGCTACATTGATTTATAACAGGCAAGATTCTGGACCTTCGTCTTTAATATCTCTTTTGAAAGACCTCTTAAGAAGCAAACAATAGTTGTTTTCTCATTATAGCATTGTAGTACCATTGTTATAGTTATGGTTGAGAAAGGACTTCCCTTATTTTTCAGCTGCCTCTAACTTTCTGGAGCAATATTTTTTTAGATGAAATTTCTTCATGCTTGTTCTTAATCTCAGAGGTAAATGTTTTGGAAAGTTTTATAAAATTACTTTTCGCTGTTTTTTATGAAATATCTAAGCATGAAAAATTGGCAAGTTTCACCAGTTATTATATTTGTTATTTATATCATAAGCTCTTCTGGACAGGGATTTGGTTTTATGTTACATGTATTTTACTGCTGCAAAATGCAGCCTACAGTTTGACACTTTATAAATAAAGTTTAATTTTTGAAAAGCTTTTTAATGATTAATAACTCAGTGGCTATTGTTTTAAACTTCATATTTGTCTTGGCCTAGTGGCTTTCATAAATACTAAGACAATTTACAAAATCCACCGTTTGAGAATAGTGGCCCAATAAGAGTCTCAGTTGCACACGAAGAGCACACAATGACACTTAGGAAGATGGGGTGAAGATGGCCTTTGAGCTCCAATCCTGGCCCAGCCATTTGCCATTCCAGTCCCTGGCATTAAATCTGTTCTAATTCCTATCAGCTACCACCCCCCCACAGTGGCAGTCAGGGATTGATGGGGTGCGGGGCACCCTAGAAACCCATCACCTTCCCAGCGTCTCTGTGTCAGGTTGGAGTTGAAGCAGGAGATAAGATGGTGCTACATCCCCAGAAGCAGTTGCTCCACTGCAGTGATTCTATATTGACATGAGGGCTGGATTAAAGGCTCTCCAGATGGTGTAAAATGGCATACAAATCAATGGGGCTATATTGCGCCATCTGGAACCTGGCCTTGTACATGTCCATTTAAATACTGAATTATTTTCGTTCTATTCAGTGTGCTGAAGCTGCACTATCTCACGGTGTTCTCTCCTACTGCAGTCGTGCCAAGAAAGGCAGCAGTGGTAGAGTGAGACTCCTCTCTGATTCCTGCAGTTTCCAATCCCTCCCTGATACTTCTCCCATTTCTCCCTTCATATAGTTGTTATCTCCCCAGCTCCTTTGCCATTAACTTCCTCTCTGACACACTCCTGGTTTCCCCTGTTCTATTCTTCACAGTCACTGGGCTTCATGATTTCAGCTTCCATGTTGATATCCCCTCTAACTTCTCCTCTCCTCACCTTCACCTCTTCATTTGACTTTCAACACGGGATCAACAGTCACCAGATCAGTCACTCACTAGACACTTATGAATTCACTTTCTTCAACCATCACTTCTCCTTTGGCATTGCTTGCTTCCCCCACAACTCTCCATCCTCACTGTCCTCCAGTAGCCCTGACTTTTCCATCACTGAGTCCCTTCCGCTCTGCTTTCTCCTTACTCACTTTCACTGACAAAGAACTCCAGACCCTCCACTCCACTTTGTGCCCTCATCTCTTTTTATGTCATTCCCTGCCTTCTGTGCTTTGCTAACAATGCCCATCTTGCTGTCCCATTCATATAATTCTTCTTCACTCCCCAGGCATGGTCTACCATTCTCATGATTATACACCAGACCACTACCCTCTCCTCATTCAAAATGTTCCACAAGACTTACTTCTGTTGTGATGCCTATGAGAAGTTAGCTAGTTAATAATGCTAGGTAGGAGAAAGACAGTGAGAGTTTCTGCATATAGAAAGAAAGTGGGAGGGAGGAACTAACAATATGCATGCCACTCATCACCCTGTTTGCTCATTTTGTATTCCTTTCCCTCACCCTTCCTCAGTTGTTAGTTTGTCTTTCACCCTGTAAATTTTTCAGCTCAGGGACAGTGTCTTCTAATATGTTTGAAAAACACACTTCATATCACAATAACATCACAATATGCTAAGTAAAGTCCTTGTATTTATCCCCTTGGAGCTCATCCTATGAGATGCTGACCAGCACCTTCAACTCTCATTGGCATGTCTGAAGAGAATGAGTGTTGAAGCACTCAGGGATTCACAAGATTGGGCCATTATGCCGTGTTTTATTTGGATGCTTTGCATCAACAACAGTAAAAAGAACTCCATGTGTATGTCTCTATATTAATATATCCTGTACAAGGGTTCGCTGGGGCTCGACCCTCTCCGGGGCGGCGGGGAGCCACACCTGCTCATTACACACAGTTGGTCCTGGGGAATTAGTCCAGCCATGGGGTCTCCCTCGGTAGCCCTTGCTGTAGCTGGCAGAAAGGCGGTTAGCCCGGCCCTGGCTCAGAACGAGGCAACACCGCTAAGTCAGGAGCTCAGGCCCTCAGGCAGAGCTGAGCAATAAATAGCACAGTATGCAGCCCAGGCCCTAGGTCAGGGCGGGGCAGCAAACGCCAAGTCAGGGGCTCAGGCCCTCAGGCAGGGCTGAGCAGTAACCATAGGCTCCAGCCTTCTCAGGCCAGGGAGAGGGGGAGTCTGCCACCCAGGAGTTGAGTAGCAGCGGGGACACAGACCCTCCCACTCCACTGCATCCCAGCCCGGGGCCGTAGCAGCGGCCGAAGATCCGCTGCTTAGTCAGTGGGGATCCTGGCCGCAACACACCGACATAGGCTCTGGTAGTGCTGCAGCCAGACTGGGGTCGGCTGCCCCGGGCTACTTCCACACTCCCCCTCAGGCCCTACCTGGGTCCTAGTGTTGGCCTTTGGGGGATCCAGAAGCATGGGTTCTTCGGGGCAGAGGTTGATCGGCAGGCCTGGCAACTCCTCTGGACAGCGGGCGCAGGGCAGGTCCGGCAACTCCTCCGGATAGCGGGCACAGGGCAGGCTCGGCCAGTCTGGGCGGCCGCCTTGGGCCACGGGGGTTTCCCAGTCACGGGCTCCGCTAGGGATGTCTGTTCTCTCTGGCAGCTGGGCTCCTACTGAGCTCTGAGGGCCGGCCTTTATAGCTCTGGGTTGCCGCCTGACCCTCTGAGGGGTGGGCTCAGAGCTCCCTAGCTCCGCCTACTCTGACCTCCGGATGGGCTCTTCCCCCTCGGGGGCAGCGGGGAGCCACACTGTCTCACTACAATCCTCATTATTAGCTTCCATTTCAGAGTATTCTCCACAATATGTGATTGCTTGGGATCCAATTACTTTAACTGTTATGTTCACTTTTGTTACTCCCCCATTTGCTAACAACACACACAAGATTTTAGTCTCAAGGACAGTGGCACACTCAGGATAGAGGATACATATTTTTATGAGGTGTGGACCTCTATTTGTGTGACACTGTTCCACAAGGGTTACATCCAGCTTTATTAACTGTGAAGGCTAATTCAGCAGTAATATTTTCACAGCATTATGAGTCATCCATTGGAACCAGCAACTAAGATTTTCCAGTGCTAAATATTTAGTGACTACAAAGTACTGAACTTCCCCCTATGAACATATGTTCAAAGAAAAATATGTCAAAGACTTTGTTCATAAATACATCCTTTACCAACATTCTGACTTCAGCAGACTGGGTTACTGGTGATTACCTCTTCTCACTAATATTCTATATCACAGAGGCACCAATCAGGACTCCTCAGTTAAGCAGCTGATTATAATTGCATGACTAACCTTTAATAGATCCTTGTGAAGTTTTTTTGTGATGGTTTTAAGTTAAGAAGATTTTGGTAGTGTTTCAAAAGTGCAGAGTATATAGGTCTGAAATGACATGCCTCCAAATACCCCTTTCCAAATGTAAACAATAACTCAGTTTTTATAACTATTACAAGGATATTTTAGATGAGCCAATAAAAATCAAAAATCAAAACAAAGTCACGGCAATCTCACTTCACTTTTTAGGATGCTCTTTGACTTGTGAAGGTTGGGTGGTTATCTAGGCACCAATATTTCCATGACTGGATTTTTGAAATAAGTTTACATCTGGAGTCTGGAAACTGGGCCCTTGTTCCCACTTTATGTATTCTCCCATTATTCCTGCTCTTATGTTGCTGACCTTCCACCACTCATTTGCTGTGTCCAGCATTTTAATAGCAAGAGAACTATAACTGCTCTGTTTTCTGATTACCTGCAACTGAGATCATTGCTGGTACCTAATAAATCCTCTTTCTCGTTGCCAGTATTTCATGGCTGTGTGATGACTTAGTAAATGTTAGTCAAAACATATAAAGGGTAAAAATGTACAGACCTTTCACCAAGGTTCACTACAAGGAAGGCCTTTGGCTGCTCATTGCTCCATGATGTTATGCAGTTAAGTGTCATTCTGTTTGTGCTGTTATTGAGAAGCAAAGATACACAGAAAAGTGAAACCGAATTTGCATGAAGGAATTGAGAGAGATGAAGTCTCAATAACCCCTGATATGGGGGACTACCTGGCTAGACATTGAAGGAAGCATTAGGGGAAGAAAATTTGGAGAAAGAAAAGGACATCAGGGTGAGATGGGATGCAAGAGATGGAACCAAATAAGTCATCTAGCTAAACACAAATGCACTTTGAGGCTTATCCAAAAAGAACCTCCAAGTCTCATGGGGGTCTCTCATTATCTGTTAAAAATGCAACATGCTGTCTGGATGGGCTTTTTCGACGAAGCATAAACAGATTGTTTAGCAAACACATAATAATGAAAATGCAATTGTAAGTAAGTGCAATATAATACAATTTAATCCAACATAATGGAATGCATTTCAGCCACTTTTGAAACCACTAATCATAAGTGCAGAGGTATGCTTGCACAAAACTTTTAATGAACACTTCTGCAGCAGACTTTATTCCCCCTAGAAACAGAAAGATGTACAGATCAGGAGTCAGACATGCAAGTCAAAGACAGGATCAGAGGAAGTGGGAACATCATTGCTGCAAGAACAAACAGTCACAGTTAAGGTCCTTTAGTGGTCCCTAAGTGTGTATATCACACTGGCCTCTCCTACAGCTGGCAGAAAAAGTAGGTGAAGAAGCCTACAAAACACCAAAGTTTCACTATTTACCTGTTCTTACTTAGTTCCTGCTGTCTGCTATCACCACCCCCTGAATGCATAAAAAATAAAATAAAATAAAATAAAAGCCTACTTTTAAAAACAGTTGAGGCAAGTAGGATATCACTCTTCTCTTGCTTGTTTTAGCTCTGGCATTTCTGACAAGTATAGCATGTGGTATAGCAACTGTCAGTCTGACCATGTCTCTTTTTGGAGGGTGTGTGAGTATGTGTATGTATATGCATGTATCAGAAGTCCTGTGGATCTTTTGCTTTTCACATGGGAAACATAACAATGTAGAGTTCTCTATGTTGCTTTTAGGTGAGAGTGATGCACACTATATATTTTTGTGCTGCATGAATTCATGGGATGGGTTGGCAGGGACCAGAGAGTTTTATACTTCAGTCCACTTTATTACATGCAGAGTACTTTATAGCACTAGCTCTTTAGATCTCTGTCTATCCCTAACTTGATGTCTTTTTTGGGGGGAGGGGGGAAATCCCACATCCAGAGAACATTAAATTCCCTTGTACTTCATTTTTCAAGAACTAAAACCTCCGTCAGACTGTCTATATACATGATCCCTTATTGTTTAAATTTAGGCAACGAGATAGATCTGCATTTATTATGCATATATGTATTTATCAGATGTCACAGTGACGGGAGTGGTATTAGAGCCTAAGCAGAAGGGAGTGGATTAATAATATTTTTATTAACATTTCAACAGGCATTTAGAGAACTTAACTGTGCATGATCAGTAGTATGTAAGAGTATCTTTTTGTTATGACTAATTTTTGAAGTTTACACTCCAAAGATCATAGTACATATCACACCTTACAATAGGACTATGGAATTATCAATGCCATTTGTATATGCATGGATGAGGAGAGCCACCTTGCTTATGTGAACATAATTTAAATGAGCAAAGTACAATGAAGCCCTAAAATCAATGAAAGTGTCAGGTTGGATGCAAAACTACATCTCAGACTATAAATAATTGAGTTATTTTACTGGTCCATCCTCACTGGTGGTCAGGAACATATCTTACATAATACATTTTTGATAATAAGCTTCCCACTAGTAATGCAATAGTTTAGTTAGTCCAGAACCACGCCATGTAGTATTTCTATCAACAGTAATGGAGGAAAGTAAGAGAACTACAATTTCAGGGGTGGAAAAGTGTGTCACATTAATTTTATATGTTTTCTAGCTACAATATGTGCCAGTGAGAGTATCTTTCCTGTGCCTTTACTAAACTGAACAAGCTAGAACTGATCTCATGATATACGCAACAAAGGAGACCCGGTAACCCTGTCCAAAAATCCTGACTCTGCAGCCAGAACTTGGCAATAGGTGGATGGGACCACATACAGTGGAAAAACCACCCACGAGCATTGTGACATTTATTATACATAGGAGAATATGCAACCCGCATTTGAACCCAATTGAAGGGGAACAAATACTCTGTGCAATAATATGAGTAAAGTTTCCCAAACAGCAAGGCGTAGACAGATACGATTGAAGCCAGCAAAACATGCATTGCATAAAGTGCTTATAATATTGCAGTTCAAGTCTGTTCCCATTTCTGAGATGATTTCACAGCAAGAAAGTTAGATGTCAGTAGCTTGTTGGATTCAGAAATAAGTGTTCTAAATATATTAGATGTTTCTTAAATACAGTATATAAACAGAACTTGTTCATTAGAGGTACAGGTAGCTTTTATATCCCTAATGACAATGTGGTGTCTAGCCCCTGAAATAGGAAATTAAGATACAATCAGGAATATTATGTTCAAGTCAAAGGTTAGGGGGATAGTGTATTGTGAAACTAACTAGAAAGAGCTTTAATGTCAGCGAAGAATAGATACAAGGTATAATTTTTTTTAAACATCCCAAGGCTTTTTACTTAGTGTAGGCATTTGATAGTGTCTAATCCAAAATTTCCCCTACCACCACTGTTATTCAGTATTGAGTGCCTATTGGTTGTGACTCTCCACCCCAGAAGTAGCTTCATTTCAGTGGTGGTGCACCTATTTATGATCCAATTATTATATAAGGGACCATTGTGATCATCTAGTCTGACTTCCTGTGTAGTACCGGCCATAGAACTTCCCCAAAATAATTCCTAGTGCAGATCTTTTAGGGAAAATATCCAATCTTGATTTAAAAATTGCCAGTAATGGAGAGTCCACTGCAACCCTTGCTAAATTGTACCAGTGGCTAATTACTGTCACCATTAAAAATGTACACCTTTTTTTTGCTTCAACTTCCAGCCATTGGATTGTATTACACTTTCTCTACTAGATTAAAGAACCCATTATTAAATCTTTGTTCCTCATGTAGGTACTTCTAGGCTGTAACCAAATCATCCCTTAATCTTCCTTGTTAAGATAACTAGAGTGAGCCCTTTGATTAAAGGTTTAAAAAAACATGCCTCATAGTGATACTCATTCTCATGACTCTTTTCTAATTCTCTCCAAATTATTAATATCCTACTTGAACTGTGGGCACCAGCAAAGGTTGCACTGGTGCCAAATATAGAGGTAAGATAACGTCACTACTTCAGCTCTGTTTATGCATCCCAGGATCGCATTAGCTCTTTTGGCCACAGTGTCAAGCTGAAAGCTTAAGTGCAGCTGATTATCCACCGCTACCCTGAAATCTTTTTCAGAGTCACTGCTTCCCAGGTTAGAATCCCCCATCCTTTAATTGTGGCCTACATTCTTTGTTCCTAGATGTATACTTTTTCATTTAGCTATATTAGAACACACATTGTTTGCTTGTGCCCAGGTTACCAAGCCATTGGTGAATCAGTGACCTGTCTCTTCATTATTTACTACTCCCCCAAATTTTGGGTCATCTGCAGACTTATATCCGTGATGATTATATGTTTTCTTCTAGGTCATTGATGTTAAATAAGTTTTCCCATCTCTCAGGTGTGTGCCCTAAACCTCTTCACTCTGAGTCTCTCTCTATCTCTCTTGCTGAAGCTGTTCCGTTGTATATAAGCCATTAAATATGCATGGGGCAAGACAGTGACAATGACTCTAGTCCAGTGGTTAGGGTACTCACTTGAGAGGTAGAAAACCCTCACTCAGCAGGGCTTTTGTGAATCCCATTTTTATGTGCCTCTCTCTTCCCATGCATTATGTAAAGAACCTAAGTACTTAACTCAAGGCTGTGGCTTCCACTGGGTTGCAAGACCCCTAAAAGTGCAACAGTGTTGAGCATAGCAACACCTAAATGGAGATTGGCTCAATGTTGGTCCTAGTGCAGGACCTAGTGGTCCTAATAATGATCCCCATTATTAAAAGACTCTCTGTCATATCACCACCACATCCCTCACTGAGAGTCGACCTCAGAATCTCAGTCTCTACTACCGTCAGTTCTTCAAAGCACATTTGCTTAATGTACAGAGGGAAAAAAATCGCCTGCAAAGTTATAGCTTTTTTGATTAATTCCAGTTGTTGGTTTTTCATTTTTCTTTTGGTCTGTCCAACTTTGCTGTTATTACTTATAAAAAACAGTCAGTTTCTCCCCTGTTATTTCAACAACAAGGAAATCATTAACAAGTCTTCATAACAAGATCTTATTTTCCATTCCTGTCATTATTTGCTGTTGATGTATGAAGCATTTCCAATGAACCTAAAATGCCAAGAGCAGCAAACATCTCAGCTGGAATTTTTTCTAACTAGACTCCTGTAATTCTCTCTCAACTGGCTTGTTTACCCTATGGGCAAATGCAACACCTTCCGGTTGTGCAAAATTTTGCTGGTTGTTTTTTCACAAAGACACATTCGAATCTCTCACTTGTGCTGCAAAATTTACATTGGTGCTACTTCATTTTTCCAGTGTCATGATTTGCAATCAATTCTTACCAGTCCATCTCTGAGCGATGTTTGTTCCTGTAGATACCTGACTCTTCACTGGAAATGCTCCAGTCAAACCTCAGGTTTGCTCTACTCATTTATGTTATGACATTTTTCTTATCCCTCCTGCTTTTGGTGTGAACACTCCTCAAGTTTTCAGTGTGTTTGAACACAGATATAAAATAGACGGCAAGCTTTTGGGGGCTGGGATTGTCTTTTTATGTATTGTATTAGTGCCCAACATTCTCTGGCCATATGAATAATATATAACAACAATACTCTTGATTCATATTTTGTAATTGTTCCCCAGTTTGGGGGCAGATTTTTGCCCATTTGTTCAGAGCTGCATGATGTAAGAAGCCCCCAAATCTTGTGGCCATGTGCAACTTCTTGGTAGTCCCTGCTACACCCCAGGAACTCCAAGACAGTCCAAAGGGAGCGGAGAAGGATACAGTCCCATTGCCCTGTGCTACATCCCCCAGGGCCTGACAGAGCCTTTTGTAATGGACTAAACAAAATCCAAAGATCCAAACTGATGGACACCCTGAATTCAGCAAAGCATTTAAGTACACATGGTTAAAGTTAAGCATGTGCTTAAGTCCCGTTGAAGAGACACACTTCAGTATATTACTGAGTAGGATGGACTTAAGATGCTTTTAGGATGACCAGACAGCAGTGTGAAAAAATCGGGATGGGGGTGGGGGATAATAGAAGCCTATATAAGAAAAAGACCCCAAAATTGGGACTGTCCCTATAAAATCAGGACATCTGGTTACCCTAGATGCTTTGCTGAATCAAACCATGACAGGAGGTAGGATGGTCTTGTTAAGGCACTGGGTTGGGATTCAGGAAACATGGATCTAATACATGGCTCAACAATAGAGTTACTGTGTGACCTTAAGTCACAAATTCTCCTTACTGCATTTTCTTCATCTTCTGCTTTGTCTTGTTTAGTAATGGCTTCTCTATATTGGGAAGTAGACCAGAATAGCTAGTGGAATAATTATACTGCTATAACGACATCGCTCTAATTCTCCATGTGAACACATGAGCTCTCAATGCTAGTAAAGTGTTTTGATGTGCATTATTTGGTCCATTAGTTCAAGACATCATATGAAAAGCTCTATATGAATGTATGGTTTTGAGTGGATTGTATACACTAAAGTCACTTTTATTCTGGAATAGCATGTTCATATGGGGAGTTACACCAGCACATCAGTATATTACTCTGCTATAGCTATGCTGGTCATTTTCTCTATCTAGACAAGTCCTACGAATCTAAGTTCTTCAGGGCAAGGACTGTCTCTTATGCGCCCAACTGAAGGGGGTCCAAGTACTGGCAGAGGCCTCTAGGTGCTACCATAATACTAATAAATAACAAACACCACCACATTTTTATGATGTTCAAGATTGGAAATGGATCCTAATCTTCCTCGTCTCTCTCTATATATGATACACATACAGAATCTGTGTGAGTGTGTTGTGTGGTGTGTGTGAGAGAGAGTGTGAGATCTAGAAGTTCTTGGGGACCTAGACAGTTTATATGGAACTTTTATGAGAACATGCATAAGGCAGAGTATCGAGGTTGAGGCTTTTTTTTTCCTGGGGTGTGCGATTTCAGGACCAGACTAAAGGCTCTCAATGCTAGTTAAATGTTTTGATGTGCATTATTCTGTCCATTGCTCCAAGACATCATATGAAAGGCTCTATATAAATGTATGATTTTGGGTGGATTGTATAGATCTGCAAACTTTTTCTTCCTTTACTGCACAGGCATATTGTAAAAGTGATTACATTACCCACTAAGGCTAAAAGTCCCTGAAAAGTTGCAAGTCTAAAGTAAATTACAAGCACACAGTTTCCCTATTCATAACACTGTTCTCTGGTAACTTAGTATTTAATGTATCTCTTTCATAAACCAGACCTGTAGCACTCCATTTGTAAATATTTTGCTTGAGAATGTAAATCTTGAAGATGATAAAAAAGCACAAAGGAATTATACAAACTCACTTTGTCCCAGCTGAACTGTAAAAAAAACCTTCTAGAAATCTCTGGCTTTGGAACAAATTTCCATTGTTTACTTAGAGTTGCTTCTGTAGTATCCCTCAGCATCCATTTTTATTCCACTAGTTTATTTAAAATCTACTGGCCAGATCCTCAACTCATGTAAAGTGGTGTAGCTCCACTGAAATTCATAAGATGGTAGCAGCTGAGGATGTACCCTCTAAAACACAGAAGCACTTGAAAAATATATTGAAAACAAAATTACTATGCAAGCTGCCTTCTGTTTACTCTTGGCATTGTATGTTCTTTTCATCATTTATGACACTTAGAAATAAGACTTCTTTTATTCTTAAAAATCCCAACCCCAAACCCAGCTCATGTTGACGTAACTGGTTAAAACCTAGTGCTGAAAACTGGGAAATGGTTTTGATTTTCATTATGTTTAGGGTCACTCCCAGGTCATATTTGACACAGATTCAACATTCATATAAATTTAATAAAATCTGTAAAGGAAATTCAGATAACAGCTGTGAAAAGAATGTGATCAATAGGCGCCTAAATAAGTGTCACTTTGCAAGTTACCAACCATTGATGGATAGTTAAATGGATGAAACTATAATGTCTCCACCAACTTTTAAATGCAGAAAGCTCTAGCAATTTAGTCACTTAAGTGACAGAAATTTTGCATGCTCACAAAGTGTAATCATTGTGTCTGTTCTTTTTATACTAGTTTTCTTATTTAGGATCTAATTCAAAGTGTGAATTATTATTCAGCATACTCATGACTGGTTGATAAGAGAATGGTTGAGTTAAAATAGCCCTTTTACTACAGTTATTGAATCTCCAAATATCCTTGAAAAATACCCACACTTTATCCGTAGGTACTGTTCCTAGGTGTTCATAGTCTTCACACCATTCTTCTTCAACACATTCCCAAAATACAGTTATTCTTGAAAATATCATTTTCAGAGGTGGTATTGTATTTCAATATGGCAGTATTCACTAGTGCTAGTGCAAGCGATATATTGTAGTCAGGGCTTATCTACACTAGAAAGTTGTACTGCTTTGGGTATACTGGTATAATGAAAGTGGTAGAAACTCATCTAGTGCAGGCAGTTATTTCAGTGTCAAGGCACTTTATACCAGCACAGTTTATTCTCATTATGGGAATAACTATAGTGGTATAGGTCACCTTTATACTAGGGCTGTCAAGCGATTAAAAAAATTAATCATGATTAATCATGCGATTAATTGCACTGTTAAACAATAATAGAATACAATTTATTTAAACACTTTTGGATGTTTTCTACATTTTCAAATATATAGATTTCAATTACAACACAGAATACAAGGTGTACAGTGCTCACTTTTTATTTTTTATTACAAATATTTGCACTGTAAAAAACAAATAGTATTTTTCAATTCACCTAATACAAGTACTGTAATGCAATCTCCTTATCATGAAAGTTGAACTTACAAATGTAGAATTATGTACAAAAAATAACTGCAAAATAACAATGTCAACCTTTAGCGCCTACAAGTCCACTCAGTCCTATTTCTTGTTCAGCCAATTGCTCAGACAAAGAAGTTTGTTTACATTTACGGCAGATAATTCTGCCCACTTCTTGTTCACAATGTCACCTGAAAGTGAGAACAGGCATTCGCATGGCACTGTTGTAGCTGGCACTGCAAGATATTTATATGCAAGATACACTAAAGATTCATACGTCCCTTGATGCTTCAACCACCATTCCAGAGGACATGCTTCCATACTGATGATGGATTCTGTTTGCTAACAATCTAAAGTGGTGCAGACCGACGCATGTTCGTTTTCATCATCTGAGTCAGATGCCACCAGCAGAAGGTTGATTTTCTTTTTTGGTGGTTCGGGTTCTGTAGTTTCCGCACTGGAGTGTTGTTCTTTTAAGACTTCTGAAAGCATGCTCCACACCTCGTCCCTCTGAGATTTTGGAAGATACTTCAGATTCTTAAACCTTGGGTTGAGTGCTGTAGCTATCTTTAGAAATTTCACAATGGTACCTTCTTTGCATTTTGTCAAATCTGCAGTGAAAGTTGTTAAAAAACATGTGCTGGGTCAGCATCCGAGATGCCTATAACATGAAATATATGGCAGAATGTGGGTAAAACAGAGCTGTAGACATACAATTCTCCCTCAAGGAGTTCAGTCACAAATGTAATTAACACATTATTTTTTTAACGAGCTGCATCAGCATGGAAGCATGTCCTCTGGAATGGTGATCACAGCATGAAAGGGCATACAAATGTTTAGCATATCTGACACATAAATAGCTTGCAATGCCAGCTGCAAAAGTTCCATACAAACTCCTGTTGTCACTTTCTGGTGACATTGTAAATAAGAAGTGGGCAGCATTATCTCCTGCAAATGTAAACAAACTTGCTTGTCTTAGTGATTGGCTGATTAAGAAGTAAGACTGAGTGGACTTGTAGGCTTTAAAGTTTTACATTGTTTTGTTTTGGAATGCAGTTATGTAAAAAAATCTACATTTGTAAGTCGCACTTTCACAATAAAGAAATTGCACTAAAGTACTTGTATGAGATTAATTGAAAAATACTATTCTTTTTGTTTATCATTTTTACAGTTTTATTTGTAATAAAAATAATAATATAAAGTGAGCAGTGTAAACTTTGTATTCTGTGTTGGTTGTAATTGAAACCAATATATTTGAAAATGTAGAAAAACAAAAAAATTAATAAATTTCTATTGGTATTCTATTGTTTAACAATGCAATTAATCACAATTAATTTTTATCACGATTAATTTGTTTGAGTTAATCGTGTGATTTAACTGTGATTAATTGACAGCCCTACTTTATACTAGTATAACTGTGTCTACACTAGGCTTTTGCTGATATATTATCAGTTGAAAAAAACAAAAAACAAAGAAACCCTCACACATCTATCCACAATAGTTATAATGGTAAAACCTTTAAAGGTAGACTAGGCCTCATCATCAGTTCAAAAGCATCCCAGTTGCAATGTACAGGATGTACAATGTACAACAATGTTTGAATGTCTTTTCATTGGCTGCACTGGGTAAAACTTCAGTACCAGGGTCTGTGCAGAAAGCCCCTGCAGATGTATTGTTTAAAGAGGTGTTAAATGGTTAGCAGGTGGATTAGAAGCACAGGGTGAGTGTAGGTGATGCAAGTTTTGTTGCTTTAGTGAAAATGGTGTGTTCTGTAATAAAAACAGTGTGAACTTAATTTCCCTCTGCATTCTTTATTATTCATGCTTTCCCCCCCAGTCACTGTCACAAGCTCGTGCTAGATACTAGTTGAAAATGCCTGGCACTTGTCAAAGTCTAAGAGACATAGTTGTCACCCACTGAACTCCCTTTAAATTTCAATAGTCTTTGATACATTCAAACTGTGAAGGCAGTGGGACTGACTCACTCCAGAGCACCTTCTTGTGGCCAGGCATGTCATAGCAGCTGTCTTCTCAGTCGATGCTCCCTCTGACAGGTTCTCTGGTCTTCTGGTGGCCTGCTCCTTCCTGTGACTCAGGTCTCTGGCCAGGTAATGACTGAATCCACATTTTCCAGGGTAATAACATTCAAACTCAAAGTGGGGGGGAACCCTCTTCTATCCTTCTCAGAAGAACTCCTCTGCACATTTTCCAACTCTCTCCCAGGCCCTGAAGGGTTCATCCTCACTCTATCAAAGAGGGCTTCCTCCCAGGGCTTTCTCCCTGGAGCCGTGGTTCCTCTGAAGCTGCTGATCTTCAGTGCTTCTTTACTGGAGTCCCTTTTCTCCCATATCTGTTTTAGAAGTTTCCTTCTGCCCAGCTGCCCTTTCCCTTCAAGGACAGTCTCAGGGTACAAGCACCTTCCTCTAAGCCCCTTTATTGTTCCTTTCCCTTTTATTGTGGGTTTTCCCCCAAAGCCCAGATTTCCTAGCCTTTCCCATTTTCAGGGCATAACTTCTCTCTCATAGAACTCCAGTGCTATCCTTCTCTTACAGCCTGCTCTGTAAGGATAGTTCCTTTTCCCAGCAGCCCAGCTTTTCTTCCAACCTTTCTCTTAGACTTCCACTTCTCTGAGGACCATTGTCCAGGGATGTTCCCTAACTCCACTTTCCTGACCCTTTTCCAGATCTTCCTCTCAGAAGCAGATTCAAAAGCCTAATTTTTGCCTGAAGCCCTACCCTACCTACTGTATAGTAGCCATACAGTCATCTCCAGCTGGGTCTCATCCAAATTGGTCCTGGCCCCTCCTTCTGGTATAACTGGATGCATTTACTAAGCTGTCCAGCTCCCCTTAACTGCTAGAGTAAGTGCTACTCTACTGACCCAACCTGCTATTCTGAAAGATTCCTGTGAGTGTGGGAAGCTAACACCTATTGAATCCTGGGGGCAGGCGTTGCAAGCCTGTCAGTATCTGAAGGCCGCTTTCCCAGCCTAAGGGGACAAACTTCTGAACCCAGAGTTCAAATGAGATTGGGTGGTGGTGGTGGTGGGGGGGGCTATGAGTTAAGAAAAAGCAGGCATGATGTCATAGGGCCATAATCAAGGAACCTGAGGGGGACACTGAGCAGAGAACCCCAGACAGTGCTCACTGCTCCTGAAAGGTGTCAAGGGAGCCAGCAGATGTGGGCCAGAGGAACTCTGCCTAGATGTGTGAGTGAAGGGAAGAGAGTTAATAGGCCCCACAGTTGCAGAGCTCCTCCCCATCCAGTATCCTCCTCCTGCTTTTATAGATGTCCTCATTGGCCAGTTCCAGGAGGATGTTGATGAGGAGGTCTCACAACTTAGTGGGGCCACAGATAGCATGTGCATAAATCAGAAGGTGCAGAGAAAAGTGAAGCCAGAACTGAAGGAAAAGGTTCTGGAGGAGCCGGAAGTGAGAAGCTATCAGGTGAGCCAGCACTCTGATCACTTAGGCTCCTCCCCACCCCCAGAAGGCTGTCTGGGGATTTGCAAGCTAATTGGCTGATCAGTCTGGGAGGCTGAATGAACCAATAAGCTCAGCTGAAGGGTATAAGGAGGACAGGAAGGAAATACCCAGGGCCAGCTGAGCCCAGTGATCTCAGGGAAGGGAGACCTTTCTGGCTGTGAGGGAAAGGGATAATAGTAGAGAAGCACTGTAAATATTTTGCTGCACAAGACTGTATTGATGTTGGTGATGAGAATGTAAATAATATGCTCAACGCTGCCACATAAAGAATAGAGTGAGAGGTTTCTGGGGTATTAGAGGATGGAGATGGAGCAGTCCCCATTACAATCCCATAATATAAACAGAAGCATCCCTAGGAGCCCAACATGTGGATTATAAAGTACCCACACACAGAGCTAAAACTGGCATCAGAATTACTATAGCACAGTGGGGCAAATCCTCTGCTAATGTAAATCAGCTCCACTGACATCAATGGAGTGAAGCTGATTTACTCCAGAGGAGGACTTGGCCTAGTAGACATATGACACCCCTTTCTTCTTAAGAACCAGTTGTGTCATTATCATCTTTGGGCTTATTTTAGCTTCTTTTCCTCCCTTTCCTGGTCTGAATTGTCTCACATCCATGAGTCTCTTTCTCCTCCTCCTCCTAAGCAGGGAGGTAAGTTACACCCTAATCATTTGCTTTCTTCTTGTACACTTCCCCTTCTTGTTGCTCCTGTAACAGACATTCTTTCTTGCTTCACCATATAGCAAAAGTGATATGTTAATTGTATTAAAACTGAAGCCAAGTCACAGCGAGGTCTTGATCCAACTATTACTGGAGCCAGTGGAAAGACTCCCAGTTGGCTCCTGACTGGCATCCTGAATTGAGGTTGCAATCAATCTTTTTCTGTGCATAGGGTGGATTGGTGGGAGATCCCTTTTCAACAAGTTCCTGGCTTTCTGCAATTTCTTCTAGTCACTTCATGCTGTTACTGGTCTTTCTTTCCTACATCATATAAAAATGTGTTAACTGTAATGTACTTCAGAAAGGATTTTGAATGGATGACATTATTCAAAGAAAGTGCACTCAGCCTGGCAGAGAGAGTATTTAATAATTGGACATAATATATAGACATGTCATTACAGGCCTCTCTAATTTGTATGTCAGGTCCTTGTAAGAAGTGTCTGAGGATTAATTCAAAAAAAGCCTTCCATTTCATTGAAGAAGTCAGCATGTACCTTCTGCTCTTGAGGAATTACTACTGCCTTTTGGAGGGCAGCCTACATAGTAGACTGTGTGTTGTTTAGATTTTGAAAGAGCCTTTAACCATATTGTTGTGCTTTTACATTTTCAACCATTTATTTTCAAATAGTGGGTCATTACCTGTTCATTTAAAAAAAAAACAAAAACCAAAAAACCTCTAAGTGCTTGTCAACTACTTGTTTAAAAATTCTCTGACTGGAAAGATAATGGTACCAGTATCTTCTGTGGTCTGTACTCTTCAGGAGTCAGGCTATGGCACAATTTCTGCAAGAGTAAATTTACAACCTAGGAGTTAAAAGTGTCTGCATACATTGCTATAATACTACTTAGCACCTAGATAAAATGTGCATTGTGATTTTTACCCGTCTGTAGAGATGCACTCAAATATGCCAGAAAAAACTTCAAGATAGAAATGTACTGAATTAATTTGTATGTATTTGTATGCAATTGGTTCCTCTTTTCTCTAATTCATGTTTCCATTGAATTAGGTGCCAAACTCCCATTAATATCAGTGGGATCTGGATTCTCTGGATTAGTTCAATCTGCATCTCTGTCTAATTGCTCCATTCCTCATGCTCATCACATTGGAATTTTCATACTTATGCACAGTAGCTCATGACATCACAGAAGATTAAATGACTATTGATTTTGGTTACATTCATTTTGGTTAAATTCATTATTCCTAAAGTTTCATGCCAAATTCCAGGTTCAAATTTCATGCATAACATTATAAAAGGATTATCATTGGCAAGGTTATGCATGTGGCTGCACCTTCCAAGATCATTTACATAGTAATCTGAGATGTTATGGACAAGTTTTAATATGTGACCAGATGAATTGGTATAGCTCTTTCTATAGCTTAGACATAAGCAGTGAATTTAGTAAAGACAATTTTTTGTCTATCGGGCTCTTTAATCATGATCTTGAAAGGTCTATGAACTTCTTAGCAGGCGCAAAGTGAGAGTTTGGGATACTCAGCCCCTTACAGGATCTAGCCTATTGTTTCCATTAACTGCCCAATTAGTCAAGCAAAGTGCTTTGTTGGGTGAAGTCTTAATGGTAATCTTTGCAGACTGTTTGGATTGTCATCTGACAATCTATGCATATAAGAAGATGCTGTATATGCAGTCCTCATTTAGTATCTTGAGTGCAGGAAAATGTACTTCAACGATTCCCATACCCAAGATTTTGAAGCCCACTAAGGCTGTGATCCAAAGCCACTGAAATCAATGACTGATATATGGTAAGAAGTTTTCAAAATAAATGGAATCTGTAAGTTTAAATCCCTTCTCCAGAGCTGATATTGTAGTCAGCATGTTTTATAATATAAACTTTTGCTAAGAATAAATGTATTAGGTACTATCTAGTTAGATTTATTACCCATCCCATGGTTTGCTGCACAGACTGCTGAGGAGCTATTCTATTAGTGGTGCTACATACTGAGTTCTCTCCCAAAGGCTCTTTTTATGAGACTTTAAAAATCACTCTCTAATTTAACAATGATATTAAAAGAGTGCTTTTATTCTGTCCAATTATGTGGAAGCACACTAATTTTTGGTTTTGTTTAAGGGGTTAATCTTCAGGGATGAAACAGATTATCAGCTTTTGAACCAATTTAAGTAGAATCTCCAGAAACAAAGCCAGGACAAATAATTATTGGCAGTTCACAGAAGGCATTCTGTGCTCATAGCTCTGCAGGATATCGTTAAAGTCAGCTCACTCGTCTTAATGGAAAACACCTGTGGTCCGGAACACAAGAAGAAACTATGCTTTCAGACATTCAAAATAAATTATGGAAATAAAATCACCCCTTCACCCGCTAGCACCAATGTCCCTGCTTCCCCCAAAAACAAATATGAAACCTTAGTCTTCGAAACTGTGTTCACTCTCAGCCATTCAAGAACGTCAAGCAATTTCAGTTGCAATATTAATCAGAAGAAACCTTACCACAAACAGAAACACACTGAACAAAGGCTCAGCTGGAGACCCTTTTTTAAATAGCTATTAAAAATGAATGTAAACCCATTAGAAACCTTTAACACTAATAATATCGCAAACTTTAAAAATCAATTATTCTCTGAATTTCTAAGAGCCTTTGCTTTTGTGCCACTTACTTACAGAAAACATTTGTGTTAATGTAAAAAAAAAAAAGAAAAAGCCATATTGCACACATGATTAAAAGTGTATTAAAGCAAGCAGCCTGCGATGGATGTGTGTGTAGATATAATACTGAAACCACTTTTCATTTGGTTTGGAAAATTTAACTACTGGATTTAAATGTAATTGACATCCTCAAGTGTGAGGTGGCCTCACCGTTAGGCATAATAACTCAGAGGAAGTTACAGTAACATTTAGTTTGAATTAGAAAAGCCAACAGAAATTCAGTATTTTAATCAAGTTAATCCCTTGAGGAGGCGGGAGGGGAGAGAGAGAGAGAGAGAGAGTGTGTGTGTGTGTGTATGCATGAACACTGTTTTGTTCTGTTTCCTCTCTCCAGTGCATTTCAACAGAGACTGGGAACAAGTAGTGAGAAAGACGATTTATTTTTTGAATATATACAATTACAGAGAAAAGGCCATGACATGCCAAGATACTGAAAGATAGTAGTTCCTGAACTCTAAGACAATTATGGAGCTCTAAAAATACACCAGAACTCCTATCTACATTTGTAATGTTTTACAAGTTTAAAAATGTCACAGTGCGAAAGAATAGTCCTTTTCCCCTCTACAGACTGGCGGTTGTCAGGTTATCTTTGGAGCCGAGCTGTGGCAGTAGCCTGAATAGTTTGAATATGCATTCACAGCATGTAAATAAAATGAAAAATGGCTTTCATCTGACTTTTCATGTAACCAGAAAACAAATGTATTAATGGAAAAGGAAATATCTCTGATTTCAGAAATGCTTTTAATCAATCTTTCCATATTCAAGGTGATTGTGTCAGTGTGTGTTATGCTTATTTTAAGAAAAACAGATGTATAGTCTGGAAAGCATCCAGATATAGCAGTGGCATGACCAGGAGAAGTAATTCCTAAATATATAAAGATACCCCAGTTCCTGAAGAATATACTGATCCCCGACGATAGGCTGAATGTTTCATAGTTTAAATAGCTTAGTTTTCCTGCAATAAGCACAGTACCTCATTGTTGGAAAGGCCTTCACCTTGATCATACACACAAAGGGCGGGGGGTCTATTCCAGATTTCCCCCGTTTTACTTCCCTTTTCTTACTAGGTGGATCTTCTGCTTCACAGTATTAAGATATAGGCTACAGATTACTATACCCAAATCAGTTCAATATCTAATATGTCCTCTGCCTGAAAAAAACATACTTCACTTGACCTCAGGGGATGGACTAGAGATTATCTAATACTGTAGGTATTGTCTTACTCTAACTTCTCTCATTTAAAAGGCATTCAGAATTCATGGCCAGTTACAGACTTCGGAGAGGGGTCTTGGCCTCAGACGGATTTGATGAATGCACACACGTTTCAAATATAGACATGTCAAAGGATTCCTTGTGTTTTGACCTTATAAGGGAACAGTAGAGAGCAGTGCTCCGTGTACCCCTTACCAAGAAGTAGGCTTAATAAGTAAATCCACTAACATTCCTTGGATTTCTAGAAAGTGGGTGAAAGTATTTCTTTAATATAGTCTACCTGGACCAATGTGTCTCAGCGTGATTGATACTTCATCTATTTTAGTCCTTACTCCTTTAAAAGAAGAGACTATGTTCATGTTTAAGGTCCTGATTTTCAGATGACCCTCAATTCAGCCTTTTGCAGTCATGGTTCTGAGCCCACAAGTCACCGAGGGAACAACATGAAAGCACAGTTATTTGTGGGTGACAAATTGCACCTGAAAAAACAGAGGTCATCCTTGAAAATTGGACTCTTACTATTTAATTGAGTAACTCTGATATCCCAACAGCTGATGCCATTATATCCTCTACTGCAGGGGTTCCCAACATTTTTCTTTCTGACCCCCCACAACATGCTATAAAAACTCCACAGCCCAGCTGTATCACAGCTGTTTTTCTGCATATAAAAACCAGAGCTGGTGTTAGGGGCTAGCAAGGAAGGTAATTGTTTGAGGCCCCACACCACAGAGGATAGCGTGAAGCTAAGATGCTCAGACTTTGGTGGGGCTTGTGGCCCTGGGCTGTAGTCCCCATGGTGAGGCTTCAGCTTTCTGCCCTAGGCCCTAGTGAGTCCAATGCCAGACACACCTGGCAGACCCTGTGAAACCTGCTCACGGCCCCCCAGGGGGCCCCAGACCCCTGGTTGAGAATCACTAATATACTGTCTTTGCTCTCCCCGTTCTTGGGAGATGACTTAATAACAGAAAATAATCTGAGATGGAACATCCGTGCTAAATCACCTCCCACACACTCAGATTTGATTCCAAGTTTGGTTTCAAATTTGGCAACTGAGACCCATCTGGGAAAGTTTAGGTCTAGATGTGGTTTTCAATCTGAATTTTAGGATTCCAGCTTCCGTCTAGTTGCTAAGTGACAGACTCTGGATTTCTCATGCTGGGTTGAGGATGATCCATTTTTCTTGTCCTTTAGAAGTATCTGAGTCTCTTGAAGCAGTCTCAATGTAATATCCTCTTTATATTTATTACAGACAAGTCTTGGCTTCTCTTTGCTTGAGGGACACTATAATACTATATAAAATATAAACAACACTGGGTGTTTCCAGCAGATGCTCCCCAACAACTGTAATCAAGTGTTTCTTGAAAAAGCATCACCCACATATCAGCACTAGTGCAACCAAATGTAACAATGGGAGAACCAGCATCCTGTATAGATACTTATATTTTAAATTTTAAAGAGTGTCTACAACATGTATTGTAAGTAGCCCTCTTGACAACATTTATTTTCCTTAGGATGGAATTAGTGGGGAGAGATGGTTGTGTATGGTATTTCAAGTCAGGATACCATGCGGGAGGAGAGTAGGGGTAAAGGGGTAGCTCTGGTGCAACTCAGAAATAGCATAGCTAATCTCAGTAGAGTTACAAAAATTTAAAAGCAGCGCAAATGAAATCAGAATCACATCTAGTATTAGCTGAATAAAAAATGTAATAAAACATAGACATGACACTGAACAAAATTCTATAACATGTAAGACAATGGAGAAAATACTTAGGAATAGCTAATCCACATAAAATCTGATATCTCTAATATTTCAAGAGCTATGGACAGTAGGTGGCACGCTGAGTAAGTGGTGATCATACTTGTTAAAGGTACATAAGGATAATGTAGGCTTATCCTGCTGATAAAAAATTTGGATAGCTTTCTATTCTTTAAACCAGTTATAAACAGATGATTGACCCCATCAGTTGTATCTCATAGACTTTAAGGTCAGAAGGGACCATTATGATCATCTAGTCTGACCTCCTGCACAATGCAGGCCACAGAATCTCACCCATCCACTTCAATAACAAAGCCCTAACCTATGTCTGAGTTATTGAAGTCCTCAAATTGTGGTTTGAAGACCTCAAGCTGCAGAGAATCCTCCAGCAAGTGACCCGTGCCCCATGCTGCAGAGGAAGGCGAAAAACCTCCAGGGCCTCTGCCAATCTCCTCCTCACATGCTTTATTTCATGTTCAGAAAGTTGTATATAGGGCAACATAGGCATCTGATAATTTGAATGAATGAATTGCCACATGTATCACCTCTTCATTTCAATCAGTTAAAATTCTCAAAGAGCTGGGATATAGGTGTGGACAAAAGACAGTCTTTAATGATTAAAGGTAGAAGAGCATGACTATTATAATGAGGAAAGTAGAGATACTCCTCATAATAATATACTGATGATTTCCTACCCGATCTCTTAACTTTAAACTTGTACAGAAACTAAAGCAGGCAGGAAGTGATTTTTCTTTTTACAGGGAATTCTATGATTTTGAATTTTTTCCATTCTGAAATGGAACGAAATCCCCACATTTGGAAATTTCCCATGAAACAAAATTGACTTTTTAAAAATTTCATGTCAATTGAAATGTTGATTTTTGGTGTTTTGTTTTATAGAATGTTGTATAGAATAAAATTTTAAGAATTAAATGAAAAGTCATTGAAAATTGAAATGTTTGTTTCTTAAACAAAACACTTCAACCTTATCAGAATGCTCTGTTCCATTTTTTAAAAACAAATTTTCATTGAAATCTACACATTTCCTTGCAAAAACACTCAGTGGAAAAACTTCCAATCAGCCCTACAGAAACCCATATTGAAGTACCATGAAAACTATTACCAGCAGTTAAAGGAAACAAAAGAAAACAAATCTTGTAAATATTAGTAAAACCAGAATTATTCAAGTTTAATTTGATGTACAAAATAGTTTTCTCTTTGATTTTCTCTCTTGACATTCCTGCCAGTATGGTGTACTGTGGTATTAAACATCTGGGTTAAACTCTAGAGCTTACTGGATTTGATCAAAGCTTTTTCTGTCATTTTAATCTTTTAAAAACACTGCCAAACAGATCTGGTAAAAGATTATGGAGCTTCGTTTATCTGTGATAGTCTATCCTCTTTTGTTAAGATATCTTTATGCTTCAAAAGTTGAACAGATACATCTCAGAAGTTAAAAAAGATTAGTCTTATGGTATTTGTTATTGTGATTTGTGATGTCCAACATACGAAATTATAAATCATAGAATTATACTCAGCCTATCTGATCCAATCACAAGGCGCACTTTAATTTTCAATGGAGATGTTAAACTCTTGCTCCTCTTGAAGTAGCATGTGCCAGCTGCAGGCAGAGATTTGAACACTGGCACTGATCCAGGAACTAAGAAGAGTTGCTGCCGAAATACACACACAGCTTCTTCACCTAGTTGTCAGCAGTACTTGTTCCTGTGTCAAGTTTTATTTTTCTCAAATGAATTACAAGATGTGTATATGTAAGGCATTTAACTATTTCCAGGAAGTCATCAGTGGAAAGAAAGCATTTAAACCTAGTCCTAATATTACTACTGGTAAACCACAACTTCTTACACTGGCACTATAATTTAAATTAAATAGAAGCCTAGCTTATAAACTCACTCTAGACACATATGGTACTTTATGGTCCCATTATATCTCTTGGATTCTGATCACAATGAAACTTTATCAATTTAAAGCAATGTAATACAAATATTCTTGGCTCAGGCTATAAAATAGGATGTGTACAGTCAACCTTTTAGGAGTATTTTGGATGAATATTGTATGCCCAGTTGAAAAAGGATGGGGAACACAGACATTACAACATAATTGTGGGTTTCAGCTGAATTTGTATTTGTACATTACTATTAACCCTAGTAATTGAGAGAACCTTTCTCTTTACACATCTTGTTCATTTCCAGAGAAAGCATGTGCACAGACTTAAGACAAGTTGTTGGCTAGCTATGAGATTCCTCACTCTAGCTTCTTTTTGAGGGCAGTGGGTATGACAGATGACCAGTTCCACCTACTGTATTGGAATAACTCTAAGTACTAACAATAACATATGGAGATTTAAGTTGCAAACTGAGTTCAGCAGACAGCAGAGTTTCCACTTCCTAAGCATTTTGCAGCAAAGCTAAAAAAAACCCCAGCATCCCAGATTTTCACAAGTGGTAGTATTGCAAACGTTTACAAAACATGAAAGAAACAGTAAAATCTGTGTTCGAAAAGTATGTGTGCATGTTGAGATTTTGAGAGAAGGACAGGAAAACATGTAGCTCAGAGAAGATAGGTTTCTTTTTTTCTACATGGTACAGCAAATACCTGACATTTTAAAAAGTTATGATAAAGCAATAACATTGACAGAGAGACCCTCACAAAATAAGGTGAAGCATAATACCCAAAGAAGGAAATTTTCAAAAATGCATACACAACCCTTAATTTACATATGCACTGGTGTTTGTGCAGGCACCTTCTGAAAACTCTATCACTTGGGCTCCACCTTCTCGATTTTTCTGGGACCACTTATCACATTCTTAAATACAAATAAGTGAAGGTCCTTCTATGGGGGCAAAAATAGTATTGAATAGGCTAAATGTAACAGATAAGGGTCTTCTGGATGGGCTCGTTCCTGCTCAAGTGCTAAGGCTTTTGAAATCAAAATATATCAAATAATAAGGAATGAAACAAAACAAAAATGTTGCCATCCTATGCATCAATGGAAAAAGAATTGGCACCTCGGGCTCTGACTTGTCACAAAAAGTTTCCACTTCAAAATATTAGCCACAACAAATGCAATGAACAAAATAAGTAAATGAAGCTGATGAATGGAGATGGATTAATAATGGATTTTTGGTTCACCGGCAAATTCTGAAAAATCTGAAAAAAAATTCCATTTGGGTCAAACCAAAAACTGTTTTTTTCAAAGTTGTTGGCAAATCAAAATGTGGAAAAAGATTTTGTTTTGGGTTCAATGAAACTTTGTTTGACCCAAACTAATTGTTTTATTTTTGATTTTCAGCATTTTTTTAAAGGTTTTTAAAATAAAAATTGAAGCAAAAAGTCATTTTGAATCGAAAAGTCAAAACATTTCTTTTTGGAAATGTTGAAAAGAAACTGTTTTTTTTTTAACCAAAACATTCTGGCAAAATGTTGGAATTGCAGAATCTGCATTTTTTGACTATAAAAGTTTTGGTAAAAAAGAAAAAAAAAGTCACTCCATTCTACTGACAAAACAAACTAACATTAGTGAAGGGCCAGGATTAGGTGATATAAAGCTGCTCATTGCAGACACCCAAATTTTTACTTCCATTTTGAATTCTGCTTCCTCAATGCAGGACAAACCAACCATTCTATTTACTCTCTACAGAAGCTCTGAACTCTTTGTTGGTTTTCTGTTGCAATTTAACTTGTTCAGTATGTGGCCGTAGCACCACTCATGAATGTGCAGTTTACAAAATGCCAGGGTCGTAGTAGTGATGATGATATTAAGGAAGCACAGTCTCTTTCCCTATCAGACAACACCCTCTGAACCACCCCTTTAGATTTAAAGGCTTAAATATGTATGTATATGGATAATGAGAATGCTCACAGCTACCTTTGCTAGGATTAAAAAAAAAGCGGGGGGATATAAATCTTCTTGCTTCAGGTAATAAACCAACAATTAAATCTGTGTGGTTAGAAAGAAACTTCCATTACAGGCAGTCATCTCCATACAGGTTTGTTGTTGTTGTTGTTTTTGCACCTTCTTCTGGAACATGTGGCACTGGCCCCTGTCAGAGTACTTGAGTAGATGTATTGCTGGGTGATCTGGTATGTCAGTTCCCCTGTTTCTGTGCTCCAAATCATATGACCGAGATCTACTCATATGAGTAAATGTTTGTAGGGTCGGATCTTTATCTGAAGAGTGGATTTTAAAGAAGGTTGATGAAATGCAACTCCCACTGACTTCACTGAGGTCAGGATTTTACCCTGTTCCAATATAGGGATGCCTTTTGCTTGGTAGATCCCTGCGAGTTGAGGGCACTCAGCACTTGGCAGGACAGGACACTTATTGCATATATACAATTACTTCCTTTTGATCTACCATAAGATTATTATTTTTAATCCTAAAAGCCAAAAAAGTGCTGGTGCTATATATTATCAATGAAATGAAATTTGCCTGTAGGGGAACTTTCAAGTTTGTAGCTCAGCAGGATATAAAATCCCATTCACCAGAGTAAGCATGAATGAAACTTGCTTCCTGAAGTTATAACTATGCAAAATATATTGAATAATGTTTGATGACAGTTAATTACAAACTATGTTTAGATTTAAACTTAATACGTTGAGCCTGAGAGAAATGGATAACTATAAAATTGCCTTATCTGTCAGACAGACAAAATCCACGAGAGGGCATTTAATACCATAGCAGGAAGGATTTTGTGACAATTTAATAAAAGTGATGGGAATTAAAAATAGTCCTAGAAATTTAAATAGAGCTAAATTTGATGTATAAAACATTGTGACTAGATTTGTTCATTTTCTGGTTTGTAAATCATGTAATATGTAGGATTGAGCAAAACTGTAAAAAGTTCTTGCGAAAATGTGTGCGATTTTGTTTATGACAAATTCATATTTGCAAAATGCAATTGGATTTTTGCATTCAGTACATTTGACTATTTTCTCCATTTAGTTGCAAATCCACAGAGGCTCAAAGATAGCCACTTTCACTTGAAGTATTTTTTTTCCTTTTAAAGGTAAACATGGCTGACATCTGCCTCAGATACTTGACGACTGTGTTTATTCAATACTCTCTATTCAGTCAGAATCTTAAAAGGACACCCAAGGTCTCAGAAACATAGTAGATGATAAGGCTGAGACAAGAGTTTGCAAGATGCAGGGGTCTGTGGTTCAAATACTCTCCTGTTTTCTCAGCTAATGAGGTCAGAACACCTTTGCTAGTAATGAAATGATTCACGTGTAACATGCCTCTAAAACAATGCACCATGCATGATGCAGTCAAAGAGAATTATAACTATAACATTTAACACCACCACAGCATTCAGCATATGAAATATGAAATTAAAATGGAATACACAGAAACATTATTAACACTAGTGAGATTTAGGTCATGAGGTTGGAAAGGCTGGTTCTAGGGAAAGATTAATGTGCAGGTTGGTCCTGATCCTTGGATGTGTAAAGATCAGTACTGAGCTTTTGTCTGTCTCAATCTCCAAGTGTATGCAGTCCTTAAATAATTAGTCAGCCATTTTTTGCCATGACACAAATTTAACCCTCGGCTGGGGTTGAGCAGTGAGCACCCCCTAGCACATTGGAAGTTGGTGCCTGTAGCTCCAGCCCTGGAGTTGGTGACTATGCAAGGAGCTACATATTAACTTCTGAAGAGCTGCATGTGGCCCTGGAGCCACAGGTTAGTCACCTATGCTTTAGCTGGTCTAGATGCCACTAGAGCGGGACAGAGTGCCATGCCAAGCAGGCATGGGTTACACTATGAGGATATTATACACTGTAATGACTCAGTCCCTACAAGAGAGCAGCTAATTGTTGTGTAACAACACTGGGCTACTGATAGTGCTGCTGAGCATGGTATTTTGTGTCTCACAATCTAACAGGGTGAAAAAAGTGAAGGAAAGTAGGTATAGTTGGTTGGCAAGAACACCGGGCCCAGCATAAGGCATTATGCACCTGGTAGTGAGATACACTCTCTTTTCTTAGAACCCTCAGCAGCATTTTATTAGTGGCCTGGCCTTCATGCTGTCCATACTTACAGTTCCTTCTGTGTTTATCTATTAAACCCACTCACTCACTTTTCCTGGCTGAAACATGGCTGCTGCATACGTCTTTTTTTATCTGCTGGATTGTACTTTTAGTACCTATGCTATGGCCACAGTCTGCCCTCATCTATGAATGATTTGCCTTCTATTCACCTGTGCAAAATTCAGAGCAGGTTTAGAAGTTTGCATGATGGGTGCTATGCAATTTTCTCTACACGATGCAGAAGCCTCTATGACCAAGTGCTGAGCAAACAGTGACTGGTGAGCATTAGTCCTTTGGCTTTCTATACTTCCTTCAGAAGCCTATAGGACCCAGACTTTAAGGATTAAAGATTCCTGGATTATAACAAAGTCTATTCATCATATTTTGGCACTGCTCTTTGTGAAGCATTAGTAAATGATATAACAGCATTTCTAACCAAATTTCATAAGGCATAAACATACTAAATAAAGTGGTCATTTTAAAATCAGTCTTGATAGCATACATCAGTCTCAGGGGAAAAAAGTGAACACTTTTTCAGTTCAAATCCCTCTTAAAACGTATTTCTTCTGTCAAGTCAATCAATGTTAATCCACTTTAGTCATAAATATGTTCACCACAGACTCAATAATTAAAATACACATAGCAATACTCTGATAAAATCCCTTTGGTCATCCAGGGCAGTACATAGCTATATTGTCTCATGTCTCCATTTAGCTTCCAAGGCTCAGTGGGTCAAGTCATATCTTCCCCCAAGTTACAGCACAGAGCCCAAGGTCAGTATTTAAATAATGGTGCATAATAGTCATCATGACCTTTGCAACCTTTATTTTTCTAAAACTGGATATTACTTCAAACAAACTGAACATACTATGATAGTGCGAGATACCTTTTGTAAGATGGAGAGAATGCTAGCAGGTGGGAAAACATATGTAAGATTTGGCAGACTGTTCCCCTTTTAAGGATATCTGTCCATTGATTGTCAGGGAAATGAGCAGCCTGAGAGTTGCCAATCAACTTTGTGCTGTGCCAGGACCCCTAAGTTGCAAGAGTGGTCAGAAACCCACATTTGAAAAGAAGACCACACCTGCTCTTCATGAATGAAGACCATGCTACTCTGGTCAGTACATTTGCCAGTTCATGTGGGATGACGTTCCAGGCTACAGATAGCTGAACGATTCTCAGTGAACTATGTGTCTGGTGAATTTAGTCCTTGTCTTGTTTTCAAATAGTCTATGAACACACTGAGAATTTTACTATCTTTGTTGTGTTTTGAAATTAAATATTTGATTAATAAAAATTTCAGCCTGTGAACAACAAAAGCCCTTACTACTTGAGCAAGAGTAGCAGTATGAGGGCTAATAAGACAAGCACTTCAGGGCTTATAATCCAATGTTTGGATTTCATCTAATGTAGACTAGTGGAACCCGTACTGTCCTTTACAAAGAAGTACACTACAAACTTATGCATAGATATGTGAATTTGTGTGATGGACTCTTTCCAAATATCTGGACACCTCTCTACCTACAGTCTGTCTCTGTCTCTTCTGCTGTCTCCTAAATTGTATGCTGCTTCTCTTCTTGATTGTGTTTTAGATATTTATTTAAAAAACAAATTCCAAAGGACTTGTAGCATAATAGCAATGAGAAAAGTACTGAACTGTTTTACAAGGCAATAATCTAGTTCCCTTATTGCAATACTCTAACCAGCCATCAGCCTTATAGTTTTTCCACCCGGGAACCAAATTATTGCCTCATAAAACAGATCACTGCTTCTATTATGGCTTAAATATAATTGTATTTAAAGACCTTGTTTGGTTCCATTTAGCAAAATTAGCTTTTATCTTATTTCATCGTAGCAACAGCTTTTAATAAACTCAGTGATTTTGTGTGGATCAGTATAATATTTAGAACTTTGTGCAAAAATATACACCAAGAACAGCAAAAATAGTAACATGAAATGTTCTCCTTTTCGTGAAAAGTTGCCTTTCACCCAATCTAATTTTAGTAATGTGGTAAAACATTCAAAATGGACTGTTTGTCTCTAAAAATTACTTTTTGTTGACTTGAAAACCTAAATAGAACCTTAGTTCACATGGTGGCATTGGGGAATAACTTTACTCAGTTTCAAATATTTTGTAATAAATCTGGTCAGAACTACAAAATGTCATTAACATTTTAAAATTTCAAACTAATTCAGCAATTACACTAAAGTCTTTTTACTCATAATTTTCAGCTAAATGAAATCAAATATGTACATCCAGTGTAGGAAAATGCCATGCCGTAGTATACAATGCCATGCTTTACAACCTGGCCTCTAAAATAGTAGCTCTGGTAGCCACATTTACAAAAGTATTCAGGCAAGTAAAGATACAGAAAGGCACCTTATGAGATATAGAAAACGACATAAGTGTGTTAGCCTAACTCCTACTGATATGAATGGGAGGTAGGAGCCTAACCTGCTTAGGTGATTATAAAAGATTGGGCACATTACATTTTCTATCTCAAAGCCTCCAGGTCTAGCTGATCAACTTGGATGATGTAAGCAATCCTTTTGTACTGTACAGAAACAATCTGCTGCTGCAGGAAACTGTGACATCATAGATAGATATGTGCAAGCTACTAGCCTTTCTTTTCCACATACTTTTGCAAGCCCAGGTGGCATAGTTCACTGCTGCTAGCAAGCTATTTCTCAGGAAACAAAGGAAGTGAATTCCATTTAATTTATAAATGAATAAAGCAACATTGACAGAACAAGAGACAACATTCAGGAGGTCTTGGGACTCCAGTAACAAACTTGATATTATTAGCTATCTCCAATAGGTTAACATTAGGTCACCATGCCATCCAGCAGTTGCATTTTTGCTTTTTATTGACTAAATATTTACTAAGACTATATGAATCAGCTTAACAATATCCTCAAAGAAAATCTGCACAACACCTCTAAAAGACAAGCCTGGGAGCTTAAACTGATAACTTTGCTAGACACTAAAAATCATGGACTGAATAGAGACACTAGATTTATTACAACAATCTGTAGCCCACTATCCACCACACCACCTTTTCCCCACTATGACTGGAAAGGTGTTAACTGCCTTGAATGATCCCTTGGAACATGTGTTAATTACTTACGCCAAACAATCTGTTCCACCTTGTATTTAGCTGTGAAACTCTGAAACCTACACTATAGAGTTAGGTCAACATAAGGCTGCTTATATTGACCTAACTCTTTAAGCATCTACACTAAAATGTCGCTCCCATAGATGTAACTCACCCACCACACTGACTTAATAACTCCACCTCCGTGAAAGGCGTAGTGCTTAAGTCGATGTAGTTAGGTCAATGCAGTGTCAGTGTGGACACTGTGCTACTTACGCTGATCATTGCTTTCAGAAACCATCCCACAATGCCCCACACTGGCAGTTAAATCGGCGCAAGTGCTCCTGGTGAGGACATGCACTGCTGACACAAGGAGCATAGTGTGGACATGTAAAATCAATTTTACGGTGGCTGTATGTCAATGTAACTTAGGTCAACTTAATCTTATAGTGTAGACTTGCCCTGAGTCCATTCCCCAGACCAGGGGCGGCTCTAGCCATTTCGCCGCCCCAAGCATGGCGGCACGCTGCGGGGGGCGCTTTGCAGGTCGCCGGTCCTGCGGCTCCGGTGGACCTCCCGCAGCCGTGCCTGCGGAGGGTCCGCTGGTCCCACGGCTCCACTGAAGCCGCGGGACCAGCGGACCCTCCGCAGGCACGCCTGCAGGAAGTCCATCGGAGCTGCCTGCCGCCTTCCCGGCGACCGGCAGAGCGCCCCCTGTGGCGTGCCGCCCCAAGCACACGCTTGGCGTGCTGGGGCCTGGAGCTGCCCCTGCCCCAGACCCTTAGATGAGCTCTGTGTAAGCTTGAAAGCTTGCATCTCACACCAACAGAAATGGTCCAATAAAACATATTACCTCACCCATGTTGTCTCAGATTAACAATATGTCAACTGTACACTAGCAGCTGAGATATTTATAAAAGCAAAATGTAAGAGAGGGCACACTAAAATTAGAAAGTGTGGTGAACAAAGCTATAAAATTGTGATGCCTTTATTTTCTGTGTCTGAAAGTAGCAACCATTTTGTTTTCAGAATTGGTTAAGCTTGTTACAAAGCACATACTGTGTTCTCATGGTGACATACTTTTTTGTTCTTGTTTTTCTTAATCTAAAATTAATTGTAGAAAATGTGTGGTTGCTGTTTGTATATGGAAAAGCATAAGAGGAGACTTTAGACAAGAAATATAAAAGCTTGTCATCATGAACAGAACTAGGCAGCAGGTTGATTCCTGGGATTGGTATAGTAAGGGGACAGAGACTTTCACCTCCCAGGCATAGATCTGCATTGTTGATGACTCTTGCAATTTTGTCATGAGTCTTGCAATATTTTGTTTTTTTCTTGCAGCCCAAACTCCTGGAGTCACATGAGTGATAATCTCAGTTTTCATTTAAAGTATGTTTCTCACTCCCATGGTTGTGGAGAAAAAGCTTGAAAATGCCCTTAATGCATTACAGGTTCAAAACCCAGAAGGCAAATACCAATCACATGATTTTTTGAGGGCCTGACTCATTATTTTTGAATGCCTGGTTTCAATTTGGTTGGATTTGAACCTAGCTTAGGTAGAAGTTCTGTTCCTCTTGAGTTGTTTAGTGATCTACCTAAGATGAATTAGAGATTTTAATATTATTTCTAATGGACAGCGATTTGATGGTAATAAACACTATCACAACTAGTTTAGCCATGTGATCTAAGGATGGAATAGCAACAGAAATGAACCGCTCCATCTTAATGACAAGGAACCCTTAGGAAAATGATTAGGACCTCAGGTTGACTCATTCAAAACGTAGGTCCCCAGGGAGACTGCACTTGAGTAACACCCTACCAGCACCAGTTTAATAATGCCTCTGAAGAAAATGTGCTACCTACTGAATCTCCAGCACAACTTGATCTTGGGGCAGCATCTTTGGCAGTTCCCCATCAAATATTGACCCTGTATGGTCTTGGTTTTCTCATAAGCTCAGACAAGTTCACATCCTAAAGTAATACTGCTGCCTGGAACCTGGCTAGCTGGAGTTATTTGGAGTAATTGCTACCTCAACTTTGCAGGCTGACAATTTATTTCTTGCCATGCAAACCCTTGTGATTTTATTTCTTCTGAAGTTATAGCAATCTCAGTATATATACACCTTACTTCCAGAAGGTTTATGAGAAATTTTTTGGTGTTCTCTTTTTGTCTTTTCTTGCGCATAGTGTGATGTTTTGTGAACTTGCTTTGAATGTAACTCATTGAAAAGGCCAAGAAGAAATATTAGACTGTTCCCTGAGATACACTTGTTTTCATCACTGACCTTCTCATTCATGAAAAGGAGAGGAGGGGAGGAAGACAATGAGTTTTTCTTTGATGACAAGTTAGTTTAAAAGAATCCTCTGATCAATGACTGTGTTGTCGCTAAAGGATACATTTTCTGTTTATTTTCTTTTAAGAGAACAAAATGCTGACATTGGAAGCTTGCAGTCTTTGGAAATGGGAGACATAATCCTAAAAATACTAAAGGATATTGGTCTCACCTACCCATAAAGATTTCATTTGTACAGAATAAAAGAACATCTTGGGTTTAACTTATTGGGAAAGGAAAAAAAAGCCAAAGTGGAAGCCATATGTCATTCAATTTCATTGGGAAATGAATTATATTTGGTTAATATGATCTTCCAGTTAAAGGGCATCAAACTTTAATGAAAGGAAAACTTTTTTTTAAATAGCATTGGCTCGAGTCCCTGTTGAGTCAGCTTTATAAACCATAAATATTTGTTTCTAATTTATATTTGGCATCTCTGCTGATAAACACTATACAGCAATACACTGTTTTCCAACGGGATTTGATCAGGATGGCAGAACAATTCATATATTTGATTTTTGGCACACGGGTGGTGTGTAGTGTGGTATTAATACTGTATTTCTCTGATCCACTCTGCTACATAGTCCAAGCATCTTGGAGGGAAAAGGACTTTTAAAGATGTTGGCAAGTAGGTACAGTCTTGTGGCTATAAACTACTTGGCAGTAGGAATATCATGTACCAGCTTTGCTTCTATAACTTTTATTTGTTACTTTCTTATATGTCAGATACTAGTTAAAATAATTGAAAAACACTTATAAAATGAAAGCAAATGTCATATCTAAATGCACTGTTAGTACTTTAAAGTCTCATTTTAGAAAGGTCCTGAATCACATGCCCAATTTTAAGAGCATGTGTCTAGAGTCCCTGGTCTTGAATTAATATTGAAAATATTCCACACATCTTGTGAGAAATAAGCTTTTCTATATAGTGGAATATAATTTGAAATACTTATGAATAATGCCATGAACTGAGAAAAGTTGGGTAGAACTAAAACAACAATAAAAACTCAGAACATATCTCCCTATGCTTTTAATCTGAGCTATGTGATGATAATTGTAGATAACCATGTAGTTAGAAATAGGAAATTATAAAATTCCATTCAGCCTAAGGATTAGAACTGGTGGGAGAAACTTAGATGGAACCACATTTGTCAGAATATGAAGTTCTGTTGAAACTGAAACACTTCACATAATTTTATTGATTTTGCCAGAAATTTGTTTTGGAAAAAAAAAAACCAAGAAAGTTCCCATTGCAATTTTTTTTATTTTGTATTTTCTTATATATCATAATACATTTTAAAATATAAAAATCAAAATGAAACATTTAGATTGTCATGAAATGAATTTTTCTCCAGAATTTTCCTTTTCAGAGAATTTCAAAATTTTCAGTTTTTGCTCCAGTTTGGAATAAAACCAAATTTTAAAATCTCTATATCTTTGCAAAAAGGAACTTCTGGTCCTCTGCACTGCTCTATTAGGAATGCAATTGTCTCTAAAATCTATAAGGTGTTAAGTTGGACTTTATATCTGGTGAAAACTTGTGGGAGATAATTCATAGACTATTTAGGATACAGCCCTACAAAACACTAATATATGTGTGTCAGTGTTTGCAGGATTAGCACTCTAAAGGACCCTAACTATTAAAATGGCTTATCTTTAACAATTTTATGACTAAAAATCAAATTTATATAAGTGGTGACCTCAGATGATGTCAGTGGCTCTCCATTGCAGGTGTCAACCAACACAACCATTCACAGAGAAAAGTAATATAACTTTTGTAATCTGTAAGTCTATGGCAGAAATGTGAAATGCTAAACTTAATTATCTCCTTAAGGAACTTGTGCACCAAAATATTAAGATTTCAGCTAAATTGGAACATGGAAATTAATTGTTAGTCAGTCACTCTCTTACAAGCATCTATATTATATTATTTTAATAGAAATAGTATATTACTATTTATCTATTTTAGTAGTATTTGTAAAGTAGTCTTCATTCCTACGAGTTCTACTGTTAACCGAAACAAAACTCTTATGGGGTATATTATCTAATTTTGTGTGTGTGGAGGAGAGAGTTGGAAGTCAGGGGAGAACGATCATCTATAGTCTGATCCGAAGCCCATTAAAGTCAATGGGAGTCTTTCCATTGACTCCTCTTTGGAGACAGGTCCCTAGACTGCAACAACTTCAGATGAGAACAAAATAGCCTTAGATGAAACCCACAAATACTGCTTTTTTTAGAACGTTAGGACTCAATTTTATATTCAACATTTGTGAGAGAAGTGAGAAGAATAAGTAGCATCTGCATGGTGTGCAAGTTGGCGAGAACTCCAGTCTGCCACTTTCCAAATGGTTTTAGAAATGTTTGTCAGGCTTGATCACAAATTACAGATGATTATAAGTGCAAGCAGTATGTGCAAGCAGATGGAGAAGATGAACTGGGAAAAAGTTTCTTCCTAAACAATTTGATTATTACTAAGTATTTTCAGGACAGAAGTTAAATATTAAAACTGGGGCTTATAATAAAGAACTATGGGATGTTCAAGTTAATTTATAAAATTCAATCAAATAATTTTTGAAGGTTCTGACACTAATAAATAGATACTTGAATGAAGATTCATGGAAATGCTCCAACATTTTTCATTTTTCTGTGCACATAGGAAATCACAAGGATACAAATGAGAACTTCATCAAATGGGTGTTTCTCTTAGTAGAAGTCAGTAGTGACATGACAAATGTTGATCCAGAGAACTAGTTTATAGCAGCACTTTCTTGCCATTTAAGGTGAAATCCACTAAATAACACCAAGTTCCTGGTGAGCATATGTTTCTTTTCTAGAAGTCAATAGAGAAAAGCCACTTTACACCAAGTGAACATCTGGACCATTGTTCTTTTATTCTAGAAAATATACTTTCTGCCTGGAGGCATGCAAGAAAATTCTGGGTCTCGAACAGTAATGAAGGTAACTCAAATGATGTTCCTCCAAGTCAGTGCTAAGCCAGTGTGCCAGAGTGATTTAGGTGGCGATGCATTATTGGAAGTGTAAAATGTGTTATCAACCTTGTTGTCATCCTGGGCAGCATTTTCAGCAGCTGGAGGCTGAAGTCTGTTTGGAAAAAAAAATGTGCATACACTTGGATTTGCATGTGCTTACAGCACGTTTTTTCACACCAATCTACAGTGGCTGAAAATATGGCCCTAAAGACTCCACATCACTTTTCACATTTATTTATCCTAGGTATTTATAAAATACCTTTCCCCATGGTACCTGAGTACAACATGTTTGGCACTCTCAGAAGCCTTACCTAGGATTTCAACCTGGAACTTCTTAAAAGAGAGAGTTGTACTGCTTAGATCAATAAGACACTCAGGACTATGGCATTTGATCCCTGTGCCATATAGGTTAAATTCCAAGTTGACAAAACAGTACATCCTGCCTACCTAAATTCATCTGGTGCCTTCAGTTATGGTCGCCTATATCATTTATGTTTCTTTCTCAAAACTATTACCTAGTTGCTAAGATAAAGGTGCTGTATACATCATTAAGGACCACACATGGGTAAACAAAAAGAAAAAAGGAGCAACTCTTCACAGGAGTCCAGTCCCGGTCATGATAAAGAATGAAGATATAACTTGAGGCTAGCCCAACCAGTGACCTCTCATTTCCCCCAGAATATCCAGATGAGAGAATCTTCATTCCTCTCTGTCAGCAAGCAGAGTTAGGTTGACTCTTTTCAAAGTCCTGGAACTGATATTCAAGCAGGTGCTCCCCCAAAGGAGCAAGAATTTCCTGCTGCAATTTTAATACACAGCCACTGGCTTAGAGCCACATTGTGTTCCTCTGAGATGCCTGCATTTCAGCGTTTGGTGAAGTGACTTCTGTGTACACCTAATTTGAAAACAGTTTTGCTATTTTTTAGCATGAAGGACATGACTATTTAGTTTATAGTGTGTATAGAAATAGTATAAACTATTCAAACTATAGGTCTATTCAAACTATAAACCATTTCTATTCAATTAATTTTAATAACAATAAACAATAGAGACTTGAACTTGTAGGATTCTGTGAAATACTATTCGATTGCAGCAGAATATTCAACTTGAACTCAAAGGGATGATAACATAATAGTCAATTGTATGAATGATCTAAAAATATGGCCTTATTTTACTATCATTGCTTTGTTTTTTGTTTGTCTTTATTTTAACAAAGGGTTAACAGTTTACAGATGAAGAATATTTGCAGTTACTATATGAGGGCTTAAAGCAGTTTAATAATTTCTATATAGTTGTGAAATATACTAAGTTTCTGCACAAATATTGAGAAAAATATTAGACTAATTGCTAATCTTTTTAAATGTAATCAAGGAAACAATTTTTTGTATGTAGAATACAAACTTTTACAACAGAACAGATAGTATCTTGCATATATTAATTGTTATTTTGTTTGATAACACTGGTCTACAATTTTTGAGAAGTCGTCTGCTTCAGAGATAAAATGTGCTATTTATTATGTATTTTGATGTGCTGAATTCAAATATGACAATAAAACAACTGATTGGCTACTGTTTCTAAGTTATGTAAGTTTTTACATTTTATGTCTATGTATATTGTGTAGATAGTAGAGTTTTAATCATAAATTGTAAACCTAGGTCTTTTCATGTGTTTATGGTTGCTTTACATGATAATATTTCACCTGTCCTGTTTATGTAACACTTTAAAAATCAGCAAAAGGGTTATCTAACTAAAATTTATTATGAAACAAAAGGCAAAAAACTATTATGTACATAGTTTAGTCCTATTCAGTGTCTACTCGGCGCTTCTTGGCTTGTCTCTTGTATTCATTAAATGGAGCATCTCTTGTCACTGTCCAGCAATAGTCTGCAAGCATTGATGGGCTCCATTTGCCCTGATAGCGTTTCTCCATTGTTGCAATGTCCTGGTGAAATCGCTCGCCGTGCTCATCGCTCACTGCTCCGCAGTTCGGTGGAAAAAAATCTAGATGAGAGTGCAAAAAATGTATCTTTAGTGACATGTTGCAACCAAGGCTTTTGTATGCCTTGAGGAGGTTTTCCACCAACAACCTGTAGTTGTCTGCCTTGTTGTTTCCGAGAAAATGTATTGCCACTAACTGGAAGGCTATCCATGCCGTCTTTTCCTTGCCACTCAGTGCATGGTCAAATGCATCATCTCGAAGAAGTTCACGAATCTGAGGACCAACAAAGACACCTTCCTTTATCTTAGCTTCACTTAACCTTGGAAATTTTCCACAGAGGTACTTGAAAGCTGCTTGTGTTTTGTCAATGGCCTTGACAAAGTTCTTCATCAGACCCAGCTTGATGTGTAAGGGTGGTAACAAAATCTTCCTTGACTCAACAAGTGATGGATGCTGAACACTTTTCCTCCCAGGCTCTAATGACTGTTGGAGTGGCCAATCTTTCTTGATGTAGTGGGAATCTCTTGCACAACTATCCCATTCGCAGAGAAAACAGCAGTACTTTGTGTATCCAGTCTGCAGACCAAGCAAGAGAGCAACAACCTTCAAATTGCCACAAAGCTGCCACTGATATTGGTCATAGTTTATGAACCTCAAAAGTTGTTTCATGTTGTCATAGGTTTCCTTCATATGGACTGCATGACCAACTGGAATTGATGGCAAAACATTGTCATTATGCAGTGAAACAGTGAATCAATGAACAGTCTCCACTCATCTGGATCGTGAACGATGTCGAGGGCTGCCATCACACCATCAATGTTGTTGCAGGCTACAAGATCACCTTCCATGAAGAAGAATGGGACAAGATCCTTTTGACGGTCACGGAACATGGAAACCCTAACATCACCTGCCAGGAGATTCCACTGCTGTAGTCTGGAGCCCAATAGCTCTGCCTTACTCTTGGGTAGTTCCAAATCCCTGACAAGGTCATTCAGTTCACCTTGTGTTATGAGGTGTGGTTCAGAGGAGGAGAATGGGAGAAAATGTGGGTCCTGTGACATTGATGGTTCGGGACCAGAAGTTTCATCCTCTTCCTCGTCTGACTCAAGTGAGAATGATTCTGGTGCATCAGGAACCGGCAGTCCTTCTCCATGGGGTATTGGGCGTATAGCTGATGGAATGTTTGGATAATGCACAGTCCACTTTTTCTTCTTTGACACACCTTTCCCAACTGGAGGCACCATGCAGAAGTAACAATTGCTGGTATGATCTGTTGGCTCTCTCCAAATCATTGGCACTGCAAAAGGCATAGATTTCCTTTTCCTGTTCAACCACTGGTGAAGATTTGTTGCACAAGTGTTGCAGCATATTTGTGGGGCCCACCTCTTGTCCTGATCTCCAATTTTGCTGCCAAAATAAAGGTGATAGGCTTTCTTAACCATAGTGGTTATACTGCGCTTTTGTGATGCAAAAGTCATTTCACCACAAACATAGCAGAAGTTATCTGCACTGTTCACACAAGTACGAGGCATCTCTGCTCACTTTGGCTAAACAGAAATGTGTCCCTTTGCAAAATCAAACACTGACAAATAAGAGAGTACGACACTGTATGATTTCTAGAGCTGATATAGGGCAATTTGTTCAGCAGAGTGATGTAAGCTTCGTTATGATTGCATCATCCATGACTTCTAGGAATAACATGATGCAATTCATATCATGTATGACGCAATACCAGCTTCAGATTGCATCATTCATTGTTTTGCCTAAAAAGCAAGTACTGTCCAAACCCAGTCATAGATTTATTCATAGATACAGCCAAAGATGTATTTTAGTCATTTCTGGTTTAAATTGAGATCCCTTCCCTTTATAACTCACTTATCCTCCGCTATTCCCAAGTCAAGGGTCGTATATACTGACCCAATAGCATAACTTGAAAACTAGAGCCAATCAACAATTTTAAGCATCATTTTCGTTCTCAGTGACCCAGAATTAGTAAAGTTTGACTACATTTATTTCAGAAGCATTTTGGCTGTAGAGCAGTGTAATGAGTGTGACTTTAAATATTTTTGTTAGCTAAATTTCTATTTTTAAACAGTGCCAGTGATACTGTAGCTATATCACAAAAGAAAAGTGTTTCTCTGCTTTGTTTTCAATTTTCTCTGGAAAAATTTTAAATCAATCTATAGTGCTTGTACAGGTAGTATTTATAAGGAATTGAACACAATGCATATTCAATTAACCTTTCTTTTCTCAGAATAGAAGCTTTACTTGATCTTTGAGATTTTCAAAAAGCCATTATGTTTATTATTTTTAAATGTTCATTGATTGCAATAAGCTGATAGGATGATGAATGGGTATTGAAATACCCACTTGTAATCCAGCACACCTTGTTCTTGCAAAGAAGAACCTGACTAACCATTAGAAGTGGTTCACTGGGACTAGAATATAAAATATATTGGTTGATTCAGGAAAGAACATTTTTCTGAATGAGTTTGGCCACTGATACTTTTGTACAACAGAAAATATTGATGGAAGAAATTATGACTTACAGATTTTGGTCTCAGTCTTTCGAAGACTCAGGCCTGGTCTACACAAAGGGGGGTGGGTCGAACTAAGGTACGCAAGTTCAGCTACGCGAATAGCGTAGCTGAACTCGAACTACCTTAGTTCGAAGTACTCACCCGTCAGACGCCGCGGGATTGAAGTCCGCGGCTCCCCCGTCGACTCCGCCACCACCGTTTGCGGTGGTGGAGTTCCGGAGTCGACGGGAGCGCGTTCAGAGTTCGATATATCGCGTCTAGCAAACTCCAAGAAGTCAAACGCTAGCCGCCGACCTGGACGGTGAGTATAGACGTACTCTTAGGTCTGCGAGTAACTTTTTATACACATAAATACTCAATGGAGTACTTACATCCATGAATTCTTTGTAAGATCAGAGCTGCAGAATCTAAGACTCTATGGGGCAGGAACTGTATTTTATATTTGTGCAGCAACTAGTACAGTGCAACTCAGGTTATTATAGCAAAATGTATATAATGAATGATTGTATCCACTGAATGATCAATGATGTTTGGTAGTGCTCACAGAGAAAGCTTGTAGGTGCTCAGTAAAACCCAGTTTTATGAAAGTCTGTAAGGATATGGGAAACAACTGCAAAATGTTGAGTTTTGATAACCACTAACTTCAGTAGGCAGAGATCATAAACTCCTCAGATTAGGAGGTAAAATCTTGTGGAGTTCAGTGGATCTTAGGAAATTCAAGGGGATGACCCATTAGTCAGTTCAACCCTAGGAAACATAACCCGCCAATACTCAGCCAATTGACTTCAGTGGGGCCTGGGTTTCACCCAATACTCAATTAGTCTGGAGTTTCAGTTAACCAGAGTTTGAAAAAGTGGAACTGAGCTGTATAGACGTTTTGAGTTTATCAAGTGGCCATAATGAAGAATTAATTTAACCAATTATTTTGGATTTGTGCTCAGTTTCTGAATAGTAAATCATAGAACCATAGACTTTAAGGTCAGAAGGGACCATTATGATCAGCTAATCTGATCTCCTGCACAACGCAGGCCACAGAATCTCACCCACCCACTCCTGTATCAAACCTGTGTCTGAGCCATTCAAGTCCTCAAATCATGGTTTGAAGACTTCAAGATGCACAGAATCTTCCAGCAAATGACCCATGCCCCACACTGAAGAGGAAGCTGAAAAACCCGCAGGGCCTCTGCCAATCTGCCCTGGAGGAAAATTCCTTCCCGACCCCAAATATGGCGATCAGCTAAACCCTGAGCATGTGGGCAAGACTCACCAGCCAGACAACCAGGAAAGAATTCTCTGTAGTAACTCAGATCCCACCCCATCTAACATCCCATCACAAGCCATTGGGCATATTTACCGCTAATAATCAAAGATGAATTAATTGCCAAAATTAGGCTATCCCATTATACCATCCCCTCCATAAACTTATCAAGCTTAGTACCACACTGGATATGATTAATATAAATTAGGATTCTCTACCATGTGTAAACTCCAGCATACGGATTAAGGTTATTGATACTCTTATCCCTGGTGAACATGTTGTACCTTTTTTTGTATTTTGTTATACTATATACTTTTCCTCAAAAATCAGTAAACAGATTACAAAAAGTTTGTGACACAAAATAATATAGAGGGCAATCTACTTCAATGGATATTTAACTGTATAGTAATCAAGTCTTTTCCACCAATTCTATCTCTGACTCTCTGTACCCATATTATATATATTTCTTGCATGAGGTTGTTTGTTTTATAAGATATTGATTTACAATCCATAGTCTCACAATACATTAACATGGTAAAATAGACATAAAATATTTGAAAAACATGTTATTATGTGACACACAGTCAGAGCTGGGTGGGAAATGGTTTTCCTGTCCCATGAATGTTTTTGTGATATCAGGAATTTTTCCCCTTCTAGTTCGGATGAAGTCAAAAACTTGAAAATTCTCATAGGTCAAAATTCCCTTCTCCACCAAAAAACCCCAAATGGTTTGGTTCAATGCAACCAGTTTGGTTTAATAATTTTGAATTTTTTCTTTTTAAAGTTTTTTTTAGTCTAAGTTTACTAACATTTTCAACCAAAAAGCTGTTTTGATTCAACCCCCCGAAACGTTCTGGTCTGAAAATGTAAAATTTGGCCCTTTCCAAAACATTTTCAGGTTCTGTGATTTGTCAAAACTGACCTGTTTCACAAATAGTTTACAGAGTTGTCGAAATAATTTTTTTGGAAAAAAACAATAAAAAAAAAATTCATGACCAGCTATACACACAGTTTGTATTTTGCAGGCATAAGTTCATTATTCAGAAAAAAATATGCTGATTAGATATGCACAGTGTACACATACATGTATTTATTTATGCATGTGTGTATGCATGCATATATACATGTATAGTTATGTCTATCTATATGGTTATTCCCCAAATGGGTTTTCAATAATTACTAAGCAAACCAAAAGAATACTAACAAAATGTAACACATAGTAATATATTTATCAAGTAACTCAGTTAATAGCATTGCAACATGCCTGTTTGTCTATGTTATCTTATGATGAGACCATCCTTAATTAACACTCATAAAACAAAGCAGCCTCTTACAATGAACGAATTTCTTGTGTACCAAAGCTGTGTGTTTGAGTTCTCCACTCTATGTAAATTAGAGCTGAAGTATGAGGTAGATTTGCTAAATACTACAGATCTCACCATGGTGGAAATAAAGATGCAAATCACAAAACAATAAATTCAAATCTTTGTTACAAACACCCTGAAGAAACTTTTAACAAATCATAATTGTCAGAGGGATGGATGATGAAAGTTTTTGTCATGCAAAAGGATACAAATCACTCTGCTGTTGCAAGCATTGCTCTTTTATTTTCTTGGTTGCAGGCACATCATCAACCTTAATGATAAAAGCCTTCCACAAAAATAATTCTTAAGCCTCAGGAACAAACACCTCTTTGGCACCCTGAGAGAAAAGTCCACAAACATCATCAATCTCCTTCTGAGCATGATTTACAACCCTTCCCTTTGGCCGACTCAAGCCATTCATGTGCATGCCCCCAACAGTGTCACATTGGGATTCTCCTCCACTTTTCCCTCTAAACACACACCAGCAGCTTGACATGCTCATTGCCAGTTTGGAAGCACAAGTTCAAAAATTAGGAGAAGAAGTTTGAGCCACAGCACTATCCAGGTTGGCACATTAGAAATACAGTACCAATAAAGTGACAGTGAAAGAGAACTCACACTAATGGGCCAGATTCTCTGCTGTGCCCAGTATCTTCTGGGTGCTCCTGAGAGGGGAGAATGCCAAGGACTTAATTGTTGCTTCCTGATTCTCTGCTCTAATTTATTTCAATTAGCTATGTCTACCAAGCAGCTGTCCACCCACCAGGGGTTGCCTGAGCACAGTAGCACTGTGGTCATAACCCGGCCCACCTGTGAGGTGCACTTTACGTCAGATTCTGCAGAAGAGGTGGTTTAAAAGTTAGACAAAGCCATCTCTACACCAGCTGGGACTCCCCAATGAGGAAGAAATCCCCAGCTAGGGAGATCTGACTGCTATCCAGCTCCTTTACATTGCCAGAGCAGTGCAAGAGGCTCAGATTGCAGCAGAGATTCTGGACCTATATCTTCCGCAACCAACTAGCTGGAGTCACCTCTGGTTTACATCAGACTTGCATTGACTTAAACAAAGTAGTTTGTAGAAGCGCAAGTAACTCATTATGTGTGTTGATGGAGGAAAGTAGAAGAACTATTTCTATGGGGAAGTTGGATAAAAGGCAAAACCTAAACCAGTGAAATTTAACAAATGGGAGTAGAGTCCCCTTTGTATAACTTCAGTATCTGAAGCCTAGTAGTGGTCTCACAAAGTCTGATAAATGAACTCCTTTTGGTTGCATTCCCTGAAACTCCGGAAAAGAATCCGTGAACAGCAGCTGAAGTCATTTAGTGTACTCCAGAATTTTTTTATTTTGTGTACTCACTAAAACAGATGTACATACATTATTAATTGTTGCCTAACTTGCAGTCATGATCAAGGACAGAAAAACTATATCCCCATTAGGAAAGCATACAAACATTATGATTAGATGAAAACACAGACAGATCTTTAAGATGTCTATATTGAGTGAAATAGTAGATACTTATGTGTCTGGCAATATATTTATGAAGGCAGCTGTGCAAAGGGGAATGAGCTACATGACCTACCAAAAGAAATCTATAAACACATTCAGGAAAAATTTAGATCACTTTTATAATGGAATCAAACGTTTAGAGCTACTGCATAGAATTTTCAAAAGTGCTTAAGTGACTGAGGGGGTATGCATTCCTTACTCATGCTGGTGAACATTTATTCACGGGAGAGTCCTAGTGATATCAAAGAATCATGTGGCAGCTTATAGACTAACAGACGTTTTGCAGCATGAGCTTTCGTGGGTGAATACCCACTTCTTCGGATGCAAGATCACCTTCTACCACCCACGAAAGCTCATGCTTCAAAACGTCTGTTAGTCTATAAGGTGCCACAGGATTCTTTGCTGCTTCTACAGAACCAGACTAACACGGCTACCCCTCTGATAAGTGATATCAAAGCAATTATTTGTGTGAGTGATTTAACTAGCCTTAAATGCATAGTTCTGCCATGGGGGTTATACAGAATGGCACTACCCCAGGGCCAGCAGAGAGAGGTATTATATCTCAGGAGTGAACAATCCTTCCTAAAGTTCTATGGTGTGTAAGACTGACTATACCATGTAGCCTGAAATCATGGTCAGCCATGCCCTACTGCTGTAGAAACAGACACATATCAATACCTATTCAATTGTTGCCTAGTTAAACATGGGTTTTAGTGAATCATTCTATTTGACTACTTTATTCTTAAAACCAAAGAGAACAATATTTTACATCTCTTCCAAGTATGAAAATCCCAATGCTCCAACACTTTTTCCAGTATTTAATACTGCAATTTTTGCTGTTCACTTTGTATTTCCATTGGATTGACAGAACTGGAGTCTAAAGCCACCTCTTCCTCCACAGAACAGGCACAGCAGAGGTAGTGGCAATCCAAGAAAATCACCGTGCATCACAGGGGGTGGTAAGGGAAAAGAGGGATAGCTAGTCTTTTTTTCATACCCTGTTTTTGAAAACACTGATCAGTAAGTGAAGAGGCATAGTCTAATGGACAGTTAAAAGGGGCTAGGACCAGAAAATCATGAATTATAATCTTGGCTATAACTTTTAATCTCTTTGTATCTCAGTTTCTACATTTGCATAATGGGGATAACACTTCCCTCTCTCACAGAAGTATTGAAAGGACATAGCTGTTTTTCCCCACAAGAGCTTTATGAAGATTAAGCACTTTGTAAATGCCAAGTGTGATTATTACTACTCTGCACAAGTGAACCCCCCAAACTCTAGTAGGTGAATTATCTTGGATAAGTTAGTTGTGGAGCATGCTAGTGCTAGGATGCTTTTAATAGGGTTGCCTTACATCAAAACTGGTTTTAGATCTAAACTTGGGTTTACAGTGAACTAATTTTTTTTGAAGGTGTATGTTTACTACAGACAATTTCAATATTTCATCAACCTTCCCCCATTCCACCCCCCAAATTAAACTTTTTCTTAAAACTTTTCAGGTTATGGGTTTCTTGATGAAAAATAGAAATTTCCTATAGGTAAAAGCCCAAATATTTTCTCACCAGCTGTAGTTTTTATTTATGATAGGTAATGACTACACAAAATTAATTCAAATCCATATACAACCATTAAAAACATGTGTTTCTGAAACAACAGCTCACACTTCTTGGAAATTGAACTGCTTGATATTTGCATATTGAAATTACTATTACTGCTATTGTAAGAAATTCATTTTTACACTATACCTGGTAGTCAAATGCATATTTATTCATCATAGCATTGTATAATTTTGGAAAAAAAAATGGAATTTTAAAACACTTCCATATGTAGTAATCAGCATATTAATACAGATATTACAATCCTGATCATGGAAGGTTAAGAGCACCCTGAGATACCATTGCACCTCCTCCTGTTCCTACTGAAGTCAGTGGGGGAAAATTACCATTGATTTAAGTGCAAACAGAATTGAATTTATTGAAAATAAAAGGAGTTGCGACTGCCTCGCAGCTTTGAGGAGATTCCTAGCATCTCACAGTATCAGTTACTAAACCACCACACCTGAAGATTCTTAGTGTAATGCGATATAGAGTAAATTATTTCTGTTAGATTGCTTAATTTTATTGTGTATTTTTTTTAAAAAAGCATCAAAATAAACCTCTGAAGGCTTTCATATGTGGAGCATGCCAAATATTTGATACACGTTTATTAATTTTATGAGGAATAATAATCTCTAATGGCACAGGAAACCTAAAATTTGCAATATGACCATGGAGCCAAATAAATTTCCACTTGTGACAGCAGTCTTAAAGAGCCATTTTGGCAATAATTGAGTTTCTGTGCTTTTCTTTTAATTTTACTACCTGATGATACCCGAGAGCAGTAGACTTTATTTCAGAATTCCATTAGGTACCATTATGAGATCCTATTTCCTACATTTTTTAAATCTAATTGTCAGTCAATGTGTTACAGTAAGCCTAGCTTTCTTTTGACTCTCCTGGCTATACACTGTGGGAAAAAAAAACAAAAGAAGTATGCTTCATCATCCTGTCAAGGAGGTTTCTTAACAAATTACCTTTACCCTCGAAAGAAAACACAGAGAGACTTTTTTGTAGCTTTAACAATTCTCATAGTTCATATCTTCTTTTCTCAGCTATTCAGGGGAACAAAAATACAATCCCATAGAGCACACAGATAGTGAAATCGATATCTTTAAAGATTTATGGAGAACTCTAGGTGTTTAATAAAAGCAAGTCATATTTCTTACAGTTCCTTATTTAAACTCTGTTTAAATGTTTATCTTTTACATCTGTGTATTGAAAACATGTCACTTCAATTCAGATCATTTCTTTGCAGGAAAATGCATGATAAGTGTATCTTCCTTTTATTGTATGAAGGACTATGTGTCCAGATTCTAAGGCCAAGTCTACACTACCACTTTTCTCCATATAACTTATGTCACTCAGGGGTGAGCATCTCCCGCTGGCATAGAGCGGCTACACAAACGATCTTACAGCAGCACAGCTGCATCACTACAGCTGTGCCACTGTAAGCTCGCTAGTGTAGATATAACCTAAATCTTGGACTATTCCAAGTAGGGGTGACTATTAAAAAGGATAGAAATTACCCTGCTGCAGAAGACTAGAATAAATCCTATGTCCTACTTAAACCCTCTTTTGAGAGGCTTGAATGGGACATAAGACTTATGCTGGCTTTCTACCCCAGGGTGAATTTCAGCCTAGGAGCCTGATCTAACTCCCACTGAAGTCAATGGGAGTCTTGCACTGAATTCAGGGAGACTTGGCCAAACTTTTGTCTGAGTGTTCCATGTAGAGGGGATGCACTGGAGTCCTGGGAATAGGAATCTTCCTTCATGAGCTATGGAATGTCTGTACTTGCAGCCCCTCTTCCTTCATATTAGGAGAATGAATAGGTCAAGAGATCCCAATATCAAACGCACTGGTGTCTCGGGAGCCCCCTTGAAGCTGTTCTCTGTAGTGTACAGGGGGAGCAAGCTCCACCACACTCTCTGCATCTCTCCCTCCCTATATTAGTTCTGCTGCATTCAGGACCCTCTATATTTATGTGGGGAACTGCTAGATGTGAGGCACCTTGGTCCACACACATCCCTTGCTAGTCCAGTAACAGGTAATTGATATTCAGCTAGAAAATGTCCACCTGGGCTTTTAAAATCCACAACAAAAATAAACAGTTCACCCCAAGATATAATTGAAGGTGGAGGCCCTTACCTGATCCTGGGTGTTTTGGATTAAGACCAGGGATTTCCTTTCCTGTCTTAGCTTCACCCAGCACAGCACTCCCCCTTGGAAGAAGCAGGAAAGTCTTCTTATCTCACCTGTTGGGGCCTGATAGATTATTGACTCCTACTGGACCTTCTAGTCACTGGAGGACCAAGTCTTATTGATTTTGCTGTTACTAGAACCTGAGTGGCTTCTCTAGGCACTGCTGAGAGGTCTCAACTAATTGCCCGTTTCTCAGGTGACACTTTTCTTTCAGGAGGATGTGTCAGGGTGGCAATGCAGCCATCAAAGGGTCAGAGCAGGCCTGGTACACTGGTACATCACAGAAACAAAGGGTTTGCCTTTGGTAGAATTAAGCTTGTGATAAAATACATGAGATAGAAAAAGGAGCAAATCAGTTAAAATTACTATAAGATTTCTATAAATCACTGAGACAACAACCATGTGATTTGTCCATACCTAAGAATTAATTAAATTAAAAAGAGAAAGTTGCCTGGGATATTTCCTGGTAACAGACTTGGATGTACTTAAAATAGAACTAAATAACTTCAAAATAGTGATTGTTTTTAATAACACTTTGTCTGTATCTAAAGCACAGCAGAAGTGGGAGATTTAATATTGCTTCTTTTCTTCATGTAGGAATAATTTAAGAATTATTAACTATATGGATTTCATAAATCAAAACACTATCCATTCATTTAAAAAAAGAAAGTGTTACCTCTTCTAGCACACCACATATTACTAACTGTTAGGTGACACATTGTTATGTATTTCCTCCAAAACTTTGTAACTTAGATAAGTTAAATATTAGGCACACACACACAATCTTTCAGTGAAGTGGAATGTGGAAGTGTCCATTTCCTTATTCCTACACAGCCCTGTTTAAGCACCTCAAAGCTAATTTACAGTCAGATACTCATCAAAACATGTCTCTTTCCTTCTGCTACAACCTTAGCTAGCTGCCAATGACTTCTTAGGTGTCTAGGAACCCAGGTCAGGTGATCATGAGCTCAACTCAGTTCACCTCACTCAATCATTCACAACATATTCACCAGATTAGCAGGAATGATTGACAACTTAAGGAATAACAACTCACAAGCTTGTTGCCTCCTCCAAATCTCAGAGATACACTCAGCATACAGTATATAGTTCCTCCTGAAACAACAGACAGAGCTTTGGTTTTAGGAAATGTCCTTGCCGATCTTTTCTTTGATTTTCAGGATCATATCTGCTATCCAATGCATGTATACAACTAGTTTCTGTTCAGTTTTTAATTGTCATTCTCTTGTAATAATTCAGCCAAATATTCAAATACATCCTCTAACAATTTGAAAGCATTTTTGCAAGTACGAATGTTTATATCTGCAATTTTTCATGCCCAGTCATTTGAGCATGCAAAACCTTGGATTTTTGTGTGAATTTGTGCAAGCAAATCAGGTTAACCTATGCAGCGTGTAGTCCCAGTTGGAAAAAATTGAATGCACATTTTTAGAGACCTGCTTAAGATCCCACTGATAATGTGACCTATAATGGGCCAGATACAAAGCCCATTGAATTTAAGGGGAACTATCAAGAACCTTGAAAGCTCCTCTGGAGACATACACCATTGTGAAGGCCAGCTTTGCTGAAGAGCTATTTTTACAAGCACATAATACTGTTGTGAACTGAGCAAAAGCCCACTAGAGTCAATGGAAACACTGCCAGGCTAACAAAGGCTTGTGCTTGTTCTTAAAATTGACTGTTGTAAAATTAAAAAGAAAACAAAAACCTAGTTCTGCTTAGCTACTCTTTTTTTCAACTGTGAATTATGGATTCCTTTAAAATATTTGTTTTTGCCATCCGGTGTTCCCACATCTGAAAAATGTGGCCAATAGAATTTACCTAAATAAGTTCCTTTCGCATCTGGGTGAGAGTGGCAGAATCTTACCTGGTCTCTCTTAGCTAGGTTTTAATAAATATAGAGTGAAGATCTTGTTCACTTCCCTTTCTCAACAAGCTAAAGAATCCTATCCTGATACCTATTTTGAGCCATAGAATCATAGGACTGGAAGAAATCTTGAGAGTGGGGCCACTGTGCCTTTGGTGTATATGATAACTTATCTGCTCTCCTTTCAGGCTGCTCAGCAAATCTCTGCATGGTTCTATAATCCACATGTAACCTTCTGGCAGGTAGTTAATGGAAGCAAAAAGGGTTTGCTATATCTAGGCTCCCTCTTGACAAGTAACTAAATTGGCTTAAGTGCCTTCCCAGAAATCTAGGGAAACTAAACACACCCTCTCTGAGTACCTTTAATGGGCAGAATTTCCCCACACTGAGACTGTGTCCAAAGAGAGAGATACTTATCAGGGGAAAGGGAATGCAGTCACAAACTTTGGAAACCAGTGCTGGTGTCCTAAAAAAGAGAAGTGCCTGAAGGTAGGGTGTGGGAGGCCCAGGGAAGGACCAGGAAGAGCTGGGAGGGAAATAGGGGCAGTGTGGGAGCTATGGGTGGCCCAGAGTACCAGGGGGGACTCCCAGCCTGCCTCTCTCTTACCCATGCCCAGCTCCTGCTCCCCACATGAGGCTCTTCTGTTTGGGTAGCCCTGCTACCCAGCTCATTACATTTCTTGGCTCCAGCTCCATCCCACCTTCCCAGTGTCTTTCCTGCCCAGCTGGGTCCCAGCTGCAGTGTTTCCAACTCCAACTCCCTTCTGAGCACCCGCCTGACTGGGCCCAGAAATGGCACCTATTGGCTCTGAGGAGACTATGCAGGCAGGAGGGGAAGGAGTTGCCTGGCTTAAGACAAGTAGAAGTACCAGAATTTTTTAGGAGCCAGAATAGCAAAGTGCCAGAGCAATATTTCAGAGTATTTCAGCATGACTTGAGTACTATGGGAAACCCAGCAACAGTACAGATATGGAAATACAGAATAAAATACCCATCTCCTTCCAGTAACTTTGACACTAGCCCATCTAACTCCCTTCCCACCACTGGTGAGAATGTCCAACATATAGTGGAATTGGAAAAGGTTCAGAAAAGGGCAACAAAAATTATTAGGGGTATGGAATGGCTTCCGTAGAGGAGAGATTAATAAGACTGGGACTTTTCAGCTTGGAAAAGAGATGGCTAAGGGGAGATATGATTGAGGTCTATAAAATCATGCCTGGTGTAGAGAAAGTAGATAAGAAAGTGTTGTTTACTACTTCTTATAACACAAGAACTAGGGGTCACCTAATGAAATTAATAGGCAGCAGGTTTAAAACAAATAAAGGAAGTATTTCTTCACACAACACACTGTCAACCTGTGGAACTCCTTGCCAGAGGATGTTGTGAAGGCCAAGACCATAACAGGGTTAAAAAAAGAACTAGATAAATTCATGGAGGATTGGTCCATCAATGGCTATTAGCTAGGATGGGCAGGAATGGTGTCCCTAACCTCTGATTGCCAGAAGCTAGGAATGAGTGACATGAGATGGATCACTTGATGATTACCTGTTCTGTTCATTCCCTCTGGGGCACCTGGCATTGGCCACTGTCAGTAGACAGGATACTGGACTAGATGGACCTTTGGTCTGACCCAGTAGGGCCATTCTTATGTTCTTCTTATGTTCTTATGTAACAGTCTCTTGACCGTATCCCCTCTCCATCCACCAAACCCCACTCACGGTTGAGTTGCTATAGTCCAAGTGTCTCTATGCAGATCTGTTTCCAGTCTAACTGGTTGTCTGGTCCTGCCTGAAGGCTCCACCAACTAACCAGCTAAGTGTTTCAGCTTTATTAAAATGTCTGTAGATGGAGCTCACCAGATGTGTCTCTGAAAACATTGGCTCCTGCAGAGGAGTACTTAGGACTATTGAGCAGAATCTTAGTTACTTTAAAGAAAGACACATACATTATTTCTCCTCCTTTTCCCCCAACCCCACCCTCAACCTCCAAGTTTATGTATGGTTATGGTGACTTCTCAAGTGTCACTATAGGAGTTGTGGGTAACAGACTATGCAAATGAAATTTTCTGTGGCAATAATTTTCCCTTTTTACTAATAGAGAGAGAATGATTTTTCTCCTCTGGAGCTTCTGGCCATAGGGCTTACATACATGTGCATTTCTTTACTGATCAAGTACTGAATTCATGTCTTGATCGTATAGGCTGAGTTTTTGAATCTTGACCTTACACATTATTTCTCATCAGGGCAGAGTAAATCCTTGCAAAGGGTATAAAGGGAGAAGCAGCTGCTGAACTTATCAGTGGCTTGCTGTATGAATTTAGCAGCAGTGAAAGCTGTATTTGATCAGCTTCACTGTCATCAGCGGAAGTCATTGTAGCCATTACTAACTAATGAATTGTTTAAGGGGACATAATGGCTAGTTTGTCTAGTCAAAATGGTATAAACACAACCTTTGAAAACAGTGTTCTATTAACTCACAAGAAAATTAACTCCATTGTTCTTTAATTTTTTTAATGGGATGTATTCCAAATCAATTAAGGAGCTAAGACAAATTTCCTGGTGTATTTGTGGTATCTAACCATTCTTTTGAGTTGCTGATGAAAAAAGATAGCTGCAGTGTAACAGTCAATGGACCAATGAATCAGGTAAAGGAACCAGAAAGGAGATTTATGTAATCTTAATATGAATAAATTGGCTCCCAAAGGGCCATTAAATAAGACATGTTTGCCTTCTTCCTAAGACTCCCAGTGGTTTTTAATAATGAACACTTATATTTAAAGGCTTCTGATGTTTCTATATTCCTTTGAGTGGCCAGAAAATATTCACGCCTCTTTATTGTTAGTGTGTTTTCATTAAGGACACTTCCTACTGCCTATTTTGGTGTTCACAAAAGATCAGATAATAGATATGAATATAAGAGATCCCCTCCTTATGCATAATAAAACTAAATGCATTTCTCTTTTGATATATTGAATTAGTCCAGCCTTTCTGCCTGGATCAATTGACTTGTATTCTGATTTATCCACATATATTGTGGCCCAATAAATCAAACACAGAGGTTTATAGTTTTAATATCAGACTTTAATGTACTTCTTCCAAAGTGCAGAGGGCCTACCTAAATACCAGCAGGCCTGCAGTTAACTCTCTGCTCAAATCTCCTGGTAGCATAAAGGATGTGGTAATGGAGCAGGTCTATTTGGCAGATGGATTAGGAGGTACGGCAGAGAAAGCTATAAAAACATGGGGTGGGATCCCTGAAAGTACTTAGGCCCTTGACCCCCTCGGTACCTAAGGATTCAGGATACAAGTTCCCTAGCTGCCTAAGTTTCCACCTCTGGGCATGCACACAGCTGTCTCTCTCTAGGCATCCAGATGCCCATCTGCTGCCTAAGTCCCATAGTGATTCATGAGTCAGGGAAAGACAGGGGTTTGGCCACCTAAGTCACATGTGGGGCCTGATCTGGTGGGCCTGCTCAGAGGCTACCTACTGGCTTGGGATCCCTTCAAAATCCAGGTACAGGAGCAGATGGTGGTGCTGCCCACCTTATAACTTTTAACCCAGGTTCAATTTCCTCCTCTCTGTCAGAAGGGGAGAACGGGGGTCTCCCACCTCTCAGGAGAGTGCTCTAATCACTGAGCTATGGGATATTAACATGGGGTGCCCTCAGTCTCTTCTGTTGAAGCTGTTGCACTATGGATAAATAATGAAAGAGTGGTTGGATCAGGGGGACCGGACTCCAGGATCTCCCAAATCCCAGGTGGGCGCCTTAACCACTGGATTACACAGCCTCACTCTCTGTCTGGTCCAATAACTGATGCATGCTTGATTATGCATCTAACCATTAGGCTAAATGTTATAAAGCGGGCACCTCCTCCTCCTCCTGCCATTTTTGTGTGGAACAAAGCACCTAACTCAGACCAAGAGATTCCTTGGGCACCTAAGCCATCTGACTCTAGGCAGCAGGTTCCTGTTTGTGGACTGTGGTTTCCTGCAGCTTGGACTTAGGTCCTTATCTTCAAGAGTGGGGCAGGGCTTGGACACAGCCCTCTGCTGACATTACCCACTGGCTAGCTGAGGCAACGCCCCACCTCATCTGCTGGCTATTGTGGATTACATTATTAGGTGCCTATCTCCCCCTATTCATTGTATAGGGAGGTTAAGCACCTAACTTGGCTTTGTGGATCACTGTCGTTCCTTTGGTTTTCTAGGTGCCTAACTTTTGCTTAGTATTGCAATGCCTAAGGGTATGTCTACACAGCTGACGTTAAAGTGCTGCCACGGAGAGCTCTCCCAGCACTATAAAAAAACCACCTCTGCAAGGACAATAGCTACCAGCACTGTAGCACTGCCTACACTGCCACGTTACAGCACTGAAACTTGCATCGCTCAGGTGGGTGATTTTTCACGCCCCTGACCGAAGAAAGCTTCAGCACTGTAAGTGGCAGTGTAGACAAGGCCAAGTCCCTTCATAGATCCTGTCAAGGTTCCTTCCCCACTCTGAACTTTAGGGTACAGATGTGGGGACCTGCATGGATACTTCTAAGCTTAATTACCAGCTTAGATCTGGTATTGCTGCCACCATCCCCCAAGTACTACCTTTTTTTCTTGGGTAGTCTTGAGAAACTTCACCAATTTCCTGGTGAACACAGATCCAAACCCCTTGGATCTTAAAACAAGGAGAAATTAACCATCCCCCCTCCTTTCTCCCACCAACTCCTGGTGGATCCAGATCCAACCCCCTTGGATCTAAAAACAAGGAAAAATCAATCAGGTATTAAGAAAAAGGCTTTTAATTAAAGAAAAGAAAGGTAAAAGAAAACCCTCTGGGAGAGATTAGCATACCAGCTACTCTCACAGACAACAGATTCAAAACACAGAGGATGTTCCCCTGGGCACAAATTTAGTTACACAAAAAAATACCCCAAATACCCAATTTTGATAATTCCCTTAATGATACCAAGACAAGTTACAAAGAAAATAAACATAAACCTATTTATTCTTTTCTAAAACTTACTACTCTGATAAGAGGCTGGTTCCTTGATCTTTTCCACTCGGGCTGAAACTGAAACTCTAAAAACAAAGGAAAACTTCCCTCCTTCCTTTTGAAACATCTTGTTCCCCCATTGGTTCCTCTGGTCAGGTGTCAGCTAGGCTAGGTGAACTTCTTAACCCTTTACAGGTAAAAGAGGCATTAACCCTTAACTATCTGTTTATGACAGATCCCATCTTTGTTCTCTGCTGAGTCCGAGGGAAGAACAACTTGTGGAGTGGAAGACTTCCACCCCTGCTCCTGGACTGTAGTGGGAGATGGACCTGTTTAATTTGCTTTTCTGTTTATACTGGAGACTGACATGTTTCTGTTTATGGAAACTTCTGCTCTCTCTTGTGGTGGTACTGTTTTTGAGTGCTAAATCTCGCAAACACAATCTTGGTGAGAAAAATGTTTCTGGGTGAGAGACCCTCTGTGCTCCTGTTACATTAGGTAGCCAATACGGGAAAACTGCATCATATACATCAGGCACTAATCATTATATTGCCACTGAACTGGTGGCTGGTGTTTTTAGCCTGAACATCTGCAGTGGGATCCCCTTTTCTAAATACTCTATCAACATTAGAAGATAGCCATAAAAAGACATTCAACTATTTTGTTTCCCAGGGTTCTGAAATGGATGAAATGTGGCCAATTATTTTATTAAAAATGCGTTCATTGAAACTTTTCTCAAGTAGTGAACCTGACACAAGTAATTCTCACTTTTCTAGATAGTCAGTCAGTCTGCAGACATAAGGGGCTGGAACTTGGGGTGCTGACGCACACCCTGGCTTGACATGGATTCCATTATACACAGGGTTTACAGTTTGGTTCAATGGCTCTCAGCACCCCCACTATATAAATTGTTCCAGCACCACTGGCTGCAGAGGGAGGTCCAAAAAGTGACAAGGAGAGGAAAAATAATCAGGCAAGGAGCAAGGAAAAAGACCTAGGCTCTGAGGGCCATGTCACCAGCTGGTGTTAAACAGCCTTCTGCCCATAGAGCCATGCCACTTTACTGCAGCTGAGAATATGTCTTTCAGAGCATGTGTGTAGATCAGGAAGGGGAGTCTACTGCCAGAAAGGGGACGCGGAGGACATAGAGAGGGTTGTAAAAGTAGGGATGTTAAAAGAGAAAAAATAAGGCTGCACTGAAGAAAGTGGAAGGCCGAGTGTATGTGTCTGTTTTCTAAAAGGATGCATGCACCTGAACCCACATGCATTGTGCTGCACATCTACCCTTGTCTGTTTAAGGCTACTAATTTATTTACAAACCAAGGAAGGGCAGAATTTTATATGCAGTTCAACACAGGGTTTACTGCAATAAGCAGAAGAAAAGCTAAATATAGCACAGTATGAAAATTGTCTAAATAGTCATAAAGTTGTAGATGCTGTGTTTACTTTTGATAGTCAATGGGTCACCTACCTCTCAAGCAAGCTATATTTCACTTCTCAGTTATAGACTATTGTGTCACTTTCAGGAATTCAATGGAAAATGCTGAATGAATGAATGAATGAATGAATGAATGAATGAATGAGTCAAACTATTTGAAAAGCTAGATCTTCTTAGTGGGAGTTTTCAGTGCATTCTTTTTACATTGTGTTAGACATTCTAGGTAAATGAATAACCTTTTTGTACATGAAAATGTAATATTATACAAGATACTTATGTTGCAAAGCAACCATGGCCCAAGCTTTGGTTGTGTCACATGTGGTAAGCATTCCTAGTCTGACTGATTTTGCATTGGTGGTGTTTTAATAATAATAATGAAAAAAAATACTTCAGGCTGAACCTTCTGTTTTTTATTTTAGCAATGGAAATATCAGAAATGAAATAGCATATAGTCCCCACATGTTGTAGAACATGAGCTGTGCATAATGGGGCACATAGCAGAATGGAATTTTTTTCCCATTATTGTAGAGCAGCCCCTACATTTTTTAAAGAGCGGGGGAGTGTCATGGTGATGTACTTTGGATCTTTTAATACAGATAGGAAAAATGTTCCCCAACCGAGGAAATTGTATTAAATGAAGAACCTCTCTGGAGTTAGAAAGGCCCCTCTGGCCTGGTTTGGAAAGTTAAATTACATGCCGTTGTAGTTCTTGAGCTGTTTTTTGTTTAAATACTTCAGTATTTAGCAATATTGTTTATAAGCTAAATACACATTTTATTTAGGGGACAACTTTTTATTTAGGATGTGAGATTTTAAAGAAATAAGAAAGGTTTAAAAGAGGTTTGCCAAGACAATCTAGTCTCTTATAGTGGGCTGGGTTCTGCTTGGTCCTTGGGCTTGTGCACATTAGGGAGGAGGGAAGAAGAGTGCTAGGGTCTTTCCTTCCTTCCACTTGTGCTTCCTGCGCTCAAGGGAGCATGGGGCCTGCTCCAGCACTCCTCCATACAGTTTTATAGGGCTCAGAAGGAAGTACGCCCTTAGCTTGGTCCTCCTCAATGCTAGCCCAATGGAGTGGAACCAGTGCAACGTGGGAAGTAGGTTGCCTCCCATACAGCCATGTGTGCACTGTTTCTGAATAATGGAGATCTCCAGGAGGCATTCTGCCTCCTTGAGTTCCATTCTACCCCTTATTAGAGGCTGAGATTAAATTGATAGGGTAAATTTTTCAAAAGTATCCAGGTCCCATATACAAAAGAGACTTAGGAGTCACAGTCTCATTGATTTTTCAATGAGAGTCAATGAGACTGGGACTTCTAAGTTTCCAAGTCACTTTTGAAAATACAACTTAAGCTCCTAAGTCACTTGGGTGCTTATGAAAATTTTACTTTGTCTTATTGATAGTCAGTGGCACTTAGGCTACAAAAGTCACATCTGAAAATGGGATTTAGGTGTCTAAATCTCTTAGACACATTTGTATTCTTAAAGTGTTGATGAAGCACACCAGATCTTCTACCAGAAGTTTACATTTAACTATTAAACGCTATGTTTTAAGCAAAATATAAAGAAAAACATTCATTAAGAACTTGGAATATATGAATTCTTACACCATACTACTATTATATCCCGTAGCAACATAATATGCATTAAGATTTTCATCTTGATCTCCATATATCTATTTCAAAACAATATGCTAATGCTAATTTGATGAGAACACATCATGATAATGATCATCATGTCAGCTGTATTAACCTCCCACAAGTGGACATTATTCACTTCAATCCACTGTGGCCTTAGTCAGTATTCAAAACAGGGATAACAGTAGATAGATATATTGCCACTTTGAAGTAGCTAGCTTGGTGGGCCAATAACCATTACCCTCTAATGTGTCTTCTCATGGAGTTGGTGGTAGCCCAGGAACAAAAGAATTGCTGTGGAGACAATGCAACAGTTTGTAGCATACAGTAACAGGGTGGACACTTGATGTTGTAAAGTGTAAATCTCCAGGTGTACTGAGTTTAGCTTGCAGTTAATTTTCACTGCAGAGGACATCTTTAGACCTGCCCTCCATCTCCCATTATATAGCACCAGACATTCATTTCCCTGCAGCCGTGTATGCTAACACAACTGTGCATTTATGTAAGTAACTGTGCACACTTCAATATGGCCTTGCCCAGTCTGCAGATTTCAAGAAAGATCAAATTATTAACATTCTCAGTTGCCTTTTCATTTTTTCCCTGCATGGCAAGCAGTTATGGAGCAGCATCGACTTTATTACTCTATCATTGAAAAAATATCTTTAAGTAAATACAGTATTACTGTTACTCATGACATCCTCAGAGCAAAATAAGTTTTAGTATTCAGAGTTATTCTCACAGTCTACCTCTTTGATCTTAATAGAAATCTGTTCTCATTTGTTTTTCTCAATAACACTACCTATGCCTACATAAATGTAATCATGCCCATACACACATTATTACAGCACTCAAAATATTCTAGACTCTTTACTCTAAGAACCTTACATTGGCAATAACAAGTCCTCCAACATTAATTTTATTTTTTGACATGACACAAGAGGATGACAAACAATGGGGAGTGAAGATGGACAAGAATTACAATTATGTTACTTAGCTTTGGCTTACATGCTTCTTAGTGGTTCTATTAAATGAATTATCAATATTAAAAATTGGTGAATTAACTCACTTTTCAACAATTCATGTATTTGGTCTGCCTATGGATAGATGCTGCAGCAGTATAAAGGGAGGAAGCCCAGATCATTTGGAGCTTGATGCTGGAGGGGAAGGACCTGTGGTAGAAGCTTCCAGTGAGGACTGGCTACAGCACCTGCCTGTGGAGATCGGAGGCCCCAAGGGTCACCTTCAACTCCTGCAACCAACGGAGCCCCAGGAAGTGACCGGTGCTGCGGAGCCTGGAGATCCCGAAGCCTCATGGACTGCCACACCAGAGACAAATGGTAGGAAGTGACCCAGGGAAGGTGACAGTGTGGTATATCCTACCCAGGTAAGCTCATCATCTTCTGGTGGGATTCCCCGCTGAGCTGGTGATGGACTGCTCCACCACTGCCAAGGCCCCGGGTCGGGACCTGGTGAAGTTGGGTGGGCCTGGACCCCCCTACCTGGGCCACCAGCCACCCTTGCTGATGGCCCCTCAGTGCTGGCTACTAGGCCTTGCTGCCCTGCAGCAAAGGGCTGCGCTATTGACTTTGGCTACTAGGCCCTGCTGCCCTGCACCATAGGGCCATGTTATTGACTCTGGCTACTAGGCCACGGTATCCTGTATTGAAGGGTAGTTCTATTGACTCTAGCCACTAGGCCACACTGCCCTGGGCATCAGGGCTATTAACTTTTCACTAGTCCTTAGACCCCAGGGTAGTCAGGTCAGAAACAGACAAGTGGACTTAATGGCAGTGTCCGCGTACCCCCTGGCACGCGCCTTTCTGGCCAAGGTGTGCATACACCACCAGATGTGGTGGAGAATGTGGGTAATGAGCGGGACTTGTTGAGAAGCCCAGAAGAAGGGAACTAGACAGTGAGATCCCTACACCAGTCAGAAATGGATACTGAGAAACTCCTGAAGTGGATGCTGGAAAGTCAGCAGCAGCAGGTAGCCCAGCAGCAGTAACAGCAGGCCCAGCTCATGCAGCAGATGGCACCAGCTCCAGATGACCCAGCCTCAGGAGCAACAAGATCAACTGCTTCATGAGTTGGCTGCCCAACACCAGATGCAACAGGAGCACCTGGTCCAGCAGGTGGCTACGCTATTACACCCTGTTGGACCATCAGGGCCCATCCCCACAGGGGTAGGACTGCGAGATGCCCTGACGGGACTGCCTATACGTCTCACCAAGATGACAAAGGCCAGGTGACAATCCCTAGGTGTTTCTAGTCACCTTTGAACGGGTCACTATGGCTGTCTGTTGGCCCCCAGAGCACTGGACCACATTATTGGCCCCCTATTTAACTAGCCAGGCACAGACCATCTATCACAACCTCGTGAAGCTTTGAAGTATCCCTGAGTGAAATCTGCCATATTGGATCACACTGGCATTAGCCTGGAGACCTACAACCAGCGGGTCCACAAAGAATGATACCCCCCGGGGCTTGACCACAGGCCGTGGCCTAGCGTGTGTGGGACAATTGTTGGAGATGGTTGAACCCACAGAACTTAACTGGGCCCCAGGTGGTGGAAGCAGTGGCCCTAGAATAATTCATGCAGATACCGCCGGCAGGCGGGAAGAAATGAGTAAAATGCCAGTGACACTTGCAGAAGCCATGAGCTTAATGGAAGACTACCTGATGGCTGATGGGATCGAGGCCCAACCCCAGAGGTCTGGGAGCCCAAGAAGGAGAGAAAGGCCAGCAGGGGGGGAACCCACAGTGAATGGACCATGAGAATCCCAATACCTATACTGACCACCACTCACCAAAACCCCCAGTCCCAAACTCCAATGACATGCCAGCCAAACCTGGGCTAAGAGTGAAGGGCACCCACACGAGGGACGAGGCCCACCACCGGAAGACACTGGGCCCACGCAGACCCGAGACTGCTGCTGGGAGAGCGCCCAAGAAGGGCACGGTGAGAGTGCCCATATATGGATTATAGCTACAGCCAAGTTTGTGTCATTGGCCAAAGAGCACGGAAACAGGGCTTGGAGACTGCACTAGTTGACTCTGGATGTAGCCAGACTCTCATCTGGGAGGGATTAGTTCCCAGCCTTAAACTCTCCGTGATGCAGATGCATGTGCAATGTATCCGTGGTGACATCCTTATCCCAACCCCCAGGGTGAGGATCAAGATCTACCATTGGGAGGAAGTCTTCCATGTAAGTGTGGCCCCCCAGGCTAGCCTACCCCATAGTGCTGGGCCAGGACTGGCCTGAATTTAGAGAGATCCTGCAGAAATACAAACAGCCAGTCCTGTGAGCTGTACACCATATAATGTTAGAAAGACTAGACAAGGCTTTTGCAGACCATCATAATTAGTTTGCAGAGACATGAAACAAATCTTGTTTGCAATGAAAATATGTCTCCCACCTTGCCAAGAACATCATCCTCTATTCTAAATATTGCTAACCAAATTATTAGCAAACATTCATTGTCAATATATTCTAATCAAGGGTATCGCATGAGAATATCTGCATCACCTCATGACATGACAATGTTTTAGGACCAAATTCTGTGTGCCTTATTCTTGATATTGCTGCTAAGATCAGTAGTGGAGGCCATCATGTTTTCGCTCTTAATCTTGTTTTCCAAAGAGTTTTTAAGAAGGAGCTTTAATTACATTGTGTTGGATTATTTGTAGTCCTGAGAAAAATCAATACAATTATACTACTGTTTAAGATCCTCATTCATGTAAATGTCTATCAGGTTTTCACTCTGTGCAATCCTATTCGAGCCCCCAAATATCACTTTAGTGATTGGAGATCAGGCTCTGGTATTAACTACAAAGTCTGGTGAACCGCAACATATTACAATAACATTTATGCACAACATCATCATGTTATGACTTGAACACTGCAAATAATGGATTTTTCAGGTTGCTAGCAATTCTGAAAAAAGTAGTTTGTGCTCCAACCAAAATCTTTAATTTTTAGAAAGAAAAACAAAGCAAATAACATTCCAGATTGAATGAAATATTGATTTCAATATATTTTAAATTTTAAAATAAGCATATTAAAATATTGACTAAAACTTCAAAATGTTTCAATTCTTCAGTTTGCAACACCTTTTCATTTGAATATGCTGAAGTGCATTTTGACTTTTTTGGAATTTTCTAGGATTTTGTGCCTGACACAAACAATTTGGCACAACCAACATGAATTCATAAAATGCTGCATTTTGTAAAAATATGCATTTTTCCACACACAAAAAAAGTAGCTTGAAAAATGTTGCCCAGCTCTACTCATGCCTATGTCAGCTGAAATTCTGAGAACTTAATTTGGCAGGCTTGAGAATGGCTGTTTTATGTGGGTTTGGATTTCCACATGATCTGTTCCCTATAGTCACATGATGGAAAGAAGAGGGTTGATAGAGAAGCTTGTTGGAATTTGAATCTACCATGTAATATCTGAAAAAAGAACAGGAGTACTTGTGTCACCTTAGAGACTAACAAATTTATTTGAGCATAAGATTTCGTGGGCTGAAACCCACTTCATTGGATGCATGCAGTGGAAAATACAATGTATATATACACACAGAGAACATGAAAAAAATGGGTGTTGCCATACCAACTATAATGAGAGTAATCAATTAAGGTGGGCTATTATCAGCAGGAGGGGAAAAAAAAACTTTTGTAGTGATAATCAGGTGCCACAAATACTCCTCGTTCTTTTTGTGAGGCAGACTAACAGGGCTGCTACTCTGAAACCTATGTAATATCAGTTGGCATAACTCCAAACTGTAATTTGCTTTTTCTTCTCATGGTATTACACAGTTGACACAAGGGCCAGTCACAATTTTAGTACTAGTACTCAAGGGAGTATAAGGATGCTTTGGCACATACAGGATCCACAAGAGGGTAGAGAAGAGGAGGAGTCATGCTCCTGCTGTCCTACTTTGACCCTGCTTGCAGAATAGGCTGGGTCATAGACGCTGACTTTTTTTCTTTTTTTGCTGGTGGGTGCTCCATCCCTGCTTTGCCCCAAGGCCCTACCCCCACTCTGCCCCTTCCCCTGAGGCCTCCCACTCACTCTTCTTTTCTCACACACACACACACACACCCCTCCCTCTTGCTCCTTTCTGCCCCCTCCCACCTTAAGGGCAAATGACGGGAAGAGGGGGCAGAGAGAAGTGAGCGGCAGAGGTTTTGGGGAAGAGGCAGAGCAGGGTGGGGCCATGGGGGGAGAGGTTGAGCTTGATGTGATTATCAAGGGCCTTGGGGCAGAGCATGGGTGAGGCCATGGTCTGTGGGTACTGAGCACCCCATATTTTTTTCTTTGTATGCTTGAGCCCTGGGGCCGATGGGCTGGGCACACCAAAGGAAGCAGACTGCACTGACCTAAAGGCACAATCCTTCCCCAGTTTCCCATGGGCAAGGCAGCTGTGCACTAATCCTTGCTTGGGCCAGTGGGTAAATGCGACAGTATGGCATAACAGAGTAGCAATCTGCAAAAGTAAGAGAGAAGAGGATTTAAGGTAGCTAGCTATAAATCATAACAGATCAATTAACATTTGTAGAAAAAAATCACATTAAATGAGATCTGATCCAGGCCCTTTATTTACAAATTTCATGTTGTATCTCTTTATAATTGTTGTTGTGGTATCTTTATATTGTTGTACTTGATTGTGCTTATTTATGCATGGCTGTATTTTACTTGATATTTGCATGGACTTCCTTTAGACTGCTTGACTTGTACACTTCAGTAAATAAAACAAGAATAACACGCCTGGAATGATAGTTAATCAACTATATATCACAATGTTTCTTTAGCACGCCTAGAGTTAGAACAGAATTGGTCTATCTAGTAAGCCCTGATTTGGGAGGCTTAAATATCTCAGGTCTTTCTCTCTAGGCATAGCCAACACATATTTCATTTTACTACATCTCCAACAGCTAGTTCTTCAACCAAAGCACTATTGCTCAACAACAGCAAACTATCAACATACCCTTGTCATTTCAATTTTTCACACATTTACTCAGCCCATGTGTTCTATATCTTAGTGAATTCTTATCTCCCCGGTCCACTGCCAAAGGCATGTATGTAACAAAGCTTCATCTCTGAAATGTCAAAAATAATGGGGAAAAAAGAAAAACCTCACATAAGAGAAATTGGCCACAGCCACTCCTGTGGATCCAAACCTCTTAGACTTCAGTTCATTAGCAGACCCTAAGTTGGATGGCTGTGCTATCACCTGCATTGCTGCTGTGCTGTCTGTTTGCCAAAGGGCAGCAACAAATACCTCTTGAAGAATTGTTTAGTGTCAGAATTGGCTGCCAACTAGAATGGGAAACAAAATCCCATTGCACTACAAGTGATCTTCCTTCCTTTCCTTCTTCCACTACCAGATAGACTTTTCAAATGCCCAGACACACGTTACAGAGAGAAAAACTAAAGACACATACTGGCTGCAAAATAGATGTTACAAATAACAATGAAACTAAGGATACTTAATTCAATTTAAAGATTTTCTGAAACATTTTGTGTTGTTGAATTCTCTGAATGTGACACTGATTAATGCACTTTGCATCGTTTGGCTGAAATCACAACATTTTTTGCAAATACTTTGCTTGCAGCATGGTAGCAGGGCATGCAACTCTACTCTGGGACGTACTGAAGAGCAGCATTGCAGCTGATAGTAGGCAGGATATCTTCAGTACCTCTTGAAATAAATCCAGATCAGTGTTAGTAGAATAAACCTGTAGCAGAGAAACTGATGGCTTCTATCTGTGGCTTTTAAAAATTAAACCAGGCTGATACGTAAGACCGAGAGAGAAGGATGGTGACAGGTAGGGGCCAAGACAAATAGCACAGCCTGTCCGCTGGTGAAAATGAACAATGATTACCACTGAATATCAACATTTATCCAGACCATGGGGATAGACATACCACAGCTATTGTAACCACAAGACAGAACTACAGATACAAATGTGGGTAAGTGCTGACTTTATAAGAGACATTGCTGCACTGTTGCACCACCATTGATGCAACAGTTTTACAACTCAGTTCAACTTGTTCAAAAAGAATTAGTAACATTCAGTGTAGGACCTGACATTTACATGAGCAACAAGAATATCCAGAATTAAAATAGTAAATATTAAAAAACAAATGAGTATAGAAAGGGATAGAAACACATGTTTCAGGACATAAGCTGACCACTATCTATGGGAGCAGGTTATCCCATAATTACCTATTGCAGGGTTTCTTGAACCTTACTCTAGAGCAGCTGGTACTGGCCACTGTTGGACACAGGTTACTGAATGAGATAAACCATTGGTCTGATATGAAATGCCAATTGCTAAGTTCCTGTGTAACTAGGAACAAGTTAATTATGGCTAGCAACTGAGAACGGATTATCAGGGTTCCTCTTCTGAGTAAGTTCTGTCAGGAGCCATTGACAAAATTATGAAATGTACTAGAACAATAATATACATGGTTAGAGAACAGGGAGTCGCCACTCTATCATCTAAGAATTTACTTCTAAGTGGTTGCAGCCAAGTCTGGCCATTTAATGCACATCCAGAAAGTCTTTTTTTTTTTTAAACTGAATTTCTATGTTGTTCATGTTATTTCCAAAGGAGGCTAGCAAGAAACATTTCAGTCATTGCCATAAGAGTAATGGGTGATCTAATTCAAACACAGTGGGTCACTGTAACATTATCACAGCTTTGTGGACCAGTACTCAAATGTTATAGCATGTCAGTCACAAAAACTTGGCAATGTTTCACCCCGGCTGCTCTGTGCCTTTCCCATTTCCACCTCACATGTCATCAGCATTCATTAATGGTTTTGAAATAGATCTCGCTCACACACACACACACACACACACACACACACAGAGTGGGCAACATGAGACTTGAGCTACTGCACCATGTGGTATGTGGTTTACCCCCACGTCTCTAAACCAAGGATTTGCTACATCAGACAACATTCTTTAGGACAGTATGAAAAGTCAGGTTTTCAGTCCACAGTATTTTATACCAGAACTGAGCAATGCAATGAATTTTTTTAATCTTCTTTTTCAGTGCCACAGGAAAGCAATGAAACTGAAGAACATAGCCATTGACACCACCTCTAAAAACAATAACTTCATGGAACCATAGTACTCAGAATCTGGGCACAGAGGGGATCGACCTTCTGATAAAGCCAAGAGACACATGACAAAAAGGGAAAAGTCACTATTTGAAAAGCAAATTGTATAACAACCAAGTGAATGACACTGAATCAGAGTGCCATCTGGCACTGAAACTGGTCTAAACTCTGCAAGTTTGCTGCATGACATTTCATGAAAGAATAGATGGGAAAATCTCTGTGCTTTAGTCAAACACAAAGTGTCCATTTGCTTGGGTTTACCTTGCTTTTTTTTTTTTTTATGTCCCACAGTAGGTGTAGGTAGCAGGTTGGGCATTACAATCTTGGATCATACCTACTGTGCTAAGAAATACTTGTTAGATGTTTGGTACACAATCCCATCTGCACTTCTTTTTACGGTCTCTGTTTCGCTCTTATGTCCAAGCATTTGATTAAAAAAAGAAAACACATACAACCAAAGACACCAAATTCCAATTAAAACAAATTCTGGACATGACTCCTGAGCTTGGAACAACCAGTTAGCAGTATTTGTTACTCATTTTCATTGGAAACCTAAGGGACAAACTACATGGGAGAATGCCAGCATGGATTGCTTTACTTGCCAAATTTGGAATCTCTGGCTAACAACCCATTGCTTTTCTAATTAACTCACTATAGCCCCCATTTGCATAAATAAATTACCTAATTGAAGCTTCCTGCCTGGCATAACTTTGCACAAATACTGGGAGGCCAACATCCTGTAAATGAATTTCAACATTCACATAAACATGTTCTACCATTCATGGATTCCATACTGAAACTATTCACCAGAGCTGTATTGCCATTATGTGAACTGGATTGCTTTTGGTTGTATTAACTGATCTTGCTTATGAATTTTATAAATGGGATAAAGGAGTCACAACTTTCCAGATCAGACTTTGTAATTAACAGGTCACTGTTCTAGGGGTTCAGCCAAGAAATCAGCACAACTATGGCAATCATAGCTCATTAGTGAATATCTTACTAAGAATTTATAGGAACCTTTTAAAAACATAATGGACTATAAATAGTAGCATCTGAATTTTTACATTTTGCATGAGAAAAAAAGACACGGTAGTTGTCAAGGCTACAGAAACAACATTAGAATTTTTTTTTTGGTTGATACAATAAAATTTGAAGCAGCAAAGAATCCTGTGGCACCTTATAGACTAACAGACGTTTTGCAGCATGAGCTTTCGTGGGTGAATACCCACTTCTTCGGATGCAAGCAGTGGAAATTTCCAGGGGCAGGTGTATATATAAGCAAGCAAGAAGCAAGCTAGAGATAACGAGGTTAGATCAATCAGGGAGGATGAGGCCCTGTTCCAGCAGCTGAGGTGTGAAAACCAAGGGAGGAGAAACTGGTTCTGTAATTGGCAAGCCATTCACAGTCTTTGTTTAGTCCTGAGCTGATGGTGTTAAATTTGCAGATGAACTGGAGCTCAGCAGTTTCTCTTTGAAGTCTGGTCCTAAAGTTTTTTTGCTGTAGGATGGCCACCTTAAAATCTGCTATTGTGTGGCCAGTGAGGTTGAAGTGTTCTCCTACAGGTTTTTGTATATTGCCATTCCTAATATCTGATTTGTGTCCATTTATCCTTTTCCTTAGAGACTGTCCAGTTTGGCCGATGTACATAGCAGAGGGGCATTGCTGGCATATGATGGCATATATTACATTGGTGGACATGCAGGTGAATGAACCGGTGATGGTGTGGCTGATCTGGTTAGGTCCTGTGATGGTGTTACTAGTGTAGATATGTGGGCAGAGTTGGCATCGAGGTGAATGGCTTGCCAATTACAGAACCAGTTTCTCCTCCCTTGGTTTTCACACCTCAGCTGCTGGAAATTTCCACTGCTTGCATCCGAAGAAGTGAGTATTCACCCACGAAAGCTCATGCTGCAAAACGTCTGTTAGTCTATAAGGTGCCACAGGATTCTTTGCTGCTTCTACAGAACCAGACTAACATGGCTACCTCTCTGATAATAAAATTTGAGTAGAACATAACTGGGAAAGGAAAATCTCAGTTGTGAAAAATTATATTGGACGCAGCTTGTTAAAACCACTACTAAAAGAACATGCAGCATGAAAAGAGAATAAAGATATTAAGACTGGAGTTTGCTTTTGGAAATGTACTGGACATGGCCTGCCTCTTTAATGTTTCTCAGAGAGTTGTTTGTTGTTGTAGGGTATTTGGGTAGCATTCCCTGGAATAATTAGAATTAACGGGAAAGAAGCAGTTAGTGGGAGGAGTTCTCTGGTCAGAGTAGGAAACAAGATGAATAAATAAAATAAAATATTCCCACATCTGAAATTGGAGACTATAAATGCTGGAGCAATGTGGAGCTAAAGCTGACCTTCCATGCTAACCTGTTCATAGGCAAGTTAGCTGCATAAAAACTAAACCTGCAAGATCAGACCAGAATGTTTTTTTTCCCAGTAATCAGATAACTCAGATCATATCATCTTACTGTTCCATTAAGGTAGAAATGTGCCATGGACTGCAATGCTTGTAGCTGGATTTGAACTGAAGTAAACTGTGCCAGATTTCTCCAAAGCTAAATGTCTGCAAACTTTTTGTGGCAGAACTGCTGAGACTGCCACTGCTGGGTAATCCTGAGTGGAGTGAAATAGTACAACTTTATGAAGTTTCTTGCACTGGGGCCTTATCCTATTGAGCAGAACTCTCTGCCATGCCACTTGATCTTGCCACAAAAATCCTTCCAAGCATGTTCCTCACGAGGAAGTGGAGAATCTATGAATTGCGGATTTAAAGCAAGTAATGAATCGACTCCAGCATCCCATGTAAACCTTCATCAACTAGCCTCCATTTTAGTGACTGCTCTCCTACCTTTAATGTGATGCTCCGTCACTTACTAATCACAATGTGCTTTTTAAGAACTATTTCATGTGCAGGATGCCTTTTAAAAAAGTAAGATTTAAATCAAGAAGACTGACTCAGCACACTTGCCAATATCTCTTGAGGCAGTTTAAAATGGGGCAAAGATCATGCACAACTGCTGTGACAGACTCCACACAGAGCAACAGTCAGTTACAGTCTATGTATCAGTATTCTGGAGAGACGAGCCCCAGGCAGAACCCCAGCATGCAGTTCTTAAGAGTAATAATCTGCATGGGAACTGTGCATATAGGCTATTATCTGGTCTGAAAATAAACACACAAATAAAAGGACTGTACACTTGAAAATACAATTGCAATATTTACAGTTAATCGCTGCTTCCCAGTAAACTAAAAAAGGTTGTTTCTTTCATGAAAAGGGCTTAAAATATTTGAACATTTCACATACATTAAATATTACAAACTGTAACTATAGGAGAAGTGATATGCCACAAGGTGTGAAAAGAATCTTGTTATAAGTATTCACCCACGAAAGCTCATGCTCCAAAACATCTGTTAGTCTATAAGGTGCCACAGGACTCTTTGCTGCTTTTACAGATCCAGACTAACACGGCTACCCCTGTGATACTTGTTATAAGTAACAAACACAGAGAGCTCTGTAACACTGAAGACTTATCTGCCCAAAAGTTTAGTTAAACTAGTGTCAAACTTTAGTTAACCTAGTCTCCAAGGACACTCATAAATCAGTTCTGAAAAGGCATATGCTGATTTAGCTTAAATTGATACTCTGCTGACTTAAACTAAATCAACATAACCCTTTTCTAAACTGATCTAAAAGCATCCACACAGTGGTTTGCACTGGCTAGCTGAACTGAAGTGGTGCAAGTTAGTGTGTTGACAAGGCCCAGCATTTGAACAAGGAGGCTGCGGTTGGTGTTGGTTTTTAGTTTGTTCAGTTTTCACAAAGCAAAGAAAGCTTAAAAGGCCAGATGCTTCATAAGTGGGTTAGATTGGACAAATAACCACAAAAGAGGAAAGAAATTTAGGCCCTGATCTCCATGTCAGGTTTAATATACTTGGTAGATAGCCAATGAGGAGACAAAAGGTGGTTGTATTCCAACTTACTGCTCCTTTGAGCCCAAGGGCTGCCAGGGGCCAGATCATTTTTTAGCATGAGTTAGAGTAGCCTTGATGCTGCTCTAATATGCACCAGCAGTAATAGGTCCTGTTACATTTTGCATTCTGTAGCAGCATCCCTCTGTAGATCTCAAAGCTTTTTACATACATTAAGCAATTTAGCCTTGCAACACTTTTGTGAAGTGCTTCCGTGAATTCTGCACAATTTCAACAGAATTTCCATTTTATGTGGCCATCAACACAAGGGTTTAAAATTTGCAACTTTATATTATAATCTATGGGGTAAATAATGTATTTTTAAAGTTTACACATAATATATGTATGAATTTTTAAAATGTGTTTTTGCCACTGAGACTAGATGCTTTCCCCCCACATCAAAACATTATGTAAAAGAAATATTTAACACAATATTTTTGCATTTCTAAAATAATGGTTTTTAGTTATGCTAATAGTCTAAAGCAAAATAGAAACTGCTTTAAGGCTAAAGCTGCATAGGGAAAATGGCTGGTTAGAAATGTTAAAAATGGAAATATGTTGAGGAATAGTTGTATCTGGACTTGAAACATGAAGAGTGCACAAAGTATCACCTGAAAAACAATTCAGGAGTTGTGGTTCTAGAGAAGCCTCTTCATAAACCATATCTTTCTAACTGGGTTTTTATTCTTAATGAAACATTATACAGAAAACAATCAGCGATGTCTCTAGATAATGTGCTTTCCTAGCTGGCAAATGAGGAAATGTGCATTCCTCCCATTTCACAGTCACCAAATAAGATCGCTAAATATTGCACTGCTCCTGGGAACACCTGTTCTGAAGTGTGATAGCACTGATTCTGGCAATAGCTGCTGACTCTACCAGAAAAGGCAATATTTCTTGTCAAGCATTAGCAACACAGCACTAATTAATAGAAATGACTGAAAGTCCATTACTGTTAGTTTGTACTGTGGAAGTAGAGAAGAGCCTTTTCAGACATCTATTATGAAATGTTTATTTAAAATGGGAGCAGGAAGTCAGGTAGGAGGCAGCTGGGGCAGGTATTATGCAGGAGTGCTTTATAGGAGTTGGTGTGTACTAAGAAATACTCTCTCAGCCACTATGATAACTGTTACATAAATAATCATTCTTGTTTAGAGATCATCTATCCAGAATAAGAGGAGGGGAGATGTAAATAACTGCCTTTTATTTCTTTAACTAAGCAGCAGAAAGCCAGGCAAAAGGGGCTGTGACTGTTTTAAGTAGAAATGACGAAGAAGAGAGAGACAGAAGCTTTAGGGATAATACTGTTTTCCTTATTCTAATACAATTCATACCTTAGTGTTAGAAAAAACAACTTTCTTTCTAGAATTTACAAGCTCAAAAGTTCACAAATCATGAATCTGATCCCCCAAAATCATGAGATTGGCTTAAACATCATGAGATTTAAAAAGAATGATAAATACTGGGTTCTTTTCATTTGCCTTCTGGTTTCTGAATTTTTAGAATGCATTGGGGTAAAATTTGAAAGCTTTTCTCCACAGCCATGAAACATAGTTTTTCATTTATTTCAGTAAATGTAAACTGAGTAATATAATTGCAAGGGTCCAGGAGCTGGGGCTTTAAGGAAAAAAACACCAATTTTACAAGACTCATGATAAAATCATGAAAGTTGGCAACACTGCTTCCTGCAATGCTTCATTATCATTATGTGATGTATTCCAAGGGGGAATTGTCTTGGAGTGATTAGATGATGAGATGCAGAACAGGGATCCTGATTTCTATTTCCAGGTCTGTGCCTTAACTGTCTCATCTATAAAATAGGTATAATACCATCTGCTTACGTCAGAGCCTTAATGGATTAATTGTTTGCAAGCCACTTTGAGATCAGTGAATGAAAGATTTTGTATAAGTGCAAATAAAATCTTTATTAGTACCCAGGAAAAAAAATACCATTAGATGCTCATAGGGAAAATGCTGACAACTCGACTCCACAACTTGATGCATTCTGGATGGTTTGGCCATTATTGTACATTACAAACAAATATTTAAATATATTAGTTGGTGAGGGAATGCAAAGGTAAATGCCAGCGGGCTCTTCTAAACAATATTTCCTGTACTAGGAACTGTTCTTCAGATGAATTTGCATGAATTACCGGTAATTGCTTCTTACTTGGTTTAGAATGGACAAATCTATGCCCCTTCTATGTTGTGTTTGAAGACCCCCAATAACAGAGCCAATGTTGTTCTGTCATATGGAATGGGTAAGGATTTAAGTACTGTAAACCCCAAACATTCAAAAATCATGGTTTTCTCTTAAATAATAATTTGGGAAGGGGTGTCTTTTTCTTTTCTTATGGGTTTTGTAGCCTTTGTGGTGTATTCTGTTCACATTTTCAAGCTTTTCTCTGCAACCATGAGCACTAAAATCGTACGTTTTTAATAGAAAACTGCAATCTGTTCTTCCCAGCACCTGGGGCTTTAAAGCAGCAAAATTAATAAGGCTCATGCTGACTTTGTGAACATTGGCAAAACTGGGATTCGAGGGGAGCAAGCCGAGCATGGGTGGAGATCTGTGGGGCTCCATGTGGAACAACCTGAAAGATAGGACAGTAGTGAGGCCAGAAGATTTGCCATTCTATAGATCCCCGGTACTCACACCACAATGGGGCACATTGATATTATGGAGGACTACAAGGAATGAGCCTACACAGAGGTTCCTCATATGTTCTGGAGGCTGGTAAGGAGGATGCCTTCTCTCATCCTCCCACATATCACCCAGTGCCCAGCCCCTGTGAGAGGTGTTCCCAATTACAAAAGCACATCATGTGACTAGTTAGTAAGGCCATAAGACCAAACCCATTGAAATCAATGGAAAGATTCCCATTGATCCAAAGCCCATTTAAGACAGGTCTTAAAATTAATATATTAATTACATTTGCTAAGTCTATTTGTTGAAGTTCAGATAAAGTTACCAGAGCTGCAAAATTCACTCAGGTTAATGTGAATAGCTGTCCCAGGAATAATCGCCCCCAGCTACTCTGATCACACGCCACCTCCTCACCCACCTATAGACAGTTGATGACTCTCTAATCTCTCTTCTGTTTTTTATAATGGGTTTAATAAAGGAAGTGCTGACACCATCTTAGCTAGTGCAAAATAAATGATCCCCTGCAATAAGAGGCAAAGTACAAATATAAAAATGGCTCTTTGTTCAACATGGAACAAACCAGATGGTTTCACAGACTATAGTACTGAAAAACTTTCACTGATTCCAGTGTGTACAGTATAATAAAAGTGCTCAGGGGCCTCTAACTTCTTATAGGGTATTTTATTGTCCTTATTCACCAGTCTGGATATTTGCCATGACAATAATTGAACCATGAAAAGCACAAATTTCTTTAAAGTATGTTAAAATGTACTTTAAGGAAACACCAGTAAAGGCTAATGGGAATTATTTTCATTACTTTATGTGTAGGGGCAATTAGTGCATTTGAATGAAAATATTTGATAAATTCATAATGCACGTGCATAGTGTTCAGCCCAATCACTTTGCACATGAATATCACCTTTAACAAGCAAGGTCTAAGATAAGGGTACATTACATCTATCTACTGTCAGTATTTACTTCTTTGTACTATAATAAATGTACATGAGTGTCCAAAAACAAATAGTAGCAACTGGGAAAACAATTGTTTACACTTGCAATACATATGAATGTACACCAACTCAAAATGTTTTGAGAACCCCAATACCAGCAAGATGCTGATAAATCAGAGGATATTGAGAGGAATTCAATAACCAAAGGGCAAGAAAACCTTATTTATGAGGAAAGTTTAAAGGAACATGGGGTAAGTCTGCAAACTCTTACTCCTGCGGGTAAGTCCCACTAAAATTGTTCAAGAAAGGATGTTCATTTGCAAACATTTGCTGAATTGGGCCCCAAATATGGATTTTGTCTCCAAACTGGGGAGGACATGATAACCTCCTACCAACATTTGAATGGGAGGGAGAGGAAATTTCTTAGTGGCCCTAAGTGTGCATACATAGGTAGAGTGTATGAGTAATAGGAGGCTATTGAGAAAAAGAAAATTTTGAATGCCTATGAGGAAAAATCTCTCAACACCAAAGTCTATTATATTGCAGAATAGTCTCCTAAAGAAAGTGATGGAAGCCCCATCTCTTGGGTCTGTTAACACTAGACTAGTCAAAGCATAAGAATACTTTAGGGATTAGGAACAGTCTTGCACTGGCTGAGGGGTTTACAAAATAACCTACTAGAGTGGTGTGGGTTGTTTTATTTTTATTGTTGCATTTCTAATTTCTATAAAGTGGGAAAGTACAAAAAAGAAATGTTATATAATTTAGCAACTGGATTAAATATTTCTTCACTTGTCTTGTGGCCATCTTATCCCCGGTGACCCTGCTTCAAGAAGATCAGATACTGAAATCCAGGTAAAGACAGGGATTGTAGTATGTACTAATGTGCCTCAAGAAGTTCTGTCATGACAATGTCAGATCTTAGTTTCTCCAGGGGAAACAAAGAGAAATTCAGCTTTAAAGCCAACATAGCAAGATAGCCCACTATGGAATTGTGTTTGAAGATCTAAACAGGAAAGTGAACATATATTTCACACTGGACAGGATATTTCAAGCATGCAATGTCTTTATGACATTTATGTTAGAGCTTGAGTAAATAAAACTCTGGTAAACAAGTCCCCTCCTCCACAACATTTCCCCTAACTCACAGCTTTTCATCCATTGTGCTCATGTCCACTATGGAGCCAGACATGTTACCAAGTGGCACCCTGGGGGATAGGAGTCTTGGCTCATAGAATTTGTAAATTTATTAATTGCTTATTTCCCCAGCTTTATTCTGTTATTCCCCATCCATCCACTTCTTAATGAAGTTCTTTATTGTGACTCAGTGTTTGTAAGTGGGGATATATTGTCCATCAGGAATGCCCCCAGGTGGTAGATAGTTTCCCAGGTTTTGGAGGGTGAGGGGGGTGTGTGTCAAGCTGGTGATAGTTAAAACTTTAAGGAAACTGCTAGAAAATTGACCTGGCCCTTTTTGCTGCTCTTCACACCTGGCAGAAGGGATACATAACACCCTTCTGTTATGTGTCAGTTAATCAGTTGGGATTCTGCAGCTGAATGGAAAAGGAAGAGGAAAGGGAGACAACTTGAGGCTCTTAGAAATAGGCTGCAGTGTAAAAAAGGCACAGAAACTCACAGAAAGTCAGTCTTGAACTAGCTCATCGACTCACACAGGTGTTACAAGTCTTAACAGTGAATACCACTATGTTTCAAATTCTTATAAAAAAAGCCCTTCAGAATTCACTAAAATAACTTTTCCATAGGTGTTTTAACCATCTTATAGATTTATAGGAATATTGTAACAATGTTGGCGTTCTTAAAGTCGGGTGGAATTTCTTTGCAGGTCCAGATTTTGTCGAGGCATTGGCAAAGTTTGTACTGGAGCACTGTTCCACCACCTTTAAATATCTCAGCTGGGATGCCATCTGGGCCTAGTGTCTTGTGATTTTTTTTGTCAAGAAAGGAGACAAATCTTTGTGCAGGAACTACAGAAGTATTGCCCTCCTCTCCATCTCAGGGAAGATCTTTGCCTGTTTCCTACTAAACCGCCTTCTCCCCCTTGTTAAGGAACTCTCCCCGAATCAATGTGGCTTCAGGCTATCCCAAGGCACAACTGACATGATCTTCATGGCATGACAGATTCAGGAGAAGTGCAGAAAGCAACTCATATTTCATTCCAACTGTAGCCATAGCTGGAACAGTACCAAGGGTTTCTAATCTCCCCCTGGATTTCCTCCTTTCCCTGTCTGATACCCAGAGAGTAGCTGCAGGCTCCCTCGGTGCAACCTTTTTCTGCTCCCAACTTCCCAGCTTTATACAAACTGAGCCTGCCCCTGTCCAGCTGGGCTTTATCTTCATCTTAGAGCTTGTGAGTCAAGCCTAAGTCCCCCCGCCCCTGCAGCTTTTCAAGTTAATTTAGCGACTTTTGAACCACCTTAACCCCTTCAGGGCTGGTGCGGAGTGCACACACCCCATCACATGGTCCTAATTTAATTCAAGGCAATGAAAGGAAGAGTGGAATCAGTGTTGCTAGACACTGCTTGGCATTGTAGGAGGGGAATAGGGTTTATGATATAACCTCTCTGAGCATAGGAGTCAATCAGCCTTGCAGAGCCCTTTGAGTCAGCCAATTGGCCACCATGCTATGTGTGCACTATCACCACTGAGCTGCCCCTCCTCTTTATCCCTCCCTGAAGAGCCCATGGTGTTGCTGGGCATGCTGTGAAGGGAAGGGAGCAACGGCAAAGGGCTAAAGGGATATCTTTGCCCTGCTGGACCAACTAAAGCATCCTCATTGCTGAGGTAGGCGAGGAGGGTATAAAGTGCTTTGGGAACCTACACGGGAAAGGAATTAATTTAACATAGCATTGGTATTACATAAGCAAAGGGCTGCATTTTCATCCCCTCAGATGAACACACATTTGAAAGGCAGTGGCACGACAAACTAGAATTCATATCATTCAGAAATTAGAGAAAATTTGGGAAAATAAAAATAATTGCTCCTATTTCAGTTTAACTAACAACTTTATTGCGCGCTATTAAAAATAAGCTTTCACTTGCCACTACCATTCATCTTTGTTGCAAAAGGTCATAGTTTGTTTGTTTGAATGAAGAGGAAAATGTACTTATTTATATAGCACAAATGAGAGCACAGATAGCAGGGAGCATGAGTGATAATAAGCAAGTAGGCATTGACCAGAGAGGTCTTGCAAAAACCGTGTTAAAAGTCTGATACTAGATGGCAGACACAATCAGGACCACCCTGTTAAGTGGGTGATCACATCAACAATTGTTTTGGTTTTGTTTGCATGATGTGACACAATTGGATTTGTTTTCTGTATGAGAGAGTATGGGTGTCTTTATGCTTAGTTGCATTTTTAAAATGTATTTTTTAGCTCAACAGGTTTCTTTAAACCGCATGAACAACTGGTGTACATAGTTTCGGTAAATGAGTGTAGTCTCAGTTATCTTGAGTTTAAAGACTATCTGTGGAAACTAGTTTGCACTGAAATGAGCTGAATGAAACCACCTTCTGCAATTGCATATGCTTCTTGACTTGAAAGGAAGCACTGTACAATGAGGGCCAGATCCTCTGAGGTGCTGGACTTCAGTAGGATTTCAAGGCACTCAGCACTGTGTAGGATTAGACACTAAAGGCCAGATTTACAAAGGTATTTAAGTACCTAAAAATGCAGATAGGCACTTACTGGCATTAACAAAAGTGCCTGAGTGGTTATCGAAGTCAATGGGACATTGTGAATCCTAGTTGGTGTCCATCTGTATCTTACGGCACCTAAATATCTTTGTAATTTTGGCCCCAAACCTCTATTATTTCTCACCCTCCTCGTGTGTCAAATGGTATTAAAAATTAAATAGCATCTTCTTTGCACCATTAATGGCCCACATTATGGTCAGTATATTTCATATAATGAGGTCTTACATTCTAAAAATGCCATTTTTCCAAAGAGGTGTTTTAGACCACAACACACACACTACTGAAACACAAGATGGAAAAAATCACTATAATAAATATTCAAGATAGTAAATTTAACCATTTAAGTAGAAAATAGCACTTGTCTTAAATATCAGAATTTTAGCATCAGTATCAGAATACAAGATACTTCAGTAACCACATATCTTTATTTTATAACAAACTTTTCTGAGTCAAAGCATTCACCTAGAAGGCCTGAAACTCCATGGAATTATATGAAGTAGGATACTAGTCATCCTATTGTCAGTTGTAACTGACATATTAATCCATCTCTCCCTGGGATGCACTATAGTAAGGCAACTGAACTGTATTAATCAGGTGGATAGAATTGGATATCTTTTTTTTTTTAAAGAACAGAGTGTGGGAAAAAGCTCTTTCAAATTTAGTATAAAGAAATAGTGATGCTCTAATTCAGTCAGAGTGATTGTCAAATTATACGTACCAAAGTCAGGAATTGTTGATCTCTTAAAAATATATGAATTTGTTTGATGAATTAATTTCAAAATAAATACAGAGATCTGAAGGAATGAGTCATTTCACTTTTGTAATTAATATTTTAAATACATGTGATCCACTTATGTGGGGATTTATATAGAAGATAGGTTGGTTCTGTAGCGCACTCTTTCTAAATGCTACATTAGTATGAAAATCTCTTCCTTTTATGTATAATCTGAATGCCATTACCTCAAAAAATGCAGACTTGGCATTTGCTACCTGAATGATAATTGTTACTCTAGCTAAAACAACAAACAAAAAGTGAAGTCTAGTATATAACATGATAATACTTGGATTAGAACTGAGTGTATCTAAAACCTCATCTAGACAGCAGGTTTTCATTCTCTAACCCTTTAAAACCTTGAAATATTTTCAGCTACATTTTAGGCATATGATCAAATACTTAGATTTACTCACTTTTCCCTCTACCGATGCTGATGTCCCTTTCTCTCTGTTGGCCCTCCTAAAGAACACAATGTATTCATAAGATAAAAATTGTCCAGATGTGTGATTATGAAATGTTTAGAATGTGATATGGACACACTGGAGCTGGACTAACCCATCACCAACTCACGTCATGTAGGGCCCCTCTATTCATTAACTACTGAGCTCATCAAATGTCCTGAAGTTGAATGTGTCCTATTACAGGCCATATAGGTCCTCAAGTTGAAAGGGTACACACCTGGTTAGCAATCCTCTCGATTTCCCTACAATTTGTTTTTCATTCTTCACTGCTGCTCTCACCATTCCTTCAATCACTGCCATTTTCCAGAATAATTTCAAACCTCATAGTTTCTAACAGCCTTGTGCCGGGTTGGATCACAGAACCCCCCTTGGGAGCTGCCAACTGATGTGCCAAGACTACTTCTGCCCCTGCTTTCCCTGCCCTGCCAGCTCGGGACTTCAGCACCCTGTCTTGTTGAGCCAGACATGCCAGCGTGCTCCAATACGGACCCAGGGTCTGAACCATGTACCCTAAAGCTTATACAGGGTAAACTCATAAATTGTTCGCCCTCTATAACACTGATAGAGAGATGTGCACAGCTGTTTCCCCTCCTCCCCCCAGTATTAAGACATACTCTGGGATAATTAATAAGTAAAAAGTGATTTTATTAAATACAGAAAGTAGGATTTAAGTGGTTCTAAGTAGTAACAGACAGAACAAAGTGAATTACCAAGTGAAATAAAATAAAACATTCAAATCTAAGCCTAATACAGTAATACAAATGAGTACAGATAAAATCTCATCCTGAGAGATGTTTCAATAAATTTCTTTCACAGGCTGGATGCCTTCCTAGTCTGGGCACAGTCCTTTCCCCTGGTACATCTCTTGTTCCAGCTCAGGTGGTAGCTAGGGGATTCCTCATGATGGCTGCTCCCTTTGTTCTGTTCCACCCATTTATATATCTTTTGCATAAGGCAGGAATGCTTTGTCCCTCTCTGGGTTCCTACCCCTTCCTTCTCAATGGAAAAGCACCAGGTTAAAGATGGATTCCAGTTCAGGTGACATGATCACATGTCACTGTAAGACTTCATTACCCACTTGCCAGCACACACGTATACAGGGAGACATACAAGTAAAACACAGCCATCTGCAGACAATTCAGGGCTTTGGAGCAGAGCCCAGAGCCCGGAGCTGGAGCGCGGAGCAGCTCTGGAGCAGTGGAACTTCAGGTTTTTGCCTGGAGCTGGAGCAGAGCCAGAGCACAGCTCCAAGCCCTGAGACAATTGTCCTGGTTAATGGGAATCATCAAGATTCCAAACCACCATTAATGGCCCACATTTTGCATAATTACAGTAGGCCCTCAGAGTTATATTTCATATTTCTAGTTTCAGATACAAGAGTGGTACATTTATACAAATAGGATGACCACACTCAGTAGATTATAAGCTTTGTAATGATACTTCACAAGAGACCTTTAGCATGAAGCATATTCCAGTTACATTATATTTAAACTCATTAGCATATTTTCATAAACTCATATAGAATGCAACATCACAAGCCTCAAACTCACAGTTCTCCAGCCCCTATGTGTAGGACTAGGATCTCACCAATAAGAATCAATATAATATTTGAATTCTTGTTTTATTTTATTTTATCTGAAAATCTAAGTCAAACATTGCTCTCAGAGTTTGGCATTTGCAAAAGAAAATGGTGAGGCCTCTTCCTTAGGGTTCTTTGTGGTCTATGCATAGATAAATGAATTAGGAATAGTGACTCAATGAGTGACCTTAGAAAAGTCACTTCAGTCAGTCGACTTTGATATTTCAGTCAGTCCTGCCACAAATTAGATTTTTGATAAATAGATACTGCCTCCAAACTAAACTTCCCAATATTAAAAAAATAAATGCATAAAAGAGAATTTGTGTTTTTGGCCAGCATCTTGCTATGCTATAGTCCAGTTTAACCCAGATAAATCTGAGGTACAGAGCACAGTCTTTGAAATAAACAAATGCTTGTTTTTTCATGTTTGCAAATGACTAACATTATGTTTACCAAATACAATTTACTTTTGCTGGTATAAGCAGACATTAGAATATTCCATTTCCTCAGTGACCTGCAAGCCCCATTATTGTAAGAAACAATTTGTTCATCTCTGCTTCATTCTCAGATGGCATTTTCAATTTCTAAAGTTTGTAAGTTGTTAATAACCTCATGGCAGGATTTTAGGAAATACTTAGAGAAAAGTTTTAATACAGATATTAAAATCTGCAAACTCATCGAAATGTGTATCACACAACATTCTCAGAGTGCTGATGTAAACTTTACCATATTTTATGGTCCACTAAGTTTGGAGATCTGGAATAAAATACCACTATAATAAACCTGTAGCATCTCATGAGCTCTAGGCTGCAGATGTAGGTTCATACTACCTCTACAAATTTGGGCGCCGCAAGGCCGCCGCCGCAGCGCGCCGCCGAGGGAGCAGCCGGAACTGCGGCGAGCGCGGCGGACGGCCGCGGGCGTGGTCGCGCGCGGCAGCGCTGGACGCGCTGCTGCGCTGCGGGCGGGCGGGCGGCGGCGAGCTCGGCGTGAGCGCAGTCATGCCTGCGGGGAGGCCGGCCTGCCGAGCAGACCAGCAGCCCCGCCGTCCGCGGTCATGCCTGCGGCAGGTCGGTCGTCCCCGGCTCCTGACCTCCCGCAGGCATGACTGCGGCAGGTCCACCGGCGCAGCCTGCCGCCCCCTGGGAAAGGGCCGCCCCAGGTGGGTGCTTGCCCCGCTGGGCTCTAGAGCCGCCCCTGCATACTACACAGTACCAACAGCAATATGAACAGGTGATAAAGAGGAATGCACGGGAGGGGGAAAAATATTGATGTACTATATAGCTAGTTTCTAGTTCTACATTGGTTTCTTTGCAACCAAACATTAGTTTGGGGGTTCAAGTCCCATACCAGGACTTGGACTCATATATAATACAGATACAACAGTGACAACAGACGGGTGCTGCATGGTCACTGGTGCCAAACTTCTTTTGAAATCTTTTCTATCTCTGTCTTAGGGACTTATATGGTCCCCATGATCATAATCTTTATTGTATTTAGCCTCACAACACCCCTCTGAGGTAGGGAAGCAATTTATGCTCATTTAACAGATGGGGAATAAAGTCACAGAGATTCGTCTAAGGGCTGGTCCACACTAGCTCTTTAAATCGAATTTAGCAGTGTTAAATCGAATTAAGCGTGCACCCGTCCACACCAGGAAGCCATTTAATTCGACATAGAGGGCTCCTTAGTTCGACTTCGGTACTCCACCTCGACAAGGGGAGTAGCGCTAAATTCGACATGGCTATGTCGAATTAGGCTAGGTGTGGATGCTAATCAATCTTAGTAGCTCCGGGAGCTATCCCACAGTGCAACACTCTATTGATGCTCTGGACGCCAGTCGGAGCTTGGATGCTCTGACCAGCCACACAGGAAATGCCCCGGGAAAATTTGAATTCCTTTTCCTGTCTGGACAGTTTGAATCCCATTTTCTGATTGCTCATCGGGGCGAGCTCAGCAGCACCAGCAACGATGCAGAGCTCTCCAGCAGAGGAGTCCAGGCAATCTCAGACTAGAAAGAGGTCCCCAGCATGGACTGACCGGGAAGTCTCAGATCTGATTGCTGTGTGGGGCGATGTGTCTGTGCTTTCGGAGCTACGCTCCAGCAAACGGAATGCAAAGACCTTCGAGAAGGTCTCCATAGCCATGACAGACAGAGCATACAGCCGGGATGCAATGCAGTGCCGCGTGAAAGTCAAGGAGCTGAGACAAGGCTACCAGAAACTCAGAGCGGCAAACGGACGCTCCGGAGCCCAGCCCCAGACATGCCGCTTCTACGAGGCACTGCATGCCATTCTCGGTGGGTCTGCCACCACTGCCCCACCAGTGTGCGTGGACTCTGAGGATGGGATAGTGTCAACGGACTGTTCCTCAGAGATGTTCGCGGACGGGGAAGATGAGGAGGACGAGGCAGTCAACGGTGCTTTCCCCGACAGCCAGGATCTCTTCCTCACCCTCACTGAGATCCCCTACCAACCCTCCCCAGCCGTTACCAGGGACCCTGAATCGGGAGAAGGATCAGTCCGTAAGTGCTTTAAACAAGTTAACATTTATTTATTAAAAGCAGCTAAGACCAACGAGTTAACATTTTTTTAGTAATTAAACAGGGAGAGACATTAGGAGAACAGAAGGTCTACATACAGGGGGATGGAACTTTTATCTTCATAAGATATCTCCAGGAAACTCTCCTGGAGGTAATCTGAAAGTCTGTGCAGGAGGTTCCTTGGCAGAGCTAGCTTATCGTGTGCCCCGAGGTAGCACACTTTGCCTTTCCATGCTATAAGCTGGAAGTCCGGGACCATTGCCCTCACGAGCATGGCAGAGTAGGCCCCTGGGTTGTGGTGGCTTTCTTCCAGCATGCGCGCTCTCTCTGCCCATGAGACTCTCCTCAGGGTGATCTCTCTCGCACACTCCTGCATGAAATTAGAGTAATTGGGGTACTATTAGTAATGGGAGCGCTTAACTGTTTCTTTGCATAACAAGAAGCCTCACTTAACAGCCATGTGCTGCAGTCTACAGAGTGGCAGCATACAGGGATCTTTCCCAGTGAACAGCCGCGAGGGGGTGCAACAGGGGCCGAGTTTATGCTTTCAGGATTGCCTGCATCAAGAGGACAGAGCTGTACATTCACTTCTATGAATCCAAAAGTGTTTGGCTTACCATGCCTTGCTGCTACACAAATTCTTCTTTCCTGCAAAGGTTCTCTGATCTGCAGCCCAATACCCCAGGCAATGAAAGCGCATTCAGAGAAATCGAACTTTCCATTAGTGAGTGCGCATGAGACAGGTGCTGTGCATACTCTTGTTCACAGACACCGAGTAGACTATGTTTCTTTGTTTAAAAAATGTATCATTGTAAGAAATTCACTACCTTTTTGACATCACACAGGTGCAACTGTATCACGACCTGATGCACCATGCCCCTCACAGATGATGGCGCAAACTAGAAGGCGTAAGAAAAAGACAAGGGACGAGATGTTTGCTGAACTTATGGGCTGCTCCAGAGCCGAGGCGGACCAGCAGAGCCAGTGGAGGGAGAACCTCAGTCAGCAGCACCGCTCACTCTGCGAACGGGAGGACAGGTGGCGTCAGGAGGACCAGCAGGCGACTCAAACGCTGCTTGGACTAATGAGGGAGCAAACGGACACGCTCAGGCGCCTTGTCGATGTTCTGCAGGACCGCAGGCAGGAAGACAGAGCCCCCCTGCACTGTATCTGCAACCGCCCACCCCCGCCTCAAACTCCAATCCCCCCCTCATCAAAAAAGAAGGAGGGTCACCAGGGGCCATGAAAACTGTCACTGCACCACAGGACAGTGTTAAATTACCCAAAAGCTATCAGTCACTACATTTTGAAAAGTCCTTCCCTTACTGTGTTGTTGATTATTAAAAGTAGTTTTCTGTTACTTACTTTTTCCGTCATGGTTTTTTACACAACGCTGTGTTAGATGTCTTGGGTGGGTCGTTGGGTGGTTGAGGGGGTAGTGTAATGCATAGGACAGTCACCTTTAGCAGGGTACAGAGACGGGGGCTGGATCAGCAGCATGTCACACACACAGTGCAGTCAGTAGGCGGTTAGCTGGTATGGGAGGTGGTTTGCAGGTTTTCTGTCGTTGGGGGTGGTACGTGCATTTGTAGCGGGGGAGGGGGGTTACAGATGTCATGCAACGGTCCCTGTAATGGACCGCAGAGCCACGCAGCAGAGGAATCTGTATCCGTCCTCCCCCGCAACAAGGCCACATAGCCCCCGCACACAGAGTCCAAAAAAGGAGGGATGGCAGGATCCGTTGAAACAACCAGTCCAGCACTGCTGACCGGTCTGGGAGCGGAAGCATGTCAAACCTCGACTTTAGAGGCAGTCTTTACATGACCACACACCCTACCCAGCACAGTGTGCGTCCCAGTTTCAACCCTTTAACGCAAAGTCATCAATAAAGACACCATTGTAAAGCTACAGTGGAGCACGTACTTTAATTTTTAAATGTGTGTTAGAAGTTGGGGAAGCGGGGTGGACGGGGTATGTAACTGCAGAGGCTAGTCAACAGTAACTTGGTAAAGAAACAGGGGCAGGTTCAGCTTCTCTGTGAAGAAACTGAACAGTCACAGTTCACGTTGCTCGCTGCTCGCTGGTACTTGAAGAGTTCCTTGTTGCTGTGCAAGGTGCCTGCATAGGGCGTGATGAGCCAGGGCATTAGCGGGTAGGATGGGTCCCCTAAGATCAGTATGGGCATCTGCACATCCCAAGCGTTATTTTGTGGTCCGGGAAGAAACTACCTTCCTGCAGGCGTCTAAGCAGACCAGAGTTCCTAAAAACACGCGCGTCATGAACTTTGCCTTGCCACCCGACGTTGATGTTGGTAAAACGTCCCCCATGGTCCACCACTGCTCGCAGCACCATTGAAAATTAGCCAACTTTCTCAGCAGCTGACTGCGGAAGAGGTGGACGATAAGTTGCGAGGAGCTGACAGCGGCCACAACTGCAGCGGGATCCATGCTTGCAGTGCTGTGGCGCCCGCGCTGTCACTGAGAAGAAAAGTGCATGAACAGATTGCCAGCTGGCGCTTTCAGGGAGGGATGCTGGGCGTGATTGACGGTTCAATGATGACAGTTACTCAAAACCACCCTCCACACAATTTTCCCCCCCCAGCATGCATTGGTGGGAAATCCCAGAATTCCAATGGGCGGCGGGGAGTGCGGGAACTGTGGGATAGCTTCCCACAGTGCACCGCTTCCAAAGTCGACGCTTCGCCCGTTACTGTGGACTCACACAGTTGAATTAGTGTATTTATTGTGGATACACAACTTCGACTTCATTAGGTCGTTTCCAGAAATTCGAATTAAGATGAATCGAAATAGTCTTGTGGTGTAGACGTACCCTAAGTGACTTGCAAACAGGAAGTCAGTGGCAGAGTTAGGAATTGAACTTGGGTTTCCCAAGGCTCAGGTGAACATTCTAACCACTGGATCATCTTTATTCTCATGCTCCCAACTAAAGCTGGGCAAATATGGCAGAAACCGTGTTCAGAAATTCCAAATAGTTCTTTAGTTCAGCTATGTTTGTACTTATCATGCTTATCATCCATTTTTGATAATCATTCACCATAACAGATTTTTGTTCACACAGATACTCAGGGAATTACTGTTCTTTGTACAAACATCCGTATTCAAATGTGAAATAAATTCCTTGCCCACTGACACCATCCATTTTTCATTATTTATCCTTGGTTATTTCCTTTTTTTTTATTATTTAAAAAGTTTCTGTTTACAAACACCCCAGTTTCTTAAAACCAATGGTTTGATTAATACTTGCAAGTGTCAGGAACTATGGGCTTGAGTTCCTTGAGCTGAGCCTGGGGCTAGCCAGCTCAGCCCAGTTAATGATTCCAGCAGAGCTGTGGCAAAATCACCTTATGTCTGCAGCTGCGATCTCTCTTGTACCTGCCTTGTTCCAACCCTTGTTCCCTTGCCTGGCTTCTGACTCCGACTCTGACCCTTGGCTTGTCTCCTGGTTCCTGTTCCTGGCTCTAACCATTAGACAAGATTTCCCATATCCTGTTCCCTCACACTAAGGAACAAAGATGTTCACAGAAATGCAGACTGTCTTGTGAGAAATTAAGCAGAAAGAAAAGGGTTAACTTCACTGAATAATGCATTCACAGTGAATAATTCGATCAACTCTGCAACACTTCTCAAAAAAGCGATGGGGAATAACCTAATAGTAGTAACCAATAGCCCTTAATAAAGTAGCTTTCAATGTCTAATCTAATGTTCCACGTGAGCTATCACTAAGCAGACAATGATAGTTGATTTTCCCACATAATCTTTGCATTACCAGTTTCTTGCTCACTATTATAAAGCACTTTTGGGGATGTTAAGTATGAGAAAAGAAATATAAACTATAAAGCCAAATTTTAATTCAATCTATATTCCCTTAAATACACATTCTAGACTATTCCCTGGAACACACTTACAGAAAATGCTTTGAAGGTTAATTTCAAACTTGGCAGATATCAGAAGCAAATTGAATTGCTGAACCACGTTTGCCATTCATGCTGCCGGAACATGCATGTGTTCTGAAAACAGTCTTCAATAGTATATCCATTGCTATAAATGGAATGTCAGGACATCCTCCGTGTACTCAATAGCATTCCAATTGTTATTTTGCAAAGATGTGTTATATTATTCCTTCTACAAATGGTTAAACAAAATTAAGCAAATCAGTCAGTAAGTAAAGGATATTAGGAAGACAAAATGCTAAGGACTAATATGAAATGCATTTATTTTGATAAATGAATATATTTTACTGACTGTGAGGATTCCATAAATTCTCAAGTATTATTTCCAATGCAGCAAAGCACTTAAATATGTGCTTAACTTTAAACATGTTAAGTGTAAATAGTCCCATTGACGTAATCTTAAAGTTAAACATATGATTAAGTGCTTGACTGGATTGAAGCCTAAATAGAATAGAATTTGTTAACCAAAGAGACTTGAAAAGAGTGTTCCAGTGGTGGAAAAACTCTAGGGCATAGTATCAGAGGGGTAGCCATGTTAGTCTGGATCTGTAAAAGCAGCAAAGAGTCCTGTGGCACCTTATAGACTAACAGACGTTTTGGAGCATGAGCTTTCGTGGGTGAATACTCACTTCGTCGGATGCCTGTAGTGGAAAATACATTTTCACTACATGCATCTGATGAAGTGAGTATTCACCCATGAAAGCTCATGCTCCAAAACGTCTGTTAGTCTATAAGGTGCCACAAGACTCTTTGCTGCTTCTAGGGCAAAGAGGCCACTGAGTACTTGGGCACTGCAAGTTTTCCGGTGGACCATCTTGCTGGAAAAATAAATAGGCAAACACCATTCCCTATTCTTTGCTGGGATTTCCCCTCAATTCAAAGGGCCTCTGGTATTTGTTGGGATTTTCCTGGCAGCTTTTTCCTTTGTTACTTCTCAGGATATGAGCTATCTTCCGCAGCAAAACTGATTTATATAAGTGAACTCAGTAGGCACTAAATCAGTATTAAATAAAGGACTTTTAATGTTTTCTCAAAAGCTTAATCCAAACCAGATAATTCATAGTTTACAAAACCTTAGTTTAAATCTAATTTATATTAGTGTACAAAAGACGTTTTATGGAGTTTATGTTTCAGGTATCTTAACAAAGCAATCAAAATAAACTAGTTTGCGGGGGAAAGCACCAATGATGATGCTTTAAAAATAGCTTCCTTTAGTTTTCCTATTAATTTTCCTTTTCTTTATATATACTGTAGGCATATAGTCAAATCTAGGCTTTTGAACCCATTACTATTTATAAATATATATTGTACAGGTAACCTTTCTGCAAAATACAACTAAAATAATGTACAATATAATGTATACTGTGACTAAATTGACTAAGGGATGGAATAGGTATGGCTGATTCAGCTAAATAAAGCCTAAAGCATAGCAAGCATTTAAAATTACACAAGAATTGTGCTCCTTTTTCTTGATAGGTTTTTGTTTTGGTAAGTGATTTGGTTTGTCAGCTAATCTAGGCTGGGCAAAGGAACTGTGCACAGTGCAAAGGAACTTGTACGCATCAGTTAGTAGTTTTTATATTTTAAAATCCTTTATTTATAGAATTTTTCAGTAGGCACAAAGCTGCTGGAACAACTGAGTTAAAGCAGACAGTACCCTTGATTTTTAATGGGTTGCACAGAGACCAAGGACCACTAGTATTTCGCAGAATGAGCTAATACTAAAGTTCTCTCATACAAACAATTCAGGGACATAAACTAAGAACCAGAGCTTTAAAATGTTGTCAAATATTGTAAAACACAGAAGGATTTTACATCAGAGCTACCATTTGAACCCATTTTATTGCCAAATCATATTGCAAAATCATATGTCTAGGAAATTCTATATAGCTGTTCTGTTCAATGTCCTGCCCCATTAATCCCTCCAACCAAAAAAAAAAATGTCCATAGAATCATGAGCAAAAGACCTGGGAAAGTATTTGCACCCAGTGGTAAGGAAACATCAGCTAGAGGGTCCACTGAAAACCATATTTGCCTCCTTTGGTACCACTGAAATTAGACAAAATTACTGCAGGAAGAGCTTACAAAAATAGCGCTTCAACATTCTAATATGTTATCCTATAATATTCACAGTCTTAAATAAAACAAGTTTAGATAAGTTTGAATAAGCACCAGATAAATGTCAAATAATTAGACATGGAGCAAGGAACCAATAATTTGGCACAATGAACAGGAAGGGGAAATCATCCAAACCATCAGCCCAGTGCACACCAGCAATATAAAAGGCACATAGGGCATAGGACTGCTAACTGAGGGATGGAATACAAAACAAGTGGTTTTTACTCTCCATGGGTATTTGGAATACAGCATATATTGACTTTGCCTTAGATTGGAGGCATCATACAGCAGCATAGGTGTTACCAGGTGTGAGGAATATAGATTATGTTATGAGGGAAGGCCAAAAGAAATTGTGTTATTTGGAGCAGGGGCCATCTTTTTGTTCTGTGTTTGTACAGCACCTAGCACAATGAGGTCCTGGACCATGACTGGGGCTTCTATGCTTTGCTACAATACAAATAATACAATTATTGAATTTAGTGGCAAAAAGGACATTGGGAGTTGACAAAAAAGGAAGTTTTTAAAATTATGTAAGCTCCATACTTTTGTTTGGGAAATATTTATTTATTTTGCATAAATAACATAACACTGAAAAGCTAGGGTAATCTACAAATTAGGATGAAATCCTGGCCCCATTGAAGTCAATGGGAGTTTTGCCTTTGAATTCAATGGATTTAGGATTTCACCTTATGAAACTGGCACTGCTCTAATTGGACAAAAAGGTCACCACCAAAAAACCCTCTAAATACCGCAATGAGATGACAACCCAAAGAATGATGGGATGTTTCATTTATTTCCCATCTTCATTGCAGTTAGGAGAAAAGGACCAACGATTTTCTACAGCAACAAGAAGAGTGATGATGGCAGAGAAAAAAAGATACAAGGATAGGATTTTACCACACATGGGAGAGAGTATAAGGCACTTGTCTGGACAGCAGGCATAATAAGGAGGAAGGTGAGTTGTTGAGATTTCATGAGTTGGAGAATATATTTTAATCAGCAACTGACATTACTATTCTTTAGGTTGTAATGTATCCCCTGGACATGTTTTCAACAGATGTGGTGTATGTAGCTTTTTCCATCGCTAGTATGAGCCCACATGTACATTTTACACAGATAGGGGCCTTTTACTATTTATATCTAGTTTTGTTAATATACAATAGAAAATGTTGAGTTTGGGTCTTACACTACCAAATTTTAAAGGTCTTGGAGGTGCAATCCTTACATTCGTGAGCACTTACCTTGTGTGAGGGGTTAAAGTTAGGGGACCTCTCACTTATGTGCTCGCTTGTATGAGTAAGGTTTGCAAAATTGGGCTCACACTATATAACTTACTGGTACGGTTTTATTTTACCTCTGACATTTCATTTTGCTCCACTCAATTTTAAATCCTCCATTGACTCTTACCATTTTTAACATACTATAGTTACAATGGACCTCAGCATTACTTTGGGCCTTTCAATCCCTGCTTTAGTGAGTCATGAAGGAATAGGTGTTCTATTAGCTTGCTTTTCATGTGTTATTTTAGGCTTCATGCCAATTTATTAACCCAGGGTATCTTTGCCAGTCTATCTTCTGGAGACCATCTCTCTTTCCAGCAGTCAATTATCCTTTTCTTGATTGCCAATCCAAATAGGCCCTTGGTAACAATGTAGCAAGTAATGACTGGGTAATGACTTAAAGACCTAAATTCTAATATAACTGATTAGTTTGCATTTACCCACAACTCTTCATAAATAAAAACAGCATCAGCAGCTGAGTCTCATGTGCTGTTGTGAATTTTAACATTGCAGCTCAGTATTGTTCAAGTAAAACTGAAGTACCTGTATCCGAATGACAGAAGATAATGGCTATGGAATCAGTGCAAACAAGTGGGTATTTTGCAGTTTTTGGTTACTGTAGCTCTCCATAAGTTGAATTTGATATATCATGCCAATGAAAACTGAGGTTCCAAGAATTCTGCAGGAAACTTGTTTTGAAACTGAGCTGCTAACAGCAGGACATACTGCTTTATTTTCCCCGCCTCTGAAATACAGAATTCTCAGATATTTAATATGAGCTGTGCAGTTATCTAAATTAAATACAAAACATTTCAAAAAACCCTAACACCACTCTGACTCCCTGATTGTCTTGTCTAATACTAAAAGTGGAGCCAATTAGCACAGGCATTCATTTACTCACTTAGAGCCATGGGGAAATGTGGGTTCTCATCACTTTTCAGATTTGGGCTATAAGCAGTCAGAGTTCCAACCAAGGAGTTTGTTTAAAAGAAATTAAACTGTCCATCTCTTCTTATGGGGAGTGGAAGGTGATTTGACATTTTATGTAATGTTACAAATCAGTATCTTACCCAAATTAGAAGCTCTTATCACTGGAAGTAATGGGTGTGGAAGAAAAATATCTCATTAGTACTAACAAAGACATTTGGAATCTTTGTTGAGCTGTACTTGGACAGGTTGGACCATCTATGTTAGTTTTCAAGAAACACCAAAACAAGATCACTTTCTTAACTAAGAGGTACTTATGGACTCCTTCTCTTGGGAAATTCTTTAGCCATTTAGTATTTATACAGTGCAAGGTACGGTTTTCAATGTTTTTGAACAATTTCTGGGTATAAGCTCAGACAAATACTGTAAAATCATTGAATATATAGTTTAATACTAATTTTGTTGATCTTAGACACAAAAGGAGAACAGTCCTAAGTTCAAATGAGAGGGTGCATTGGAAAATTCTCCAAAACCTGTCTCATACATTACCGTAGGAAAACATTTAAGACTCTGTGGGGGAATTAATAGCTTATGTTAGATGTACTCTGTTCCGATGTAATATCAAAGGAAAAAAATACCTCCAAAATGTTTGTCAAGCCTCTCAAAAACAACAACAGTGACAACAAAAATCAAATTTCAGTGATCTAAGTTAAGAACAAAAATCATATCATAGGGGAAAGAACATTTGACCAAAAATGTACTTTTAATGAGTGGTTTTTTAAAAAAAGATTTTCTGTCAGGTAAATTCAAATAGATACAGCCTAGAATATCATTTGAGGATTTTAAGAACTGAGATGTACATTGAAGAGTGAATAATGTTTCTGACCTAGAAATGAAGAGTCATTCACAGTTCACTATAAATAAGAAACATCACAAAAATGGTTATTTGAATACATTAAACAGGCCAGCAAATTGATAGAACTGCATTATGAATTATTGTTATTTTACATCAGCCATAAGTATGCTAGGTGCTTCTCAGAAGACAGTTCCATATTTAATATATCTATGGCCAGATTGTTCCTAGCTCTTATACTGTTTCACAGTGCTGGTGGAAGGTAAGGTTATAAGGAGCCTTTCTCCATTTGTCTGGCCTGAGTAAGGGCCAGGCAAAACTTCAGTCTCTGAGCACAGGATCTGCTCTATATCTACAACCCTCAGGTCTCCTACTATCCTAAAGAGGGTGAGAAGGGTCAAGAAGAATACTGGGCCACATCTTTATGTACTGGACAGTGAATCTGATCCCATGAAGGGATTTAGCAGCAGTCAATCTCGTTTCTGTTATCAAGAGCCAGCTATTTCATTTCTCTGTTCCACCCTAAATTCATTCATGGCGGTTACTTCTGAGTCAGTATTTCTTCTACTCTGGTTCTTTGTGGAATGTTGTGGTGCAGGGCATGACCTGTGAAAGTGGTGAGGGTATGGCTCCCTTTGACCTTTGATGATGATGATTGGAGCTAGTTCTGGCCATTTGACAGAACTGGTGGAACAGAGCTGTTGTTTCAATTGAGTCAACAGAGCTTGGTTCAAATCCATTACTCTGGGAGGAAGACTTGGGGTCCACATGACCAAGAAAGGGACAAGAATTTTTTGGACACCAACTCACCAAACTAGTGAGGAGGGCTTCAAAGTAGGTTTAAAGGAGTGGGTGACAAAAGCCCACAAGCAGATATAGAAGATTACAATAGGGTCATAGGAGCAACAAGACAGAAAACAGGAGAAGGGAGAATTTGCTCAGCAACTTAGATCTCTATACACAAATGTAAGGAGTATGGGGAATAAAAAGGAAGAACTGAAAGTATTAGTACCTAAGCTAAATTTAGACCCAATTGGCATCTGTTGGAAAAGTAATGTAGCAAAACAAAAAAATGTCCAATTAGTTCTTGGAACGTATTGGGGACAACTTCTTGTTTCACAAGATGGAGGAAGCAACCACGGGCACAGCCATTTTAGACTTGATTTTGACTAACAAGGAGGATTTTGTTGTAAATTTGAATGTGGAAGACAATTTGGGTGAAAGTGATTGTGAGCTAATATAGTTCATCATTCTAAGGAGAGAAAGGAGTGATACCAGCAGAACAAGAACAAACAGATTTTAACAAATTCAGAGAAGTGGTAGGTAAGGACCTATGGAAAGATAATCTAAGGGAAAAGATGTTCAGGACAGGTAGCATTTCTCAAAGAGATATTACATGCACAACAGCAATCTATCCCAAAGAAAAGATGTGGAAAATAGTAAAAGGCTAATATGGCTCTATTAAGAGCTCTTTAATAACCTGAAAAATCAAAAAATGAACCCTGCAAAAAGGGGAAATATGGACAAATTTCTAAAGATGAGCACAAAACAAGAATGAGCACATGCACATAGGTTCTATAAATACACTGGGGCAAGAGAAAGACAAAAGAAAGTGTAAGGGGGAAGGAAAGCTAATAGTGGTTGACATCAAGAAAGCTGAGGTGTTTAATGCCTATTTTGCTTCAGTCTTCACTAAAAAGGTTATTTACCAGCTGCTTAACACAATTAATATTAACAGCAATGGGAAAGGAACACAAGCCAGAATAGGAAAAGAACAGGTTAAAGAATATTTAGAGAAGTTAGAAATATTCAAGTCAGCAGAGCCCGATGAAATTAATCCTAGGATACTTAAGGAACTAGCTAAAGCAATCTCAGAACCATTAGTGAGAACTCACGGAGTACGGGTCAGATCCCAAAGAACTGGACAATGGCAAACATAGTACCTGTCTTTAAAAATTGGAAGGGGACCCAGGGAATTATAGACCAGACAGCCTAACTTTGATTTCTTGAAAGATACTGTAAAAAATATTAAACGACAATTAGTAAGCACCTAGAAGATAACAAGATGATAAAGACTAGCCACTAGACTCCACTAGAATGGAATCATCAAGAACAGATCACGCCAAACCAACTTTATTCTCCTCTTTATAGCATCACTGCCATAGTGGATGGGGGAAGCTGTAGATGTGATATATTCTGATTTTAGTAAGGTTTTCATAAGCAAACTAGGGAAATTTGGTCTAGATTAAATTACTGTAAGGTGGGTGCATAAATGGTTGAAATACCATCCTCAAAGAGTAGTTATCAGTGGTTTGCAGTGGACATATGCAGAGGGGTCCCACAGAATGTGGTACTTGTCAATATTTTCATTAACGATCTGAATAAACGAGTGGTGTATATGTTTATACAATTTGCAGATGATAAAAAGATCACAGGGGTTTCTGGCACTTTGGAGAACAGATTAGAATTCAAAACTAACTTGAGAGTTGGTCTGAATTCAGTAAGATGCTAGTCAATAAAGACAAGTGCAAAGTACTTGTGACAGGGCTCCACTCACCATGCTAACAGGTCCTACTGGTCATCTTGGGGATTAGCTCTACAGGTGGGTACGCCCACTCCCAGTGGTGCCTTTCCTGCCGTCACTTCTGCTTCCATACCCATGTCACTCCAAGGAAGACCACATGTCCTTCATGACACAGCTCTGCAGCCCTGTCATGATCTGTGCTTCCCTTTCTGGGGGCAAGTGCTGCAGTCCAACTGTCCCACCACTTCCCCAGTGGCAACTGCAGTCAATTGTCCGGCCACTTCCCCAGTGCCCCCAAGCACCATCTTTGCCCTTGTCTCAGGGCCTCAGCCTGCAGATCCCAGCAGCGAGCCAGGACCTCTTCTCTAGCTTCCCTGGTCCCTACTAGCAGCACTGCTCTGTCCAGGGTGCTAGCTTCCTTCTGCCTGCCAGGCACCCCATTCACCCTCCTTGAGCTCCAGGGAGTAACTGACCCTGTTCTGCTCTGCAGATCTTCTTATATAGGCCTGCTGAACCATTACTGGCTGTTCCTTGCAGACCCTCTCCTATTGGCTGCTTCCTGCGCAGCCTCCTTAGTGTTCTATTAACCCCTTGCATGCCAGTATGGGGCGAACACCTCATCACAGTACTATGTTTAGGATGGAAAAATCAAATGCATAAGTACAAAATGGTGAATAACTGGAAAGGTGGTAGTACTGACGAAAAGGATCTGAGGGTGATAGTGGGTGAATAAGAGTCACCAATGATGTAGTTGCAAAAAAAGGCCAGTGGTGCGAGTAGGGTGGTCCGGTCAGGTCTGCTGTATGAATGAACTATTTATAGCCGGTACAGCATACTGAAAAGACACAGGAGGAGCAGAACGTGGGCTGCCCATTAGCCCTACGCAGGCAGCTCCTCCAGTCCACGGCTGTACTGCCCCAGCCCTTCCATGCAGCTGTGTACCTGCGTCTCCTCTCCTGGGTCTGTGCAGCAGCCCCACCAGAGGACAGACCTGGGGCTGGTACAGCCACGCCAGAGGAGCTGCTGGTGTGGGACCTGCCAGTGGTCCCACATTCTGTTCCTTTTGCCACTATGGTTCCTGGGAGAGCCCTGAACCCTCCCGGGAACCACAGCGACAAAAGGAACAGAACCCCACGCCAGCAGCTCCTCCGGCGCAGCTGTACCGACCCCAGTCTTGTCCCCCCTGCCCTGTTCTCTGGTAGGGCTGCTGTACAGACTCCAGACAAGACTCAGGAGATGCAGCTGCGTGGAAGGGCTGGGGCTGTACATTCATGCCAGAGGAGCTGTCAGTGTGGGGCTCAGTTGCCAGAGTGTTTGAAAAAAAATATTCTCTGTTGTCAGAGGGAGCTGGTTTGAAGCTCTTCTGTTGGCAATTCCCAAAGCAGATGCGACTCTGTGAGCTGGCTATTGTTCAGAGAGCAAACCCTCCTCTTCTCTTAGCAGCCCACACAGCATCTGTGCCATGTCCACCCATTAGGAGTGCTCTCCCCCAGGTAATGTGAGATGGATCATGGGGAGGGAAGGAGGAGAGTGCGGGGCCCTGAGCTGGGGGTGTGATCATGTGAGGAGTCACATGGGGAAGTCATGTGTTCCCCCATCCCCCTTTTGCTGGTGCAGCATACCGGTAAGAAATGAATTCTACTTGCACCACTGAAAAAAGCTAATATCATTCAGGGGTGTATTAACAGAAGTGTTATATGCAGAACAGTGGAGGTAATTGTCCCACTCTACTTGGCATTGGTGAGGCCTTAGCTGGAATCCTTTGTTCAGTTCTGGGCACCACATTTTAGGAAAAATGTGGACAAATTGGAGAGCAACAACAATAATAAAAGATTTAGGAAACCAGACCGATGAAGAAAGATTAAAAAAAACTGGCAAGTTTAGTCTTGAGAAAAGATGACTCGGGGGGTCCTAATAACTGTCTTTAAATACATTAAGAGCTTTAAATACACTAAATACATTTAAATACTTAAAATGGTGGTGATGCATGTCCAGTGAAGGTAGGGCAAGAAGTAATCAACATAACTGCGGCAAGGGAGATTTAGGTTTGACATAAGGAACATTTTCTAACTATCGGGCTTGCTATGCTCTGGAATAGGCTTCCAAGGGAAGTTGTGGAATCCCTATAACTGGAGATTTTTAATAACAGGTTAGGCAAGCATCTGTTAGGATGGTCTACGTATACTTTATCCTGCCTCAGCCTAGAGGGTTGAATTAAATGATCTTTGAGGCCCCTTCTAGCTGTACATTTCTATGATTCTAGAATAACCTTCAGCAGCACTTTTCCAATTGAATACCTACTCTATTCACAGTGAGGACACACTGGTATATTGAGTAAACCAGAAGCTTCCATTGCGTACATTAATTCTAATGAATACTTAATACATTTTGAAGGCAAACGAATGGCATTAAAAATGTTCTGTTTTTTAAATATAAATTAATAATTTGCAACATTCTTGACTATAAAAATAACATGACAAGAGAATTTAAAGTAAGTATCCTGAAATATATTCAATTTTATCTGATTAAATTAGTAAAATCCTTAGATGCATATTACTCTGTAAATAGAGGACAGAAGCAGTTATGGCAAAGATCAGAACACATTTTATCTCAGCAATCAGTGAAATTCACAGCACTCAGAACTGTAAAATGCTTACTTTCCATGAAATGTGTTTGACAATAACGTTTAAAAAAGATCTGAGTGTTTGACTTTTTTAAATAAGTAGACTATATCAAATGAGCACATCTGGTTTATGTTCCTAAACCTCTGGTCTTTAAAAAGCTCTGTTCCCAATTCACACAAAATACCATTCAGGATTGTGTGACACGGTGACCCTTCCCTGTAGGTGGTAGGCTGAATAAACCGATTAAATAGATTCCGGAATTTAGCATACATACAGCGAGTTAACACTTGCATCCTGAAGCCATTAGTAAACATTTTTGTTTCTCTACATTTTATAATATATGGATGACCTAGAACTCAGTCATTCAAAAACAAAAAACCCGGGTATCTACCGTCTGATGGTACAAAAATACAGAAACAGTTTATTAATCTTTTTTGTCAGAGGTTTCACCATATTGTCAGATATTTAGATGCAAAAGGTGATAAATCAGAAAAAAAACACTAGCATATTGAGTTCATATTTAAGTTCAAGTAATTACAACAAGAGGTATTGTTATGGTTTCCAGCAACTTATTATTCTGTCACTAGTTAAAAAGCATTGAAGAGGTGGCCAGGTTAGGTACATAAATTCAAAAGACCAGTAAATATTTAACAAACTCTTTTGTACTCAATTGAGTTAAAAATTAAATAGTGCTTTGGCTGGGAAGATTTCATTTTTACCATAACCATTAATAGAACATTCACTGTTATTTGTGTAGAGTGTAATTCTTTTTGACTTTGCCTTCCATTTGCCTTGAGGACAAGCCAGTTTAAAACTGTTCAGCACACTACACCATGCAGAACAGGTAATCTGTCTAATTAAGGCCTGTAAGGATGTTCAAAGTAAAATATTGAAGAGCTTCCATAACCTCACTTTCACCCTCCCTATGTACCACAGCTTCTGAGACTCAGAGATACGCTAGCCATTAACTCAAGTGTTTACTCTCTAAGCTCAAATTCTACTTTGCCAGAATGGTTCATTTCACATTTTACAAGTCTGTTTTCTCATTTACAGGCAGAAAGTAATTTATCAAATTTTTATATTACATTTCTCAGCTTGTTCCGATATTGGATGATATAATATATGCCTGGAAATTCAAAATGCAAAAGCACACTGACTTTACCCAGGGACCCAATAAGATTTATATCCACATTCTTTTTGTGTGTGTTCATTTGGTGCATTTCAATGAATTATTAATTATGACCAACAATAAAATATTATTTTGCTCTGATGCACAGCAAGAGGGAAGATGCCCAAGAGAAATCCATCTGACAGCTCAAAGCAGAGATGGCCAAAGTACACTCACAAGTTTCTCATCAAGTATTGCATGACATGCATCTGCCCATCAAATGAACCAAACTGACTGAGTTCTTCTGAAGATACAGATGTAATCTCCGGGGAGGGAAAGTCAAAATTTATTACACATTGGGAAGCATTGATTTGATTTATTTACAAACAGCAAAAGCTATGACAGTGTAACATCAAAAGAACTCATTCTATTTTTCAACCTTATTTTTAAAGGTTGACATATGGAGTGGAAATGTATGGCGGAATGCATGTTTTGAACTTGTAAGTAGTCAGAAACAAAGTGGCATATAATAGCATTTTACTCAACTGATTTAAACCATAGTTAAACTCACCATTATATAAACTACCATGAATAGGTTAATTGTTTGGAAATAAAATTGTTTTCTTTTTACCTTTACAGTAGTTTCGTCATTTAGTTTGCCTCTTTCTAACACAATCTTTGAGAATACTGTAAACACACATTAATGCATCCTTCTGTCATTTACATTACAAAAATATAATTTTTCAACATCACCTAGAAAGTATCATTATTCATGTTTTATGTGCACAGAATTAGAATTCTTGAGGCATAACTTACTAATGAATCTTCTGTCAAAAACATACTTACTTTACTTTCAAAGCCTGTTGTAAGAAGTGTTTTTGAAACTACAATCTACAAATATTAAAAACAAATTTAAGCTTATTTTTCTTTCCAGCTATTCAGAGACACAGACTACACACTGCAAAGTATTAAGGGAAAATGTCAAGCTAAAGCACTCTGCGTCTACACAGAGGCAAAATGGGACTAATATATTTCTGTTTCTCGTTTAAATATTAACTTCCACCTTACTAAAACAGATAATTTTGATTTATTTTGGTCTTTGTCATTATATAAACAAACAATTGATAAAACCATGTGCCAAGTATTTGATAGCATCATATACCCACCATAAACATGTATTTTTAAAAACACTATTTATTGTCTCTAAGGTCTTCAGTTAAACTCGAAAGCTATCACAAATAGATGGAGAGTGTTAAATAGTCTTAATTGAAGTGAATATATCATAGATTTTACAAATTGATGAAAAATCACTTTTTGTCATATAAGTAATGAAACATTTTTCATACTTATAAAGGATTACTAGGCATGATAGGAAATCTGCTTCAAAAAAATCATACCAAAAGCTAGCTTAATGTTGATTTGAAGGAAAAGTGAGTGCTAATGGATTTTGACAGACAGATCATGCCTATAATAGCATCAAGCATGCCAAATTCTTTTTCACACCATACAGTCCCCAAGGGAATCATCAACCTATAGATTAAAAGGCCAACCTTTAACCTCCATACAGTCAACTATCTGTCAATTGATGACTGGCCAGGCCAATGGATATGAATTCCCCTATCTGTTATTCTATATTCACACCAATTCTCATTTTCAAGGAGGTCTATTTCAGGATATTGATTCTCAAAGGGTTGAAGCTACCTATATAAGCTTATCATCAACTGCTAAGGTCCATTAGAATTCATGCTGATCTGAAATACAATCTACTGTCTCAGATGGCATATCTTCCCACTGTCTTCATTACAGATTAGACTCCTTAACAAAGCCATGTCACACCATCCAGTTTCTTCCTAGACCTTTGATCAGTGCATGGAGAAGTAGCTGGTTTTCTGCGAAATATACCAATCACTCAAATTTTCCAAACTATAATTTTTATTTTAAAAGAATGTTGTCACAATGATATATTGAAGTGGTAATCTGAGTTGATTTAGTGTCATCACTAGCCTTCTTGTTCTTCTCTGCACAATCTGAATTCCAAAGTTAATAAACACTTATAAACGTCTTCTTATTTTTCCTTTATATCACTTTTCCTGGTGAGAGTCACCGTGGAAGCATGGCAAATAGGAAGGACTAGACCTCCCTTTTCTTCGCAACAGGTTCCAGGTCTTTCGGGGGGATTCCCCAGCATTCCCAGGCCAGCTGGGAGATATAATCCCTACAAGGTGTCCTGGGTCGGCCTTGGACCTCGGGCCTCCTCCCATTGGGACATGCCCTCAGGTGCCTGAATCACCTCCTCCTCAATCCGGAGGAGTGGCAGCTACTTACAAATACATGGATTTGAAATATTATGATTTATGAGCATTTGTAATGGATTTCATTATTTTAAATGTATAACTTTTTTTGAGGGGAAGTGGTAACAAAAACATTGCGGTTTAATCTAGACATCTCAGCAATTGGCACCTTACAAATACCTAGCTAGATAGGGCTCAGTGCTGTTGGGTATGGTACTGAACCACAATTGCTCCAAGGGAAGCGCCAGAAGGCATTCTGCATCAGGAGACAGACTATCACCCAGAGCTTCCCAATAGGTAATGAGGTGTTCAACTCTACATGCAATGTGCTCCCTGTCCCTCTCCCCCAAGGCTAGCCAACACTAGAGCATTGAGGGAAACAGACCCATGACTCCACTATACCCCATACATTGATAGTGGGGAACCAGCAGGCCCTGTGGTCCAGTCTGTAGGTACTACAACCCTGCCTGGTCCTCAGGCAGGCTACACAAGGCTGTGGGAGGGCATGGGAAGGTCCTTACGCCCAGGGCCACTGAAAGCGGGTTTGGGCCCCGGTGAGAAAAAATTGTTGGTACCCCCAGCAAGGGCGGACCAGCTGAACAGGCCGACAAAACTGGGGAAGCTGGGCTCTGGGACCCGGTAATTTGTACCGGCTTTCCCCCCTACCCGCCCGTCGGCCCTGCTTATGCCAACATAAAGCCCATGAAAGGAACAATCTATCTATTAGCTAGCTAGATTAGATATATTTTAGTTGACTATTTATTGAGATTTAAAAAACAAAAACTAATTATGACTATATTAAGCATAAATATCAGTCCCAAACCATGGTAAGGTAATAAGCTTTAATTAAAATGTTAAGCATTCTCCATATTGGATATTCAGAAGCCAAGCTCCATTTTTCTATCCACTGATTATCAAAGGCACAATAGTTTCCACTTTCCCGTGTTTCTTCCCTCTCTCTAGGGAAGAAAGATGCAGATGAAATGACCTTCTATTATGGTAAATTGAGATCTAGTGACTATTGGCTAATTGTTATTGCAATTCTTCACCTAATCTGTAGTGCTGGAAATCAAATCTCAGTCTCTTGAGTGTAACCAGATCTTACAGGCAGCCCCAGAGTTTATACAGGCAGTGTATTAACAATTGAGCAACTTCAAAATTGTTAACTTAATTAACAGTATCTGATCTAATAAATTTGGATGATAAATTAGATGAACACAATCATTTTCATTTGCACTGACAGAACTGAAAATTAGACACTTCTCTTCTATTAGTATGTTCTGAGTAAAGAAAAATATTAGGAAAATAGAAAAAAACTTCCCCATTGCTGTATTTTTTTCAACAGCTTCAAGCTGTTAACAGTTACATTGTCCCTAGGTATGGGGTGGTGCATGTTATGGTTAAATGATTAGTTTAGAGCCTCTTGACATACAGACTTTTTCTGTTCACCAGTATCAGCTGTGAAAATGTATTTCCAAGCAATTAAACCTCAACTCCTGCTGGTTTGGGAGCCATGAACCTTCAAATTCCAATTCAAATTTTTCAACACTTACCTCTAGTGGAAAAAATACAGCTATGTTAGTGAAAAATCACAAAGAAAGCTATTGATACCTGTTCAAGTGTCTTTTAAGTGGGGCCAGAGGGGTTGGGGGAGCAAAATGGGGGGCGAGAGGGAAAGTGTTCATATTGTAAATAAGGCTCATAACAAAAAAGGTCCTATTTTATTTTTGGTGTTTTCAGAGCCTGCAGCACAGACTGTATTTGCTCCCAGACTTACCACCATGCATGTTTTAAGAGTGAGTAGTACAAAACAATAAGAAAGGGAGAGTAAAAACCTCCCCTGCCAAAAAAAGGAGCTGCTTCTATTTCTAATATGACTTTGGGCCTGATCTTATATGTTTCAAAGTAGGAAAGAGCCGGTAGGGAATTCAATCTATGCTGCAATCTATGAATCTGTAATGCTCAGTCTGAGGTAAGCACATGTGGTACAGTGCCCTGGAAGCGTTCTGTATGGCTGCATAGGCCACCTATACAACACTTTACTTTTTATACAAAGAACGAAGGCCCTCTCTGAAGACTTCCATAGCCTCCTCCTGAAGGTTCCAGCTGCCAACAGAGGGAAGGGAGAGCACAGAACCCTCTTCCCAAAGACTGCCAGCTATTAAGCCGACAACTTGACTACATCCTCTATGCAGTTGCTAGCTGTTATTATATTTTGAAGTTAATCTCTTAATTACATTCCATTAAGGTTGCCGGCCCATTGTTGGGAGCCATGGTGTAGGAATGTCAGAGGATAGGATTATGCCAGTAATGTGCATTTATATAATTTTCCCCGTTTCTTAATGGATATTTTCAAATGTGTGCTTTGCTGTGGGTGTTTTTATTCTACCATGTGTTTCAGTGTTTATTATATTGGAGAAATGGGAAAGAAAGAGGAACTATGATTATGATGGTTTTATGTACTGGAGAAGCAATGAGCAGAAGCTCTGAGTTGGACACTGTTATAGCGAGCATAAAGTGTTTGGTTTGGGCAGAGGCAGCCACTGCCTGCAGTATTCCCTTTATTGTTGTTGGCAACATGTCTCCATGGTCTTAACCCTGCCTGAAGTGTATTCCAAATGACACTGACCAAAATTCAGCTTTAGCATGATATAATTGAGGACAGTTTGATGTGAAGCAAGTTAATAATTTATATGCTAAAGTACAGTCTACTTGAATGAGGCACATAAAAATCAGCAATGCAGTTTCACTGCAAGGGCTGATGTATATTGTATTTACCAAGAGATGGATTGTGTCCAGCCCATAGACTGGTGTGCTCTGTGTGTGGTAGAAGGTAAAAGGAGTCTCCCACATTCCCCCCTTGAATGGCCTACGTAAAGGTCCAAGTAAAATTTCAGACTGTTCTCTTGGGGGTACTTCGTGCCTTAAAGGAGATGAGGAGGAGGTAAGACCATGACTCTACTCCCATAGCTCTAACCAAGTGGAGACTATTCCTCATGAGACAAGAATATTAACCATTCATAATCTTCAATCTGCTCAGGTGAGTGAGGCCATCAGATATCGATTGTGAGTCACACAGTCCCCCTCTAACACTGGCTAACAGAGGAAGCAAGCTATGCCTGAGGAAGGGGTGTATTTCTGGGAGTTCAGCATCAGTATTCCCAGGTGTTCTGGGAACTATTCTATTTCATGAAGGCAGAATGGCTCTCTTGGGGGAGAGGCAGTCCCACCACTCTCCTTGCCTCTTCGTAGGGACTGACTCTAAATAGCAAAAATGAACCCCAAGAGATCTCAGTTATGGAGACGCAAGATGAGCAATCTGTCTTAACACAACCAACAAGTTACCATAAACTATCAGACAGACAAAGGTTGTTTTGTCCCACTCTGGCATAAAGGTGCCTTAAAGTGAGCAGAAAAAGACCCCTGAGAATATCCTTGCATAGAGGACCTCTCCAGCTGGCGTAGAACTGGAATAAGAACTCTACACTGCTCCCAGGGGTGGATCCAGGCCTTGCAAGAAGGGTAAACTACTGCTATACACAGGGCTCAGAGGGGGCCTTTGGAAATAAACATGAATTAGGGCAGCCTAAGAGGTGTTCTAACTTATGCTGTGGTTAGACATGCACATGCACAACCCAAGAATGCAGAGAACACAAGGTCACTTAAAGCTACCTTTAGCACTATGCCACTCACACCATGCCCTCTGTCCCTGCCTAGGGATGAAGTATCAAACTCAGCGTTTAGCTTTTCAATGGTTTTAATAGATCTAGATCCCCATCTTTTACATTGTCAGTTTTCTATCAAGTACTCTTACCTGTATAAATGAATGACTTTTAAAGAGTGCTGGGACAGGATGAATTGAGAAAAAATAAATATTTTCACTCTGTTCTTTATAGGTTCTCATGTTGCGCTCATCATTATATCTGAACTTTTTATAGTAGTGCATTAAGCAACGTGACTAACAATTATTTTATTTGATTGAAAGCATTTCCCATACTTTTTCTCCATGACAAAAACGTTGGGGATCTGTCCTTTTCAAAACCAATCCATTACACACCTGGCTATTAGTAATATTTGAGTTATCAATGGGTCCTTTCCCGAATCAATAACCTCCTTTGGAATGTAACCTTAAGAGAACTCCTTGAGGTCTGTGCATAGCCTAACTTTAGTTATCTTGAAAATTTATTTGTTCATTTCCTCCAAAATACTACAATCTTATGACATTCCCACCATATTTACAAAAAGTTCCCTATTTCTCCACATCCTCTCCAGCATTTATCAGAGGGGTAGCCGTGTTAGTTTGGATCTGTAAAAGCAGCAAAGAGTCCTGTGGCACCTTATAGACTAACAGACATATTGGAGCATGAGCTTTCGTGGGTGAATACCCACTTCGTCGGATGCATGCATGTATTTACCCACAAAAGCTCTTGCTCCCATATGTCTGTTAGTCTATAAGGTGCCACAGGACTCTTTGCTGCTTTTCCAGAATGTATTACTACCTTTTAAATATATTTTCTTTAGCTCAAAGGAGTGACATACCTGATAAAGTATTTTGTCATTTTCCTTAATGGTTACACAAATAGATAAAATTTTGGACTTCCTCAAGATATTTTCCCATTTTTCCAAAGTGATATCTGTAAGGTCTATTTTCTGTTTTTCCCTAAAGGTAAATCTATTACTATCTTCTAGATCCACCAGTAACAATTTGTTATTTTATTTGGACTTTGAGAGGGCCTTTCCTACAATTACTGTTTCTGTCTTCATTAATGTAGACAGAAACTTGGCCTTCCTACATGGGATTTTATATAATAGTTTAATCACAAATATACCCAAACTGGTATAATTCATTTTCCCCATGAGTTTTTTTGATGTTATTAAGTTCCATTATTTTATCATTACAGAAGAGCTTGCAAATGGTTGTGGTACCCTCTTTCTTCCCATACATTATATACTGGATTAGAGAACACTGGCTGAAATTCTGGGTTGGTTCTGATGAGTGTAATTGATACAATTCTACTCTTAAATTAATGGAAGAATGTTATCGTATTCCTTCACACTCACTTTTACTACTTCATTTGATTCCCATATATGCCCAAAGTAAGTAATCATTACAGAGGATGGTGAATCCTGGAAGCAACTTTCCATGCTTATTACTTGGATTTTTAAAGGAATTCACTTCACCTGTGTTCGTATCACTTTTGTTTTTTCTTTTCACAAACATTCTAGTTAATGAGTTTATGGGCAAGAATATTCAAGAAACCGGTGGAGAATGCAGAAAGCAAACTTTCAATTTGAAAGTGAATTTACCCTAAGAAATCTGATTCTAAGCATTATATTCATACAGAACAGGAACATATTATGAGACCTAAAGAACAATCATAACTCATCAACATAAATTGAATTTTGAATAATTACAATGAACTGCCAGCATACAATCCACAGGCCAAGAATTCTTCTCTGAAATATCTGCTAAATAATTGTAAATAATATATACGTGAGAGAATTGTAATCTGTTGATAATTCCAAAACAGAAAGCGAAATATTGTTTAGATGCACTAAAAAGATAGTGTACCTAGCTTTGGGTAACAAAGGTCAGAGTTTTCATCTTTGTTTAAGCTGCCACCATCAACTGTTCAGCCACTCTGGTCTGATATTAGTAAAGGGGCAATTCTTTGAAACCGGGGGAAAGATGAATGCAGAAAAGACAGGGACGTAAAGAAGATTTTAGAGAGCAAGTATGAAAAATTTATGTTTTTAATTCACATGAATATTTTTTGGTAGACACTGGGATGTGGCACATTGATCTAGATGGTGAAGAGGCTTTGTAGTCTCAACATTTGTGCTTATTGGAAGATAATCAAATGGGTTGAAAGCTTCTTCAGCAATTAGGTCATTGCTTTCATTCAAGCCATATTGTAAGAGAAAATTCATATCTCATTTGTCTGATCCAAACTGGTGTTTAATGCCTACATGCTTGTATATGCATCATTCAGTGTGAAGTGACCCATACACCAGAAGGTTGAACTAAAGTAGATGTTCCGATGTATGTTGTCAGCATGAATCTGAATAGCTACTGTACTTAGGATTTGCTTATATACCTTTATGTGGGTCACCCCAACACTGAATAAGGACCAGCAAATTGTGATATTCTGGCTAGCATGCATGTGTAACACTGCCTTTTCTAAAAGGAATGTCAGCTCCATTCAAACCCTATCATTGCTGCAGCTAAGGAAAATTTAGCTGAAGAGGTAGTACCCTTTCTTCTTGAAGCAAAAGTACCTCATCTCATCCACTAATATAAACCTCATTCTCAATACAATAAAATGGCATCTTTCACAGAGATGCCTGACCACCATCCAGAGTTATGGAGATAGTAGAGAGGTATTTCTACAAACTATTTTGATTTAACTATATTTTTACTGTAATTAAATATAGCTACCCAGGGGCTCAGCTGTTGTGCCCTGACTCACACTGAGTACTACATTACTCTGTGAGGTTTCACTGCAATCAGCAGGTTTGTTTCTGCTGACATTGCACATGCTCAGCCGTGACTTACTCTGAGTTGAAATAAGGGTAAAGTACTACTCAATATGAATGAGGGTAGCAGAATCAGCCTCTCGGGTATTATTACTGCATGTGAGCTAGGGGGATAGCAAATCCCTGGAGCTCCTTTAAGGCTCAGCCCCTTTCTCTTTTTTCCTCCATCTAACATTTTACAATAATGGCCTAATCATTCTTAACTCCTTTGATATTTATTGCAAGAACATTAATTCTGATGGACTTGCTCAGTATTAATGTGGATGTGATAAGTACTTCAGTAGGATTTCAGCTGGAATTCAATATTAATTAGCTGGGCCATTATATTGAAGCATTATTCATTTAGAGCTGCTCTCTCTACCTTCTCCTCCCTTGGGGCCTGATCCTTCAGCCCTTGCCTGTCTCAAACTCCGCTGACTTCAATGAAGTCAGTGGGCCAGATTCTGCCACTGTTGCTCATGCTGAGCACATAGCCACAGTTAGGTACAAGAATGGTAAAAACTGGTCCACTGAGAGTTTGGGGCCCATGAGGGCCGCCGGATTAATCTTCTGGCAAATAATGCTCTTTTGTGTGAGGATTGATACCAGATACTGATTCATTTGTTACTAAGTTCAAGAAGTGGGATAAAGTATGGTCAAGATGGAGTAATTCATCTCACAGAGAGAGACATTTTTAATTGAGCTGCTGTAGTTCTCTTTTCCACACAAAGGAAACTTGATTGCATTTTTAATTCCACTGCAGCAAAAAGATGCACTGTTATTTAATAAACAGTTAAAATAAGTTCTTCAAGTCTCCATGGGAAGAAAAAAAATCTACAAATCATTGCACGTGATCTACTTATTCAGGGACTATCTGCTGACCTTCTTAACAGACTAGAAATGCAGATATTGATTACTGCAGGATTTTTTTAAATATTACCTTAGAAATCCTTTTATGTTTTGGAGTCTTTATTGTCCTGGTGTGAATGAAAATATTATGAATAGATAGTATTCCACGCAGGAATATGACTTTTCATTGTATTATACTGACATAGCTTTGAGCTTCTTAACAGTTATTTTAATCTGCATATACAGTGCCAAGGTCAGTCCATTATTCAGTAAAATAGTCAGGGATTATAAGTGACTTAGTCATATTACCAGGATCTGTACTACACCATCGATCTTTATAAAGAGGTTTGACCCAATAAAATGTTCAATTATTTTTGGGTTCACATCTAATGGAGGGTGAACTTCTATTCACTTTTTCCTCCAACAACCTCATAGCATTCAGTAACTCATCCTCTAGAGATGTACACTGGAGCAAGCAAAATACTTTTATTTCAAATAAGGCCTGACATTAAGGCCCCTATTTTACTTGCCACTGACATAGACATTTTAGATGTCATTCTAAGACTTGGCCTGAAGAAAAAAAAATGCTGAGGTTTTCTGAATGTAATCTAGAATGCACAGATTTAGAATTTCCCCATTCCCTGATAACAGTAAAACTATTATAATGATTTCTAACATGCACATTTCTGCCTTCAAGTACAGACAAGTTTTCAGTGCCAGTGCAGCTGCTCCAGCCAAACAGATCGTTGCTCCTAGGAAATCAATAGGACTCTGCACAGATAGGAATCTGCCAGCATAATTGGGGCCTATAAATCCAATCAAGGACTGCCCACATCTCATGGGAGATGTAGTCCAGCTGGGCAGCTTGGTCAATAAAGTTGAAATATGAGGTAACCAAATTATAGCCCCACAGAAACATTGCCAAATCAAAATATTTCAGTGTTTGGTCGAAATGTTTCCAGTTTTACAAAAACTTCTGAGTTTTTTTGCAGAAAGCCAGGCACTTTTCACAAAAAGGGAAAAAACCTAATTTTCTGTCAAAAAATAGTCTTGATGGAAAATTTTCAACCAGCCCTGGCAGAAATACCTTATATTATGAAGAAATAATATGCTGTCAACTATATCCCATATTCTTCCTCCATGAGAATGCTCAATGGGCATTTACACTGTAAGCTCTGAAGGGTAGAAGTATCTTGCCTCTCTTCCACAAAGCACTGACACGTTACCTGGCAAGGTATATTTATTGTTATAAAGTAATACTTTGTTATGGAAAATGTTTTCCAGTGAAGAGCAGAAATTCTGGGCCCCATCCTGCACTTTCTTACTTAAGTATCAATCAGGAGCAACCCACTAAAGTTAATGAAGTTATACTAGTGTAAAATAAGTATGAGATCAGAATCTGGGTATTTGGCTTTGTGGTTTCGTGTTGCCAAGACTGTATCTGAAACCACTGTGTAAATTAATAATGTAAATTGATTCTGCATAGATTAATCTAGTTTCTCATGTCAGATTTTCATGTAAACTATTTATTAGCAAGAGATCTATTATAGCACTAAGTGCATCACATGGCAATGCTGAATTTCTAAAATATGGAGCTTCCTCTTTAAAGAAATATTCCACCCCTATATGTACATCCTACTTAAGTTACTCAACTCAGGTGAATAGTCCCACTGAAGGAAATGGAACTATACCTCGTGTAGATGTAAAAAGAGCAAGATTTGGCTCACAGGTGATGGTATGCTCACAGGTAAGTAGGTTATGTAGAAGATGCTTGCTGGTAGTGGAGTGCGTAGTAAATGTCAGCATAAGGATGCAGCATATAGTCCAGCAGATGGCACATGGGACTTGAACTAAGGGAACATTATTTTATTCCAATCTGTGCTGCTGCTTCACTGAGTCACTTGAGCAAGTCACTTATCCATAAGTCAGTTTCCCTATCTGCAAAATAGGTATAATAATACCGAACAGTTTTATTAAGTACTTTGAAACCTATGAATGAAAAGCACTTTTTGAGTGCTGGGTATTATTAAGTGTTAAGTCAGTCCCAGCCTGGCTGCATTTTTTAATGTAAGTTTATAAGTTTGCAAAATCTTAAGTGTTGTTGAAATGAATATTGTTTGTTTTACCAGAAGAAAAACGTCATGTTATGTTAATAAATCAAATAGTATGTTTAGTTTTACTAAAAACACTGGTTAATTGAGGACAGAATTTGTATGTTCTGCAGATGTATACGATCATAATATTTACTGGTGATATAAGCTTGGCTTTGATTCTCTGCATTAACTTTATCAATGTAAGATAACAAATGATTAAATGTACCTAACTCAAAACATTGCTGGGGAGTCAACATTTTAGTATGTCTTCTGAGTGACCTCATAAACAAATCAGCATTTCTTCCTGGCTAGAGCATGAGCACGTTTCCCTTCATTCTGAGGCTGTTGATTACCACCAAAATATTATACTTACATGGTTTACACAATCAATGAATTAAGATACAACTGATTCCCAGATGAACAGTACATGCTATAGAAGTTTGAGGGACAACATTCATTTAAAAATGTTCCTAATGGGTGCCAGATCACGCTGAGGAGCACATATATCCCCACTCATCCCAAGGGACATCTACTCAGAAGTTAATACAGATTAGAATCATAGACTCATAGGGTTAGAAGGGACCCCAAGGGTCATCTAGCCTAACCCCCCTTTAGGACTCCATTACTTTCTGAGAGGAACTGTGAAATCCCTATCCCCTTCCCTTTTAACAGGGAGTTCCAGGGGCAAGTCTGGCAGGAGATACTATGTCAGCCCAGCTGCCATTGGAGCATTGATGGAATAGCAAGGAGGCGTGGAGGTAGTATGGAGGCGCTATGCTTTCAGTGGGGTAGTCAGATAAATGGGACTTGGAGGATGAACTCACTTTGGAGAATGTAGATAGCAACACCCTCTTCTTCCATGTCCCTGCCTGTGGGGATGATCTGGGAAAAACTCTCCAAAAAAGGAGAACCTCTTGGGATTTTCCTCTTTCTGATGCCACCTCTGGACATAACTCCATCCCACAGGTTCTCTCTGCATCAGAGCAGGGAGATCTGCTGTATAGATTATATTTACTGTACAGCATATCCATTCTTATATACAAAAAAAGGACAGTACAAAGTGTAAATATCACTGATGTTGCACAGATTTTAAATATACCTCACCCTTTATATAATCAATCAGGGTAAATTTAAACAAGAAGTAACATATAAAGGAGTTAAACAAAGAAGAAGCATTCCCAAGATTTTTACTTCTATTCACGTGCAATTAAAATCAAACAATAGTTCAAGAATAATTTTACACTATCATACAGTGTTATTCTGGAAAATCCCTGGGGGAAGTTATAAATATTTCCAGCAAACAAAATAAAGAGAAACATTAGTCAGTTTCAAGCCTCATTTACTCAATGATGGGCGGTAACAATGCCATAAATCACTAGTTACCTTAAGTCATATGATATTTTGTGCTATGGGCTTTTCAATAATCTTTACATTTACCATCATGGGGATATTTGATGAATAAATATTTAGCAGCCCAACACACACTTTTTTTATGATAGCTCATTTTTGCAAACAGCCTTGAAAAATGACCTGAGCACATAAGAGACCCTCAGTGAAATAACATTTATTATGGGACTATTTTTACATATACTTGATGTATGAGATTACATGTCTATCTTATAAGTGTACAAGGTATTTACTACAATGACTTAAAGCTCATGTCAATATTTTGAAAGTGAAGTGCACCTGTCGTTTGATAAGGAATGTTGGCTAATGCAACTGATTAAGACCATACACCCAGTTTACTCTTTACGAATGACATTCTTCTGACCCTGTTCAAAGCCCAAGTGCTGTGGATGGAGAACTCTAGAGGGACTGGAGCATGGAATTTATCCTGTCGAGCTTGTGGGCAAGTAGCAAGGTTCAGGCAAAAGTCTGTCTGTGGCCACTCTGCCACCCTAAACTATTCATGAAGCGAAACAGGAAATCTTTTCTTAATATCCCCAAATATTTGCACAGCAGGACGTGTCATTTTAATTCTCAAGTAATTTTGGTGCACAGCACAGTTCAGGGGATCCGATTATAAACTCTTAACTCAGGCAAAACTGCCACTAAAGCGCTATCAGGTTTTGCCTTAGTAAGGAGTGGTAGATCATGCTCTCCATAATAATTACCAGCATTTTAAAATATTTCTTTTATGCCAGATATTGCAAGTTGTGCTGTATATCCTCAGGCTAGTGCAAAAAGAAGTGGGACATTCCTTAGATGGAAAGACTGTTCATCCTATGAAAAATAGCTGTCATAACCATGTGAAAAGCTAAAACAGATAGACAAGAACAACAAAATATTTTACTTTCTGTGAAGCTGGCCCTTAAAATGGGATTATGAGTTTTGCTGGTCATGGGAATTTTTCACCATTTAACTCGGCAGTACAGTAACGACAATTGCTGTTGCCAGTTAGATTCTGAGAAACCAGAACAAGAAGGTTGCTATTTTCTTGGGCAGTGAAGAATGCAAAGATCGAGACACCATATACATACGCCCAGCATAACAGGACAAATGCTGCTTTCTTCCCAGCAGGTGTACAGAGCCCTCTGGTGGCAGGAGCAGTGTTTGTGCACCACACATGGGGACAGGATTTATAGACTCATAGACTTTAAGTTCAGAAGGGACCATTATGATCATCTAGTCTGACCTCCTGCAGGTTGTTATCCAAAAGGCTTGTGGTCATGGGTGGCAGGTATCAAAGGCAGTGGAAGGCTAAGCCTACCCAAACTGTCTGCATGGTCACACCCATACTCCACCCCCAGGTCCCCTCCTGCTTCCTACCGTGCTTTGCTGTGGCTCTTCCTTCCCATGTGGTTGGGGCCCTGGGCCGGTGGCACTGGATCAGGGTGAGGGGTGGAAGCATTAGCCCTCTCACTTTTTGCAAGTGGATGGGCCAGGTCCATTCACTTTTTTTCCAGAGTGAACCCCATCCCTTTGCCCTCCTCTTCTCCCAAGGTCCCACCCCTGGCCAAGCCAGCATGGAGTCTGGGCAGGGAGCCCAGGCAGCTGTGGGGAGCCACAGTGGACCCTCCACCTGTCCGGGGTGCGGGAGGGGCTTAAAGCAACCCCTGGCCTGAGTTCTTCCCTGACTGCCCGCGGAGGTGGAGAGTCCACAACTCCACACCGGCTTCCTGCAGCTGCCCAGGCTGGGGCTACTGGGGGCTGACCTGCAGCAAGGGACTCTGGGTAGCTGCAGCTGGTGCTCACGCTGCCTGCCCACTCAGCGCTTCGGGTCATGCTGCCTGCCCTCCATGCTGGGGGCTACCTGCCCGCCTGGCACTCTGGGGCCTCTGGATTCCAGCGGGGGAATGGGGCGGGGCCCCATGCAGAAGGGGCGGGTCAGACAGCGGCTAGTGTCCCCAAGCCCGTGGTTCACCTGCTCCCCATGCTTGTGGTTGAAGATCACCTAAGGACGTGCCAGTTTATAGATACTGTAGTGAGGTGGATGTTTAAATGCTTTAATAGGTAGGGGGTCAGCTGCAGCCATGTCCTCCAAGCAGATCGGTTAGCTGGATCAGAGGTTTCTTTACCCCATGCCCTGTGTGGAGATGTCTAATGCACAGCCCAGAGTTTGGCTGTTGATGGCTGGAAAGATTTGGGTCTCAGTGCTTAATTTGGCTTAGCTGGATGAGAGGACATTGCCTAGACTCCACATTTCAGACATTCAGTGTATATTTAGTTTTGACTTTGAAATGTCATCCTATGTGAGAGAAGTTATGACATCTTGTAACTCTGTAGGGTTTACAGGTGCATTACAAATGACATCAGCAACAGTATAGAAACTGGGTTTCAGGAACTGTAAACCAGTTTCTATTTTTCTGTGATACTGGTTTGCAATCAGGCAGAAAAACTGATGTTTAACAAAGAAATAGTCTATTTATACATATGTGCTTGTAAACTCCAGGTGAAACTTATGGACTGCAAAGCAGTAAGGACTAAAACCAAGTCAGCCATTTGCCAAGCCACCTGTGAACTGAAATAGCTCAATGTTTCCCTACTCTAGTTATCAATAAAAGGTCAGTGTATGAGATTTCTGTAACTGAAGAATATCTGAAGATGGTACCAGGACTAAAAGACAACAGAAACCTAGCCCCGTGAAACTGGGGATGAGCATTAATGGACACGAAAAAGCACACCTGCTAGTTAACAATCTGACAAGGACTGGATACAATCTGAGATTAAAACAGACACAAAGATGAAATACCAGATTGCCCATGGCATATTCATGGAACAGACTTGTTCATATAGAATGGGAATATAGCATTCTGACATGACAGGCCATGTTTTACTGGCCCATTAATACATGCCTCAGGTGCATTCTGAGGCCTGAGACCACAGGCTATTACTGTAGATATTTGAAATAAAACAGCTCTGGAACACCAAAAGCAATTCTGTGATCAGTCACTCCCTGCCCCTGCCCCACCCCCCCAAAAAATCCATCCTAGCATGTGAAAGAGGATCTCAATTTTAAATGAGGAATTCCAAAGGTTTGTACAAAGTGGAAATTCATCACAAACAAATGCATCACCTAGAAATTAATACACTGAAAGTTTGACCATGAAGATACTGTAGATAGTGAGATATGGAAGGTGAGTGACATATCCTTCTCCCACACTTTTATGGAATGATGTTCTTTTTGATTTCAAATCCCCTTCCTCCCCTCCCGCTCCAACTAAATTCTTCAGGGAGACACTCAGTAAAGCCATTATCTCCCACAACTCTCAAAGTTTCTCCTATAGAGAAGAGGCTTTCTTAAGGCTAAGGGAGTTATGAGAGTGTGGTTGTTGCTTGTACTCTAGATGACCAAGATATGATAGCCCCCCACAAACCTTAACCCTCATGGGGGTCTCTTGAAACTGGGCGCTAAAGCAATGATTTAGCAAAGCACTAAAGCACATACTTAATGGGGCTACTGACATTTAAAATTTAGAGGGAATAATCATGTACTTAAATACTTGGTTGAATCACGGCCAACAGTCAGTACCAAAATGTGGCAGCATTTTACACCCATTTTGCCTTGGTGTACATGACCACACAAAGTGTATGCTAACAGAGAATGAGGGCCTCAAGGGATGCCCCATAATTCTCCAGAGCTGATCTACTAGTAAGCAACCCTTTCCTCCCTATTGCAAAGTACAGCTTCTGTGTGTTTTGTGATGAATGACCTGAACTTCCCAACTCACATTGATAAAGTCATTTATAGTAAATAGTAGTTCCCTTTACAAAGATTGCATCCAAAATATTCTTTCTACCTTCTGTTTGTTATTTGTACAGAAGGGACAAATATAAGAAAAGCAGTCACTTCTGGACAAAAGCATTGTGTGACTAACTAAAGGACCCGTTAGCCATAATTCACCCCCTCCAATAGTCTTTTTGCTTGGCACAGAGAAGATGAAACCATGGACTAGTTCTCAGTCCTAGATCATGCAGTCTAATTTGTGTGTGGGACCTGTGGGAAATTTCTGCAGATTTTAAACAAATTCACTCAAAACAGATTAAAAAAATGAAAATACACTATGCTCACACAGATACTTACACACATACTTACCTGGGACTACTTTTATGATTTAAACATGCGCTCCATAAAGTAGGATAAGTTAGAGTAGCTTGTATGGAGGTGGGGTGAAGAGTGGCATAGGAGCTGCTATACCAGCTCTGTCCATCCAGAGATAACCTTAACACAAGCAGAATTGTCCTGGAGCCAAATCCTGCAGCTTTGCAGCTGTTTGTGCCACTAGAACATGCTAAAAACCATAAGGAAGTGGTGTCCTACAGTGTTTTATTTAAACCTCCAGTTTCTGGAAACAAGCAATTAAGTAAGAACCTCCTCAGCTTTCATTAAAGGAGGGGGAAAGGGTGGAAATAAGTTTCCATCGCCCATAGTTGCAGAGAAAAGGTTGAGGACTAGTAGATTTAAGCATTACATCACAGGAAAGACAGTCTTGTCTGTAATGGTTTCATTTTTATCAGACTGCTGCTGTAGTCTTCCAAGTTCCCCCGTAGATCTCTGGATTCTTCAAAGGCTCCCTGCTGTCCTAGTTCTCAGAAGACCCTCATGAGTGATATGCTGAGTGCATGAGGGTGGCCTAAATCTCTCTGCTACATGTTTTCTGTCTATAAAACAATGAATATAGGCTACACCAAGATTTTTTTCTCTCCAAAAAATAACCAGCAGATACCCTCTGTCAGTTCAGTAATACAAGGCTAAAACCTTTGCCAAACTGCTTTTACGGGAATTTAATGTATAGGATTGGGTGCAGGGGCCTCACCCAGCAGTTAGAAAGAAGTTAAAATCCTCCTCCTACCTGAGGAAAGGACAGCAGCTGCATACCCTACAGGCAAGGATTGTCCATGAGGAAAGGCTGGCTAGGCCCAGGTGTTGTGAATTAAGTAATTCTTCCAGCATGCTCTTAGAAGGTTGTAAAAAGCAAGATCCAGATCCAGACTAACACGGCTACCCCTCTGATATTAGAAGGTTGTGTATTTGCAGAGTAAAGGCTAGTCAGTCATAGATATTGAAACTTCCTAGATGAAGGAAATGCAAGCTGAAAAGGCTCATTTTACGGGATTTATAGAGTTACCCTTATAATTAGGACAGATTAGGAAAACAGGCTGTAAAGAACCCTGTAGGACTCTCCATTCAGACTCTGATTTAGTTTTGACCAGGCAATAAAAGGCCCATTTATGCAAGTTGCTGAACTTCATAATGTGTTTTAGGTCCCAGAACAGCAGAGCCTGGTTAACCTGAGATGTCCCAACTTTTTCACCTAGTTTTGCTGAGATTCACTGAAAGCAAACAATCTCTATTATAGCATACAACAAATAGTTTGATTTATAACAAAGCTCTACAGCAGATGATGTTTTTTTTCCAAAATTCTGCCTCTGACAAGAAAAAAACAAATGCATTTCACTCATGCTCATGGACTCAAGTTTTCTCCTGAAAGCAGAAAAAAATCATCATCTGTATGTGGCTGGATATGGAACTAAAACCCTCATTTGATGAGATTTATATCATATCACATTAGGCTCAGTCCATCAACAAAGAAAATCAGACCAGGATTAACAAATCTCAGCATATTCCTTCATGGATATGTTACAAATCTTAAAGACACTATCAGCTCTTGACCCAATCTGTGCTTTTAGACCTAAAAGACAGGACCGGAGAGTCACTCTTCTCCATTTCTGTTTTAGTAACTACGGCTAATTTGATTAATGCTGTCCCCATAATTTATGCAAGCAGTTAAGCATGATATAATTTGAACAACAAAGAGACAAAGTATAGCACCATGTGTGCTTTGCTTGAATGTTTAATTGGAAAAGTAACAGTCAAAGATCAAGCCTCTGTGCACAAGTCCTACCTCACAAAGTCAGGGCTGGGTCAACATATCATTTACCATAGGGATTGTTCTGCTGCTGATACTCACTCAGGTCTGGGTCAGTGTGTGTGTAAGTGATAGAAGATGACCTGGTGATGGTTCCTCACTTTGTTTTTCCTGTTCTGTGGAAATCTCCCAGCCTGAAAGATTCCATTTTAACCATTTAGATTAGTTTGGGTTAAGAGATATTGTTTTCCTCCCAATGAATGGGAAGTTAATATATTTCCGCCTCACAGATTATCACTGTGAAATTCAAATGACACTGTTTCCTCTGTGCTCAGACTTCATGCCTTAGGAACCACCCAAAGAGCCCACATAGGAATCATCTATAAAAAGTGAAACTCTTTCAAGGGTCACAGAAAGTTGGCTTTTGGGGAGGGAAGGAAGTATGAGGAGAGGGGCTTATGCATTCAAGGTGAAGGGATTGGGCAGGAGGGGGAAGTGTAATTGGTAGAGGTGAACTAAACTAGGGAACAAAGTTAGAGGGATAGGTAGTGGGCAGGGATTGATTTTAAGAAAAGGCTAGGAACAGTGGATGGGAGAAGCTTGGATGAATGAAGTGTATGAATAGACAAAAGTGAAAGGAAAATAGGATGGAATCTGCAGGAAGATAAAATAACTAAAACTCAACACCATGGCCTCTAGGAACAGACCTAACCCTGTGTCTAGTCAGTTTACCTTTGGACATTTCAAAGTCCTAGGCCTGAGGAGGTGGGGCTGAAAAGGGTGGGAACAAAAGAAATACTTGGGAAAAAAAGCTATGGAAACCATGACCATTACCTTTACCCAGACATAATCTCAGACACTTATTTTGTATGCTTCCCTCCCATGAACACTCACACCATATTAGTTGACATCTATCAACCTCTCTCAACTCTCTTTCAGCTCTATTGCTTTTAAGTTTCCCCACTCTATTTTCTAATCATAGTTTAAATGACTTTCTCCCCCGATGTATTGCATTTTATATTTTCCTCTAGTTAAATCTCATTTTGTTGATTTCTGTCCATTTGTCAAACGTTTCCTCTGTATCCTTGTGTATTACTTCTCTTCCCTTATTCATGTTTGCAACACCATGCAATTTAGCATCATGTACAAATCTCATTAATATGCTATGTATCCTTCTTTCAGATAATTAAATGTGATGTTAATTAAGATTCAAACTGGCACCCATTCCCAACAAGGCACTTCCTTCCAGCTCAACATCTTAGTCTTGAGTATAACCCTTTACTTAGTTCTACAGCCAGTTTTCAGTTCAGGTGAACCTTGCTATCTGAGTCAATTTGAATTAATTTTGAGTGTAAGGTTTTGTGACAGTGTATTAAATGGTATATTGTACTTCTGCAATCTTTCCTTCACCCACTAATTTGATAATTTTATCTACAAAAGTAAGATCTGATCTTTATGAACCCATGCACCTTATTACTTACATCTAGAATGGACTCATTTTGCTTTCTTGCTGTCCTTATTTTTCCTTACAAGCCTCAGCTGACTTTGTATTCTTGACTGGTACCTTCCCTCTGGTTAGATTATGCGCTTTCTGGCGCATGATTTTTAAGATGAAACCTAGGAGTTTCTTTGATATAGCATGTTTAGATGCATGTTACCCAATGCATATATGACTTGTTACATTTCCCTATTGGTACAGTATTCTGCAGTATGTTTTCAACAAACTGAGAGTTGATGCAGAAATCTTTGGGTCCTCTTCTCCTTTGGCCCTGTAGTAGCTATACTGCTTTGCTGTTTCCTTCAGTTTTCAATTCTTGTATCCCAAACCAAAATAATTTGCCACCTTACTTTTCATTGCTGAATTGCTTCTCTCTGGTATTGTAAAAATACTTTTGATCTACAATACCACTCAATTATAAGTAGAACTGTTTAAACCTTTAGGACTGGGAAATTTTCATATACAAGAACAGGTTTTGTTGAAAACTAAAATTTGTTCAAGGAAAATTTCAATTTTACAAAAAATATAATTTTATAGGAAATTTCAAAACAAAATGAACTGAAACATTTCATTTAGTTATGAATTGCATTTTTCATTTTGGTTCATTTTTCAAAAAACAAAACAATATTTTTGATATGATTTGAAAGTTTTATTCTAAGTTTGTTATGAAGATATTTTAAAACAATCTCTAATTATACCCTATATAGTTAGAGATTGTTTTAAAAATAGGATCATATTCACAACCATTTAGTAGTGTGATTCCTATATTCCTTTTATTTGTATAGACACTTCAGAACCTTAATTCTCCTCTTATTCTTCATATTCAGATTTAGAATATTTCCAACTATTGTTTTATTTTATATGTTAGAAACGTATGACAGGTTATTTAAATTAAATAATCTGAGTATTTGAGATATGAAGTACTAATTTAAATTAAGAACTCTTGTTTCTAATGCAGTTGTCAATGTTCTGTATATACAGTGACATGAGATGTATGTCTTCCTGCTTAAAAGCTTACGAAACAGCACTGAGCAAAGTGAGGGTAAAGCAGTTTTTGCATCCAAATATCTCATCTTCACTTTCTCAGTGAAGCCTTATGTTGACCTTGTGACATGAATCACTTTGACGACTTGTATTTTTCTCTGCAATTTGGAACTATTTGTCAACAATGAAATCCACTTTTAGCACATACATTATTTTCCATTGCAGCCTTCAAAATGTTATTTCCGTGGAAAAAGTTCATTTCCTTGAATGTTAACTTTGTTAGATATTTTCCTTATAATTTTCAAATAATAAAAACAGGGATTAAAGAGGATTTGGGTGTGCTTATTTTAGAAAATACATAAAAAGTAATTAATCAACAAAAGGAGTTATCTCTGAAATAATGACAAAATAAAATTATTATTAGACATTTACTTGCCTTGTTTCCATAGTTCATTGTGGTCCTGAAACAAAGAAAGTCTTCCCATTGACTGCACTGGGCCTTAGATTGAGATTTATATGATGAAAGATGGTAATATGCTCTCTCTGTCAGCAAGAGGGACTATGTATCCTTTGTAATATGTCAAAGACATAAATACAATATACTCATGGTTCTCACTAGACAATAGATTTTATACATCTTAAAGTGGAATTGCTCTAGATAGTCTCTGAATTAGTGAACTGCATTGCAAAGGCATGAAATGAGCATAAAACAAGGCAAATTTATGGATTTTTTGGGGAGCAGGGAAATTTACTAGCCGAACATTTGAGCATGAATTATATTGATGTGGTGGACAGATAACTCAAGTGTTGGTGCTATTGTATGGTTTTGCACTCACTCCTGTCACCATAGTATCTTAATTTTAGGCTTGTTTATTACTATTTTAACATATATTGGAATGGATCCATTAGAAAAGTTATCAGCACAGATGTACTTTTTAAATATAAGAACTGCAGTAAATTTGTTAAACTGTTCTTAAGGGCTTGATCTGGACAAACTGACCTTTCACAGCAGCTGGGCTACAGATGCTCCACACATTTCCTGCACTTCATATCTGAAGGCTGCTTCCCATTCCAGTTGGGAAGCCCCAGCTTCCTAGCAAGTAGCTGAATGCTGCAACAGGTATTATCCCTTCCCAGTTAAGTATAAGGACACATACTGGAGCAAACTACACTCTCCAGAAAATCTAATTAAGGACAACTTGGCAACAGTTCACCACCAGGAAGGCATTTGAAACCAAGTTATATTAAGAAATATCAGTACTGTAAGAGTCCCTGAAGATTAGGGATTCCAGATTTATTATAATAATTTTTGGAAAATTTGATTCCATCCTTTTTCTCTCTATGTTGCGTGGATATTAGGGATCCTTGGGGCTTATTCTCCTTTGCTCTGCACTTTGTGTAGTTATTTACACCAATGCAAAGTGAGCATAAAATGCTATCAAATTAGAATAAAGTCATTTTGAACTGAAGTAATGACTATACAAGGTGCAGCACAATAGAGAATCTTTTTCTGTTGTATTATGAAACTAAAGAATGGCTCACTCTATCAAAGCTAAAGACCTTTATAAAAAAACAGCTACATTTTTCTGACTTTCAGTCTTGCTACCCAGGAAAAACATGGAGATGGCTTTGATTAAAAGTACTTCTGTTGGCTGTTGGACTCTTATAGAAAATACTTTATAACACACCCTGCAGCCTACAAACCTTCCATTGTCCTATGACTGAAAAGGTGATAATTGCCCGGTTCATTTTAAATGGTCTCCTGCAACATGTCTGAACCCCGTATGCTTAACAATGTGTCCCACCTTGTATTTAGCTTGGACAGTCTAGTTTCTTTCTTCTGACATGAAGAAGAGCTCTGTGAAGCTTGAAAGCTTGCTTCTTCCACAAACAGAAGTTGGTAAAATAAAATGTAGTACCTCATCCATCTTGTCTCCCATCGTCAAGACTACACCACTTCTGCAGCTCAGGAACAAAACTTTTTCTCTATTGAGTTGTTTCTCCACAAAGACAGGCGTGACAGAGCTGTTGTTATCCCATAATCACAGACTCATAGAATGGTAGGACTAGAAGGAACTTGAGAGGTCACCAAGTCCAGCCCCCTGTGCTGCATCAAGACTAAATGAACCTAAACCATTCATGACAGATGTTTGTTCAACATGTTCTTAAAACCCTCCACTTATGGGGATTCCACAATCTCTCTTGGAAGCCTATTAGAGAGCTCAACTACCCTTATAATTAGAAAGTTTTCCCTAATATCTAACTTAAATCTCCCTGGCTTCAGATTAAGCCCATTACTTCTTGTCCTACCTTTAGTGGACATGGAGAACAATTGATCATTGTCCTCTTTGTAACAGCCTTTAATGTGTTTGAAGACTGTTATCAGGTGTCCTCCCATTCCTAGGTCTTCTTTTCTCAAGACTAAACATGCCCAGTTTTAGGTCAGATTTTGTAAACCTTTTATCATTTTTGTTGCTTGACTCTAGAGTCTCCAGTTGATCCACATGTTTCCTAAAGTGTGGTGCCTAGACCCAATACTCCAACAGAGGCTTCCCCAGTGCCAAGTAGAGAGGGACAATTACCTCCCATGTCTTACATATTGCACGCCTGTTAATACACCCCAGAATGATATTAGCCATTTTTGCAACTGCTTCACATTGTTTACTCATATTCAATTTATTATCCAATATCACCCCAGATCCTTTACATCAATACTACCACCTTGCCAGTTATTCCCTGTTTTGTAGTTTGCATTTGTTTTTTCCTTCCGAAGTAAAGTATTTTGCACTTGTTTTTAATTGAATTTCATCTTGTTGATTTCAGACCAATTCTCTAAATTGACAAGGTCATTTTGAATTCTAAGCCTGTCCTCCTCAGTGCTTGTAAGCCCTCCCATCTTGTTGTCATACCCACATTTTATAAGTATACTCTCCACTCCATTATCCAAGTCATTAATGAAATTACTGACTAGTACCAGCTCCAAGATTGAGCCCACTACATATGCCTTCCTGGTTTGACAGCAAATCCTTGATAACTACTCTTTAAGTATGGTCTTTCAACCAGTTGTGCACCTATCTTACAGTAATTTCATGTTGACCACATGTCCCTAATTTCTTTATGAAAATGTCACATGGAACTGTATTGAAAGCCTAACTAAAATCAAGATATACCACGTCTATGGCTTCTCCCCATTCTCCAGGCCAGTAACCTAGTCAAAGAAATAAATAAAATTGGTTAGGCATGATTTTTTCTTGACAAATCCACGCTGGCTATTCCTTAGAGTCCAATCATCTTCTAGGTGCTTACAAATAGTTATTTAATGATTTGTTCCAATATCTTTCCAGGTATCAGAGTTAAGCTGTTTGGTTCTATAACTCTCTGAGTCATCTTTTAAAAGGGGAACAAAGAGAGGTACTATGTTTGTCTTTCTCCAGCCCTCTGGCTGCTCACCCATTCTCCATGAGTTCTCAAAGATAATAGCTAATGGTTCTGAGATTGCGTCAGTTAGCTCCTTAAATAGCCTAGGATGAATTTAATCAAGCCATGCTGACTTGAATGTATCCAACTTCTCTAAATATTCTTTAATCTGTTCTTTCTCCATTTTGACTTGTGTTCCTTCCCCCTTATTAACTGTATTTTGTATGTGCTCACCATTAACCTTTTCAGTGAAGACTGAATCAAAATTCTTAAGTAGTTATGAAATAGACTGCTCATTCTATGCAAAGCCAAACAGGATTCCAATACATAACATATTCCTCCCTTGACATGACTATTATTAACTAGGAAACTAGACCAGATTACCTAGATTTCTGGTTAAACTCTAAACATTGCCACTAAGTCCAGTTTATACGGATGTCTTCTGTTTCTAGTCAAATGTAATTAAATTGTACGGATTGCTAGAAAACAAGGGGGAAGGTGTCTTAGAAGTATCTCAGACAGGTATCCAGAACTTCCATCCTATCACAGTATGCAAAACAGATATAATGGAATCAGCTGCTTGATGGAAGCAAAAGCTGATACATGATCTGTTGACAGCAATAAAGGAGGTGATTCAGGAATGGAACTGTTTTGACAAAAAAGTGCTTCATCCATATATTCTTAGTCTGAAACGCTTGAAATGATTAATCCAGTGGAGATGTCATACCTGCTGCTAAAAGCTGAGTAACGTGTCTCTGCCATGTGAAACCACTTACCACACCAGTAACCCATTTAGCTCTTGCAGCAGAGTTAAGCTAATACCACTTGCCTGGATTTAAAAATTCTTTTGTTGACTCATATCCCTTATCATTTTATCAGTGGCTATAAATTCTATTTCATGTATCAATATATTTTAATTTCTAAAACAAATACTGAAGCTCCCATCTCCAGCTCTAGGCACCCTTTACAATACTTACAACTCACTATAATAAAAAATTACATTATGCTGCCTTAAATTCACTGCTAGTTGCCCATACAACCATAATCCAATCCAACCCTACAATTTAATTATACCTAATTAAGAAATTCTCTTCTAACTCTGATACTGTTCAGGGTACCACAAGTATCATCACTGAGGGTTTCAGTAATTCCAAACAGGTATGCACGTATCTTCTGACCATCAGAGTGCATGAAATAGAAGCACAATCTGTCTTTCAAGTAATTAAGTATATGTATCTGATCTTCTGGGTAAAGAACTTCAGGCATGTTTCATTGCTTGACAAAAATCTTTCTGCCAAATCACTGATGAGCAATGTGGTACAATGATGATTTAATATGACATAAAGCATTCAACTTCTAATGAGTGACGTACATTCTCACTTACTACCACTTCTGTCAGATTTTGATGGATTAAAATTTTGTGCAATTGCTGGAACATATGTTCAAGTAGATCTGGAGGTCAACACACAGATCTCCAGCCACTTAGAGTAAACATAATTTACCTCCTAGGGTACATACATGCCCTTCAGAGGTATCAAAAAAAATCCATATGGATGCCTTGCCAAGGATTATGAAGCATAAGAACATAAGAACGGCCGTACCAGGTCAGACCAAAGGTCCATCTAGCCCAGTATCTGTCTACTGACAGTGGCCAATGCCAGGTGCCCTAGAGGGAGTGAACCTAACAGGCAATGATCAAGCGATCTCTCTCCTGCCATCCATCTCCACCCTCTGACAAACAGAGGCTAAGGACACCATTCATTACCCATCCTGGCTAAACGCTGTTATAGTCCTAGCCTTCACAGCCTCCTCAGGCAAGGAGTTCCACAAGTTGACTGTGCGCTGCGTGAAGAAGAATGTCCTTTTATTTGTTTTAAACCTGCTGCCTATTAATTTCATTTGGTGACCCCTAGTTCTTGTATTATGGGAATAAATAAATAACTTTTCCTTATCCACTTTCTCAACATCACTCATGATTTTATATATCTCTATCATATCCCCCCTTAATCTCCTCTTTTCCAAGCTGAAGAGTCCTAGCCTCTTTAATCTTTCCTCATATGGGACCCTCTCCAAACCCCTAATCATTTTAGTTGCCCTTTTCTGAACCTTTTCTTTTCTAGTGCCAGTATAGCCCTTTTCTGAACCTTTTCTAGTGCCAGCAATGATCATGGAAGCACAGATGTCAGTATAGATATATTCCTTATACTCAGCCACAAGGACAGCATATATAACTTAAAATATAACTGATAAGTTAAATCAGTTCAATACTAAACAATTATTTAACTTTGGGAAAAAAAACCCTATAAGTACCACAGTTATAGGCAATAATATATCTCAAACTTTTTGTGTTCGGCTACACATATTTTTGTACTATTTTATGTACTGTATATTGGTTTGAAATAGGTATAGTTAAAGCAGAACAACTTTCACAGTGTAAATGAAGTTATATTGGATAAAGGTGCTTGTACTATTATAGTTTATTGCCGTAAGAGTAGAGGAATAAGCTATGCTAATATAAGACACCTACACTAGGAGTTGCACTGATTCAACTCTTTCAGTAAAAATTCACTCCTCAAACTGATCTAGTTAAACAGTTACAAAAACCATGTGTAGATCAGGCCTTTTATTTTGGTTGTCAGCTGAAATATCTAGCCAAATACATGACTAAAGTGTATGGTTGATTACAAGTGTACCAGCTCTTTGTTTTCCTGTCATTAACCTTCCTCCCCAAAACCATCTATTTATGAATAAAGAAAACCATAATTATTGCTTAACAGAATTTTGAAAGCATATAAACCTAAGAAGAATTTCTTTGAAGAAGATAATTTAGAAGTTTTTGGTTCCTTCTTATATTGTTAGCACTAAAGCAATCTAATTGTTTTAAACGGCTCAATTTGCTGTTTTTAACTCTTCTAGTGGTAATGTGTCAGAGTAATTACAATGAACACAACTACAGTAATTTAAGCAACAGATTGTGGCATTAGCAGAGTATCAATAATTTCAGCCACAGCTATTATAGCCAAGAAAAAAAATCAGGTGTTTCTCCAGACATCTGATTATTTCAAACAAACTATACTTATGCAGTGCTATTAACTTTACTAATGAACACCTTGGAATGGAGCTCAATGAATGTTTGAATACAAACAAGGCCATTCCAAAAGTATTATATAACCACATTAAACAACTCATCCAGGCTGGATGGGCAAAATTAATTTAAACTAAGGAATATAAAGCACTTCTACATATCTAAACGAGAGAATTGATCAGCAGACCCAAACATATCTCACATTTATCAATAACATATTGCTTTCTGAGGGTGAATGTGCTGGAAAAGGAAGAGTCATTTTATTAATTAGAGTCTAGTTCCTCTTCACTGCCATTGATTGTCCTTTACATAGAAGCAGCATTATGTAGTTTCGAAAGAAATGAGTCATGCTAATGTCTCAACTTTATAAATAATCAATTAATCTGCCTACTGTTTCATTGAAACCACCTACTTAATCTTTTTTCTTATGTTGTTTTTAGCATCATGCCTTGTTCTCAGATAGTGCATGATCAGATTTCAGTATATATTTACAAACAAAGCTTTCTTTAATCATTATTAATCATTTTTTTCATTAGCCTGAGACCTTAGAAGATATATACAATAATAAATAACATACTACCAGTAAGATTAGCCTTGTACAGTATATAATAAACTGGGTTTACTGTACACATGAAAGTAGTTTAACCAGGATTTTCATCATGGCTATCTTCTCTCATTCATCAAACTCTTGACAACAAAAGAAGAAGAAAAAACAGCATAACATTTTTTTGACGCACCTTCCCTCTCACACATTTCTGCCAGTCAAGGTAATCCTGAAGATAAGTCTAACAGTAAGAAGGGACCCAATTTCTTTATTCACTACTAATTCATCACAATTTAACAGCAGGATCTCAAGAGAGATGACACTGTGTTGACCTTTAAATCTTGACTGGACTACATTTGATACTAGTTCTCACAGGTAAATCCAATCCTTTTCCTTGCCCTTTTCCCATAATTTGACTTTGATTTATCTTTTAAGTATCAGCAGTCAACATTAGCACACTGAGCTGTGGGTGTGAAAATCAAATATGGAACATTATCAGTCCTGTAATCGTTTATGTCTATCCAATACAGCTCTATTAACGTTGAGGCAAAATGCAAACTGATTTCATTGATTTAACAGCAGAATAAATTTGCACAGTTAGTTATCTCTTGTTGTTACAACTATCTCTGCCTGGGGATTTCTGTACTGCCATGATATTAAACACATGTGCCCCTGTGTGCACACACCCAAATAGTTCACTGTAACAGATGGCACTGTTTTAAAAATGCCTGTATTCCATTTACACTAGTGCTCTCACCATGGCTACTGTTGATGGAGCTACTTTAGACAAAGTCTTAGGACAGGTCTACACTACGAGGTTAGGTCGAATTTAGCCACGTTAGGTTGATTTTATAATGAATGCGTCTACACAACCACCCCCATTCCACCGACCTAGTGTACTTAGCGGGGACATGCACAATTGACTGTATAAAATTGGTTATTAAAGATGGACTTCTATTAAATCAACCTAATTTCGTAGTACAGACATGCCCTTAGTGAACAAGTTATGGACAAAGGAAACAGCTGCTCTCTACCATTACATATACTACAGGAGAGACTCTTCTATACCAGTACGAACACTCCTGAAATCCCAGTGCAAATAGTGTATTTTATGTTTTCATTAGCCCTTTAATTAAGGGCTCCAAATATGTTAAAATATGGATCTTCAAAAGAGCTCAATGATTTTTAATATGCCAAAACCACTATAAAAATGGCCAGTTTTAAATCCTTTACTTTAGAGGCATTATTCTTGGTAATGTAAACAATTCAGTTTTCACTTAACCCAAGCTAACTGAATATGTACTGCACTTAATATAGCAACGATAGTGATGCTTTGTGCTTAGAGAATATAACACCTCCCATCTGAGGATGTCAAAGTGCATTTCTGACAATGATGAATCTTGCCCTGCAACACTCCTCTGAGGCAGGAAAGAGTTATCCTCACCATTTTACAGATGGGAAAACTGAGAAATAAAAAGATAATGATGAGCCCAGCCCTGCATGTTCTAACTCCTTGCCTTGTGCTGAGATCAATAGGATTACTCCCATGCTTAAACTTAAGCACTGCATGAATCTTTGCAAAATCAGGGCACAAGTTTGTAGCAGAATCTATGAAGAGGTAGACCAAACTATTGTGCCTTTCTCCTCTAGGTCATGTTTTTTAGTGGAGTCCATGTAACTCTCATCATCCAGCCATCTGATAGCATTTTGGTGCCCCTTTGTGAAATTATATGGTCTCAGTCCATTTCATTGTTGGCAAATATCCACAAACCAAAATTTACAATCACTTTTGACACTAGTTGTCATTCTTGTTACCAATCCCAGCAGAGAGGCCAAGGAATTAATGGCTGCAGAGATTGACTTGACCTACAAGTATTCCTTCCATGTCAGAAAGAGAACAATGGTGAGGTGATATAGGGAAGTTTACACTACCACCGTCTATGCTGCACCTGTTTTATGACAAAACAGAGGAGCTCTTTCCCTGACTTTATCAATCCGGCATCATTCAGGAGTACTACATTTATTTCTAAAATAGTATGTTAAAAGTAAGCTACATATCAGATGAGGAATCAAATGTTTTAATTACAATGATTTATACTTACAATGCACATTTTAGCCAGTAGGATCCCAAAGCACCCTACAAATGTTTAAAAAAAATTAGTTACACCCTAATGTAGTATGGAGAGACTGATTGTTAATTCCATAGTTCAAGTTATGTCTATTGACTTGTGCTTAAAGCAGGAATTCAGTCTCTTTGTTAATTATATGTGTATCTTCCCCGAAATTACTACACTTTTATTCTTAGAATATAAAATGGATTTTCGGTGAATTTTCAGCTAAATCTGTTGATTAGTTAATGTATACTTGAAATGGGTCCTTTAGGAAATTTTTTTGTGAAGCTCACCTTTTTTTTCATACCTCTAGCTCACAAAGCTCTTTGACAAAACTAGATACCCAGTTTACTTTGGAAGAAATTAGTAGTAATTAAGCAAAGTTATTAAATTTCAGGGCAAGATCAATAGTTGAGTCATTCTTAAGTACTGTCATTGTGACATTCAATAAATATGCATTTTGAAAGTCTTTTGATTGGCAGGAGTCAATGGATGAAAGGGGATTCTTTGGTAATTTGAGTTCTCATTAGTAGATTACTTGATCTTCTAGACATATACCAAAAAGATTGGCTCCTTGCTTCTGTTTGTTTTGGTGAGGCATTTGTGTATGTGTATGATGTACATGGGCTAAACGTACCATGAAAAATCTACTACCTATAAACTGTTATTCACTTGTTTCTGAGTAGTGTGTTTGGCTTAATTTAACTGTCGACTTCCTAATTTTCAAATCTTTGGGCGGGTGTTGTCTGTACTTGAATAATCTTAACTGCTACACATATGTAAGTTTTTATTTGTATGCTTATATAAGAATTATTTGTATGCTTATATAAGAATTCACCCATTCAGGAAAAACAAGACAGCTTCTTCAAAAAAGCAAATCAATACTACACAGCAATTTAGGACAGGAAGTGAAGAATACTTAATCCAACTCATAATGTTTGTGGGAGCTTTTAGTATGGAGAGTGTTAAACCTAAAGTGACATTGATGAGTTATTGTATCTCTGTTCTTTCTCTATACCTGTCGTGTTTATGCTTCATGGCATACTCCCTTCATACTCCACCCATGCACCTGCAACATGTATTATTGTCTCATGGGAGAATATAGACAGATGGGGCAATAAAGTAATCTCTGAATTACAGAGGGAGGCCTGCTGTGTGTTTGAAAATTCTGTAGGAAATGTAAGAGCCTTCTTAATCAGTAGATTCATGCCATTAGTCATGCAAAATACAGAAAAAAAAGAGAAGGTAACAAACATTTTACTGTGTGCCAAAATGAGTCAACTACCTGTAAACACATACCAACCCTTGCTATGAAGATACATTGGCTTTGAGAATACAACTCCAGTAAGGATTAGCATTGATTACTGGGAAAATAATTACCTGTCATCCACAAAGGCAAATTTTTAGCTCAGTTAATATTATTTGAACTTGAACCAATGATCCAATGATTTTGTTTGTTTTCAGCACAGACATTCCCTTTGACTGTCTTTTGTGTTGTATAATTCATAGTATATGACATTTCAATTAGTAAACAATAAATTCAGTGCAGAACAGAAAAGTAAATTACATTTTCTGTACCATTCACTTCTCTTTACAAACAGGCAATAAGTCATCACACAAGACATTATTTTGGAAAAGATGGGACAGGATGATGGATCACATAGTTAATTTGAATAAGCAAAATCCAGGCTTCTTCTTTTTCTTGTGGAATCAATTTTTTTAAAAATAATTTTTGAATTAACAACTGTCAAAATAAAATACAAATAGTTCAATAAAGAGCTTTTCTAAATTCCATGCAAATACTAATGATACTATTGTTTATCATACTCCAGTAGAAACTGTAAACAGCTTGAAAACATGTAAAAATTATAGCTGGCAAGTTGGCTCAATAATTAGACCAAAAACCCAAAGATGTCTAATGTTTTAAATTACATTAGAACCTTTCCAAGCTGTTCTGGACATTTTGCAGAACATTTTCTAGCTGGAAGATGAAGTTATTTCCACTTCCCCTATAGCAGTGGATCCCCAAATTTTTACAATCATGCACCACTTTTTATCAAAGGAAATGAACTCAGGCTCCACTTTCATATGTATTAGTGGTCAGTAAATGGAATAAAGTTTTCACAAATATTGTCGTGGAGAATCTCATCTGGATTTTTCATCAGAATTGTGAATTATGCAAATTTCCATTAATGAAATTAGAACAGCAGCCACATCTGACACATAACAGTGATATGGAGGAGCTTGTTATTGAGCACAGAGTGGGAAAAATTGATCCACCTGGAAACTTGTGTGTTACCTGGACATCACCCTAGGGGGAGACAGACTGAAGGGACAGAACAGGACAGGAGAGGGACAGAGATCCAAGGGGAACCCTGTCTCTGATAGAACTACCTGCTGCTTTGTCTTTGCTCTCTCCTCTTGAGTAGCTCCACAGTGTCTGAGCTCAGGACAAGGGACAATCCCCCTCAGTTTGAGCATGCCTGCCCCAGAGCATCAGCCATAAGCCCTCATAGGAGAGATGATGCTGAACTAGTTGAACCATTGTTCTCTGTGAATAAGGAAGACCGTCATAAAATAATATTTTGCTTGGTTCACTGAGAGAAATTATCCACCAGAAATTTGGAGGGTCATTGGTGTGTGTGTGTGTGTGTGTGTGCGTGTGCGTGTGTGTGAGAGAGAGAGAATTTATATATATATTTACAATTCTTCCTTCTTTTTATCTGTGTGTCTCCTTATTCCTGGACCTTTGTGAGCAGATTTATCATTGTATTTAAAACTTTTGGCCTGAGACCATAAACATAGTGAGCAATTGTATCTAACCAAATAAATTAAAAATTAAGGTGTGACCAAAAATAAAATAAAATAAAATAATAATAATAAAAAAAAGGTAAAGAAGGGATCTTGTGGTTAAGGCCCTAAGCTAAACCCTAGTAGATACAGGTCCAGTTCCAGGCTGTCTCTAGACCTGGGTTCTACCTGTGTCACCTCGGTCATGTTATTTTATCTCTGTGTCTGAGTTCCCCATCAGTACACTGGTGATAACACTAAGTCCTTTCTCCTTTTGTCTTGTCTATTTAAATAGTAAGCTTTTCATTGCAAAGATTCTCTTACTATGTGTTTGTAGAGCATTTAGCACCCTGATCTCAGCTAGTGCCTTAGGTGCTTCCACAATATAATTTTAATACAATATAAAATAATAATAATATAATATATTTGAGGTCCATAGTCTTTAACAGAATACAGCTGTACACTTACACTGGAGAAGTATATATATTTTAAAAATGAACTACAAAGCTTTTTAACTTATCCCTACCCAAGTAGAGTCACTCAGGTTTGTGAATTTCTATTTCCATATTTTTTGATATCACCAACACTCAAACTCACAGCAACAACAAAAACGGGTGATTTAAAAAATCAAGATGATAATAAAACAGGATGGAGAAGTGCATTTCTTACACTAGTTTAGGTATCATTATCTTTTAGCAGAGTGTGAGGTTAAACTCAATGCTGACAGGTAAGTGAAGCAGAAGTATATTTTTGGTCTTTTTAAATTTCCTTGTGAGATGCTGCACACATAGTTCCCACTGAAGACAATGAGAGCTGATGGTGCCAACTACACTCGAAGATCCAGGTCCTTGGTCCACAGTTTGTGACCTATCTTAATAATAATAATCTCTCTGCTGCAAATTTCAATCCACTCATTCCTCTCTTTCTCTGTTACAATTCTCTCTGCTTCACCTTCCCTTTCTGCTTATATCTCCCTCTCCATCTAGAATTCCTTTCTTGACTCAGCTTTTCTTCCCCTATACACCAGATTTTATTGCTCCATTCTATTTGTTCCTATTGCTCCACTTTGTTATTTCTAGGGCAGGGGATTCAAAGGAGGCCTTTTCACTTCCCCGATCCTCAGCCATCTGTGTGCCAGACTAGTTCCCCTGAATAAAGTAGACCTATTTTAAATCATACCAGCTGCCAATGGCTGCTATGGATGGATCCATCATAGATGCATGAGGAGCCTCTTGGTATATGCCACTTTCCACAACCACAATAGCAGTTGGCTGGGGTAGATGGTGTGTAGGAGCTGCTGTGCTCCCCCTGCACTGGAAAGTTCCTTCCATGGCCAGCTTATCAGCCTCAGGTCTGCTTTGCATTGGCACTGCAGCACAGAGCTTCACTGCAGCACAACATCTTGGCCATTTGGGGAGAAGATCAAAGGACCCTCAAATTGAAACATGTCCGACTCAGCATTTAAATGGGTTCTCACCTAACATTTTCTCAAATATCTTTTTTTTCAGATGACACTCACCAATAGTGCCTACAGATTTAGCTGATTTCCATTCCTGGCCTAGATACCTACAGTGCATACATAGCTCTCTTTGTTATGTGTCACAGTTTTGGTAATATCGCTGCTTGATAGACTGCACTTCTTATTTTCATATATTCCAAATTCTATAGACTATGCTGCATTCCTCACAAACCACAGAAAAGCAAAACCCAGAGTTGAAAAGACAGGAATTAAGCAGGTTCAGATAAATGTAAGCAGTGTGCATGCCTTCACGACCAAACCAGGCTGGATGTGATAGTTTTAGTATCTTCCTTTATAACACAGAAAAATTATTTAATATCAGTGTTTCACCACTTCCCACCCCAATGTTTTTCCATTGTATTTAATTCTAGCTGAATATTCTGCAAGCTTTATGAACCTAGGACCATAAAAAACCACAGCATCTTTCTGGAAACTGGCAACTCAAACGTACACTGTATTGAGTCAGAGATAATGGGCAGATGGTAACACTCAATGTGGCTGAAGGAAATGACATTTTTACCATTGATGCCAAGTTTTCTCTGTCCAGCTTGGCACCAATTGAGAAAATGACATCTTACTGTAATGCCATCTTTTATTAAATGACTCACTTCTGCAGAGCCCCAGCTGAAATGTCAAGTTACCTAAAATCAATTGCTGCAAGTTCTAAGTTTCTAACGCCCACAATAGATTTCCATTCCACTAACAATAAAGAAAGAAAACATTTAGAATGTTGAAACTGGAATTAAAGGGACACATTATCTGATACAATGCAACTAAGGCATGAACTCTTTACATTCCCATATCCTCTCCCATTGTTATTTCTTACATAAACTGTCTGTAAATGTGCTAGTGTATGTTAATAAAATATAATACAGGGAATAAGTGCAAATTGATGGTCTTTTTATTTAAACTTTATATGAAGTAATTGTATTTAAGAAGCGACAAAGAGTCCTGTGGCATCTTATAACAGAAGTACTGGAGCATAAGCTTACGTGAGTGACTACGTCTGACGAAGTGGGTAATTACCCCCAAAAGCTCATGCTCCAATACGTCTGTTAGTCTATTATGTGCCACAGGACTCTTTGTCACTTTTTACAGATCCAGACTAACACGGCTACCCCTCTGATACTTGTATTTAAGAGTTTCCTTTTCATGTGTTTTCTCATTGAATTTATTTGGGCATTTTAGAAAAAAAATTGATGCATTTTACAGGAAAAAATGCTTCCTACATTTACATTAAATCGCCTGGCCCTGCTGCTATTCAGTCATGACTTTTTCCTGTTAAAAAGGGCTCTGAAACAGTATGTTATTGCTTAATTATCCCACACTGTCTTTTTATTGGACAATCAAAACTTCAGCGCTGCTGACATTAATTTACTAGTAAACACAAAGCCTTGTGTGCCTATTATGGACTGAACAAAAGCTAAATAATGGGGGCAGTAGTTACAGGATATTGTAATCGTATTGCATTACTCAGAGCCATGAACAATTTAAAATATTTTATAATTGTACAATGTTCAATCTTATTTGCTCATTTTCCTAATCTTGAAAAAAAGTCCTTTTTTCCTTTGGCAGATATTACTTTTTGGAGACTTTTATCTAAGTATTTCCCTGTACCCATTCAGAGGTTGTACTCTCTGTACTGTAAAAGTTACTTGCATCCTCTTTATGTATTTTTCCATTTAAAACACATTGTAGGCCCTGGTTCTGCAAAAGCCTATGCTTGCAAGTATCTTTGAGGCCAACCCAAAGCCTACTGAGACTACTCACATGCATGAAGTTATTCAAATGGGTAAATATTTTTAAAATCAAACCTAAAAGCATAACTCCAATCCTTTAGACCTTTAACCATTATTGTTTATTCATTAGGGATTAGAAGGCTCAGGCCAATAACTGCAATCTTCTTTCATTAAAAACATGACTTTTTATTTATATCATAACTATAATCATTTCTGGAAACTATAAAGCGAACCTTTAAATTATGTCTCTATTTCAGTAAATATATCCTCTTTCAGTCTTTAATCAGCAGCTATTAATAAATTAATATCACAATGAGCTGGGATGGGTTGGGAAAAAATTACCATTGACTTACTTGAAAGAATTATTTTTCTGTCAGTTGAAAAAATAAACTCCTGCAGTTTCCAACTCAGAGGAGTTTTGGTTCAAGCTCAACTTCCCAAAATTGTCCCCTTAAAGGATTGAAGATTAAATTCCATGAGATGATGTATTCTGTCTTTGGGTAACAAAGAGATTTATTAGCAATGTGTCACCAAGACTGTCACTGTATTAATCATTATGTGAACTACTGCTTTACAATAATCCTATAACACACAAAAAGCTGTACATTCATATTAATGTTGATGTTTCATTGCTGTATTCTATCATCCATATCCCATAGATCATTCTATTTCAATAACAGCATAGTCATATAGTAACAAAAATATGAATTTTACTGTGAATTAATGTAGCAATAAAATGCCTGTTATACAAGGGATTGGAGCATAATGCTTTCCCTCCTGCCCCAAATTAAGTTTTATAATAATTTGGATAATGGGTTAATCTACTAAATCTGTGGCAGTCTAATAGGGTTGATGCATGATGACCACTAGCATTAATGATACACTTCACTCTAGTTAAATATTAGAAAATGCATTTAGGGATCAGAAGTGGACACATACTGTGTAGTAATGTTATACAGTCTTTATGAATTAATCCTTTGCAAACTTTTTTTAATGAAGCTCTGTGCAAACTACCAGTGCAGCCCTGGCAATAGAGTAATTCTGAAGTGATAGATTTTTGTCATTGAGGCTCTTTTGCCATTTGCACCAAATTAATTAGTAATAAATGAAGAAGCAGTATTCTGACCTAATTATAAATCTCTACTGGGGATATGTGTATTTATAGACTGTTTCATTGGGCTAGATCATGAAACAGTGTGCAATAAACTAACTTAAAATGATTTAGCAGTTGTGAGTTTTGTCAGGTTTCACATACACCTCCAATGAGCAGAAAAAATTATAATATTATCACCAAAATGCTAAAAAGTACCAACCCTGAACATGTCCTGGCTTTAAATTTTACACACCTTATTGACATTTTGATCTTGCAGCTCAATATCCTAGTGAATGAACTTTTACTTGGGATGAGAGTGTTATTGATCCAAGCAACATCTAAAGCTATTCTGATCTTTAAAAAGTCTTTTTTATTTACTTTTCCCTCCTTAATACATATTAAATCCTTTAGTATTCTCCAATGCACTGAACACACCTAACTGTAATACCAGTCTTAGGGTGGATAATGCTTTTCTGCTAGACTAAACTGTCTACATTTACGAGCACAGCTGGTGTCCCTCACGATTGCTTTATGGTGCTTTCTTGTGGATTTCTCTGAGATAATATCTCAGCCTTACATATCAGAAGGAAATCTGAACATTAATCACAAGAATATAGAGAACTGTGCTTCTGTGTTAAAGCCCTAGGTGTTTTTAAGGTAAATCTTTTTTGGTTGAATTGTGCATGTGCATATATATCTATACAGTATTCTCCTGTGAACACCTGTGAACAGTTGAGTTTAATTAAACTGCAGCTGGTGCTGATTATAAGTAGAGATTTACTGAATAATTTGCTGTCTTTACATTTTGTTTCACTGTAGTGTTTTGTTTTTTTCATTCCCTTTTAGCATTTGTTGTTGTTGTTTTAAATGGTTAAGGTAGTCTGTATAGTAACTATAAAATTAAAGACTTAAAAATAAGTGTGGTATCCAGTGCTATTTGTGCACACTGCAAGTTATGACGCTTCTCAGATGAAGACCTCAGAGTACTGCGTATGCAAATTATGTCAGCTTATTGAGCACCTTGAGAGCAAAATTGTTGATCATGAGACAACTGGGAAAATAGAGAGTATTCATAGATAAATGAATTTATGCCCCAGAGTTATGAGCCATCTTACCATGGGATAAACTATCAAGTAGGCCATTTCCTAGTAAGGAAAAAAAAAGCAGAAGTAATAGAAAAGTTTCAAATAGAAATGTAGAGAATAAAAGGAAATTACACAGCAGGGTGAAAAAAAGTATGGAAGGAACTGAAGGAGACATTATTAAATGTTCTTTAGTTCCAGTATGAATACAACTGGAAGCATAATTAGTTGCTTTATTCTGTAAATTAATGAAAATTGAATTACATTACTCTTGTCTGAATTAAGCATTTACTGGATGAAAAAAGGGGAAACAAAAACTTCACTAACAAAAAAAAAAGTACAGAATGAGATTGCAAACTCTGCTGCCACAATGTTTGCTTTGTATTCTGTATAAGGGTTAGAGACAAAACTAATGTTAGAAACAAAATATTGCAGGAATTATTTCATAATACTGTAATTTCAGTGCAGGGTCATATGCTGTGCAAATTATAAACTAATGTCAGGCAATCCAGCATTAGCTGTCAAGGACCACCTACAGAAGAGTGAATCTGAAGGTGCTTCTGTCCTTAGGTGGTCAATAGTCTCTTGTATGTAACTCTTTAGAATGCCTTCTTGCTCCTATAAATTAAGCAAAAAGTTAATTTTCTCACAGATGTTTCTTTCAAGTGGAAATAATCAAACTCAGTCTTAGAACGTGCTTCCTTGAATCATCTCACTCTGGAATCACAATAGTGTTTCTGTTAAATGAAAAATAATATTTTAATTACTTGAACCCTGTTTTTTAAATTGATTTTGAACAGTTTTGTCTTTTAGCTGTTTCATTTTTATTTTAACTAAATATTTCATTTCCATTTGTGAGGTTGCTCACCTGTTTTTGTTCATATCCCATGTATTCAGAACGTGCCATATTGCTCAAAATTTCTCATTTTACTTCAGATACTGTAATATACTCTGTGAGATTTAAGCATAAAGGCATACAATCGGACATATATCTATTAGTTTAGGCTCCAATTTAGCAAAGCATTTATGCACACAGGTAACTTTAAGCACATGCTTAAGTTCATCCCTTATCAGCAAACCACTTACGGCACATGCTTAGGTCCCTCTGAAGTCAATGGATGTTAAGCACATGCTTAAGTGCTTTGCTGAATTAGGCACTCATAAAACAATTTTTGCCCCAAAATTTATAGCAGTGCCCAAAGCACCATGTATTTGCTTGCAGGGCCGAGAAATTTGGCCCTGCAAGCAAATACTTTGAAGTATTCATCCTTTGAAGTTTTCTTTTGTGCTTGCCATTGATTTAGTTTTGTATAACATGCAGCAGTGTTAGTATATTCAGCTGTTCTTACTAGAGTCCTCTTTCCTCACCTTATCTCAGGGTCTAACTCTCAAAGGAAAGATGTGTTTTGCCACATCGACCAATCAGGATTCTCCACTTTGTTTAACCTTGATTTGACCAGCAAAGAAAGAACTGAATCATTTTCCTAGATTCAGGGAAAATCTACATAATGAGCATGTTCTCTAGCATATTGAACCATCACAATGAGTACTTTTTTAATATAATAACCCAGCACACTTTTTAGATGAAGTAATCTTTTATTTGCAAATTGTATTAACTAAAAGCTTGAATAAAGTTACACCATTAAATGACAGTAGAAAATAAATTGGCTGGTCACTCTCAGCTTTTGACACCTGGTTTTGCCTTTTGTCTTTTGATCTACTATAATTTACCTAATGAGCCAAGCTCACATACCATTTTTTATGAAACACTAGACATTTCAAATTTTACATATTTTACATCTAGCTTTTGCTAGCTAGGGAGCTCATTAGCAGTTACTTCTTGTGGTGAATAAAATGCCACCTGAGAGTATGAGAACTCCCTAATTCACAAGTTCACATTCTTCTAAGAGGTCACTTAACCTTTAAGTCAACTGTAGCATATTAACATGAAGCTGTTTTCAGCAGATAACGGGTTATACAGTTGTATTGGAATTCCCAGGTTATACAGTTGCATTGGAATGTAACTATTTAAAACAGTACCAGACATGAAGTTTGTATAATTAAAATCTGAGCAACCCTTTGAAAATGTAGGGTTAAATATGTTTTGAATGAGATGTAATCTTTGAGAGGAAATGTGTCACAGTTATTTTGACTACTGTAACACAAATTATCAGCCTAATATCTGGAACCAGTAATAGTATCCCAGACTGCAAATGAAATGAACATTTTAAAGGAATCACTTTTGTTTTTAATATTAAAAAAAAGAGTTTGTGCAAGGTTGCAAATGGACAACCTTGGGAACTGAAGCCCTCTCTTTAATAGCACAACAGCTGAGTGGAATTTCATATTTCCTCAAACCACTCACTAGAGCTCAGTGAACTGTTTCATTTGCATGGCAAAAATACCAAGTTCTGAAGTGAGCTCAGAGCCAACAGTGATTGGGGAGAATGTTGTGAGTGTTTGTGAACTATCCAGAGAAGCATTTTGCTCTACCAGGCTACTACTCATAAATGGGCTTGTCGGGCACATGGGACAAGTCACCCTATGGGTAGTTGTATTGAATTTCTTCTGCTTCCGTGATTGCCCCCTCAAAGTACAAGTTCAAGAGAAGATGTTTGCAATTTATTTCTAGGTAGTAGGGTTATGATAATGAGTTCTCTGATCTTGCTAAAAAAAAGGAGAAATATTATCTTTTCCTAGTCTGCATGTCCAGCTCTGGCAAATAACCCAGATCTCTGTTCCATTTGGTAATCACTACAATACCTGGGAACTGTCGCCCTATTTTAAATGTTGGCTCACTTAACAATTGCTTGTTTTAGAAGGAGAAATTTGATTCCTTGAAACCAGGGACATATTGTTGGCTCACGGCGAGGGCTTAATTCCAGTCCTGAGCTAGATGAATCAGTGATTCTGGTATGATCTCAGGTAAACGGGCATGAACCCATTAAACCCAGACCTTGCCAATGGGCTCACAATCAGTTGACCCTGAGAAAGCTTGATTTGTTGAAACGTGAAACTTTTTCTCTTCTAGGTTAGTGAAGCTTGGTGTGCTCTAGCTGAGCTCCCCCTTCTGAACGCTTATGGAGCTGCTGTTATGGACCCAGCCTTTGAATCCTATGGGCTTTAAGTGTAATGAGTCTTAGCATCATTCAGTCCCTGTCTCTATATCTGGCCTTTCAGGCAAACTTTTAGCATATCAACTCCAAATCTGGTACCCCTTCTCAGGATATGGGACCCTATAGTCCAGCTGCCCTAATCCCCAAGATCAGTGCCGACCCTCCCAAGCCTCACCAGTAGCTTACACATGCCCTCCACAGAGCTGCATCCTCTTGGGTACTCAGGCTTATAGTTTAACTCTGTGTTGTCTTTGACAATTGAAACAAGTAAGACCCAGACTGCACAGGAATCTGAAACCACGCACACTTTCCTCAAAGCAGAAGAAATATACATATCTATAGAAAAATAACAAACACCTGTATGCAAGACACTGACTCCATTTTCTCCCCTCTCCTGAGAGCCTTCTGCGTGTTAATGTCTTCCAGGGAGTCTGTTCTTCTACACGCCATCACCTCCTGCCCAGTCTCGTCTTCTGGTTCTCGACTGCCTCCCTTGCTGGAAGGAATCTCCCTTTTATAAAGTCCCAGTCCCCACATCAAGTGACAACCTGAGTGGCTTCAAGTCCCTCATTAGCTGATTTGTTGCTTAGTTCTAGCCCACCTGAAGTGCTGACTGAGAAAACTGATAGTTCTAGAGTTGAATGGAAGACCATCCTGGTTGCTCTTTATTGTAAACTCTCTGCTAGGTGCAAGGGTTTCTCCTGACACCTCCTGGTTTTTGTTTGGTTGTTTTTTTTTCTGCTCAGGATGGAGGCTGCAGTGCCAAAATGGAAGCACAGCATGGTTTTACAGTCAAAATGGTGCTCATGAAACAGAATGGAGTTCATAGATTGATATAGACATATATTATGTCACACTAAGCAAACTGGGTTTTACACAAAACTTCGTGTATAATGAATCCAAAAGAGTTTGCTGTTAAACTAGACTGTCAAACCAATGAGTTTTAAAACTGTTTTATAGGGACCACTTCAGAAAGAATATTGAGTCTGTATGCCAATTATATATTTTGTCCCATGGCCCAACTCTGTGCCAACTGTGATGGTCATTTGTGATATAGAAATCTGTCTCCTAGATATTGATCTCTGTAGATATCCCAAGATTTGCCGGCATAGCAGGTTGAAACATATCTTTCATATGGGGAAAATATCTCTTCCTACTGAGAACATTTGGAAGAAACTCCATGAAATGAAACACATGGAGTGTCTATCCTCAACATGTTCTCCTCCCAGAAGTGGTCTGGAACATCTAATCATGTTTTAAAATATTTTCTTTTTTTTTTCTGTCCACATGGTTTTCTTGCACCAGACAGGTGAACATTTTGCTCCATTGAGCCACCTGACCATATGTACAATTATTTTGTCTGGCTTTTTTCCTGTATGAGTTATGGCGAACCATTCTGCTCACTTGCAGACTGCATTAAATTAACCACATTTCATAGTACTGGAAAGGCAATAGGAAGTGACCATACTGAGAATTTTTCAATCATGTATACTAAAGTTTCTCATGTCTATTTTAGAAATAAATCCTTAGCTAGTGACCGTAACCCTAAAATGTTCTTTTCATGTTTAATTTGCACTTCAGTAATACTTAAATTACACAAGCACAATGATCCTGATTCTGATCTCACTGGTTTTACACTGGTATAATGTTATTGTTCCTGACTTGAACTAGTTCGAAATCAGAATTGGGCTCTTGATATCAAAATATATTGTTTTGATATTATTGAACCAATCTTCCAAAAATATATACAGTATTAGTAATCTTTAGCCAGAGATTTTATTATAAGAAGTCATTGGCTTCCTTTCCCCCCCACTAAATCATTCATAAGACTGTAAGAACTGTCATGTTGGCTCAGATCAATGGTCCACTTATTAGAGCCCTGGATTGGATAGTTTTTTAATTCCACTTCCATCTTGCCCCACAATACCTTCTCCCACCCGCTCCCATATTGTTTCTTGCATTTTTATCCTCCTCCCACCTGTAAAAATCTTAGATCATACAACTCCTGCAACAGAGACAGAGTCAAAACAAAACAAAACAAAAAAAAACACTTGGGTAATATATTATAAATAGAATTCAGGCACAATTTTACCTCTAAAAGAATAAAACAAATCTTGCTTAAACTATGTAAAAATACTTTGATAATAGATATCAAATCTCTCTCTATCCCTCACATAATTTTAAGTATTAAAATCTTTCTGAAAAAAAAAGATGTAGTGTTTTCCCGCAAATTACTGCAGTCTGTATTTTTTGCCCTCTCAATTCCGCCCACAACAAAGTACATTTTACCTGCTCCCGCTATTATGGCAGTGGGTCTTGTGGGACAGTGGGATCCCAATCCCACTGAAGGGCTCTACCATCTAGCCCAGTATCCTGTCTCTACAGTCGCCAGTTCCAGAGCTTCAGCAAGAGTGTGCAGAACAAGGCAATTTTGGAATGATCCACCCCTATCTTCCACTCGCAGCTTCTGGCAGTCAGAGGTTTAGGATCATTCTGAGCATAGGGTTGCATCTCTGACCATTTGGTCTAATAGCCATTGATGGACCTATCCTCCGGAACTTATCCAGTTATACTGAACTCAATTATACTTTTGGTCATCAGAACATCCCTTGGCAATGAGTTTCACAGAGTTAATTGTGCAGTGTGTGAAAAGTACTCCTTCTTGTGTGCGTAAAAGCTGCAGCCTATGAAATTCATTGTGTGACCCTTGGTTTTTTCTTTGTGGGAAAGGGTAAATAACACTTGGCTATTCACTTTTTCCATGTCATTCATGATTTTGCAGACCTTGAGTTGTCTGGTAAACGGTCTGTATTTTGGTCTGCCTAGGCAACATTTTTAACTATGGCATTTCACATTTGGTGTGGGTAGTTAGGAATTGAGTCTGTACACAGAGCTGGGGGGGGGGGCAAATCTGCCAAACCTAGTATGAATCCCAGGGCCTAGATGTCTAAAATGCTGGGCACCAAATCCCAAGGGACCCAAAATTAAAGGCCACTTTTGTAGAATGTGGGTATAAGTGACTTGTCTGAGGAAACAGAATAGATCAATGTCAGAGAAGGGATTAGAGTTCATGTGTTTCTGGTTTTCACTTCACTGCTAGGTCCACAAATACATGCTGTTTCCCCAAATGTTAACTACCCTAACTCTTCCAGGTTTTCCAATCCAGCCTGATTACAAAAATATTACTGGAAAACTCTCACCATGTAGTCAGGAATGCAGGCATATTTTATAGAAATTATTCTGAAACAAATGTCTTTGGAGCAAGGTCATTGTGAACTAGTAAGGAGATAGCATTACATGCCAACACAATTATAATTTGAAATATATCCGATTCTTTGAAAATTGTGTGTTCGCAATTATTCAAAATGTCAAATAATTTTGTTTTTAAAATGTGGCTTCGTATTGAGTCTATTAAATGGAAGATACAGATTTGCCTTAATATGTCTCACTGCTGTGCCAACTTTTAGAGCAAGTCTGTGGAGTACAGCCACAGCTCACAATAAGGGCCATGTGGAGCAGCTCCATCCCAGAGGAGTATGCTAAAGGAGGCATGATGGTCTCCAGTGACATGAGGGGGAGGAAAAATCTGTGACATCCCTTTAAGGAGTGAGTGTGCATACGTTCTCTAAAGAGCCAGCCAACACATGGGGAAAGTGGAGTCATGGGTCTGCTGCTCTCTACTTTCCCTGAGTGTAGGGACTGAATTCTCACTAGCCTTTATGCAGGCCATATAAGGCTGTAAGACTAGGAAGGACCTAGAGTTCATCAATGCAAGCTGATGGCCAGGCTGCTACCAACCAAACATAGGCCTCCCAGCTTGTAACACTAGGCTCCGTGTGAGCTTAAAGATCTCTTTCCTACACGCCTGCCTGCCTGCCTGCCTGCCAGTGGGAGGTTGGGGCTCCCTTGAATCCCCACCAGAACTACTTCAAGTCGTTTATAATGCCCTCCCCTAGTCTGTAGTATATAAGGGGTTCTCCAAGCAAAACAAAGAAAAGAATGGTCCTTTTCTCCCTCACACACTTACGAGAGAGGGGATTCAGAGAAAGAAAGAAAAGGCAAAGGTGGGCAGTCTCTTAGGCAGTGTTTCTGGAGTCGGCCCCTTTGAGCTTGGCTTATCAGCTTGTCTATTGACTTTAATTCAGGTCTACCTTTAGCCACTGTTCTTGTCGCATCCTGCTTTACAGTCCATACAGTTTCAGGGCAGTGAGACCTGAAACTGTCTCCCTCTTGGGTGATCTGCCTTTGAGGTGTAGCAGTCGCAGTCCTAGTCCTAGTCCTCATCTTCGTCCTCTTCCTCCACGTCAACCTGTGTCAGGTTTTCCCTTTTTAAGCTCCCCCTCCAGGCAGAACAGGGCTTATAGGTGTGCCTCATTAGTGCTGAACCAGCCCAGAAAAGCTCGTTAATCGCCTCTCCACCAGAATGAGTCCATGCTTCTTCACACTGACATCAATCATTGCTAGCTAAAAAGATGAGCAGGCTCTTTTCTTTCTCACACTGTGCAGACATTTAAGGGCTTGTCCTCGGCACGTCTTTTATGATCATTTATTTATATTATGTAAAGTGCAACCCAAGATTGAGGCTCCCCTGTGCTAGGCACTGTGCATATGGATGGTGAAAAACAGTCCTTGTCCCTAAAAGCTTACAATCTAAATAGACAAAACAGGAAAGGGTGGGAGGGGAACCAGGCACAGAGTGGTGAAGCGTGTTACCCAAGGCCCCCCAGCAGGTCAGTGGCAAAGGCAGGAATTGTACGCCGGTCTCATGCATTTCATCCTATGCCCTATCTTCAGAGCCAAGCTTTTTGTATCACTATACATTCAACTAATTAAATTTTATTATTTTAACCAGGGAACCAGTCTTGTACCCAAGGCCCCCTTATTTTGAATCCAAATTAAGGCTTTTGTTAAAAAAAAAGAAAAAGTAGAGGTACAAAGAAAAGCAGATACAATATCAGAGCCATGCAGTTTCTCAAACACTGAGAGATAGTACCTCTAACACACACAAATAGGTGTCAAGAGCCAGTAATCAAGTAGCATATCAGCATGGCAGTCCACAGGCCAAAGTGTACAGCAGTCTAAAGACAAGAAACTTTTAATAAAAGTTGGAACATGGTTAAAGTGTAGATTTAAAACAAACAAACAAACAAACAAGAAGACAGATCGTGAAAAAGAAATATCAAAAGATAAGATTTATGTCCAATCAATGTCCAAGTCTAATTGATCTTCACTGTGTTTGGATTCTGCATTGATCTTGTACAGCAAATACATTGCTGATTTTAAGTCCTCCAAATCTGAGTCATTGGAGATACACTGGATATACAACCATGTGTCTGAGAGCAGAAGTTAGCCCTAAGTCTTCTTTATATGTCAGAGATTTAACTGAACAAGGCATAACAGTGTGGAAAGGGCACATTTCAGCGACAGTCAGATGTGTCTGTTTGCTTGGGTATTTAAAGGGGGAAGAAATCAATTTGATTATTATTTGACATGAACCTTGCTCCCCTTCCTCAGCGTTTATCTCAGAGGATCACCATCTAGAGTCTGCAGTGCCAAGTATACTCACAGTTCTCCTCCTCCCTTTTAGAAGGTTTCATCCTTTAACGTCATGGATATAATTTGATTTCCCAACATTTTGATGGAGTTACAAAGTATTTTGTTATCTTTGACAGCAATGGTTGCAAGTGATAACACACATTCTAATTTGCTTTCTCAGAATTGCTTGGCAGAGTATCCGTATGTTTGAAATGTCTTACTACCTGCACATCTTTTTGCTCCATAGGCTGTCACTGACTGCATTTTTCATCCAAGGAGATAATAGCTGCCTGGCCCCTGTCAGATTTAGCATTCAGTTCAAGAACAAGCAGTGAGAAGTTTACCATTTTGCTTTTGAGGGCCTGAGGAAGTTGATGGATCTTCTATGTTGGCAGGTAATCCTGTGTATGGTAGTTTGTGGGTCTCTGAGGTCAGCAGCCTCTTAATTAGACAAAGGTCTAGCAGAAGCACTTTATTTTTGTTTTTGGGCATCTCAATTACCTTCAGTGACCTGAAAAATGAGCAATCCTATGCCAAGTCAGAAAACAAAATGATTGAATAGTAAGAAAAACAAAGATAAGGACACCTGTGTGTGTAGCTGTATTCTCAACAATACCTACACAAAAAAGTGCACTAGTGCTAATAAATGACCTTTCCTGAAGCAGGTAACATTCTCAATGACACAAGCTAGTCCTTAAAAATGTTGTGTGTGTTGTAACAAGCTGTAAAATATCTGGGCACCATATAGAATTAAATGTGCTCATTCTCTTCTTGTTTTAATAACTTAACCTGGATATAAATCCCAACATCAATTTTTACAGTTATAGGGCAGATGTTAAATGTATTTTTGCATCCACAATCTTTACGTACAGTAATGTCAGATACTAAAAGTGCTATTTTAATGGAAACATATATATATAAATAAAAGTTTCCATTAAAATATAGATAATCTCTAACCATCATTACTAGGATTCCTATCTAGCCTGGTTATTTATGCCACAGGTACCTCCCATTTCCATGTAACTAAGGCCTGGTCTACACTAGGACTTTAATTCGAATTTATCAGCGTTAATTCGAACTAACCGCTCAACCGTCCACACCAGGAAGCCATTTAATTCAAACTAGAGGGCTCTTTAGTTCGAATTTGGTACTCCACCCCAGCAGGTGGAGTAACGCTAAATTCGACATGGCTAGCTCGAATTAGGCTTGGTGTGGATGCTAATCGAACTTAGTAGCTCCGGGAGCTATCCCACAGTGCACCACTCTGTTGACGCTCTGGACAGCAGTCCGAGCTTGGATTCTCTGGCCAGCCACACAGGAAATGACCCGCGAAAAATTGAATTCATTTTCCTGTCTGGGCGGTTTGAATCTGACGTTCTGGTTGCACATCGGGGCGAGCTCCGCAGCACCTGCAACGATGCAGAGCTCTCCAGCAGAGGAGTCCGGGCAATCCCAGAATAGAAAGCGGTCCCCAGCATGGACTGACAGGGAAGTCATGGATCTGATCGCTGTGTGGGGCGAGGAGTCTGTGCTCTCGGAGCTGCGCTCCAGCAAGCGGAATGCGAAGACCTTCGAGAAGGTCTCTAAAGCCATGAAAGAGAAAGGATACAGCCGGGATGCGATGCAGTGCCGCGTGAAAGTGAAGGACCTAAAACAAGGGTATCAAAAAGTCAGAGCGGCAAACGGACGCTCCGGAGCCCAGCCCCAGACATGCCGCTTCTACGAGGCACTGCATGCCATTCTAGGTGGGTCTGCCACCACTGCCCCACCAGTGACGGTGGACTCCGAGGACGGAATAGTGTACCGGGACAGTTCCTCCTCCATGTTCGCCGATGGGGAAGATGAGGAAGGGTCTTTTGAGGATGGCGCAGGCGACATCGAACCCACTCCCGCTTTCCCTGACAGCCAGGATCTCTTCATCACCCTCACAGAGATCCCCTACCAACCGTCCCCGCCCGTTAACCCGGACTCGGAATCAGGGGAAGGATCAGGCGGTAAGTGCTACAAACAGGGAAACATTTATTTTTTAAGAAACAGGTATATATATAAAACAGGTATAAAACAGGTATATATATAAAAAATAGAAATACTATATAAATAGAAATACTATATAAAAAATTTTAAATATCAAACTATACAAAAAGTAGGTCTACACATATAGGAATCGAGCAATAATCCTCTGGGGACAGTTCAAAAAAGCTCTCAGAGAGCAGCTGGAAAAGCCTCAGCAGGAGGTTCCTTGGGAGAGGTGCCTTATTGGGTGCTCCGTGGAAGCACACTCTTCCGCGCCAGGCCATCCTAAGGTAAAGGGGAAGCATCGCCTCTACGAGCATGGCAGCGTATGGTCCTGGTCTATGCAGGGCTTCTGTTAGCATCCGCTCTCTCTGAGTCCGCCTGACACGCCTCAGGGTAATGTCGTTCTGGAAGTGCTGCATCTAATTAGGGGAATTAGTGTACTGTTACTATTGTGAATGGTAGACTTTTACTTTGCATAAGAATGACCCTCGCTTAACAGACTTTTACTTTGCATAAGAATGACCCTCGCTTAACAGACTTTTACTTTGCATAAGAATGACCCTCGCTTAACAGCCACGTGTTGGAGGCCACAGAGGAAAAGCATACAGTGATCTTTCCCGTGCACTGGCAGGAGGGGCTGCAAAAGGGTCATCTTTTCTGCTTTGCACATTGCCTTTAGCAGGAGAGCACAGCTAACCACTAACTGATAAGCAGTATGTACTGTAAGGGTTACCAGGACTTTGTGCAAGAGGGATGCAGCTGTCTCTCCTCGCTTGTGCGCTATCCAGTGCAATGGCGCCGCCAATGAGAGCGTATTCCGAAATCTCGGACTAGTTCTGAGATCTCCTGAGACTTGGTTCCCTCTTTGGTCTTGTTAACTGAAACTGACTAGACTGTGTTTACTGTTGGCAAACATGTATGTGTTCAAGGAAATCACCTACTTTTTCGCATCACACAGCTTCGGCTCCTTCCCGGACTGCCCCGGCATCCCCCTCGCAGAGGCTGGCTCAGATTAGACGCCGAAAGAAAAAGACTAGGGACGACATGTTCCAGGAACTGATGGCCTGCTCCAGAGCGGAGGCGGCAGAGCAGAGACAGTGGAGGGAGACCCTGTGTCAGCAGCATCGCACACACCTGGAACGGGAGGATAGGTGGCGGCAGGAAGACCAGCAGGCGACTCAAACGCTGCTTGGTCTAATGAGGGAGCAAACGGACACGCTCCGGCGCCTTGTAGATGTTCTGCAAGACTGCAGGCAGGAGGAGAGAGCCCCCCTGCAGTGCATCTGCAACCGCCCTCCAACGCCAAGAAGTACTGTCCCCCCCTCACCCAAAGTTACAAGAAGGAGGGGCGGTAGGGGCCGTGAGAACTGTCCCTGCACCGCAGCCAGGGGCGGCTCTAGGCACCAGCAAACCAAGCTGTTGCCTAGGGCGGCCAAATCTAGGGGGCGGCAGGCTGGGCCGGCGGACCTGCCGCAGTCATGCCTGCGGGAGGTCCACCGGAGCCGCGGACGACCGGACCTGCCGCAGGCATGACTGCGGAGGGGGCGCTCGTCCCGCGGCTCGGCTGGACCTCCCGCAGGTATGACTGCGGCAGCTCAAGCGGAGCCGCCGGACCCGCGAACCGTCCGCAGCCGTGCCCGCGGGAGGTCCGCTGTTCCCGTGGCTCCGGTGGAGCTCCCGCAGTCATGCCTGCGGCAGGTCCGCTCGTCCCGGGGCTCCGGTGGACCTGCCGCGGGAGCTCAACCGGAGCCGCGGGAAGAGGGGACCCGCCGCGGGACCGAGGAAGGGCGGCGCAGCACACCACGCTGCCTGGGGCAGCCTATTTTCTAGAGCCGCCCCTGACCGCAGCAGACCGATAATGTTCGAGACAACTCTCGCGCTGTAAATTTGTACAAGCTCTTTCCTTACAGCATCAACCAGTCCCAACTCCAAGTTTAAACCCCCCACTGTGTACTACATTATTAAAAGCGGTTTGGTGTTACTCACTGTTTCCGTCACGTTTCTGGTGTCAGAAGACTTTCTGTGGGTGTGTGTGTGTGGGGGGGGACTTGTAATTTCAGTGCATAGCCCACAGTGCCATGGTACAGACTTGGGTGCAGGGTCAACTGCAGGGCACACACAGACTGCAGTCACTAGGCACCAGGGACAGTCTGTGTGGTGTATGCTGCCCCGGGTCTTTCCTTGATGTGTATGCTTGTCCAGGGTCCTGGTGCCTGCCATCCCCGAATGTAAAGGCAGGCTTCCCTTCACATGCACTTGGACCGTAGCCACGATCCTCCCCGGTGCCCTGAGCCCCAAAAAGAGCCCTCATCCAGGGGCAGATACTCACCCTTTCCCCACACCCTTCACCCCTTCCAACGCCCAAACCCACAGCCGTCATGTTAACCCCTATCCAAAGACAGCACCCCTCGCCCCTTCCTGCAAACCCACCCATTCCTGCAACCCTCCCCCTACATGCACAACCACCGTAAACCGTCCCCCACCCCGCAGACCTATGTAGGAGCAGGAGGCTGTCCGTCCTCTTTTGGACAAGCGGTCTGTACATCAGTGCACACCTTACCCAGCACAGAATGCTTCCATGTTTCAACCAAGAAACAGAAATGCAAAGTCAACGAAAGATTTATTATTAATTACTGAAACATGTCCTTAGTTTTAAAACGTCCTTTGGAAGTGGGGGAAACTTGGTTTGTGATCAGGCTCTCTTAAAATCAAGTGGACAGTCACAGGTTACCCTGCTCTGCGAGGAAACTCGCTTTCAAAGCCTCCCTGATGCACATCGCTTCCTGCTGGGATATTCTCTCGGCACGGGTGTCTGGCTGATCGTAAACAGCAGCCAGGCGATTTGCCTCAACCTCCCAAGCGGCCAAAAAGGTCTCGCCCTTGCTCTCACAGAGATTGTGGAGCACACAGCAAGCAGCAATAACTACGGGGATATTCTTTTCGCTGATGTCCGAGCGAGTCAGTAAGCTCCGCCATCTCCCCTTGAGACGTCCGAAAGCACACTCCACCACCATTCTGCACTTGCTCAGCCGGTAGTTGAAGAGTTCCTTCTCACTGTCCAAGGCGCCTGTATAGGGCTTCATGAGCCAGGGCATTAGCGGGTAGGCCGGGTCCCCGAGGATCACTGTAGGCATCTGCACATCCCCAACCGTTATTTTGTGGTCCGGGAAGAAAGTACCTGCCTGGAGGCGTCTAAACAGACCAGAGTTCCTGAACACACGCGCGTCATGAACCTTGCCCGCCCACCCGACGTTGATGTTGGTAAAACGTCCCCTATGGTCCACCACAGCTTGCAGCACCATTGAAAAGTAGCCCTTTCGGTTAATGTACTCGCTGGCCTGGTGGGCTGGTGCCAGGATAGGGATGTGAGTCCCATCTATAGCCCCACCGCAGTTTGGGAATCCCATCGCGAAGCCATCTATGATGACCTGGACATTTCCGAGAGTCACTACCTTTGAGAGCAGTTGCTCAACGATTGCGTGGGCTACTTGAATGACAGCAATCCCCACGGTAGATTTGCCCACGCCAAAGTGGTTCGCTACTGACCGGTAGCTGTCTGGCGTGGCAAGTTTCCAGAGGGCTATGGCCACTCGCTTCTGCACACTCAGGGCTGCTCGCATCCTTGTGTCCTGGCGCTTCAGGGCAGGGGACAGCAAGTCACACAGTTCAAGGAAAGTGCCCTTACGCATCCTGAAGTTTCGCAGCCACTCTGTGTCATCCCAGACCTGCAGCACTATGCGGTCCCACCAGTCTGTGCTTGTTTCCCGGGCCCAGAATCGCTGTTCCACACCATGAACGTGACCCATTGCCACCATGATCTCCACTGCCCGGCGTACCCTGGTTTCTGAGAGGTCTGTGCCACTCTCCTCACCGCGCTGCCGGAGCCTCCTCGCCCGGTTTCTCAGCAGCTGACTGTGGAAGAGGTGGACGATAAGATGCGAGGAGTTGACAACGGCCATAAGTGCAGCGATGATCGCAGCGGGCTCCATGCTCGCAGTGCTGTGGCGTCCGCGCTGTAACCGACCAGACAAGGGCGCGAACAGATTTCCCGCCGGCGCTTTCAAGGAAGAGAGGGAGGGCGTGATTGACGGTTCAATGACGACACTAACCCAAAACCACCCTCGACACATTTTCCCCCCCAGCATGCATTGGGGGGAAATCCCAGAATTCCAATGGGCAGCGGGGAGTGCGGGAACTGTGGGATAGCTTCCCACAGTGAACCGCTTCCAAAGTCGAAGCTGGCCCCGTGAATGTGGACTCAGAAGTTCGAATTTGTGTATTTAGTATGGATACACAAATTCGACTTATTAAGGTCGAATCCACAAATTCGACTTAAGTAGATTCGAAATAGTCCTGTAGTGTAGACAAGGCCTTAGAGTGAGAGAGCTTCATTACATTGTTTCTTTATCTAATACATAGAGAGGGCAAACCCCAACACCTCTCCATGAATGGATGGGGAGATTAGTAGTAGGTCAGGTCAACTATCCCAGTGTGCAGTAAAGTTCCATGTGGATATCTTTGGCACTGCTGCAGAGGCTTGTTATGTGAAGAGGAAAAAAAGGAGGGTAATGGTGGTAAACAATAGCAGATGTGAGGGCATATCATCTGTTTAGAAGAGGCCATATTAGTAGCTACTGTAGCCCCAAGGCTTCAGGCATGGCCACAGAGTGGCTTCACTATTGCTCCATGGCTTGAGTATTCCTTCCTTCCTGGCCTCTACAGAGCACTGTTGAAACAAACCAAGCCCCGCTGAACAGCCTTGGGACTGTGACTGTGATTTGGCCCAGAGGACACACAAATAAGCTATGTCTTCACTGCAAAAAAGGCGGGGTAACTAAGACATATTCGTTTTTCTGCTGTACAATCCTAACAGAGACAAGGCTGCTCTAGCTTTTTCCGGAAGGTAGCTAGGCATTGTCAACACTAGAGCTGAGCAGTGGAATATTCATTCATTTTTTTTTGGAAATGAAAACTTTTCTGCAGAATGGAGATTTTTGAAAAGTTCTAGCTTCCTGGCCAGCTCCCTGACTCCCCAACTGTGGCTGACCGACTACCAGGGAGGCTGGTGGGAAGGCAGGAGTCCGAGGAACCAGACAAACTGCCTATCTTCCTGATGGCTGTTGGGTTGTAGTCTGGCTAGAAACCAGACAGGCAGGCTTGCTGGTCCTGGCCAGCCTACCTGGTTCGTGTCAAACGTTTCAATGGAATCAAGATGTTCCCATCAGAAAATTGTTGACTAGCTCTAATCAACCCTCCACCCCTCTGTCCCCCTTGTGGTTAACCTTGCCTAGTTTATCTGATGGTAGTGCCTTATATCCAGTAGGACTTTACAGTGGCACAGCTAACTCTAGTTATCCTGCAGAAAACACACGCCTTTTTTGGAACTGAAGAAAAAAATCACGTAACTACTAACATTAGGGAACTTTTGATTACACAAGATAAGTTGGGAAAGTTATTTGCACACTTCGGCTTGTGAAGCTAATGAAACATTTTCCATTAAATATTGCACAAAACTCCTTACTGTTTGTTTCATTTGGGGCAATTTAACCCCCTTTATTTGTTTCACAAAATTCAACGAAATGTCTATTTTCTAACTATAAATTGACCTTGAATAACTTATTCAGTCACTTTTTTTTTATTTGACCAACTCTATAGCAGATGAAATACCATTAACTGAATAATGATATTTGTCACCCGGTATCTAATTTGGTACATTGTTTGCAAACAAGTTTTTACATTATTTTACTAACTTAAACATTAACCCCTCCATAGCATCACATTGTTATTTTTGTTCTACTATAAATACAAAAAAAGAATTAAACTAGTTAACCCTCTAAATTATTTCCCTCTAAAATGATGACCAAATAGATTTTTCACTTTTCTCCGATTCAGTATTCTCAGTACACAGACTTAAGTTTAAGGCCAGAAGGGACTATTTATTAAACCATCCAATCTGATCTCCTGTATATCACAGACCAACTTATTTTACCCCATTACCTGTGTATTGAACCCAATAACCTGAGTTTGACTAAAACATAACTTATGATTTGGCTAAATCATTTGTTTCAGCGAGGCATCCAGTCTTGATTTGAAGACATTAAGCAATGGATTGTCCACCACTTCCTGTGGTAGTTTGTTCCAGTGGATCATCACCCTCACTGTTAAAAAGGTGTGCCTAATTTCTAATTTGAAATTGTCTGGCTTCAGCTTCCAGCCATTATTATGCTTTTTCTCTTCTAGATTAAGGATTCCTTTAGCAGCCTTGTGAAAGTACTTGTACATTGTAATCAAATCACCTCTAAATCTTATTTTTTATAAACTAAACACATTGAGCTTCACTTCTCTCACCGTGAGACTTTTTACTCCAGCTCTCAAATCATTTCTGTGGCTCTTTCTTGCCCCCTCTCCAATTTTCCAACATCCTTTTTGAGAGTTAATCAAAAGGAGAAGCTGGGCTACAGAGAAGGGAGCACTTACTAAAATATTATATTTGACTTTGGCCTAGTGCAGAGGACCCGTACAACTCTCTGTGAAATACATAAGGCCTTAAATTCTGCTACTTGGGGTTTCTGCGGGGTATATGTGGTGCAATAGGGGCTTATGTTATACAAATGTAGTTAATAGCACAATTCACTATTTACTCAACTTGCCTTTCATATATTGTCCATCTAGATAGTAAGTCATTAGGGATTATTTATTTGCTTGGAGGTTTAGCATATAGATGCTGAATGCTCGACAGAAACGTTGCGCAAAGCCCTATGCACCACTTAAGATGTACTTGAGTCAGCCTCAAATCCTGCTCCTAGTATCTACAGTGAATATTTGGCTTGGGTGCTGGTGGGAATCTCTGGAAGCCAGGGGGATAAATTCAGCCCCACCTAGGGCAAAAAAACAGCAACAGGTCCACTCTGTAGTAACTCAGTAGCATCCATGCCAGTTGCCCTCCCTCTGCAAGGTAAATGGCCAATGACAGTTCAGTCCTACCCATGTCTACCTCCCAAATAGCTACTGTACACCACAGTACAGGTAGCCCTCTCTATGGGCCTGATCCAAAGGCCATCCAAGTCAATGGGAACACTCCAGTTGACTTAACTGGACTTTGGATCAAGCCTTTAGCTGGTGCACAAAAGGTACATAGTAGCCTGCACAACCTCCCAGACCTGTACACTCCTACTCCCACCAAACACACGGCAGAACCATACTGCTTATATGAACATTGTATGTGAACTTATATGAGCTCATACTGCAGTTGGGCCCTTTTGTATAGTATAGAGTGGGTGGGTTTTTTGGTTGCTGACTATTGGCCTAATTGCTAAAGCAGAAAAATGAGACTCAAGAGAACATTATTCTGTTCCAGGTCAGCTGCTGATTTTCTATATGATCTTGGTAAGTCCTTTAACATCTCTGTGCTTCAGTTTACCCACTTCTCTACCTTATTGTGCCATTGATGTTTATAAAGCATTCCAAGATGCTCAGATAGAAGAGTGTGTAGAAATACAAAGTAGCATGTAATGTATTAATCAGGGGAATTGTCAGCCAGGTAGTTACTCCAAAAGTTGGCTGTTTGTTTCTTCCCTCTTAAGACATTCTTCTAAGAGCTTTTAATATACACGTATTTTACATTCAAAGTGAATTTTTCTCTGGCAGCGGCAGAAATTGTTCCTTAGCTCAGTGTTTAGTTTTAAAGGTCCATTTTAGTGTAGAAACAGCAACAAGTTACAATCCTACCACCTCCCAAGGAAGCCACCTGTTAAGAAATTTGCACACCCAACTAACCCAATGACCAGTTAGAAGCACTCGTTAACATTTCTCTTTGGCCAACAATAGCTTGCCATTTTCAAAGACAAAAACCTCTAATTAAAAATAATTTAAATGTATAATAATATAGTTTAACACCTAGTAAACTTTCATTGTTTAAGGAATTAGGCAGGATGGGTAAGGAATGGTGTCCCTAGCCTTTGTTTTTCAGAGGGTGGAGATGGATGGCAGGAGAGAGATCACTTGATCATTACCTGTTAGGTTCAGTCCCTCTGGGGCACTTGGCATTGGCCACTGTCAGTAGACAGGATACTGGGCTAGATGGACCTTTGGTCTGACCCAGTACGGCCGTTCTTATGTCCTTGTGTAGTCTGTTAAAATCAGCAGAATAATATATGTTTAAGCTCTTGAAACTTGGACTAAAGGTTTTCATTTGACCCATTTTACCTAATGTGCTTTGCATTTCACACAATGGGCTAAACTCATCTTGCTGGGGAAGGAAGATACAAAATTGTGCATTTCTTGGGGCCCTGGATCTTCAAGAAGCCCCTGAACGGCTTTCACATCCAAGGAAAGTCAGGTAATGTTTCCACTGCTCCCACTCTTGGAGGGTCTTCTGTGGAGGACAGCTTTCATTATCACTGGGCTCTCCATAGAAGGCTTGCTGGCATAAGTTGCACTGGGAATGCACTCTACCAGCTGCCCTGAAAACAGCCTCTCTCAGGCAGCTCCACCCTCCTTTTCAGGATTTATTGGTGCCATATAGGACCCAGGGCCGGCTCTAGACCCCAGCGCGCCAAGCATGCGCATGGGGGCGGCATTTTCCCAGGAGGGCGGCAGGCGGGTCCGGCGGACCAGCCGACCTCCCGCAGGCATGACTGCAGAGGGTCTGCTGGTTCCGTGGCTCGGGTGGACCTCCCGCAGGCATGCCTGCGGAAACTCCACTGGAGCCGCGGGACCAGCACACCCTCCACTGGCATGTCCCCCGGAGCCGCGGGACCGGCACCCGGCAGCGCGCCCCCTGCGACATGCCGCCCTGCTTGGGGCAGCCGGATTACTAGAGCCGCCCCTGATAGGACCTTTGGCAAAATGGAAGCTGCAGCCACCTTCCTCCAGAGAAAACTCTTCATAAACTAGAAGTGAATCTGACCAATTGCTCTTTGAGGCATGTAGTAACTGCCAGATTTGAAATCCTAGCATCTAGCAGTCAAAGTCTGGCATCTGAGACTAGAATATAAGTTTATCATCTTAAAATATCATGAAAGTGGATTTATATTGTGGTATTTGTGTTGTTGGCCATAGTAAGGAACTCAGAATGTGCACTTTACTGTTATCCTTATGACCTTGGGCTCAGAAATGAAGCACTACAGTTAATGTCGGGAAATGCTATCAGTGTTAGTGTTAGTCTGGGGAATATTGTGCATTTTTAACCTACAGGGTAGGCTTAGAATCTTGCTTCCCCATATTTGTATTTTTTTTTTACCTGACTGTCCATTTTTTGTCTTGCGGGTTACTGAGGTTATATAAACATGCAAGATTGTGAATGGAGTCACAGACAGGGAATGAATCAGCCTGAACAGCTCTTGGGAGGTCAGAGGAGTTGCTGCCTGTCTGTCTCAAGGACACCCATCCCCTGCAGCATCTCAGCACTAGTATAGTTTACAATTATCTTTCTCAGAATATCTGATGCAACAAAATTCTCATGTCATGTATTTCTAAAAAAGATGGTTATGAAGAGAAATGGCCTTAAATAATTGCACTGTTATGATGAGGAGGGTAAAAATGCTGGAAAACCTACAAACTCAGTCCTTTATCATTGTTAAAAGTGGAATATTGTAGTGGTCACTTTGAAAACAAGCATACTGACATCTGCAGAAGTCCAAGAAAAGATGGAGTTGGAGCCAGTGGAGGATAGTTGGAATTAAAACTATTATTTCTCAGAGAAGAAAGTAAAATGGAGGCTGGATATACTGTAGCTTCCTAAGAAATAAGACTTAGAGCCAGAGATACCTGAGTAATGGTGGAAAACATGTGTGGATTGATTTTGTTTTCATTTTCTGAAAATTGTCAAAATTTTGAAAATTCAAACAATTTCAACCAGCTCTACTCAGAGCCTATTCTTTAAGGTCAGTTAGGTGTTGGAAGGCTGCTAGGCTCTGGCTGGGAACCTCCATTACGGGTCGTTGTCCTGTACAGCAGGAAGGAGAGACCCTATAAGCAAAGCCACAGAAAAAAGAGCTATATAATATGACTAAGTCTGCAGTGTATAAACCAGTAACCAATATAGTTTAATAAAAACTCCTTTGGATCCTAATGTACTAAGATTGGATTCCCATTCCTCAGGGGATGCCTCAAATTAAGCTTGAATTCTAGGGCAGAAGATGATGGCAGTGGTGTTGTGTATTTCATGGGCTATTATACAATTCAGGATGGCTGTTTTGTGGGACACTTTAATAGAGCTGCTGTCAGCTGTTCAGGAGAAGTTGTTTTTTAGCTGTGGAAAACAAACCACTCCAAGCTTGCAAACACCTTGTTGTCTGCCCCTTAGGCACATCTGGCAGAGAGACTGCTGCTGCTGACATGAACGCTCAAGTCTGATCCCACTGCTCCCAGGATGAAACAGGTGAAACTGATGTGAAAGAGCAGAAGACAGCTTGAAGCACAAGGAGAAATTGTCTTTTTCTATGAAATATTTCTGTGAACTGAGGGAAAAGGGGGGCTTGGATAAGATTTTTTTTTTACAGTAGGGACCGGTGAGCTGACTTTTCCCCCCTTTCATCCTTTATTTTTCTCTTTGACAAGGTCTGTAAATATGTCAAATAATATCAGTAAGTCATCCACACAAGACTCATCCAAAAAGGTCATGGGAAAAAAGGTCCATTCAACACTTTCATATTAATATCATCATTATTCTTATGCTTCATTTTCTCTATTATGCCTCATTTTATAAATCTTTACTTGCCTGAAAAATTCTCTCTTCTGGTTCTTTCCCCAAGCAAAAGGATACTTCAAACATAGTTTTTTAAACATGGAAACATGGAATTGCATCACTTATGCAATTAAAAAAGGTTGTGGGTTGGATGAAAAAGAGATATGTCCTACCCCAGATTATATAATCACCTCATTCACATTTGAGGGAGAGGAAACATCTTTTAATAAGTTGTATCGGGGAGTATTACTCCATGTGGTCTCAATATGAAAGAAAACTGACATATTCAACCTAAAATGAACATATATTTTATACAGATCTTTTTAAAAGATATTGGACAAAAAACATCCCTGTCAAAGTTGACTGCTTTCAGGGGAATTACAACAGCTATCAGTTTAACCATTTATTTTGAAGGCCCCTCCCCACCAAAATTAAAAAAAAAATCACCACACCCAGAGTTTGTGCAATGCATGAGAAGTGGTGGATGGGGTGAATAAGTGAGATTCTTTCATCAACACTGAGCAGAGATAGAAAAGAATTCATTTCATGTAATTATTTTCCTCCATTTCCCTCCTCAGACATCACTTCAATCTCTTGCCTTTCAGCACTGTATAGACACACACGCAGGCACGCTCTGTCTCCCCTGCCCCTTCAGGGCAATACACAATTCCTTTACCCGTTCTGACAAGAAATTCACGTTGCAGTCACACGCCAGAGGCCATGGTTACACAAAAGTCACAGGTCAATAAGAATCACTTACACTTCCTAAGAGCCTTTTTATCCTCTCTTCCTCCTGTGGGAGGCAGGGCCTCAGAAAGGAAAGAAATAAATGTCATGGTTCTCTTTGCTAAATGCTTAAAAAATCCCCCAAACCCACAATTGGATGTTCCCTAACCTTCTGTTACCTTGCCTTAAGGAAAGTGGCCTTTTTCTCTTGGCCTCCTTCACCCCCAAGGAGTTCTTCATCCCTTCAAGAAGTTGGTCGCTGACTTCTCTCATGATTTACAAGAAAGTAGAAGAGATTAGTCAGTACTCTTTTTAAATTGTCTCTTACAAGTAAGCCAATAAAATGATCTACATTGTATCACAGTTCAACATATTTGACATCTGTTCTGTAATAAAATTCACTTCATACATATGCTTCTTCAAGCTCATACATATGCTCCCCACAAGCATTCCCAGGCTGCTCTTCTGAGCCGTTTTGGTAACATATCCATACTGTTATGATACTGGTATTTAAATGGGCATCCTTTCCTGGCACCTCTGGCCTACTGACTTTTGTGAGCAACTATGCTTGGTGAAGATATTACCATAAACTTCATTAGTAGAGCTGGGTGAATGCCACAAGCATTTGCTCATATTTAAAAATGAGTTTGCTGGGATCATGCTTGAACCCTTTTTTGGACGTGCTTTCCACCAACCTTGCAGCAAACATATTTGGCTCTCACAATTGCCTCTGGCAAGTGAATGATTGCTTGATGCAAGAGGGGCAGGATTCCCCAAACACCTTCCCAGAGACCAAGCACAGTACAAATGAAATGACAAGAATCTGACTGCACCCTTCACCAGTAGTACCTGTTATGTCCCTGATACTGGTGATGACATTAAACTGCAGACTTGAAATTGCAGTAATACACTTGCTGTAATTTATATGGAACGGATGCTGACTAAAACAGTGGGGCTTCTCATATTCTTCCTGGCAAACAGTCAGCCTTAAAGCCATCTTTGTATGGAAGCAGAGGCTATTCAGGTAATCAGGTGCTGGCAGTGTAATGCAAACCGAACGTATGTAAGACCGTAGGTGGAAAATCAACATTAATTGGTTGTGTTCTCATTTCAGATATGGGACAGCTGGCTACACATACGAGGGTGTGGATATGTGGGCACAATTTTGTGTTTTGGGTGCATAGGCATACATCCAGGTTGCCCAAGAGCTCCCAGCTGGCATTCACTGGCACAAAAGAATGGATAAATAGCTTGGAAAAGGAATTAAGTAGAGGGGCTTGGTAATTGAGGGAGCTGGGGGCAGTTGGAGACTCCTCTGATTGGTACAGCAGGGAGCCAAGCCCCCCATCATTATAGTCCACCTTAACCCCTCCTACGAGCAGTAAGGTCAGTAAGGTCCCCGCAAGGGGATTGCTGGAGGGAACTAGATGAAAAGGGGAGGAAGCTGGTGGAAGCCCTTCCCCGGAATTGGCCGGAATTGGTAAGGTCCCAGCAAGGGAATTGCTGGAGGCACCTGGATAAAAAGCGGGGGATCTAGTGGAAGTCCCCCCCCCCCGGAATTGGCTGGAATGGGAGGTTCCCGGCAGTGGATCTGCTGGAGGGACATGAACGGAAAGGGGGGGGGGGCTGAAAAAAGCACCCCCCCCATGAATTGTGGGGTTTTCACCTGCACTGCACATTTTATCCGCCAGGTTAGTCCCAGACATCTAACAATAAATTTGCGGCCCGATTAAACCCATATCTAATGTCTCCTGTCATTCTTTTGACATAGCCAGACAAATCCCCACACATGAGTTGCACAAAAGGACCCGTCCTAAGGAGCTGGTCCTACATGTGTTGAGTCAATTATTTACTGTGAATTACATCCTTAGTTCTACTCATTTTACCTTGGATCTGTGATAATGATGGTGATTACAGTAATGTTTGCAGCAACCATCCCATTTCCTCTTACACTAACTAGGCATCATGAGGATAAGTAAGTACCTCTTAGGGATGGAGGGTTCCTGGATTGGGGCTTCATATTCCTGCACTACTGCTTCATTCCCTTTACTTTACAAAGAACATTAATTTCATAGAATTGATGCCAATCTTCTCTTCTATTATTCTGTTAATTAAATTCAGCACTCCTGGTTAGAGGTAAAACAAGTGCTGTTTACACACACACACACACACACACACACACACACACACACACACACTTGTAGGCAGGCATTAACATCACAGGCACCTGTCACCAAAAGTAGCAGCAGGTAATTAATCACATTAATGGGGCATTTGGCAACTGAAAATACCCTATCACCAGCAGGTGCAGTTAATTCTGTCTCATATCAACATTCAGATTGTGAATACAAACTCTGAAAGGCTGACCAAATTACTTGGATACATCACAGAGATGACACAGGACACTTACTGAGGTTGCTATCAAAATGTCAGCATCTGCCAACACTTACAACACATACAGTGGTATGTTGGAATTATGTAGGATTGATCTAATGGAAGAAGCCTCCTGATGGGTATCTGAACTGGGGAAAGACTTAATTCTATGTTCTTTTCCAATGGGTCTTGACAGGTCCAGTAGAACTAGGGGACTATAACAGGCTAAGGAGGCACCCTTGTGAAGCCTGCTGAAGTATTCATCCAGAAACATATTGATAGAGCCTTTTCTTCCCAGAAAAGTCTCCTTCCTTTATTCTGAGCATGTTTATTTTGCTGCCATTCCAGCCTATGATCTCATACTGCAATGAAATCTATGGTAATGTGCCAGATTTTCACAGAAATTTGTTCACAAATGAAACAGGACATGAGACCAGACAGAAGCTCTGGATAGCATGAAAACTGTCAATAAATGAATAAACAAACTAAGGCAAGCAGAACATTTGGCTACAACAGATTGGAAATCAGGTTCCTAGGGATTAGGAAAAAAATAGGAATGAGTCAGGATTAATTTACTGGACTAGCCAGTATGCCTGTAGATGGGACCCCTCAAGCCCTGGCTGAATAAGTATGCCCTGCACTGGGAGATAGTGACTTTGATTTTAGTCCAGGATGTACAGTATAACTTTGATTATCCAAATCCCAATTATCTAAAACTCATTGTTGTCCAAAACAGTTCATGGCCCTCCATGTCTATTAATTACACTGTTAAAGTCCTTCAATTATCTGAAGATTCAATTATGCATAAGAAATGATACTGCATAATTCTTGAACGTAAATTACTAATGCTGGAAGATTTGTGCAAAAAGATGATGCATTGTGTTTTGGAAATAGAACAAGTCTTAGGGTTGGTCTTCACAAGCAATTTACGTCAGTATAACTATGTCACCCCGAGCAACACAGCCATACTGACCTAACTCCCAGTGTAGCCATCACCGTGTCAGTGGGAAGGCTCCTGTTGGTATAGGTAGCATCTTCACTGAAGTGCTACGGCGGTGCTGCTGCAGCCTCTCAAGTGTTTATTTTGATGTCTTGAGGAACCTCCACTAAGAAGGCAGTGCCTCCTGCCACTACAACTTTATCCTGGACTCTGACCATTGAAACATTCCGACAGAGCACAGCTCTGGCAGAGGGTCACTAGGACAGCTCAGGACCTACCCCCTTAAGAGTTTTAGGGTTAAGACAAAGACCTTGAAACATATCCCCAAATAAGTGGAGTAATTATGTGATGTGCTCTCAGTGGCCTTTTTGCTTAAATACTCTTTTATGCTCACAAACTTACTTTGAGCTATTATTTTCCCTATGTTCTGGATGGGAAAACAGACAACAAAGATATGATTTCTCCAAGGCTTCAGGAGTCAAGGCTTCAGAGTTACAGAAGGACTTAAACTCTCGAGTACTGTGCACGGGCAACTACACCTGCCTCTCCTACATATATTCTCAGTTACATTGTCATAAATCCAGAGCAACTCCATTGTAAACTGATGTAACAGGGGTTAGAATCCAGCCCATAAGTTTCTGAACAGCCCCTTACTTGATATGGAATGAAATAACTTTTATAAAACATTGTGACCCATCCCTAGATCAGTTGACCAAAGCCATTTAATCATATTTTCACTGTTCTTGATCAGGCAAGAGCAAAAGTTAAGAATGAGGAAACACAGCTTGGACTACATTATTCATGGACTACTTGAGCACCCTGAAAGGTGTTTGCCGCAACAGAATATCTTGTAAGGATGATCAGCAGTAATGTACAAACAATACACACTGTGGAACCAGTCTTCACACACACATATTCAATCTGATTGGTTGCGCCATAACTGGCAATCCTTGCTCCTAGCAGGATTTTTATAGGAAAAACAACAATTTATTTTCAAGGCCTCCAACCACTGACCTATAAGTCACAGTACTATTGGAAGTTTATGGTTATGTTTCAAGGGGTGTGGAAAATGGGATAGGAGGGTGATGAGGGTAAATGCACATTTTGAACATCTTATTTTCATGACTTTAGAGCTGCCACTGACATATCAAAGTCTTCAACTTCATCTTTAAAATTATAAACTTTAAGACAGCTCAGGACCTACCCCTCACTTTAGCCACTTTAATAGCCACTAATTCATATAACGAACTTTAATGGAAACAGTTAAACCCAACATATATTTTGTCAAGGGATCGAGATACAGAACTGGATTACTTATCTAAAATTGATATTCTAATTGCTCCCTAAGAGGTTTACCTGTAAAGTTGCCCCTTCTCACTACTCTTATTATTGGCTTCCGGGGTTTTGAATTAACGGTGATCAGAATAGACAAACTCTGGTTAAGAACCCAAAGGGTTATGCATTGTTTTAAATCAGAAATGTGTCAAACACTACTAATCCCCTCAACCTATTATTTTATACTTGATAAGGGATCCCTCTTGAGAAAGGTTTATATGTCCCGACACATTTGGAAACATTCCTTGACAGAATAAATTCTTTGAGGAAATACATCAAAACTCTGTTTATCTCTACAACTGCTCCCCTAAAACCTGTCAGTGCTAATAGCATCAGATCTTGGATTAAATAAGTTCTATGGAGAGACAGTGCGGCCATTTTTATATTCAAAACACACACATACTATCAGAAGAACCTCTACTACAAGAGTGGGGAACAGACAAGGAGAGATTATAACAATGTTCTTTCAGCATACAGGAGACTCTGACTCAGGAACTTTCCCAGATTACTACTCAGCTCTTGTTGCATAGTCTGTATACAGTCGGACATGTTTCTTCCAAAATCATAATTATAAAAAATCAATGTCTTTCATGAATACAACTGGGCTGTTATTTCATGTATGGATGGATGTACATTTCTATTTACTGCAAAAATTGTGATTTGTGGTATAACAAAGCAGAAAACATTACCTTTAAAATGATTAATAGTAACTCTGATTCTGTAGGTGATAGCAATGAGTACAAAATTTACCTTCCTCCTGCCTTCTGGTTTTGCACTTCCCAGATAAAGACATACTAAATTGCAGTTGTTTTTTATACTTTATTTTTGGAAGAAACATGTTAAAGTCTGTATAGACAACACTGAAAACTGAGACTAAATTCATCATCTGTAGTTTCATTTTAGAGCTGACTGCTACATTATTTTCAGCATGAATTGATTTTTCACCTATTTCTCAATACGGTTGGCGTTTATATTAACACTGTTATTGATAACAAAAGCTTGCATTATTATCTACCTAGGGTTTTATTGATCATATTGAACCCTGTATATAATGCAGACAAAGATTTTTGGACAGATTCTGCTCTCATTTACACTAATGTGAATATGTGGCAGCAAGGTATTTCCGAGAAGCCATAGACATGCCCCTTATGCTGGCACCTCTATACCACTGAAAGGTTCATCCTACCATGGGTAATCATCCCATGGCCAGCTACTTCAGTTTTAGGGAGGCTTTGTGCCAGTGGTCTGGGGCAAAGTACTGTAGTGAAGCCTAGGATTTGGGCCATGATTTATTTTATACCATAAATATTTTTGTAGTTGGGAAAAGCTTTCATCACTGATATTTAAAGAACCATGAACACATTTCTATTTCTCCTAAGTTTAATAAGCTACTACTTTCCCCCCAGTCATACATACTTTGCCTCAAACTAGTGGTGCATCCTTTTAAATATGAGGGTTTGGGATTGATTTTTTAAATAATAAGACTTTATTAAAAATAAAATATTATTTTCACCTTTATTTTTTTAGTATTTATCAGAATATAAATATATAAATCAGACAGATGAAACAAGTTATCTCTAGCTATGATGTATGTATAAATCAGTAGGTTGATAAGAGTAATTTTTAATGCATGGACAATCTATATCCTACCTGATGCCTTCAGGGTTACAAACCAAATGTTCATTTGTTACCCAGATAGACATTCATTATTCTGACTGAAACAAACAGGATTACCTGTTTATCAATTCAACATAATCTATTTTTTATTGACCAATATATTACATTGCTGAGCAGAAAGTTTTCCTTGCTTTGTTTATGTGCCTGCCTATTTTAAATGCTTATTGTAGAAGAATCATTTTGCTTTAATTATGAAGAAAAGAACCACATCATTTTATTAATTTCAGGATTTCTGCCAAGTTGGAAACCGAATCTAAAACATGGAATCAGTTGGTAGTTGACAGCAGCTTTGTTAGCACTTCTATGATATTTTATTGGGAAATAAACTGGATGCAGAAATGGATATATTATTTTGATAAAAAATAGCTCATGCAGTTCTTACTCCTTTTATTAAAAAAATCTGAACACATTTTTGTATGGTATATATCTTAGGCCTAAGATGCAGACATTTGTGCTTGATTTTTGGGAGTCAACCACAAAAAAAAATTGAGTAGGTTAATTAGTTGGGATCATGCTTTAACCTGCATTCACATGAGAGGAATGACAGGAATCCTGAAGATTACAACTAGGGTCATGCAATGGATGAGTTCAATGTGGGATTTAGGATCTGGAAGGGACAGGACAGCTGTATCAACCACACTGAACTTTCATGGGTAAATGATGCTGACTACACTATTTAACACTATGGTCTGTCTCTTTCCTGTGCTACCTGTATCTTGTCATAAACATAGGTCCTGGTGCTGCAACTCACTTTCCAGGCAGCCCACTGTGTCTGTGTGGAATCCCACTGATTTCAGTATATTTCTGTGCAGGTACAGGGGTTTGCTTGTGCAATTGATTTTAGAATCAGGACCCTAGAATGTAAACTATGCAATTTTTTAATTCATATGTGTACAGCTCCTAGCACAATGGGGCCCTGATCTTTTATTATTGTTCTGAGATGCTATCATGATACAAATAAACAATAACATCAATAAGGGGAAATCAAGTTATTAGCACAGCTAATAACCTCCCCATAATATTCTTCCAAGTATGAAAATAATGATCATGAAGCTTTATAACCTTGAACATGACATGTTCTCTTCATTTTCTCTCTTGACCTCATTGTGCACTTCACAAAGGCTGACATCAGCTTCATTGAGAGTTTGGGGTAGGGTGGGGAATTCAAGAGCTGGACCCTCTCCAGGTGTTTTGTAAAATGGATGTAATAAACCCTGCAGTAGATAGCATCATGACAGGTCATTAAACCCAAGCAGCTCTATCTCTACTAAATCGCTCTGAAATAGATGTGTCTGGGACTGACACTGCTCTTCAAAGGGAAAGGCATTTCAAAAATAAACATTTTAGTTTTCTATTCAGAGCCAAGTTCAGAAAAGAAGAAGAGACGAAAAACCGTAGGAGAAAGACGAAGAAGAAAAAAAGCTGGTTTCTTTTTGATTACCAGCTTCAGCCCAAACCATGTCAATTTCAAAGATTCCCCCTTAGCAGTGCAGGAGCACCTCAGGTTTAAAGGGCCAGTTTGCCACTAGTTGCTGCAGGCTTTCCTTTTTAAGCTTTATAGGCTCAAGACCACTAGTGTTGTTTTAATATTCCTTTTAAATTAAGAACAAAGACAGCAATTTTTTTCTGTATAAAAAGGAACTATTTTAAGTAGTTAATCTGTTGTGCAAAAACACAGTACATGACATCTGGTGTTTGGCTGCTGAAATCACCAGGCCTTCTAGCTCTTGTCCCAGGAAGAACCCAAGCTCGTGCTTTTAACTCACTTTAGCCACTTTAATACACAAAATGAAAAAAATTACAATTTAAAAGGATACAGTCAAGCTATTGTTTCATGCAAAATAGTTGTTCACCCTTCTTGCAATTTAGAAATAAACCATTGAAAATTAAAACTGAAATCTGTTGTTTTCTCCATCCATTGCTCATTGATTTGTTATTATACGATTGCCGGTGACCTGCTGTCATTGATCTATCTATCTATCCATCTCAGGGATCAGTAACCTTTGGCATGCGGCCCGTCAGGGAAATCCGCTGGGGAGCCAGGATGGTTTGTTTACCTGCAGCATCCTCAGGTTGAGCCAATCACAGCTCCAACTGGCTGCGGTTTGCCGTTTCAGGCCAATGGGCGCTGCAGGAAGCAGCGCGGGCTGAGGGATGTGCTGGCCGCCGCTTCCCACAGCGCCCATTGGCCTGGAACAGCGAACCGCGGCCAGTGGGAGGTGCGATTGGCTGAACCTGTGGACTCTGCAAGTAAACAAACCGTCCCAGTCCACCAGCAGAGTTCCCTGATGGGCCGTGTGCCAAAGGTTGCTGATCCCAGATATAGATAAAGTTGAAGTATTTGTTTTGAAAACAATATACACCATATTATGTGAACTTTTCAAATGGATATGGGATCAAGAAATTAATCTAAATTCAGGGCCTCCTAAGTTTGATGGTATCATCTAAGGTTGCCTTAGTATCCTTGATTCAGTCCTTGATACTGACATGTTTGAGGACAGTATGTTTAGTAATAATCATGCAGATGCAGACCCAGTGTAATATCGAGAGAGCTGAGCAAATAATTCACAGTGAATAATTTACTGAAGCCTTATTTTCTGCTTGTGGAGTGTCAATGAGCAGATTGTGATTTCCTGGAATTTTATTTGTTGTGTTCAAATTAACACAACATATTTTATTTTACATGTCATTTTATTTTCAATGTATGGATTAATAGGAAATAGTTCACTAAAGTGTATCTTATTCAAAATTAGAGCACTGTTCCATAGCTTCCATTGGGCACATAAGTCACATGGTATTGTATCTGATTCTTGGCTAGATCAGTGTAATATCTGTAACTGAGAGGTGGACCTTTGAATCGTTCAGGGAGAGATAGCTAATGTGCAGGATTAGGGAATTTTAGAAAAATGTACCCCTTTTTCTCTTCAGGCAACCCATACATACCATTCTTTGAAAAAAGAGACAATAGAAAGATTTGCTACATTGGTGCAGAGTTTAAATTTAGTGTTCTCTGTCACTTTCATACTTTATAATTGTCTATTCCTAGCCTTGTTTGGCCCATTAAATGTCTCTGTGCCAGAGTCCTGCCAAGGGATGCGGTAACATTATTCCCCTAATGTGTCAAGCAGTTGGCATCCCAGCCATATAAAATATAGCAGGTGCATTATTGCATTCACTGGCCAGCAATTTGATTCATATCAGTCTCTGAAACAATGTAATTATGTTGGTTTGTAGTTGTGTAGGGTGTAATCATCAGATCCTTGTTTTGCTTGTGTAATTGCTTCTATTGCAGGGCTTGGGTTGTGAGAACCTTGACCAACTACTATTTCCAGAAGTGTTCCTTCCATATAATAGCAGGCAAGCTTCAAATTTGCTTTGTTGTGGCTAGATTTATCATTTGAGATTTTCTATCATTTAGACAATTGAGAGTCATAGCTTCACCTCCCCAACGAATATGAAACAGAGTCCCATAGAATTTAAAGAAGGTTCTAAAAAAGAATTACTCTAGAAATCTATAGGATTGAAGATTATTTCTCTAAAGTAGAATTCTAAGGGTAGGTTTTAAAAACAATCCATAGAAAGGGAATCTATAGGCCAGGTTGTTAGACTATGACAGTGGGCATGATGATATGAAAAAACATCCAAAGAAAAAAAAATCAAGCAATGTTTAAGTTATTGAGATGTACAGCCCAAATGTGCCTAGACTTAAGAGAATGTTAAAACAAAGAGATTCTCTTTTTTTCCATTCCACTTATTAAATTATAGATAAATGCTTTTGCTGTCAGTGCAGCATCAATGGAAGATATTGGCAAATCAGTGAGACAGTGCCAGCATATGTGACCCTTGACATGACAAAGCTTTGAAATAAAACATACAAAGAATATTTTCACATAACTATACTGTTAGCTCTGTGTAAAGAAATTAAAATGGGTGGTAGTTAGTGTCCAGCTGTCTGAAATACCAAGTTCTACCTAGTCCAGAAACATAAGAAAAATCACAATATAAAGTTTATTTATCTCCTGTTAAGTTTTTGGAATCGTAGCAGCATGTTCTAAATGATGTACGAAGTATAAAATACTGACCCACCCAAGCAGAAAATATAGAGAGGGCTTTACAATTACTTTGGTGCAATATTGGCTGTGCTATTTACCTCAGAATTGACACAAACACTCCAAACAAAATAAGCACCAGCAATTTATCAGTGAAAAAGATAAAAAAAAATCCATATATAATAGTCCTTAAATTGGGGTGTGTAGAGATATGTTTGTGGAAGATTAGAGATGCTCCCTCGTAAGGGACAGTGATATGAATATAGGACTTTAGAAATGTGCCCTGGTGTTGAGAATATAGCATAGCTGTGTTCAGCAATTTACCACAGAAGTTCTCTAGTTTGTTTTATTAAAAGTTTTATTCCTTTCTCATTGACTGGTTTCTTGTTCAATGAACTCCAAGAGCATTACAAGGTGGTTGTGATGTGTTTCTTTTTATTCCCTCTCCCTTCATTTTTCCTGCCATATTTTACTCTTTCCCTCCCCCCACCCCTCACCCCGCCAAATATGACAGAGAGAGAGAGAGAGAGATTAAAAAAAACCTAATTTACAATAGGAAAAAAAAGGAGGTAAATTTCCAAAAGTGAACTTTAAAATTACATCCTCAACTTTGGAGGCCATGATTCTCCACAGCAACAATAGTATCATTAAATGTTTAAAAATCCTACTGGTGTTTCAGCATGATCTCTCTGAGGGGAGGGATAGCCATGGGGTTAAAGCACAGGAATGAGAGTTACATGATGGGGGATCTATTTCCAGCTTCGTCACAGATTTTCTGTGTGAACTGGAGCAAGTCACTTATTCACTCAGGGCCCAATTCCATGAGATAGGGAGTGTCTCTTAAGAGGCACTTTAGGAGAAACCCTGTGAGCACATCACAGTTCAGGGCTCTCAGTTTGCTCAGTAACATCCACCTGTTAATGTGTTGTGAGGTTATAGATTGTTTTAAGGATCATGGATAGTAAATGCAGTAGAAATGCTTTTTAATTTTAAATTTTAATTTTTTAAAAAATATATAATTCATGAACAACTATTCATTTTTCTTTTGGTTTTTAACTTCACATTTTAGAAAAAGAAGTTGCCTGTTCATCAGAAAGAAAGAAAGAAAGAAAGAAAGAAAGAAAGAAAGAAAGAAAGAAAGAAAGAAAGAAAGAAAGAAAAATCTACCTGGCAGGAAGTCTTAGAAAAATCCATATGACATGGATCAGGTAGCTGAGTTTGAGTTAATTAGAAAACTTTACAGTCTTCTTTCTGTTAGTCCTTCCATACCTATTTAGGCAGATGGTCCAGTTTCCCAAATGTCATGAAAAAGATACCCAACCACCTAGTGTCCTGTAAGTAGAGGGTAGGAGTGTAGAGTAAGAGAATAAGTAGAATAGGGAGTTAAATGTTGCAGGTTCCTAACACATTTTTATGCACCTTATTACCTTTAGAAAAACAAACGAGCAAAAAAACCCTGAGGGAAGTTGAGGATGCTCAGTGCATTGCTGGATTGGGTTTTAAGAAGAGATGGCAGGAAAATGTGCTTCTTCTTTCACTCCCCCCTGGAAAATTTAGCTAAAAGACAAAAACAAAATAAAAACCACCTTTTTATCATTTTTTTCTATGGAATACTTAGTCTTTTCAGTGACAATAATATAAAAAAAATTCTGAAAACTAACATAGGTGGATTCAGAAATCCTGCTGTGGTGCTTCATGAAAGTTGCAGTTTGGGTGCCTCGTGCTTTCATTCTCCATTGGAGGCTAGAGCCTGTTGGATTGTGTCTCCCATGACACACAATCTTGGTGAAGAGACACAGGGCATCCTAAGAGATGAAGTCTGGCCATATTCAAATTAATGAATGATGAAAAATAGAAGTTTTCCAAAGGAAGGAGACACTTTTTGTGAAAAAATCATGTTATCAAAATCTCCACTGAAAAACAGTTTTGACGGAAAATTGTCAGCCAGCCTTGGTTCTAACATGAATGTTGTGACAGTGAAAAAAACTTTAATGACAACCCTAGAGACTGAGGTTCAGTATTCACACAACAGATTCCACACGGACTATAGAAATGCAAGCTGTATTCACTGCTCCACCAATATACCTCACCTCTGACAGTCTTGGGGAACTACTGCTAGATGTATAAAGCAGAGCCACCTTCACCTCTATTCAGCCTTTGACCTCTCTGCTGAGATTGCCAATACGGGTGCCAGCTCGCACTAGTTGTGAATCTGACTTATGGACACCTGTTTACAGAACAATAGGATCTGGAAAATGGAAGATCTATTAGTTTGTTTCAGCCCATCTCTCTTCCACTGGAAAATGTGTTGTACTTTTCCTAGTGATTTACCAATCTAGTTGTAATTGTGTCAAGAAATGGAATTTCCATTTCTCTTCTTGGGAGAATATTCACCAGTCTACTACATTTCACTGTTAGGAAGTTTTTCCTGATATTCAGCCTAAATCTACCTTGTCTTGGTTTTCCCCTAATTACTCCTACTTATGCGGCCTTTTATAACAAATGCTTCTGTTCTTCTTTTTATAAGCACCAGCTAGATTATATGAGTTAGACAATGGCTAACTTTGTTCTCCTTTGATACCTAGCGTAAAGACCCACACAAACAACACCAAGTGGTCATCATATGATGATAAGTTTCACTCACTAACAAATTAGGCTGGATCTGAACTGGTGCTTAACAGGTGACTTCAGTGGGACTTAAGAGTGTTGTTAACATTAAGCACATGGTTAAAGTGTTTTCTTGAATTGAGGCCTATGGCCATGGCAAGTTTTAAGTCAACCCTTTAATTCTTGCTTCATTATTTTCTTGTGCTGACTTTTTTTTTAAATTGTGTTTGTGTGTGAGTAAACCTTTCCATTGGCATAGCATTGGGTTGGAAAGAAAGGCAATATCTTTTAAGAGCTGAAGAGAGACCCTTAACAATATTTTAATCTTTTTTGTATTGAATAAAACTGACAGCTCCCCAGGCAAGGCTGAATTCTACAATACAATACAGTAGCTCCACAGCATGGGTTTCTAGAGATTATAGTATATTCATGCATTCAGGGGAAAGTGGATAAAATAAAATATTGCTTCCAGCTCAAAAACAAACAAAAGGGATTTTTGAAATTTTGCTAGAGAAACATGCTCCATGGCAGTGTATTTAAAAAGCTTGAGTTATTATGCCAAGGTTGTCCTTGTAGGGCCTGAATAATTGAGGCATTTGCCGCAGCTATTATATTGTGTATAAAGAAGACTTGAGAACCACAGAATCATGGAAAATATTAATTTCCTTTTAGTTCTCCCTTAACCAGGGCTGGATTTAGGGGTGGGCGAACCAGGCAATGGCTTAGGGTGCCAGGCTTGGCGGTCTGTGTGTGTGTGTGTGTGTGCCAGGTTCGGGGTGGTGTTTTTGCTGTTAGTAACAAAAGGGAAAATAGAACGTTTGAAGAAAAAATGTGTCTGGTGTTCTCTCTGTGTGTATTCATTTTTCACTAACTTTTTAGAATGTTCTGGACCTTTGTAGAATCTCGTGGAACCTTCCAGACTTTCTGAGAACTACATTTTCCCTCAAACCTACTAGAATGTTGTCAGCCATGCCCTTGTAGGCATATAAGGGGCGGGGTGTCACCAGTCAGCTAGTGAGATATAAGAACGAACTGAAATGAAGTGACAGCTCAGCTGTGATATTGTGAACCTTGTTTTATTGTCTGTGAAAGTGTATTTATGTTTTAAGACTTGAAGAGTAACTATTAAAGAACATATTTAATGAGATGCCAAAGTTATCTATTGAGCCCCTGTCTATGCAACAATATAAAAGTAATGTTTGATGACTATCTAAGACTGAGGAACATAGACTTTTGCTTTCCCTAATACTTTGTGTTTTCAATACAAATGCAATAAAAATAAGGTATTCAGAAGTTTAACAAATGGGGAGAGGTGCCGAAGATGCTTCTCGCTTGGGGAGCCATTTGGTCTAGGGCTGGTCCTGCCCTTAACATTCAGTGGTCCTGATTCTCCATTCTGTTAAACTGCTGCTATGCCAGTGTAACTCCTATGAAATAAATTGAACTGTGTCCGCATAGAAAGGATGCAATGACGTAGAGAGTCAGACCCAGTGTTCTCAAGACCTTTAGGGCTTGATCTTGCACCATGGAAGTCAATGAAAGCTTCATCATTAACTTCAATGGGCGCAAGCTCAAGCAGTTAGGCTTCAACTATGGTAGCCTATTTTCCATCTCTTAGACAACCACCTCAGGGAGTAGGGAGCCTCCTGGAGACTTGGTACTGATAAATGTGGAGGGAGAATGAAGCAGAGACATGAAGGGTCCCTGCAGTTTTGCATTACACAGGAGGGTGACATAAGCTTTGAGAGACTGCTCAAGCTACCAGAACCAATTAAAAATCTCAGGGATTTCAGATGTGCTGTGACTGTAGGTGCCATAACTGTGAAATTAGGGATGAGTCCTTTACAAACAGACCACGAAGGTAACAGTTCTTTAGCCCAACTTTTGCAGGGATTCACTTAAAATAGAGCATATGTGTCACAAGTGAGCCTTGGGCAATCAGGGCCAGTGTCAAAGTCAGAGACCCTAGGGTGGGATTCAAATGCCAGAGTCAGGGGTCAAGGCCAGAGTCTGAGTTCAGCTACCAAAGCTGAAGAAGACCTGGTGCCAAATGGGGAGGCAGAGTTCAATTACCAAAGCCTGAGATTGGCATTGGAGTTGGGATTCACAGGCAGAAACAAAGAGTCCAAGTCAGGGTGTGAGCTGAGAGGCAGATCCATCACTACAGCTGGCTGGTAAGCCCGCCTAATTGCACAGCCACTTTCTGGAACTTCTTTTTGACTTAAACAGGGTGCCTGGGCCAATCAGAGGCCATAAGGGAAGCTGTCAGTCTGGCCTTCAGAGGTGGTATTTCCTCTGATGCTTAATCTCTGCAGGATCTATGTGATAATGCATATAGCTTTTCATGGCTGCCAGGTAGTGGTGTGGCAACATCCTGCAGACCTGGGGTCTATTCCTTGCAGAACCTTACAATCTCTTGCTTTTTGAAGATATATATTTTAATGACTTTTTTTTTTGGTTTCAGGTACCAGAGAGAAACCCAGTTGAAAGATGGGAAGGGTGTGAGCTGAAAAAATATCTCAGGCTTTTCAATATTTCATTGTAGGCTGTTATGAAGGTGGTGAGAGTCATGCAGAGGAAATGGGGGCTCCCTGGAGGGTTAGTGATGTTCAGAGCAGATGGGGGAGGAGGGATGAGAGAACAGAAACAGATGGGAGGGGGAAGAGAGACCAGAAAGGGAGCAGATGGGGGGCGGGGGGGGAGGAGAGAGAAACAGTAGGATTAATTTTTGTTGAAGACAAATATGAATTTAATTTGTAATTATCCATTTAGAAATTAGACATTGTAGGATACTCAGCTTTCATCTAGTGTAATAAACCACCAATAGCACCTTTAAGAAAAGGCATGACAAAATATTACTGTTGTCACCAGGATCGAGAGTTTGGGAGCAGGAGGGCAGTCTAGGAGAGCATCTCTGCCATAAGATTTTGTCCCTACTATATAAAAAAAAGGTATGAGAGCCCCCTACCAAGTAGTATTCAACTAGATGTGGTTAGTAACATATCACCAGTAGACATGGAGACATCAGAGTATTCAGAACTGGAGATAATGGAAAGAAAAAGAGAGAAGCTCCGTAAGTGGACAATGAATATGGTGTTGCATTTTGTCAGTTAGTGAGGACGGCTACGTAAAAATTTGAGACAAAGCAATGTGATAGCTGTACCAGCCCATTCTTAATGAGAGAAATAAAAAACACAATTAATGTCCATATGTGGGGCATTTTTGTTTATACCAAACCATTCCATATTTTCTAGCTAATTCAGTATTTTAAAGTTACATTTCACTGCCATGCTTCCTGGCAGCAGGGTGTATAGGTTGAAGAGGAGTCTGACTGAGAATTCCACCGCTGAAAATTAATTAGTGAGTTGGCAAGCTGTCAGCTACACTTTTGTCTGTTTGCTTTTTTGTATAGAAATGAATGAGAATATATTCCAGAGGTGTCTGAGTACAATTAAGTATCTTGCGCTCTAAAATAAATATTTTATATTAGTGCACACTTTTAGGAATAGATCAGAATTTATTTGCTGATGTTATTTTCCACTGGTGTCCTGTAAATGCAAATTTGTAGAAAGGAAGGAGAAAGACGTGTAGTATAAATGCATTTGGTTCATGAAATTTAATGGGCCAGATTCTGATCTCATTCACACTTGTGTAAAACTAGAATAATTCTGAATCAATAGAGCTGCTCAAGATGCATAAAGGTGTAACTGAGATCAGATTTTGGCCCAATGTAATTAGCTCTAATTTGGTACTTGGTTATGCAGTGGTAGAGTCTGTAAAATGAGTCAAAGGGGGTGTTATGCTGTTTTTGTACACAAAGCTGAAGATGAGGCATTCCACATATATCTAGGAGGTACTATGGCACCCACTCTGGAATAGTAATTGCTCATGGCCATGTTGGCAGAAAATTGTGAGGGATACATGCAGCAAACAGGCATTTCCTGGCTCTTGACCCCTATGACACCAATAATTAATTACTGTATTACTCATTTTTGGTGCCATCTTGCATTGCAAACACATCATATTTGTTCTTTCTTGCCACTTTTCCACTGATGTATCAATTTCCATTTCTCCTAGAAGAATCTTACAGTGTTCTGTTCTGCCATTTTTCTGCTCATGGGAAGAAGTTGGTTTCTTTAAAATAACAAATTAAGATCTTAAAAATGGTTCATCTTACTATCGTTATTCTTTTTAGTATGATAAATACATGATTTAACCACTGTGGCAAAACTGGAAATATTCCTTTTTAGCATTCATTGAAGTTACTAAAATGCATAGGGCACCACGTGTGCATGTCTGGACATGCAGGCTGCACCATTCTTTAGGACAGTGCAGCCTACTCATCCTGTTATGCCCAGCCTGAATTGTGGGCCAGTATACAAAAGCTAGGGTGACCAGACGTTCCATTTTTAAAGGCACAGTGCCATATTTAAGCTCCCCTGCAGGTGTCCCGACTTTTTCTTAAAAATGGGGAAATTGTCCCGTATGTCTCCCCCTCATCAGTACTGGTGGGTCCTACAGCTGGCTGGATCCCTGCTCGTCAGTCACCCGCCCACCAGCGGTGAGTGGGGGGGTCAGCTGGCCGTTAATGCAGGTGCATGTGCAAGGCTGGTGGGAGGGTGAAGATGCAGCGTGCCAGGCAGGTGCTCCCCTGCTGGTCCATTAGCACAGTCCCTGCTGCGTGCTGGCTCTTGGCCAGCAGGGCCCCTCCCCGCATCCCATTGCTGGCTAGCACTGGCTGTGAGCTGCGGTGATTGGTGAGTATGGGCAGGCACCAGGTGGCAGCCAGTTACGTGTCACCTGTGCTGCCCACCCATCAGCCCTCTACGTGTTCCCCCCTCTTACTGTCCTCTCCCTGATTTGACCCTTTGCCCCACCCCCCTAACCCCACTGCTTCTCCATATTCCCTCCAGCAGGGTGCGTCCTGCTCCCAGTGCTGTGCAGAGAACCAGCCCCTGGTTGGGGTGCTCACCAATAGCCTGGCCAGCAAGCTCCTTCCTTCCTCCACTGCCTCTGGCTGGGCCGGCACCCAGGAAAGCCCAAGACCCTCTGGCCAGGAGAAGCTGAGCTCTGCATGTGCCAAAGTCCCTCACGGCGCTGGGGAAGCCTCTCCACCCCTCTGCTAAGCTCTGGAGTGGCGGGGCAAGAGAAGCAATTTCCAGCCTGTCCAACCTGCAGACTCCACAGCAGCCCCTGGGGCAGGGGCTTAGCACCTTCCTCACCTGCATCCCCAAAGCACCCTCATCTGCTGAGCCACCTCTATGTCCTGGTTCGCGGAAGCCCTGCAGTCAGGTTCTCTAGGCCCTGGTGCACAATGCAGCCTTAGAGCTTAACCCCTTCCTCTGCCTGCGCAGTAGCCAGAGGACAGGAGGGGCTGGGTTATGTTGGTGGCCAGCAGCAGCCTGGAGGTGTTAGCTGCCTTTCGACACTGTGTGGGCAGGAAGGAACAAAGTGCTTCCAGCCATGGGGGTGGGGGACTGTTTCTCTTCCCCCGCCCCCATGGCTGGAAGCAGCTCCTGTTCCTTCCCTCCTGCACAGTGCCAAAAGGCTGCTGCTGGCCACATTCTGGCATGAACCCTGGCAGAAATCTGTGGAGGGGGAGCATGTGACCCCGCGTGTGACCCTGCCCCCAACATGTTGTCTTGGGAAGAAGCAGTGTCAGGTACCAGGAGAGGCAGGTCCATCCCAAGGGCCCAGCAAGGCATGGAGGGCGAAGAACACCAGAAAGGGAAGGTTCGGTCAGTAGGTTACACCCCCTGTGTGAGAGAGGTGTACAAGAGTGTGTGTGTGTCATCCCTCCCCGTGTGAACCCTAAAGCCTTAAAGATAAGAAGGTAAATAAAAAGAATCCAACTACTCAGTATTTCTTTTTAAAAGGGGCTCAGTCAACTTGATGTTAATTTGAATGTTTGTACGATTGCTTGCTGTTAAACTTGCTTGAATACGAGTAATTTTACCAGGTGTCCTGTATTCAGCACAGGGAAATATGGTCACCCTAACAAAAGCTGAAGTCCTGGCACTGCTTCCATCTATCACTTCCCCTCCCACTCCCTCTTAGATGTCAAGTGCATCCCAGAGGTGCCCAGTGGGACCAGTCACTATACTCCGCTGTGTGCATGGATTATGATTGTCTCTGGTCCTTGCAAAAGGGAAAACTCTTTTGTGCTGTCCTTACTGTACATTTGTGCTAGTGCCATGGACAATCTGCCCCTTTACTAGCCAATAGGTTTTATTTGAAAGATGTAAATTAGTTGGGATATGAATGATTCCCAGAAATTCTTAAATAATCTATGAAGGAATTGGGCCAAATTCATACCTGGCCCACTAATTCTGCAGCATTGTTCAGTGAAAGCCCACTATTCTCCAGACTACTGAACCTCTAAACCATGAAGTTCTGTCATGTCAGTGTAGGCCAGCTGGTACTTAATTGTCCCTCTTCTATATATGTGTGTATTCCAGCTCATGCACTGGTACAAAATCTCTTTATGGCAAATTGGTTTAAGGACTGTCCAACTCAAACCCTCATAATCCATCAGCATAAACCAAAGCATTTATATCCTGTCTATCACAGAACAGTACTGTGGCAGTCATAACTTCCAAGCTTTAGAATACATCAACACATAAATTAGTTAGGTTTCATAAGCATGCTTTATGAGCGTGTAATTCATAACAGTAAATTTCTAACAGCTTTGTATTAAATATGAAGATATAAGCCATTGGAGCTCCACATCAACCCTCAAAATCCTGTCAATCTTTTTCTATTTGAGAGTAGGAAGTGGAAGCATTTTATATAAATGTGAATTGCTTTATTTTGTTTTGACGTTTTCTTTTTTTACCAAATGTTGCCCATTGAGATAACTGTTGGTTAAAAACAACAGGCAGAGAGCTGCCTAGGCTAGCCTCAAAATACAAGCATCTAAGGACCGGATCCAAAGCCCACTGGAATAAAGAGACAGACTACAGCTAACTTCATTGATTTTTGGATCTGGCCCTGCATAAAATGGAGAAATCTATATCAGTTTTAAGTCTTATTTCTTTTGAAGGGCACCCTGGTTACGGGGGCAAAGAAGGGACTTTCCAGCAGGTTCCTAGATCCAGCCCCTCTCAAGATACAAGCTGTGACAAATTTTCATCCGGGAGTGATCTGTTATTAGGGACATTTCACTGGAGGCCTTACAACCACTAATCTCATGATGAAAAGGCCACATAAAAAGACATGAAAACTGTCACTCAGAAGGCATGAAATGCAGAGCCTAGCTGAGCTATTGAAACGAAAAGCATCACATGCTCATTCTGAATTACACCTGCAAAGGTATGGATACACTTAGCCTGCTCAGTTGCTTGTGCTGGTGTCTGTTACCCAACTGCTGTCCGATTTCATCCTCCTTGATCAGTAAGTCAGCTGAAGCCACCAGGCCTTTCCCTCACTTGCAGAGATACTGTGCCACTCCACCACAGTATCTCCATGTTTGATGCCACAGCATTGTCTGGTGCTAGATCATTACTCCTCGAACTGATGCCCAGTGGAAGTCTCTTCTAGGACTGATGCCATGCAATTTATAACTCCACGCTGATCCAGCAGATAGGTAGGTGGTATGAATTGCATGAAGGGGGTTATTTACAAACATTGTAACTGTCTGTCCACGCTAGCCAAGGAAAGCTGTGTGAAAGTGATCAACATAGTTTGTTACATTTCATCTCCAAGGTTTCCCCTATTTCATTTTAGAGGTTTTTCCTCCCCCAGACATCTGGCATTTCCATGAAATATCATGGAAATGGTTATTTTTTCTCTTCCAAACATGAAGGAACATGGAAATAAAAAAAACTTTTACTCAAAATTCAATGCTCACAGCAATTCAAGTGGAATCAGGTGTTGTATAGAGACTGCTGAATTTTTATTTTTCTGTCCAGAGAGAAGACAGGCAAGAGAATAGGAAAGAGAAAAAAAAGAGAGATGTAAATGTTACTGAGTTCTGACATTACTGGTCCCCTTCTCCCGGTTCATTTTTTTTCCTCCACGCTGCTCCGGAGGGTGCTCCCATACGCATAGCCAGTGGTCTGATCATTGCTCCTTGTGTGTTGAGGCACATTATTTGTATCACTCAGTTTCTCCAAGTCAACAAACGGAAGAGAGCCTAATGCCAGCATTTTTGCCATCTTTGCATTAAGCAAGAGGAGACAAAGGTATATATGTATATGAGGTAGCTTTGGTCAGGCAGACAGAAGGATACAGAGATCAGCATCACTCAGTACAATACACCAGCAGCAAAACTCCTGGAAGAGCTGCATGCACAGAGCAGCCTATGTATAAACCATTTTGTTCCCCAACAGGATCCCACAGAGTTCTCAAAGCCTCCCTGATTCTTTTGATTGCACACTGACCACAGCTAATTACAGGAGAGATGATGATGGTGCATAGAAAGTATAGTAAAATATTAAATTAATAAAGGGGCCTAAACAGAATCAGATAGAACTTCTAAGCTGGTCACCAACCACAATCTCTTCACTGATGTAAATACGTATCCAAATCATTAGAGAGCACTGACTCCAAGAATATATGGTGTGGGCAGCTTATTGTTCACATTTTGTACAACAACTTGCCACAGTTTTCCCCTGCTCACTTGTGAATAAAAAACTAATAACCACCCTCACCATGTCCTTACTGCACATCAGCAAGCAAGCACCACTATGGAACAGGCTCTCCTAGCTGCTCCCAGGAAAGGAACGGGTTTGCACTCAGTCACTGTCTGAGTCTGATGTGAGACGAGCTAACTGGAAGAAGAGGCAGGCAGCACAAATTGATCCTAAATCACTGAAAACAACATTGAGTCTTGATAACTGAGTCTTGATAGCTTGAACTAGACAGCCTGAATTGAGCCATAAAATAATTCTTTCAAGTGGTGTTTTTGTTCCTCTTTCCAAAAAGCATCAGAAAGATACTATCAGAAGAGTAGGGACTATAGCTTCAGTCTTATTCTTAGCATCTGGGCAACATGCCTCAAGTGGCATGTGACCAGGGTTCATCACCGAATTTGGCCCACTGGTTTGATCAGTAACTTCCCCAGTTTGGGCTGGGTACTGACGGGGAGTGCTAATCCATGTGACAAAAGTTTTTACCAAACAATCCCAGCAGTCCATAATTGAATTTTCAGAATTTGACTTAAAATTTTCAAGTTTTAAGCTACTAGTGGTTTTGCCATTGACTTTAACTAACTTCATCATGGTGATTTTTTTTAAAAACAGCACATTTACGTTAATGCAAGTCTCAGCTCTCTCTATTAATTAATTACTGATGAAAGTCCAGTTGGAGTAATCAAGGAGAGAATTTTTGTAAAGGTAAATAATATTCCTTGCCAGAAAGAATTCTCACCCAGAACATCTATCTTTCAGCAAATCTATTTAGACAGGTTTACAGCAGGACATCTGAAGACACTGTCAATCAGCCGATGAATGCATACTGTTTGCAGGGATTTATTTTCTTGTCAGAAACAATAAATGTCTCCGAAAATAAAAAAGCTGCAATGAGGGAATTAAGAAAAGTGGCAATTAGTAGCCAAGAATACCTTTTTCAATAACCCTATACTATAAGAGACCGATGAGGAGTTTTAGATGTACTCTGCTGTTATACAAATGGAGAATAATGTATGTGAGGTGGTGCTCATTACTGTGAATTACCCCGCTACGCACAGGGTAACATATCTCATTGATGCTTGTGCTGTAAATTCTATCAAATGACTTAGAGTGTGAAATTTCTCCCACATAGTCTCTTTTTCCTTCTGTACACGTTTATGTATATGGGTTATATGGTTTTCCTCAGAAAAACATCTTGAAAGTAGAATATTTGAGCTGAAAAGTATATTCATATCATAAATTAAACACAAGTTCTTTTTGATCACTTATATGAGAGAAGTACATTTACATTTTCAAATGTGATTGTTTATTAAAGTAGTTTGTATAAAGAAATTACCAGAGCACCTTCCCTGCCTGATGGAACTCAACTTTTGTCTTAGAGTGACTACAGAACACTCATGAATGAATTTAAGGCTATGTCTACACTACAGTTTATGGCACCAGAACTTATGTCTCTCAAGGGTGTGAATAAACCACATAAGTTACACCAACATAAGCACTGGTGTGGACAGCACTATGTTGGCAGGAGGTGGTTTTATTATGCTGATGGAAGCCCTCTCTTCCATCGGCATAGTGCAGACACGCTGCAGCACTGTACGTGTAGATATGCCCTTAGTTTATTTTTATTATTTCTCACTACTGTGAACCTTAATTCCTTGAAAAGCTATAATTACTGGAAACATTTTTGATGACTATACTCAAGGCTTACAGTAAGTGAAAATCAGTATTTAGAAAATATAGATGAATGCAATTAACCAACTGAGATATGATGGAGAAATAGTATTTCTGCTGTTTGTCCTTTGCTGGTTTGTTTATAGTGACAGCTCTTTTATCCCTGTGTTTATTTTATATTCTATATGTAATAAGTAATTTTTCCTTAATGTAATCAGAGAAATCAATACATTGATGGTTGTTCTTTCTTTGATGTGGGTTCATAACTCCCATTACCATGTAGAATTGGAGGAGAGAATACAGACTATAATTAAACAAATTAACTGTTGTTGTTGTTGGATTTGCCTCTATTTCTTGTTTCTGAATTGTCTGTAAGATCACCATGATTATTCATGAATTTGTTCATTAATATTTCAGTGAATAGTTTTTATTGAGCACATTGTCTGTGTGTTTTCATGAAATGTTTGAGGTGAGTGCTTCTTTGAGGGTTCATTATTCTGTGATTGGACATTTAAGTTACCTGACATTTTTTCTGATCCTTAGTTAGATGATTTAGTTTGCTATTTATGTATTTAATTAGAAAATATTACCTTGTTTATAAATCCTTGCCCTGAAAATATCAAGCAAAAATAAGTCATCATCTCTGTCTATTTAACTAGGTGTTACAGTATTATACAGAATGAGCATTATTAGAACAGTTATGACATACTTTTCTAGTGATTTTATTAAATTGAGTGAAATCTCTGATTACATATTTATCAGACTGGGCATATTTATGTTAACATTCAAAAAAATTGAACAAGGGAGTGTACTTTGAATACTTCAAAAAAAGGTAAACAAATATCTAAGTATCTGTTTTTTCCCCTCTATTTTGCTGGGTATATAATTGGTGTGCTAATTTTTCCATAACAACAACCTCCCACATTTTTTTTGAACAATTCCTCTACATTTGGACTATTGTTCTTTTTCCAGTGAAATGCTATCAGTAGATAAACTGCTACTAAGCAGGTGAGAGATTAATTCTTCATTACCTTTTATGTGACCATTTCAATTAGGGAGCCCCAGGAGGAATATCGAAAGATCATTTGGTTATAAATGTCTGGCAATTTGTGATATTTGATTATGGATTTCAACCCAATAGTTTCTACTGACTGAGCATGCCCAACATATATACATAAAATTTCCACTTTCATTACACTTTCTCCAAAACTTATCCCCATTTAAATGCTCTCTGTATATTAACCTGACTGGTGAGGTACCACTGAAGCAGTATCTTAAAGACATGTTCTTATATTGTGCTAAAGTTTGAAGTTGCTGGTCCTCTTTTCCAGATCAAACCCCATTGCTCTGGGGTAATTTGTCTACCCACATCCTTTTCCTGGCATGTCATATGTCTAACTTCTTCATTAGAAAAGTTGTCTGCAAACACTGATATAAATTATAGTTTTTGTTTCCTTATTGATCAGAGGCCTTCACTTCCATTAAAATTATCTTCTTGTATAAAACAGATTTTCTAGAAAGCTGAGGAACATAACTTGAAAGCTGGGAGAGTGGGAGAGTTAAAGTTAGTTTTGATCTTTAAATAAATTAGAAAATTTTCTTTACTGAATAACTGGCCAACCACATGTATTCCATGACTCTTCCAGTCTTGAAAATCTCTGGTTTGTGACTTGGGTTAAGAACTGGATTACTGGCAAAGAAAATAAATGTCTCTCTTAGTTCTATCCCAATCCCATAGAGCAGCCTTTGCTAAAGAATGTTTATAAATATCCGGCGGGTGTCATTTTTTTATTAATCTGTGGTAGTTTAACAATTTTTACATTACCACAAATTTCTTGTTCAAGAAAGACCCAGTTCTTTGGCTGGCTTAAAGTGCCCCCCAATCCCTACTGCTTTGAGCTGTCTGGCTTGATAATACCAGAGAATATTTGGAAGAGCTAGTCCTCTCTGTTTAATGGGTCTCTACAAAGTATCTGTACTCACTCTTGGTCTTTTCTCATTCCATATAAATTCTAACATCCTTTATATTCCTGCTAGGGTTTTATCTGGGATGATCACGGAAAGATTTTGGAAGCAAGAAAGTTATCCTTGGCAAAATATTCATTTTGACCGTGGCTATTCTTCCTAACCAAGAAATTGCATACTTCCCTCAGCACTCCAGTTCTTTTTTCATTTGCTAAAGGAATGGTTTGACATTTAAATCACAGAGCTTCTCTAGGTTGTTTTGATTTGAATTCCCAGTTATCTTATAGAATTTGTTGCCCATTTGTACCTACATGTTTCCTTAAGTTATAACTTTTCAGAGTCTGGCAAATGTATAGCTAGCATTTTAGATTTGGCATAATTTACTCTAAATCCAGAAGCTTTTCTAAAGTCATGGATTTCTTTAGAAAACTAATTTAAAGAAATATTTGGTTTGTTTAAAAATATTACATCATCTGCATGTAAAGCTATTCTCTGATCAGTTCCTGCAATGTTCCTATCTTATGTGTAAAAGGATCTATGGCCAATGCAAAAAGAAAAGGAGACAATGGACATCCTTGCCTACAAGTGCAGTGCCTTAAGAAATCACAGGAAATTTGATGTATCAAAAAGAGCACACTTTAGAAAATGTGGGGTCTAGGAAATCTTAGGATCTTTAATCTTCTCCTGGCTTCCTTTGCACAAGAAAGACCATTATGCTCAGCATATGTGAACACCACTTTTAAAGCTAGATAGCCACTTAACTAAGGGAGAGAGAAAGCTGAAAGTACAGATTCATTGGCTATCAGCCTTTACATTAAATGTTCTTACTGCGGCTCCATGGTTCGTCCCTTAAAGGGCCTGTGGAGCCAGGGAACAGCAAACTGTGGCCTAAGGAGAAGCCCAGCAGACAGATATTGGGAATCAGCAGATCCAGCTAAGCATTCGCAAATGATTAGCTCTGATTCCCATACGGAAGATATAAGTGGGGAGCAGCTATGTAAGGAAAGGAGGGCCGGGAGAGACAAATACTTCCCTAGCAGCAGAAAGCTGCAAAAGGGCATGGAGTTCCTGTGGTTCCCCCGAGGCTCAAGGAGGGCTATGAACTTTGAGCTACCGGGGTGTAGAGGACCCTGCAGTAGCAGTCCGGGTCAAAGCTATAACTTGTTAATTTTAAATTTGGGAGGGCAGAGGGGGTTGTGTGGCCCAAGAATAAAATAGCTTGCATAGATGGCTAAAACAGAGCTGGGCATGACTGTTTGGTTCCCAAGCTGGTGGGCAGACCAACCACGTGGAAGAGAATATGGTCAATGCTGGCTGCTGCCCAGGAAAAGCATGGATCCTGGAGCCCTATTGAAATGGATGAGAGAACCACAGGAGCTACAATGTCAGCAGCTGCAGCAAATTCTGACCCAGCGGCAGCTCCAGCAGCAGCAGTTACTCCAGCAACTTCAGCTATAACATCAATAGTTCCAGCAAAAGGAGCAGGAGCAACATCAGCAGTTTATGCTTCACTTGTTAACCTCAGAGAATTGGAGTCCAAAGACGCAGCCATGATTACCTGTGGGGGAAGGAGGAGTCCTCACCAAAATGTGGCCGGAAGATGACCTTTAAGTCTTCCTAGAGACTTTTGAGTGGGTTTCCAGGATGCACCAGTGGCTCCAGGAGGAATGGACCCTTAAGATCACACCCTACCTAACAGAAGAGGCCCAGGCAGCATATTTTGCCTTGGGAGTAACTTAGTGAGGCTATTTATCATTGGCAATTCTGACCTAAACCATTCGCTCTAGATTCTTGGCCAAAGGCTGTAGCTCAGTGAATCCTGGATTTTTGTTCTTGTTGGCTGAAACCAGGCATTCATTCTCCAGCAGAAACTGTGGAATTGGGGACGTTGGAACATTTTTGCCAAATTCTCCTGTTGGGACTCAAGGGGTGGGTCTGCTGCCACCAGGTGACTGACCTAGAGGAGGTGGAGAGAGACTGGGTTTAAAATGTCTCCTTGCCAGGGAGAACAGGCGATGGGCACAGCACTCTCTGGAACAATAATATACTAGAAATGCCTACCTCCAGGCTTACCAACTGCTGCCCCCAGAAGAATGGCTGCTGGCAAGTGGCAAGGGCATTTTGAGATTCTCAGATGTATAGGGGAAAGTAGTCTAAGAGGTTTGACTGGTGAGCAAAAGACAGGGATCCCAGCTATATTATGTCAACCTATTGAAGTCCTGCAGGGCCCAGGAGGTGTGTCTGGCCTCTGTCCAAAGCCAAAGGCTGAATTGGATCCCTGGGGATGGGGATGTCAGACACCAAGGTCATGCACAGATACATTCTTTTTTAGGAGATGTGAGGACCTAGGTCTGTTATAGGAGGAGTGTAGCGGGGTGGCTACCCGCTCCTGCCCTTCGGGGCTTAAAACAGCCCAGGAGAGGGCTGTAGCTGGGGCAAGAAGCCTGGGCTGATTGGGAGAAAGCAGGCACAGCTGTGGCCAGGTCCCAATCAGGCCCAGCTGGCCCCTATAAGAGGCAGTGAGCCAGGAGCCCAGACGGTCTCCCTCTGCTTGTAGAGGGAGAAGAGCCTGGCTGCAGGGAGCGAGACAAGGTACCTAGAGTGGAGCAGGGCTGGGGAAAGGCAGAGGAGCTGGGGAGCTCCTACCTGGGAAGCCCCAGGTTGCGGCCTAGGCTATGGCTACACTTGCACTTCAAAGCGCTTTGAAGCGCTAAGTGTAGTCAAAGCGCCAGCACTGGGAGAGAGCTCTCCCAGCGCTGTCCATACTCCACCTCCCTGTGGGGAATAACGTACAGCGCTGGGAGCCGCGTTCCCAGCGCTGGGGCTTTGACCACACTGGCGCTTTGCAGCGCTGCAATTTGCAGCGCTGGAGAGGGTGTGTTTTCATACCCTGCTGCAGCGCTGCAAATTTGCAAGTGTAGCCATGGCCCTAGTTAGGCTAAGAGGTACTGGGGGTTGCAGGGGGCAGCCCAGGGGTAGGCAAAGGCAGCAGGTCCAAATCCCTTTGCTGATGATGAGTGGCTTATACTGCAGTCTTCCCTGGTGAACAGGGGCTAGATGGAGACTGGGCAGTAGCCAATACTGAGGCAAAGTGGGGATAGTGGGATGGGGGTTCCCCTGGGAGGGGGGAGACCCAGTTAAAAGGGCACTGGGGTCCTGGGAGGGACACGGGAGCCAGCAGAGGACAGGCGGATCACTGGCCTGCAGAGGGTGCTCCTGGCTGGAAGTGAGCTAATTCCCAGGATGACCAGCAGGAGGCCCCGCAGGGGTGAGTCTGACCCGTCTGCAAGGAGCATCAGCAGAGAAACAGTTCCCTGAGAAGCAACAGAAGACTGCAACAGATTGGGAAGGTCCTGTGGTCCCACTGAAGCTCAAGGAAAGTTGTGAACCTTGAGCTACAGGGAGGGGGAGGGGAATAGAGGACCCTGCACTATAAGTCCAGATGAGGACTATGACTTTTTACTTTTTTTTTCTTTTTTGCATTTGTGTGGCAGAAAAATAAAAAAGCCTGCATAAAAAGCAAATACAAAGTTGGTCATGGTGACTGTTTTGTCCCACCAGACTACACTTACCAAATAACTGAAGATGCTGTCCAGGCAAACACTCTGTCAATATGCCTGCCAATGACCAAATTCACTTTTTTCCCAGGAAAAAGGCTCGTCTGTACACAAATGCCAGTATTCTCATAATTAAAAGCTCTATCCCGACCATTCAAAGAACAAAAACGGACTATATACAAATTTGTGGAAAAGTAAAACATAAATTTAAAATTATATAAATTTGGTTGGATTGGATCACAAGACTGAATTTAGAGAACATGTTTGCAAAGACTGTCAAGGGTGTTACCCGGGGTTCTTGCAACCCAAAGCTCTTGGCAACTTTTACTCTGTGCGAGGTGGTGTCAGGAAATTAATCAGGGGAGACACGGCCATCCGACCGATAGATGGCCGGCACAAACAGCACAACGCAAGAGTGCTTTCACTTAAAGTTAAACTTTACTGAGTCTCAAGCCCTTACACATGTCCACAACAGGTTAGTAACATACCCCCAGCCCTTGATAATTACCGAAGCTGAGTGGGGCTCTCGAGTGGCACAGTGGCAGCCAGTCTGCCGGTGGGGAACACAAGATGCATCCAGAGGGAGAGACCAGTCCTGAAGAGTCCCCCAAAATGAGTCCCACTATCTCAAGCTTTTCCCCCTTATTTATAGAATGACGTGTCCCTTAAAGAAAACTTGTTAAGCAAGCCATTCCAATGGTCAAGCAAGAGGCTCCTTCTGATTATTGATTAACCAGGTGTGGGTTTTTCCAGAGTTTTCAGCTTTGAGACCCCAATAGACATTCCTGGGGCACATCCTGCTCTTCTACAATGTATCAGCAACTTCAACAGAATTCTTAACAGGAAGGACGCAGGGTCAAGCTGCCCTTTCTGTGGCACCCAAAAACCCCTCCCCTCCTGCCTTGGTCAAGCTGATATTGCTGGATGGCCAATTTACAGCTTGCTGACTAGGCCACCTTTAACAATAAGCCATAGTGGTTTCAAGCACTTTACTGGTTTGCCAAAGTCTCCCCGTACAATGGGTACTGGAGGGTAGTAAACAATCCAGATAAATACATTTTCCCCATTATTCAGCCAGCTCTAGTTCAGACAGGATGCAAAGGTGATGCACTGAAAAATGTAGTTCTCCATAGATAATCAATAGAACTACTCACACGGGGTGTAAGTTCATCCCTCCCTGCGTGAAGCCACAGAAATCAGGTTTTCAGCAGGGATCCTAGTGGGAGATGGAGGAGTATGGACTTCACTCTTCTTCCTAGTCCAGGTGTAACTTTTCTGTGGTTAATATCTTCTTCAGCCAATGGGAAGGAAGAGTGATGGTTGCCCCTCTGAATCTTTTATAGAAGGGTTTTGGGCTACTGGATCTGTAGAATAATGGGTCCATGAAAATTTCCTCCGGCCCTTTCTCCATAGCCCTTACTTGCCTGCAGACGGATCATATGAAGTTGTGGCACATGGTTAGAGAGGCTGCAATGCATCACTGCTTCATCTGAGCTTGCCCCTTTTCTCACCCCACTCATGGAGGACTTCAATAGAAAATAAGAACTGAGGTAGACTTAAATGGTGCATATATCTCTGAACAGTGGTGAATTACACCATACAGGTTCTAGAGTATTAAACTTCCACTTGTTTTGAAGGAAGGAGCTCATTATAGGAATTCATTATTATTCAGTGGAATTCACCTCTGAAGGTATACTTTGCAGAAGAGGTAGAATGTTAAGGTTCCAAGGATACAAATACACACACACACAAAATATAATCAGAACAACTTTATATTTTATTTGTATAAATGAATGAACAGATGACACTGTGCCATGACATACCCAGGAGATTTTACAAGCTGAAAGCTTTAGCTTTGTAATTTATGTTTAATAATTTAACATATTAATAATAAGTTAGATTTGGATTGTTGAACATAAGCATGGAGATTATTTAAATGAATATTTAATTTTTATTCACCTTGCCAGAAGACAGAACATGTTTTTAATTGCCTGATATAAAAATTAGAAAAATGATCAGCAAGAAAGTAATTAAGAAAATGTTAAAAGGAGAATTCATGGATCTTATCTTTTTTCCCCAATCAAATGATTACCTCAATACACAGAGTTTCTATATGACTTGGCATTATTTCTAACTGAGAGACAACTTTGTCATAGTAGTTTTGTGCTACAAGTTTGTTTCCTCAGAAGCAGAATTACAGGGTTTAAAGGAATTGTATCTGAAGATCTGATGTTTCTTTAATTAACATAGTCTTTTGGTAGTCTATATGTGTTAACACAATAGCAGGGGTGAAAGTAACATAAAAGACTTACTGGTACAGGGGCACAGCTCCGGGCCCCCGGAAGGGGCAGAGCCTCAGGCAGAAGGGGTGGGGGATCTACCTCCACCATCCCTCATCCTTTTAAGACACTGGGCCCTGGGGCAGCTGCCCCTTTTGGCCCCCCCCCCACACACACACATCGGCTGTGTATGGGCCTGTACCAGTGGCCACTTCTTACTGGTATGCTATACCAGCCCACTTTCACCTCTGCATAATAGACTACAGCAGTGGTTGGCAACCTGCGGCACACCCGCAGCGCCCAGTGGCCACGATTTGCCATTCACAGCCAATGGGAGCTGCAGGATGCGGCGTGGGCCACAGGGATGTGCTGGCTGCTGCTTCCCGCAGCTCCTATTGTCCATGTGTGGCCCAGGGGTCGCAGGTTGCCCACCACTGGACTACAGGGTGCATACTTAGAATAATGATTATTATATCTTACATTTCTATAGTGTCTATTCTTGAGGGATCCCTAAATCTTTCCAAACTAGGGCTCCAGTCCTGCAAATGTTGTATCATCCCTATCTAGAGGAGCAGATGGACCAGCTTCTGGCTGTTTACCACCTAGTTAATATTTCACCTCCACTGTCTCACCTCCATTCGGGAATGATGATTTTGGAAGTTTCCATGATACTTCCGGGTATAAGGAATTTCCCTACCATCTTTGTTCTTCTATTGTTATAGAATGCATTTGTGGAGATTCCCTGATTTTTAAAAAAAAATTTGGGAGAGGAATCCAGTTAATCTTTAAATAAAGGTTTCTTATTTATCTTTAATTCTGCTTCTGTGAAGACATCCTTTGACTGGACTCCCACTCACTCAGCTGCTTCTCAGCAATGGGAAGGAAGGAATGGGGTAACTCTTTCAATGACTATTTTCCCCCATAATTCCATCCTTCCACACACATTTTTGGGTGTCCATTATACTTTGAATAGGAAGCAAAGTTCTCCCCAAATTCTAAGAGCTGAAACAGAATGTTCTGGAGGGCACCTCAGAATGAGTCTTACCTGTAACTGTACTGTGCCTTCATTCACACTTAGGTGCTGCTAAACTAACAAGTGTTTGGTCTCATGATCTGCAAGTTGTGCACATCCTTTACTACTATCCAGTATGTACCATATCTGTGCAGTCTCCATTCAACACTCCTTATGCTTGGCCACGATACTAGCTCATTGTTGCTTGCCTGCCAGTTTGGATTTAATAGCATTTTATGTTTTCCCACTAGTGATATTTCTACAGGTCATTATTCATGGGGCCATATAGTACTCCTTCTTCCTCCTCACCTTGCCTATCACAGACTTGCCAGTTCTTCCACCTTTTATGTGAGTGGGGGGTGCAAATTGCACATTATTTAGCCAGGTTGTGGAGGGGCTCCATCCTGCACTTCCCACAGTACTATAGATGTTTGTGATAGCTCTATTTAAAAAAAAGGCTGGTGGGTTTGTTATGAACAAAAGATTCACTTATAGAAATTATAAGGGAGGGAAACGTTGATACAAATTGATTTGAATTCAAAACAGGTAAAGAATGTTAACAAAGTTAATAAAACTAATAAGAAAAACACAGAAGGCAGCACTTGAAACCATTAATTATTTAAGGGGTTTCAATGCTCATTAGACTGAGTACTTTCTCTTGTGGTAAGTGGTATTGGTCCTTTAGAAGTGCAGTTGATCCAAGACTTTCTATTATGACTCCTCTTAGAGATTATGAGAGTTCAAGTATTTTCTCTTGTGATATTCAAACCTTGACTGTGTAGGGCCAAAGTGAATTCTTTCTGTACAAAGAAACAGTCAAATTCCAGAGAATCCAGTTTAATATATGCAGCACATATATAACAATTGCAGCGTTAAAGATACTTTGTGCTCAGCTGATCTGTCATAATTGCAACAATGTAAAATTTTAACTCATGTCTGGAGCATCCATTTAAAGAAACTTCCACATTGAGTGTCAAATCCTGAAGCTCTTACTCAGCATTATGTATTATTTATATTATAGTAGTACCTAGAGGTCTCAGCCAAGATCAGAACCCGATTGTGCTAGGCCTGGTACATACAATCCATTTCTTTAAGAGCTTACAAATAATCTAAATAGATAAGACAGATAAAGGTTGAGAGGGAAACAGGCAAGGAGAAAGGAATTGTCTTACTTAAGGTCACACAGCAGATCAGTATCTGAGCATGGAAGAGACTCAGGTCTTCCAGCTCCCATCCTTATTCACTAAAGGACACTCTTTCACATTTGTGCATATATATGTCCCCGTCAGAGCATCTCTCTAGCATTGTCATCATTAGAGACCAAGTCCTGGAGGTTTTGTTTTCCATTTAGGTCAGACCTCTTCACTCTCCCTTTTCTCTCCCCTTCCTTCCAAAAACCACACTTATTTAGAATGATGATGTGCAAAAAACTGCTTGTGCAACTGTATGAACATATTGCTGTTATCTTTACTCTCTACTTTACTTAGAGAAAAGTAAATGTTAATAAGGAGTCATGTTTTCTTGTAACAAAGCTGCTGTATACTACATATTGAACAACAGTTTTGAATGAAATGTGCCATAAGTTAGTAATTAGAAAACACTATTTTTATGCAAGGCCTTTTTTATATAGGGCCTTTCTTCTTGAAAGACCTCCTCATTGCAGAACTGCTACCACAGCTGGGTGGAATACAGTAACTGGCAAACAGCATAACAATACTACAGTGCAGTTTAGAACAGGGAATGAAGAATATTGTATCCCACTGCAATGGTGGGAGAATTTTTGGCTTGCAGCTCATTATTAGCCAATGAGTAATTTGTCCAGGACATCACAGTTAATACCATTATTCATATAAACAATGCCATGGAATCCTTAATGAGCAGAAGTAATCAGAACCTCAGTTTTAAGATGAATGGCTATGTTAATATATAGTGATTTTCTGAGAGTATTAACTTTATTTTTATGCCTAGAGAATAGATAACTTGTAATAACATTTAAGTTCTCAATTTCCCCTTTGTAATAAGTGAAATTGAATATTTGAATATAATTGAGGATATTCTGGGTCTAATTCAACCTGATGTTTTTTCTGCTAGGCTCATGGCCACCAAAGAGAAATTGAGGTGTCACCAAGTGTTTTTTCCCTCCACCAGAGCACATGTCTGTGGCCAGTGCTGATCAAAATGTGATTGCCAAGGTGCCATGGCCAGAAGTCACTGAACCAGTTTTCTCTCTCATTTGCTGACGGGGCTCCTATTGGTCTCACATTGGGAATTTAAGTGAAAAACCCAGAGGAAAGCTCCTATGGGTAAATTTCCACTTTATGGAGCAATGGAATCTGTTTGTGTAGGGACATGTTGTCATGCAGCTTCTCTCTCTAGAGCACCCTTCTGCAGCAAGCCAGGTATGCCTGACTCAGTTTCCCCTTCAGTTGTTCCAGAAATAGTCCAAACTGTCTGAGTGTACATGTAGCCTTTGCAGGGTTAATGTATTACAAACAAAAGCCTTCTGTACATAAGCCATTACAAAACAGGTCCCACAGTCCATCAACAAACACCTTAAGTGTCTCTCAACACATCTCACCCCAGCCTTCAGCTCTCTGAGGCCCTCCAGATCAGAGAGCTAGCAGGCATCTCCTTCTGCTGTTCTCAGCCTTCAGCCCTCTCCAGTCTTCTTTGGCTGTGACTGTCTGGCACAGGTGCCTGCTGACCTTCCTTCCTTCCTTCCTTCTTCTTCTTCCTCTTCCTCGCTAAGCCAGACAATTGGCCATAGCGATCGTTCACCATTTGGTCCTTTCCTGCGCAACCACAGAGGCTTGGCAGCCTGAGAGTCCAACATCAGTACAAACATGATGAACTCATGTAATAAGAGGTCTGCCTCTGGGCCGCCTCCACCCCACAGTTGTGTAATTTTATCTTGGATGTTACAAGCCACCCAGAGAATGGTGTTCACTGGAACGTCTCGTGGCATCCTTGCGACATGCCTGAAAAGTGTAAGGCGCCACCTGTGGACAATGGCCCCATTAGTCTGTAGACCCGAGTGACCATAAACATCTGCATTACAGATGAAGTCATTCCACTTTATGCTCAATATATGATGTTAACATTTGGTGTGGAAAGTCTCCAGATTTGTCCAGTCTGAGCGGCATAGTGTCCATGTTTCGCAGCTGTACAACATTATGGGAAGAACACAGCTCAAATAAATCCTGAATTTGGTAGTCACACTAAGATGATGATTCCATATCCATTGTAAATGGCCCATGGCAGATGCTGCAATGCCAATCTGATGGAGAACCTCCATGTGAGAATTGGAGGAGCTGGTAAGTATAGATCAACATACACTACGTGCAGGGGCTTCCTGAATTCACGATGTATCTCCGACAACAAGTGAAGGGCTAAAATGGCATCTAATGTGGACCTGCTCCTTGTAAAGCCTGACTGTTGGGGACGACGCTTCTGATGTAGCAAAGACTTCAGGTGTGCCAGCAATACATGCACAAACACTTTCCCTGGAATGGAGTGCAAGGTGATCGGCCTGTAGCTCTTACATTCATTGCGGGTCCCTTGCACTTATAGAGCAAGATCACAATACCATCCTTCCAGGCAGTTGGCAGGGTTCTAGTTCTCCACACCAGGCGAAAGATGGCCAAAAGTGATTCTGCTACAGGATCAATAGCACATTTTAGCAGGTGATACCATCAGCACCAGTTCAACAGCCATTTTTTTTAGTTTAGAGATGGCACGCTTCACTTTATCCAATGCCGGTGCATCAGTAAAATATCTGAATCTGGAACTTCAGTGACTGACAAATCATCCAGCTCTGAACAAGCAGCAGCTGGAGGATGATTCAGGACACTGTGATAATGTTCCACCCAGCGTGAGAGAATGTCATCATCTGATTTACATGGATGGCCTTGGCTGTCATTCAGGATGATGTTTGTAGTGACTACCTCTTGACCGCTGAGGTTGCAAATGGTCCGGAATACTGGCTTCAAGTCGCCCCGGCTAAGCCAAATTCGACATCATCTGCCATTTGGTTATAATATACCTCATGATCGCGGAGCGCCAGGGTGTTAAATTTTTGCTTCAGCTGATTACGAGTGCACTTATCACCATGCTGGAGGGCTGAGGCTTCAATTGAATTATCTGAAAGGCCTCCTCTGATAGCCATGGTTGGCATGCTGAATGCCAATAGCCAATCATCTGCTCAGCAGATTGGTTGAGGGTAGAAGTGAACAGGGACCAAGCAACCTCCATGTCATCTGGCAGATTAGCTAGAGCCGAGAATCTGTTGCTGACATCAATACAAAACCTGTTGGCTAAACCTGGCACATGGAGTGCATCTATTTCACTTCTTTATCATCGCAGAGGGCTTACCTGTGTTGGTGCCAGGGCCGGCTCCAGACCCCAGCACGCCAAGCGCGTGCTTGGGGCGGTGTGCCACGGGAGGGCGGCAGGCGGCTCCGGTAGACCTCCCGCAGGCATGCCTGCGGAGGGTCCGCTGGTCCTGCGGCTTCGGTGGAGCATCCGCAGGCATGCCTGCGGAAGGTCCACCGGAGCCATGGGACCAGCGGACCCTCCGCAGGCACGTCTGCAGGAGGTCCACCGGAGCCGCGGGACCGGCGACCGCCAGAGCGCCCCCCGCGGCGTGCCACCCTGCTTGGGGCGGCGCAATTCCTAGAGCCCCTGGTTGGTGCTATGCCATCAGCAATGAAGGCTTGTCCGAAATATCGCCTTGGGCATTACGGGAGGTGAACAGATTCAGTGTGAACCCTGAAAATGATGGCTAACACAGGCGGTGAAGATGCAGGGCAGCAGCTGCACTATCTACCCGAGGCAAAGGAAGTCACTGAGAAAGACTCAATGGCTCGGGTTGCGCAGCGTGAAGCCAGTACTGGTAGACCAGGAAAAGGGGGGAAAAGGTGCTACTGTGCCTCCATCTCATCCCAATGGGACAATCTATTTCCCAGGATAATCTCTATCTCCCTCTGCTGGCATCCTGGCAAATCCTCCATCTTTCCAGGGAGGGCCTACAGAGCTTTCTGCTCTCTGCATGTTTTTCTCCTGTCAACTCTCTACTGCTCCTTCTGTGTTCCTTCAGGGCACCTGCCAAAACTGACTCCCTGGCAGATCTCACCTGCCCGTCTCCTGACTGACTGTAAGGCAGCTCCAACTCACAAGGTTTCTCTGATTCACCCAGTCCCCTTCGCTCTAGGGCCTAAGTGCCTTCTCTCTAAAGCCTAATTGGGGCTCACTGATCTATCAGAGGTACATTGGCTCTTTCCTCTTAAAGGCCAGTGTCACCCCATGTCAGGTATAATTTGGCACCTTTGTGTACCAGCTCAGTGCACATTGTTCCACTGACTTAATTTCATTTTGTTGTAGGTTTGTTTTGGTCCCAGTCTCATTCACTTCAGAAATTTTTAAAATATAAATAAGATTGTATAAAGAAAGTAATTTAAAAGGTTTATTGATATTTAATTTATCAATGTAATGTACTGTACTTCATATTTTAGATTAAAAATTCACAAGGCTCAACATCACTTTTATCTCAATTAGCCAATGTGTTTGTCAGAATGACTTGTTATTTATTTATAATGGTTTATAATGGAGCCACCTCTTCAACTATAAGGAGGGCTAGCAAGTGCCACGATGCTAATGATAGAGAAAGGTGCTGGGGTTACATTCCATTCATTGTGGTGGGCCCTACCATTTTATTTTCAGTGACAGTCACAGAGCTGTTATGTCCACAGATAGGATTCAGCTGCCAAAGCTATTGTTCTGCCTTTTTTTATTTAGCCTGATCTTTAGTTATAAGAGATACAAGGGGTTCTCTTCCTGAAGGACAACATTCTTATGTCTAACTATGAAAGGCACTGCAGTTTCTTGTGGATATATCATGAGGGAGAGGGATTGTTGGTTTGTGAATCTGGGCCATTATTATGCAGTTCACAAACAAGGCCTATGACATTTTCCTCCAAAATATACATGTTGGCTAATTTATAGTTTAACTTCCATAACCATATGCAGATTTATTTAATCTACAAAACCATCTGGCTTGCTCTCACAGCCATTACATTCAGTCAATTTTTGTGTGAATTTCTCTGTTGATTTGGAAGTACAACCTAATTGACAAATCTGAGTTTTGTCTTTATAGCCAGCCTATGCTATCTGTATAAAATCTCTGAAGCACTTTGAGATCACTGGATGGGAAGCATTACATAGATGCTATTTTTATTATTTCACAGTTTAGAAATCAGATTTTCATTCAGTCTCTTATGTCTTCTTAGAAGTACATAGAGTGTCATTGCATGGCTGAGATACATATTGGATTCACCCGATAAGCCTTAGTGCTATGTATGTTGCAGGTCTAGAGCACAGAAGTTATATGAATCTTGATCCAGCTATTTAAACATGCAGTACATATATTTCAGAAGTGTTTTATTGATGGTATCTGACTAATACTCCAAAAAGTTCCCTCCACATACAGTCAAGTTCTCTCTCATACAGTAGAGATTCCATTGTCAAGGGGCTAGGAGACTCAGAGCCAAATTTCTCAATATTTTACACCATAATGTCCTCTTTTGTTCCTTACATGCGAATGCTGGGTCTGTTGCATAGCATGGGATGCCTATTGTTGTCAACAGGAGTTCCAGATTTAAAAAAAAATGACCATTTGTCAATGGTTATCATCCAGTGGTGTACAAAATACCTCAGTACTAGAGAGCTGTTAGAGAGGAAGTATGGTCTTGCAGTTAAACCTCTGGTCTGAGATATGGGTTCAATTTCCAGATCAGCCACAAAATTCCTGTACGGCATTCAGCAAATCATTTGAGCTGTGTCTCAGTTCCCCATCTGCAAATCAGAGATAACAATAATTCCTTTCTCCCATTCTTTATTTGTCTTGTCACTTTATGTTGTCAGCTCTTTGGAGCAGAGACTGTATATGTTGCTATATGTGTGCACAGTGGGGCCCTATTCATTGTGGGGTCTGTAGGTGCTACCGTAATACAAATAAATAAATAATAATTTTTAATGGTGACCATTATGGTTTCCTGTTTAATGCAGGATCATAAAATATTTATATAAACGCTCACTAATACGCTAAAGAGAAACGAATGGTATTATTCACAAAATGTCAAGAAAATGCGTACACCTATCAAGTCTGATTTAAAATTCTGTGCTGCTTCTTCCTATACTTCAGAGGAATCACTGAAAACATTTGATACTTTATACCACTGATTCCCAGATGTCATGTTAGGTGCAAACAATGGTACCTAGGAAAACCATGCAGTTTTATTGATTGGAGCAAATTGGCTCAAGCTTATATGCATGCTTGTATGAGAACAGTTGAGAATTTTAAGGTTATACATAAATAGCAACTGGTTTTCTCCCAAGCTTTGCATTTCTTATTGAAATTAACTCCAATAGTGGATTTACAGGGATTATGCATAGCATCTTAATATTAAATTACCAGGATATCTTCCCAGAAACATCTATTATACATAAGTTATATTTGATAATGTTGTGTGTTACTAAACTTCCCCTATGCACTGTTTGATGACATTCAGTTTATCACATTTGTTAAGTTTACAATGGTTATAATACCTAAATCTCCCTTTTGTGATGTCAACTGAAAGACAGATTTAGAAAAAGATTTGAGTTCCAGAGACCCCAGACATATAGGATGAAGTTGTTGCCCAGGTGAAGGGAGTAGGAAAGATTCAATCCTGCATAGTACAAAGTTACTGGGAAAGTGGTTGCATCAGCTGGTGATAAAATTAGGTTCCTGCATTCTTGCTGCAAGGAAATAAGATGCCTGGGCAAGAAGAGGAAAAGAGGAATAGTACAAAGAATAAATACAGTAGTAAAACAGGACAGCTTCCTTGGTCTCACTAGTAATGTATTACATGCAATAAAGTCGTGAACTATAAAGCATAATAATGCAAAAATAATGCACTGAAATGTAGAAACTATTAGAAAATCAACATTTTCCAGCCATGTACCACACAGTTACCTCAGGTTGAGTCATGGTTTACACCGAAAGGATTATGCAATTATTTGTAAACCACCCAATAGAAGTAAATTTGTAGGAAGGATTTTAAGGTGGTGGTGATTTGGCAAGCAAGTCTCAGGTAGGTGTTTATGTAGTACTAGGTGGGGAATGTTGCAAGTGCTAACTTTTTCATGGTGATTCTATACTTTGCAAAGAGCAAGTCAAGTTAAAAAGCCAGATATACTGCCTATATCTAAGCAAGGATGTCCCACTGATATTAATGGAAGCCCTTTGCAGGGAATACGTGTGGATAGGACCCTAATATGAAGAGTAAAATTATTATTATAAAATATGTTTAGCTTTTATAATGTTGTGATTGTTATAAAGTAAGGTTATTATTCACCTTTGGATATCAACTGGGATGTCAGAATAAAGAGTAAAATTAGAGACAGAAGGTGTGTGAGGATTTAACTCACTTATTCCCACTTATAGCCTGTACATAATGAATTCCAACTAGTCTATTTCTGTTTGTCTTAGGGAAAGAAAAGTGCTTGAGTTATTTTACTTCATCAGATGTTCTGCATTTTTCCAGCTAAGATGAGAAAGACAGACCGGGGGGCGGGGGGGAAGGGAAGGAGAGAAGAAATAGAGGGATGCAAGGTTCACAAGTCACCAATCCCTTTGAAGGGCTTGGGATTTTACTAAAATACTCATTTAACAGTCTTTCATACATCTGAAACATGCAAGAGTATTTACATTAATAAAATTAGCACATTTTCCCCCCAAAGAAACTCACTGACAGTCTTCTACTTTGTTGATTTTATTTTTCTAAAAATGTGCAGATTTCTTCTACCTCAGATTCATAAATTTTATGAAAAAGGAATAGCCTACCTGATTTTAATGAGAAAATCAAGTGGTTGGTGTTTCACAGTACTTAAAAAAAAATGACACCTGCATTTGGAAAATGCAAAATACCAAAAAATGAACAAAGTGTATGCTAAACTAATATGTGACTAAAGAACCAAAGGAATTAAAAGGTACCTATATGGATTTTATGATGGCATGCTACAAAGGCCCACACTCCAGCTAATTCTACAATCTGTTATGTTCATTAGTCAAACACCACCTATACTTTCATTGTTACTGTTCCAGAATCACACTTCCAAAGGGAAGTATGCTAATTATACCAGATCTGTTGCTGATGGAGTAGCTTAGCACACTAGGGGGTTAGCAAGCACAGTCTCCTCAGTGCTCCCTTAAGATAGCAGTTTGCTTCCCACTGCTGCTAAGGACAGGAATCAGGATTCTACACATTTTCAGACCTGTCTGAACAAAAGGGGTCAATCTGCAGATCCCTTTGAGAGCAGCAATGGCCTCAGCCTTCCTTCTTGTTTTGGGCTCTTCATCCTCTGAACATTTCTGCTGAGAGTGAAATACATTTGTGTTGTTCTGTAACATATTTGACTTTTGCTTTTTAATAAAGTGATAGTATCTTCTGTGCTAGCATATTCTAAGGTCGAATTATTTAAAGCAGCTGTGAATCCCTGTGAAGGTTTTGCAGCTAAGATCCAGCTTTTAAAAGCTGATTGCCAATTTATGCTTAAGCCCTACAGCAAATCTTCAACCTAAAGTCCACCAAACAATTCTGACCATAATGGACCATAACCTAAAAGCAAAACTCCACCATCCTTGGCCCCTCTATGGAGACAGGAAACTCTGGGCACAATAAAAGCTGAGTGCATCTGCTGCCCAGGGAAAAGATTCTGGAAACCTGATCACAAGTAGAGTTATAACTCTTGTGCACTGGGGAGCAAAACTCTATATGGTGGTGTCTCTGCAATAGCATACAGAAGGATAGGGTTTGGAGTGAGACGTGTGAGGGAGTGATGGATGTATTACTATGATTATTCAGTAGGCATTTCTCTGTGTTCCAGGGCAGGGGAAGAGGGGATTCTGCTGCCTAATTCCTTCCTTCAGGCCTTGCAGATCTACCAGAGAACAACCCTGTTATTCTGATTTAGTTCCAGAAACGGAATTAACTCCTTATGATCTAGTTTAACATAGTTATGGGACCTATTCTAAATAATCACTAGCAATTTTCCCAAACCTGCATCATCCTGATGTTCAAGTGCATTTTACAAGTTATAATACTCAGCACTTACATACTGCTGTTCACCTACAAAGCAAATTGCAAACATTAGCTTAATTACAAAATTATATACTGTAGAAGAAAATGAATCCCAACTCTTAAAGTGTGCTTAGCTTTTAACCAAGCAGGAAGAAATCCCTTGTGTTTGGTGAAGTTTACAGCACAGAATATTCTGAAATATTTTCTAAAGACCCTGGAAAAAACACAGGAACCCTTCTGCAGGAGTAGCTACCTTATCACAAAAGTCAGGCCTTATCCACAGTTACAATGTAAATAAAAATATAATTGATAGTAAATGTTACTCCAAACTTTGGTCTTTTGCCTCATTTTCTAAATGGGAAAAGCTAGGTTTAAAAAAACCTCAACTCCCATACTATATAGTTGTATTTACCAATTGCTATGTAATGATTATTTCCACACAAAGAGTTATGTTGAAGTTAACATTACAGATATGTGAATCAGCAATTTAAGTACACAAGCTATTCTGTAGGGGAATTGCCTTGTTATTTTAAATAGCCCCAACATAGAATAGTGAATAAAGAATTCTGAAGAGAAAAGAAATATAGAACATTCTTTCCTCTTCTCTAAAGAGCCTTCTTAAACCTAAAAGAGCAAATAAACCCCAAACCACACATGAATCAAACAAACTAAAAGAACACCTGGGGACACTTTTATATGGGATCTTGCTGGGCCAAATTGGGGTGGAGTAATAGGAGGACTTAGTTCACCTGTGACATGCTTGGTGAGTATAAAAGCCTTACTTGGGCACTCAGGGAAAGATTATAATCAGCTAGGTATTTCATCAAAAGAAGTTGTTTTTAGTAATAGTATTTTCTAAACTTTTTTTTTGAATAATTAATAGGGGTTTTGCTTAGAGTTATCTTCTAAAGGGTTGTTTGTTTTCTTTTGCTTCTTCCTTTCTGGCTCTATTAGTAGAGGGTTATATTTATAATGAATGGTTTTGCTGAGTCTTAAGGGTATAGTCTATTTTTGCATTGTGACACTTTTTTTTTTTTTGCATGATATAAACACTTCAACACAGAATAGCTGTAACTTTGCCATCTGTCATAAGCTCCTCTAAGAGGCAGCTGTTCATGGTGTGCGGTCTCCTTCTCTTTCTCCCTCCCCCTTAAGAGTCTTAGGATGCTTTTTGGATTTTTCTATTTCCCTGTATAAACCTTTTTGAATGAAAATCCTCATCTCTAGTTTATCAGATTTTGATTGGAAGTCCTTTTCTGTAAGGAAAAGAACTTAAAAAAAAAAGTTTGTCTTTGTCAGTTTTGATATCTTCTAAATACAAAATTAAAAAAACAAAAACCTTTTAACTCTTGAAACTTAACTTCAGTCACTTGTTTTCATGTATGCTATTGCTTGGGCTTAGCTCTATTAAATCTTTAAAATAAATAAATTAAAAAATAGGAGCCAATACAAACTGCTTTAAAGATTCTTTGACTTTTTTTCTTCTTTTTGAAGAAATTCTGCCTATTGGGAACTACCAGCACCTATTTGGGTTTTTTCTCTCCAAAATAACAAATGGTATTAGCTGAAAATGATCTATAAATTAATTCTAAGGCTCCAATCTTGTAAGCACTCTCAATGGGAATGCTCATAGTTGCAAGTATTACACCCAATAGCAAGCATTTCAGGTTTGGGTTATAATGTATGAAAGCAAAGGGAAAATAATCCATTTTGTGCTAAACAACACTGCAACTTTCCCTGTCCCCTGAAGTATTAGTCTTGACTGAATTATCACTATCCTATATATCCTGCTAGGGATTTCACACCATGAAATTGCACTGGAACAATAATTGTCCTGATTATGTTGGACAAAATTGTAAAGTAACCAGACATAAGTAGAGTATTTGGAATTAACAGTAGATGTTTAATCTGAGCTGATGGCATTGGACTCAGTAATTTGGACAATGAGTAGAAGAAAAGGAATAGGATTTGTATATAATGTGTGAGCATTTCTCAACCCAGAAGGCAGTTTTTTTCACATTCTAAAGCCATGTGAGCTTCTTCCTGCTTGACTGTTCAATATATTGTATTTGTACCAATGAAATCTGAAAAACTAAGCAAATGGAAGTTGCATATGAATATATAACGGAAGTTTGATATTTTAAGCCGGTTATTTACTGAGCATTTGCTGATGTGGGTTTGTTTCAAAGAATTGCATATTCAGGTATATTATAGTGATGACACTCAAACTGCATTCAGGTTATGTCAGCATATCTACTGTAAAAGTTTAGGGGAGAAATTATTTGTTTCACACTATGGGTATATAGTGTCCTCTTGATGCACAGGCATTAATTTAGGATCTTGAACTTGGGCTTTCTGCTCTGAGGCCTGCAGGGGAAAGCACACTCTGACTACTCTCCAATGACTCTCATCTCACTAATGCTCAGAGTGGCATTGAGCAGCTCCGCAGGGAGAGATGTCTAGTCCTCTTCAGCTGGGAGGGTTGAACCAGGGATTTTGAAAATGATGAGCAAAAACCAGAGAGGGAATAGAGGGATCCCACTGAAAGAACAGATATTTAACTCTAAATTTCCTGTCCTTTGTAAGCTTCAGATAAGAAATTAATCCTACTTTAATATATATCTCATTTAATTACACATTAGACACATTATCAATGAATAGAGTGAATGTATATAGATCAGATTACTTACACTTAAATGAAGTATTGGGGGGGATGATGAATATCTTTTATCTAATCCAATTTGGGCCAAATCCTGTTTGCTTTACTCAGATGAGTAAGCCACTGAAGATGAGTGTACTTGCATTAGTAAGGCAAGCAGAACTGGGACATGTGTGTCTGATACCTATATCCCCAGGGCAGTAACTATCTCTAGTTTTCCTTTGTTATATTTTGAACTTTATACCTGATTTAACTAATTAGTTAATAGCCTTTACTCAGAAATGCTCCTAGCCTTTAGGTTTTTAGTGTGCTGATTGCTGTCAGAGCATATTATTGTCTTTTCTGACTGAACAATTCATTGCAATGTAGCTATTGCATTTTCCTTTATTAGAAAATCTCTTGGATTCTTATAAAAAATACCAAGTGATCATCCCACATTATCTGTTTAACCAGCACATGTTATGGGGAATTTTGACAAATGCCCGGCTTTTTCATACAGGAATTTGGGAAAACATTAATACTTACAGTGTAAAGGATTGTCAATAAGAATTGGGGGGAAATGACTGTGCTATATTGTCTAACACCTGTTTGTGATCTCACACCAGTTTATATCCATTTAATTCAGTTGACTTCACTGGAAATACTCACAATTTACACTGTGAGATCAGAATTAGGTTGCCTACATATTTCAATATTCAAAACAAAATCTGTGGTGTTTTAAAACAGAAATTTGCCACAAAAGGACAGATTATCTTGTAGGTACTGGCCCAAGTTTGACCTTCTGGGCAGTGCATCCCATGACCATTCTGAATACAGATCTTTATCTAGCCGCCACCATCACTAATTCCCTGTAAAGGAAGGGCAGGGCCAAGGCTTTGTCTTCTCTGCATCTTTGGGTCATTTTACTCTAGTGGATGGTAAGAGGGAGCTAAGTGCGGGGACTGCAGTAGTCAGGGGCGGCTCTAGTTTTTTTTGCTGCCCCAAGCATGGCAGTCAGGCAGCCTTCAGCGGCTTGCCTGCAGGAGGTCTGCCGGTCCCGCAGCTTCGGTGTACCCCCCGCCGAACTGCTGCCGAATCCGCGGGACCAGTGGATCTCCCACAGGCAAGCCGCTGAAGGCTGCCTGACTGCCGCCCTCGCAGGGACCAGCAGGGTGCCCCCCATGGCTTGCCACCCCAGGCACACGCTTGGAGCTCTGGTGCCTGGAGCCGCCACTGGCAGTAGTATGAGTCATGTTTCTCTCCTTTCCTCCTTATACATCTGTAGCTTGCACTCTAAATGGAAGGGAGGCTTGGAAGGGATATGTAGACAAAACCACCTGCCTGAGAAGCTGCCAAATCACTTTATTACAATAAAATGGAAACCGTCACACCTAGTAACTTTCTCTTGGTGGCTCTCTAACTTCCTCAGGCATGGCTCTCTGTCCTCTTTCTGCAGAGTTCTTCCAAAGACTCATTTGTCATCACCCACTGACATACTAAAGGGTCAGCCATCTCCCCAAGACATTGCTAGATTCGGTGTTCACTTTCTCTGTCTATGGGTCTGCCAGTCTCCAGATAGGGTCAACAATGAACAGCTTTGCCCAGTGTGGAATATCCCTCCCATTTCAACTTCCCCCTGTAAATAAAACATTGAATTTAACATTGTTTTAAACATCCTTCCAGGACAATAAATATTACTATCCTCTACATGAATATCACTATTGAAATATGGCTTCATTCTTCCATAGTTCAGATCTCTCCGTTTACAAAAATGTCTTCCTAGATCATTAAAATTACATCAAACAAATATGCCTACATATCAAATTTGTCTTTACATAGATGAAACTACTATATTGTTATTAGATTTTGCCTGTTGGTCAGAATATTAATATATCATGCAACACAAATGATTTTAGGACTAAAATGTATGTGGATGGAGTGGAGTACAGGGGTCCAATAGTTACTCACTACATTTTGAGGGCACCATGGCTGATATTATGGCTTTCCCAAGTAGCCATAAGAGACAATTGATTATTTATTTTTATTAGTATTAAGGAAAAACTTAGATGCTCCAGCCAAGATTTCAGGGCTAGTTGGTCTAAGCACTGTACAGACACATAGTAAGAGACAATCCCTTACAAGCTAAATAGAGACAAAGGGCAGGAGAAAGGAAGTATGAGTATCCTCATAGTAAAGATAAAGAATTAAGGCAGGGAGATTAAGCAACTTGTCCAAGATCATACAGGAAGTCTGTGGCAGAGCTAGGAATATAACTCAGACCCCTGAGCCCAAGTCTAGTGCCTTAACCACACAACTATAACCCCTCTCTGGCCATCTCCTTTGGTTATCTTGCTTATTTAGATTATTGAAACCTGATGGTACAGTGTTTGACTCTGATTAACCATTCCTTCTGGTGTCACTGTTTCTGATACCTTATTGCTGATAACTAGCTCAGTCTCCTGTAAGTGAAATTCAGCTTCCAGGGCAGTGTATCCATGTGGATTGGAACAATAACTTACATCCTGCTCCCTGGTGGTAACTATATTCAATTTTTCAGGGTGATCCTCTAAAGATTGGCTATATCCAGGAGCAGCTTTCTTCAAGTGATGTCTCACTGCATTACTCAATCCCAGTATCTTTTTTCTTGCCTCATTGCTCAATTTGCACACTTTCAGTGTAGCATTCCTTCTGGTGACGTTTTTTGAACCCATTTGTTTCTTGAGTGTCAACTTTTCTATAGGACCCCCTACTCTTTCCTTTTCTACAATATAGATTGCATACCCTACAGCTGAGTTTCCCTGGCCTACCACATTCAGACAGGTTTCTTATCAGGTCCCTGTTTCCTAGGAATTAACACTGATTAGACGTTGTAATAAGTTTTCCCTCTTGGTGTTCCCTCTTTGCAGTTTCTTCAGTCATTGTTTCCACTGATTCATGTAGTTAGCATGACTATTACCCTCCTGGATGTGTACGTAGTCCAAAAAGTTACATATGGATAATCTCGTAAAGCAGAAATGAAGTGGGATTCCTTTTTTTCATGCTTGTTGCAATTATAAGTGCTAGTTGGTTTCTACAGTCCTTCTAATTTGATATTTATTCCTCAGTCAATATTTTTAATATTATTAAATATTGCTCTGTTGAATTTTTCCTTGCAGTTATAGGATGTAGCACAGGACCTTTCATCCAACTGTATTCACAAAAATCCTTGAGTATTTGACTCTCAAGTTCTCTCCCTTGGTCAGAGCAGATCATTTTAGGATATCGAAAATAAAGATAAGATCACTGAATATTTTTTTAGCAGCTGCTCTGCCTGATTTACTGGTGGTTGGCTAGGACTCTGCAAATTCAGTTACATGGTCTATTACCATTAAAATATATTCATATTCCCCATTTTTAATGCCTAGAAGCAGGTAATCAAGGCAGATGAGCTGGTTTGGAGTGGTGGTAGTAGTACTCTCAAGAAGGCTTTTATCTATATATTAGTTTTTCCTGTTTACTCACTGACAAACATCGCTAGTATAATGATCTAATAGAATCTCTCTTGTACCAAATGAAACATGTTCAGTCCCGAGGAGAATAGTATTGACATGCAAATACTGGTCATCAACGGGTTATAAGTATCAGATAACATAAACTGAATTTTGGATCCAACCTTTGCATACACAAGTCCTTTCTTACCAGTCTTAGATCTCCCATTATTGTATCTGGAGCCCTACACATGGAGTCTCTTGTCATCTATGTGTCCTACTGAGCAATTAATTTCTACTCCGCAGCTCAGTTACTCCCCTAAGGGTGCAGTTCTCACTATATATTCCTTTAAGTGAGGATGGTGTGGATTCAGGGAAACCTGTCCTCCCTCTTACATTATCAGTTGGACATATGCTGGAAAAGTAAGGTAGCACATTTCCCCTCTTGATGAGCTTGTATATCTGTCACCAGAGCCATCAAAGTATCCTTTGAACACTTCTGTTTATACCACAGCATCTCAGCTTTAATTTTTAAAAAAGTCTGTCTCTAGCAATTATGGATATGAGGGAAACTTAAGTGTCAACATTGAGTGTATGCCAATGCAATGTTGTTTTCCTGACTCCACAGAGAGCGTAAAATATGGCTGATGTGTGAACTCCCCCATTCATCCCAAAGGGGTGTTAAGTCAGAAACCTAAGGATGACACACAACATGTTGACAATGTTAACTATTTCACTGATTGTTTTATCATAAATGTTCCAGCTAATGTACTTGTCCCACAATTCCTTACTGCTGCCCATACATCATCAGATAACAAACCTGTCAGCCTGAGCCTTAAGCATTTTCCTTTCCTGTTGGTGTATGTTCTTGCTATATACCTCGATGTCATCTAGCAGTGAGCTAAACTTATCAACAGAGATCCCATCAAAACTCATGTATAAATCCCACTGCTGGTGCTTGCTAGTACAGATGGTGGGGAAGGATTATGCCAATGTTCCCGCTAATTTTTTCCATCCATGTGCAGAATGAATATTTTTACGGGAAGTTTGTGCACCAATATCAAGGTGATATGAGCCACCAGTAGAATTAAATTTAAGCTCTGTACAGCAAGCAGGAGGGTCCCTGGAGCTGCTTGCCAGGGGCGCCAAGGTAGAGGGCAGGAGCAACACGGCCGCAAAGTAGCGGCAGGGAGGAGCACCTGAACACATGTCGCCGGATGTATGAGGCTCTGCTAATCAAGAGTGCAGCACTTGACTGACTCTTGGGTGGCTGTGCAGTCGTGCAACTTAGAGACTATGATTATAATCAACTACCATCCAGATAACCTCTCTATAGCTATCAGCAGTGGTAGACTGCCTACCATTATTGCACTGCCAAGCACAGCCAACCAGGCTATGGCTATCTCCTGTAGCAATGGTGGGAGGAAAGGACTCCTTTCATTCTCTCTCTCTCTAGCACACCCCTGCCCACAGCCAGCCAATAATTTGCCCTTCAGTGTGTAGTGAAATCAAAGGAATAATGAATGGCAAACGGAGACAGTTAATTTGTGTTTCATATCTCTCACTGAAAAATGCTGTGGAAATGAGATCCAATTTTATTTTTATGAAGTAGCCTTATTAGGGTTTTGAAATATAGTATAATATGGTTATAGATATGGTAGTTATAATATAGACATATTAGATTTGATTAGATTTGGCACAAGGGAAATTTTCTTTTGTATTAGCAGGGCATTTAATTGCAACTTCACAGAAAGCAGACTTTGCAATTGAAATCTGTTGACTGTTCACAGCTCTCTAGTGCAGTCAGCAGCAGCTCAGTGGAGCAGGGTTGGTTGCTCAAGATTTCTGAGCTCTAAAGTTGTCATTTCAATTTTTCTGCATTTCATTTTAAATTCGTTTTTAATGGCATGGTTACACTGTCCAGAGCATAAATCTCAAAATAGGATTTGCATTTAGAATGCTGTAAAATACAACATTCCTTCGGGTATACTTATGAGGGGACCATATACCCATTCATATAAATCAAGATAAGAATACTAAAGCAAAGCAATTTGATTAGGTACTAAATTCAAAATGTTACAAGACTGTGGTCTAACAGCCACCAGGAACTTAAGTCGGGCTGCTTATACGGCACTGACTAGAGTGGAAAATTAAAATGACAGGTTTAAGAGATAAAGACAATCCTGTTCTTATTCAGCTTTAGGGTTCCTGCCAGTTTATCTAGGTTATGAGGTGTAATGTAATATTACATACACATCTAATATAAACATTGAGACTTTTATAGATATGTCAAAATGATACCATTTGATGTGAAATAAAATGAATTACAACCTTGTAAATTCTATAATTTACTCTTATGCCCCCCCACCCGAGAGGCATAGAGCAAAAAGTCTGTAAATTTTACCTTGTGTATAATCAAAACAATAAAATATAGTTTTCAATAAGGGGAGATAAAAAAGCTGCCCTTAGCTAAACTAATAAACAATGTAATTAAAAGCGTATGCAATTTTAATTAATGAATGTCTGAAGTTTTTAAGTCTTTTCATTTCAGGTTAACAGTTCTCTCAGATGCACCCAGTTCTTCTGTTTCTCCATTATTCTTTGTCTACTTTTTTGCAGTATGATTTTTCCCCTCTTTAATTCTCGCAAAAAGTTATTTTTTCCCTAAGCACGTCTCTGATTCCATCACTCCTTTACATCTTTATAATTATCAAGAAATCCCACTTGAGGCTACAATAGTTGTCTGCAAATTTCTTAGATCTGTCTCCCTTTAAAACAACGCAGCCTCCTCCCACCTCCTTCTTATAATGATATCAAGAAAGTCTTTTATGGATTGGAGATATTTGGCAAGTAACTGCATTCCTTTCCTATCAAGTTTTACAGCTTTTATATAGTACAGCCCATTTAAACTCATATTCATTCTATACATACTTGCTTTTGGTGATATTTCTTTTCTGCATACCCTCTTATAATTAGGAAGTAGGCCCCTAAGGGCCCAATTAGCCAACATGTGAATGTAATTATAACTCTTGACTTTGTTTCATGTGTGTCTGTGATATGAGTTTGACCATGCACAATGTGACCTACTCACAAGGTAAATTTAGCCCCATATCATTTGTGCAATCAGCTTTATTCAGATTTATAGTAAATGTATAGTTATGCAACAAATGCCATATATAAAAGTAAGTTTTCTTGTTATTCCAATGCCACATTAAAGACAGTCTTGTAGTACATTTAAACATACATTGTCCAGTGTTCTTCCGTATTGTAGCGATGCGACGACGCACCCACCGCGGTGCCTCCTGCTGGTCATCCTGGGAATTAGCTCACCAGCTCCGGAGAGCCCTCTGCTGGCTGAAGTCTCACTTGCCGCTGGCCCCCATGTCCCTCCCAGACCCCGGTGCCCCTTACCTCAGTGGTCTGCCCTCTGCAGTACCCCCACAGTCTCTGGGGTCTCCCCTCCCCGGGGAACCCTCAAACCTCTATCCCTGCCTTGCCTCAGTGGCTACTGCCAGTCATTGTCTAGCCCCTGTTCACTGGGGCAGACTGCAGTCTATAAACCACTCATCATCGGCAAGGGGGGTTGAACCTGCTGCCTTTGCCTACCTTGGGCTGCACCTCTGCAACCCCAGTACCCTTCCCAGCCTTTAGCCTATGATTCTTTCCCAGGGCTGTTTTAACCCCTTCAGGGCCAGAGCAGGGTGACCAGCCTGCTGCAGTATCTATATATTTCCATTGAATCAACATTTTCTGTGGCATCATTAATGTGCCAATAATATCTGGGTTAATTTGCCTGTTTTAATATTCAAAGTACAACCTTCATGCTATTTCAATGTATTTGGCTGAGGTAAATAATCGGACAATGGCAAGCTCTAGTTCCCATAACCTCTAGATTTTGAGAAAAGTAAGGTTGTTTCAATCCACTCCAAATAATTTCTGGGGGTTTCATTTCCCTTTCATATTTCTATTATCCTTTTCACTGTGTTGGAAATAATTCTTCTTTTGAGTATCTGGGATTTTTCCATTTTAATGTTTTTTTCTTTTCATGATCGACTAAAATCTATAGTGAAAAGTTCATTTTATCATCTAAGGAGCATTTTAAATTGCACCCATTAACTGCAATGGACTTTCAAACCATGATTCACAATTTAATATTTTCTAGTCTAATTTCCAGTCACCTATTTTGCACTGGTTTCCTTGCTATATCTATAAGAACAGTATATATTTCAAAGTGCTTCACTTAGACTGTGTATATATACTTCCTCCTGTGAGGTTTAAGGCTGGTCCGGCTTAAGGATGATCAACATATGCAGAGGAAAGACTCCACCAGAAGCAAATTATGACAGTTTTCGCTTTTCACTATGAATCAACACTGAGTATTCTGTAACTTGTATGGCAGTGGGGGAGAGGGCACATTTGTTAGCCAACAAGCCAGTAGTTTAGTTCAGAAGGAGAGGAAAATCATTAGAATTGTTTTTTTACAAGAAGTTTACCTCTAATGATATGTTGTACCACACAGGCATGGAAAATATATCATACCAAACACTTGATGATACACTCTATCCCACAATCCTGAATTGACAGTTGTTAAAAAGGTCTGTTATTGGGTCTTTCCTATCAGGGTTTTCTGTGATTTCATCTCTAAGGACATTTGTTCATAAGCTTATGAGCAAGTCTAGAAATAGGCACTGTTTAAATTGTCTCCTCTGAGATGTAACAAACTGGCATTACGAAAATGCTTGGCATATCAGGGTTAGTTATGGTTGGTACCTTCCATTTTCATTAAAAATGAAACACTGTGGCAGATGGACTTCAGAGATATTTTCAAGATTTAAGTGCTGGCCCATGGGAGGGCTCCAGTGTAAACAGCTCCTTTACAGAATTTCAGAGCATGGGGGGAGGGGACTGGGCCAGCCTGATAATCTCACACTTTGTTCTTTTCATTCATTTGGAGTTGCAAAGTTTCATTTGGACTATATAGAGTAAGTCATTTAACTGGGTGAAGTTTGCCTCCTTTCTGAGTTCTTCTCCGACATTGAAAGTGAAATAAATGTTAATCAGAGCAAGGTTTTAGTCATATTGTGCCCTGAGAGCAAATGATAATCTTTGGGTCAAAATTAGTTTCTCAATTAATGCTCAATCCTGCACCTTTTGAACTCAATGGTACTACTGCCATTGTCTTCAACTGATGCAGGATTACCCCCAGTCCTCCCCCCACATTCTTCCACCCGTCCTATCAACAAAATTCATTATTATTTTCAAGACAACCTAACACATATGCAATGGTAGCTGAGTATAAAAAAATATTGCAGAAAAGGCTAATATCAAACAACATGTCTGAGTTGTGAAAAAGGCAAATATCGTTCTGGGTTATTAACACGAGTATCATATGTAAAACATGGGAGATCATTGTCCAGTTCTAGTCCACATGCTGAGGCCTCAGCTGGCATGTTGTCAGGTTTTGGACGTCACACTTTAAGAAAGATGTGTACAAATTGGAGGTAATCCAGAGGAGACCACTAAAAAGGATTAAAGGGTTTAGAAAACCCGACCTAGAGGTTAAACAAAATGAATAGCAAACGCATACAACAAGCCCAGTTCACAAACCAAAAGTAGGCTTCAATTTGTTATAAAGTGTTTATTTTTATACATTTGTTAAAATCAAAGTATTATTGCTAATTATTATTTGTGGTGGAGCCCTAGTCATAGACCAGCATCCCACTGTGCTAGGCACTGTACAAATAGAACAGAAAGATAGAGTCTTCCCCAACAAGTTTACAATCTAAGTACGTTTGGGAATCATTTGTCAACAGCAAATATGGAAAAAATCATGTAATAATAGTATGAGCATTTGTACTACCAAACTTGACTAGATTTGACTTAGAAATGAAAGGCTCCCTCTTTACATTTTTCTTTAAATGTAGGGTGATGTTGATTTGAATATAGCTAATTCCCTAATTCGCTAAACTGTTAAAGCAAAAGTGATAAAGAGCCAGGTCTAGGCCTAAACACATCTTTTCTTTACAGAATTTCCTCTCAGTGGTCTTGGTCATAATATGTGGGGATCACCAGAAATTTTGCTCCCGGTTTGTAAAATTGCAGATTTCTTTATTTGGCTGTAAAAGAGTTTGTTTGTATCTCTGTAGATCCTCCTCATATTATGCAGTTGGATCAGCAGCAATAGCTGCAGCAACAATGTCTATCAAGAACACAGGAATCAGCAGAAAAATCAAATGCAAAAGCCAGATATTTATCATAATCATCATCATTAGCAGAAGCATATGATCCAAAATGAACTCCTACAGGATTTTTTTTTAAGATAACCAGGATTCTGGATAGAGGGTGTTTTGGATATTGCAAATCTTCTTGGTATATTTACAGAAAGCAAAATAAATTCCCACATTGGTTGCATATCCAACTATGAGCCTTTATCTCAGTTAGAAAATAAACAAACCGAACTCTTGAAACTGAAATGCTATCTGTTTTTTTTTCCATCGCCCCCAATATTTTTCTCTTCTCCCTCCCTCCCAGGGAAAAAGCTCCCCTATATTTGTCTTTTTTGTTCCAGGAAAGGCTGGATTTTGTTGGTTTGATTTGGGGTGATGTTATCAAGGGCAGGATGGGTCGCAGAAGTGGATTTTGCATTTTGCTCGGGTGCCAAAGTTCATGGTTATTCTGATAACTTAAGCAGTTCATACTGATGTCAACCAAAACCCAAATCAACCAACCAAAGGTTCGCTAAGTTTCTTCTAAACTGAAACTGAAGTTTCATGCAGCTGCAGTCAAGTCAGAAGAGCATATCTAGAATAATACACACAAGAAATGGGCTAACTGAATAAATAAATAAGAACTTCCCAGAACATAAATCAAACTGAAATCAAACAGCTCTAAAGGTTTGATTGTTTTTCAGATTTATGTGCCTTTATATTTCTCATTTAATTCAGGGAGCAAAATTAATATGAGAATATGCTAAAGAGAGGTTGTGCTAAGGACATTTCCAAAATAGCCTAAAGGGAAGAAGGAAATACCAAAAATCTCAAAAGAAAGACCATTCACAGGAATTATGCAGTCTGATTATCTTGACTGTTTTAACCTATATTCATTGCATTAGGGAAAAGTGAAAAAGCATTCATAGTTGATCAACCAACCTTATGTGAGATGATGATAATAATACCTGCCCAACTCCACCATTGTCTTAGCTAATAATTAAATTAACTAAGTGATCTAAAGCATGAGGTTCTCTTTTCCCTGTTATCAGTGCAGACTAATCTATTTTACTATAGCTATCCTATGCTATGTATATTCATGCAGTCATCAGCCCACTTTTAAATTCTATAAAACTAGCCGAATCAATAAATATGAATTCTACAGCGTAATTACACCTGGTGTAAAGAAGTATCAGTTCTAAATTTGTTACCAAGCAATTTCAATGAGTATCCTCTAGCTCTAGCTTTTATTTGACTACATGAGGAACCATGATTGATCAGTGTTCGCTGTACCTTTCATTATTTCTAAACACACATTTATCACGTTTCCTATTCTCCACATCTCTAAACTAAATAGCAAAACTGTCTCTAAGATATTCTCATATTGTAGGTTATAAAGGCACTATAATTGCTGATTGTTTCAAATATTTAATTTCATTGTATATAGCATATAACAGAGTAGACTAAAACCTTTTCAGACGCAGTTCTTTGGAAAGTACATAATGGGAGCATGAGAGCTACTTAGATGGTAATTCACACAGTTACAAGGCTGATAAATTATTCCATTGCATATTTTAGGTTTCAACAGCAGCAAATCTTAAGAAAATGATATAATTTATTGGAGTGGATTCTTTCCCTGTGAAACAATTAAAAAATACATCCATATAACCTTCTCTTTGAGGCCCTTTGTCATTTGTTTCTGATGCACTTCTCTATCAAAGTGGCACATTATGACCCTATGCTCATATAACAAGCTTCATGTAAAATGTTGCCATTATTTAAGAAAAAGGAGAAACATGAAGATGTTCACCTATGAGGTACTTGTTCGCCAAGCCCTTTAGTCATGTCAGTAGGTCCCAATGAGGTATCAGAACACTGAAAAATGTGAACATCATTTAATGAATATTCATAAATTATAAATATTAATCATTAATTAAAATGTTAACACTAATGGTACAACAAATTCAAATAATGATATTGCAGCTATGTACTTGCATCATGGGATTAATGCATTTTTGGAGCTATGTTAAGTTTGCAGTTGATTGGGCAGTGGCTAGATTCTTGATCACTGAGAATCAAATTGGTCTCAAATTAAATCAGCCTTTCCAATCTTGTATAATTTTATATGTCAAGCAGGTTGCTTAGTGAATAGGTAGGTGACCACCCATGCCTATTCTAGACTTGTGTAGGGAATAAGGCCCTGCAGCTGTGCCTGCTCAGTCTTTTGACATGCTAATAAGCACAGCTGGGCCCCATCAGCTAGACCTCCTGGCAAGTTGGTTGGAAGAGTCAGCATACCTGCTGTTAAGCTCACCAGCGGCAGCAGTTCAGTGACTGCTCAAAGCCTTTTCCCATCAGTGTGAAAGCTCCTGCCTTGTCCCCAGTCTTGCCTGCCTCTAGGTAAACCAGTTCTGACCTTGTGCTCCAATTTCTGACTTTGGCTTTGACACTTGTCTCTGGCTTCTGAGTTCTGACTCTGGTTCTGACCCTGAGCTCGGACTCTAGCTCTTCCCCTTGGCTCCAGCCATTAGGCCTGACTGGTCACACTCTGGTCTCCAGCTTACTGCATTTCCTTGTTAGCAATGATTACTCATTTAATGATTGAAAAATTTGTATTCTGCCTTGACTTAAACTGCATCCAACCCTATTGCATCATGTAGGACTGCATTGATTGGTTACTTAGAGATAGCAGTAAGCAGTGTCATGCAGGGGAACTAGATTTGAATCCTTTTTAGCTCATGTCCCAGGTTATTAATAAATGCAACAAAATATCACTAGCATGAAGCCATACCACCATGGGGTATGGTCATAATTTCCTCAGCTAAGTAAGGTTAGATGTGTTCAGTCCACATGCGAATGTTAGATAAACCCCAAAGTATGGAGTCTTGGCACTCACATCTGTTAAAAAACTATTCCATCTCCTACACACTGTCTTGTCATCCCCATAGGAAGACATACTCTTCCTTATCTAAGATAGTGAATCCCCACTCACAAAAAGTAGTCTCCTCTTTTCAGTCACCAAGCCTCAGACAAAGAGCCGCTCTCTTCATCTGAGACAAAAGAGGCTCTTTTCTCCACAGCAGCTCTTCCTTAAGATGTCCACCCATGTATGTTCCACGTGCCTTACTCTATGGTACATCTAGAGAGGTTCTGCTTCCCCCTAAAGTTTGCAGGAGGAATCCTTTCTCTGATTCACATGGAACATCCTACATATAGCCCATGTACTAGAGTAACCTATGCCTGCTTGCTGTGGTGCTCTGTCCCCCTCTAGTGGCACCTAGATCATCTAGAGATTAATGAGTCTGCTACTGCCTCATCTAAGAGCCATGAAGCTTTAGCACATGCAATAGAGGCTCATACACAAAGCTTCAGAGATCCCAGATTCAATCCTGCCCACCAATGGCTGGGGTCTGTCAGTATTGCACTTACCCCACTCTACATTGTATGGAAACAATGCAACAAGAGACTGTTAGGTAAAGAATATGTGCTAAGTCTGAAACTAAAGTTTCAGTGATTACCTTATCCCTGAGTATTACGTCTCTTGTGTAAATGAAAACCTTACTATTAGTGTTTTTTGTATATAACATCTTAATAGCTAACCTATTACTTTTGCTGTTTGTTACTTTTCTTGTTTCTGTCTTAAGTGGCAAACTTAGAAAATGCAACCCTTATATTCTACTTCAGACTTACATTTCTAGTAATGCATCAGTTCTGGACATTGACAAACATATTAGCAAGAAGTAGGAATTACATGGAACACATCACAAAACTCCTCTTCCATTCATTTTCCCTTCATCTTAGTAATTCACATATTTACCTCACCGTAAATCAAATGCTACCACTTTTAGTGCACATACCAAGCCAGTGTAGGACATGCCTGTTAATGTATCCAGCGCCCACTACTGTCAATGGAAAATTTCCCATAGACTTCAATAGGCCTTACAGTTATACATCTGGGTTACAATTTATCAGGCAGAGTGAAGTTAATCATCATTATTGATCATGTTTACTTCAGTAGTGTCTAGGGATCAACCAAGAATGGGATCGCCATTGTGCTAGGCAATGTACAAATACAGCTTCTGCCCCAAAGAGCTAACAGCCTGAATGGTCAAGACAGACATGGTGTGTAACACACAAACAAAGTAAACAATGTGATGGTGGCAAATGTCATGTTAATGGCATGATTTTCTAATCTAGATGTCATAAGGAGACAATTTCATTAAATGGTCTGTGTATGGAATACAAAGTACAATTTGTCTGCCTCTCTGGAATAATACAGATACATCAACGGGTAGTGATCAATGGCTCCATGTCTAGTTGGCAGCTGGTTTCAAGTGGAGTGCCCCAAGGGTCTGTCCTGGGGCCAGTTTTGTTCAATATCTTCATTAATGATCTGGAGGATGGCGTGGACTGCACTCTCAGCAAGTTTGCAGATGACACTAAACTGGGAGGAGTGGTAGATACGCTGGAGGGTGAGGATAGGATACAGAGGGACTTAGACAAATTAGAGGATTGGGCCAAAAGAAACCCGATGAGGTTCAACAAGGACAAGTGCAGAGTCCTGCACTTAGGACGGAAGAATCCTATTCACTGTTACAGGCTAGGGACCGAATGGCTAGGAAGCGGTTCTGCAGAAAAGGACCTAGGGGTTACAGTGGATGAGAAGCTGGATATGAGTCAACAGTGTGCCCTTGTTGCCAAGAAGGCTAACAGCATTTTGGCCTGTATAAGTAGGGGCATTGCCAGCAGATCGAGGGACGTGATCATTCCCCTCTATTCGACATTGGTGAGGCCTCATCTCAAGTACTGCGTCCACTTTTGGGCCCCACACTACAAGAAAGATGTGGAAAAATTGGAAAGAGTCCAGCGGAGGGCAACAAAAATGATTAGAGGGCTGGAGCACATGACTTATGAGGAAAGGCTGAGTGAACTGGGATTGTTTAGTCTGCAAAAGAGAAGAATGAGGTGGGATTTGATAGCTGCTTTCAACTACCTGAAAGGGGGTTCCAAAGAGGATGGATCTAGACTGTTCTCAGTGGTACCTGATGACAGAACAAGGAGTAATGGTCTCAAGTTGCAGTGGGAGAGGTTTAGGTTGGATATTAGGAAAAACTTTTTCATTAGGAGGGTGGTGAAGCACTGGAATGGGTTACCTAGGGAGGTGGTGGAATCTCCTTCCTTAGAGGTTTTTAAGGTCAGGCTTGACAAAGCCCTGGCTGGGATGATTTAGTTGGGGATTGGTCCTGCTTTGAGCAGGGGGTTGGACTAGATGACCTCCTGAGGTCCCTTCCAACCTTGACATTCTATGATTGTATCTCATCAGTGAACGTTAAATGGTTGTTAAATATATGCCTCAAATTTTAGAAATTTTGCAGCTAAAATCCAATAACATTCTACTCTCAGAATCTGAAAAAGAAGCATAAATAAGAATAAATATAGTGATCCATTCATAGGCATTTGACTAGGAAGTAGATTAAAATCTTAAAATACTGCTGAAGTTATCAGGGCAAAAAAAGAGTCAAATATAAGGGCTGAAACCAATCAAAGCTTCCAGTGTCAGGCAGCGGTATTTTCTCCTGAGCTAATCTATGCATGTTGTATTTATCTAAACAATCCCAGTCCTACAACCAACGATATTATATCACCAAAAGAAAGGGGAGAAAAAAACTTCAGGATGATAGTTTATCTTGCACTTGAAGGAGAAAATGAGAGAAGCCATTTGCATTTAGCTCACATTTTAAAAGAAAGGGAAAACAACACAGGGAAGAGTATCCAAATTTGACATCAACCTCTTTCTTTCCCCCCTCTTATTTTTTTCTCTGCAGCACTGTTTTAATTTAAGAAAGAAATTCCAAATTGACATTTAAATGGTGGCAGGGCAATTCTCATTCTCTCCCTTGTGAAACAGCCTCCGAATATGTACAATTATGCTGTCATCTTTAGCGCTCCACATTGGACAGAGTTTAATTATTAATGTGTTTCCCTCAGAGAATGACTCGATCATGTCACAACTCTAGACAAATACAGCTAATGCAAAATCATAAAATATTCACTTGAATACTGCTGAACTGACAGGAAATTAATTCTATGAACACTTTTGATATTACCAGAAAATTAGTTTCAAATGCATAAGACTGAAATAAATGTGTTCATAATTTGCTCAAGGGTAACGCTCATCTTGCAATCAGTTTGGTGTCTTTTTATAAATGTTACAAGTATTCAACATGGCTTTATGATAAAGAGGACAACTAATGTAATGTATTATTTGTAGACAGTATTTTACTTGTAAACAGCAGGGAGTGAAGATTTGCTCTCAGAAATATTTAAACTCTAGCAATATTTTACGATATATCATTTTGCAATTCTGAAGAAGTACCTATTTTTAAATAGTCCTAGGAGAACTGAAGGGCTCAGGGGTTTGGTAATAAAACATGGAAGCCTTCCTTAGCTAAATCACTGGCTTGAGCTTCATTATCCAGATTGGTAGTGTATGAAAGTTGTAATCACCTTAAGTGGTCAATGTAAAAGGAGTGAGAAAATGGATTGAGATCCTAAATAGACAAATGTCTTCACCGCAAACAACACTAACGTAGTGGACTCTACAGCTGGCTGGATAATAGAACAAGTGGTTTGAGACAATCTTCATGAATAAAAATGGCAAGTTCTGTTTGCTGTTACTTATGGAGTCATATTGCCAGAACTTCGCTGACCTCTTGCTCCCCATGAAATATGAAATTGTAAAGTATTTAGCAGAAATAATTATTGGTCAGAAAATTCAAACTGGAAATGTATTGTGTATTATTCACCATTCATTATTCTTCTGTTTAACATGTTTAACATGTATGTGATCAGGGAGCAGAAACAATACCAGGTGAGAAATCACATGCTACAAATAATGAATAGTGTACTATTTGGCAATGATCCATAGGCTAAAATTTGTTCTCATGGGCTATCCAGGAGGTAATTCCAAATAACGAGTACATTAATAAAAATAGAGACTGGTTCAAAAACTATTCCAAATCAGAAAAAAGGTATTTGCAAAAATTACTATTGACAGTGAATAATTTGGCTACTTCTTGTGGGCATCTTTTTTGCAAGGTTCAGCAGACAAGCCGAGATTAAATCTGCACGGGGACTAAACTGAATGAGGACCCATTCCTTGTGTAACACAACCACCCAGTGAAGCCAATGTGCAAATCTTGCAGGATGAATATTACTGAGTTGCATTAGTTGGGAAAGTCAGCATTGCAACTGCCTCTTTTGTAACTGTCCAGTGGGGGTACAACTCACTTGTGGGATGGAATGCTATTTCAGGCATCTCTGCTCCACTGAAGCCCTGCTGCACAGTAGGTCTGCTGGCAGAGCAGCCTCAAATTCTTTATTCACTGCAGGAAGGGTAACGTACCAGATTTAGCAGAAGGCCACAGTGGAAATGAAAAGGGCAGATCCATGATTGTACAGATCCAGTGGCCTCAACATTGTGCAATGGACACAGAGGGTCTGCAGGCACTATTCTAATCAGACTTTGAAATAGCAGTTTCAGGTGGAGCAGCACAGAAACCACATATCCAGACTTTAAATTGGGGGTGAGTGGGAGGTTTCACTTCCCAACTGCTTCACACTCCACCCACATGGAGCCCAAGTATCTGGACTCCATGTGAGTAGAATGGATTTCACTATGAATGAATGCTGGTCTTCGGTCTCCAGTGTGGTTAATCTGGAAATCTCACAAACAATACATTTACTTTCTGAAAAGGAAAACCTCTTTTCTACATTTTTGCTGCAGCTTCTGAAACTGGAGACTGGAAATATTCTCCAAACATCTTTCCTGTTCTCTACACGGCCGCATAATAAATACACCATTAAAATATGCAGTGTCATTAATGAACACCAGCAGATTGCACAGTTTAACTGTTTAAACTTTTTATTAAAAATTGCAGGAAATGAGTATTCATTATGCTATAATGCTGTTTCCCGTCATGACAGATTGAACTAGTCCTCAGAATTAAGATGTCTGTATAATAGAGAAAGTACAGCACTGAGGATATTTGCAGTATGTGGGAAGTAAAAACCAGCAGATTACATGGTAATAAAGAAAGCAGATGAGAGACAATAACTATCTACAGCTGTAATTTGTTTTACTAGGTGTCTCAGATGTTGCTGTCACAAGATGATATTTAAAACCCAGGCACCACAAGAAAATGTGAAGTTTACATGATAAAAATAGCTTGCAAACAACTGTTAACTTCTCTTGGGTTTGTTTTTTTCTTTTAACAGGTAAGGTATTTTTGTGTCTAATGCAGCACATGTGTGGTACATTCTGGCACTTACAGCTAACAAGTCTCAGATAAGATACAAATGAAAAGGAACTGGGATGCTAGTCTACACGTATTACACAGACGTAGTGAATTATTAAACATAGTCAGTCTGGGGTTGTCAGTGAGGCAGATTGGCTACATAATATCATTGAAGGTAATTGCATAGAGGGTTGTTTCTCCAAAATGTCTACATTTAAAAAAAAATAATTCTTCCTTCTAAAAGGAAAAAAGTTTCCTAAATGATTGTTTATTACATGGCTGAAACAAAGTCCACTTGAATTAAAAGAGAAAAAGAGATGGCTGTTGAAGGTGATTATGTTGATAAAAAAGAAATTAAAGGTACGGCCAGTACCCATTGATTTCAGTAGAAAGTCTCTCGCTGACTTTAGTGGACACTGAATCAGGCCCTAAACCTTTTTTTTTTTTTTTACTAGAATTTAGTGCAAATGAACAAATGGCTGGAGCAGACATTCCACTCTCCTTGTTTTCAGACTGCTTGGTTGATTGAGCCCATCACTCTTTCCTTTTGTCTCCCAAAGTCTCTCCTTATGTTTAAATTACATGTTTATAAGAATGGGTTTTATTAGGAAGTGAGGAAAATCTCATTTGAGATTGATAAAGTTTGGGGTGTTTTTTTTTTCTCCAGACAGTATCTAATTTTGAAGAAGTAAACTCATTGTTCTAAAACGTATGTGAGTTCAAGAGCTTAAATTTGAAAATTATACATTATGGTCAGCATACACTTTCAATTACAGGAACATTTAAAGTAGTTTAAAACTATTCCTTTGTTCCCATGACAGAGTTTATGAAATTAAATACATATTACAGTTCTTCTGCTAAAAAGTGTAGTCATTCTGAAAATTTCTTTCAGATTTGCAACTAAAACACATTGAAATCAAAGAGTTTAAACTAATTACATATGCTACAAGTAAAAAGTCACTGGTAATATTTGTACTGAGTTGTCTTTTGGGCAGGGCCGGCTCTAGACATTTCGCCGCCCCAAGCAGGGCGGCATGCCACGGGGGGCACTCTGCCGGTCGCCGGTCCTGTGGCTTTGGTGGACCTCCTGCAGGAGTGCCTGCGGAGGGTCCGCTGGTCCTGCGGCTCCACCGAAGCCACGCGTGGGACCAGCGGACCCTCCGCAGGGATGCCTGAGGGAGGTCCACCGGAGCCGCCTGCTGCCCTCCCGGCGACCGGCAGAGCGCCCCCCGTGGCATGCCGCCCCAAGCACGCGCTTGGCGTGCTGGGGTCTGGAGCCGCCTCTGCTTTTGGGATCTTGACTCACTTGTAAAGGAGGGGCCAGAACCTCCAGTGGTGAAAATTGGCATGACTCCATTTGCTTCAATCTAATTCCTAGTGTGAAAGCTTGCATGAAGGCTCTTGGGCTGAGTCCTGCCCACTGGCACACAGTGGGAATTGCTGCTTCTCTTAGAAGTGCAGTCAGGAGTATATGTATCATCTTCTTCTCTTGCCATGGAGGCTCTCTTATCTGTTATACCTTCTACTGAGGATGTCCACCGAGGGCTAAACCCACACAAACCAGCATACATTCTGGGCAAACCCAGCGCAAAGAATGTAAATGGACATACCACACACATGTTAGAATTAAGGCAATCTCTCTGACCGGCGTCAGAATGAAGGTTATTTTAAAATATAGTACTTTTGTATTGTATCTTTCAAGTAATTGTCAGCTAGCATAAAATACCCATATTTATTTAAATAAAATGATGAGCAACTAGTAAAAAAGGGCTCCTACTGCATATGACAATATCAAATAGCATATCATGAAACTATGTAAAAAAAACCACTGTAATTAAGCCTCTCTGAATTAGGAAGCTCCAAACCATCCAAATAACAAAAATCTGCTTCAAATCTCCTGGATAAATGAGCAGAGGTGAGTATAAGTTCTAAAGCATGTTCTTATTTAACATATTCTCCCAACTCTCATTTACTACTATCATTTCTCACTGATAACATATGCACAAACATCCCATCAGATCATGTTCTTAATTATTTTTGTTTATGCTGAGTCTATGTACTACAAAAAGCAAAGCTGGGTAGTATGTTAGTGACTCTCATTGCATTGAAGCTGATGCTTTTCTGAATATGGACTTATGGATGTGTACTTAACCCGCTGGGATATGGCCTCATGGGTCACTAAATCCAGCTTTGCTTAGCAATGTTTTCCAGAAAATAAGGGTATAAAAGGAAGGGCTTTGCACACTTTGAATGCATCAGCCATGTTCTGTGTTCATTCACTTCCCTGCAGTAAACCCCACAGCCTGTGGAAACTCTCCTCGTGTCACCTTTGTGGGGTTCTGTGGTCTCTGCACGAATCTCACTGCATAGTTCAAAAATCCAGGAAATGGAGCTAAATCTTTCCAAGCAGAGTACAGTTAAGGATTTCAGTTTCTGCTGGAGCCCACCGGCACCAATCAGATGGGACCTCAGAATAAGGATCTCTGATGACACTGTGGTAAGGAGTTAAATATGTGCATATGGTGTGGTGCTTCTCAATGAGTTTGCAGCTATATAGAAGACATATGCCTAAGGCTATTAATGATACCTGAATACCACTAAAATACCAGCTGTCAATCCATTGTATGATTTTTGGACATCTGAAATTTACACACAGTACAGAATAGAGATTATAATTTTTCTATAGGGTGACACAAGCATTTCCCAGAAAGAGCCTTTATAAAAGGAACAGCAGTTGATACTGTTTCCAGGGTCACACCTCAGTAACTCAATTGGCTTCAGAGATTTATACCATTGTAAGTGAGAAGGGGAATTGGGCCACAGTTTTTCCAGATGCAAAAAGCAACTGTACTTTCAGTTAGAATGGCATAAGAACATAAACATGGCATTGTGGGTCAGACAAAAGGTCCGTCTAGGTCATCTGTCTTCTGACAGTGGCCAATGCCAGATGCTTTAAAGGGAATGAAAAGAACAGGACCATTATCAAGTGATCCATCCCCTGTCATCCAGTCCCAGTACCTGGCAGTCAAAGGCTTAGGGATACCCAGAGCATGGGGTTGCGTCCCTTACCATCTTGGTTAATAGCCAATGATGGACCTAAACTCCAGGAACTTGTCTAATTCTTTTTAAAACCCAGTTATAATTTTGGCCTTTACAACATCCCCTGTGAACAAGTTCCAAAGGTTGACTTTGTGCTGTGTGAGGAAGTACATCAATTTGTTTGTTGGTTGGTTTTAAACCTGCTGTCTATTAATTTCATTGGGTGATACCTGGTTCTTGCATTATGTGAAGGGTAAATAACACTTCCTTGTTCACTTTCTCCACACCATTAACGAATTTATAGGTCTCTACTATATCTCACCTTAGTCATCTCCTTTTCCAAGCGGAACAGTCCCAGTCTCAATCTCTCCTCATGTGGAAGTTCTTCCATACCCTTAATCATTTGTGTTGTCCTTCTCAATACCTTTTCCATTTCTAATATATCTTTTTCAAGGTGGGGCGACCAGAACTGCATGCAGTATTCAAAGTGTGGGTGTACCTTAAATGTATAGAGTGGCATTATGATATATACTGTCTTATTATCTATCCCTTTTCTAATGGTTCCCAACATTGTTAGGTTTTTTGATTGGCGCTACACATTGAGCCAATGTTTTCAGAGAACTTTCCACAGTGACTCCAAAATCTTTCTTGAATGGTAACAGCTAATGTAGACCTTTATTTTATCTATATAGCTGAGATTGTTTTCACTTATCAACAATGACTTTCATCTGCCAGTCACCCAGTTTTGTAAGGTCCCTTTGTAACTTTTTACAGTCTGCTTTGGATTTCAGTAATTTTGTATCATCTGCAAACATTGCCACCTCACTGTTTACCCCTTTTTTTATCAATACGTTGGACATCACTGGTCCCAGTACATATTTATTTCTCTTCATTCTGAAAACGGATCATTTATTCCTACCAATTGTTTCCTGTCTTTTAACCAGTTACTGATCCAGGAAAGGACCTCCCCTCTTATCCCAGGACTGCTTACTTTTCTTAAGAGCCTTTGGTGAAGAACCTTCTGAAAGTCCAGATATCCACTGGATCACCCTTGTCGACATGTCTGTTGACCCCCCCCCTCCAAGAATTCTAATAGATTGGTGAGATGTGATTTCCCTTTACAGAAGCCATGTTGACTCTTCCCCAACAAATCATGTTCATCTATGTGTTTGATAAATCTGTTCTTTACAGAAGAAGCCTGAAGTTAGGGTTACCAGCTTGTAATTGCCAGGATCCCTGCTGGAGCCTTATTTAAAAACTGGTGTCACATTAGCTATCCTCCCATCATCTGGTACAGAAGCTGAATTAAGTGATAGATTACATGATAGATAATTTAAGTGATGACCTCCTGAGGTCCCTTCCAACCCTGATATTCTATAGCACAATTAGTAGTTCTGCAATTTCATATCTGAGTTCCGTCAGGACTCTTGGGTGAATGCCATCTGGTCCTGGTGACTTATTACTGTTTAATTTATCACTTTGTTTAAAAACCTCTTCTACTGACTCCTCAATCTGGGACATTTCCTCACATTTGCCACCTAAAAAGAATGTCTCAGCTGTGGGAATCTCCCTCACATCCTCTGCAGCGAGGACAGATGCAAAGAATTCATTTAGCTTCTCCACAATGCCCATGTCTCCCTTGACTTCTCCTAAGGGCCTCAGTTGTGCAGTGGCCACACTGATCGTTTTGGCAGGCTTCCTGCTTCTGATGTACTTAACTTTTTTGCACCTAATTTTTGGGCTTTGCTAGTTGCTCTTCAAATCTTTTTTGGCTTGCCTAATTATACTTTTACCCTTGACTTTGCCTTTATTGTATTTTAGGAGAACAGCTGCAGAAGAAAAGATTAAATGTAATGTCTAAATGGAAGAGCACAGTGTGTGTGTTTTGTGTCTCCTCTATAGTAGGCTGCATTTGAACACAACGTGCCAAATCCTTATCCAGTGGAAATCAATATAGCTTGATGGTAGACCTGGTTGTGAATTTTCCAATGAAACATTTTTTTTCATTGTAAAATGCTGATTTGCTGGAAGTGAAATGTTTCACAGAAACATGTGGAATTCAATAATAATAAAAAAGAAAAAAAGCATTTTGGTAAGGTCAAAAAATTCCATTTTGACATGTTCAGAGTGGAATGTTTCAATAGTTTGTTCTATAGCCTGTGTTATACAGGAGGTCAGATTAACTTTGAAATCAGAACAAAACATTTCAATTTCATTGAAACAAAATGTGTCAATTAACCCAAAATGAATACTTTTGGGGGTGGGGGGGAGGACTTTTTTGTGGGAAATTTTGAACATTTTTTATTCCAGACCAGACAGTTTTTTGGAACTCTCAGAATTTCTTGTGAAATGTAAAATCCAGTTCCTGCCCAGCTTTAATTGATTGAATTCATTGGTGTGATACCAACGTTAACAGCTGAGGATCTGGCCCAATACATAGCTCACTGTGCATCAAGGAGTAGGGATTCCCTCCATTGATAAGCTGCAGTACACAGAGAGGGAGCTTACATATAGGGGCGGCTCCAGACCCCAGCACACCAAGCACATGCTTGGGGCGGCATGCTGCTGGGGGTGCTCTGCTGGTCGCCGGGAAGGCGGCAGGCGGTTCCGGTGGACCTCCCGCAGGCGTGCCTGCGGAGGGTCTGCTGGTCCCGCGGCTTCGGTGGAGCATCCGCAGGCACGCCTGCGGGAGGTCCACCCGAGCTGCGGGACCAGCGGACCCTCCACAGGCACATCCGTGGGACTGGCGACCAACAGAGCGCCCCCCGCGGCGTGCCGCCATGCTTGGGGTGGCGACATGGCTAGAGCTGCCCCTGCTTACATACACTACTAAGATATTTAATTCAAATTCTATAGATGGAGCACCATGGACTGGTGGACTTAAGAATGGAAATAATTTGCCTCTGAAGTCTTTGATGCCATGAAAATTTGAAAAAGGGTGGTTAATGCAGGCCCCCTTCTAGGATATAATTTAAACCTCCTATTGGAACAATTATTTCATTTTATTGATGCCATGAAGTTTATTTTATAGGATTTTATATGAAAGACTCCATTTAATGATTTATTAATATTGTCAGTGCTGTCTCATTTAGAGACTGAACTTATGAGTACATTGTATAACTCTGTCATAGAAGACTGTAGCTTCAAGAGAAGTTATTTGGAACAGTGATATACAGGACTGTGTTGTACTCATTTTAAACATTTCTCTCCCTCTTCTTCCAGTCCAAGCAGCCTTTGCAATGAATGTATTGAGAGGGAAATGGACTGAATGTCTCAACCAATGTGAGGTAGAACTGATAAAAGCAGAAAGCATGATTTGTATTAAAGAATGAAACACTATGGATTCCATTCATGTGTGTTATGTGAAAAGGCAATTTTGTAGCCAGTAAAAATCAGACTCCAAGTATTAAAATATGTCTGTGATATGATGCTCCCTTGGACTAATCTATCCTTTCCTCCCTCCCTGCTCTATTTCTCCTTCTCTTCACAGGATACTGTCATTTTCTCTCTTTAATTTTAGAATGAGGGACTTTGTGTCTCTGCTACAATGGTTCCCAGGATACTTTTCCTGTCCCTATCTCCATCTTCTTTTACCTCAGGCCTCCCTTTCACTTTTTCGCCTCAAACAACTGCTTCTTTTTTTATTGTAGGCCCGTCCTTTCACTTTTACTTCTCACAGATCTTTCTTTTTCTCCTCTATATCATCCCTCCTATACCTGCCAGGTACTTTCCCAGTACTCTACTAATGTAAACACACCTGATTTTGATATGCTTTCTCTCTCTCTCTCATACCTTTCACATAACTTCTTATATATAAGTCAAATTTTCTTAATGCACAATAAAGCTTCAGTTATATAAAGCACAGTTATCTGAAACTCTTTATATTTTCAGAGAGTAGGCTGTGTTCCCAGGGGATTCTTCTGAAAAATCAGCTTGCTGAGTGAATGGGGGGATGAGTTTTAGTCCTGCTCCAATCTTTCCTCTGTTGACCTTCCCAGCTGAACAGAAAATCTACTTCTCTAGAGCTCCTGAACTCCACAGTAGCAGTTGGGACTTCTGTGGTACTGTTGTTGTGTACTTTACAGCAACTCAGCTTTGAAGAATGGCAGTTCTCCCAAGGAGATCCTAAACTGAGATAGGAAGAAGATGGCAACTTTACTTAGCACACCTGTCATTTATAAGCAAGTCTATGATTATCTATAGAACAGACATGCTTGATGGCAGCCATTAACACCTTCAAGAATAACAAAAATAATATATTTATCACTTTCTATCCAGGTCTACTCCTGATGTATTACCAAAATTATTATTGAGGGCTTGTCTACACTACTGGTTATGTTGGTATAATTTATGTCATTCAGCGGTGTGAACAAACTACCCCCCTGAGCAACGTAAGTTATACAACCCTAAACATTTGTATAGACAGTGCTATATCAGCAGGAGAGCTTCTCCAACTGATATAGCTACTGTCTCTCATGGAGGTGGTTTAATTATGCCACCGCTCTCCTGTTGGTATAGAGCATGTTCACCAGACACAGTACAGTGGCCCAGCTGCATCAGTGCAACTGCACCACTATAGCACTTTTGTCTACACCGGCAAGTTTCTGCACAGTAAAACAGCTTTCAGCGTTGTAACTCCCAAGGTGTACACACTGCCAAGCCACTTAATGCGCAGAAACTGTCCCACAATGCCTGTTCTCATCTCTCTGGTCATCGGTTTGAACTCTACTGCCCTGTCCTCAGGTGACCAACTGTAAGTCCCACCCCTTAAATTCCTTGGGAATTTTGAAAGTCCCCTTCCTATTTGCTTGATGATGTATGCAGTGGTCTCAACGCATCTTTCCAGGTGGCCATGCCTGCTCCATGCACCAGGTGATCCCCCATTGGAGCAATGCCGAGCTGCTGGACCCCATCAGCATTTGGGGAGAGGAGGCTGTCCAGTCCCAGCTGCACTCCAGCCGTAGGAATTATGATACCTATGGACAGATTTCACGTTGCATGACAGAAAGGGGCCATGACCAAGACACACTGCAGTGCAGGGTCAAAGTTAAGGAGATGCGGAATGCCTACCACAAGGTGTGAGAGGCAAACCGCCACTCCTATGCTGCATCCACGAGCTGCCAGTTCTACAAAGAGCTGGATGCAATATTCGGTGGAGGGAGGGGGACCCAGAGGCAGAGGACGACTCTGAGGTCAGAGAGATGCATGCAGCTAGAAGCTCTTCTCTACCCTGGAGGAGGCTAGCTCATCACAGCTGTTGGATCTTGGTGAAGTGCAAACAGGAGAGAAGGCCCCTGGTAAGTGGCTTTGATTTTGGGAATTGCTGAAGTGAGTTGTTGGGGGAAGAAGGGTTGCAGAAAGCAGGCTTGTGTCTGTATGATGCGCATACCACCACATGCCTAGCCTGAAGGGCAGAACAGGGTGTTGATTGACTCCCTCACTTCATGGGAAACTCTCATGGAGATACTGGGCAGTCCAGTGCCGCAGGTTCCTTGGTAGAGCTGCTTTGTTTCTTTCCCCATTAAGGGTAACTTTCCTGCACCACTCTGCCGTCACTGCAGGGGGACCATTGCTGCACACAGGCGAGCCGCATAGGGACCAGGGCGGAAGTCGCAGTCTTGGAGAAGACCTTCCCTTGATTCCCTGCTCACCCTCAGCAGCAAGATATCTTCCATAATGAACACAGCCTGGGAAAATGTGGGGACAGCAATGATTATAAGGCCCCCTCTACAGTGCTGGCTGTCCCCAAAAGCCACATGCCCAGTGTACAGTACAGTCCTGGAACACTGATTTCCCCTGCCCCTGAAGTTACTCACCATTCTGGGGGGCTTGTGGCTCATGTTTGCTTCCCTGGGGTCAGCCAGTTAGTGACAGGTATGTGAAAAGTGGCTGTGTTTTAAATCACTGAATCAGTGGTCTGTGTGTTGCAAATAATACTGCTTCTGTAAAATGTTGCATTTTGACTTCACAGATATAAACTTGGTAGCCCAGCCTCCCTCTTTGTTATCGCCAGCTGAATGGCTGTGCAGAATTAGAAAGTGGCCACGAAGAACTAAAGAGGACTTTCTGCATGATGTCATGATGCAGTCTGCAGCAGAAAAACAAGAATTGAAGGAGTGGTGGGACAGCGAGAAGAGGGACCAAAAGGAGAACTCGGTGGGCCAGAAGGAAGCCACGGAGTGGATCTTAAATGTTATGGAGTGCCAAGTGGACACTCCAGACACTACTAGCACTGCAAACCAAGCAGCTCCGCGCCTGCCCTCCCCTGCAGCCACTTTCACAACATTCTTTCCTATGTGCCCTCAAGACACTGCCAACACACTCTTATTAACCTCCTGGCTCCAGTCTGTACCAATTGCATTCCACTCCTGCCCAATCACAGTCCAGCCCTGTGGACTCCCAGTACCCACTGCACTCAACATCCATCCCTCAGCAGTTTAGCTCTGCTGAAGTACAGTACCCACTGCATTGTACTCTGAAGGAGAAGGTTGAATATGATACCTGGACATATACAAATATTTAATCCTCCCAGGACCCCACCTCCTCCTGGGACCCTTCCTTCCCCCATCCTCCACAGTGCTGATGTAGGTTTTTTGTTTATCTCTCTTCTCTAGTTGTTGCTTTTAATAAAATAGTTTTAGTTTGAAAGCAATCTTCATTCCATGAATTGAAACCAAACAGAGCCCTGCAAGTTGCCCAGGCAATTTTCTTAAACTTTCATAGTGCATCGGCTGCACCAATCACAATCACCTCCTAGCATTACAAGCACTGCACTCCTGAGCATAGCAACAATATTAGTGGCTTTCAGGTTCAAATTGCTGCCTCAAGGCATCCCTGATCCTTATGGCCCCGCGCTGGGCCCCTCTAATAGCCCTGGTCTCTGCCTGTTCAAATTCAGCCTCCAGGTGCTGAGCCTCAGTGGTCCAATCCTGAGTGAAGCTTTCACCCTTCCCTTAACAAATATTATGGAGCTTACAGCACTCAGCTTTAAGCATAGAAATATTGTCATCAGCCAGGTCCAGCCTCCCATATAGGCAGCACCAGCGGGCCTTTAAACGGCCATTCAGCACTTCCTCAGCCTGTTGTTGAACCGCTCCTTGCTGCTGTCAAGGTTCCCTGTGTATGGCTTCATAAACCATGGCATTAAGGGGTAGGTAGGGTCTCCTAGGATTATAATGGCCATTTTGACTTCCCCTATGGTGATCTTCTGGTCTGGGAAGAAAGTCCTTGCTTGCAGCTTCCTGAACAAGCCAGTGTTCCGAAAGATGCATACGTCATGCACCTTTCCAGACCAGCCTGCATTAATGTCGGTGAAATACCCATGGTGATCCACAAGCACCATAAAGAACCAAAGAGAAATACCCCTTCCAATTAATATACTCGGTGGCTAGGTGGTCTGGTGCCAGAATTGGAATATGCATGCCATCTATCACCCCTCTACAGTTAGGGAAGCCCATTTGTGCAAAGCCATCCACAGTGTCATGCACGTTGCCCAGAGTCACGGTCTTTTGAAGCAGGATGCGATTAATGGCTCTGCACACTTCCATCAACATGTGTCCAACGGTTGACTTTCCCACTCCGAACTGGTTAGCAACTGATTGGTAGCAGTCTGGAGTAGCCAGCTTCCACAGTGCAATCACCATGTGCTTCTCAAATGACAGGGCAGCTCTCATTCTTGTGTCCTTGCACTGAATGGCTAGGGAGAGGTCATCACACAATCCCATAAATGTGGCTTTCCTCATGTGAAAGTTCTGCAGCCACTGCTTGTCATCCCAAGCATGCATCACAATGTGATCTCACCACCCAGTGTTTGTTTCCCAAGCCCAAAAGCGGTGTTCTACTGTGGTCAACACCTCTGTGAATGCCACAAGCAATCTCGTGTTGTAGCTACTATGTGTGATGCAATCAATGTTGAACTCCTCTTGCCTTTGTAGTTTAAGGAATAATTCCACTGCCACTCATGATGTATTAGTGAGAGCAAGCAGTATATCCGTCAAAAGTGCGGGATCCATTCCTAAAGATCTAAGAGGCAGAGCACACACAAACCATTGAAAGATGGCTCCAAATGCAGATGGAAGCACAGGGATTGCTGGGATGTGAAGCAATGCATCATGGGGCATTGAGACAGGAACTAGGATGCCCTGCGACCCCCTCTGCCTTCCCACAATTCTTAGCAGCAGAAGAGGTGCTCTGTGGGATAGCTGCTCAGAGTGCATCACTCTGAATACTGCTGTAAGTGCCACAAGTGTGAACATGCTATTGCGCAGGTAGCTGACAGTGTGAACACACAACAGAGGTTTCCTTTCAGTGCTCTCCGAGTGGCGCTGTAACTGCCGGCGATGTAACTCTGGCAGCGTAGACATACCCCTAGTGTAGACTGGCCTTAAGACTACAGCAAACTCATTTAATAAAAGTTTCAGAAAAAGGAGACACTGTTGAAAATTTTGTAGAAACAAATGTATAGACTCTTTCCAAATATTCAGATACATTCAGTAATGCGAGTAAATTTCAAGTCCGCAAAGTTCAATTGTGTTTGAAATATAGGCAAATTGAGTCTGCCTCAGGAGAAAAATATAGTATTAAGTATGTAGTTTTGCTGTGCAGCAATTTAGAACCTGAAGTAATAATTGCTGTTTCCAGTTGGAATCACAGGTGTAATTTTTAAGCACAAAGTAATGATTATCCACTGTGGAATTTGGCCTAGACACACCTACTCTTGCACAAAGTTGTTTCATCTTTAACACAAATGGTCATGCTCTTGGTTTTGAATCTCATCTGGAAGACTGAAAGACACCAGCAAAGTATCCACTAACATAGTGTTTGGTCATTTGCATTTGTCCATACTGTCTCAGAGGAAAGATTGCCACCTACTGAATTATCTACACCACTTCCCACTACATTTAAGTCTTTTTTGGACATCTTACATTCATCTAATGACCAATGGTCTCAAGACTTTTTTTAGCTTCTGATCTCTTGACAGATTCTGAACCCCTGATAAGGTTGTATAGCTGGAAGACTCTATTAGATATGCCCCAATCTTCTTTTGAGATATTTTAAGATTCAGTACCATTCTTCTTAAAAGATAATTACTAGAGCACTGTAGCAAACAATAGACTGTGGAAAGATACATAATTTCAATTGGGATCACAGCATTCTATGGTTATTTGGAGGATCTTGTTTAGGATTCTAGTGACTGCCTCAAGAAGTAAACTAAATTAATGTAGCCAGCCACATCATTGCAAAACATTTTATTTGAGAATGTATTAGAGAATCAATTATTCTGCTAGCTATTGTAGCTACTGTAATATATGTCAGCTTTCTGTTAGAAATACCTACTGTCTGTGCATATATATACGAGTCAATGTAATATAAAACTGTAATCAGTTGGGACTTGCTCCATACTTTAGATTACTGAACTATCAGTTGCACTACATTAAAATAGAACTTAATCTGGTTTTTAATCTCAAAGGAAAAGCAGCCATCGTAAATTTTTTACAGATAACTGCTAAGGAAAATAGTTCACCCTTATGCGGTCGAAACAGTCAGATCAGCTTTTGGAACATGGAGGATATTTCTACACTCTAGTCTGGCCTTACACTTGGGTCTGATCATGACCTCAGCATCATTATGGAGGTAGTCATTCAGAACTCTTTGGTACTAGATTCACTGCCTATAAATAGCTAACTACTTCTTCCCATAGGAGGCAAGCTCTAAAGAAGTAGTAATTTGAAAACCCAACCATTTTCTAGCACAAGCATCATTATAAAAGTAAAAGAGGCTGAGGGAAATGAAATTGATTAATACACTAGCTCATATAGTAAAACCATAATTACTAGATAAGGAATAACTCGGTCTTCATTGTTCTGTTTTATCCCCTAATTTATGATTACTCCAGACACTATTATATCAGAGGAAATAACAAATTAAATTGAGAAACAACAGTGTCTAGGAGGAAAGCAAAGGACTGAGATTCAAGACACATGGGATCTCTTCCTGGCTCTGTCAACAGCTCACTCTGTGACCTTGGGTGTGTTGTTTAACCTCTCTGAGCCTAAATTTCCCCCTGGGGTTGATAGTGCTTACCCAACTTTGCAAAGCACTTTGAGCTCCTAAGATGAAAGTCACTATATAAATGCAAAGATGTATTTTATTAATAACTGTACAAATTCCTGTGCATTAAATTCCGCTGGCAATGAAAGTGTTATGTGCACCTGGAGATGTGAACAAACTTTTAATGATAATGTTAATGAGCTAAACGTGTTCATCCATTCATAGGAGAACTAGATGAAGTAATAGCTGAAACCTGAGCTAAATAACTCCACAGAAACGGCTTACTTATTAGCCAAAGCCAGGTTATGACTGAGTTAACAGGAACCTCAATTAGGTTATTAATTCACTGAAATAACTGATTTGATAGTTTCCAGAAATAATCTTGTTAAATTAGGGTTTTTTTTTTCTAAATGGAAGAAAATCTGAAACAGTACAGATGAAACGAGTAGTCAAGACATCTATATTTGCTGTGGTTATAAAAAGGACAGCGATTTCTGACAACCATTCTTGAATCTGAGTACAGGGCTTTGGGTACTGGCTCAGTATCTGGAACCTCACATATAGTTAGGAGTCAGTAACTGTGACATTTTCCTTCGTATCCATTGAACCATAGCTTACTGCACTGCATGTAGCTGGTACATATTTCTTTAAGTATATACTGTGAGGCATTATAGGGACCAAGCAAGTAGAACTCCTACCATTAGAATAGGAATTCAGACAATAAGGTTTCTTGTGGATTAAAGGGTGAAGCATTTATATAATCTTACTCTTCTGAAGTGGCCTATATTTTTGCACTCATGAATTGTCGATCTCTCTTACATATGAGCAGGGATCCTAGTTTTCCATGATAAGCCCCCCACCCCAAAAATTCTCTGATTTAAAAAAAACAACATAAAATCTGCATTTTTCCATGATTAAAATGAAAGGCTGAACTTTAGTTTCCCTAGCCACAACATATATATGTATCAGCTGATCACAATGTTTTACTGATACACAGTAGAACCCCCTTTATCCCAGCCTCCATTATCCTGCTCTCTATAGTAACCAAACTATCAGCTGCCCAGTGCTGACAGTGGCTGAGGGTTCAGCAGCTTCTCCCTGGGGGAGGGATAGCTCAGTGGTTTGAGCATTGGCTTGTTAAACCCAGGGTGGTGAGTTCAATCCTTACAGGGGCCATTTAGGGAACTGGGGTTAAAAAAAATACTGTGTGGGGATTTGTCACCTTTTGAGCCGGGGGTTGGACTAGATGATCTCCTGAGGTCCCTTCCAACCCTCATATTCTATGGGCAGCTGGGGCTCAGGCAATCCCCCTCAATGATCCCCAGCTGCCTGGGGCAGACCTGCCCAGCCACTGTGGCTGGTGGTTCAGTTAATATGGAGGCTGGGATAAAGGAGGTTCTACTGTATATACTTCATTTTTTTCACAAAATATAAAAACTAAAGATTCTCTGTAAAAACACAACATCCACCTTTTTTCCTTGGCAAAGGGATTTCTAGGGTCCCTGCCTATGAGGGATCCCTGGATGGTTGCAGAGTTGGCACAGGGTTGCATACTTCTGAAGACTAGCATAGGGGACATTCCTCAGGGAAATAGGGGATGGGGATAGCCAGGGTACATTGGATGCTCCAGATATCCCTGATTGTCAAAACAGCACGCAGGCTGCCCAGCAAAACTTAGAGCTGGGTGTGCTGCTTCAATTTTCTCTGGGGATGAGGCACTGCACAGACGCAGAACCTGAAGATCATAAAGGTAGCTGAAGCCTCCTTTGCCCTCCCCCATTCCCAAATACTGTGCCAGGCACAGTTGAGCTGGACTAGAGAATCTGGGTAGAACTTCTCTGCAATGTCCTTTTTCTCTCCTTAATTGGTCCCTTCACTCCTTTGTAGTATAGCAGACCCACCAATTGTCTCTCAGGCTTCTTGATTGCAACATACAATATTTAATGGATTTCTTGTTTGTTTTTATGTCTGGCTAACTGCCATTCATATCCCTTCTTAGCCATTCTAATTTCCATATTACCTGCCACAGTTTATGTTCCTTTCTATTGACTTCAGAGGGGCAAAGGCAAAATTTCCATATTTCCCTTTTCTGAAGGCTAGCTGGCTCAAACATCTTGCATCATGTAAGCACGTCAGGGCTGGGGGGTTTGTTTTGTTTTGTTTTTTTACTATCTTGTTTCCCTCTGCTCCTGTGCTTCTTCCTCATCTCACTCTTTGAAGTCTTGGGGAGCGGCTAAAAAATGTCACCTCCTGTTACTGTGAATGATCATAAAGCCAACAGCCCTAAAGTCCACTTGACTCAAGTCCATATGTTAGTGTAATACACTCTCAGCTGCTGTATTACTTCTCTTGTCAACAGCAAAAGGAACTTAAAATCTTTAGGATGAATCAACTTGTGAGCTAGAATATTATTAGATTATTAGTGGATGACAAACACATTTTCTTTCACCATCAGTTAGCTGGCAATCAGGCTGGACTTTCTCTCTGGTTTCATCGATGGCCTAAGTAAGGGAAAAACTTTATCACTGTCCTTCATTCAGTCTTTCTTCTAATTCTCTGTCTCATTTTTCATACTAAGCCTGAGTTTGAACTTTTAAACAAATGTAAGGTAGACAACTGATCATATATGAAGTCAGATAAGGACATATGTTTTCCAAACTTATGCTTTATCTTCATTTATTTGTATTTTTTGCCTACATCACATAAATATCTAGTTCTTCTTGTTGCAAGCGTTGTCAAAGGAAATGTATTATACATTAGGGTGAATTTAAACAGAGCATGTTCAAGTTACTGCATAAACTTTTACAACTTATGCATTTCCATTTATATCTAAAATTGATTTCCTTCAGGAAGGATGTACTGAACCTCTTGACATATTTTACAAGGAATATCAACTTCAGCATCAAGTATATGACCTATGACTGAGCAGTAGATAAATATACAGAAAACAGGAGAGTCCTATACATTCAGTTAATGATCTTAAACAAAGCATTAAAAGGATACATTGAACGAGGTGGAAAATTCAGAGCATGTCTGGAGAAAAGGAATGTTCCCACTGATAAATGATACCTATTTTCTGATGAGTATTCTGTATTTTCTAGCCAAAAATGTCGTTCCCCAAATAATAATGTCAAAGCAATTCCTGTCCAAAGATTCTAAATAAATTTAAACCTACATGACTATCAGCGGTTCATAAAATTTCTGTACTGCTTTCTACTTCAGTTTTAATGGTAGAATTGAGATCTCTTGTATCCATTACCTATGTTGTAATTCCTATATAGTCTATTTACATAATGTCTCTAAGACTGATCAAAAATGGCTGCTGATTGAAATCAGGTAGCATGTCCATAATAAACTACATGTAGCCCCTTCTGTGGTTTTAGTTTACTGTGTAATGGTACTTAATTCCACATAAAGATGGAGTCTAAGTTACTTAGAGCAGAGTACTGGAAAATACACTATAGTTGTGTCATCTAGTGCTCTATACCCCTTTGTTAGGTATGGAACTTAAAAATTTCTCCCCTACAGCCCCAGAGGGCTCTGTGGTTGGTTCAGCGCATTAATACTACTACTAGGTCATCTCAGCCAGCAACCAGCTGGAAAAAAGTGATATGTGGGACAGTTTGGGTAGATGTTTCCCTGAGATCCTTCTAGTGAAGTGCTTTGGGCACAACCTGTGATGGATAAAATCAAATAAAAATGGAGTTAACTACATTAGGCCCTGATACTGGAAAATTTATATGTGGGCTTAATGTTATGCCTTGTGAGTGATTTCAGTGGGAGCACTCACACTATATAGAGTCATTGATCTCTTGTATAACACAGGCCATAGGACTTCCCTGAATTAATTCCTATAGCATTAAGCTTGTGTGTATTTGCAGGATTTTATAAAGTGGTTTGAGCATTGGCCTGCTAAACCCAGGGTTGTGAGTTTAATCCTTGAGGGAGCCATTTAGGGATCTGGGGAAAAAATCTGTCTGGGGATTGGTCCTGCTTTGAGCAGGGGGTTGGACTAGATGACCTCCTGAGGTCCCTTCCAGGCCTGATATTCTATGAATATGGGTAATTGAGTTATTTTTAACCTCCAGCCTTAACATACTCTTCAGAAAGAATGTACTGATATTGTACTTACAGCACTACCTTTATAAAGCTCCAACTTGACATTAATGGTTGGATTTTGAAAAACCGAGTCTTTTTGGATCACCGCATTATATTATATCTCATTTACTGGTTAAACTATGTAACACTTTACCACTGCAATGGGAACACCTGCTAGCAAAGCTGTTTAACTGCAAGTTTCCCTATTGCTCAATTCAACTAACAAGCTGTTTTAAACGGCCTCCTAACGTCTGTGTAACACAAGTGATTTTTTTTCTGTCCACTCTTGGGGCACATTGTGGAAAGCTATTAATCAGTTATTAGGGTTTTGTTTTCTCCCCTACAGAGAAACCAGCTATGAATGCTAGAGAAACTTAAAGCAACACAACTAACTTTTACTCTAATGCAAGTAACAGAAATATACATCCATAGAAAATAGCTGAGGATCTAAGATATCACAAATCTCAATTTTCATACATATATGTGTCAATTTTCAATGTTAATAGCTTTTAATAATAGCTCCTAGCTTTTAGCATCTTGTACAGTTATTCTGGATACTGCAGTAAACTACTTTTATTAATAAAATAAATGATAACAAGTAAAATAAATGCATAGCTCCTGCTAGTCATTTTCAAAACTAACAGTTACAAGTCATTTAACTTTTTAATACTACTCTCTATCTTTTTACAGCAGCATATATAACACATGTACGATGAATCCTATCTGCAAAGCATTTGTTTACCAAGAAATTCTGGAATGTAAACTACATTTCTGAGCATTAATGTCTCTTAAATGACACCACTTAGACATGCATAAGTGTGATTCATGTTTGAAGACAGTTCACCTCACACAGAGTGATGTACTGTCACTCTTCCATTCATTCGAAATGCAGTATCCATAAGGATTTAGAGAATAGACATCACCATAAATCAATGTTATTGGACTATATTTTCAAACAAAACATTTTACAGACACAGGCATCCCACATTCCATACTGATCATGAAACACTTGCATGAAGGTCAGACAAAGTCAGCAACAACTTATGGATTATTTTTCTGTAAGAAATAAAAGAAACCTGCATTTTTGTGAGTACATTAATAGCAGCTTAAATCTATGCAAGTTTCTAATGTGGAATTCCTAATGGTCTTAAGAGCTTTGTAAAAGCTGTAAAACAAACAACTTTATGGGGATATGTAAGTACTTTGAAGTTGGCTTTTCTGATGAAGCTCAGAAGAGACACAAGAACTATGCTGGCTTACATCATTGCTTTGTAAAGCATATCGTAATATTAAGTGTCAAAATTTCCTAAGTGTAAACTGTGATTCATTAGAGGGCACTTGCTATATTTGTATTTATCTAAGAAATATAGAAGAAAATCCAATGTACTGAAACAAGCTGACTCTGATATGCCTTAGAGACCTGGTTGTTTGGTAGATACAGTTAGCTATAGTTCATATCCCCTCTTTCTCAGTTTTGTTTAGCAGAAATACTGCACTATGGCATGTCAGAGAGGCTTGGGTCTACCAGTTCTTGATACAGAGCTAGACTGTGCAATATAGGCACTACCCTGAGTGGCAGTGCTGTAGGTAGGGAGTGACTGTGTTTCCCTGGGCAGCCTGGTGGGTTGGAAGGAGCACACAGTCTACACCATCCTTTAGGGCTGTGTACCCTGCTCATCCCAGTACACCTGGCACATGTTACCCTGCCTTGATGAGCATAATTTGTTGGGGAAGAGTCAACATGGTTTTTGTAAAGGGAAATCATGTCTCACCAATCTACTAAATTCTTTGAGGGGGTAAACAGGCATGTGTACAAGGGGGATCCAGTGGATATAGTGTACTTAGATTTTCAGAAGGCTTTTTACCAGGTCCATCACCAAAGGCTCTTAAGCAAAGTAAGCCGTCATGGGGTAATGGGGAAGGTGCTCTCATGGACTGGTAACTGTTTAAAGGATAAGAAACAAAGGGTAGGACTAAATTGTCAGTTTTCTGAATGGATAGAGGTAAATAGTGGTGTCCCCCCAGGGCTCTATACTGAGACCAGTCCTATTCAACACATTTATAAATCATCTGGGAAAAGGGGTAAACAGTGAGGTGGCAAAATTTGCAGATGATACAAAACTACTCTAGATAGTTAAGTCCAAAGCAAACTACGAAGAGCTACAAAGGAATCTCACAAAACTGGGTGACTGGGCAACAAAGTGGTAGATGAAATGCAATGGTGATAAATGCAAAGTAATGCACATTGGAAAACATAATTCCAACTATAAATATAAAATTATGGGGTCTAAATTAGCTGTTACCACTCAAGAAAGAGATCTTGGAGTCATTGTGGATAGTTCTTCAAAAACATCCACTCAATGTGCAGTGGCAGTCAAAAAAAAAAAAGCAAACAGAATGTTGGAATTCATTAAGAAAGAAAATATATTGACTATATATAAATCCATGGTATGCCCACATCTTGAATACTCCATACAGATGTGGTTGCCCCATCTCAAAAAAGATATATTGGAATTGAAAAAGGTTCAGAAAAGGGCAACAAAAATTATTAGGGGGTATGGAATAGCTTCTGTATGAGGAGAGATTAATAAGATTGGGACTTTTCAGCTCAGAAAAGAGACGATTAAGGGGGGATATGATAGAGGTCTATAAAATCATGACTGGTGTGGAGAAAGTAAATAAGGAAGTGTTATTTATTTCTTCTCATAAAACAAGAACTAGGAGGCACCCAATGAAATTAATAGATTGCTGGTTTAAAACAAACAAAAGGAAGTATTTCTTCACACAGTGCACAACCTGTGGAACTCTTTGCCAGAGGATGTTGTGAAGGCCAAGACTTTAAGAGGGTTCAAAAAAGAACTAGATAAATTCATGGAGGATAGGTCCATCAATGGGTATTAGCCAAGGTTGTGATTATCCTTGGGTCTTTCATGAGGCATGCAAGAAGGAAAGGCTTTTTGTGTCCCCACCTCATGTAGCTGTGAAAGGGACAGGAACCCATCTGGCCCATAATAAGCAGTGTGATGTATATGAAGCCACTGGCATGTTGCATCAGGGCAAAACATGCTGACTATGGAAAACATAGTTCAACATGTGGTATTATCAAAGGACAATTGCAAAATCAACTTTCCTTAAAGGCAATTACAAATAATAATATAAGATGGTTTCCAAATAAATTGCTGGATCTGGGAAGACAAAGATGAGTTAATTTCAATTTTTGTTTAGCACATGCTTAATTGAATGTTTAAGTCCTCCCATAAAGGCCGGTAAGGGTAGAAGAATACAAAGAGATCACTGTGCTTTCGTTTAAAAAGAACTTTAGTTCCTCTTTAAAGATTTTGGATCAGATATTCAGCCGCACCAGAGTTGCAAGGGCTGCTCTTAAGTTTTGTGTTTTATCATAGCCTTCTAGAAGCCACTGAATGGAAGGAATCCTCATCCGGCCTGTTAATATGGCTTTCCAGGCCATTAGTGTTGCTGAACAGAGACCAGGATCTGACCATTACAATTTGATCAAGCAGCATTTTGACTTGCATACAATAATCAAGGGTAAGATGCCTACAAAAGTTTTCGGGTCAGATAGTCACTCTGAACCATGAGACGGGAAGAAGCCTTGAGTATTATAGCACCTTCATTACCTTTGTATGTTTTGCCAAACTGTTCGGCAGACATCTCGGGATATGAAAAAATAAATAATTTACTATACAATAATAATAAAAAGAATAAATTACTCTAAAATGAAAATGTTCTGTTGCATAATGAAATGCATATAGTGCAATTTAATAAATGTTCCAATTGGTGTAGTACATAATTTTTTAAAGGAAAAATGCATTACACTGCAAGTAAAGAAATTAATCATATCCTGAAATTCATGTTATATGCTGATGAAATCCATCTCTTACATGCTCACTTATGCCACATAATATATAGAAAGTGGCCATCATCAATCATGACTTACTCTAGCCCCATCTCCAAATTCTACCTCTTCTGGATCATTTGGAAATAGCAGTAATAATGATCAGCCCTGTAATTACAGAACGAAGTATGTATACTGAGTTCCAGTGGGCATAATGATGTATACTTTTCATCCCAATATAAATTTGGTGTAAAATGAAGTGCTAGTTATAGAATATCTACTGTGTACAATATTGTTGTATCCATGTATTGTAAGAATCCAAAAGAGACACACACAGCACTATACATTTTAAAATACCACTCTTTGGGGAAGTTAATGCTAAACATCATAGGAAATTATCATGCTATTTGGAAATAGTGAGCCTGATTCGACTTCCTCTGACACATGCTAATCTAGAGTAACTGAAGTAAACACTCCACTGACGTAAACAGTGTAAGCTGAAGGAGAATCCTGGACAGTACGGTATCTGGGTATGTTTAACAACTTGTACTCTGACTCCATTGACTTCAATTTTAGAGCATCCCATTGAGAAGTGTCAGGTCAATCCCCGTTAACAGACTGTTTTGCATTATGTCTCAGTCTGTGCTATAAAATCCACTAGTTCTGTTCAGCTGTGCTCTGTAAAGCAGCAGTAGTGAACTCATTCCTGAATTAGCATGCATTGACAATTGTATTGGCCTTAGCCTTGGGCAGTGTTCTGGATCTCAGGCCCAGCAGCTGGACATCACAATCATCTTAAAGAATGGAACCTTACAAACAACCATATACAAGAAACTCACAGATCCTCACATTTACCTTCACAGTAAACATCCCAAACACATGAATAAATCTCTTGTCTACAGCCAGGCACTCAGATATCACAGACTATATTCCGAAAAGAAAGTCTGGGATACATACCATAACACACCTAAAACACACTGCCTTCATGAAACGAGGACACTCCGTCAGGGAAGTAGATCACATCATGGAACAGGTCACCCAAATACCTTGAGAGAACCTGCTTCAATACAGAAAGAAAAATCCTTTGACTGCACACCCCGAGTTGTTACCTACCACCCTATGCTGAAACCTGTAAAGGAAATAATTAAATAATTAAAATCCATACTCAATGAGGAACCACATTCTGAAAGAAATCTTTCTTGAACACCCTCATGTGGCCTTCAAACAGCCCCCACAACCTCATCAAGCTCATCATCAGGCACAGGCTCATCATAGACTAGGAAACACCAACATAAAGTAGCACCAAACACTGTGAGAACATAACAAGTGAGAAACCTGCAGACATATCACAACTGCTACAATGATCAATACACCTTTCAAGATTCATGGGTCTTACACATGCCTATCATAACATGTGGGGGTATCTCATCCAGTGCACAAAATGCCCCAATAACAACTATGTGGGTGAAAGGAGACAACCACTATGCATCCAAATGAACTCACACAGAAAAATATTACCTGTGGGTGAACTCTTTTCACAAAGTGATCTCTGCATATCTGACCTCAGTCCTTGTCCTCAAAGGAAACCTTTTCACAACACTTTCATAAGCAAGCCTGGGAGCTTAAATTCGTAACTCTTCTAGACACTAACAATCATGGATTTAGGCATACTCTCCTGCCGACATAGCACTGTGCACACTACCATTTATGCTGGCTAACCTTATGTCGCTTAGGGTGTGTTTTTTCACATTCCTGAGCAACGTAAGTTTCGCAGACATAAGTGGTAGTATAGACATGGCCTTATTAAAGACACTGGATTCATGGTTCATTGTAACAATCTTTAACTCACTAACACTCTTTTGTCCTTTGACCGTAGAGGTATTAACTGCCCCCTTCACACTGCATGGTCTCTTGCAAATGTGAATTCCTTATGTTTAACAATCTGTTCCATCTTGTATCTAGCTTTGACACTCTGGGTATGTCGCAGTGGTTCTCAACCCACTTATGGTCCAATCAGCACAGAGCTGTGGCCCGTGTGACATTCTCAGGGCCATGCAGGTAGTATATATATATATTGTGTGGAAGCGGCCCACATAACACACAGAGAACTGCATATGTGGCCCACAATGGTAAATTGGTTGAGAACCAGTGGAACTCTACAGCAAAGAAAACCTGTGGCTGACCAGTGCCAGCCGACTTGGGCTCACGGGGATCAGGCTGTGGGGCTGTTTTGTTTTATGTAGACTTTTGGGTTTGGGCTGGAGCCCAAGCTCTTGGACCCTGCCATCCCGCAGGGTCCCAGAGCCTGGGTTCAAGCCTGAGCCCAGAAGTCTACACAGCACTGAAACAGCCCTGCAGCCATAAGCCCATGTCGTCTGGCATGGGCCAGCTGTTGGTTTTTCTTTGCTGTCTAGACATATCCTCTGAATACCTTTCCCAGACCTGAAGAAGAGCTCTGGGTAAGCTCGAAAGTGTGTCTCTTTTACCAACAGATATTGTTGGTAAATATCCAGTAAAAGATATTATCTCTCTGTATCACAAATTGGCAGTTGTTCCTTCAAGCTTGCAAATTCCTTGAAAATATTACAGTAATATAGAGAAAACAATGGTTATATCATAAACAAATTTCCAAAGGTTTTTGGAACTTGGATTTGGTTCAGATTAGCACACAGACATTTTTATACTTCTTTGAACATATTGGATCTGATTCTGATCTCACCCCAGTTTTACAGCAGCTTGAGATCGGATCAGTGTGAAGCAGCATACTTAAATGGAGTTACTCCTGATCTTCCTATCTTAAGTAAGATTAGAATGAAATTCTGTGGGCCAGAAGTCATAAGAACAGCACTTCTGCTTCTAGCCAAGCTGGCAATACTGTGAACAGCATTTACACAGTTTCCTTTCTTTCAGCTCTAGTCCTGGCCAGAACCTAAAAGTGCAGAGGCATGCACATGTTTAAAATAAATAAATAAGCACTAGAACATTTCACAACCTTGAGAGAGTTCAGCACAAGTTCATTTCTAAAAATAAGTGAACATTCAGTGTTTTTTTTTGTTCTATCTGAACTGTTTTCTTCGTCCTAAGGAATTTATGGTCCTGGTTCTGCTTTTATTAGCATTGGTTTATGATTGTGTAGTTCCATTCACTTGAATGGAATGACTGTGCTTTACCCTAGTGTAAGTAAGCCCAGAATCAGACCCTATGTTTCTCAGCATTATGTGGATTGTAGGCAGTATGCTCAAACTTTGCAGTCCATCTTCAGTCAGAACTTTCCATTCATTTCAGTGGCAGCTTTGCTTGAGAAAGAATTGCATGTTCCGGCTGTATCCATATTGCCTACACCCATAATTTTGAAAACTGTAATCCCACGTTTATTTCAGTCTGCTACTTCCTGTAACAAATCTCATACCAATACACCTTGCAAAGTCTCAATTTTTCTCATAGAAATTCTTTCTACTGCTTGTGGGAATGTCTGTTTTCATTCAGTTGCTTTAACAGGAAAAAGCAGTAGGTAGAAACTAAAATACAACCACCTTGCTTAGATCTCCAGGTTTTAAAGCTCTGTGAAATCCCCCATCTTTTATAATTTCTATGTATGTAGAACTTTTGTTGCCAAGATAATGCTGTAAAATAATTAATTTGCTTTTATCCTAATGGGACCCTTGCCTTGCATAGGTTTAAACCTGGAAATCTATTTCAGGCTTTACTTAATTTGAAGCATGTATAGTCCAATTTCCATTCTGTTGTCTAAGATGCTGCAGTAAAAAATCAGATGTAAACAGAAACTATGTAAAGCATACTGAACCTGAACATTCATTACAGCAATACATTATGCTCAACAAAGGACTTCAAATCTGCCCTTGTTTTGTCAGTATGTTCCAGGTAGTTAATTTCTATGTTCAAATAGGATGCACAGATGTGCTGGTATAATACCCAGTGTTTCAAGCTCTTTACAGATATTGCTGTCTTACAATTTGTGTGTATGTAATATTTGCCCCAAGAAAAGGTTATAGGCCTCATGCTTCTTTCACTTGCATTCGTATAAATAAAAGGTTACTCCAGTGAAGTCAGTAAAGTTATATCAACATAAAGCTGGTGTGAGAAAGCAGTAAGGCTTCATAGCTCAGAATTTGCAACCTTGATATTCACTTCAGAGCCTTGCAAAGCCAAATTCAGTTTAAAACAGGTTTGTGGGATTTATTTAATTTATTTTGCACTATTACTGATTTGCATGGCTTCTAGGTATATGTAATCCTGCCTCAGCATGTGGGGGCGCGGAGGTGGTGGAGTGGACTAGATGACTTCTTGAGGTCCCTTCCAGCCCTGCATTTGTATAATTTGATGATAAATCTTTTTTTTTTAAATTTAAATTACCCATTTCCCTTTAGTCTAATCACATTGCAAACTCAAACATGATTTAGGTTTGATGAGTTTATATGATCATATCAGCCTGACAGACCTGAAAAAATGGGGTATCCACTCTGATAGTTTGCTTGGCATTATACAAAATAGAAATAAAAGACATGGGTTGAAATACAACTCCACTGAAGTCAAGAGTAAAACTCTCATTGACCTCAATGGGATCAGGATTTCACCCATGGTCTTTTGTCTCAGGTTTTTACACTGTTAAAGATAAAGAAAATGCACAGAATGCAGCAGAAGATACAGAGGATATCCTCTTTGTCTTCTCGCATCCTCAGGTGCATAGGATGTATACCATTTCCCACGATTTATTTTGGTCTTGTGCTGGTGTGTTGGGCCTTTGAGTGTCATGTTGATGGATCTGGCTTCTTTCTCTACTGTTCTGCATAATGTTTCTCTAGATCACCCTTTTTTTCTCTTTCCAGCTGTGTCCATATTATGACTTGCCATGGAAGTTGTGTTGGTGGCATCCTTAAAGTATGTCCTAAATATGTCCATTGTTGTCTTTTCACCGTATTTGATATTTTAGTTTGGCTTTCTCTACTTAGAATTTCGGATGTTGCAAGAAACTCTACGCAATGGACTCTAAAGATCTTCCAAGGGCATTTATTTTGGAATTAGTTGATCTTCCATGAAGAAGGACAGGCATGTTGCCAGTGTTAAAAATTCATATTTTTGTGTTAGTGCAAGTCATGCTACTTTTCCAAATCTTTTCAAATTTATGAGAGTTGTTTGCTGCTTTTGATAGTTTTTGCTTGATATCTAGCATGGTGTTACCATCACTGCACATTTCACTCCTGAGACAGGTACAATGACTTACCCCATATAAAATTTCACTCATGTAAAGTTGACTTAATAACAGTAACAGAGAGAGCTTAGAATTTGTGCATCTCAAAGAAGAAGAGGGTTTTCGGAATCGAGATAACTGAATACAGAGTATCACCCAGTGCACTGAATGTTTATCTGAATGGTCAGCAGGTGAAACATGAAGTAGAACTGGTCTATCGAGGTGTGACCTTAGACCGCACACTGAGTTACCATGCCCAGCTGAAGAAGACAACAGCTAAAGTTAAGATGTGCAACAATCTTCTTAGCAAACTGGCAGGTTCATCATGGGGTGCTCATGCTCCAACTCTGCAGACATCAGCTCTTTCCAGCTCGTATTCAGTGGCGGAGTACTGCGCACCCATATGGAGCCAATCGTCACACACCAAACTGGTGGACATGCAGTTACATCTGGCACCCTGCATCCAACTCTACTCCCATGGCTCCCAGTTCTGAGCAATATTGCTTCTCCTCATATCAGATGAAAGGTTGCCACTGGCAAGTTACTGGAGAAAGTATGTGCCAACCCAAGCCTGCCGCTGTCAATGACCTCTTTAAACCACCAGCTGCACGTTTGCGGTCACATCACCCATTATGGGCTCATCTGCTATGCCAGGATGTTAGGGTGGAAACACTCTGGCGAGAGGAATGGATATCTGTTATAATCCCCAACCAGTCCCTCGTTGCTGACCCCACAATTTGCCTGCCTGGTTTTGACCTGCCCTGTCACCAATCATCCCTGTTGAACAGGTTCTGGACCGGGCAAGGTCTCTGTGTAGCCAACCAGTATTGCTGGGGCCTTCGTGACAGCCCTTTGTGCAGCTGCGGTGCAACACACATGATGACACACATTGTCGATGAATGCCTGCTGACTAGGTTCAGCGGTGGCCTAGAAGAACTGCATCACGCCACTGAATATGCCATCGCTTGGCTAGATGACTATGCACATGCTAAATAAATAAGTGCAATGGAAGGAGAGAGCATTTTGTGTATAGGGCAGGAGAAATTGGCAGATTAATTACAAGACATGTTACTTTTTGCGCTGAAGTATTTTAATTTTAGGGCATGGGGGAAGGGTTAGCAGTTTGCGTTGTATAATTTTGTGTTATGGAGTATTCCCTTCTGACACATTATTCTGTTGGCTTTCCTGATATTAAATAATCTAGTGCAGCGTGAGGTAAAGTTCTCCTATAGCTTTTTTTTCTTGTTCAGCAACTTCCAAATACATTCCACTTCTGTCTTGAGTCCATTCCTGAACTGGAGCCAGCTCACAGCTGGTCATGCAGCCTAGTGCCGTCATATCATCAGCATAGTCAAGATGTTTCAGAGCTTTTATTAATCTTCTGAAGCTGGCTTTTTCCTCACAAAATTACACGGAATATTCTCCCCCCACCATGTCCATTTACTCATGAATGAGCAGATTGCATTTATTATAAAGTAAGCAGAGTTCAAGTCAAGAATTATTTGCAAGAGCCAGAAATTGCTGCTCTCTCTCACCCTGTGCCTGATTCATTATTTGTATTTTAATTTAAATTAATACAGCTTCCCGATGAATGATGATAGGCATCAGTACAATGCAGTCGGAAGTACTGAGGGACAAGTTTAAATGTAAGATCAACTGTTCATCTCCTGTTAATGATGCCTTGATTCAAACTGGCTTTCATATAAAACGTAAAGGCCCTTACTCAGTTTTCATTCAATCATTACTCTGAATGAGTAAGGGCTTCAGGAGTTGATTCTAGGATAACAGGCTTAGTAAAAGTATCAGAGGGGTAGCCGTATTAGTCTGGATCTGTAAAAAGCAACAAAGAGTCTTGTGGCACTTTATAGACTAACAAATGTATTGGAGCATAAGCATAAGCACGAAAGCATAAGCTTTCGTGGGTGAAAAATACCCACTTCGTCAGACGCAGACATGCGTCTGACAAAGTGGGATTCATCCACGAAAGCTTATGCTCCAATACATTTGTTAGTCTATAAGGTGCCAGAAGACTTTTTGTTGCTTTTTACAGGCTTAGTAAAGTTCAGGTAAGATGTTTTCTTTTCTGTAGATCAAAAGTATATTTGATTTTTTTTAAGCAAAAATGTTGAGTGGGATCATTCCTTCTGCTTCCTGATACACACTCAGATGGGACCTACCACACGTGGATTCCCCCAGTCTTTGCTGAGAGTGTTCTGTCCATGGGGAGGAGAGAGAATGGGCAGACTGGGGAAGGAGAGGGCAGAATAGAAGTGGAAACAACATGCTAATTATCCCTTTCTTCTTCCAGGGAGAGTCTCAGAAAAGGATAGTACAACTTTTGCTCTATCATCTTTTCCACTGAGACTTCTCAAATGTCTTGGAGGCAGCTGTGGCTTGAGTGGACCAGCCATTAGATGGGGGCCATTTAAAACACAGAACCTATGAGTTAAATAAGGACTGAATAAGGGGCAGCACTGTTTGACTCATACAACGCAAGAGCGTTTTCTAAGACAGCAGTTCTCAATAGGGATGGTATACATCTAAGACACCCAAGTTTGCAAACTGCTCATGGAGATTTTAAAAATTGGAACATATGGTCCTAACAGAAGCACAGGACTTTTTTTTTTTTTGGTTCATTTTTAACTTTGTCAGCTCTCATCACCTTATGGAAAGTTACATTGCAGAATATGATGTGCTGCAAATGTTAAAAGCTATACCTCTTCTTGCCATTTCAAACAAGAGAGAATTCCAGGGAACAAATTAGGTAGCTCCCCACTGAACTAACTAGTCAGCAGACCTATGTAATAACTATTTTCAAGTTCTGCCTTAGTAGATTTGTCACATTCCTGCCTCCCATTAAATTAGGCAGAAAATAAAGCTCTGTCAAAAATTATGTACCTCCTAAGAAATTACCCCTTTGGGGACATTTTTTGTTTGTTTTGGCACTCGTTGTGGGAGAGGGGGGAAAAAAGCTCCTTTTACCTAGGATGGTTTTGCCACTTTGACCGTAAGTGAAAAGCAGGTTTTGTCAGCAAAGTGCTTTTTGCTTCCTGATGTGTAATGTAACGTGTGAGTCACTGTGGAAGTGGAGCTGAAGGTCAAGGCTGAACTGCTACTTGCTGTGTCACTCGGACTCCTGATCTGAACATTATGCATGTCATTACCAGAGCTCCCTGTCAAAGGAGAGAGACCATATTGGGGCAAGGAGTTTGCATAAGTATTCAAGGATAAATCAAAAGCAAATGACTCAATCACAATGTGCTGGAAATAGGGGGAGGAGGAATCAATTCTTTCAATTTCTCGTGTGCACTGTGTGTTCACATACTCCCTTTTACATTGCTAGTCAGCTCTTCCGTTTGTGAACAATTTTGAGAGTGCAAGCACATTTTTTTAAAAGATGTCAGTCAAAATCTTGGCCCCACTGAAGTCAATGGGAGTTTTGCCACTGACTTCAATGGGGCCAGGATTTCACCCCAAGATTTTAATTTGTTTTCTTTGACTGGATTCATGTGTGTAATGTTTTGTGGCCTTTTGATTTTTTTTTATACTGTCTGCCTCCTTTGGCAATATCTCGCTGCCTTCCTAACCATTATCTAGGTGAATGTAGGTTGAGGTATAAATCTATCAGTTAACAAACCACTTTTCTATCTGCTCCTTTTCTTTTAGTGCTTTTTTCCTTCTTTTAAAATCTAGAAGACAGGATCTGATAAGTACCCAGGAAACCCCTTGGTCTAATCCAGGCTCTGCTACTGATTTACTGTGCAGCCTTGAGCAAGTCAGTTAGGTGCCTGTGAGTATCTGGGCCTATCTACCTCTGTAGGTGACTACGTTCACCATTTAGGTGCCACTGACATTTTCAAAACTGCTGCTCAGCTGGTGCCTAAATCCCCTGCCTGCGTAAGTTTCCACCAGTCAGCATGTGCAAAGCTGCCTGAGCACTGTTGCTGCCTGACAGCTAATAAGCAGCTTTGCACCCTCGTTCAAGCCAAGCTCAGTGGGATACTCTTAAACTGGGTGTGGGGATGCTTACCATGCCAGCAGGGCCTGATCCTGGAGGTGTGCTCTGAGCATGACTAAGCCCTGGTACCTGTCAGACCCTGCAGCAGGAGGGCTGGATGCAGGCTAGCAAAAAGTTGGAGGGCAGCACAGAACCCACACAAAGGCAGCAGGGGCACAGGGAAAGGTATGGTGTCTGTGAAAGAGGTATCAAGCATGAGAAGGAGACAGATGGTTTGGGCTGCTATGTCATGGGCAACCTAAGCAGCTGACTGTGGCTTAGGTCTCTAAATCCAGGTGAGGGTTCATGGCTGAGGTGCCTTCCATCTACTTAGGATCCTATTCAGACCCATCAGCCATACATTCCAGGTCCGCTGCTTAGACACCTAAACCCCACTCCCCTTTCCTTGCCTTTTTCCTTGGCATTTCACTCCTAGCTAGCTTAGGCAGCTCCCCTCTCAGGTTGCTGGCTTCTGAAAATCCCTTCCTTAGGCACCATAAAATGCATTATAGGGGAAGCCTGGGCACCTGGCTTGAAGTTGAGCATTCCACATGGCAGCAGGCCACTTGGGGACTAGGCATCACAACACTGAGCAGAGCGACGCCTCAGTACTTTGGAGGATCTGGGCGCTAACGTCTCTACACAAGTATAACAAAGCAGAAGCTGATCTTCTGTGACTTGGATTCTCCGTCTGTAAGTGGGGTTTATAATAATACTAACAGCAAGTTACTTATCAACTTAAAAGAGCTGTTATGAGAATAAATGAATTAATCATATGTGAAGAGGTCTTGAAGATGTAAAGAGATATAGCTAGAAATGTATGAGAGAGAGAGAGAAGCTCATCGAAATTTCCCGAGTTTTGATTTTTCAACTGACGTTTTCATTGAAATGTTGATTTTCAATTAAAAATTCCCTCTCCCCCTGAAAAATATTGTTGAAAATGACCAACTTGTTCATAAGCAACATTAACAACTAAAAAATGAAACTTGCATATACACAGAGACTTCCTTGTTCTCAGCAGGATTTACTATGCAGTTTCTGCTTTTTTATGGTTAAAAAGTAGAATGAAAGGTTTCTTTAATGAACCATCAGCTTATTTACTCTGAGCAACAGGACATTAGTAACTTTGCTTGACGCTTTTCACTGACTGCTTGTAGGTTTTGTGGATTGGGTTCAAAGTATTGTTTTTGACATTTAAAGCCTCTAATTGACTCGGTCCCAATCAAATGCCTTACTGAGCTTCTGGCATTCTGCATACCGCTTCCTCCTCTGGGTCAAAAGGTGCAGAGCACTGGCATTTATGGGTCTGCAGAAGTAGAAAAGGCACTGTTCATATATTTTTGCATCTGCAGCTACTGATTATGGAACAGCTTCCCATCTGATTTTTAAGGATCATGGATTTGGCCTGTCTTAAAAAGGAATTGAAATCTTTTATTTCAGAAGACTCTCTCAGCTTGACAGTCTGACCTAATTTCCATTTTATCTTTTTTGGATTTGATAGTTTGATCAATTTAAAATTTGTTGTAGTGTTTGAATACGTGAGGAACCTGGAACATTGATCAAGAGATCAAATTTAACTCTATTTCACACAAACCTGATGCAATTCTACTTCATTGGCCTCAGAAACTCTAAAACAAATTTATTCTGAAGAAATGAATCCTGCATCTTGCTTTATCCCTTTGTGCTCCTCATATAGGCCCTGAGTTTGCAAAAGTTTCAGCATGTGAGTAACTCAATGGGACTACTTGTATGTAAACTTACTCAGAGAATAAGTGTTTTCAGGATCAACCACTTGGGGTTTGTCACACATTTTACAGGCCAGTGATGTAAACCTGGGTCTCAGCCAGTTGAGAGATTTGTTTTCAAGTGTATTATTTAGTGGAGAATGAATGAGAGAAATGTTTAAATCAATATTTTTAATATTACTCATTTACATTCTGCCCCCGTCTTGAGGTTCCAGTTCATTCTCTTATTAATAGTTCAAGGTATTGTGTTGCAAAGAAGAGTCAAATTGGGATTACTGAAGGATCATTTTAAGTTACAATATTATTAACCAGTCTTGCTGCTGAGCACAAGGCTATAAATCAGAGGATTTCTCCCCCTCCTCATAGTTTATTGTATTTCTCACAAATTCAGTGGTTTCAGTGAAGAAGCATAATTTAAGAACTGTAGCAAAATAAAGAAATTAGGTTATGGGCAACTTGTGGATATGTTTTATAAACTGAATTTAAAATGGTCTGCATTTCTATTTATTGTTTAAGGATCTTTAGTAGATAGTCTCTAGAGAGGCATAATTTTAATCAGAGCTTTTAGTTGTTGTATTTCTGTGTACTGTATCATGGTGTCATTTTATTTCAATGTTACTGAGTGAAGGAGAAGTAATCATGACTGAAGTCTTTCAAAATCCCTCTAGATAGTACAATTAAACCAATTATCAATCCATGGGTTTCAGACATACATTGGAAAATAAATATGCCACATTCTATACAACTTTGCCATGGGGAGCATATCTGATGTCCATATTTATAAAGAAAAAAATAATGCCACATAATTCATACAGAAACTGGCTCTTATCCCCATTCATAAACTGAAGCACACATAATATCTACAAAATAGAGCTTGTATGAATATAAACCTCATGTTTTCATTTTGGATATAAGCAGCATGAGCACCTAAAATTACACAATGTATTGCTACATCTGTGTAACAATGATAATATGAAAGGAAACTAAAATGATCAGATTTTACAGGAAAAAGGGAAACAGTTTTCACTGGGTATCAGCAAGAGTAACCTTAGTCTCTAAGTCTGTCAAAATAGTGGAAAAGGAGGATGGTAAATATTATTTTCCTGATTTTACAGACAGGCAAACTAAGTAATAGAAAAATGAATCTATCTCTTTGGGTACTTACATGGATCCCCTCCCTGTAGCATCTGAGTACCTCTCCAGAGAGGAGGATGTAGATGCTGGTCCAGTCTGGTTTAGTTCAGTCCCTCAGAAACTCCAGGTAGGGAACCCTGAACCAAACAGAAGTCTTGTGCAGAGTCCCTGCTCCTTGGGATAGAGCTTCTGGTGTCTAGGACAGAGCTCTCTGCCCTCTCCTATCTTCTCTTTAACTTGAATCCTGTTCCGAACCACAGTCCTGAAAACTCACTATGACCCACTTATTTCAGGCCATATCTTTCTCAATTCCTTTTCCTATTCATGAATACAATTACAGAAACAATCTGTTACCATTCGTACAATCAGAACATAGACAAATTTAGCTGGTTGGTTGGTAAGAGATAAGACCCTTACATGCTTAGGGTACGTCTATACTACCCGCCGGATCGGCGGGTAGTGTTCGATGTATCAGGGATCGATTTATTGCATCTCGTCTGGACGTGATAAATCGATCCACGAATCGACGCCCATACTCCACCTCGGCAGGAGGAGTAAGCAGAGTTGATAGGGGAGCCGCGGCAGTCCACTCGCCACCGTGAGGATGGCCAGATAAGTCAATCTAAGATACTTCGACTATTTGCGTAGCTGAAGTTACGTATCTTAGTTCGAACCCCCCCGCTAGTGTAGCTCATCAGTCTTAACTGATCACCAGCTGTGGGGCTGGGAAGGAATTTCCCCCCAGGTCAGAATGGAAGTGGCATTGGGTTTTATTTTGCCTTCCTCTGCAGCATGGAGTAGTATGGGTCACTTGCTGGGGTTATCTGGGTAAATCTCTCTTAATCACTTCCCTGCCATGAAGGGGTCACAAGCACTGGTGCACCAGCTTATTCTCTACCTGTGGCACATAATACTTTAGTCTTCCATAAGCTGTAATACTTTGGCTTAATTTTGATTGCTGGGTTTAGTGTGTGAATGCTGGTTGGTGTTGGTGGCCTGTGATATTCAGGAGGTCTGACTAGAAGATCTGGAAATCCCTTCTGGCCTTAAATACTTAAACCTTTAAGAACACAGTATGTGGAACTATGGGTAAGCAACATTATAATTCATATAAATGGAGCTGGCCAGATATGTTAGCTCCCTCCCCCCTTTTCCTCTGTAGAAGAGGCCTATCCCTTTAAGATGTCAGGCTTATATAAATCCATGCAGAGTACAACAGGTGCTCACCACTGCTCACACCCCAAACTCTATGTACAGTATAACTACACCAGTTCCACAGCCAGGGGCCCCTCTGCGTATGTGGAGGTAGGGGCAGGAGTTATCCCACTGCACAACTCTGCATTCTGTATTGCTTCTTCATGTATTGTTATACCTTTTTAGGAATCAGACCACCTGTTTTGTATCCTATTTTCATTTTCTTACATTTAAAAGCTTTATTGTCATAGTTAATATAATGATACCCCAATTGAAACCAAAATAAGGGATATGGATTATATATATAAAAGCAGTGGTGAGAGCCATTTGCACTCTTCATGGATTCCTCGTTCAGCAGCATACAGGGCTTGGGGGGAGGGTAAGGGAAGAGGCTTTGTTGTTATGCAGGTTCTCCGAACCTTGTCATCTCATTGGGGAGAGGAAGGGGTTTAGGCTATGATACCACTACAGAAATTTGGAAGAAGTGGCATCTGCAGAGTGGCCTAAGATGGAAGAATCCTCCCTCTCTTTCATAACTGTTAAGAGTTACCAGCACCTAGATGAGACACTTGGGCAGGATACTGGTGGATTTACCCCAATAAGGAATAATAATTAATTGGAGATATACCAAATCTCCTAGAACTGGAAGGGATGTTGAAAGATCATTGAGTCCAGCCCCCTGTCTTCACTAGCAGGACCAATTTTTGCCCCAGATCCCTAAGTGGCCCCCTCAAGGATTGAACTCACAACTCTGGGTTTAGCAGGCCAATACTCAAACCACTGAGCTATCCCTCCCACAAAGGTAAGGTAAGGTAAGGTATGACATGGGAAATGTTTAGGTTAATAAGAACCTTATCTATTCCCCTTGAAGTTTTTCACACATTATCACTTACCACATCACAATTGCTTTAAAAACCTTTTTTTCTGACAGAAGGTGAGAACAGATACAGAAGTAGGAGCAGAATTTTATTCTTTTACCACTAATGTTTTTTCTTATGTGACTCACATGCAAAGCTCACTCCATTGTTATATCTTCTTTTCCTAACATCTTGAAGCTTATAGGAAGGAACTAAATAGATATTATGATGGCACTGGGACACATCTGCTTATATTCATAGAATTCTTGGCTTTAGGTTCATAGAGATCAGGGTAAAGTGAAATAATTCTGAGAACAGACCAGATATTTTTCAAAGCAAAAGGTATATCAACTTTCATGTAAATTCTAATGTAATCTAACAACAAAACATAGTCCATACTAAGAAAATGATCTTCCTGGATGGCACCTTCTCCACGACTTTTGAAAATTAATTATATTATTCTCCCTGTAACATTGTTGTCATAGTAGACATTTCTGTCTCTCCTCCCATATTTCTTCTGTAGTTTTACCAATGCATTTCTATATGCCAGGGCACTTTGTGACACAGCAGGGGAATGGGGTTTCTAAACACCCTTACCAGAACACAGGCTAGAGGCACAGAAGAGCTAGATAAGGATCTGAATGTAGACCTATGATTAAGCTCACACATTGTGCCTATATCTGTTGGTGACGACTGACAGCTACAAGACAGTAAATAATATATAAATGGCATATTGCTAAAATAATATGCTGAATGCAGAACCAGGAAGTTTGAGGGGAGTCTGTTGGTGGGAGAATTCTTCATCTTCCCTAGGGATAGAAAACTCTCCTCCATGTCGTGATCAAGATTCCTGGACCCAGAGCATATGTTGCCTGAGTCAAATGAGGGCATTCCGGTATCTTAGTGACAAGTAGTCCAGTTTCAAGGTAAACCCTTTATCAGGAAGGAAACTGTACACAATAAGGTAACAAAACTTTTCACCATTCTCTAGTTGCAATTAGTTGCAGGCTGTGAATAAGTTGTCCTAAGTTCCTTTGTTGTTTTTATTACCCAACATATCCAGTGCCTCCCGGAAAACAAGTGGCTTCATCTAGCGTGTACAGGAACTGTTGTATATTTACACCTCCTTGAGGACATATTCCATAACAAAGGCATGATGCTCCTTTTGGAACAGAAGTAAGGAGCACTCATAAATATATTATTCTTTGGCTTCCCTGAATTGTTCTGCCCTCCACTCAGCCCCTACTACTCTGCCACTCTCCATTTCCCAATTGTAAGCCTAGAATTCAGCCTAGAATTAATTTGATATTAATTAATAATAATAATTAATATTGAAAAAGACCCATAGAGTATTGTTTTACAAAAAGGAGCTGTGTACCTCACAGAGAATATTATTTGAGCCATGTGACATGTAAGTTTCCAAGGGTGACTAGGGTGACTTGTGCTTTATTAAACAGAAGCATAGATATGTATTGGAGTCTTGGAGTAACTCTTCAGTACAGTATCAGACCTACTGTAAGATAGATACCTCCTCCTTGTATCAAAATATATATGCACTTGATTTGCCTATATAGTATGCCTATATTTGCTCTTTTAAATGGGAATATCTCCAGTCACTTAATTCTGAATCTTTATTGCCCTGTCCAAAGCTTTGGTCAAGCGTCAGACACTGGGCCAGAATCCTCAGCTAGTGTAAATTGGCATAGCTCAATTGCGGATCTGTCCCACTGCTCTTTCAGCAAATCATTAAGATTCTACTGGAAGCCCCTATAAATGGTCATGACTTTGTTACAGAACCTTTAATAATAACAATAAACATTCACAATATTTCCAATCTAATGTGGCATCAGCTTTGGCAGATGACAATGAATTAATCCTTATAGATTTCCAATAACATGTTTTATTATGCTGATTGAAGGAATTCACTTGAGATGACAATTAACATGGTACTATAGCCAAAAACTCTTTAGAATAACTATATGTCTATTCACTGCAGCTGCCATTCTTGAATGAACTAAAAGAGACAAAGGAGTGGGGTTAGGATGAATGATGAATCACTGATGATCTATTTCACTATATCTTTGTGCAATACACCAAAATATTTTAAAAAAAGATACATTATTTCAGAAGACAAAATATTTATTTCATCTGTTGGTTTAGATAGAAAATATCACAATATCACATTTCAGATAAATGCACCATTTTAATTTTTTTCCAATAAATGATGTATAACTTATTTCATTATCCCTGTGCTGTTTCCTATATAATATAATGTGTTTTGTGAATTTTTCATTTTTAACATAGCAAGCAGATCTAGTCTATGTATAAAGGTGTGTGTGTGTATGTGTATATTACATACAAAAAAGTCATGAAAATAACTTAAAGGTTGCAAAGTCAATGACTGAAAAGCTATAAAATGCCAGAATTAAGGTTGTCCATGCAATTTTAATTTGGCCCCTTCGTGCATAAGCATTATAAGTCTTTAATTACATGATCATTTAGTTCTTTTTTTTCCCTACAGTATCCCTGGCTTTTCAGTGCATAGGATGGACGGTGCTTACTTAATGAGCAGCTAGTCAATATTTTGATCTGTCTTGGTTCAATTTATAGCCCCATGTCTTAATTACTGCACACTATATAAACCCTGCTCTGAATACAGAATTATGAATTTATTCATGGACTTTTCTATGGAGTTCATCACTACTGCATCAGATTGGTTCACAAACATTAATTACTTTATCTTCACACACACCCTCTGGATGAAGGGTGTTGTTATCCTTTTTAAGCACACAGAAATTAACATCAAAAGTGCCCACTCATTTTCGATGCCCAAATTGAGATGCCCAGGGCCTGATTTTTCAGAGTACTAACCACCTATCCAAGTCTCAGTCCTGTCTCTTTCTCCTATATCTCTGGCTCCCCATTCCTGTTTCTTCTCCCCCCGGCTCCTCATCCCAGTCTCAGTTTCCTTTCTCAACCAGATCCAATATTCCCCCAGTGGTTCTTGTCTGTGTCCCAGTTGTCTCTGCCCTAGTTCTCCGTCCCAATCCACTACCCATGGTTCTTCATGCCGATTCACATTGCCCTGACAGTCTTCCAGCTCCTCATCTGACCTCAGGTTGCCCCCATCACACACACTCAGCTCTGTTTTCCTACCCATTAGCTCCAAGCTTCCTTGCCAAGCCATTTCCAGTCTCCTTTCATCCTGGTTCCTTCTCCAATTTTATTCCACCAGGCATGCACACTGGTTCCCAATCCCCTCCTGCACTGGTTTCTCTTCTGGCTTCTGCTCTCCCCCGCCGCCCAGCTCCAAGTCCCAGTCTCCCACACTCTAGGCTCCTTGTCACAGTCTATTATCTCCCCTACCCATTCAGGTCAGTCTCTTATGTCCTGTGCATTCAAGTTACAGAACTTCCTCCTCCTTCATGCTGCCTTGGACCTAACAGGCAGATCATTGAGAGCATAAGACAGTTTCCCTGATCATGCCTCCTGTGCCAACAATTTTATACTGGTAAAACTATACTGACTTCAGGCACCAGTGGAGTTATTACTCATTTTCACCATTGTGATTGGAGAATTGGGATCTGTTAATAGAAATACTCAGATTGCATGCAGCTAGGATTTACATTGGCTTCAATGGTTTGGGTAACCTCTTGGGCATCTAAATTCACAGTTCAGGTTGATTGAATAACTAATATTTTTGTTTTGGTGGCTGAAAAAAAATGTCTAGCCCAAGCCACAATCCTACAAAGCCTTATGCACATAACTGTAAGCTATGGAAAGCTAATATGAGTAATGCCATCAGGTTGCTTGTGTGCTTTGCTAGATGGAGCCAGAATGCTTAACTCTTTGCAAGATCAAGCAGCTTAAAAGGTCTTGTATAGTATGTTTTTCTGGTCTAAAAGAGAAATATTTTGCCTATATCAAGCATTCTGTGGCATGCATTTTTACTTATTAGTATACAATAGTCAATGTTATATATTCTACAATTGTATATACAGGCCTGATTTGTGTAATCAATGGTCCTTCAGAAAAGAAGCATGTAAACTCTTAGCCTAATAGATAAACTTGATTTACTATATATGTGCCAGTTGCAGTATGAAAATATATGTATACTGTGGTTTTGCCATATTAAAATTGCAACCAATTTTCTTGTACTTAATTTAAAGAAAATGCAGCAAATAAAAATGAATGATAGGCCTATTTCATAGTGTTTTATAGTTGTAAACTCATGATGTACAGGTAAATTTGAGATGTCATTAATTCAATATTTATGAATTGGAAAGGCAAACAGCCCTTAGTGTGAAGGGCCATAGTTTTGTTTGCACTGAATTACATTGGTTGTACTTCTTCATGTACAAAAAGCGCAAAGTAAGACATTTTTAATTCTGCATGTTTAGCACCGGAAAAAAATAATTGGATACAATTTGGTTTGGAAATATTACCCTGATCGCAATGTTAGAAAATGCTGCTGGAAAAGACCTTGGTGTAGGATTAAATGTGAATATTGGGGGCACTATTTTCTTGTTCTGAATTTGATTGAACTCATACTTCTGCCCTCTCAGCATGTAAGAAGAATATTAATAAAGAAGATGCAGCAACACATCAGTCTTTGCAGTAGATAAGCATCAGCTACCACTACAAAACATCCAAGAAGTGATGAAACCTATACATAGGAAATAAAATAGATGGTTTTCATTGCCTCATCTCTGTTTCTTATCTGTCTCTTTATCTGTTTATATGAGTCAGTAAGCTTGTGATTTGTTGTTAGTTCATTTTTTATCTACCATATATTGTTTACATTTCTAAGTGTACCAATATAGATTCCTATTACAGAATTTGATGATACTACTCTTATTCATAAGTATTGGCAGGATTGTGATCTGTCACCATTGTTTATTCAGGACTCTATCTTAAAAGTCTGTTTTTGTAGGGTTGTTTTGTTTTCTGTTTGACTGAATGGCTGTTAAGTGGAAAAGTGGTCTGATAGAAATATTCCCACTTCTCAAAAACCAGCAGGAAGCGAACCATTTGTCATATCAAGTGGATAACATCTGTAACCTGGTAGTTAGATACCCACAGAAATCCAGAGGCTATATTTGTTGTTTTTAAAAAAAGTTCTTTAGTTGACAAAGGGGGATCTTGGAAAGGAATTCTTATCAAAAAAGCAGGAAAAGCATTAACTTGAAAGTGGCAGCTTTTATGTTGCAGAACCAGTCATCACTCAAGTGTATATTTATTAGAAATACAACAGGGTGAAAAAAGGGGAGGAGAGAAGAAAAGGGAGAAAATGACCCACACCAGGACTTGGATGCAAAGGTTTAAAAGGAAAGTGAAATGAAGACACCAGACAATACATAGCACCAAATTCTATGGGGAAGAGGTAAGAAAATTGGGAAGCACTGAATGACAGAGCAGAACTTAAGAGAAGAAAACATTGGTTGTGGGAGGGTTTAGAAAATATTCTCAGAAAGAACAGAGTGAGTAGGATATGCTGATGCGGTGATCAGATTTTCTGTTCTGCTCATATTTTATTTGTTCAGTAAAAAATGTTAACAGGATTTATCTTAATCACCTTTTGTTTGGGGGATGAATTTGTGTTATAATGGAGACAGAGACCTGATAGCAAATGATATACGGTGGTCACCATTAAAAAGTCAACATTTACCTATAATTCCCACACATCAGTATCTGAAATTCCATAGTTTTCTATTCTAAGCATTGGGAAACCTTGCATATCTCAGCTGTTGCTGTGTGATAACCATTGGCAAATGCTCAGTTTTAGTGGCATCCTCCATATAATGATGAAATTCATTTTAGGGATTATTCCTCTCTCTCCCTTCCCCACCCCTCCGCAGTCAGAAGGCTTGAAAATGCCACAAGGTGCTTTTAAAGTTGCAACTGCTTTAATTTAAATGAGACTCCTAAAGAAAGCTTTGGTGTCCAGCATGTTTTGAGTGCTCAGTGTTGTCCTAAACCTGCTCTTATCGAAGTAAATGACAAAATTCTGCTGATTTCAAAGGGAGTAAAATTATGCCAGTGAGTGCACTTTTGAAAATCCCACTCTTTATTAATAAGAAAATAAAATATGTTCACTGTCTAAATCAATCATAAATGTCTGCACACTTTATTTATGACTGGTAAGTAGTGGCTGTGCATGGACTATGATAAATCTTGTGCTCCCCCCGCAAAAAGAAGGATACAGCCATGAAAATAGCCTTTGAATATCACAGCAATGAAGGACTCTTGTTCAACCCTAATAACATCTTAAGCTTTACCACTTAGTTGACATTTCTCCTTGCACTTTGGCTTCCTATTTTGTTTAGCACTAAGTACCTTCTGCAACTCTTAAGGCCTGCCATGCTGCTGAGTTTAGGATTTTAATTTCCTGATTTTTTATTTTAAGGGTTTTTTTTAACCAGCTTCCCTTATGATGTTGTTGTTGTTGTTGTTTTTTTAAAAAAACCTTCTAAAATTTAATGTCACAGGCTTTGGTACAGTCCCTCCCCCAAGGATCTGAAGGTAATTACATTTTGGACAATGTTATTTAGTGTTTCAGTTATACTTACCTCTTCAAATAACCCTCTTTGTGTTATGTAGGGCTGTAACCTCTCCCTTTGTGTGCTCTAGGACTAGATGTTACAAGAAACAAGTGCTTCTGAAGTAAAGAAATTGCTTCCCTAAACTTTGTCCCAACATGACATATGACCAGTTTATATGCTGACACTTGAAGCCACCCATTATTACTGCTTTATTAGATTCAGTTGCATCTCTAGTCTCTTTTGTTATTGCACACACAGGATCACTTTCCTGATCTGAAAGCCAATAGTGTTCTCTACAAGTATATGGGTTTCCTTATATAAGTTGAAACTGACATATGTGCAGAGGATCAGCACAAAACCGTGTACCACACTTGATTCCATGTATGCCCTATTTAAAGGGGTTTAGTGGGACATAAATGGTGCATAGGTTTTGAGTGGGGTCTCTGCATATGTCACTTTCAGCTTGCATGGATACAAATCCCAAATTATAAAACAGCTGGAGAAGTCAATATAATAATTCTGGGTGAACCACTAATTCTACTTTTAGCTTTTTGGTTGTTCTGTATTGTCATTTTCCTGATGCTAGTCTATGCTGTCTTGTCTTGCCAAACTACAGACACGGTCTGCACCTGATGTTCCAGTTGTATACAGGGCCGGTGCAACCATTTAGGCAACCTAGGCGGTCGCCTAGGGCACTGGGATTTGGGGGGATCTTTGGCCGCCCCAGTCGCCGCTGGCATTTAGGTGGTGGGAGCTGAGGCAGGGGAGTGCAGGGAGGGCTGCCTGCAGCAAGTAAGGAGGGGGCGGCATGCAGGGGAACTCCCCGTACCAGCTCACCTCTGCCCCGCCTCCTCCCTGAGCATGCTGGGGGCAAAGGTGAGCTGCTTCACTTCTCCCGCCTCCCGGGCTTGTGGTGCCAATCAGCTTAGGGGTGCTCGGGGTCTCGTGTGCAGAGCAGGGGTGAGCTGGGGCCAGGGGGGTGCCTCAGGGTGGAGCTGCCACAAGGGGGACGCCTCAGGGCGGAGGGGGGAGCTGCCGCGGGGGAGGGGGACGCCTCAGGGTGGGGGCGTGGGGGTGGGGTGCAAGGTGGAAGTTTCGCCTAGGGCGCGAAACATCCTTGCACCGGCCCTGGTTGTATAGATGCCATAATGAGTCATTTCCCAATCCAATACATTTCTGCGCCTTCAACTGTCTGCTTGTAGAGCTTGGATAAAGAAGCTATTGCCCCCATTATCATTATTAATATTAGTGTTTTGCAACACTGTGGGTTAGTTTCCCACTCAACAAGTTCACAGTAACTGTTTAGGTCACTGCTAGAATTGTTGTCAGACTCACTGAAATATTTCCGTGGTACTTATTAGTAGAATCACTATCTATGAAATACATAGCAAGCCTTCAGTTTCATATTTTCCATTCTTTATTCGGGCATCCCATTCATACCAATAGCATTTTGACTGAGTAACAAAAATCAAAGATGGGTGCCTAACATTAGATACCTGAACCTATTTTTAAGTATCTAAAGAATTGGACTTTAGACACACAAGTTCAAAAACAGTGGTCCAAGTGATTTGCGAAGCATCACACAGTGAATCAATGACAGAGTTGGGATGGGAACCCAGTAGTGTAATCCTGGACTTATTGAAATCAAGGGCTATTGAATGTCTTCAGTACAGCCAGGATTTCACCCAGGTCTCCTAACTCCCAGTCCAATACTGGGTTTTTTGGGCCATGCTCTCTGTATTGTAGTGTCTTGGCAAATTCCAATATTGAACTTAATCGAGTTACACAGAACTGATAAATTTGTTAGTTTTTCATTTTCCATAATCTTCTATTTTTTAATGTAGTCTTCTATCGTTAGATCCTAAGGCACCTTCCCACCAGCGCAGATGCCACAGTGTTTTCCTTCAGCATACCTCCCTGTTTTGTTGCTCCCACATCTGTAGTTGCATACCTGATACCAATTTTGTAGTTTTATCCTGTAGTTAAACCAGCTGTTTAGTAATAACATTGTTGATTTCTCTGAACACATCATACAGACAGTGTCTTTTACATTATCATAACATGTGTTAGACAAGAGCCCTAAAGGATCTGTGAAACTCCATAATACAGGAGCTTTCAAAACAACACTAACTTTTTTTCTTAGTGCAAAAGTTAGGAACAAAGCAAACTATGTTCACTTCTCTATTACTATGGCAAAGGCTAGGATAACAATAATTGTTGGTCTTTAAAACTGTTTAAATCTCAGCACGTCAGAAAGTGTGTTTGAAAGGAGGGAGAAGATGGGGACTAACAAAATCAAGTTTCTACTATTTTGAAGTCAAAACCACAAGTAATTCTGCACATTTCAAAAGGCTAGTCATTTCCTTCTTTATTAATAAAACCCAGGAAATCCATATTTTTCAGGTACAAATCAAAAGTGTTGCATTAATAAGCACAGAAATTATCCCAGGCAGCTAACTTCAAACTTTTCACTACCTTATAATTCATCAAAAGGAAATGACTAGCCTTTGGAAATGTGAAAAATTACCTGTGGTTTTCTTTTACATTAATTTTCTATATTTTGTGCTTGTATACATCCATTTTTTTGTATATTTATGATATCCTGTTTATGGGCAGTAGTGTTCTCTATGGCTAGTTCTCATGCTATACAATGATTTAAGTTGTATTTTGCCCACAATCCTTACATGTGATTCACCTGCCACCTATCTGGGTTTCTCTTAAGGCAATTTCAATAGATAAGCCAATATAGTCTATTTGTTCTTCCTCTCTGGCTTAGAAAAATGTGCTTTAATAGAGTTTATGAGATAGTACAGTGAATCTTTTTTTTATCATGATTGATGAATTACCATAAAAATGTAGTTCATCCCTGAGCATATGTAACAGATGTTAAATACTGTAAACAAGTCCTATAACTCACTGCATTAGCAAGAGCTTTTGAAACAAGGTTAGGGTGCAACCACATGTGTGGACCAAATTTTGCATTCAGTAACAGCCCCGCAACCCAGTGATTTGAGAATAAAAGAGGTAAAGAGAACCTCTGTATTAAAACTTTCAAATTGCAAAGACCTGTTTACTAAAGTGAATGTATGTGCTATTGATTCTTGGAACCTCATTACCAACGTGCTGCACTTAGTCTATGCAATTTGTTCTTATTTTATAGTCTAGGTCAAATTACAAGTTTTCTGGCAATTTTTCTAGATGGGGAAGGCACTGGAAGCTATCTTATCCCCAGCACACCAAGGTACCAAAATGTGACTTTCTGTGCTCTTTGGCGCTGGGTATCCTGAGATGTCATGTTTGATGATGATAAAAGAATGGAATACCTGGAATGATGCATTTCAAATGTTTCCTTGTTGACATTGAGTCATTCTTTATCAAGAGCTTAGATTTATGGGTCCCAGCACTCCAACTTAGCCTTGTGCTGGAGGAAATAAGGGATTCTCAAGGGTAGTAGACAGGGGAGAAAGGCTCAAGGTATATCTACCCTTTCAAGCCAATTTTCTCAAGACATGCACTCTATGCACCACAAAGGGATTGGTCATATCATATGTATTAAAGGCACTCCAGGGCAGAAAAAGAACATATTGTAATCTGATCTGGCCAGTTTGTGCTTGCTCTTAGGAAATCCACTACTTCTGGAGATTGCTTTTGTTCCAAAGACAGCTTTTGTCTTAGCTTCAGTAAACTGCAAGTACTTGTGCTCTTTCTCATACTCTTTCTCTTTCACTTGTTGGTCACTTTTCAATAACTGTTCAACATCTCCAGGGGCTGAGAATAAACTTTGCTTTCAACTAATGTGTTTGAAATGGGGGCTGCTTGAACTTTGTAGACTCTGCTCACAAGGGATGGCAGTGACCCAATCCCTGTAGCTCTGCTTGGAAGTTCTTCAGGTCTATGTGAACCCCAAACATCAAGAAAATCTGTCAAATATAGCTGTATGTTTAATTTTCTAGATATGTTTAAAATGGGGTCCTTTAAAATGGTTTTAGTGGGACTCAGCTAAAGTGATCTTGATGCAAAGGCACCTGAGAAGAGGAGTGCTTTGGAGCAATTTTGACCCAGAATTGTAAATTCTGTGCCATTGTTTGCAAACAGAGTAGAACCCTAATCCCTCTCAAATATCAGATGAGAAATGAGTCCTACACATACTGGCGACATAGCTCTACTCCCAAGATTATAATAAAAGTTAAAACTCTAGAATTTGAGATTGATTTCAGGACAGACATTGAAGTTCAGGTTTCAATTTCCAGGGCCAGATCCTCACCTGATGTAAATTGACATGATTCACTTGACTTCAGTGGAGCTACCCTAATTTACACCAGCTGAGGAAGTGACAACAAGATTTCATGAAGTATCTGGGGTTCAGTTAAACCCAGATTTATGTCTCAATGCACCTTTACCTAACTCACCAAATTATAAACCATGGGCTCTTTAATACACCAGCATGAAGGCAAGGAACACCTGTCCTCTTCTCACAGATGCAGTTCATTGGGGAGGACTAACATATGCCTGGCAACCTCTGATCTCAGCGGAGTGTTCTTCTCAGGAACAAGTATGTGATTCCTGTCAGGCAGATGTGTGGGGGAGTCAGAACCACTGACTCTGTTATTCTATATTCTTTGGGTAGAAATAAGGAAGAAATTAAATGATCGAACCTATGTTGTTGGTGTGGCTGGTTTGAGTTACCTTATTCCCGTTGGGTAAAAGTCAGCACAGCACTATTTACTACAGAGAGGCGGTCTGGAAACCAGGAAGAATAGTTGTTCCATTTGACTTGTGTCAGCCCTTCCTCTTTTGCTATCCTTACATAAAAGCAAATGGGGTTCACTGTGGGGTTGCTCTGTCATCTAAGAGTCTAAGTTTTATGTTCAGAATGAAGGTGAGGGGTGCTATTGAAGAGAGTGTGTGTGTGTGTGTGTATACATACATAAGAATGTGTGTATATTTATTCAAAGACACATTCTGATATCAGTTCTTCTACTACACAGCCACAAATGATATGAAAAGAATGTTAGATTTCAAAATTACACATCTGAAAGTTAAGGAATGACAGTTTTTTGGTTGCCCATGTAACATTAACTCTGCCTCTTCTTTGCATAGGCATGGAGATACAGCCTAATGACAGATTTCACTGTGCTAATTTGGCATTAGTGCAGGCCCCTTTCTGAATATTTGTGTTCACAATGTGACAAACGGAAAATGGTATTTTGAAAAGTTCCTATCTCCTGCAAACATGCATGGAATTTCATGGAGCAAAGAAAAGGCAGATTTCTTGGCTCAGGACTTCTTCGTTGCAGAATTTCAAAGACCCGCTGTACGCAATGGAGGTGCAAGAGCTCAAGAAAAGGTTTCAAGAATCTTTTCTAAGTAATGGAAAGTGTTAGACAAACTAAATATCTGTTTAGGGGTTACTGGGCTCCTACTGTGTGTGAGAGAGCCTTATTTTTCTGAGGTTTCCCATATTAAATAAAACAGGATGAAGAAAATGAAGTTGGGAAAATAGCACCAAAAATTCTAGAAATGTTTGCTAAAATAATAATAATGATCAATTTATGTATTTGTTTATTTGAGAAGTGCTGACAATATGGTCAATGAGACTCATTGTCACTTCTTCCATCTTCATGATACCCAATATATATGGTTCATTCTGCTAGTTCAGTAGCTCTGGATCTTTTCCTACACTGAACCCCATGTTACTAGCTTGGAATGAACACAACATTTTTTTTTTGGTCTAAAAAGAATGGTAAACATGATGCACATTCAGGTTTAATCCATCAGAAACTGCATAGCTTCAAAACTGTTATCTTCAAAAATAAAGTTGCTGGAAGTTATTGTTCCCTACTTCTTTGTAATTAGTTATGGCATTTATTAAAATGTTTTAAAAACTAAAACAACATGCCCACCAATATATGCAAGGACATTCATCAGAGAACAGATGGTCTCCTAAATGCAAAACCAAACAGTTCTAGAAACATGACAATCCATTTATCTTAATGTGTACATCCTCTAGCAGATATCAGAAGCAGCAACAGCAACAGATTTATACCTTGTGAAATACTTTATGTGCAAGTTTGCAAGAGACGTTTCCACGAGAGGACATTATATTTTGTATCAGCAATAGATCTTGGATTTTCAAATTATTTGTCATCTAGAACAAGCATAATGAACTGGACCATCTGCTTCAGCTGGGCTTTGTAGAGTACACCTTTATTCCGCCCCCCCCCACCCCGACACACGTGCAAATGCCAGGGTCAACAGGGGCTCATTCAACCCCCAGCACAACCAAAAGCAAACTTCAAGATGCAGCTAGTGTGAATACCCTCCAGGAGCCATTTCAGCATCTGGAAATCACTCGAAAGCAATGGTGGACATACCCCCCAGACTTGCCCCCTATCTCAAGGGGAATCTCCAGGTAGCTCTTTAAGCTGGTTTTACAGAGCCTTTGCACCACTGGAGAAGTACAACAGTGCCATAGTGGTAGCCAAGATCTGACCCATTCTTTAAACAAATATTACTAATTTCTTGACGCCTAATTAGGTAACGTACAAAATTCACATCTAAAATTCATGTGGTCAATATTAAGAAAGTGACTAGTTCACTCTGTGTATGTTACAAGCAGTAACATATAACAAGTTTATCAAAGCAACAACAAATTCCTTTGATTGGAGAACTCTGAAAAACCAAAGGAATAATATATAAAGTGCTGGTTTTCAAGATGTTCTTTTTGGGAAATTATTACAGCAACACAGACAGTAATGCTGTGAATCCTCTGCAGTTGGACATTCATGGCATTTAAAATGCCACTGATGACCTTGTGTGGAATGCCATAACTTTAGTTACCACTGCACTCCACTGAGCATACTCCAGGGCTGATAAATGTCTTTATTGCAGAGAAAGGATCCACAAGCAGATGCACTTCAACTTTTAAGTCTTTCCACTCTAAGAAGACTTTGATGAAAGGTTTACTTCCTGTGAGCAGATAGGAAAAATATATCCCCACAGCTAATGAAACAATACTGAAATGCTTAGCACACCTGGTCTGATCCAGGGCTGTGTTCCAGGCATCTCATCTACCATAGAGACACTAAAGTTTATGGGATGAGCTTGCATCTCATTTACCCAAATCTATCAGGAAATATCTGTCCAGATTCTCTTCTTGTTTTTTTGTTTTGTTTTTAAGGCTACCTCATGAGTACAGTGGTGTGTACAGAAAACTGCACCCAGAGATGTGAATCTCGTCTAACACTTTTAACATGTAATAATTCTGGGGCTGGTATAACAAACGGAGTCATCAGATACATTGCTGTTCGCTCTGTCTTTAGATTACTGATATTGCACAGTTCATCTTTTCCCCGGGCATTTGAAAATGGGGATACTTCAGTTATAAGGTCAGAGAATTGTTCAGGGATAGAGGTTGGGCCTTGGGTACAGGAATTTGAACTGTATTATTATAACTTGCTTCACTTTATTTATTTATATTTAAACAATAAAATGGCACTTGTCTATGACTCTAGGCCCCCTAACACATGACTAATAATACTAAAATCTCAGAAGCATTAAAATAGTCATTTACTCAGGAACCCAGACAACTATAAAAAAGACCCTTGTTTTCACTCCATCATTACTGTGGAATGGATACTCTCAGCACTTTCCATACCTGTAAGGTCACCAAATAGTGATTTATTTTGGACCACGATAGGGAGCAAGTTCCAGAGTTTCAGAGCCCTCCGAGAGAACACCGTGCCAGCAAACCCTCTCTTTTTTTAATGAGGGAGATCTATCTCAAGTGCCTCTGCTGGCCACAGCTGTGACAGTATGGCACAGGGAGAGAGGCGATCCTTCAGGTAGGCCAGGCCCAGCCATGTAGGGCTTCATAGATCAAAATCAGCATCTTAAACTCCTGGAGACCAATGGGAAGCCAGTAGTGATCCATTTGGGATGCATTTTTAAGTTAAAAGGTGCATGGAGCATATTGATAAGTGCCTTTTTAGCATATTGAAGGCAGGCATTCAGTCAGAGTAACACCATGTAGAGTGGCAGGGCTTATTGTTATTAACACTTTTCCTTGGCTGCCAGCTATTGATGAAGACACATCTTCCAGACACTGTCTCACACATATACACAATTTCAGACCATGTAAATACAATATTTCTGAGCTGACACTTTTTGTAGTTGTGGACTACTATTAGGCCGGGAAGCGGTGGCCAACATATCCCTCAGCCCGCGCCGCTTCCCGCAGCCCCCATTGGCCTGGGACAGTGGACCACGGCCAATGGGAGCCATGATCGGTCGAACCTGCGAACGCGGCAGGTAAACAAACTGGCCGAGCCCACCAGGGTGCTTACCCTGGAGAGCCACGCGCCAGAGGTTGCCAATCCCTGATCTAAATCAATGAACCTTCTAATACTTATAATACATTTTGATAATTTACCTTGAACTAAGGGCCTACTAGTCCACAACTACAAAAAGTGTCAACTACAAAAAGTGTCAGCTCAGAAATATTGTATTTACATGGTCTGAAATTGTGTATATGTGTGAGACAGTGTCTGGAAGATGTGTCTTCATCACTAGCTGGCAGCCAAGAAAAAGTGTTAAAAACAATGAGCATTGCCACTATACATGGTGTTACTCTGACTGAATTCCTGCTAATGTCATCAGTATTTATGTGCACAGCTGAGTTAAAACAGAATGTAAGGACTTGTCTACACTTAAAATGCTACAGCAGCCCAGCTGCAGTGCTTCAGCGTAGACACTATCTATCCCGAAGAGCAGGGTTTTCCCACCAGCATATGTAATCCACCACCTCAAGAGGCACTAGTAGGCTGACCGAAGAATTCTTCCATTGACCTAGTGCCACCACGCCTCCCCACACCAGCAGCAGGAGTTTGGGTGTGGGAGGGGGCTCAGGGCTAGGGGTTGGAGTGCAGGAGGGGGTGAGGGCTCAGGGCACCGCTTACCTCGGGGTTTGGGGGGGAAGGTTCCCGAGAAGTGGTGACATGTCTCTCCCTTGGCTCCTAGGCAGAGGTGTGGCCAGGTAGGTGGCTCTGCATGCTGCCTCTGCCTGCAGGCACCACCCTCACAACTCCCATTGGACGCGGTTCCCATCCAGAGGTGAAAATAAGCCAGTCCGGTCCGGTCCGGCGTGCCGTCAAGAGCCAGTATGCCGTGATGGACTGGACTGGATTATCTGCTTGTGATTTAAACGGCCCAGGGCTCCAGCCACTGTGGGGAGCCCTGGGCTCTTTAAATCACCACTGGAGCCCTGCCGCCGCTACCCCGCTGATTTAAGGGGACCCAGGCTCTGGCCACTGTGGGGAGCCATGGGCCCTTTAAAGTGACGCCTAAGCACTGCTGCCGGAGCTCTGGCATCACTTTAAAGGATCCGGGGCTCCCTGCAGTGGCAGGAGCACCAGGCCCTTTAAATCCCTGCCCAAGCTCTGCCAACCCGAGGTAGCGGCAGCAGGGCTCCCGCAGTGATTTAAAGGGCCCAGAGCTCCGTGGTGGCCGGAACCCCAGGCCCTTTAATTCACCCCTGAGCCCCAGGGCTCCCAGCCGCCTCTGCAGCTGGTAGCTCCAGGGTGATTTAAAGGCCCTGGGGCTCCCAGCCACAGCCAGAGCCCCAGGGCCTTTAAATCATGAAAGACCCCACCTCTTCTGGTTAAGGCCATGCCTCTTCTGGTTGAGGCCATGCCCCCTGCTCAGGACTCCGGTGTACCAGTAAGTCCTTTAAGTTACTTTCACCCCTGTTCCCAGCCAATGGAAGCTGCAGAGTAGGTGCTCAGGGTGGGGGCAATTCATGGAGCCCTCCTGATTTTGCCTCTGCCTAGAGGCCACAGGGACATGCTGGCTGCTTCTAGGAGGCATGCAGGGAACCTGCCAGCCCCCCAAGCCCCTCCACTCCTCCAGCACCAGCGGGGTTCCTGGGCCACCCCCTCCATCCCCCCAGAGTACCCATGGCACCCCTGGACCGCCCCCTGCTCCAGAGCATGCAAGGTTTAGTTGGGGTATATAGCACAAGTCATGGACAGGTCACAGGCGGTGAATTTTTGTTTACTGCCCAGGACCTGTCTATGACTTTTACTAAAAATACATGTGACTAAAATGTAGCCTTAACTATAAATAGACCAAATGCTAAATGGATTAAGAGCAGGTTAGATGACAGATCTCAGCAAATAGCAGTAAATGGGGAATCATCATTGAACAGAGGTGTTCTGGTACAGTTCCATAGGTATTGGTACTAGACCAGATGATATTCAGCATTTTCATCAGTGATCTGGGAATAAATATAAAATCACTGCTAATAAAATGTTCAGATTGGCAGAGTGGTAAATAATGATGAGGACAAGGCAGTTATACAGAGTGATCTTGATTGCTTGGTAAGCTGGATTTTAAAACAGCCAAATGCAAAGCTATGCATCTAGGAACAAGGAATGCAAGCCAGACCTCCAGAATTGGGTGTTTGAATCCTGGAAAGCAGTGATACTGAAAAGGATCTAAGAGTCAGAGTGGACAAGCAGCAAAACATCAAGTCCCGGTACAATGTTAGGTCAAAAAGAGCTCATGCTATCCTTTGATATATAAATAGGGGAGTAGTGAGTAAGTGTAAGGAGATGATTTCGCCTCTGTCTATGGCATTGATGAGACAGATACTGAATACTATGCACAGTTTTGCTGTCTACATTTTTTTAAAGGATGTTGAAAAATTGGAAAAGGTGAAGAAAAAAATAATAAAAATAATTCAAGAGCTGGAGAAAATGCCTTAATAGTGAGAGACTTAAAGAGTTCAATCTGTTTAGCTTATCAAAAAGAAGACAGAGAGGTGACTTTATTATAGTGTATAAGTACCTTCACAGGGAGAAAATACCAGGTACTAAAGGGCTTTTTAATCTCGTGGTGAGAGACATAACAAGAACCAATAGCTGGGAGCTGAAGCCAGACAAATTCAAATTGGGAATTAGGCACATACTTTTAACAATAGGATAATTAACCACTGGCACAAATTGCGAAGGGAAGTGGTGGATTGTCCATCTCCTGATTTCTTCAAACCAAGACTGGATGTACTTCTGGAATATACAGTTTTGCCAAACACAAGTTATTGCGCTCAATACATGGATAACTGGGTGAAATGTAATGGCCTGTGATATACAGGAGGCAGGACTCTTTCTGGCCCTAAGCTTTATAAATCTATGAATCAAGTCTTCTGAGTTCTAGTCCAGTGCTCTTCACTAGGTCACACTACCTCCTGTCACCACCAGCTGAGAATCTTGGGGCAGTCAGTAATTCAAAAGCATCCCAAAATTATGACTCATTGACCAAATGTTGGGTGAACCCACTCAGTACTGGAAGCAGCCATCTCCATTATCAGTCTCTCTGGTAGCATCCTCCAGACTACTAGTAAATACCTCTGTCTAACCCAGACCAAGCATCAGGAAAGTCACTGTCATCCAAGTCCTTACAGTAGCCTTGGGGCGGAGAAATAGATATATTGCACTATCCAAGTTCAGTGAAAAAAATGACATAAAGCTGTGTCGTCCACAGATTTGAAGGCATTGTAGCCCGAATTGCCTTATCATCTCCTGCAAAGGCCTTACATGGGAATTCAGGCATTAAACAGGAGGGCTGATAAAACAGAATTCTGAAGAAGAACCTTACAAGGAGAGCATTACCCAAAACACCCTCCCTAGAGAATGAGACCGTTCCAGCTCAATCTCTATATACCCTAGTCAGAGACCATCAAACTGCTAGGGTAGTGCAGCCTGTATTATATCCAGTCTATAGAAAGATTAAAGGTATCAGTGCAATCTGCAGACTCCAGGATACATCTATATTATTTCACTCCAATGTTCTCAATAATGTTACCCATAAAGATGGCTAGACATAGGGAAATTATTAATAATACTGCTGGCACAAGAGATGACTACTTGAATATGGGGTTAATGACTCCTTTGAGGGATACTGGCACCTTGCCCTCCTAAAGGAAATATCAATGATTTCAAACAACAATATAACTTGCTTTGTTTTACAAGTCATCCAGGGCAGGGGTGCATCATTCAGATGGTCGGTGGAAACCTTAATACATCCAGAACCAACATTACAAAAAATAAAGAAGTGCTGACTTTCAACTAGAAAAAGTTCTCATATTAGCCTCTTTTTAACATGGATCAGGCACCTGGAAGTCAGCCAATCTGGTCTGAATCCAATTGATCTTGTTTGTGAAATAGATAGAGCAAGAACCATTTGACATTGCTTCCAATCAGAGGCAGCCCAGATCCACATTTTCTGAGCCTGGTGCTGGAGGTCACCTTCTCACTGAAAAATCTGATGTCAGCTGTGAAGCTGGCAGCATGAGAGCCCTGTGGAGCAGACTATAAACCAGCATACAGCCTGCTTTGATGATTGTTTAGTAGCCAAAATAAAACCTTTAATTTAATATTAGAAATTAAACATTTTGTGTAAATATTGTGGTTCTTTCATTACACTGGAATCATTATTAAAGTAAGATGGAAACATTTTTATGGTCTCTTTGCACTGAATCTGTGTTTATATAACTACACAGCTACAGCAATCAGGACAAAATTCAGGACTTTTGAAGGAAAAACCACAGACCTTTAGTACTTGTGTTTCAGTCATTGTTACTAGCATTTTCCCAGCTTCCAAGCAATCAAGAAGGGTTTGAACTTCTGGAGTGAGTTATTTCCTTGCTGGGAAAGATGTGTGTGTATATTGACATAGGACACTGTATTTTGAGTCCGATTTATTGCCAAGCATGTAGTTTCTTGAACAAGAATATTAGATGATGAGAGCAAAAATGTATCTTCAAATACGAAGTCGTGGGCACACTTTCAGAACTAAGAGAAGATGGGAGGTCAATTCAAGTCTCGGATCTTTTCTACAATTAAAATGCTACAGTGGCACAGCTGACCCGCTGCAGTGTAGGCACTGCCCACACTGACAGGAGAGGCTCTCCTGTCCAGAGGCGCTGACTTTCTAATGTGCTGGGGATGCTTGACCCCCCACTGTGCCCAAGGCCCTGCTCCCACTCCACTCCTTCCTTCAAGGTCCCACCCCACCCGCCTCTTCTCACCTCATTCCGCCCCCCAGAGCATGCCCTGCCCTCACTACTTCCCCCAGCACGTCCTGCACGCCGCTGAACAGCTGATCACCAGCGTGCAGAAGCTCTGAGGGGAAGTGGGAGGCACTGATCAGCAGGGCTGGCAGGCGGGATGTGCTGGGGGGGTGGGGGAGGAGCTGATTGAGGGGTTGCCAGTGTCATTGTTTTTCTATGAGTGCTCCAGCCCCAGATCAGCCACGTAGTCGGTGCCTACACTCTTTTTGTTGTAGTTAATCCACCTCTCTGACAGGCAGGAGCTAGTTGATGAAAGAATTCTGTCAACCAAGAGCTATCTACTCAGGGACTTGGGCTGACTTAACAACCCCGCTCCAGGGTGTGGATTTTTCATGCCCCTGAGCAACATAGTTAAACTGACCTAATTTTTTACTGTAGAACAGGCCTGAGAAAGTTGTTATGCGCCAGATTTTGCCAGTCCTGTTTATTTTTAAATTAAACAGACAAGTAGCAATGAGAAAATGAGAGTCTTAGGATGCAAAATCAAACCATAGAAGCTAGGAAACTTTTCCCATTAGACTGCTGACCTGTAAAGGTGCAGAAGAGCAGAACTTTCTGTTTTCAGGTGTTTGAAAAGTTCATTTTGGAAAAAAATTAAGACCCTTTGCTAAGCTCCCATTGAAATCACAATGACTAACAAAAGTAAATATGCTGGGTTAGACTTTCAAAAGTGCTCAATGCTGGCCTACCTCTCCTCCCATTCAAAGAAGAGAACATTTTGAAAATCCCACTCTCAGATTCTTTGACTTGTTTGAAGAAATCACATGCTTGCCTACTCTTTTTATTAAAACTCACAATTGTGTTTAATCAGGTAAACTGATATTTACGTTTTACCTTATGTTTACCTTATGATGTTTGCATATGTGCATATTTGTCAGATTGTTTATGCCTATTGAAATGTGTACATTAGAGCACAACAGTTTTGAATGAAAATATTTACATTTTAAGTGATATTTTTCCAAATATTTTAATAAAAATATTATAAAATATTTATTGAAAATGAGTAAACAGAAGTTCTTCATTTATCAAAAATTGGATTTTTGGTAAAAAATACTTAGAGCCTATTTCAATTTTACTTTTAGAAAAATTTGAATAAATTGTGGAAAAATGAAAAACAACCAAACAAAATGAGTCTGTTTCTACCCTTCACAAATGAAAACAACTGAAATTTTGCATGAAGTTTCTGCTTCATTTTTGACATGCTCTAGTATACAGTATGTTTTAAAAATATTATACCCAATAATTATTAGTTGAATAGATGTTCATTGCACAGAGCACAGTTCTGCCACCCTTGCTCACAATGACTAGTAATTCCTCATGGGGAGTTCCATTGAACAAGGAAATCTTTAACTGTATGTTAAGTTGATCATATGCATGTTTATGTGTTCTATTTTTATAGAATGCTTGGTATGAATGTTCTCCTGATTTGAGCTGAGTTGTACTAGACAGAGCAATGAAGGCCTCCAAGGGATTGTCTAGACACCTGAGGCAATAACTGGAAGCCAAGGACACATGAGCTTTTATATATTAAAAGTGACTGTTAAAAGACTTTTGAGAATAACAATTTTAAAAACCTTTAGACAAATAATTCTTAGGGTAGATAAAGGGATTGATTCTGATCTTAGTAACAACTAATGGAATTCTGATAAAGTAAAAGGTGTTACATTGGAAGAAAAAATATTATATCAGAATCAGGTGTAAATCATATAAGAACTGAAAAGGGGACTATTTTCCCTAAAATGTGAATCTAGAAATAAAAATTAGAGGGAAGAATACATGAATAATTTGAGAAGCTCCTTCAACCTTTGAGAGTTTTTAATCCTCTGTTAATATTCTTGCACAAATAATTAGCTTGTGGTTAAGTAAAATATTCTAAGGCATTGGAATGTGGTCTACCCTTTCCTGTAGCATAGCCATCTGACAGAATGAAAAATTGGTCTCAGGTCAGAGAAATTACTTGTGGGTCAAGCCTTTTTGTCCTTGTTGTAAATTGGCCTTGAAGTAGAGATCTTGCTTTGGTAATCAGACCTAAGCATAAAAATTATTTGGCTCCTGAAAGGGTTAAAGTCCCAGAGAGTGTCACAGCATTAATCACAAAGGGGAAGGATTTTCAAAGGGACATTTTCAATGACCAACTCCCATTGAACTTCAATGGGAGTCAAGCACCTAACTCCTCTTTGTGTCTTTGAAAATCTCCCCAGAACATTGTAAGATGTCTGATTCTACCTAGAAGGAGATAATAGTGTGCTAACACTTTAGCTAGTACTTCAAATCTTCCATTGAACTTTTGGATACCTTCATTGCTGATGTCATAAATGAAACAATATCAATTTTCACTAAGAAAGTCACCTCTAGTACAAGGCTTAGAAATGGCAAATGTCATTAATATCTTTTAAAAATACATTTCATACTTTCTTCATGGTGAGAAGTGTTTTCCTGTGAGCTTTCATATTGCTGGGCTGTGCAAAATGAATGCAGATTTCTTTTAACCTCGGTAAAATCAATAGCCAGGATGAGCAAATAACATAAAAGGGAGGGGGGGGATGAAATATTTTATTTATTAGCACAATTACTCTAAGGTTAGAAATCCATCAAAAGGCCATCATATCTTTATATAAAAATAGCAATAACTTCTTGGAGCCAATTCAGCAAAATTCAAATGGAACAGAACTAAGTGGGCCAGAAGTTACTACTTGCTTTACACCAGCGTGAGTGAGAGGAGAACCAGCCCAAGACTGACCACTGTCTATAAGATGGAGGGGGGTAGGTTTGACTATAAGCACAAGCAAAACAAATTGTTGTTTAAGGCTTCGTGATTTTGGGGACTCTGTGACAGTCCTCACTCGAGGGATTGGTTGGTAGGGTAGCAACACCTAGTGGTCAGTGCTTAGGCCCATGACTTGCAGGAGGATTGTTGGTAGGGGAGTGCAGGCCATTCTGCTCCACTGAGCTCTGACCCATTACCCTTTGAGAGCTATTAGTGATCAGACGACCAGGAGCTATCTAAGGCTGCCCTCCTTGGGTCACTTCCTATCATCTCTCTCCAATTATCCCAAGGTTGCCATCTAGTTTTAGGTGGCATGAAGGGTGTCTGCTCACCACAAGGCACCTTCTGGCAGTGGCTAGAGCAGGATACTCTCTTCTTTTCCTGGGCAGCAACTGACACCTTCTGTGGTACAGCCCACCCTCCTGCACAAGGATCAATCATTATCTGGCTCTCAGTATTAACTCAGCCCATATTCAGGCACATGCCTAGTAAAGTCAGCAGGATTAAGGGCTGAGTAAAGACTGCAATCTAAATTGCCCAACCCCATCTACTGTTGCACTCACTCACACAAGTAGAAGCCACTGAAGTTCCAGTTGAAATGAATGGAATAACCTGTCTGAGTAAGTGCTTACCAACATAAATAAGCATCGCATGATCTAGTGCTGAGTAAACAACTCGGGATTTGTCTCTTTGATTCTGTACTTCCATGTCTCACCAGGTATTATGTCTGGCCAAATGTAATTAGGCAATTTCCCTGACATACATTACTTCATATGTGCTCCAACATATCCCTCTGGTCTGTTCTCTGTTGTACCTGATCTGTTCAGCATAAAAGCAAGATGAAGCATTATCTTCATGTTCATCTTTAGGGAAATCCTTACAATCCCAACCTGCCGGAAGGTGGGAGGAGAATGACAGAAGATTCAGGTCCCATGCAATCGTAAGAGGAAAGAGATGCTGCACAATTTATTTTAGGTATACAAACCCCACACTGTGCAACCAGGGTTTAAGGAACTGCTCAAGACTCAGCCAGCCCCACCCCACCACACCTGTAGGAAATACTCCAACTGGAGGAGGAGTTAAATGGTCAGGGACAGGGAGCAGCTCACTTGGCAGCAGACCAGGAAGAAAGCAGACCTGCAGCTCCAGCAGAGGATAGCTGAAGGAAAGGCAGAATCTCTCCCGATGACAACTGCCCAAAGATCCCTCCCCTGAGCAAAGAGGGATCAGAGAGGGAAACATCCCCCTCTTCCTCTTACATGGACTTTGTGTGTTGTTAATTACCCTTTACTTTGTCTGGACTACGCTACTGGGGGAAACCCTAGGACTGATCTGAGCTTTTTAATCTAGTCTGGTCCATCTCCCTGACAGTTCAATATATTGTCTATTGTTTTGTTAATTCTAGCTTTAACTAACTCAAACAATGAGACTCCTATATTTATCTTATTTATTGGCTTTCCTAGGACACTTATCAATGTGATATCAAAGAGCCTCACTTTTCCTCACAACACTTTTATGAGTCAGGGAAATGTTAATAACCTAATTTTATAGAAGGTAAACTGAGGGCAAAGGAGCTTACAGCTACATCTACACTTACGGAAAGACGTAGAGTACAGACACTGCACACCCAGCTAGCAAGGGTATAAATAGCAGTGTAGACAGTGAGGTGTTGCTTAGGTGAGTGGAGTACACTACACACCTGAGCCCCAGGGTATATACCTTAGGTAACTCTCTACATGATGAAGCAAAGCCTTCCATGTGTGCCCTGCTGCCTCTCCACTGCAGGAGTTTTTTCCTGCCACAGTGAAAGGCTCCAACAGTGGGGCAAAGGCTCCATGCTGCCGGAGCCTTTCCCCAATGCCACAGCCTTTCACTGCCGCATGTAGCTACACACTACAGTGACAAGTGTGGACACAGCCTTCTTTTCACTGCAGCATGTAGCTACACATGTAGCTCCTGTACTCTATCCGCCACCATAAGTGTAGACATAGCCTAAGTGACTTGCCAAAGGTCACAGACAGAAAGTCTGTGGCAAAGCCAAGAACTGAACTCAGATCTCCCAAAGCCCACTTCATTGCCTCAACCAGAAGGCCATCCTTTCTTTCACGTAGGTGGCTATTCCATATTTTATTGAACTTATCATAGGCTTTTTCTGGTTTTTGGGTTTGTTTGGTATTTTTACTAATAGCCTGTTTTTCTTTTCTTTTCTCAAAGCTTTGCATTTATTTGAGCAGGTATTTCACTGAGATCTTTCTGCCAAGGCACTGGCAAAACAGGGGTTAAGAAGTGTCTCTGACTGCCCTACTTAATGGAACTGGTGTTTTAATGTTCCCAACTAGAGTTAAGACGTTAACACCTCATTAAGGTGAATGGGGGATACAGTTTGCACCTTTGCTATTGCTTCTATATTGTGTGGCTTGGAGACTGCTTCTACTGTTTCTGGAGGGAAGGCTCTTTGCAAAAGAGATGAGTAGTGACTGTATTTTTTAAATAAAAATGAGTCTGTAGAAAACCTCTTGTCTCATAGAAAGAACCTGAACATCAAAGGATTCAGGATCTTTGTTCATCCACTCTTCTCCATTGCTTGGTGTCATGGCATAAGGGAAATATTATCACTCAGAATGCCTATTTCAGACAGATGTAGAAGCCCTCATGTAAAAATCTCAGTGGGACCCTGACCATATAAGGGAAAAAGCAGATGTTCCCCCCATGGCCACATCTGTATTCAGTATTAAAATGAGTAAGGATCTAAAGCCCACCTAGAGGCAGAATCACAGTCATGCATTTTACTACTAGAAACCACATAGGTATTAGGCAAAATAAGTACAGACAACCCACAGATGAGCCATGACAACTCCAACACAGGGACATATATAAAACTGAAATCCCTATATAGGCATCTCTTTAGTACATGAATGTGCGCACACACATATAAGTTGATATGTTAAACCACTGTGATGTGGTTTTATGATTCTAATTGTGAGTGATAACATTATTGCATGACATTGAGTAGTGGAAAATAGCGGGTGAAAAGCAATCTGAATCTCTTGATTAGGGGTCTTTCTACAATTTGAGCTGTGTTCTAGACCAGTGGTTCTCAAACTAGGGCCGCCGCTTGTTCAGAGAAAGCCCCTGGTGGGCCGGGCCAGTTTGTTTACCTGCCGCATCCGCAGGTTCATCCAATCGCGGCTCCCACTGGCCGCGGTTCGCCGCTCCAAGCCGCGGCCAGTGGGAGCTGCAGTCAGCCAAACCTGCAGATGTGGCAGGTAAACAATCTGGCCCGGCCCGCTAGGGGCTTTCCCTGATCAAGCCGTGACCCTAGTTTGAGAACCACTGTTCCAGAGAACTAGATCTTTTATTTTAAAGGAAAAGCAGTCACCTGTGCTTTCCTTTGCAGAAAATCTTCCTTTTATAAATTAACAAAACCCTGATATACTATTAAGCCTGACCTCCAGAAACAAGAGAAGCAGCCCTGAAGCAATATTGTATAGCTTTGTATTTAGTCCTCACTCAGCCCTGTCTCAGAAGGCAGAACTCACCTAGATTATAGTTAAGGTTAAAATTTTGGCACAGGATTTTTATTAAAATTCATGTGAAGGATGTTGGCAATAAACAATAGTACATATTCTGCCTGAGTTAGAACTGACTAAAGGCTGCAGAATTTGGTCATTAGCAATTAAGACTTAAGGCCAAGATTTTCAAAAGTGACTTGAGAGTTTGAGTGATTCTGTTTGTGCGCGCTTATTTTGAGACAGCTGGAAGGGACGTGATTTTCAGAAGGAGAATGTTCAGCTCAGCACTTCTGATGATAACCCTTTAAGGTGTCTCCACTTGGATATCCAAAAACCGAGGCATCCAAAATCACTGGTCACTTTTGAAAACCTTGTCCTAATTTGCATCTTGTATTGTTATCAGTCAAACATGCTTTTCATTTGAAGTTTTCTTGAGTCCAGTTATCTTGGTTCCCACTGGTTTTTGAAGCTGTTACTTCTTGAGTCACAAAATTCTGTAAAAATAAAATCAAAAGGCAATATTTTAATCCATTAAGAAATGATGTCTAAATGGAAGAAACAAGTTTTCAAAGCAAAAGTCTTGAAGCCTGCAGTACAATGAGGTCAAAGTTCAGTTCACAATGTGGATCATATTATTAATTTTCTAAACTAGCTACAGGCCTGAGATCAGTTTCTAAATTATTTATTTGTACATTTCATGCTTAGGCGATGGTGCTGAAATGTTTTGATTTTTTTTCTCTTATTACCAGGATGCTTACTAGTGTGATTGATTTTTTAAAAATAAAATAGAGGATGTGCTTAAAAAAAAGTTCAGTAATATTTTCATTCCATGCTATTAAGAATTTTTAAACAGCTACATACTGCTGGTATGCAAATTTAGTGAAACCCAATTAAATAAATATCAGATATATGGATAAACCTGTTTGCAAAGCCATGCACTTTATATCAGTCTGTACACATCCTGTGCTTGTAGTGAAACCTGTTTAAACAAATAAGTGATAAAAGACTAAATGAGTCAATGAAAAAAATCCCCTAAGTACCAAGTGGTGAACTGTAACAGTTATTAGATCTTTCAATGGGTAAATGTGCTCTGCTGCATTGCTCTAGAGGACAAACTCTCTCTTAACCAAATACTGTCTTTTAAAAGAATAAACGTGTTACAGGGATAGATTTTCAGCATATCAAGGCAATGTGTTTCATCGTCTTTTGCTGTGTTTCACTACAAAGCCAAAATATAGTCAATTTTCATAATAATGTTATTTTCTTTACATAAAAAGAGAACAATTTTTCATCCAGCAAAAATACTGTATGAATGAAACAGGGAAAACTGAACTGATTATGCCCAAGCATGTGATTATAAAATATCTGCTACTAAAGATATTTTAACTAGCTATATTCCACTGATCGACAGTAAAGCTTTGTCAACTAAGGCTTTTTTCTTAAATTGATTCTCCATCTTGTCTTTTCATTCTTTCGACAGCACACAGCAGGAAGCTCTGTCTACATACAGAAAACAGGATCTTGCTGTAGGCGTGGGTATAAAACAAAAAGACACTGATTAAGGAAAAAAAACAGACCGCTGTTAGTATTTGATCTTAAAATTATTGATCTTGTCGATCAGTTAAAGACACAGAATGCCCATTTAAATATGTAATAACTATTAATGTTACCACCAACATGCTGATTATTTTAAAAAGCAAAGAAATCCATAAAATAATGTAATGTGAAATTTATTTTGCTTTGTGAGTACACGTACTATATGACAGTAAAGAATATATTCCACTTTATAAAGATCATACCTATATAATCTCTTTTAGAATAAAAATATTTATATGAAAAATGTATATTTCAAAGGCTTTGTTGACTAAGACCTTTTTTTAATTGCCTAAAATAATTCAGTTTCATCATGTAGCTATAAACAGCAAAATATATTTTGCCTAGAGCTGGACAAAAATTGAATCACTTTGCACATGGGTACTGTTAAAATGTCCACTGGGCCTAGCTGGCATCAAGTTGTCTTTGTTCTTCTATGCAAAATGTTTCTTCCATTTGGTACCTGGGATATGTGTTTTCTATTATAGCAGCATCAATAGCACCTTTAAACCTATTTAAGAGTAAATGCAAAAATCAAAGAAAACTACACTGATGTAACTGGAAACACTGGTGTTCCTTAGTTGTGGACAATATTAAAAAAAAAAGGCCTATTGGATTCTGGAACCAGTGCTATTCCATAGTTCGCTCTGCAACATAAATGTACGGCCAGTAGACCTCATCACTTTAATATATGGGCATTTTAAAGGGAAATTAGTATTGCATACTAAGATTCTCAGTTAATCATCTTAAGAATTTTTAGCACAGGAGTTCCTATATTTTATAGCAGTCTCTTTCAAAAGCCCATGACCAGAAAAAGGAAAAAAAATGCACTGGGTTTATTTTGGGCTAGACATGGGAAAAGTTATACAGACGGTTGCATCTGATATGTAACTAGTGAACATACACAGGCACATACATGTAATGTACACCAGTAGGAATATGTTGAAAGATCTACGCTGCCATGTTCCAACATGTTTTACGGAAAGGCTTTTCCCATCTCTCATCTGTGTGTAAATTATTTTTTGTGAAATGTATTTGAAATGCCCTTCACTGATCTTTTCAATTCATCATAAGCCTCCATTTCATATTTTGGGGCCAGGCTAGCGGGTCACATGATTCTGAGACCAACAGAGGCTCATACTGCAGGGTTTTTCTTTGTTTGTATTACTTTATTGGTTGAGTGGAAGGATTAAAGACAGACTAAAAAGTCATTATGATGATGTAATAAAACACACATTGGTTGTTCCTTCATTTTAAAAACTGCTTCTTAAGCACATTCTTCTGTTAGAAGCCAGAATGAAATGTCATTAAGCATCTGGACATAAAGATAACTGTGGGGATTTTTGTTTGTTTGTTTTCTTCTACATTGTTTTTTAATCCATACAACATTGAAGGAAGAAATAATTAAATATTACATAGATGTTAGAATACATAAAATCAGAGATTAGCATACGTAAATTGCTCCTTTACCCTCCTACTACAGAGGAGCTATAACCTTTTGTAAAGATATTTTTAAATGATTACAGCATACTTGTTGCATGGGGGAACGAGCAATGAGTACACAGTTTTATTTTTTCCTCTAAAGTAGGACTTGTTTCCTATAAAAAAGCCACCATAGCACATTTTGTCATAGCTTTGCAGTGTGTGTTAAAGCTGATAATAATAAAGAACTAAATAAAATATTAGAAATCTTTTGAACATGCATCACGTAATGTTATGGAACCCTGAAATACTGATTTTCCTCCAGAGAGAACAATTGACTTAAAGGCTTCTCTCCGCAAAGAAAGACATTTTTTCTTTGTTTTTGCAGTTCATACCCTTAGGTTAGTACATTTTTTAGCAGAAGAGAATGTTTTAGTTATTGTTGGATTGAGAATGAGTGGGAGTTCAGTTCCATAATGCTAGAGGAGGTGAACATAGAGTAATTTATTTTGCATTCTTGTCACTGCACTCAGTTATCAACTGATTAAACACACCTTATGCTTTTCTGTCTGGAGTGTTGGACTTCACACTTCACTCACATAGATGTTCCCAGGCCTTGCACTAGCTTATTTCTTAATTCAATAGTGACTGACATTACTCTTGTTCTGTTCTCCTGCATGACTGTCAAGGGTGCTAGGGAGGAGAATCTGAGCTTGGTGCAGAGGAGTTCAACTAGGGCTAGCAAGGGGAAAGTACCCTTCTCTTCAGAAAATGAATGACAGGAACTCCTCCGTGGCTATCACTGTAGTCCTGAACCATTAGTAGCTCCCGATACTCCCGTGTCTTTCCAACACAAAGGAAGTGGGAGGCAAACGCCTGGGGGACAGCATAGTGCAGACTCATGTGGTCTGCCCCTCTCATATGCAAGTCTTTCACAACTGGACACACAGAAGAGGGAGAACTCCTTTGGACAGATTATAGACAATGCTCTCTGCAGAGGTTCCTCTGATTCTGCCACTGCACAGATTTACTGCAGCCAGCGTGGAAGGAGCAGGAGGTTCACTCCACTCGCTCCTTCTGCAGCAGCACTGGAATCAGAGCTTTGAAATCGGAAGAACTGATTGAAAACTCCACTTGGGAATCAAGTCTCCCGTACCAGGGCAGTACAGATTACTCCACCTTGCCACCTTTCATGGGTTTTTAAGATTTAAAAGGTCTGATAATAGCTACAAGGACCTAAGCGATATTGAGCAAGAGGAAGCCATCCCGGGGTAAGTAGGGTTTGGGGGGGACACCCTGGTACAGTTTCTTTAAAGACCTGGGGACTTGCAGACAGGGCAGGGCAAGGCTTCCCTCTATCCCAACTAAATTGGGGATGATCTGGGAGAAAGGGACCGCTATAAGTGCTGCCTTCTCCTTCATAGTAGGGCAGATACTGTAGGGAGCAGACAGCAGCAGCAGCTGCCTGATGAACACTCCCAGTCTGAGGGTGGAAGGACTGATTGGGAAAAGGGCCAGCTGGAGGAGAAGTGACACTGGCTCTACAGCTGGCCTAAAGTACAACTCCAGCTCCAATGAGCTGAGTGTAGGAGACTCCTGTCTTAAGGAGAGGGAACGAGGAATTGTCCAAAATACAACCCAGCTCTGGGAGAAGGTCTGGGACCTCCTGTACAGGGAAGGAAAGTGACCAGAACACTTCTGTGGACCCAGAATGGGTGTGTACTTAAATACATGATTAACCATCAGCAGAATGAATGACTAACCGAGACCCTGCAAATGGATTAAACTAATCTGGTCTGGATAATTATCCAAAAAGATTCAAGTGATGCTAAGTGTAATGTGCCTATGGGGCCATGACTGGCCACAAGGGGCATGCCTCTACAACATGCTTTTGAAGTTTAGGGCTTGACTACACAAAGAAATTGATTGGCATAGCAACAGTAGAATAATGGCTATAGCTATGCTGATATAACTCCCCATGTAGACAGTCTATTCCAGTAAATGTTAAGTTACCTAGAACATCAGAGGTGGATTAATATCAGTTATCACTGAGTCATGGGATGGCCTACATCAAGGATTGAAAATATACAGAGTGAGCAGAGTGCAAAATCCATCTTCTCATACCCAGAGATATGACATGTATTTAATCACTTGCTGATTAATACCACTGATAAGAATACAAACACAAATTCTATGTCTACCTCTCTGATTGTTACATTCCACCCATTCCTACTCCAGAAACTTCTAGCATTCACTTCCAATATAATGTACTCCATTGGGAGGTTTGTCTGAATATAAAAGCAGGCTCTTTGTGAGTGTGTGTGTTTTTGTTTGTTTGTTTTTGTTTTTGTTTTAATGCTATGCTAATTTTCTCTTTTCACTTCAGTCTCTTTTACTGATTTTTAATGGGCTTGTCCTAAGCTCACAAACACTGAAAATGTGAAGCGTTGTTTATTACTGGATATAAAATGTGATGTTCAGAAATTTATTTTAAAGCAGATTTCCAAGATAGGCAAGCTCCATTCTGATCTGATCTAGGCTTAATTTTTGATCTTTGGTGTACAGGCACGCATCAACATCTATCTTGTCAAGTCACCTACTGTGCATGCACAAGAAGCAATATGTACCCATGTATGTGGGATGGAGCATGAGCAGTCATCTGGCACAGTAAATAGCAGTAAAATCATTTTATACCTTGCAACATGGTTGTAAAATACCAAATTGTCTGTGGTGCAAGACAAAAGACTTGCAAGTACATGTTTCCACAACAGTATTATTTTTCATTCTCATTTATATGTTTACATCATGTAAATGATAAACTGCGGATTGTTTTGTCACAAATGCAGTGCAGGGTTTTGCAGTGTGAAAAGAAGTAAAAAGACAGGTGGAAATCTGGTAGTTCTGAAAATTTTATATGGATCAGAAGCTAAAAAAGTTGAGCACAGTCAGAATAAAGCTTTGTGTGAGAGAAGAGGCTGATTATTTGGGTGAATAGCCTATTAGGATCATCCAACAATTGTCCTACCAATGAGAAACATATGGCACAGCAGAATACAGCACAGCACCAGCTCTGTATGTGGGTACACAGGAATTGCCGCATCGAATGTGTGGTCTGTCTTGTCCAGTAGCTGGTTTCCAACAGTGGCCAGTGTCAGATGCTAAAGAGGAAGGGAGCAAGAAAGACCTGCTTGGTGACACTGAGAATTCATTGTTTTGCTTTGTCCATCGTGCTGGATGCATGATAAGATGCAGGATTTTCCAGATGGATGTGACAATACTGTGGTTATCTTGAGTGGTTGTTTAAGTATCTTTTCTCTCAGCAGCTTTGAGAACTAGCTCAATGGAAAAATCAGGAAGAGGAGTGAGTACATTGACTGAAATTGCAAAGCCCATGGCCCCTCCTTCCCCAATTTCGACTGTCAATGTCACTGGTCAATCTGCATTGACAGGTTTTAATATTCTGCTTCTAATGCCACAAGCAGCCATACTGCTGATTCCTAGATAAAAACTTAAAATGTTGATTATTACTTGTGTTGAAAATTAGCACAGCTGAGACAAAGCCCATTGATCCAGAATCACACCCCTGCATCTACAATCAGACCTTGTTTTCCATGCAGATCTCCCTTGGCTTTCTAGCAGATGATGGCTGCCCTCTAGTGACAAAGATATTTCTGCTGGCACATTGCAGTAGAGAGAAGCCCACTAATAACTTTCATTTTGTCTTGTAGATTGATAAATCATATGGGTTTTCCTATATAAGAAGGATACAGAATCATCATAGAAGCACTTGTTTGATGCTTTAGAGAAGGAAAAGCCACAAGCTAAATAGGAAGACATGCAAATCTCAATCGCAGCAGCTCTTCCAAAGTGAATTTCTGTTTACCTGTGAGTTCCCAGATTTTGCAAATTTCTGACATGTCTGGTATCATCTAAACAGCCAGTGAAACATTATAAGAACAGAACACAAATTATGCTCAGCTCTGCAGAAAGTAGAGAGACTCAGGCATTGCCCAAACTGGAAATTACCTTCCTCCCCCACTCACTCACACCCTAAGGCACAAGGAATGCACACTGGACAATGCCTTTGTGTGTGTGCCAGTAAAAGACATGACAGTGTAATGTTTTGTGTAATTTCTCAGCTGTCCCAAGTTGCATTGAATGGATCATACGTGCCCTGCCACACTGGGGTGCATTTTCATCACAACACGCAGGGCTTTAACTGTACGACTCCCATAAATGTCAGTGGAAACTGTAAAGAATAAATCATCAAAGAGTGCACTGAATATTTACCACCTTGTATCATTTCATGTTAACTGTGAAGTGGCACTCTATGGATAATGCTGTGATTCGTATCAAATTTATTTTAAGAGATAGAATGAACCTTCATTTCCTGCTAATTGGGCTGAGAGGGGATACAAATCTCACACCCAGAAAACCAGCAGGGGAAAGATCATATTTTTACATGATACTGTATCATAGAATCATAGATACTGGAGATGAAAAAGGCCTTTTAATAGTCATCTGCCCCTCCTTAGTGCCTGTGAAGGAGTAATCCTCACAGTACATTTGTAAGTACTTCAAGTCTATTTTAAATATCCCAAGTGCTGTGTCTCCCACCACTTTCACTGGTAATCCAATCATTTTTCCAGATCTTTGGCTGAAATTTTATATTGCTTAGTTCATTACCCCTAGTTATACCACACCAAACAATCTGTCTGTCCCTTTGGTGCCTACCACTATAATATATGAATTCCTTCACCTTCCTTTCTGATGCTTAGAAAGCTCAAGTACTTTAAGAAGGTTAGCGTGTCACTCACTTTTGCCTCACTCATCCAAGCTAGTGTATTTAGCTTTTTTCTAATTCTATCACTCAGTCTCTCTAAGGCCATAATTATTGTTTGTGATGATTCTACTCTGAAAAAGGGGGTATCATGGGGTTCCGTTTTCACAGCCTGTCAAATCTTCCAATTCAAATTTGTTCTATTTATAAGTAAAAGATGCTTCCCTCCTAATTACCAGCTCTGCAAACTAAACCTGAGATCTGCAAGTCAAGTTGGCTTCTTGCCTTCTCACATATCTTCATAAGTAACAAAGTCATTCCTGTCAACTGAGCAAATCTGAGCTGGAAATCATAATGCCCTAATTCAGAAAAGAATCCCTATATTGAAAAGCACTTAATCACTCGCTTAATTTTATGGGTATACTTAAGTAACATCAAAATGTTATATTCCATCCACAGAACACATCTTTTCAAAGTAAAACCTGCAATCTTCCCTTCCTACACAAATTTAAATGATATATCACGATGATTTTGCCCAGTACAGAAATTTACGATTCGTCTTCAGGAAAACACTCCACGATTTGACAAAAGCACTTTATTACATGCGGAAGAGTCCCACTGATTTCAGTCTTCTATACTGGGAGCTAGGGGTATGATTCCTCTCTGCCTCTGCTTGCCTACACATACTCACAGTCACACTCAATGAGCTAGCATGAATTTAAACAGTAGTGTAGCCATGGTAGCATGTGCAGTGACAGAGGGAGGCGTCGCTTAGCCATATCAAGTACAAATATGCCTCAAAACTGCTAGGTACATACTTGGAATGGCTAAGGCCTGCCTCCACCATTGCTACTAATCTTACCATTGCTACACTCCTGTTCATACTCACGTTAGCTCAGGGATCAGCAACCTTTGGCACCTTTGGCCGGGCCAATTTGTTTACCTGCCACATCCACAGGTTCGGCCGATTGCAGCTCCCACTGGCCGCGGTTCACCGCTCCAAGCCAATGGGGGTTGTGGGAAGTGGCATGGGCCCAGGGATATGCTGGCTGCAGCTTCCCGCAGTCCCCATTGGCCTGGAGCGATGAACTCCGGCCAGTGGGAGCCGCGATTGGCCGAACCTGCGGACGGGGCAGATAAGCAAACTGGCCCGGCTGGCCAGGGTGCTTACTCTGATGGGCCATGTGCCAGAGGTTGCCGATCCCTACATTTGCTCCATGCAAGTGGAACTATGCATATGCAAGCAGAGGAATCACACCCCTAGCTTATAGTATAGACATAGCCTTAGATATATATTCAAGTTCTTTCCTGAACTGGAGCCTGGAAAATGATAAATATGATACACACACACACACACTGATGCCATTTATACATTGTTATCTTACAGAGCTGCAATTTAAGTAAAACTTCAGCTGCTTACATTTGAAGCATGGTGAAATATTTCAGAGAAAAAAATCAAATGTCTATATTGGGCAAAATCATAATACTGAATTGTTTAAATTTTAGACAGGAAGAGAAGATTGCCAGTTTTGCTATACAAAGCTGTCTTCACTGGTGGGAATATTTCAGCCTAGATCAAATTCATGAAATATGGTATTGCACATGTGCACAATTATCAGTCTCCCATTTGTTCATCTTTAGCAAATGAAAAATATGGATAATAAACAAAAGGGGTGTTGAGAGACTTCACTAGCTGTACGTGGGGCCTTGAGAGCTGTTACTGAATAGTAAGTCTGTCTGTATATTATTATAGCTGAACTATTGGAAGCATTGGAAAGCCCATGAAGTGGACACGTTCTTAGGGGCAGTGAAATATGCTGCCACTTCTCTGAAATCACGAGTCTTGCCTTTGACATCAGTGGGCTTGGGATCAGGCTCTTGAAGAGCATTGTTCCGTTGGCAATAGCATTGCTATCTCCTCCATGAAACAGATTAACATTTAACTGGCTGCAATATCCATTTCAACTCATTGTGCCAAAGGAAACAGGTGCTTCCAGTTCTTAGGCAATGATAGTACACCACTTTCCAGGACTTCTCTCTGCTTTTCCAGGCAAGAGATTTCCTGCAGATTGTCATCTACCTGCCTGTGCAGTTATTTATTGGAGTGAAATGTGCTGTAGGTACTACTCCACACTAGGTCCATTTTCTGTTTGGAATGACCATAGAAAAGACAGCAAACCAATACACAGTTCCTGTGGTCCCCAGTTAATGGTGACATGCACTACCTTTGCTATTCTAGATCTCATCTCCCTGAAGCAGATGTTGCCAGCCCTGCTATTATTGACAAAATGGTGCAGTTGTTTCTTGCTGTGAAGTGGACCAGTGTACCTAAAGTGGGAATGCCAGACTCTCATGAATTACATAATCCCAGATCTTTTGAGGTGAATGGCTAATGCATTTAGCCACTGTACTACCAATCCCCCTTTGGGGAGTTTATATCATAACATTTTTACCGGGTCTTTTCCCTCCTATGATAATACAGTCTTTCAGCCTGTAGAAGAAATAATCTACTGACTTTTTAAAAAAATTGTCTTGAGTGTGATCACAATGTGTGGCTTATTGACAGATGCCTAAGATGTTTCTGAAGAATCATGACTGTCTTAACTCCTTGGGTTCAAGGTGTTTTCAGATACATACACATGCCACAACTCTCAGGACAATGTGTCATTCCTCATGGACTTTCCTCCCACATTCCTGATAAGTAGTTTGTATTTATTAGCAAACCAAATTCATACTTGTATGAAGAGGTCCAGTCTTCACTCTCTTCAGCTTTGTCAGCAGGTCAACACCAACCCAAGAAATACCTCTTTTTTTTGCATAGTCTCACCAACATTTTAAAAAATCATAGAGATCTCATTTCCATGTTTCAAATTCTCTTATTTCAAGCCCCTACAATTTCAAAGGATGATCTTTAGGTCCCGGATAATTAATTATTTTTGTTTAGTTTGTCATATGAATCAGTTAAGCAGCACATTTTACAGATTTAAATGTTTAGGATTCTTGAGTATAAAGCCAGCCAACATAGTTTTGATCCTTCACATTCACTGCATGCTCCTTAATAGCATGTCTGCACTTTATAGCACTTTATAGCGTCTTCATTCCTTTTGTATTTTATTTTAAACACTATGACCAGGGACTGTCATTAACTTTATATTTGTACAGCACTTAGAATAATGGGTCCTTGACCTTTAGGTGCTACAGCAATACAAATATTTCATCATCATTTAAATGATAATTCTTTTGAAATATTGGGTGTTCTGTGAAAGGATATATCCTCTCTTTATAATAGCTGAATTTCCTTCTTTGTCTTGAAACTTCATTTCCCAGTCTTCTTCGTGTCACAGTGACTCATAGGTAATTTCTTCCTCATTATTACTATTAGTCAGTTTCATGCTATTAGCAGCGTGTGACATAACCTGTTTCAATCATGGCAGCCACTCTTACACAACAAAGCTGCCTGGAGCTGTTCACCCGAGATTTCATTTCTGACTAGCAAAGTCCTTCCAAAAAAGCCCACTGCTGGTTTGTATCTAAATCTCTTTTGCATTGACCCTGTTTATCTTATTGCTTCAGCCAGCAGGGAGACTGCTGCTAACATCATAAGCACTTACGTCTGGTCCCATTCTGAAAAGCCAGCTGAAAGAAATTGACACAGAGGAACAGCAGATACAGCTTTGAAGAGAGCACCCAGAGACGTATGTTTGTGGGGGGGTTAAGATGAAATATTTTTGAGAACTGGAGGAAAACATTGGGGATAGGAAGTGAAAATGTGCAGCCTGGGGAAAGGCAAAGAAGATCAATGTGTTTATTTTAAATAAATCAATTTCTTAATCCAGGTGGAATTCTGCAGCTGTGGGTGTGGAGGGCAAAAGGAGGTGATGGGTTTTTTTGTTTGTTTTTTTTCCCCTCAAAAACAGAAAGAAATCATTTACTTAATCAACGGTCAGATGGGAGGCAATGGCTGGAATGGAGAGTGTGTGGAAAACACTGTTTCAAATCTGTTCCTTTAAAATCTGTACTGGCTATGTGCTCTGCATCATTGGTGATGGAGGGACATATCCTCAGCTGCTGTAAATCAATCTACATCTATTGAAGTAAATGCAGCTACACCAATTCACACCACCTGTGGATCTGGCCTAGCATCTGCTAGGGCAGCACTAGACTAGAGTGTTTGATTGTGCTCTACACTGGTGTAAGGGCAGAATTACTCTGATTTCCAGCAGTGCAAGTGAAATCAGGCTCAGAATGAGCATATTTTGGAAGAACTAGCCGCTGCAATGAAGCTCTTCTTAGCCTGGAGATGTGTCATTTTGTTTTTTGTTTGGCTTGTTTTTGTTTTTCTTACAGAAGAGCACTTCCCACCAGGAAGATTTAACTAAGCCAGGGGTGGCCAACCTGTGGTTCCTTGCATAGGCGCCAACTTTCCAATGCGCTACAGCCATGTTTCTCAAACTTTGGACGCTGCTTGTGCAGGCAAAGCCCCTGGCGGGCCGGGCTGGTTTATTTACCTGCTGCATCTGCAGGTCTGGCCGATCGCGGTTCCCACTGGCCGCGGTTCACCGCTCCAGACCAATGGGTGCTGCAGGAAGCGGCATGGGCCGAGGGATGTGCTGGCTGCTGCTGGCTAGTGGGAGCCACGATCGGCCAGACCTGCAGACGTGGCAAGTAAACAAACCAGTCCGGCCTGCCAGGGGCTTTCCCTACACAAGCGGCGTCCCAAGTTTGGGAAACACTGTGCTACAAGGTGCTCACTGCTCAACCCCTGGCTCTGCCCCAGGCCCCGGCCCCACTCCACTCCTTCCCCCAAGGTCGCCGCCCCTTCCCCTGAGTCAGCCGTTGCCTTGCTCCTCCTCCCCTCCCCCAAGCCTCCTGCACACCACAAAACAGCTGATCGCAGCGGGCGGGAGACGCAGGGATGGAGGGTTAAGTGCTTATTGGCGGTGCTGCTGGTGGGTGGGAGACACTGAGGGAGGGAGAGAGCTGACAGGGGGCTGCTGATGTGTTACTGTGGCTCTTTGGCAATGCACGTTGGTAAATTCTGGCTCCTTCTCAGGCTCAGGTTGGCAACCCCTGAACTAAGCTCTCACAACTCAAGCCATCACATTAATATGAACGAACAAAAGCCCACTTTAGCATGCCTCTGCTGGATTTTTTTTTTTTTTTGGTCAAAAATATACAGCCTAGCCAACAATGCAATTGTATTATTTAAATTTAACAACCTTTTCAGGCAAAAGAGTTTACAACACAGGTCTTACATTTTGCAGAGAACATTTTGGAACAGCATGTTTTAATGTGAAACACTACAGCATTTTTTATAATCTAAAAAGAATAATAAACATTAAAATAACTTCTGTTTTATAGCATCTTTCATTTTTTCATCCAGAAGGTTCTTCAGCACATGCATATAGGGGAATGCTGCCATTTCAAGAGGTGGGGAAAGAGAGAGAGAAAGAAAGTGTGTGAGAGAGAGATGTACCTCAGTCCATATAAGAGAAGTGATGCTTGTCTGCTGAGGACTGAAAAGAGCATAGGTCACTCCTGTCCCATTGATTTTCCCTCAATTTTATAACACTCATAATCAAGGAATCCTATTGGCTCCTCTGCTTCTTCTGTGTATCCATATAGTAGAACTGGCTAAGACTAGACCTTGCTGCTGTTATCCACGCCTATGCAACTTCTAGTTCTGATTGCTGTAATGTGCTCTGACTGGGTTTATCCATGAAGACCACTCAAAAATTTCAGTCAGTGCAGAACACTGCTGCTCGTTACTTGGTGGTGATTCATACATAGAGCAAATGAAACCTATTATCCAAACTGGTCTGCCCAACCCCTACTCAGATTAATATTAAAACAGCACAAAATCACTATGCAGTACCTGACAAACAATACTTTTTTTTACAGAATCTATCTACCTTCATCACTGTAGTGTCCAAGTGCCTACGTTCATTGGTACAGTATACCCATGTTCACTTATCCAAGGGTACAACAAAATTAAGCTGGTTTACTTTGCAAGAACAAAAAAACTGTCAACAAACCCACTAGCTAGAACGTACATCAATATAATATATCTACAAAGATCTATTAGCCATTTTATTTGATTCAAATCTATTAAAGGTGTTTAAAGGAAATATTTTCTCTTCGATAATTGCTGGGTTTTTTTTTACATGTTCTGAAATAAGCTATTGGGAGACCATATGGCAATGAACAGGACTGAAACATGTATCTTCCATTTATTAAAGGATAATCTGAAATATGATTAATTAAAGTTTAAATAGAAAAGGAAACAAAATAATGTTTTTCATTCCCTCAGTGTCTGTCTGCATAAATAATTGGAAAAGTTAATAGGTGAGATTATACACAATATACACTTATCACTCACTTGTGCAGTATAAACTAAAAACTAAATCCAGTTTTTCCCATATGTAGATTCTATTGATTTATGTAAGTATGTATTTTGAATTTGCATGTTGAGGATCTTGCCTTCTGGTCTGTACGCTATGGCTGATGTTGGCACCTTCTGGTTTCCCTTGTGCCTCAATTATGAAGAGCAGTTTGGATTCAGCTGCCCATTACTGGGTTTTATTTTAAAATAATGTTTTAAATAAGCATGAACATAATTATACTAATTTAGATTCCAAAGGGAAATTATTGGTCATGAAAGATGTGAATCGGTCAGCACTGGAAACTGAATACCTTCTCAGAACAAATATTGCATGGGCAGTATCATACGCTTTGCTGCAATGCTGCATCAATATGCCTTATCCAGGGATTGGCAACCTCTGGCATGCAGCCCACAAGGGTAAGCATCCTGGTGGGCTGGGCCGGTTTGTTTACTTGACCCATGCACAGGTTCGGCCGATCGCGGCTCCCACTGGCTACGGTTCGCTGCTCCAGGCCAAGGGGGGCTGTGAGAAGCCGCAGCCAGCACATCCCTGGGTCAGTACCACTTCCCACAGCCCCCATTGGCCTGGAGCAGCAAACCGCGGCCAGTGGGAGCTGCCATCAGCCGCACCTGCGGCCATGGCCAGTAAAGAAACTGGCCCAGCCTGCCAGGGTGCTTACCCTGGCTGGCCGCATGCCAAAGGTTGCCAATCCTTGGCCTTATCTGTCACACGGAGGATCAGAAGGCGGTGCAGCCTCCAAGTTCACTTGACGCTGCCATAAATATGAGTGCTGACTGAGATGAGGGGTTTAGTGGTTTGTCACTAAACACCTATCTAACCGTTTTGCATTAGCACCATCACCATATTGACTGACCACTTTCCATATAAATTAATTGGCATAAAGCAAAGTCCTTAGTGGATTTCATGGAGTCTTCAGTTCTTCTGCCTTCTTGGGTGCAATATGCTGGGTGTGGGTTTTGTCAGGGTTGTCTTGTTAGTTTTTTGTATGTTGAGGGACGGCAGAGAAGGCAGTTGCTGTAAATTGTGACTCTGGTGAAAAAGTTTTGATTACTACCTTCATGGGCCAGATTTCAAGAGTGGAGGGGGTAGGGACTATATTGCAAGACAAATCTCCAATTCAGAAAGTTACTTTTGACTTAAACTTCTGGTCTTGCTAAAGCACCTTAGGCCAAGACCTCAGCTAGTGTAAACTGTCATTAAAGTCACCGGAGCTATGACAGTTCACTCCAGCTGAGGATCTGCTCCCAAAAAAATCATTGTAAAGTAAGTTACGATACCTGAAATTATATAATGAGTCTAAATTACCCGCTGAATTACTTGAAGTTAGTTAATATGGGCTGATAAAGACAGGCCTCCCCCATGTGTGCAGTCAGAATGCAGACCACTGAAGGAAATTGCTGATGACTTGTATAGAAGAGCTGTATTGCTGCTAACAGGGAACCTGAAGTCTTGATTAGTTTGTTGTAAACTCTACAGTCATGTTTGCATGCTTCCATTTACTTTGTGAGCAGTGTATTAGATAGATGGTATTCACACTGATAGCTGCAATTTAATTACAATAAGCTTGTTCCCTATACAATTTCAGCTGTATCATCCCATTACATTGGCTGTGAAGCATTACAGGGTTCAATACAGCATATATCACGATGTCAGGGAGAGAATACTACACTATGGCTCAATTTTGATTTTAGGGATTTTTGCCCAGATTGGAATCAATTTGGTTATTAAATACAGAATTTCTAGTGAACTGAAACAAAGTGATGGTTTGAGAAAGCAAATGATTTCAAAGAAGTGCTGGAATGAATAAAGGTGAGCCCAGCAACTTCAGTAGCCAAATCAGATGTTGCACAGGCTCAGGAGATAGTCCATGGGTGCTAATTTCTAAGAGCTCGTCAACTCAGAGCATATTGATGCAGCCACCCCAGTAACTTAATTTTCAACAGTTGCAAAATAAATGAATGGAACAGTATGCTGCGGCTATTCAATGCATATAGTTTCCTTTTCATCTCCTAAAAAGAGGCCTTTCAAAATACCTTTACATTTCTCTGTCCTGTCTCAGTGCAAAATTGTAAGTGTGTGTGTGTGTTTGAGCAACAAAACTCACCTCGAATTGAACAAAATGCCAGGCAAACATTCAAAGGTTTCGATGTTGGGATGGATAAACACCAAATATTTTGTGCTGAATGAACCTTTGTCCCCACAGCTCATGTCTCAGAACAGACTCAGGTGTTATTACAAGCCAGCAGAGTTTTGGGAGCTAGGAGGGAGAGAGAAAAAGATCAAGACAGCCTGCTGCTGTGCTGTAGCACAAGTTCTTTGGGGAGTAACCAGGACTGCTCACTCTCTTCCCATTCTCTATGGGATCCAGGAGTGCAGCTGACTGACGCGCTTCTCTTTAACCCACACATGGAATCTTCTGAGCCTGCTCCTCTGCCTGCAACACCCAGAAACTCCAACAGGACAGCTGGTTGGACCCAGCCATGGAGTGGTTAGATCATACAGCCAGCCACTCCCAGAAGAACCCAACTATATTAGGAACCCAACTATATTAGGAAGGCACAGACTTGAAGGGGAGGTTCCTGAGTTGGAAAGAGATGTCATGATGTCAGACCTCCCCTCAAGTGGTTAGACGTAAGGGATAAGCCTCTAGGCACAGCTTGTTTTCCACTTACACAAACCAGCTCTTATCACATACCAGCAGATTTGCAGGGAGGGGTGAAGGGGAGAGGAAAAGATCAAAAAGGTTAGCAACCTGTGGCTATGCTCTAGTACAGCTTCTTCGGGGAGTGCCAACTGGCTGGATGTAAGGGTTGTGCCTGAGGGAAGACAGTAGGATGGTATGAAGGCCTTTGGGAGGCGGGCGGAGATGAGGACAGGCCTTATCATCCATATTAGTATTTACACCCCTACTTGAGGGGAAACAAACTCCTGTGTGGAACCTGTTTGAGTTCCAGGGTGCAAAAGGCCTGTTAGGCAGCTCTTGTGGGCTGGTATGTGTTCAGAGTACAAGGCAGTAGAAAGAAAGATTGGTGAGGGAGGTTATGTGGGATGTCAGAAGTCTGTGAGGTAGGATGGGGTTGAGGTCTGTGACTGAAAATATAGGCAGGGGTGTGTAGGCAAATATGTGAAGACAGAAGGCAAAGTAAAATAAAAAGATTTGGATCAGATTTCAGTGAGTACCATAATCTTACTGTGCTTAACTTTGAACCTTCACATCTTTGGAGGGTCTGTAATGTTATTTATATATCTAAATGCAGATCTAAAACACAGTTTTCTTCAGCAGTAGATTAGAACACTGATTTACTACAAATGATCCTTAATCCACCTTTCAGTTTGATGGATAGTCCCCCATTCCTACAACCTTACAGGAGGAAAGGGGAAAAAAAAAAAAAGCAAGCAAGGCTTAAAAAACACATTTTTATAAATGTCCCCTCTAGGTCGCTAGAGTACTCTCCACTCTCTATTCACTTCTCCACAGGGGCATGTAATTAAATGGTGCTTCCAAGTTCTGACTGACAATATCATATTGAATTCAGGAAGGAAACTACTAAGTAAAATGAAGATTGTTCACACTGTGAATTTTAGGGATCTTGATTTCAATGAACTGCTTTATAAATTGTCTGTATTAGATGGGCAGGATGAAACTACTGAAGTTTCCTGTTAGGTCATATTATTTGGAACTGGGTTTTTTTGTTTGTTTGTTTTGTTTTGTTTTGTTTTAAATCCTAAGAGAGGGGAAAATGGTAAACCTAATAAAGTTAAAGAGAAGAGGGCTATCAAAGATTCCCTTCCAGGCAGTCTGCCAGGCAGCTTGAGCCAGATTTTCACGGAACTACCTTCAGGTTTTATTAAATTAAAATAAAACCTGTCATCTCAGCTTTTACTGGCACAATCAAATGCACAGCTTCTGACTCAGTTGCAACACCAGCTTTGCAATTCCAGCCAGCATTTACAATGCAATATACACAGGCATGTTTTACATATCTGGCAAGAAGTCACTGTAAAATCTCATTATTCTGTTAAAAGTAAACAAACAGTGTTACTAACTATTTGATCATGCCAACATTTTTTCACTGTGTTCTCCCTCAAAGGTCTGAAAACTTTTGGAAATGTAAATCATAGAATCAAAGAAATGAGAAATGGAAAAGACTTATTAGGTTATCTAATTTAGCCCCATGATAGAGCAGGATTGTTCCCTATAATACACTTCCGATAACCAGTCCAGTTTCAAATAATTTAAAACAGAGGTGCCAATTCTTGGCTCTGTCCACGGTGTACTCAGGCAGGACCCATGGATACATGTGATCAAAGGTCACATCTGGGCTGCTCTAACTTTGCCTGGTAGTCATGGTCCTCTGGGAGTAGCCAGAGTGAGAAGAGCTATGGCCATGCACAACTTTACCCCAATATCTGACCTATGCTGGAAGGCAACTTAACACAAACCAGGAATCCTTCCTTGATTAGGACAGCTTTATAGTCCATTTGTGATGCTACACCCAAAGATTGAGGACCAAAAACCTGGCCCATAGGAGTTTCATCTCATTACTTGGGATACTATTCCATAGTCTAATAGATCTCACCATTATAAAACACTTAGTGAGCCCCTCAGCTTCCAGCTACCTGCAGAGACCAGTTGGTACTCAGACAGTCTCAGCTCTGCCAAGTACTTTTCCCCTTGCCCCAGTCAAAGCAGTCCCAAGAACAGTTGAGTCTATGTTAATCTGCTCTCAGATTTGCCATTTTCTCCCAGTGTCCCAACCCCCATATAACTGTCCAGGGTTATTCTTTTAAACCTCTATTATATTCCTAACTTTCAAAGTACAATTTTCCTTAAGTCTAAATATCAATTGTGACAGCTCAGGGGCAAGCTGCACCTCCTTCAGTCCTTCCCCTGGGCACACTGCCTGCCCTCTTCCTAGAGTAGAACTCCATGGTTCATCCCACTTTAGATCAACGGACCAGGATTCAACATGGCCAGTTTCTACCATTCTGCCGGGGCAAGCAGTGCCTTATAGCCCCTTGCAGTTCTTCACAAGGACCCGCCAGGTGACGGGTTCTGCTTCCTTCAGCTCTCTCTGGCTGGAACCCTGCAGTTTTGCCACTCTTAGACTGGATCCCCACATGCTACACGACCCACAGTTTCCAACCATGTTAACGCAAGAGGCCAACTGCAATTGATGTCTGCAAGACGCTTCTCTTCAAGTGCCTATGAGCAGTGGCTGACTAAAGTGACTCAAAACAGCTCCTTTCAAGCAGACATATTGTCCATTCACCCAAAAGTATATAACAAGAAGAGGGAAGGGTTAAAATGACCCAAGATCCTGCCTACAGCTCATCGCCTCTTTCAAAGTTTAGGAAAACCCATCTAGCGCATACACTTCCCACAAAGCCCTGGCCTTAGTTCCTGCTGCAAGCTCTGCCTGTATATCCGTAGGGAGTGACACTCTCCTCCTGAAGTTTCCTTCTTTCTTTCTCCAAGCAGCTGCTGCCCGCTCTTCCTGCTTTTTCTTTCTAGGCTAGGATTTTTAACATCTTCATATTCTTCTGATCTTACTTTCTGGGCTTGGAAAAAGAGGGCTGTTTGTCTGGCAACAGGTAGAGATTTCTGATGACGAGATTATTTCTCTTAAGGATTATTTCTCTTAAGGATTCTTGCTATTCTCCCTGGAGATTAATTTCTCTTTCTCACTTGTTTTCTGCTTGTTGCCCCCCAGCAGCCTCCTTAGACTTAACTCAGTGCAATGACCTGGAATAATATCAAGCAGGTAAACAGAAGGACATAGAATTGTAATTCAAAATAATACAGCTATCTCCCTCATTCTCCACACCAATAGATATAGGCATTCTGTGGGTAAGAACAGGTAGTGGACGACTGATCAAAAATCAGTGTACTGCAGAGGAAATATGTGCATTCTTTTCTATGTACATGAGCAGTCTGTGTTACAAAATAAAAGCTTACTTATACGTGCAGTTGAAAATACATGTGTTTTCATTTTGTGGTAGAAACCCTATTTATTTCATTTCAGATTTATCATCAATACTTGACATGCAAGAGAACAACTTAACAACTTAGGGGAGATTTTAAGGTCCTAAAGCTGTGGAGATTTATGCAAACTATTTATGGAAATGACGAAACAGCCTTCTTCCCATCACTAAATGCATATTTTCCTGTGAAACATATACTGGATTTTGTTTACTTATCAGACATATGGTATGACTTTCCCCATACAAGGCTTCAAATTTTGCGAACCATATCCCACAAACAAATTTACAATGAAAGATCTTTGCATTATCTTTAATAGCCCAAATTGTTTCAGGATTTCCAGACAATGGCTTATGGTTTTGGCTAAAGCTCATTTTAATGTTCTTATGGGGAAAATGGAATTTGCTAATATGAACTCTTCCCTGTACAAAAAACTCACCTGAGGAATGCCTAACAAGGCTTTTTGCATTTTATAGACCTATTTCTTATCTCACTAGGACCACTTTTACACTGCTGAAATTCAATTTTTCATTAGTTACTTCTGATTTTATACCAGTGTAAAATATATTAGAAGCAGGACCTTGAACTGTAAACATGTAAAAAGTAGTCCACTCAGTAGAAATAAATGAGCTAGTCACATGAAAAATGCAAAAGGGCTTTCAAAATACTAAGCTTAATGGTGAATGCAGAGGTGCCAAAACATCTTGATAACAAGGAAAATCAGGTAGCAATTTTTGAAGCTAGTGTTGAAAAGTAGAGCTAGTGCCAACCTGATTTTATTGAAATATGCACTTCACTTTAACTGCATATTGTCCTGGTGGTCCCATGACTATGCAAATTAACAGAGTGCACTGCATATAACAAGCAGCTTCTTTTGATTTGGCTACGTATTTAGATTCTTTCTTCACAAACACCTCAATGTCATAGTGAACCAATACTAACCTCTCTAAGGTAATGTACAAGTCAGAGAGGGAAGAAGTCAACTGAGAAAGGAACAGGACCTGCTGTAAATGAACCTATTCAAAAGCAATACATCTGAACACAGATAGTAGACAGTTATTTTGAAAACCGCCACCACAATAATGTAATTTTTCAAATCCTGTGTTGTTTTTGGTTTTTGGTTTTTTTGTTTTCTTTTAAACAAACGAATGTTGTCAAATTGTTTTAAAGAAAGGAAAGAAACAGGTATGTTTGGTAGGAGGACATGCTATTTAAGGTTACATTGATTGCTTTAATAAAAGAAAAGAGCAGCTATGTAAATATTACAAACCCCATTCTTATCTCTCTTGCACCCTCCAAGAGATTGCACTCAGCCCAAAATGAACCCCCATCAATCATTCTATATCTAGACCAGCACTTTTCAAGCAATACTTCGTTTTCTTGCCTTTCTGCACCATGTGCATGCCATATATTCCTCTGTGAACAACAAAACACAGTTAGCTGCTGCACCTTAACAAAGAACACACAGTAAATTATTCAAATACATAAAGGCAGCTCCAGAGAAAACTCAGATGAGGTCAACTATATTTTTGAGTGAGGGTGCAGGGAAGGAGACATCTCAGATTCTACCAAGAAAACATGAGCCTGTCTTTTTATTCCACAGTTCCACAGGACAACTACATCAGCCTTGGGTCAAGTACATGTCAAACATTGTTTTTGTTTTGTTTTGTTTTGAGTCTTGGGGATTTTTTTATTATTATTTTTCTGGAAGTATGACTTGAATTTGTGGTCTATGTTTCTTTGGTAGATCTCAGAGGAACTTTGAAGGTGACACCCAGATTTTTAGATGTAGCACTTCAAAAGGCAGTTTCCAGGATTCCTACAGGGTGAATGAATTGTAGAGCAAAATTTGGTCTCATAGAGGGTTGCTTATCTAGATGAATACAGATGGTAATAGTCTATCATGGAAAGGACAGTTAAGTTATGTTTGTATAGAAAGGGTGTCCCCAGAATGACAGAATTGCGGAGCTCTTAGGGGTTGTGATGGATAATCAGCTGAACATGAGGTCCTAGTGCAAAGCTGTGGCCAAAAGCGCTAATACAATCCTGGGATGTAAAAGCAGGGGAATCTCGAGTAGGAACAAAGAGGTTATTTTACCTCTGTATTTGGCACTGTCATGACTGCTGCTGGAATACTGTGTCCATTTCTGGTGCCCACAATTCAAGAAGGATGCTGATAAATTGGAGAAGGTTCAGAGAAGAGCCATGCGAATGATAAAATGGTTAGAAGCATGCCTTATAGTGATAGACTCAAAGAGATCAATCTATTTAGCTCAACAAAGAAAAAGTTAAAAGGGTTACTTGATTCACTACATAGGGAATAAATATTTAATGATGGGCTCTTCAGTCTAACTGAGAAAGGTATAACACAGTACAATGCCACAAAGTTGAAGCTAGACAAATTCAGACTGGAAATAAGGTGTACATTTTTGACAGTAAGGGTAATTAATCATTGGAACAATTTACCAAGGGTCATGATGGATTCTCCATCACTGAGAATTTTTAAAACAAGATTGGATGTTTTTTCTAAAAGATCTGCTCTAGGAATTATTTTGTAGACGTTCTATAGCCTGTGTTATAGAGGAGGTCAGACCAGATGACCATAATGGTCCTTTCTGGTCTTGGAACTGAAATCAGGCAAAGCAAAAGAGAAGTCAAATACAAATGCAGGTTGAAATATTTATTTTCTGCTAATCAAAGAACCTTTCTGGTCTAAAATCTCCTCTGTCTAGATTACGTCTACTCATTAATATATATTCTCAGTGAAGCTCACAGAACATTAATATGATCCTGTTTATGCAGTAAAAAAAGGTAGAAAAAAGGTCTACACAAAAGATTTCTGTTTTATTTCCTCAGTAATAACTTCATAGTGAGGGGGTAAAAATAGAATCAGGCAAATATCCAAAATTATTTGGATTTGAAAAATATTTCATTATACCTCCTAATCTACCATGTTCAGTAGAGGGGAGATGGTCTCTCTCCATAAGATTAATACTGTAAATGTGGTGAAACAAGCTCCCGAAAGTGAGAAGGCCAGTGAGGTCATGCTTTTGTCTAGTGGCAAAATACAGTCTTTGATCCTTTACATTTTAAATTCATATAGAAACCAACACAGTATAGGTCACATAAGTCAGAACACAAGTTACAAGTGCTTGTCCACCCTTATTATTGGATTTGTGTGGCTAAACCTTCTGTCTCCTAGGATCCCTCCATGAGGGGTGTAAGGGTCCATCCACATAGTTTTTATGTAGGACTAGGATTTTATTAGTCTATATTTTGGTTCTGGTTATCATTAGAATGCAGGGGCTTTATCCTGGACCAGCCATTCAAGTCAATGGGATTTTTGACTGACTTGAATCCCTTAAAACAGGAGAAGTGTTGAATCACAATGCTACCATTGCTGTGGTACTGTCTATTGCCAGTGTTTGGAATGTCCTAAATTCATGATCATTTAAACCATTTTTCAAATGAGTGACTTTTCTATAGGTCAATAGAAAATGTAAAATAATTCTAATTTTGATTCTCACTTCTTAGTCATTTCATCCCATGTGTGAATTGTCATTTAGTACAAAATATTTAAGACAAAGCAAATCTGTTTTTCTTTTTCATGCTCCTTTCACAATGATTCATTTTTATTCATTGTATAATCTCAGTTAAATTATTGTGCTCAAATCACCATATTCCCATTTGCCTTCCCTCTCCTTTCTCTTCCTGTTTTGCATGGGTTTCTTCAACTGTTGCCAGATATTGCTCTGTTCTAAACCTCTGCATTTCCTGTCCTGAAAGAGTACACAACTGCTCCCCGAAGACAGCAGCCTGAAAATGTTGCAAAGTTCTTCTGCACTTCCAAAATGTCAATCAAACTCTAATCATGTCATCTTGAAAGAACTAGAGTTACTGGAAACGATATATATTTTGTCCCTTTGTAGAGGAGTTAGATTTATATTCTGGCAGATTGTATATATTAATACATAGACAGTACCTTAATCATATGGACAAAGGTTAACACTTCATGTAAATATATATTCTGCAAGGTATGATCCAAAGTACGTTGAAGTCAATGGGAACTTTTCTATTGATTTTACTGGGCTTTGGATCAGGACCCATACGTACAAGGTTTATTGACTAGATATCTTCATCTGAAGAGTTACTGATAGTGTCTACAGAAATTATCCTACAGATACAGTGAGCATAGAGCTCTCTTCTCTAATGGGGAGTTATTCAGTTGCTATGAACTGAACCCATAAACTGTAAATGCAGTTTGCAAATATATAAAACAAGGACTTCAGCGATTCAGACAGACATGTTTTTGAACGTAATTGTAAAATAGAAAATGTGCTGGGTAAGGTTCAACTTTGAGAGCCTGATCCATACAGAATATCCAAACCTCTACCCATCACCAGTGTAAGGCCCCCTGGTATTACCACCATCTCAGTTTGACAGTAGTTTGCAGTCTCAGAGGAGAGACCAAGCACTGAATGAACATAGAGGATAACTAATTACCTGTTCTCTCAGAGGAGTTCATTCTATTCAGGTCAGAGCACATTGGCAGGGTGGGGTAGGTAGGAGACAATGGCACCACTGCTTAACTTGTTCTGTGGATAATAAGAGGACTTCATTTTTCAGGGCTGTCAATCCAGGCACATTCACTATCATTATAAGTTCACAGTTTAAGATATTTCTCCTTTATATATTCATAAAAAATTTACAGAACCTTTCTTCAAAGCCAGGGGTCTTTTTTAATTCAAAATACTGAAGCTATTTAAAGCTTCTTAAGTCATCAATCTGGATTTAAATGTTACTAAAATCACTCAAACATGTCATTACAATAAACCTTTAACCTGTTCTCACCTTTCAGAGAGCTATAATAAAATTAAACTGAATATTAGCATTTAACATTTGCAAACCCCTTAAAGAACATTACAAAGCCTTAATTTTTGGTTTTTTTCCATAGAACATTTTTACCGAAGGATTAAAGCACCTTATAAAATAATGTTCATACCATTCAAATACTAATCCATTAAGTTCTTTACCTTTTAAAAAGGGTGGTTGGAAAAAAATCATGACGACCTCTTGAAAGTAATTGAAGTTTGCTCTTTCTCTCTTTAAGTAGAACATTTCAGGTAAATATGTTTGCTTCTGTCTTGAATTTATACCAAAAGAACAGAAAGTTTCATTGTGCTTCTTGTAGACTGGGAGGTATAGCTTTTGCAACCTTATAAAGCTATTTAAACCTCAGAAACTTTTGACACAAAGAAATTATACTGTGAGTGATAGTGTCCCTGTGTTATCCAACGAATAGAATTAAATGTCTTTTAAAACACTGTTTCTCATTTCATACAAATTGCAGTATTTCATGTTCCTTACATAACCAGGGTAACAACTTCTTAGCTTTCTTTCTTGTATGAATGCTGATCATCATGTTAAAAAGATACTTCTGTTTTAAGTAGGCTAGAAATACTCTTTAGAAAACTTTGGTCACTGGTCACAGCCAGATTAGACAACAACAACACAATTGCCATGACTTTTAGGTTTATTTTTCTTTTTATAAACATATGGTATAAATATATCTAACAAGAAACAAGGCCCTATAAAGTCAAGTTTCTTTTTGATTTTCTGGGGATGACAGCTCATGTCTACATTAATATAACTCTAAAGTGCTTTGAGGATGGAAATCACTACAGAAGTTCAGTGTATTGTTATCATATTAATCACACAATATAATATAAAATATTTCTTTTTTATTGGCTGCAAATAAACACTCGTGCTATTTAGAGAACAGAGAAAAAAGCAAAGCACTATCTTCTCTTTGAGTGAGAAGTAAGATATTTGAGATTTATCCTAGGAACTATCTTTAAAAGACAGTGGAGGACATTTGGTTCCCAGTGGAAAAGAATCTAACAAGGCAGAGGCTATTTTTATTTCTTTTTTAAGAATGTTAATTGAAATCTAAACTAACATTAAGACTGCTAGAATCTAACAGGCTGAGACAAATGTAAGATTTAGTGTCAAAGTAGAAGAGTTAGACCTATCTTAATGTGCAAAGAGGGAAAGTGACAGTGTATAATATTATTCCAAAAAGAACAATTGTTAAATCTGTATTTCTGTAATGAACATTGACAGCAGTGAACAAGAAGCATTCTCAGTGTTATTCTAGTCAAAACACAGACCTGTTTATGATGCTATCTCCCTAATATGGGCATGTAGTCTAATAGCTAGAGTAGGAGACGGGACCACAACTCTGGAGTTGTAGTCCTGGCTCTGTCACTGTTTTGTTTGTGTAATCTCAGTTGAGTAACTAGGGATACCATTTTCTAAAATGGCCTCTGATTTTGAGAGCTTCACTTTTTGGCTGCTCAACCTGAGATCGTGAGGGCTGGAATTTCAGAGGAGCTGCATGAGCTCAGCACCTCTGAAAGTCAGGCCACAACACTGAGGCCCACAAAATGAAAGGCTACTTAAGCACACTGGGCCAAAGTATTTATACCCATTTATAAATTGTAAGGGAAGGTCCATAAATTATGTAATGCAGTAGGGGATGGGCAGGTCCGTAATTTTGCATGTTTGTTTTGTGTTACAAAGTTTTACAAGATGTGGGTGGGTCTTGAAGATCACCAAAAAATGTGTTATGTAATCATGGACAGCCCCTAATATATGTTTTTACAGGAATTTGTGTCTATTATATAGAAGAAATTATATTTGTGTCTATTATATAGAAGAAATTCCATACAAGCACAAAGTACTTGTTATTTTGTATTTGGCCGATTTAATTGTCATAACTGGTATTTACCCTTCAGTAGAAGTGGTACCCATGAATCTGCATATAGGATTGGATTGGGACCTCTCTTGTGAGGTGCTTGCAAAGTGTTAAATGCCCAAAGTCCCAGTGGAATTTGGAGGCATTCAGCAACTCATATGAGGGGGCTGAACACCTTGCAGAATTGGTCCCTTAATCCCCCACAATAATGGAGCTTGGAGAGATGTCATCAAATTTTGTGGCAGGTAGTTCAGTGAATCATATGAACAATCCATTTGACTAATATAGTTTCACTGCTTTCTTGTATTTCCCCATCTGTCTATCTCCATCTGTTGTCTCATCTTAAAGTGTAAAATCATAGGGGGAGGACCATTTCTTTGTTCTGCATTTGTACAGCGCCTAGCACAATGGGGTCCTGGTCCATGGCTAGGGCTCCTAGGCACTACGGTAATACAAATAACAACAACAACATTATGGGCCTGACCCAAATTCTGTTAAGTCAATAAGAATCTTTCAATTGATTTCAATAGGGTTTGGATCAGGCCATATATGGGTAACATTAAAACAAAACCCATCAGCCTTACTGTAAATATAATTATCTCAGAAACGGTTGATGAGTTTATGATGTTATACTGTTGGGCTTTCCCAAATGAGTCTAAGGTTCTAGTCAAGTGAAGTCTGAAGTGAAACTGATTTTCTTGTCAGATTGGTCCACAGAGAACAATGAGTCAACAAAGCCATCATATATAGTTCCAGTTGCTTAGCCTCATAGGCACTTTCTACTTAGGGGAGATTTAGGAGTGCTAATATTCAACTGAATTATCAAAGTGTAATATTTATGAAGCCTGTATATGACTATTTTTAATATGTTCCCTTCATAATTTCTATTATAGTATTTGTATTAGGGGTTACACGGTGTTGACCAAGAATCTTATGGTAGCAAGACAGCTATACCAAATTGTGGTTTTATTGTTAAAATATATCAACAAAATAAATGTAAAGAGTGAGGATAATGCCTAACTCAACAGATTACATCAGATTATTATTATTTTATGGACGGCTTTGCTACATGGGAATTTACAAGGTAAGGAGTTAAACAATGAACCAGATCTATTCTATTTCACCAGGCAGTCTTCTGTTTCTGCAACATAAGCTCCTGTTTATTCTAAATATTTTAAATTGATTTGCCTCTTCCTGGTCTGCTCCTTTAGGGAGACAAGAAATAACACACTGTGGCTCCATGCTAGTCTGCGTTATTCCTCTTCTCTTCACTCATGAAGATAGATGTCATAATAAAGATCACACACACCATGTTCTCTGTCTGTCTGTGTGCGTACACGCCCACACAGTTGCACAGATGCAGATACATAAAAGTATGCAAATACATGAAAACACAGACATCTCAAAAAATGGACATTAACATATATAACTATCGATATATTTCTTATCACATCTCAGAAAAGATATTTTCTTTCATACAGCAATGAATTACATATTGCAATCATAGTGGAATCTTGTGCATATTTTAACTGGAACTATGTGGCAACTGTCACAAGAATTGGAATCAGTGACATGTTTGTTTCCAGTGCTTTGTAACAATTATTATTAGTTGAGAGGCCTCAACCGAGTTCATTATGCTAGTTGCTGTTTATACACATAATAAGAGACTGTCCCTGCCCTAAAAAGCTTACAGTCTAAATGGAGAGGGCAAAAGGAAACAGAGGCACGGAGTGGTGAAATGACTTATTCAAGGTGACTGACAGAAAAGGATGGGGAAAATAGGTGGTCCAGGCATGAAGTTCCATACTAGAATACATGACAGCCCTAGCATATGTCATCTTTCTGCCAGGATCCATTCCATAATCTGATATAATCAGTGAGAACTCGCCTTTAACTGTGTGCATGTGTCTGTGTGCATGTGCATGTGCGAGTTCATGCACACCAGGGCAGACACCATTCATTAGTCTAAGTCCATTAGAGAGAAGATGACACACATGTGCAGGCAGCCCTGTCCCTTTTCTGATCTCCCCAGACCCTCCCCTCAGCCAGAATTTTCAGTGACAAACCAATGCAAAATTTCTTCCCCTTTATCCTCCTCCAGTGGAGTTTCTCATGAGAGGGGCTAATGCTGTCTCTTATTATGTGTATGGACAGCACCTACCACAATGAGGCCTGAAATGGGTTGAGACTTCTTGATGCTACTGTACCATAATACAAAGAAGAAGAATTGTTACAAAGCACTGCAAACAAACATATCACCGATTCCAGTTACTATGGCAGTTGTCACATAGTTCCAATTAAAATAAGCACAATATATCAAGATTTTATTTCCAGTGTTGGTCTCCTAATCCTTATGCTGCAGTGCACCTCCCCTGCATGTGATATAAGAGTTGGCTCTAACATTAAGGCTCTGAAGAAAATCAAAAGAATAATGCTTATGATAGCAGAGGTGCAGAAATACAAATAGTTTCTCAAGGCTCTGGCAGGGACAGAGAAGATCCCAACTTAAAAAAAAAGGTGAAAAGTTCAAATATTCCATTAGAATGATGCACAAAATGTGCTTCAGATGAAGGGGAAGTTTTTCATCCAACTGCACTAAGACAGGATAATAGTGCTGTGTGCTGTAGTGCTGGAGAGCTCAAATCTCTCACTCCCAACCATGGAAGACACAAGAACTATTTTGTGAGTCAGCTCCAGTCAATGGTGAATTTTGCTTGCCTGCTTCTCCAATAGTTCCTCTAACACTGCTTCAGAGCACCATTAGTATCAACCTCATGACCGCAGAAATAGCTTTTGATTGTGGTTATCTGGCAATGTTTGAGATGGGATCCCTAGACTAGATGGGAAGTATCCTATGGAATAAAAAGCATTTTTTAACTCCCTGAGGCAATTGTTAAACAGCTTCTCGCATCTACTTTCAATTAAATTTACCTAGAATTTTACTTGTGTGTTAGACAAATTACTTAATAACAACATTAAAATAATTATTTGTGTAATTTACAGAGCATCAGCAAAATGTCTGCAGTATAACTTAGATTAATAACTGAATATTTATTTCAGTGTTAGTTAGATATTTTTCTCTAGCCATGCATAAAAAAACTGTTCCATTTTATTTTAACATTCCTGATAATAGTAGTGGAGACTCACTGTAAGTTAAGAGTTTTAATTCTGCTTGTTTTCAATTAGGGAAAAAGTCTTTAACTTATACAGGCAATTGTTTTGTTTCCCATCAGGAAATTTTTTTTATAACCTTGTGCCATTGTCTTGTGAGTTCATATCCAGAAAGAGAGTAAAAGTGGATTAAATATTGTATATCCCCCCCCAAAAAACTATAGGCTTGAGTGGCATTTAAAGCCAAAAATCAGCTCTTGCTTTATTTAAAAACCTCAAAATCACAAACCTCCAAATGTTCTGAGCCTGTTGTTTGGTTTGGATGAGCACCCAGTTGTTTGGATACTTATCTGACCTTATCTGAATTATCTGAACCCCTAGAGTCTGCAAATGGAAATAGTGGATGACAAGAACAGTTTTTCTAGCAGGATTTCAGCACATCATCTTCCATGAGAACCAAGAAAGTAGAAGTGAACAGAAAAGATAAAAAGAATAGGGAAAAATTAGACAAACCTTCTTTGAAGTTCAAAAAAAGGTTCAGTTCTCATCAGTACTTTTAACTGAACCAGTTCACCCATCCTTATGAGACATTTTGCTTCTATTTCACTAAAATGTTTCAAAATCAGTGTAAAAAGGCTAAAATAATAAAAAAGAGGCAAAAAAATAAGATTAATAACCCTCTAAAGCTAAACTGAAATAAACTCTTCTGAAATTGTTTAATGGTTCATATGCCTATCTGTTAGCCTGCTGACTAATGCACATACATTTTTCCTTTGCATTTGTGCCTATTGCTGAATTATCTGATCATAGTGGATATCCAAGTGAATAGTTAAAGAGATGTAACACAACATGCCATAAATGAAGCACAGTATAGGAGGATTGCTGTTAAAGGATATAAAGATTATTATTTCTCTCCAGTTGCATATGTGCTATCATTTCAGTAGTGAATACCTATCTGATCTGAAATGTTATCTGTTGCTTTAGAAATCAGATGTTTTTGAAAGATGGCTGATTCTGAAGTACCTATGAAAGCTTTGTGTGTATGGAGGTATCACTGCTTAGGCAGATCACTATTTATTCTTCCACTTCAATAGATTTTCTGCTACAAATGGGTTCTGAGACTTCTTAAGGCCCGATTCTACAAAGACTACTACGTACAGGCCTTGCTCTTTGCAGGATTGGGGCCAGCTGACTGTGCAGTTCTTATAATGATAATGATTTTAAAATGACACCATATTGAATTTACTGATACAATCAGAAACACAAACCAATTCCTTAATGTTACCTTATGGAGCTGGTGGGAAAATAAATGCAGAATCACACACAGTGATTTTTTGTGGTTCCCAGAAGGTTTTTAGCATATCTTTCCTTCAGAGCAGCCAATATGATTAACATGAATCTTAAGAACTGGAAGAGCAGCCAAAGCTTCTGGAAACTGACAGGTGTTTTTTAACACTGGCCTTAAATATCTTTCACTCTTCATCAGTCAGTACATAGGAAATTCTGTCATCAGTGTGGTTAGGTAAGTTTAGATAGGCAGATATAGGACCTCGTGTGCATACACACATACACCAATTTGTTTTACTTTTTATGCTCAACTGCTGGAAATGTTTAGAAAGTGGGGATCCATTAAGCAATGACATTTGCAAAATCACCAAAGCAATGTTTGAAATTTCTCCAAACACCCTCCCATCTTCCCCTGAGCCTCTCAACTCAAACACAGAAATGGAGACAAGAGATGCTCTGAGCAACATTCACTGCATTAGTTTTCCAGCCTTCAGTACTTGCAGAAAATACACATTCTTGTGTTCTGGGTAAAGTTAAACATTACAAACTTTTAATTAAGACAGAAAAGTTTAGCAAAGTTTAGATATTAGTTAAAACAACTGTGTCAATTTGCTTTAGGGACAAATCCTGCTCACCTTACACAAACAGTGAAGAGTGTGGATCTGTCACCCTCACTCCCATTGGGTAATTCCTTACCTTGAACATAATTCAGTTTACTTCAGCAGATGGCAGAGTGGAGCCCTAAGATGATACCCATTAGTTATCTTTCAATACATCAAATAAAAGAGAAGATTGTGCTTGGCCCCTAGAGAGGTACAGAAGGCACTGAGAAGGAAGGACACTTCACATAACATGCCTATGGTAATTGCATTCCCTGAAAACTACAAAGAGGAAAGACTGATCCCTGACAGTGACCTCTGAGGCACAAGAGAGAACAAGTGGCTTCCACTATAGCAGCTAAGCTCCCTTCCAGACACATAACGAGGGTGTGAAAAGATGTGTGTAAAGTGATTATTTTGATTCCCTATGCCATATTTCCAACAAAAAGTGAAAGAACATTTAAACTGATGAGCATACTTAGAAATCTACATGGTGGAATAAATTCTCCTCTCTGTTACATCAGGGCAGCACCAATGACTGTAACCAGGTGTTGTTAAGAGTTCTCTTGGGTCACAACTAAAAGGTAGGGTTTTTTTTCTGGAATGGAAACTGTCCAAAAGTGCGAGGACCAGACATGCATGATGCAAGAATGTCCATAAACAGGCCTGGTCCTTTCATATGACCCTTACATATATATCATTATGGCACTTCTATCAAACATTGGGGGGAGGGGGGGCGGGGAGGGGCAGGTTCAGGTTGGGATTAAAATTTAAGCCGCACAGAAATTCAAAGGGTTTAGATATGAGTTTCTAGTTTGGGCTTTCTCTGTACTACTCTGCAAGTAGAGTGAGCATTTTCCTATTAGCAATCTCTATTAAGATGTTAATTGTTAGTACAACCAATTGCCTTCATCAATGTTTGGGTCTTCCATCTCATTGTCTCAGTGGACAGCTGAATGCAAAACTGAAAGAAACCCTCTTCTGATACATCTTCAGAAAAAACAATTTCTTAAATGTTTCTTGTTTGAGACTCCATTTATTGTGAGTGGGCAACAAAGCCACCTGCACTAATCAGTATGCACAGGGAGGGAACATATAACAATAGGCAGGCCTAGCCCTGAGCTTCTAGTTCTGCTAATGTCAGCTTACAGTAGTCTTCTCCTTTCCTAAAGAACCTTCCTTTCCACCAGGAGCTGTCTAATTATGTAAGGGAAAAGTGATTAACTGATTATGATGAATAAATTAATCTCTCAGGACTTGTATGAATTCAGACATTTCTAATTAGTGTGATTTTCATGGGGCAACTCAAAACAGTCCTCTGTTCCTATTAGCAATGATTAACAGAACAATAAGTAATTTTTGGCAGCTCCTTGCAAAATTATTAGACTCAACCTGGGAGACCTAGATTAAGGATTCATGAGAAATTGGTCCCTGATTGATGATGTGGGACTGACATGTTCCACAGGCCTCCCCCAGGAAGGCACCCATGTCTAATGATCTCAGTAAGCAGCAATGGATCTGATAAAGTATAATACTTTCCTGTCAGCTATATCAGCAGTCTTTAAGTGCCATGACTACTTTTCTTTCTAGGCCCAGTCCGTGCACTTTATCCTAATCAGGATGGTAAGTTACTGCATGCCAGGGTAGCACACTGCTGACTGTGTAGATATTTTCCGGTTTCTTATATGCAAAGCTGATTGTTTATAATCAGCTTCAGTTGCATTGTTAGTAATGTCTTGGAAATGAACCAAATGTTTTTGTAGTCTATTATTTGCATATTATTCCCCTTCTACATAGGATTCTTGGCTTCCCAAATTAGTTCTGGAAAAAAATTATCTGCATTGAAGACTGAATATTAAAGTCTCATCTTGCAGCCTTTAAGAAAAAATAGTTTTATATTATTGTGGAATGCTCTGAGGTATCTGCATGAAGGCACTGTATGTCCACAACTGAATGTTTCATTCTTAAAGTAAAACATCTTGTAAGTTACTAATTTATAATCAGAGTCCTATTCCTCCTTAGGGAAAGCATATGTTAAAGCTGGAAATAACATAATAGCATAGTCAGAAAGCCTGATGACAGGAGATTTCCAGCCCAGCGATGTTATCCTAAGAGATTTAGAACTTTTAGGTGTTTATCTGAACCAAAGCAAATTCCTAAACTCGAACAAACTGGTCAAATATAAATCAGTGTCCATGAACAGTCATTTGAATTCTGAATAATTGTCTAGTTTGAGCATGTTCATGGCCCATTTTATTCACTATGGGTGTGTCAGGAACTCAGCTGGCTCAGGGCATGGTTGCCTAGCAACCAAATGAGCTTAACTGAACCCAATAAACCATCTCTAAGAGACTGTGCTCCCTAATTAAACAGAAGGCCAACAGATCACCATTTAAGCCTTGTAACAACAGCAGAATAGTGGCCCCTCAATGAGTTTCATGCCTGCAGTTGTCTCAGTCCTTCTTCCTGTATTGGCCCTTGCTCCAACTCCTGTTCCAGCCCTAATCCCTATCTTTCTCAGAATTTTTGGTTCTGACCATTGGTTTGTGTGTTGACCACCACTGTGGTCCTCCCATTTTATTCTGTTCTGGCTCCTGGCTCTGACTATTGGCTTGTCCCCAACCATGCCTCTGTTTCTGCTCTGACCAGTAGGCCAGATTCCTGTTCTGACCACGAGGGCACACTATCTACATCCCAGTGTGTGACAGAGGGGAATTTACCCCATGCAGAGGACAAGCACAAAGTCTGTGTGTCACTTGAACCCTCAAATACGGCTTACAGGGGAATTCATGGACATATAGGCCTTGTGCTGGCTGTGGTCAAGAAGTCTTTAAAACGGCAGGTGAATTTCCCCTTATTTGTTTATATTTACATGAATGAACATTTGTGCATCCAACTGGCTGTTCTTTGTACTTTTACCTGTATTTTTATGTGAACAAGGATATTTGTACACAAGCAAGAGTCTTCATTGTTTGTCATCCATTATCTTCTTTAAAAAATAATCACTCAGAAAAAATACATTGTGACTTAACGTGATCAGTCAATTAATGTAAATAGTGGGTAACCAACCCATTGCATGAAATTTGTTTGAATAATTGGTCCTAGAATTTCTGACTAGTGAAAAATGTGTAAAAGATTGTCTGATGGAGTTGTGAACAGAAAAAAAAGGGGGAGGGGGATGGGGTGGGAAGTAAATTCATCAGTTAACTTGTCTGCCCTGAAAATATTGACTAGCCTCTATTTTTAGAGGATCTCACATCACTGATACTCACGTGACTCATCCAAACTTAAGGGAAAATGCATCATCTGTGTTTAACTCTTCATTTTCTCATATAATACTTTTAACTTGGATGAGAAATTAACACATTTTTCCTATTTATTTTGGAGTGAGACAGACAATGAGGTAGGGGTTAAGAACATTTAGGTACCCCTGGCACTAAAATATAAAAGCTTCCTTCCTACCTACTTGTAAAAAAAAAAAAAGTCCTTTATATTTAGAGGAGGCTGAATCAAAATGCAGGGGGTGATGATGCAATCCTGTCAAAAGTAGTAACAAAGGCAGAAATGTTAGCAAGTGAAACAGCATCTGTAGTAGGTGTTGCATCTTCTTTCCTCCCACCTGTCAAAGCCAGCAGGGCTGCAACTAATCCTCCTGTTTTCTCAATAACAGTCATTTTCACTGTAACCAACCATGATGTCACAAAGAGGTGATTATGACTTCAAGTGGTGAATAAGAAGTGGGAGTAGATGAATTCTTAAAACAAAGACCTTGTTCTCATGCAAATATCTTGACTAAAAAAGAAAACATTATATTCAAAGAGATTTGTTTCCAAAGTTACTATTTTTCAGTTTTCCATGAAGGGAGGGATTCTATTCAAAGCGTACACAGAACATCAGAATATTACAGCAGTGCACTCTTTTAGTGTTCATTCCTGCAAACCTTTACACAAGTAAGACGAAGGTCTGACTCATGCCAGTAATCATAGTGAGTAAGCGTTTCCAGGATTGGACTCTTACAGATTGAGGGGGAAGCATTTTCATTCCAAGCCCCTCCTTTTTAGTATTTATCTTTTCTCAAAATAAATTACCTTTGAGATTGAAATTGCTCATACAAATACTCAGCCTGAAGAGAGAGAGAGAGAGAGTGTAAAAATACTGGGAAATTTTTATTTTGCATTTTTTAATGTACCAAAGCATGATGAAGTATTTCTCATTCTGTCATTTTTCAGATACTTTATTAGCACTGAGATGCCCCCCCTAAATGTCTTCACTTTAAAACTATATGTCTGGCACAAATTTAGCTTTCAAAATGTGTTGAGAAACAACAAAGTTATTAATACTTTAACATAACATAACACATGTAACGTGGAACTTAATTTCTTCTTCATGTAGGCACACCCCAGCTACAGATTTATAAACATGTAAGGGTCTTTTCCCCAGACTTTGTCTGCACAAGAATATGGTACCTATTTAACTAGTTTAGCAACATTTAATAAAATCCACACAATTTTCTCCTGTAGCTAAGTCCCCTTTACACCATCCACCTTGGCTGGGTGGGGTAAATGGGCCTTAGAATAATTGAAATCAGGCCTATATATATCTTCATACTCAGGAACCTGGCGAGGATCCCTTCCTCCTGAACAACATTTGGGTTCTCTTCAAATCTGTGTTCATTATATCTCACGTCCAGTTCAAATATTGCGTGTTGGAGAGCTCTGCCACCCCGAATTTACTGCCCTCTTTAATGCCATCCAAAGTCCAGTGACCCCAATGGGCTTTGGATCAGCCACTGAGGCTATGTCTAAACTTGGAGGTAGGGGGTGTGATTCACATCTGGAGCAGACATACTCACGCTAGCTAGAAAAACAGTACTGCAGCTCTGGTAGCATGGGTAGCAGCACCATGCGTTAGCTGCCCCAAGAACATACGCATGGGTTTCCAGACAGGTTTGCACTCAGGGCAACTGCCAGCGCTACCATGTAGTGTAGCACGGCTGTTTATAATGCCCTAGCTCAGCAAGAGCTAGCCAAAACATGTCTGCTCCAGGTGGGAATTGCACCCCCTAGCTCCAAGTGTAGACATACCCGAAACACATAGCAAAATTTGAAATAGACAGCTTGGGTAGTGGGATATTGCTAGTTATGAATGCAAGGTTGCCAGGTGCTCTGTTCCTCTTGTGGTGTTTTTTTAAAGATGTATGGGGTATGCAGTTTGGCAGATGAGAGTAATTCTTAAGACTCTTTGTTTTTAAAGACTTTGAGGATATTTTTAAAGGCTTTAAAGAGACCATGAAATGGATTGTCCTTTCTAACAATCCCTGAGCTAATTATCTCAGTCATCACTCATGCACTATTGCTAGTGACTTCAGTGGGAGTTTTGCTTGAATAAGGAAAGCAAGATTTGACCAATGACTTTTAAGTTGCAAATCTATTTTTAAATTTGAAATTATAAGCAAAAAAGCAATTTCAGTATGCTGGCTCTGATTGAATTCCAAACAGATTGCATAGACAAAGAAAGCAGAGTGCCAGATCCTCAGCTGGTACAAACTGGCACATCTCCACCGTCGGATGGAGTCATGCTGATTTACACCAGCTGAGGACTTCCCGCAATATTTACATGGGATTTTTCAGCATTTTGTTTTATAATCATAGGAAGACTTCAAACACTGAGAAATAAATTGTTAATCTTTTTTCTTTCGCGGAGGGACAACAGATACATCATTTGAAATTAGAATAAATATAGCATTTCATCACAAAGCAATACTCTTAGGAATAGAGTAGTCACTTCTAAAAAGACATTAATGCCTGTGAATTGATGCAGTGGAGGTCATGTTACTTACAGAGAATAATTTCAAGCCTCACTATATAAGCGCTAGTGAGCATAACTAGGTGCAGCATGGTCAATGTCAACAAGGTGTTGCTTTTGTCAACAGTATTCTGGACAAGAGCAAAATGGAAAGGCTGCATTCCACATTCAGTTAGCTTTCTTGTAAAGAGACATTTTAATGGATACTGCACTCCGCAGACCTTGAAACTTTATCTTTCTTTAGCTTTTAAACATCACCCTATAATTCAGTACTATTAGCCTCCAGTCTTTCATCTTATCATTTACAAGTGAATACTTTGGTTGAAAACATGTTTTTTAGATGTTTTATGCATGTTAAAACTGTCAAAAACACAAAGGAAGAGAGAAATGTATGACAGTTATGCATCTGAAGGGGCATTTGTAAAAGTGATTTATACTACTACTATATAACAAAGGTGTTCTACCTAAAGGGCAAAGCCTGCAGTCCTTAGGGGAAAAAAAGTATTTGAATATATTAAAAGTTTTGTCTGAGCAACTCCTGAAGCCCCGATTCAGCAAGAAACTTAAGCTTGCATCTAACTCTAAGCATAACAATAGACTGCAATAGACTCATTGACTTCACTGGAACTATTCATGTGCTTAAATTAAGCACACACTGTGTGACACAGTGGCCCATTAGTGGTTTGCAGCTGTGTGCCAACAACTCTTGTCAGGCCTGACATGTTCACCACACTTACCATGCTATCGTCAGGAGATATACCCTCTAACGGTGGCAAGAAATATATCGCTGAGTGGGTACAAAGAGTTACGGGTATGTGTTAGAATTATGTCTCCCATGAAATTAGGCAAGGTGTGACCAAAACCAATGGAAACTCCATTTACAGGACAATGAGGACGGGGATGGGAAGTCCATAGGAAGGAAAGAACAGCATGAGGTCATCCAAAGCATGCAGACAAAACACTCAATTTGGGAAGCTCTGAGGTGAGAGAAGCAGCCACTTTGGCATCCATTACTTTACAGACACAAGAGGCCAGAACTCTTGCAAGCTGAGAAAGACGGGTCCTTCAGCCAAGAACGTTGAAGTCTCTGGAAACTGAATATAGCAAGACAAGGAGCACCTTGTACTTCTGTGGAAGGTCCTGACTGAAAGAAAGTCAGCTATGGCTGAAAAGAAAATGATTGGTGAGAAAACTACCTTGAGCAACGTCTGTAACTTGTTAAGTCTTAGCCACTAGAAAGAGTATTTTTAGTTTTGTTTGTTTGTAACCTGTTCCACCTTCAATTCCTTCTACTTAGTATGACTTAATCAATGTTCTTTTGTTAATAAACTTGATTTACTTTTAATCTAAACCAACCCAGTGTTGTGTTTGAATTAAAGTGATTGCCAGAGCCAGCTAAAGTAATCAACTGTACTCTGTCTCTTTAAAGGAACAACAAACATTATTATTTCTCTGAGTGTTCCATGAAAGGGCCGGACACTTCAGGGCAGATGGTTTTGGAGATATTAGGAATTGGGGGTGTGCTGGGGGTCACCCTGCAAATAGTAACCAAGGCTGGTGGATACCAGGGTGGGATGTTGTGTTGTACACAGGCTGCTGGAGTCAGAGGGCTGAACCAGGGTGGTACAGCACACAGACACTCAGGAAACTTCCTGGTTGTCTGCTGGCTGTTGATGTCCGGGGTTATAGGGTAGACAGTGACAGAACCACTTACTGGTCTGGGTTGCACCCCAAAATGTGTCATATGCTTAAATACCTTGTTAAATCAGGACCTAAATGTAGATGTTTTCCCAGTTTTTGCTATGATTTTGAAACACATACATTTTTAAACAGAGAGCAGTTTACATAGCCTCATCAAAAGCATCAAAACTCCTTTGGTAACTTACAACAAATGCTATAATCCCTCATGAGCTAAAATAATGCCTTCTTATCATAGCCAATATATTTGGAATGGGGTGATTACCATTATAGAAAGTATAAATTTATTACAACGAAGTGAGAATATTTAATGTCAAAAATGAAAGTAAAGATTTTTAACGGTAACATGGAATTTAGCTCAGATGTTGTAGCACAACTGTGAACCACTGGAAAGATTGCAATTAGGCATTTCAATTGGGTCTTTGATTGTCATGTAATTCCATGCCATGTATAACTTGAAATTTGAGGAAAAACAGGTTTTACATTTCAGCTCCGATTTATTATTATTGGTATTACTTAATGATTAACAATATTCTAAGTTGTTCACAAGCCAACAAGCAACATAGATGCTCTGCCCAAAAAGTTTAGAATCATAATATAAGACAAGAGAAAGCAACAATGAGATGGAATAGAGGGAAGAAAACAGGGGGACATAATGTAGGATTATTTGGTTAAACTCTAATTTAGCTCTCATTTAAATCACAGGGATTTGGATTGGGCTCTTACATAAGTACATCATCTGCACAGTTTAAAGATACTAAGATAGATAGATAGATAGATATGCAACAACAAACTATTAATATTAGTTTTGTATCATGGTATTAGTTTTAAAATGCATCAGTATAATTATATTTTACTAATGGTTTGAAAAGAACATTTAACAGATAATAAAGGTTCCCAACAGGTAGCATTTTATTGAAGTGTTCATGACTTGATGTTCAACTAGTGAAGGTACAGTACAATGGATTATTGATGGACACAAGTGAGAGACACAGAAATGCGAGGAGAACTCATTGTTATCAGCACAGCATAATATAATGCTGAATGAATTAACGACAGTGATTGCTTAAAATGTACCTTTTTGTGTAATAGCCCTAATTATCAGCAACCGTTTACAATGAGTGGATAATTGTTTTTAATTCCTTCAGCATTCATTGTAGTAACATTAATCATGATGAGCTCATTTGGTTTTAATGTGAATATAATATGTGATACCACAGGAATTCCATTGTAATTTAGCAGTAAATAATGCCCACTTACTGTAAAACGTTATCAGGAATTCCTTTGATAGACAATGAATGCTGGCTGGTATACAGCCTAGGGTATTGCTTAGTTGTTCAACTGCCTTCAGGAATAAAAACCCTTCAGTGAAGTACAATCCACTGGTAACTAGGGGGGATGGTGCTTAAGATCAAATTGGGAATTCCAGAGCTCCCTTCCGTAGAGACTGAATGGGGCCATTGACGTGCTGGTGTTGATTTGAAGTGAAATAGCTCTGGATAAGGTTAATCAATGGAACTCAATACAAGGAAGTTTGAGGAGTAACAATTATACACTTTTGTAGTCTATATATCTATTTATCTGCTCTATCTGTCTGAATGGGAATTTTCTGACTAAACGGTTTTGTTGGAAAACGCTGATATGTCAAAACCAAAATTGTTCATAGGAGAAGATTGGTTTTGACAAACTTTTCAGCTCAAAAACCTTTTGGAAAAATAAAATTATGAAATTGTCAAAATGTTTCATTGATATTTTCAAAAGGAAAATTTCTGGTTTTCTAGTTCAAAATGACTGTTTAGTAATTTTAGCTAATGATAGTGTATTATTTTTTTAAGTAACCAGTAATGTATCAGACAAATTCAACCTCCTTTTCTGTTCCCATCATAGAAATGTAGGACTGGAAGGGACCTTGATAGCCCACCTAGTCCAGTCCCCTGCACTGAGGCAGGACTAAGTGTTACTAGACCACCCCGGACAGACGTTTGTCTAACCTGTTCTTAAAAACCTACAATGACAGAGATTCATTTCCATGAGGAGATTGTAATTTCCTCATATATATGCACCACATGGAATTATTTAGTACATTTTTTGAGACGTCCTTAATTTCTGGATTAACTCATGGATTGTTGTGGCTAGTTGTGTCCTCAGTGAGTATTTGCTATTTGACTTGTGTGGGTTAATTGTAATTGGTCAGATAAACTGCATAGTTTTGGGGGGCTAAATTGTGCCTCTACCTACAGTCCTAAACAAGAGGAGATGCTTTACCATTGTAGTATCCCAAGAGTGTCCCCCAGGAGGCAATGTACCTCAGGGGCACTTCTATGAGGCATTATTTCCTTCTTGCTCTGAGGGCTAGGAAGGAGGTAATAACTTGCTGCAGACCATTTGCACTGGCTAGTGCAGGGGTCAGCAACCTGTCGGAAGTGGTGTGCCGGCTGAGTCTTCATTTATTCACTCTAATTTAAGGTTTCGCGTGCCAGTAATACATTTTAACCTTTTTAGAAGCTCTCTTTCTATAAGTCTATAATATAGAACTAAACTATTGTTGTATATAAAGTAAATAAGGTTTTTAAAATGTTTAAGAAGCTTAATTTAAAACTAAATTAAAATGCAGAGCCCCCCGGACCAGTGGCCAGGACCTGGGCAGTGTGAGTGCCACTGAAAATCAGCTCGCATGCAGCCGTCGGCACCCATGCCATAGGTTGCCTACCCCTGGGTTAGTGCATTGGTAAGCAGATCCAAGTCTTCACCTATTCTCTGTCATTAACTGCTTACGTCTTTTAAGTGCCTCCAGTTCCAAAATGTGGGTAGCTCAGGCATGTCTGTAACAGAGTCTTACTCTCCTTTACGTCCTTGTGCAGATGAGTATATATAGTTCAAGTCACCAACTAGCCCTGGTTGACCATGCAAGCACTTAGGATGCAAATAGGCATTCATGTGATTTTAAAATGTGTTGGATGATTATTTGTATGTGCCAGTTTCAAAGGGGCTGTGCATGGACATTTGTGAACGTAAACTCAAATATATGAATGTTCACAAAGCACAAACACAAAAAGGGCTCAAGCATGGCTAAAATAAATGTTTCAAAATTCAAGTGAACACTTAGAAGTTTCTCTTTAGTATCCTCCCTAATCTAGTTAGCAGGAACCATACTTAAACCATGTTTTAAAACAGCCTGCTAATTAGCATTCTCTATTCTTCACAGTAGTTGGAATCTTACAAACACTGTTTGATTAAAGGTAAATTGTAAAGCAAAAATTAAACTGGAGATAGTCCCTTCCTCATTCAATGTAGCTGATTATGCAAAGGTACCTCCCCAGAACACCTAATGAGGTAGCTAGAGAACCTTCAGCACTCATACTTCCAAATGAACATTAAAGGGATGGTTTAGAGCCCACCCTTTGAGAACTGAACTCCAGGGTTCAATTTTCAAATATCATTGTAAATTGAACCCTGCAACTTTCACCGAGCAACAGTTCTGAATCCCAGTTTTCTGTTCTAACCATTCAAATTTACTTCTTTATCATTTTTTAATGTTGTTGTTGTTAGTGGGCCAGATCCTCTGCTGATGTAACCACTCAATGCTATGCTGATTTACACTCACTGAAGATGTGGTCCAACAGTATGTTTAAATACTTTTACAAAGATCTGCATACTGATAATACGTACCCATTTCCAGAGGGTTACCCCATTACCAGCAAAGATTTTATAGGTTTCTGCCATTGTGTTTCCACAGTCAACCATTTCTTCTGCAATAGCCACTTATCAAAAAGCATATATATGCTCCATTTTGAGTATTCTATCTCCATCTGTGTATCTGTAGCTATATAAAAACTCAAATTTAATCCTTTTTTCTGGGCTTCCCTGTTTTCTTCCTCTCACCTTTTAATTTATAAGTATTTTGGATCAGAAAGTGTTTTCATATTGTGCCTTGCAGAGCACTTTGCCAGTGCTTAATAAATAATAATGAAACTGCTTAGGCAAAATTGGGTATTTAAAACCTGTCTTGCCTTGATCTGCTTCTACTCATGAGAGTTAATGGAAGTTCATGTCCTCTAACTGACTGGTATAAAGGATCATATTATGTCAAGCTAAACACTGCAGTGACATATTGAAAACTGGTAAGAAAACTAGAGTTTTAAATGTTCAAAGACAAAATATACAATTGTAAACTGACAAACCTCCTGTTTGCTGACTACCCAGATTTCAGTAGGCTTTTTGTATGCAGTGCTGTTGCAGCCATGTCAGTCGCAGGATATTAGAGAGACAAGGTGGGTGATGTAATATCTTTTATTGGACCAGCTTCTGTTGGTGAGAGAGACAAGCTTTCGAGCTACACAGAGCTCTTGTTCAGCTCTGGAAAAGGTACTCAGGATATCACAGTAAATACAAGATGGAACAGATAGTTTAGCATAAGTAGTACACCTCTACCCCGATATAACGCGACCCAATATAACACAAATTCGGATATAACACGGTAAAGCAGCACTCCGGGGGGAGGGAGGGACTGCGCACTCCGGCAGATCAAAGCAAGTTCGATATAACGCAGTAAGATTTTTGGCTCCCGAGGACAGCGTTATATCGAGGGAGAGGTTTATATATATTCTAACAGATCATTCAAGGTGAAGTGCCCTAACACCCCTATACTCACAGGACAAAAAGGGGAATTGGGGGGGCTATAGATTGTTGTAATAAGCCAAAGACACTGGATTTATGGCTTATTCACCAGCAGAAACTGGTCCAATAAAAGATACTACCTCACCCGCCGTTTCTCTCTAATAGGCGTGTTTTGCAGATCTCCTTCCTTAACCCTTTTCAGTCCAGTGGGTTTTTTCCTAACAGCATTACTATATACAAGCATATCATTAATACATTACATTTGATATTCATTTAGTTTATTTTTTATTTTTTATTTTTTTTTAGCTTCAGAAAAGAATTTTACGAGAGCTCAATATGCACTCATCCCCATGAATGAAATAGATCTATCTGTTGGATTTGTTTGGGTACTTCCATAGGTGCTGGAAGTAGGGGTACTAGGGGTGCTGCCACACCCCCTGGCTTGAAGTGGTTTCCATTATATACAAGGTTTATAGTTTGATTCAATGGCTTTCAGCTCCCGCACTGTACAAATTGTTCCTACACCCTTGGGTACTTCTGTCAATGGATTCTATAGAACAGGGGTGGCCAAACTGTGGCTTGTGAGTTGCATGAGGCTCTTTTACTGTTAAAGTTCAGCTCACAGAGCTCCCCACACTATCCCATTCTCCACCTACCAGATTGGGGAGAGGAGCTCAGGACCTCTGGCTTGCAGCAGGGTGGTGAGGTAGGGTCTTCTGCCCAGCAGGGAGGGAGGTCTTGGGGATTCAGCCCTGTGGGGGGTACCTGCCAGGACTCAAGGCTTCAGGAGGAGAGGGTCTGAAGCCCCGCGCCCCATCAGGTGCCTCTAGGGCTGAAGCCCCGAGCCCTGGCCCCCTATAGGTGAGCCCCGGCTCTCAAACTTCTGAAGATTATTGTATGCAGCTTGGAGGGCCAGTAAGTTTGGCCACACCTGCTATAGAAAGAATTCCTAAGTATCCTGTAATTATTCTTTTTTTTTCTTCTTCTTCCAGAAAATGCATTGAAATTTAAGTAAAATCCATTCCCCTCCCCCCCACCCCAACCAAGTTGTCCAGAAACTTCATATTTCTCCTTTTTGCAGAATGGCAGCATGATCTATTCCACCACTTCATTCCCTGATAGTTTCTCACAGTTATTCTGGAAACAAAGCGGGTGCTGTGTCATTTTATAAGATGCAAAATAAAAAGCAGGTTAATGAAAATGCAGTCTAGGAATAAAAAATAAGATTGGAGGTGACATATTGTTACTAGCCAGGAGGCCTTCTACAGGCTGTAACAAGGAAAAAAAAACTCTTCTGCTTTAGCCATCGTATCAGGCCTCCATTTGTTGTGGAATTCAGAAATAATTGTCACCTTAGGGCAGCACACAGCAGTATGAATTAGATGGGGGTAGTTATGAACACTGCTTTTTTGGGCAACTTGCAGCTTGTGTAGCTTGTTGCCCAAAAGGAAGCTCACGGTCAAACTCACATTAGACATTCTGGCTTTTCAGCTCAATAAAACCCATCCTTAAAAGATTGTTAAGAGCTCTGGTGCCATTATAACCCCTGATAAATGAACCATATTACTATTCAGTTATCGGAATCTGAACCCCTGCTTGCCCCAGTGCACATTAAAATCTTACCTTTTTTTGTCACCAACAGTAATCAAATCAGGCCTTGTAGCTTACAAATATGCCTGTTCAAGATATAGAGCCCTTGAAGTCTTTTGTGAAGACTTATTGCTGAGTGCAAAATGTGAGATAAGTTGCAAATGTTTAGACATGATGACAACTCACAGGCCTGATTGATTACTAGGGGAGGACAAATAGAAGGTGTTTTTAAAGGTTTTTTGGATAGAAGCCCAGAGACCATTTAAGAATGTTTTTAAAGCAATTTTCTAGTGAGAAAGCCTGCTGACCTCATGCGTTTCTTTTATCACTTGAAGGAGGGCTGGAAAGTCTATTTTAAACAATTCAGTTAATATTTTATGGTTTTGCTACTCATGATTTATACTTAAATGGCCAAATTTTGATTTGGTGCAACTGTGAGAGCAGAATATGACCCACAAAGTTCTACACCTCCAATTAGAAGAGCTACACTAAGGCTAAGAGAGACAAAAATGAAATTTTACCCTTTGACCAGATGTGATTTCAAAAGAATTCATTATTCATCCTCTTTATTTGCGAGACAGTTTATCTGCATTTTAAAAGCAGGCTCAACGTATAGTCATATAAAGCAAGCTACACTAGGGATCTCATTGAAATTACCATAACATTCTGATTTACATCTTAATGCCTAGGAACAAGACTTGAGCCCCTCAGGTTCTAATCTTGATGCCACTGAAATCAATGGTAACATTTTCACTGACTTATAAAAAGGACAGGATCACGCCCTGAGTTTGTTCAATGCCGCAAGAAAAAGCCTGCAATAACCTAGATATCCTATAGAATAACTCTATACAAATCAGAGAATGGGTAACAATGGGCAGTAACACTACAGGAATACATACAAGGCGAGAGTAGAAACGCATGCACATTTGGGTACCTGTATGTATGGAGGAATCAGGTGACCTGAGGTACGTTGGGCTATGTCTGGTTTCTAGACATAACATTGCAGCAGAGTGGGTATAAAAGAGTTAAGCAGGTTTGTAGGACTTTTATGGCTGGATTAAAGAACCTGATAACATAATCCTAACTCAATTCCAGTAGAAATACAAAAAAGCAAACTCTTGAAAGGGTAGAGTTACGCCCACAAACTCTGACTGGCTTTAACATATTACATACTGTAAAAATCTGGAAAACTAACTCAGTCCCCAGATCAGAGGGAAAGGATTATACTTTTACCTAGCTGACAGAGAAGAGGTATTCGCATGCAGATCTGAATCCAGGTTACCTTTAAACTAGGGTTTGGATTTCTTGGTGACATCATTTAACAAGCTATTCTTGCAAGACTGAAAGAATACAAAGTGTAAATCTAGCAAAATCATCTACCTCGTCCAAAGCACATCGGGAAAATGATCCATCTGTTGCTGAAGCTGGCACAGAACCAAAATTCCTGTTTGTGTTGGTCAGACATCAAAATGACAAATTCCTTGAAAACACCAACTAATTTTAGCACGAGAAACTCAGCTTGCAAAACATGGATCTCTACTATAATAGTTTTCTCTGGCAAGTGACCTGTTTGCTCCACTCCAGCAGCACAAAGTAGCTAGAAAGCTACATTAACAGGAAAGCTGAAGATCCCCCACCTAGGGTAATCCATGCCTGGCATAGATCTGGCCAGTATAGAGAACGCGTAAATGCTATAATGGCATGAGAGGGGAAATCTTAAATGGAATTCAGCATAGATGTGATCCAGGCTTCTGAAGTTGCCAGAGTTTAAAAGAGTGAGATTTCTAAAAGTTATTACTGAGATTTTAAATGTCTCATTGCAACATATTGTGAGAGCACTAGGCTAGATTCTTTAATAACTGCCTAAAATTAATCTAAAATGATTATCCCTCCAGATAAGTGAAATTTAATGAGTCTACATGGTTTTTTGTTAAATGGTTTTTCAGTTTTCTTACAGATGTCCTATAGAAAACCCCAAGCCCGTTCCCCAGAATTACAAAGACAGCTCCATAACTGGAACTGGGTTAGAGCAATTGTAATTAACAAATGCCATTTCTCTTCAACTACCCTAACATCTAAGCTATGTTACAACATTTACAACCCTCACCTCTCTTTAAAATTGCAGAAAATACCTGCCATCAACAGCAATTATTATGAGAGAGGACACTGAATATAAACTGTATCTTTTTTTTTCTCATCACTTACTTTATTAGAGCTGCCTATCATATGTAATTTCATGCATAAGTTGAAACATGCTTAGAACAGTTACTAAGATATTGTCACTTTCATTTTGGTGTAGGAGAATCATTTCTGTGATTTCTTTGGGGAATACTTTCTTTCTTTTTTTTAAAGTAAGATGTACATTGAGTCACAATGAATGTCAAATGCTTTCAAAAAGTAAAAGAGAGTGTTCGGTGAGAAACTTTCATGGTTTCAGCCTGCAGGTACAGCAGTCAAAGGGAGACTTGATCCATTTTCTTCTACACTCTATCATTACCCCTTCAGCCCCTATGACATTTTGACATGTTATCATTTCCATGATCTCAAGCATGAATACATTGATTTTTCAATCATTCTCTATTAAACCCAACAATAGAAAGTTAATGATCCAATTGAATCAATCCAGGGAAAATAACCTCTAGTTTCAACACTATTAAAAGATCCATGCCATTCTCTGTTTGCTTATTTTGTTGTTATCTCAGCTGATTAAAATGTTAAATGGATGCTTGGCATTAAAGGTAGCATGTTGGCTTTTAAGCCATAGACCACGTCTATGTGAAGAGCTGTTGAGGGGCTTCCCAACCATGGGAATACCTGTAATCATGATGACGCAGGCAGAATTCCTCCAATGGCCTGGCATGAGTGCATGATGCAGACATCACCCATTAAAAGGATGGCATAAGATGCATCCTGTGTCTTCTCAGCTCCATTGGAGTCTAATACAACTCCCACTGATTTCAATGAAAGTCGGATGAGTCTCTATGTCAGTGGGAAGTAGGGCCAACTCTAGGAAGGGCTAGGTTCTCAGTGAACACAAGAACTACGATAGTGGTTGACTCCTACACTGGGGAACATAGAACAGGGAAGGCTCCTTGTGCCTTCTTGCCTGTCCTTCTCTTGTGCACCTTGCAGGGACAGCTAGTAGCTAAGTTGAATATTTGTTGAGCCCCCATCATCACCGTATATAAGTGCTGCTAGAATGTACACCTAAGTATATTGAAAAGTTATATGTTGCACTGCTCCCAAGACATATAGACTGATGCAAAGTTTAAAGGATCAATACTTTACAAAAAAGGAGCAAAGAAGGTTATTTCTTCCACTGCAAGCAAAGCAGTCAGCAGCGCGTGCTGGGATGCCCGGTGGGAAGATTCCATAATTCTGATTTCCTATAAAACATTTCCTCCCCTTTCAACTGACATATTTCTGGTTCTGCTATGTGTCACGTAGAGGAAGTCTCAAGCATAGAAGATGGTTCACTTCTCCCCTGATGTTTGAAATAAGACAGAATAGAAGAAATATCATCATGCAGATTTTGTTAGCCTTTCAGGAACTCCATTTTGAGTATGTTTGCAGGGTTTTGCATTGCTTCCCAACCTAGTAGGATATTATTTCATTAGTGTAATTCTTGAAGCAGATGTGATTTTCTATTCTCAATATCAGGTCCCATGTCTGCATGTTTCACACAATCAGGTCTAAAATAATCATCAACCTGCAGTGCAATGATTGCAATTAGAGCCTGCAAATCTTGGTCATTTCAGCTCATGGAGCTTTCACAGGGTCTTTATTTTATTTTACTGGTTCACGTGATTTTCAATCCTCTGTGGCAGTGTAAAACTGGAGTAACTCTAGGGACTACCCATGAAGTAACTGTAGAGTAACCATGCATGGATTCAGTGGAGATCAGTATACTTTTTAGTTTCATTTTGAGTTTGGGGCCCTGTTTACTTGAAAATCAGTCATCGTGCACTGAAACAGCTTTGAATTACAATCACCCGGAGTTTTGCAGGTGTACAAAAAACTGACACCAGTATCAGAAGCATCTGATTCCAGGGTTTATTTCCCCACCCCCTACCGTGAAAGTTTCATAGCATTCCAATTACAATGTTTTACATGTCAAGCTTGGTTTTTTTAGTTCAGAAATGTTAGTTTGCTTTGATCAGACTTTTAACATATTTTGAAGTTTGGTAAAGCTAATTCAAAAATAGATATTCATATTATTTCACTGCTACTTCATGCTTAACAAGTCTGTAACCATTCAACACAATACTCTTAACTCCCAATTTACATCTATTACAAATACTTAGATTACATAAAGCATCATTTCCAATCTTATCCAAGACTCAATCCATTTGTGTTTCTGTAGCTTTAAGAAGTATCTTAGCTAAATGTAATGTTGCCTGTGAGATGCTCATATTATAGCCGATGAATGCCAAGATCTGTACATCATAATGTGTTTGTCATGGTGAAAAAGAAAGCTGTAACATACAGAGATTAAGTAGCTCTACAGCTGGACTAGCCAGACCTGTCTGAAAGTAGAACAATAGTTTGCTCCAATCTAGCATGACATTAAGATGACAGTCTTTATCTGCCATTGTTAGTTAAAACATGGGAAAAGAGTTTTTTTGAAAATTTCAAAAGGTACCGGATGTGCTGCAATTCCCAGCCTTTCATTTGTTTGCAAAGCAAAACTGAAGCAAGCTATAGTTCTGGACTGCTTAGTTATACACCAGTGACCAGAGAATTGCAGACCTGTCTACTAACCCACTGTGTTCTCTGAAGCATATCCTCTCGACTATTATCTAGCATTTGTACAATGAATCTTTCCCACTCCTAAAATAAAGAGAAACTCTGAATAGACAATGTTTCAATCTAATATGGGTCCTCTCTCCAATGGGTAAAGAATAATATTTTAAATAGTATAACTACAATGGGTCATTCAGAATGTTCAGGAATGACAGACGGGCAAGACTTTCCAGTTTCCAAGCAAATATACATATCTTGTTTGCTAGGGTAAAAATAAAACCATTACATCTCAATATTTAGAATCTGTAGGAAAACAATTTTCAGTCCCAATGGTAATAAAAGTCTAATGTGGCAATCTGTATAGTTGCATTATTTTAAAGGAGTAATATTTGTTGAAATTCTGCAGTCCTGAGTAGTATGATTACATTTTAATAAGCGATAACAGAGTAAAAAGAGCTTTAAAAGAACTCCAGTTTTAACAAAATAAGAGTAATCACTCAAACCATCCAGGTTTTAAACAGGAATTCTAAATATTATTGATGCGACCCTTATATAAATCAGGGACGAATTTGGCTTTATTTGTACAATACAGAACACCCATATTGCAAACTGAGAAGTTTTTTGCTCTACTATAATGGACTTTAAATAAATACATACATTAAATAAAAAAAGAGTTCTTGAGGACTCTTTGCAGTAATCAAACATATTCTAAGAGAGCATACGTATGAGCATCTAAAAAAAAATCCACATTCTGTTCCTCCCTACTTCATTAATAATTTTTTTTAAAAGATCTTAAAGTGAAGATAGATGATTTTATGTAGCATGGTGATAGGAGATCATAGCATTATGAGTGGAACTATGCAGCTCACAGAGGAGTTTGGCAGTTTCAGAATAGAATGGAAAAGACGTGGTGCTGTTATATGCTTGGTTCAGATACAGAAGGGCTGAGGAGGGGGACTTTATACTCTCCTAAATGCTGAGAAGCCAAACTCTGCTATGGCCCTCTCTCTGGGACTATATGAAAGGATTGTGAATATGCTGGAGAATGTCATAGGGAATGACAAACCATGAAGAGCCACTGGGTAAAATCTCCCTGGGTCAGGCATAGCAGGGTTTAATCTGTAATGATGAACCAGCTGTAGCAATGTTCTCATGTGCCCTGCTCCTGGATTCTGGAAAATAATTCCATTTACCACAAGTCCTCATTGGTTTACTCAGGCTGTGTGCGAGACTAGATTTTCTCCCCAGTAGGCATTTTCCTCTTCTCCCTAGCTTCCCTACATACACGCAAATATTCCAGTGTACAAACTAAGCTGGTAAATTCTGCTATAAGCACACATTTAACTTTAAGGAAATGGGTGATCCTATCCTCATTCAGCACAGCATACAAATCCCAGTGATTTAGTTTTTTAATTCATGCTTTAACTTCTTCTCATTTATTTAATACATTTATAAAGCACACACTTATTGCTTTGCTGAATAGAGATGGGATTATTTACTGTATGTGCTTAAATTTAAGCATGGGCTTAAGTGTTTTGCTAATTTAGGGCCAATATCATGCCCAAAACATGTCTGGGACTTTTTAACGTATGGCAAGACTGAGAATGTGCTGTTGCTGTTAACTGTAGTTTTACATTGACATCAGTGGAGTTTTTCCTGATTTACACCATTGTAAGTAAGAGCAATATTGGGCATCAAGACTTTGAAGATGCTGGGCAGAGAGGGTCAGTTTGAGTTACCTGCCAATAACAATAATATAATTAGTTGGGATATGTTGCAAAGCTGTTCTGGTCACTAAGTGATTTATGGCTATTGCAGTTGCCTTTAGCTGTCTCTTACATCAGAGCATCAGAAAAGAGCTATAGGCAGGTATTATAATTCCTGAAATTGCCAGTAGGAATGAAATGCTTGCATGGTACTACCCAAAGGTACAGAATTTTGGGATGTGGAAGCTCCCATGCGTAACCATAAGTAACAGCTTGTACCAGGTATTTTGATACTAACATATTTGGAAAGCTATGATTTCAAATGACTTGGATTTTTGTTGTTTTTTCCTATTACCCTAAAATTAACATATGACGTTTCGGTTCTTATTTACAATTCACATTAATACTGTATCTTAATGTAGCTAAATTAGTCACGGTAGGTTTAAATTCATTATGTCTCCTTCTCCTTCCTGCCAACCTCTTCCCCCTTTCCATTCTCATTTTCTTTCTTACTTTGCTTTATTTAGTTATTTTTTTAATGATCCATTTATGCATTCTTTGTTCCTTTAATGAAGTAGTTGGGGAGGCGGTTTCCTTTGCTAAAGCCAGGAACTATTCAGACATATTTGATTGTCTGTCTTATCTTTCTATAATGACCCTTTAAAATAACATGTATTCCTTTAATACAAATTCAGTTGTCCATGAAAAATGTCCATGGAAAAAAAGAGAGGAAGGCTCTATCCCCATTTTCTATGGTCACTATTTCCTCCTCCTGCCCCCAAAATATTATCCAAAATTTTCACTCTTACCAAATTCACTCTCTGCTTTTGTTCCAACTGTTTCTCTTTCAATCATTCTCCTTTGTAAACTAGTGTAGACAAGAATGTGCTTAGTGCAGCTTAATTTGGTAGGTCCTTTTCCAGCTTGTCCACAAGGAGTAACAGAGGAGGAGTGTGTGTGGAGGGGAGGGAGCTGGATCACAGGATGCTACAGGATAAGGAGGGCCAGAACAGGAGCATGAACTACCCATAGGACTCAGGAGGGAGAGCACAACACTGGCAAGAGACGCAATCACTGCTGGGGTGAGGGGGCAGGTTGAGGGGCAGGACAGTTTCAGGGGAGAGAAGCCAAGGGTGAGGGACAGAATGGTGGGTTTGAGAATGGTGATGTTAGGATCATAGGGGCAAATGGTGATATTAGGATCATAAGGGCAAGCATGATGGAGTGGAGCAGCCATTTAACCCTTTCCCACGAGAGCAGAAACTACTGAGATATTTGAGTAGTGGATTTAGCCATGGGACTCAGGGGAGATCTGCTGTTTTGGGTGAAAAGGCCATGTTACTGGGGAAAACACACATACCACAGAGGTCAACAGCTTTACACAACTGTTGCAGGTCAAATTTCAGTTGTTACAGAAACTGGGGCCTTTCCGCCATGGAGCGTTTGTCAGAGATAATCCTGGTCAACCAGAATGGGCTCAGGTTTGGGAAACAGGAGATAAGCAGATGTCGCAGTCCCCGTGCAGTGGGGTAGGAATCATTAATATAGAGGAGATGGGAGAAAAAAATTCAACCTGCGTCTGATAGGGAATGTTAATTCATGGGATACAATCAGCATCCAGTTGGTATCCAGGGAGCCTCAGTGTTCTGTAGGTTAGTGCGTAGTATGGTTATTCATGTCAAACTCAATTGGAGTTCCTCTTCCCTTACACTACTAAAGATAAGACATGAAGAAGTAAATATATAGACATATTATCACTGCTCTAGAGGGAAGCCCTGACAGATGGTATGAACAGGTCAGGACAAATAGTGCAATAGAAATCCAAATGACCAATAGTGGCTAGAATCTGGGAAATTTGGGAATCTTCTTTTTTAATCTAGGCTGATGTTATTTTAGAGCAATACCTGGAAAGATGCTTTTCAATTACTGTCAGGACATACTTCCAATTTTAACCTTTTGGGTTTCAGTTCTGAGGGTCAATTTTATGTCAATAAGTTCTCAGCCTTTTCTTTCTGAGTGCCCCCTCCAACATACTATTAAAATTCCACAGCCCACCTGTGCCACAACAACTGTTTTTCTGCATAGAAGAGCCAGGACCAGCATTAGGGGGTAGCAAGCAGGGCACTTGCCCAGTGTCCCACGCCAGAGGGGGCCCTGCAAAGCTAAGTTGCACGGCCTTTGGCTTCAGTCCCAGGAGATGGGGCTTGGGGCCCTGGGTTTCAGCCCCATGTGGTGGGGCTTCGGCTTTCTGCCCTGGGCCCCAGCAAGTCTTGAAACCTGCTCGTGGCCATGAGGATTATGTGGAAATGATTAAGGAAATTATGATGACCTGCACTGTACAATTTATTGCCAGGTACTCCCTGATATTTTAAGCAAATAAAGTTGCAGCTGAATTAAAATCTCATTCATTGCCTCCGGTCTTTCTTCCAGCCTGGATGGACAAAGTTCTGTACTGCTTTCACTAACTCCAGCCTGTCTGTTGTTGCAGCAGACCTTTATCTATTGCTTTCCCAAGAGGGAGTAAAAGATTTCGTATGATAGCATAAGTCTGACCAAAATGTTAGAAAATCAAAATATATGCTTTTCTTGTTGTGAACTCCTGCCAGTTTCAGTCAAATACATTGGGATTCTGTTCACTCTACAGTCTACGTGAGCAGAGAAGGAGTGAGACATGCACAGACTGTGTGAGAGAAAGAGACATCCCTCAACTCAGCATCACAACTGTTGTGATGCTGAGCATCACAACACCACCCTAAAAAGAAAATTATTTGAGTTTTATGTCTCTGCCAGTTTTTTGGGTGTGTGGAGGAGGGTGCTGCTTGTCACAAAGTTGCACTTCAGACTTCATTGTCTATAGTCACTGAGGTGCCTTAGGAAAAGGAGAAAAAGAAATCAGCTTCCCTTGGGCTTCAAAGCTTCAACTAAAACATGAATCATCAGCTTTGTGTTTATGCCAGAATTCTTGCCAATCTCAGACTGACGTTGAGAAAGGTCTGCTCCATTATCGTTAGCAAAGCACCGTACTACGGTGATAGAGACATTGAAACAGATCACTGAATGAAAACACCCCTTCGATGACATTGATTGAAAACAGAAACAAACTATTTAGACTACATATTTTTCAGAAAGCAGAAAGGAGACAAAAATACATCCCTTCTAGACTCCATATTTTCACCACAGCCTTCTTTGTGCTGAGTGTGAAATTAATCCAACAGATATTTGTGTATGTCCTTTATTGGCCAGGGAAACTCTGCTCAGATGTAGCATCTGGTTATCAATGAGTTTTTGCTTTTTATGCAATTTTCCAGCTGGGCTGACTGAGGCACAAACAGGTCAAAGTGACTTGTCCAAGGTCATTCTGTGTGTATTCAACTCATGCTGGTACTTAGACTCACCTAGTCCCCAGTCCTTCCCACAAGCCTGCACATCACATATTCACTCCTATGTGGATAAACCTTTGAAATGATGTATTATTTTTGATGATATATTCTTTTAAGGAATCCATTTGTTATGAACTCAAGTGATATTTACAGCAAAAGCAATGAACTTGGTGACTTTATTTGATATTCAGGTGGGTGTTCATATTTCCATAGGAATTTCATTGTAATTCAGAATCACTTAAATACTAATTAAGTTGTCTCTTCAAGGTTATTTTATTATAATATTCATACAGTTCATACTTTTTGCACCAAAGTAAAATGTTAGCTGATCTGTCAAACTCAAATAAGGTTCTAAATTCTACCCTCTAAGGGGAATATTAGCAAATGATGCAAGCAAGTTCAGCCACATCAGGGATGTAAAAGGTGAATATATGTGGTGAAGAAGTCTTCAATTACCCAGGACATAATCTATTGTAGAACAAGGCATGTGAAAAACTGCACAAAAACGTTCTATAACTCACAACTGTATGTGCCAACAAGAAGGGACTTTAGACACCCAGCAGGGGGAGGCCCTACAGTAACATAGAATATCAGGGTTGGAAGGGACCTCAGGAGGTTATCTAGTCCAACCCCCTGCTCAAAGGGGGACCAATCCCCAGACAGGTTTTTGCCCCAGATCACTACATGGTCCTCTCAAAGATTGAATTCACAACCCTGGGTTTAGAAGGCCAATGCTCAAACCACTGAGCTATCCCTCCCCCCTTGATGTCTGAAGCACACATTTTATATCTTAAATCAACCTGCCAGGTTAGAGGTATGCAGACATCATACTTCACAGTCTGCCAGAGGGTATGTGAGGTGGGAGATTTGAGCCTGAAGAGAGGGATGATGTTCAGAACACAAGAGGCTATAGGGTTCCTCTTGGATATCTTGCACTAGTGCTAGATGCTACATAAGTGGTTCCCTGGTTCGGGGCAAGGTCCAGCCACAGTCTCTGGCCTCTTGGTCACAGACTCTGTCAGGTGTCATTTCTAGAGATGGGACTCCATGGTCTAGCTGCCCTAGGCCCCAAGGTGAGTGGTAAACCCCGCAAATCTCTCCAGTAATTTAAGCTGGTGGGTACTGCAGTTCATAATTTAACCCTTCAAGGACACATGATAATTGAAGAAAATAACACTCAAACTTTGCAAAAGAATTTCTAAACCAATCATATTTTACTCATAGACCAAGCACAAGAGATATACAGGTCTATGGAAACTTTATGCAAGCCCTGCCCTTCAGTGTCCTCACCACTCTGAGTTCTTGGTTTTGATCAGTCCTTTCAGGGGTCCCAGGTCCTTTCTGCACCCCTCTCCTCTTGCTCAGCCTTCAGGTTCTGGTCAGGGTCTGTCTATCTCTCTTCAACAAGCTGCTCTTAGCTTGTTCAGGTCTGGCAGTCAATAGGTTGGCAAGCATGCCCCTTTAACAGCAGCTCCTAACACCCTTTGTCTTTGTTCCTTCTTTTCTGTTGGGGATTTTCCATTATTCCATCCTCACCACCTGCAGAAAACTTGGGGAACTGGTTTCCCTTAGGCTGCAGCCATCTCATTGTACTAGAGTGCTTCCATATGAATGGAAAGCTCTTCAAGTAAGAACTCTTAATTGTGTCTGTTGCTCCTCCCTAGTTCTGGTCTGTGAGGTTTTGTTTGCAAATGGCTGGTTCAATATATACTAAAGCATTCAGCGAGTCAGCATTTAATAAAATCAACCACAATGCATAAGTTTTACATAAACAAATTTGCCAAACTGTCAAAAGTGTCCCTTAGAGCATCATATAGGAGACTGTTGAATGGCTACAGTATAGAGACATCAAGGAGAGTGTCATGAAGCAGAATTATACTAGGAACTAATCAGTTTTGTGACAATAGTAAAGAATCCTAAAGGGAGTCATTTTTTTTTAATATTAGCAAAGAACTCTATTAGAATGAGGGACTGAGTAGTATCCCTAATGCTGCTCTGTCATTGTCTACTCCATTTCAAAACTTCTGCCTAGGATTTTCCCCAGCCCCTCCTATCTGGTTTCCTACACAGATTTATAGAAACTGCAAATGTATCACATACACACACTCCTATAATACTTTAAATAACTTAGGGCATAAGCTATTATCAATAAACTAAAATACAGTCTCTGACACATTGTTAAAGTATTGTTTCCTCTTTCTGTATGTATGAGCAGACATGACTAGAAATTTTGCATATATACATCTCAGTAATCTGGATGTGTTTCTGTTCATTAGGGCACAATTTTTATTTAATTTTTTCACCCTACCAAAACCTTTACAGATAAAGATCCATTCTCCGTCTAAAGTATTTTAACATTCCTCTTTTCTAAAGGTTAGTGCCTGGATTTATTTAGCTTGTAAAAGTTTGGGGGCAAGGGACCATGTTGTCACTACATGTGTGTGTAATGCCTACCATAATATGGCCCTGACACTTACTATTGTATTACAAGCAAATAAATAAATAGCATCTCTTGCCCAAACAATGGCCTCCTGGCTTCTGAGCTTTTTGTGCTGTGTCTTATTTAGCTGTGTTTCATATAAAGAGCAATTCCTACATAACTGATGTGTAAACTAAGATAAAATTATATTAGGATTTCTTTGCTTTAGAGAGCTGATGAGCCTTTTGTGTTTTAGGAAATATGATTCACAGCAGAATATGTCATACATATTATCAGACCTTGTGCAGTGTTATGAGACTTCTATATATAAATCAGTCTAAGAATTATGTGCTGTTTGTAGATTATTAGTATAATGAGAGCTACCTACCTATGTGACCTTGAGCACTTAATCTCCCTGTGCCTCAGTTCCCCTTTGGTAAAATGGGAATAATCCCTTTCTCCCACCCTTTGTCTGATTTTCCCATTTAGACTGTAATCCCTCTGAGGCAAGGGCTGTCTCTTATCTGTTTGTATAATGCCTATCCCAATAGAATACCAATCTTTGTTGGGTCCTCTAGGATCTGCTGTATTCCAGTCACAATGTCAATAACTGTTGATAACTAAAGTGCAATGGATTTAGATTAAATAGGAAGTGAATACAAAGTATTTTATAAAAAAGCAGAAGTAATTTTTTCTCTCTATAGAAAATGACAGATATTTTATTTTCTTTTAGTTTAAATGTCAACACCATATTCTCATTTATTATAATTATTATTACTGTATCCACCATATCCCCACTGAGGACTATGATTATATCAAGTTTGAATTTTTAAATGGAAAAAAGATATCAAACATTTTTTATGAGTGTGCAAGCCATTGTACTCTAACATTCCCTTGCATGAATGTATTGAGAATATGGTTGAAAAGACTTCATTGCACCATATCCAGTTACCCTGCAAATACTTCAGATACTCTTTACTGCTTAGCTGAAGGAAAGCTCAAGGCTTTGTGTGACTGAAGAATTTTAAATAGATTCAAGAGATTAGGAGCAAACATTTTCAAAATTAGAAACAGCGACTGACACTTAATATCTGGACCCACGACTAATTAATTTTCATTTACTTTTGGTTCAAACACATATCTATATTATAATAGTTGTGGTTTCTTTTCTTTTAAAAAGAGAATTTTCTTTTAGAGACCCTGCCAAATAATTGTTCTAAATGGTCAACAGATATTCTACTCATGGCTCTTCAAATTACCTATCTGATTTGCTATTCATTTTCGCCCACACAGACTAAAGCAGCTAACGGTATGCAAAAACAGTAGGTAACATAAAATGTCTCTGCCAAACTTGGTCAATAATTGCATGCTATTTCCAACTATAATTAAAATAATTCACAATCTATGTCTTGGAAATGTTCAAGAACCCAGAAGTGTAAATGCCAGTATAATTCAAGTATTTTGATTATCTAACCTACTGAGTCATAAAACTGGTGACTCACGTTCTACTGAATGAAGCCAGGAGTTATAATAGTGCCAGTGTGCTGGGTAGTACATACCTTTCAGGACCTAAGAAGGTGACTTCTGATCTTTGTTTCCCTCACTCCTTCCTTCAGTTTCCCTGGCCAACTGAGGGAACTTAGAGCACAGAAAAGCTTGAATAGAAATAAAAGGTGCTCAAGGAAGAAAAGTGTGCATTCAATCAGCAGAGCATCGATCTCTGAAAATCAGAGACTTTAGGGCATATCAAATTGGGAACTCCAAAACTGAGACACCCCAGATTACTGGTCTAAAAACCTTGGCTGTTGGATTAATATCTGTATGAAATGTGGCCATTACCATGGTTTTGGAAACCATAACACTGAATTTCCTGGTATTGTGCACATAAAATTGCAGCCATAACATTGCATGAAGAAAGAGTATTCAAGTTATGTGTGTGTCTGTGTTTAGGCACACACATAACCACACACAGACACACACACTTTATGTAAATATTTTTTCTACGTATATCTTAAAATCATTGATTTTCTTTTAAAAAACACAAATAGCTCCACAGTATTCAGAAACTAATAATGGAGTACCAGTACAAAACTATACATGCTTTATTAGACCCTTCCTTTGTTCTGTATTATTTTAGTAAATAATTTTGTAACTGTAGTGCTGTTGTACTGTAGCCTAAGAAATCTTGGGTATGGCTAAGGGTAAATTGCTTTTTCTCTCTCACCTTTCTTTTTAATTTTTATTTATCAATTCTCAATTATTGTAAGAATTACCCTCATCCAAATAGGAAGAGAAACATACCATGTGATTTATGTGTCCAATAAAAAGTAATAAATTCAATAAAACCTTATTAGCATGAGAGACTATACAAGTGTTGTCAAAGTGTAAAAAAGAGACAGGCTTCAGGTATCTATCAGAGGTGAATATGACCCATCCACAAATGGTGAATACTTCCAAAGAAATGTTGGCATTCAATCTGCAGACTAAGAATTATTCACTGGAAATATTCAGAATCTTAACTTCAAATAAATTCAAGACAATGTTAAAATGTCTCACATTCAATCTGAATATATAAAAAGAAGCAAAATTATTGGAATTTATTATTTGTTGTGAATTAATCTCATATTTCTCGTTATCATAAGTTTTCCTCAGACACATTATCTTATCCAAAATATATATCCCAGCACCACAAAATAATGTGTAAAGCAATAGTGACCACATTATTTATCTTTCATAATTTTCATAATTCCCCTCCCCTGCCTCCCACAATAAAGGAGCTGGGCTCTCTTTATCACATATGGTATTTTACTTACTCTGAATCCATTTATACTAGGAAAGAGTAATTAGCAAGAAAGATTTTAGTTCATTTATGTCATTTATCATTCTTCTTTCCCAATTCATGTGCATTGCCTAGTGGGAAAAACTCTCACATCAAAAATATTAAACACTCTACAGTTTGATTCAGTCTAATGATAAGTAACTTGTTGGAAAGACTCCTGTCAATGAACTATTAACTGCTGATTTCATCTTTTACCTATTATTGTTAAGTATAAAGAAATGCATTCAGATTTATGGTATTTATTTGGTATAAATACAGTTAAAAGAAGAAAACAAAGGCATTATCAATACAGGAGGTAGAACACTCTCTTAGCCATGGCCCCTTGGTGGGCTCTTGTCAACAGGTGAAGAATTTTCTGTCAAAATAGACATATTCACACTCCCTCCCCTATGCAGGCCAAAATAAAATGAGCAAGAGAGACAAAGAGAGGGGAAGTGAATGAAAGAAGGAAAAGACTGACAATGAAGATAATATTGTTTTCCTCTATCCTGCCAGTTTAACAGCACTTGAGGATTTCTGAAAAGACAGCTGATGTTTGAGGAGTTGTCAGATGGAATGTTGTAGACTGAAGATTCTATGGCACTTAGAATGGCCACTGGGCAATTCAGAGGCCAGACAAATGGTGCCTGAAAACTAACAGGGCAAAAGCAAAATCTCTTGTGCTAAGTGTTGGCATGAGGAGTGCTATATTTTCTGTATCCTGTTACTGCGGGTCTCAGAGCACCCAGACGCTCAGAAAAGGAAACATTCCCACAAGGTGAGAGGATGGCAGAAAGACCAGACAGTACACCTCAGTATACCTACCCAGAAGGTTGCCCTGGGTGATGAATACAGTTTGTGCTCTGAAAAAGTCGGTATTTCCAGTTTTTCCTTCCGCCCAATGCAGATGGATCCACTACCCCAGGGCAGACGAGATTCTCTTCTACTTCACTAAAATTGCTTTCATGCTTCAGGACACAAGCCAATCATGAACAGAAAGCAGGTTGTTCCATAACTGTATATTACAAATATTCTTGTACCTTGCTCTGAAGCTGTGGCAGCTGGTAATAAGGGAGATAATGGGACTAAGATGCATTAATTATATTCTCTCCTAAACCCTCTGCTAAAATGCATGAGTGAGAATGGGGTCTTGGGGCTGAGACCAGGGAATCCAGAAGTCTACAGAGCAACTGGCCATGCACCACCACACAAGAAGAACATAGTCAGAGCAGAAGCTGTTGAAGCCCTAAGGCTACAGTAGCTGCTGAGTGGCCGCTCAGCACCAAGCTTGGATAGTTAGGTTTGGTCTTGGGGGAGGGAGTAGGATGGATTTCTTCCTAAATTCATTATGATAATAACTTAATCTCTATAAAAAACATGATATAGTCCACTATGTTTTTGCTATGGGGAAAGGCGAGTGTGTGATGTGATTGACCTGTCAGTAGATTGCCTTAAATACAGATCGGTTGGCTGACTATTTCTTAGTGGGTGGCATTAAATGTCTTATTTTTTTAATACCAACATGTAAACGTGTAGGTTAAAAGAAATGTAATGATGTGGGAAATTTTACATTAATCACATACGGCTCAATCCTGCAATACTAATTCAGTCATTATCCACATTTGCATGGGTTTGAGGTAAATATTATATGGTTCCAAAAGTGGCCTTTGTAATTAGGGACACTGGAGAGGTATGTGCATATAACAGAAAAAAAGTTCATGCCAGGTCAACCTGTCTAAAATAAGAGTTAGAGATGTGTCTGAAGACGTATATGTGTATATAATATACAGAATACACAGTTTTGAAACGTGTGCTTCAGAGTAATTTGGGTGTTTCACTGAAATCACACAGGCTACAAAAAATGAAATGCATGCAGAAAGAGGTTAATACCAGCTATAAACTCACAGCTCATTATATACTGCCCAAACTAATACAGATACAACATGATTTAAGATTGGAAACTGTGGCTAAAGGAATTAGTCTTCTCTGCATGAAACTAGGTTTATTTAATCAATGTTGCTCCCACTAGAAAAATGGATTAGTTTTTCTTTAAGACAGAGTTAAAAGTTGTGCAGCTAATTTATTTTAATAAGCATTCAGTCACTGACTGCTGCAGAAAAAGGCTAACCTGTAATGAACCACCAGGAAAGAAAGCATGCCTTAATTATTTTTCAGGGGTGGATAATGAATAAATTAGCCACACTGCAGCCTTGCTGTTTGTATAGAATTTATTACTTTTGCTTTAAGAACCATATCATGACAAAGTCAGTTTTTCTTCTGAATGCAAGCTGATTGATGCTGTAATATCTGGTTGTGAAAGACTTCTCCTTCATCATTGTGTTGCCAAAGTTGGCATCACAGTGACTTTGAAATTTTCCTGAGTTCATGTTCTCCTACATAATTACAGAAGACAGTTATATTTATTCTTTTTTTAAACAAGTCTTCTAATTATGTACACTACAGAATGAGTTACTTAGATGTCTTGGAAATGTCAACAGATGTGGCCAAATCTAATTTCTTGGTACTTAATTTGTTGATACAAATGTAGGGTAGGAATAAATGGTACATTTTCAGAATGGAGAGGGGTAACTAGTGGTGTTCCCCGAGGGTCAGTCCTAGGACCAGCCCTATTCAGTTTATTCATAAATGATCTGGAGGAAGGGGTAAACAGTGGGGTGGCAAAGTTTGCTGATGAAACTAAACTGCTCAAGATAGTTAAGACCAAAGCAGACTGTGAAGAACTTCAAAAAGATCTCACAAAACTAAGAGATTGGGCAACAAAATGGCAAATGAAATTTAAAGTGGATAAATGTAAAGTAATGCACATTGAAAAAAATAACCCCAACCATACATACAATATGATGGGGGCTAATTTAGCTACGACTAATCAGGACCTTTCGGGGTCCCTTCGAGTTCTATGAGATAGGTAAATCTCCATATTATTGTGGATAATTCTCTGAAGACATCCATGCAGTGTGCAGTGGCAGTCAACAAAGCAAACAGGATGTTAGGAATCATTAAAAAAGGGCTAGAGAATAAGATGGAAAATATCCTATTGTCCTTATATAAACCCATGGTATGCCCACATCTGAATACTGCATACAGATGAGGTGGTCTCATCTCAAAAAAGATATACTGGCATTAGAAAAGGTTCAGAGAAGGGCAACTAAAATTATTAGGAGTTTGGAACGGGTCCCATATAAGGAGAGATTAAAGAGGCTAGGACTTTTCAGCTTGGAAAAGAGGAGACTAAAGGGGGATATGATAGAGGTATATGAAATCATGAGTGGTGTGGAGAAAGTGAATATGGAAAAGTTATTTACTTGTCCCATAATATAAGAACTAGGGGCCACCAAATGAAATTAATGGTCAGCAGGTTTAAAACAAATAAAAGGAAGTTCATCTTCACACAGCACACAGTCAACCTGTGGAACTCCTTGCCTGAGGAGGTTGTGAAGGCTAGGACTATAACCGTGTTTAAAAGAGAGCTAGATAAATTAATGGAGGATAGGTGCATAAATGGCTATTAGCCAAGATGGGTAAGGAATGGTATCCCTAGCCTCTGTTTGTCAAAGGTTGGAGATGGATGGCAGGAGAGAGATCACTTGATCATTACCTGTTAGGTTCACTTCCCCTGGGACACCTGGCATTGATTACTATTGGTAGACAGGATACTGGGCTGGATGGACCTTTGGTCTGACCCATTATGGCCGTTCTTATGTCTTCTGTGTTTATAATGAAAACTGATACTTTTACATGAACATGTATGTTTGGCCAAAGGATGACTAAGGACGGGCCCTATAAGGGTGAGGAGGACATAAATTCCAGTGAGAGAGATTAATTATTTAGTAAGGAATAGTGGATATGGATCTGATCCAGCATCTATTGAAGTCAATGGGAGACTTTCCAATAACTTCAGTAGTAGCTGGATTGGGCCTATGACTGTAAGCAATATAATGAAATTAAAACAAGGGAAACAGAGTAAATAGAAAAGATAACTTCTGAGTTGAGCAATTAATTACAGTATGCAAGAATCTTCCCACGGAAGTGCAAAAGCACACTCAGTTAAGATACTGGAAAGTAGACTAAATAGAGCATTAGAAAATGTTATAGATCTTTTCCTTCTTTGGCTTGTTTGGTCTGTTCATGAAAACATACATACAAGAGGCACTAGCGAAGTTACCATTGTATAGACAACATGCCACTATCTGCATCTCCTGGAGCCCTCTCACTAACAATTCAGACAGCCTCTTCCTCACCAATATTTCTTTGTTACCTTTCTTTGGTAAGCAACTCTTCACTGGACAGTTTCAGATGGGCCTCTGGAAGTGCACTATGTTTTAAATAAAGAATTGAAAGAAATCTGATTTTTAATTACAGGATTTTTTTCTTAAATAGATTAAAATAATAATGCCCATCCTCAAATGCTTTTGAGATTTTTTGGGAAAAACAGTTACCTTGAACTCACAAAGTGGAAAAAGAAAATAACCAGAGTAGCAGATTTGGTTTCGCAAGATACATTACCAAGCTACTCTCTGTTTTGCAGTCAAAGGTCCTTAGTGGTTAAGGGTCAGTAAAAAAAGGACAAGGAAAGAGGCTGAACTAGATAATTCTGTCTCTTTTTACAGTCCCTAGGGTAACATATAGTTTTGGGGATTGCTCATCAGCTGCAGAGGACACTAAGTGCTTAGCTCTACAGAAAGTGATCATCCTTTAGTCATTTCTGAACACAAAGCTAAAATCATTATGACTTATTCCATCAAATTTTATGCTGTTAATGGAAAAAGCTTTGGGAAAGGTCACTTATTTCACTCTATAGCTATATTTGCTTAAGCAGTATTTATAACCCATGATATTTTCTAAATAAAAGATTGATAAACACTGCTAGAGGTTTATGTCATTATTTCACTTGTGCAGATAGCTTACTTAATTATTATGTCTGTAAACATTATTTTGAATACATTTTGTTGTTGAAAGTGAGAAATTATATAGGGCCAATAGGGGAAACACATAATGGATACTGAATGGAAATTACAGATCCATTGTTTGTTTCTTCTTTAAAAACTGCCAAGGTTCCATTTCAAGCTTTTAATTCCTTTCATTGTATCATCTTACTGGTCTTTCTTTCTTACCATGGAAGGGTCCTCAAGAATGTGCATTAGTGTCTTTATACACTATAAAATAGCTCATTTATTGTTCGATGTGTGATTTTACATTAATATTTCTGGATGAAAATGAAATCTAATCACTATTCAAATCATAAGGATAAACATCAACCTTTATAAAAGCAATATGGAGGTCCTTAAAAATACTATACATATATTTGAATTTAAAAAAAGGAAGAATACTGAATGCTTTGAGAGCTTCAGGGGAAATGGTACCAATCTCTGCTTTTCTGTAGCAATGGACTTATTCAATCCCCTTGTCAGAACTTTGTCACAGAAACAATGAAATCCAGACAATTTGCAACCTTCACAACTAGAGCTTTACACAGATGCATGTGTGCACACACATGATTAGTTGACCTGATTGTGAAAAGGAAAATTGAATGTGAAGTATATTAGAAAGACAATAAATATAGCTAATGTCTTTTCCTCTCTTTCAGTACAGCAGGTATTGTTAAACTCAATACCCACATATATAGCCAAACATAATGCTGTTTTCTGGTGCAAATGAGGTCATGAAACATTTTAAATGCACTAAAATTCTCTAGATCTCTGCTTTCTTTCTCTAAACAAAGTGCCTTCGCCACTCAACCTCTCCCCAAGAGATTCAAAAGCCACAATGATATCTTCAGATACCTCTCCTGTTTATAAATCTTAGGTCATTTGATCAGAGACCTGAACGAATACCATGTGACACAGGTGACCAATCAGAGAACAAGTAGTGAATCATGAATACCAAACACTCTCAAATTATTTGAGAGCTGTACTCAGGCTGGAAAATATTCCTGCCAAAAAAAAATCAAACAACTCCAAACAATAAACATATTTGTAAAAAAAATTGCAACCTCTTTTCAGATCAGTTGAAAACAGAAAAGGGACCTCAATAAGCCTAATAAATTATTTCTTTAAAATATTTGTCCCGCTCTGTACCGGAGTGTCATTTTCAGTGGTGCCTTGCGAGAGCTTACAGTGAGTAGCGATAAAGAAGGTAAATGGACAGTGACAGCCATGTAATTCAGTGTCTGATTGCTTTTCCACATGTCATTGGTGAAATGCATATCTTTCCCCTCAGTCTCTATGAGGGTCTACACTACTCAGAATTGTAAGGTCTAATAGATTCAACAGCGGAGAAATGATGCCTTGGAGGAATACTGTACTTCGAAGGAATGTTTTGACACCATTATTTTCCATCACTAAAAATATGTGTTTAGAGCTAGAGGTAGAGGTTTGAGATGGCTGAAAACTTTTTCTCAAAGTATTAATTTTTTGAAAATGTTCAACCTCTACTTATGCTGGTAGAAAAACAGCAATAAATTCATGAATATTTTTTGAAAAGTATTAGCAAAACATTTGCATTGAACTTTTATAAATTAAAAAATGTTTGAGCATCTCTAATACAATTATATTTATAGATAGCTAATAGAGCTATCAGCTCAGATATTTTTGAAGACAAAGCAATACCATAGCTATCACCTGAGGTCTGAGGAAGTATTTTTCCCCTCTTAGATGTTTGTTGAAGTGTTAACTCTTTGTATTTAACGTTTGTTGAAAACTTAAGTGAAATATTTATTCTTTTTTGTGTGTGAACCAGGGTGTCGGCGATAGAGTAGCAGAGAAGAGGTTTGTGGGTGTGGAAAAAAAGAGTGATGATCAAAAGTACTGTGGATTACAGAAAAGTAATCATCTTTGTCTATAATATCACTAGTGCTTTTCTCATGGTCAGTAGTAGGCAGTTGTAAATAGGTGTATGGTTTTCCAAAGATGTGGTGGGGATGATGGTCCTGATTCTCCACTGCAGTTATACTAGCTTTATGCAAATATAATTTGACAGGCAGTTATACCAGCATAAAATTGAAGTAATACAGCAAAAACCAATATGTTTAGCGGGTAACGTCTCTATCTGTTATCACTTTTGTGAAATATGTTGCATGTGGCATTGCAAGAGACAACTCTATTGATTGAAAAAGTACAGAAACTTTTCAGGACTCTTTCATTTGACAAAAATTCTCCTCCTTTCTCCGCCTTTTAACAGATCCGTAATTTTTACTATTCTCCCTTTAGACCCTCCCCTTGATGTTTACAATACAGTGTGGGCTCTTTATTAAAATCTGGACTATTTAAAACACATGCATATTTAAATACTCCATAAAATAGTTACTTGTGAGAAAGTGACTCTAGGTAAAGAAGCAAGTTCAATCTTTCTAAAATCACTGAGGACCTAAGGATCATGGTCTGTATTTACCGTTTCATTTCTCTGCCTTTTTAAAAAAAATACTCTGCACCTGGCCTGTGACATAGGCACCAGATCTCAGTGCAGTAGCTGCCCTATCTACTGTTAATATCTATATCCCATTCTTGCTGAAGCTCAAAGATTGGTGGTGTGTGGACTCTCATTACTATTTCTTCCAGGGACACAGTCCTTTTCATCAGAAGAGCAATTCTAGCTTACGGGTGATCCACTGTCAAGACATAGGCTACTAGACCAGCCTATCTCCCATTTATCTCTGGAACATACTCTACTGTCCCACACTCTGCTGTCAGTATTCCAGTTTATCTGTTTGCTAGGCACCCCTGCATCAGATTTGATTAATTCAGAGTACTTGTCTCTCACTGTGAATGAGCCTCTTCAACTGTACTTAAGAGCCATCCTTTTGCAGAAAGGAGGATTTGCTTCTTTTGCAGCTAACTTTCGCCTCCTCTTCCTCCCTTCAGCTCCAGGATGCACTGCTGCACATATTAAAAGTTTGTTATACAGGATTCTGTAAGGCTATTAGTTAAAATGGATTCACTGTTAGTTTATATTAGGCACTCTGTGTAGACACAAAAGATCATTGGGCCAACTCCTAGTCACAGTTCCATGAAACAACATTCTGAGCGCTGGTGTTAATCAATTTATAAATGTAAAAGAAAAAAAATGGAGGCATCATTTCATCTCAAATTCCTAGCAAATCACAAAAAAAACCCCACCCTATTATTGTAGTTTCCTATGCAGTAATACATGTATCATATTTAAGTTATTAGTCCAAGGAAACTAAACTTTTGGATCTATATTTGCAATTTTTTTAACTTTTCCCGATGACATAATTCTACAGTTTGTGATTACATTTCAAGATCCGTCTCTTATTACAGTGGCACACACTTCTATTATAAACCATATTTTGTTGGGGGTTACAACTGTGCCATAAAATATTATCTTAGCTGCAAGTGTTTTTTAAAAAAGGTCTCAGCCTGGGAACAACATTTTATTTAACTATATTTGTTAAAAAAATCGATTTTTCTCCTTATAACAGCTGTATATAATTCTGCAAAAAAACAAGTTTCTGCAGTGTGCATTTCAAAACGAGCCTTCTTTTTCTAAACATTACACACTATGGGCTTAGTGTTCAAATAAAGGATCCTTAATGCAACATCCAGATCTCATATGTGAATACTTTATTCATCTATAAACTGGTTTGCTCATACCAATGTAGGATTTGAATATTTTATTTGTGTCCATTTTTTAAAATTGTGGGTCCATTGGTTCAGAACATTACTGTACTTAGCGGTAGAAATACAGAATTCTATAATATGAAGCCCTAATCCTGCAAACACTTGTCACCTAACTAACTTTACACATGAGCAGTCCCATTGAGCTCAGTGGGATTTCTCACATATATAAGTATTTGTAGGATCAGGGCCTTGTAAAGCGGTGGCCCAAACCACTACAATATATTACTATATCTTTCTATTAACTTCAGGTTTTGGATGATCCCCCAAAAATACTGCAGTAGATTTTTTATTATTATTATTAGGAGAATACTAATTTTACACTGATTTACACCATTTTTTGCTACACCACTGACACAATTTATAAAATGTATGGAATTCTGTGAAGACTTTAATTTGTAAGAGTTGATACAATTCTAATCAAGTTGGTAGAATTCTGTGAGTATCTTTCACACAAATTATTAATTGACAGTAATACAATATACAAGACTTGTCTACAATAGATTGTGAGAGGTAGGAAAATGGGAGCAGAATGATCATAACTCAAATTGCCCTAGGCCTGCAAATCACGTAAGCATATTGCCTAGAGAGGTTGTGGAATCGCCATCATTGGAGATTTTTAAGAGCAGGTTAGATAAACGCCTGTCAGGGATGGTCTAGAATAGATAATACTTAGTTCTGCCATGAGGGCAGGGGACTGGACAAAACGACCTCTCGAGGTCCCTTCCAGTCCTATGATTCTATAGGCATAAGTTTAAGTGCATGAGTATGCCCATTGATTTCAATGGAAACTACTCACAAATCAAAATTTCACACATTCTTAAGCATTATGATGGATTGAAGCCTATGCGTCAAACTCTATAATTCAAGGCACATCGGCTAATGCTGAAATAAATGAAATTTGCACTTATTAATCTGAAGGCAAAAATGTGTTAATGATATACTGATTGCAATTGTATTTAAATTTAGCTATAATGAGGCTAGTTTGTATACTTTTCTATGTAGCTTAGCAATGTAAACCTGTTTTACTGGATGATATATACATATAGAATTAATATTTGCTATATTAATTCTGGCATTTGGATGTATATTTTATACCCCTCAGGGTATGTCTACACTACAAGAGTAGTTCGATTCAACTTAAGTCAAATTTGTGGAATCGACCGTACGAAGTCGAATTTGTGTATCCACACTAAGGACACTAATTCGACTTTGTGAGTCCACACTAACGGGGCAAGCGTCGACTTTGGAAGCGGTGCACTGTGGGAAGCTATCCCACAGTTCCCGCAGTCCCCGCTGCCCATTGGAATGCTGGGTAGAGCCCCCAATGCCTGCTGGGGGAAAAAATATGTCGAGGGTGCTTTTGGGTAACTGTCATCATTGAACCGTCAATCACGCCCTCCCTCCCTGAAAGCTCCTGCTGGCAATCTGTTCGTGCACTTTTCTGGTCAGTGACAGCGCGGACGCCACAGCACTGCGAGCATGGAGCCCGCTGCAGTTATGGCCGTTTTCACCTCCTCGCACCTTATCGTCCACCTCTTCCACCTCTTCCACAGTCAGCTGCTGAGAAATTGGGCTAATTTTCAATGGTGCTGCAAGCACTGGTGGACCATAGGGGACGTTTTACCAACATCAATGTTCGGGTGGCCGGGCAAGGTTCATGACGCGTGTGTTTTCAGGAACTGTGGTCCGTTTAGACGCCTGCAGGAAGGTAGTTTCTTCCCGGACCACAAAATAACTCTTGGGGATGGGGGGATGCCTATAGTGATCCTCGGGGACCCAGCCTACCCGCTAATGCCCTGGCTCATGAAGCCCTATACAGGCGCCTTGGACAGTGACAAGGAACTCTTCAAGTACCAGCGAGCAGCGTGACCTGTGACTGTTCAGTTTCTTTACAGAGAAGCTGAACCTGCTCCTGTTTCTTTACCCAGTTACTGTTGACTCTCCTCTGCAGTTACATACCCCGTTCACCCCGTTTCCCCCACTTCCAACACACGTGTAAAAATAAAATACATGTTCCATTGTTACTTAACAAAGGTTTCTTTATTAATGACTTTGCGTTAAAGGGTTGAAACTGGGACGCTGACTGTGCTGGGTAGGGTGTGTGGTGATGTAAAGACCGCCTCTAAACTCGAGGAATGACAGGCTCCTGCTCCTAGAGCGGTCCGCAGTGCCGGACTGGTTGTTTCAATGGAGCCTGCCATCCCTCCTTTTTGGGACTCTGTGTGCGGGGGCTATGTGACCTTGCGGCGGGGGAGGACGGTTACAGATTCCCCTGCTGCGTGGCCCTGTGGTCCAGGACAAGGACTGCTGCATAAGATCTGTAACCGCCCTCCCCCGCTACAAAGTCACATACCCCCGCACCCACACAGAACCTGGAAACTACCTCCCATACCGACCAGGGTGCCTACTGACTGCACTGTGTGTGTGACCTGCTGCTGATCCTGCCCCCGTGTCTGTACCCTGGTAAAGGTGACTGCCCTATACAATTACCAACCCCCTTCCCCACCCCCACCCCCCTTCAAACACAGTCTTCTGTAAAAAAACATGACAGAAACAGTAATTAACAGCAAAGTATTTTTAATAATTAACTAGACAGTTAGGGGATGAAATTTGGATTGGGGCTTGGGTGAGTGTGAGTCAGGAAGGGAAGGACTTCTCAAAATTGAGGGTATGAGAGCTTTTGGGTACTTGAGCACTCTGCTGGGGTGCAGTGACAGTTTTCACGGCCCCTGGCGCCCCTCCTTCTGGTTATTTTGGGTGAGGGGGGTATGGGACTTTGTGGCGGGGGAGGGCGGTTGCAGATACACTGCGGGGGGGCTCTGTCCTCCTGCCTGCGGTCCTGCAGAACATCCACAAGGCGCCGGAGCGTGTCAAATTTTCCCTGGGCATTTCCTGTGTGGCTGGTCAGAACATCCAAGCTCGGACTGCTGTCCAGAGCGTCAACAGAGTGGTGCAGTGTGGGATAGCTCCCGGAGCTACTAAGGTTGATTTCCGTCCACACCTAGCCTAATTCGACATGGCCATGTCGAATTTAGCGCTACTCCCCTCGTTGGGGAGGAATACAGAAGTCGAACTAAAGAGCCCTCTATGTCGAATTAAATAGCTTTGTGGTGTGGACGGGTGCATCCACGCTGCTAAATTCGAATTAAAGTCCTAGTGTGGACCAGGCCTCAGAGTCAAGGACCTAATCTGAAGCTGATCCAAGTCTTTCTATTGACAATCAGACCCCCACCCCAAAAAAACATGTACTACATAAGAATGGGAAATAAAAAGAACCATTGAGAGAAAAATAACTTTCTGATGTTTATTAGAGAGAGAAGAGTGGAAGGGGTGGAATCAAATGGTCTTTTTTTTTTATAATATGCTGAGCACAAAACAAATAAAATGATAATAATTTGTGTGTACATAGCACCTCCAAACATATTCTAAGATCTCAATACAATTTACAAACCGTAACAAAGCTTCTCAGCTCACTTGGGAGGGAATTAAATATATTATAATTCCCATTTTTCAGATGAGCAAACTTTATCACAGAGAAGTTAGGCCATTTGCTTAACATTGCACAGGAAATATGTCACAGCTAGAAATACAACCCTCCCACTCCTGTGACATATACATAAGGCCACCCTTCCTCCTAGCCGCTGTCTATTAATACAGCCTGGTAGCAAGGAGACTGACAAACTATTGTTTTTTTCCAGGCAAAGAATGACTTTGGCCCAGATTTCCAAAGGTATTTATGTGCCTAACTCCCATTCGGAGTACCTAAATACCTTTGAGATGTGAGCCTTTGACTTTGTAAAGTTTTATATATATATTCTATATAATTATATATATATATATATATATATATATATATATATATATATTTATATATATATATATATATTTTATATAAAATCAAATATATATATAATTAGATTTTTATTCCATGAACATTGATTAAATAGTGGATCATTTAATTGGAGACCAACCATACATTGAATTAGAATATATTAGCTATTTGTGTGTATAAAGATGTGTGTGTTTGTTAGATTTTTATCCCCTTCCTGTCTGAATCAGTCTGGATCACTGAATATGATTTATTTTTCATTCGTCGTGAATGGGGACCATTTGAAATATGCAACCCTGGTTGTGATTTTCTCTATGCAAAAACATATCCCTACAATCCATTACTTAATTTTCTAAGGACAAGTTAATGGCCAGCCTTCATATCACTGCACAGTTGGGGAGGGACTAAGAATCCTTTCCGTGTTGTGTGACCGGCATAAAGATGTGCAGAACTGCAGTTGCTTTACTCAGGGGAGATCAGAATGATGCTGCTAATGAGTTGTTCCCTCCTACATGAGGAACTCCCTGAGCGCATGGAGCAGTGGGGAGTAGTTGGAACCATGGGTTTGCCCTCTGAGTGACCATCAGATCTTTTTCCAAGTGTCGGGGGAAGGGAGGGGTGCTGCACCCCTACACCACCCTCTCCTTTCATGCAATTAAGATGCTCCACAAGGCATTCTGCTTATCTGAACTCAATACCCCCGTTGAGGTGGTGTAGCCCCTAATGTGGGATGTGACTTAAAACATACAATCTAGAATCAAGTAAACAGTAATAAATATCAGATAGGAAAATCACTTTCAGGAGGAAAACCATAAGAACTCTTACTTCCTATAGGAACAGCCCTGTTAGTTTAAGCCTCTTTTACTAACATTTGAGTCACTATTCCTTACAATATGTTCCATTTAATGGGCATTCTGGTACTTTTTGTGTTGACTGCATAAGGCATATACATTGTGTAAATGACATAGGGCCTATGACCCATTATTGGTTTTATGATACACAATTATGGATAGGCTTGATATGCATTATACTTAGTGACTATTGTTAACAGTGTGTTTAATAGTTGTTATGTTAAAATCTTTTATTAAAGATTTTATTATGATGAGGAGACATTATATTCTGAATGTAAACTTCCTCGTATAATCTTCTTTCTATGTTTTTATGATTTTTCTATGCCATTATGTTTCCACAGAAAAACTATGGAGATAGACTTGTATAGAGAAAGATAGTCACTAAGTACTCTGCGTATCAACTCTATTTCTCTCTTTCCCAGCCTACCCACCCTATTTTCCAGACCCTCTCATTTATACATGTTTTTGACCATTAGATACCCTTGAATAAGCTATGAGTATAGTAGTTAAATCATTTTAACTCCCCCAGTGCAACAAGCCTTTCAAGCCATAATTTCTCTCTATTACCCATGCAGCTTTCCTCACTTCATATAATTATTAAACTTTCTCAGCCTCATTGTGTGCAATGTGGAATACATCATCCTAGCTCAATATACATTCAGTTCAGACTCTTGGTACAAGGCAAGCAGAATGGAAGGGAGTATGTTTGCAAATAACCTCTGTTCAGCGTGAAAATAATTTAATAGCATCCATGAAATTTCAATCATTACTGCCAAATGAGGACACCTTTAAGCCAGTAAAATTCAACCTTTTTCCATTGATCAATCACCATGGAAGTTAACTGTTGATTTAAAATAAGCAGAAGCTCCCAGTGGCTTTTCTCTTTTACCTCATTAAGCCCTGAGCAGACTGCAGAGTTGTTAAGCAAAACTGGGGAAAAATATTTTGGGGGTTGTTGTCTGATATGGCGATCCTCAGGTATAAGTAATTCATGTTTAGATGAACTCTCTCATTGCAGCTGTGCTGATGGAGTGAAGAGACAGGAAGGCAAAAAGGAGATTGAAGGAGGGAAGCATGTCTGTTTCTCAGCAGTCCTGATTCAAGAAAGCATCCTTGTTCACTTAAGCACATCTTTAAATTCTAATGTAGGGTGACCAGATGTCCCAATTTTATAGGGACAGTCCTGATTTTGGGGGCTTTTTCTTATATAGGCACCTATTACCCTCTGCCCCATGTCCTGATGTTTTACACTTGCTATCTGGTCACCCTATTCTAATGTGACTTAAGCACATGCTGAAGTGATGTGCTGAAGAGGGATCAATGTAAGCATGTGCATTCCTGAATTGGGCACAAAAACTTGATGGTGTATAGGTTGAATCTTTTCCTTCTGCTGCTGCTTTGCCTGCTTCTTTAGTTACAGCTGCCTTTTCAAGTCAATAATTAAAGTAGCTCTTCTGTATATTTAGCACCTAAGTGAAAATATTTATGAAGTCTCCTTCTGTGGTATGGTGCTTTAGATGCATTTCCCTCCCAGTTAAACAGAATGCTACCAGTTCCAATTGCTTTGCTCTGAAGCACTGAAGAAGAGAGCTTGACCAAAACTCATCCAAAACATTATAGAGAGACGGTTCCCAAGGGAAGGAGAACATTTAAAATGTTAAAGAAATAATAACAGTCAGTTTGTATTCCATAGCCACAACAGTTTACCTACTTATTCAAATGGATATAACTTTTAGCACAATACGTTGGGTGAAAATGTTCATGCTGCATGCAGGTTTGAAGAAATAAAATTACTGAGATAGCAATTTGATATATTTTTTTAAAATGCTGCTTTTATATATAAGCTGTGTATTGTATCTGTTCCCCATGTCTAGCTCTGCCACTGGTGATCTGTAGTAGTCTCTTGTTCCAGCACATGTTCATCTCCATGTATAAATTGTTATTTATGCCATATGTGGTAAATTAGTTGATTTGTGTATGATGTGGACAAGAAGTTAAAGTAACTTCATTTGCAACATTCCTCAACCGGACTATTTCTCCAATGATGCACTGTTGTCATGAAACTTCCATGGTGAATTGAAGCTGGGAGGCTGCAGTTTATCATGGGAGATGCAGTCCAGATAGGAAACCTGGAACATAGAAAATACTGGGTGCATGAGGCATCCATACATTTCCCATGAGGCACTGCAGCAGCTCAGGTGACCACAGATTAATGTTGAACTAAGCCAAAATTAAATATTTTGATCCAGTTCGACAAACTGATATGGTTTGATTGGGGTTCACCTGACCCTAAACAAAATATTGTATTTTTATTTTTCCCAATGGAAATTTTTGGCACAATTGAAAAGTTCCATGGGAAAATTCTGTTTTTTGCAGAAACTGCCTTTTCAGCTGTACTGAATACATACTGCTAGTATTCTGTTTTTAGTTAAAAAAATCTAAGACCTTTTCCTATTGAGTAATAACTCTGTCAGTCTGGTACGTGGAAATGTGTGCATATTTAGTTTGTTTCTTATGTAAAAGTTAGGAAATTGGAAGGGCCATTTTTATTGGTTTCCACAGGTGACATAGGATGTATTAATGGCTCCAACTGGCCTCGTTTGAATCCCCAGATGCCCTGGTGATGGACACAGTCTAGTAATCTAAACATTAGGACAGACCAGAATAGTGCAAGGGCAGGTGGCTGTGTGGGTCAGTAGCAAACGTTCACAAATAGAATGAGCTGTCCTGCTTTTCCCACTTCCTGCCTGGGATTGATTGGCTCCCAGGTACAGGCATGAGGCTGGCAAAGTGGGTCAGGGAGGCGTAAGACCTGGAACAGAACAAGGAGGCTCAAGAATTTTTTAAGTGCATACTAAAAAGGGAAGATTGATCCCCTGCCAGAGAAATTTGGGGTCAGTTTTCCCTTTTGCAGTACTTCGTATGAAGAAGATTGGAAGATAGAAATTCTGTTTTATGTAGGAACAGCAGTAATTACAAGCATGTTAATTCTTAAAGTGTGCTCATTTAAAGAAGAGAGTGAGCGTTGTGTGGAATACTATTAGAAACAGTAACCAAGCTCTGTTTTCCCTTTTAAATCAGTGCAACCTACTCTCTGATGCAGCCCTCTTAAAGTCTTCTCAGACGACACTTATAATAGAGTGGGTGAGATTAAAAATGGATATTTTCTATGCCACGTATGTTTCCCTTAACTGTGGCATTTGTGGTATTTCAAATTCTCAGATAGGGAAAAACATCAGATCAAAACATCAGTAGCTACTGCAAGTGATTAATGTTCAGTTTTTAATACCTCCAACTGAATATCTGATCTGTAATGTTTCATCACCCAAATCTCTACCAGAATTAAAACATACAATTCAAAAGTCCACAATGTATCAGTGTGTTAGGTCACTGTACTGTAACTGTCAAGTTAGAAAATGGAAAGGATTAAACAAGTATTTACTTCAAGGATTCTGTAATGTTTTCTGTCAAAATTGGCAAAATTACCCATTCCTATAAAGATCAAGTGCTATACTTATTTGATCAAAATAATTATAGGAAAACATGACATTTAAAGTTGACTTTTTTCCAATCACCACTTTCAAAAAGTATTATATTAAAGACAAATCAATACCATTTCTGCTATCTTCAGGCAAGAGCTTCAAAACCTGAGATAATAGAGTATTTGAAGAACCACAAATCACTTATTGATCTGAGGAATTTAGATAAGGCAGTGAGGACAGTGTGTTCACATCACAAACTACCATGTGTTGATATTGCAGTTGCCTATTTTTGTGTAACTTCAGCAGTTTTAAGGATGATATAATAATACTGTGAAATTCTGAAAATTTATAAAGCACTTTTTTCATATATTGTGGCTGAAGTACAAACACAGGGATAATGAGGCCTAGTTGATGTTATCCATTGAATTACAGAACAGAATGGTACATACTGGTACAGCTGTGTGGCCAATTCCCCAATCTCTCTCTGAAGGTGATGGCAGGAAAACAACAAACAGAATTATATTACAGTGAAAAGCCTTTTTCTAGATGTTCTATTGTACAGCACTTTCTCTTTTTAAGAATGTGTCAAGCATTGTATGCAACTCGAACCAAAATCATGTCCTCTTTACGTCTTTTGTCAACTTTACAATTGTTTATATTTTTTACTGCACATTAGCTAAGATATTAAATATAACACATATTTAGGTAAGACAATTATTGAGTGGTCAAATGTTTGGATAAGAGATAAATAACTTACAATATATGATAAACTTGACAACATTTCATCATTTTAAAACTACAGTGTATATTCTGTATAAAATGATGACATAAAGACAACATTAGGAAACACTGCTGTGCACTCAAAAGACAGGCAAGCTTTGAAGCAATGTCAGGCAAAACTGTAAAATATTGTGGGGAACCTATGTAGTAAGTACATAATTTTCCTCATAAGCCTGGCTCTCCCAGCTGCCTGAGCCCCCAAATGCCTCTTCTTGCCCAAGATCTTATGTCTGCCATATCTTCCTAGGCCTATCTCCCAGCTTCTGAGGCCCTCTTGCACAACCTTCCCTGGAGACACCATAGCTGTGGAGAGAGTAAGGAGCTCAGGAGGGGAACTTTATACTTCTTAGCAAATCCACACTTGAGGTAGATGACTTCCAGCAGAGATGAGAACTCTGCTGGATAAACACTTTCTTCTGCATGTCTGCCCTTTTGTATAGATGCATCTCTACATGTGCACTGGCTCAAAACTGGGGTAGCAGATCTCCTACTACACCAAGACTGGGAGTTCTATCTCCATACAAAACTCCTTGACAAACAATCCCGCTGATTGATCTGTATGTAGGTCAGGAGACCTAATTTGGCAATTAGAGAATAAACTATGTCTCCCATCAAATAAGCTTTGTGCTAAGTAGGCAGTAGCTTTTATAGCAAGGTCCAATTTCTGCAGACAGCTAAGAGATAAAAGAAATGCTTAGTAAGGAAAAACTCTTTTCTAGACCAAGTTCACACAATTCTTTTGGTCCAGAGAAAGAGGGAAAGATCATGTTTTTTTTTTTATGAGGGATAATAAAGATCACAGAATGAAAAGCACATGTGACAATCAAAATGTGAATGTAAAAGTTTAGTTCAAGAAAGCATTCACATAAAAATACTAGCTATGACATTAATTTCATAAATGTAATTTCCGTAGACAGCATGCTGATGCTAGACAAGGCATAGATATCTCAAAAACATACCGATAGTAGTAGTTTCTTTTCTGTCTGCAATCTTCCTCTGGCACCAGCAAGCTGTAGACACTGGGGATCAAATCTAAAATACAATATATGTGGTTTTTATTATTGGTATTCTGTTGTGTTAAGTTGCTTATATTGCTGCAACATTCCATCAGGTCTTACCATTTTATATTGCATCATTTCATAGGCAGCTTTGGATATGTAACAAGCAGCATATGATTCTGCTATTGATTGTAAAGGTAATCCATTACTACCGAATGTGAAATCTATACATTGGTAACCACTTAAAGTACTACTTGTGACAGGAATAGAACAGCTAAAAGAATCTAATTTTAAGAAACCATGCTGAAATGCATATTGAAATCTAATCAAATCCTTTTCAATGAATACTTGGTAAAGAAATATCCTTGTTAAAGGAGTATTTATAGCACAGTAGATGGTGAAATGTACACAGTATTAGAAAACTGAATTACTAAAAGAAATATGTTTCTAAAATAAATGGATTTTCTGTGCCAACCTCCTCACAAAATCATAAAAAAAATTGAGTTGTCTTAAAGGAATTCTGTGACAGGAACAAAATTGTTGAAGATGCAAAAGTTTTTTTTCCCCCCTGTATCTCATTTTAGTAAATGTTCAGTCTACTGAAAAAGGCAATTTTATTCAGTTACTAGAGAATATTTTACTTACATGGCTAATTGGTCAATTCAAGCACAAAGGACTCATATTTACAGTCAGCAGTTACAAACAACTGTCCCACAGTGTATTCAAGCCTCAGATGTGTTGTCCACTCTCATCATGCTTATCTTATTGAACAAAGACTGACTAACTCAAAAAGATCACATGTAGGCCATAGAGACATCATTAGATGATAAGATAAAAATCTTGAAGGTTATCACTTGGAAATATTTAGCTCATTAAATTTAGAAACAAAGTCTTATAGTATCATAAACTTATAGCAAAAAGCAAATACATCCTGATTTAGCTACCATGGCACTTTTGTAGTACAGTGCCTGAGAGAATTAAACATGCCTGTTAAATTAGTTTCATTTCTCTCTGTGGTGCAAAGCTGCAAATAAAACACAGTGCATTGTGGGAGTTCTACAAATCTGGGATAGATTAAGTGAAGGTTATCATATTTCATCTCCTGACTCTGAACGCTTTCAGGAACTCCTACATCTAATGCAGCACCTAAAGAGTTTAGTTTTCCTGCTTTAGACTTTATTTTTTATAGTACACCTCTACCTCGATATACCGCTGTCCTTGGGAGCCAAAAAATCTTACCATGTTATAGGTGAAACCGCATTATATCGAACTTGCTTTGATCCACCGGAGTGCACAGCCCTGCCCCGCCAGAGCACTGCTTTATGGTGTTATAGCAGAATTTGTGTTATATTGGGTGGTGTTATATCAGGGTAGAGGTGTATATGCACAACCTGGATAGGTTTTATGGGTTATCAGTATAAAATCTTTGTTGCAGAACTAGAAGTTTTGCCAAAATGAGTCAAATAAACATTGAATGCTTGGTAAACATGCCTTTTGATAGAACTTCGTTGTTTTCAAGTTTGCTAGGAGAGCAGGAAGCAAATTTTAATAAAATAGTTTAAAAAAGAAAGAAAGCAACTCAGGTATTTTGTTAATAAAATGGGAGGCTCATGGTTAAAATAAGGTTTTGTCTTAGAGCAATCAATAATGGTTCAGCAGTGAAAGAATACAGAGGTGTCCCTCTTTCCACTAAAATAAATGAAACATTTTGAGGGGGAAGAGAGGATGAGCCTTAGTAGAGGAAGGTAAGCCATGTATCCGCTTTGATTCAGTGCTGTGCTCCTATGTGAAAACTCTGATTGACTTCAATGAGAGTCAATTAGAGCCATAGGAAATGCTACACCAAATCAAAGCAAGCATCCATCTATACTGGTGTCGTGCTTGCAATAGTAGGCAATACCAAATACTTCAAAAGAAGCATAGTGAACAATTATGGGAATAACTGCCCATGGGAGAAGATTTTTCCTGACACTAGGCAGTTGATGATTGGCATGATATTATTACAGAGCAACTACTTTAGCCTATAGAGTGCATTTCCAAATGTTAGGGATATTCTGCCTAGAAGTAACACAAGAAACCTAACAGGTCTCAATCTGTAAAGCATTAGCATAAGCAGTTAGCATAAGGCAGTTAGGTATTTGAGCCTTAGCATAAGTAAGTTGACCAGCAGTAATCTTAAGTGACAGGAGGGCATTAAATGTTATTTTGCAATATGTAGTTTTGCCGAGATCTTGCATTAAATGCTGACAGGTAACCACAAGAGGTCAGTTGATAACAGATTGGGGTATTTTGAGACGGGAACATTAGCATATGTACAACCATAAGATTGTCATGCTAATCAATTGACGTAGATGCTGTAAGTTTGGGATAATTAATGTACTAACCTATAGAATAATGACACCCCAACATTATTAGGATGAGGAAATTATATATGGCAAAGGAGGTAGAATGCTCCTATGAATATTCATGTCAGCCACCAGAACGCATAATCGGCCCAACTGTGATGTAGGAGGGAGACCTTGACCATTGGACTTACTTGGCATGCCAGAGAGACAGGATAGGACCCCCGTGGGCCACCACCTGCCAGCCCATCCTCAGGTCTCTATGAGAATTGTATGAATATGTGTATGGGATGACACAGGACATCACACTGATATTGCACTAAAGCTACATTCTCTTTTGGATTGGAACCATTGTGTTTTTACTAACAGTGTTAATAAACATATTACAAACTCAGTTTTGCCTCCAGTGTGTGTCACTGCTGTGCGCACTAGGATTCCCAACTATGATTCTGTTGTGCCTGATACAGGGGCTAGAACCTATCAAACCTCAGAGGTCTCATTACGTTGCTAATTGAGGGTTTAAATAATCAGTATAGACAAAACAATCAATAACGAACCAATACATCAGGCAATACTTCTAATGAAGGAAGCAGGGAATAACAGGTTTCAAAATGATCTGAAATAATGAAGAGAAGCACTAATTCATTTCGCTTTAATAAACCAAACAGTCAGGAACTATTGGTTTAGATGTATTAAACTCAAAGAAAACATTAAAAAAGAAATAAAAAGTTAACTAACAGATACTGGATCTGAACCTAAGAACATAAGAATAGCCATACAATCACATCATTTTTTTTTCTGGTGGCATAGAGTTGTTGTTGGGGATTTTACACCACTCCCTGCTGCTAGTATAACAAAAAAGTGTGTGCTCAGAGGAAAGGGGACATAGTCAGGATGCCCAAAATCAGCTGTATCCCTCCTACCCCAATCTCAACCCCAACCTCAACCTGAAAGCTTTTGTAGCCCAAGGTGAGTTAGATCACTTTTGGTTGTAACAGAAGAATCTGCCCTATGATTTTGTTCTAAATTTGGTTACATTTTTACTATTTCTATTTTTCTTCTTGCATCCCTGTATGAAGATTTCCCCTCTCAGAGTACTTCCCATCATGAATGTGAACATACAGGTATTGACTGATCCCCCACCCCCAAAAAAGTGTTTTAGTAAGTGATGTTTACCCTTTAGCCAAGTTTTTGCCTAATGTTTCTGATGAAAAGCTGCGAAATTGTGCTGTCTGAAAAAGGATATCTTGTGCCTTTTTGCAATACCAGATTCCACTGTTCTCCTTGATATGAAAAGCTTTCCACACTTCCCTAATGCTTCAAAAATAGCGTTTTGTTATTGGTAAGAGATTAAACAAACAACTTCTAATAAAGTATCAGTATGACAGTCAGTGTGGCAACGGACTGGCCCTGCACATATTGGTAGAATAGTTGGATTTTATATTCCCCCATACATAAAGTGCATCCATATACTTTCAGTCTAAAAGTACTTTTATTTTAGGATAAGTAAGACAACAATAAGAAAGAAATGAGACTATATAACAGGCCGTACTGCCTAATGGAGTTTTCAGTAGGAGCCATCATGTAGTAACGCTTGAGTACAAAATGGCTGCTGTCTCTGCAAATAGTTCAGATAAATCTAATAGTGAAATACACTTAAAACAAGTGATCACAGTTTCCTAGCTACATAAAACGGATACCTAGGAGGCAAGTGTCAAATGACAAACTGGATATTATTATTAGTAGTAAGGAGATAATCTTTGGAACCCCAAGTGAATCTTACATTCCAGTAAACAGCAAGGCAGTATTGTCAGGGCTGCCCAGAGGATTCAGGGGGCATGGGGTCTTCGGTGGTGGTGGGGCCCTGCTTCGATGGTAATTCGGCGGCAGGGGGTCCTTCCGCTCCGGGACCCGCTGCTGAAGTGCCCCGAAGACTCGCGGCGGGGGCTCCCCGCCGCCAAATTCCCTCCAAAGACCCGGTACTTTGGCGGGGGGTCCCACTTCGACAGTAATTCGGCGGCAGGGGGTTCTTCCGCCCCGGGGTGGAAGGATCCCCTGCCACCGAAGACCCGGAGCGGAAGAAGCTCTGGGGACCCGGGCCCCGCGAGAGTTTTCTGGGGCTCCTGGAGCGAGTGAAGGACCCCACTCCAGGGCCCCCGAAAAACTCTCGTGGGGGCCTCTGTGGGGCCCGGGGCCTGAGGCAAATTGCCCCACTTGCCCCCCCCCCGGCAGCCCTGAGTATTGTTGAAATACAAGAACATTGCAGTGCCAAAGCAAGAAAGAATGTTTGGAAAGCAGTAGAGTCCCAGAAAGGGAAGTATATGATTAGTAGAGACAATGGGTGGGAATTAAACTATGACTGGGCAAGTCTACTTGGAATTACTAATGGATGGACCTGAAATGGTTCTGAGATTCTTTTCCAGATATTTATCTTGTCTGATTTGACCTAGTGTTTTACTGTTTTATCTGCTGGCATTGAATTCACTAATAGTGTTCCTACAGTGAATATAGTGTCAGATTCTCAGCTGGTGTATGTTAATGCAGTTCTACTGATGTCCTAATGGTGGGTCGAGTATGTTTAATCTTTCAAAGACAGTATCAAAAATAGAGAATAAAAAGTAAAATTACAAAACCCAACAAAAACCCAAGCACGGTGTCATTTTAATTAAACCTGGTTTTAGTTTCTGAACTTGGAAAGTTAAACGTTAGCTTATGAAGCAGGTTTTCCAAGTTCTCACAGCTCTAATTCAGATTTGTTTCAATATTTTATTTTGTGGTTTACCACTATCATTACTGCCAACTCCCTAAAAATATGTTCCTGTGTCTTGGTTTCTAATAAACACATTATGGGTATTCTGTAATTGCTAGAAAAACGTGAAGAAAAACAAAATCACAAGATTGATGGGCACAGTTACCTAAACGGCTACATAACTCCACAACAAAACCAGTAGGAAAACAACAAAATAATTCAAATGACATATATGAAACTGTAAATCCAAGTCAACAACAAGACATAAAAGAGAACATGACTGATCTGAAATATGTTCCTCATGATCACCACCATAGGCATCTCTTTTACTATGACTGTAAATCAGCATTTTGAAGCAACGATCTCTTGAATAAACGTTTATTTAGTAGATGCTTGGGCCAGATTCATAAATGCCACATGGCCCTTGGTACCTCAGTGAGTAGCACTGGTACAGGAGGCCTCTACCAGAGAAGAGGAGAAGTGGCTCTGCGAGCTCTGCATCAGAGTTCCATAGTCTCCTACTGTGGAAAGCTTTCCAGGTGTGGGAGGGGCTATGGCAGAGGGGAACTCTCTGTATAGGGCACCAAACCTGACCCTGTAGCCTCAGAATCAGGGAAATGAATTTGCACCAACATCTTTAGTGGGTAACAACTGTGACAGGGTCAGGCCAGATGGCTACAGGAGAGTGATAGAAGGCAGATATATTAGCTCCAGGTTAAGTAGGTCCCCTTTCCCTGGGTAAGGTAACAGGGAAGGTTCCAGAACAATCAGGAGCTTTCTGGAAACAATTAAGGCAGACAGGCTGATTAGAACACCTGCAGCCAATCAAGAAGCTGCTAGAATCAATTAAGGCAGGCTAATCAGGGCACCTGGGTTTAAAAAAGAGCTCACTTCAGTTTGTGGTGCATGTGTGAGGAGCTGGGAACAAGAGGCTTAGGGAGCTGAGAGTGAGAGGATGTGCTGCTGGAGGACTGAGGGGTACAAGCATTATCAAACACCAGGAGGAAGGTCCTGTGGTGAGGATAAAGAAGGTGTTTGGAGGAGGCCATGGGGAAGTAGCCCAGGGAGTTGTAGCTGTCATGCAGCTGTTACAGGAGGCACTATAGACTGCTGCAATCCACAGGGCCCTAGGCTGGAACCCAGAGTAAAGGGCGGGCCCGGGTTCCCCCCAAACCCACCAACTCCTGATCAGACACAGGAGGAGTTGACTCAGACTGTGGGTTCCACCAGAGGGGAAGATCTCTGAGGTGAGCAAATCTGCCAATAAGCGCAGGACCCACCAAGGTAGAGGAGGAACTTTGTCACACAACGTTAATTTGTTCAAAATGCTTGACACTTTTAGACCTAGGTTCTCCTTGCTGATTCACATCGTGGTTGTTTTCTTCAAAGGTATTCTCCTTTCTCTGCATAAGCGGCAGAGCCAGACATCAATGGCAGATCTATGCATGTAAAAAGAAAAGTCAATCTAAAGGGCCAGTTCTGCCCTTCACAAATGTGTCCCACTCCCCTGAAACCACTGAATGTGGCTTTACACTGGTATTGAGCCTGGAGGGAGTTGGAGATCAGACTTGCTTTGAAAAGATCTCTGTCACTCAAAGAGGAAAATTTATTCCTAAAACTGCCAGACATTCTGAACAAATCAGTGTTCACATGTCAGTGTCAGCAATCTGTTATGCAGCTATGTGAAACAGTACCTCCAACAGATGTAGTATCTACTGAAGACAAATGTTTTACACAGGAGATCTTTGTTTCAAAATGCAATTTATGGAAAAAGTAGAGCTGCTGCTGATTGTGAAAAACATGTTGCAGACTAGTTAGAACATGGGTTAATTTCTTTCATTCGGATACAAAAAAACTGGGCTTTCCATTCATCAAAATCATATTTTTTCAGCAAAGCTTGCAAAAATACTTGTCACTTTTTATATAGATATCCTTGGCAACCACAACCTGATACTTCTACGGAGCACTGGAAGGCACTACTAAACACAAGCTACATTGTAAAACATAGGAAACAAGGACTAGATCCAACACCCTTTGAATCAATGGGAATCTTTGGTTCCTGTGGGCATTAGGAATGCTAAGACAATATATGTTTTCTGGATCAATAATTTTCCTTCACAAAGTTACTTTCACATCAAAAAGGGAAATGGTCAAGTTGACTCAGAAAATATTGTTGGAAGTTAAATTGAAAGGAATTGAGTGTTTTGTCAGCTGGGCTTTTGAACAGTGGAAAAGAAACTGATTTGTGGTATATTTGTACTCTAATCTTTTGTATAAGCATGCGAGTTCTTCCTAAAGCACAATATCTGGCCGAGGAAACACGCACTACTTTACTATCAGATTATGAGATGATTGTGCTCCGTGGTTAGATTGTGACTTTCAGCACAGCTCTGAGTATGGGGAGATGACTAAGCTGCATCATAGCAGAGATAGCCCTGAAGGCATTGCGGATCAGAGTCATGCCTCTGAGTCACCTCTGCTTCCTCTTTGCTTCTGGGATATAATAACTTACTGGTAGACTACACCAGCAGAAAATTACTACTCGGCTCCCAGTGCTGGCTTGGATGCTTTGGCCAGCAAAAAGCAGGAATGGACCAATGTTCTGTCCATTCCTTCCCCATTCCTCATGCTACTCCATCCACCTGCTCTGGGGAGGAAGTAAGCAGGCTTTGGCTCCTCTTACTCATGTGGACCTGGACCCAAAGTCCAGGTAGCGTACGTAGGAAGATATAGGGGGGTACTTCCTCTTACCCCCTCGCTTTGGTGCATAGTCAGTCATAATCTAGACTTTAGCAAGCCCCAGTGCTGGCAGGGAGGGGAGAGAAACTCTGTTTCACACATGCTAATCTCCAGTTCCTTTCTTGTGCCAAAAATGGCATAGTTTTGAAATGGTGTGCAGTAGCATGCCTCAGTGCAGCTGTGAAAACAGGCTGATGGCTGGTCATGATTACATTAAGAACCAAATTTGCGATCAACTCTCAAAAGTGAAATTTCAGTGCATTTTTCCATCTACCACTTAACCTCTGCAATTTAATACATTTACAGAAAAAAAATCTAATAATTTAGCATATACTGACTATATTCCTTGGTGTACTTTTCTACATCCCTGGTGATCGATGTAAGTATTTTATCAGATTCAGTGCTGTAATATACTTTAACAGCCTAACTACAGTGAGTTCATCTTATCTTATCCTCCTCTCATTTCTGCTCAGCAGGGTAAGTTAAACTGTGCCTAATGTGGTGACTAAAGTAATGAAACTACCACCATCAAAATATTTACACTCACATTTTTATATCATTATATGGGCACTTTCATCTAGTTCTGAAACTAAGTCAATTTGGCAGGAGCCCTTGCATCAGGATTATGAATTGAATGAGAAAATGAACCAAACCCACACAGATTCATTGTGTGTAGATGAAAGGTACAATACACACCTGGGCTTTGTGGCCTGACCTGAGCTCCAGAAATGACTGTTTTCCATAATCCCTGGGATGCCCAGCGAGCACATTTGCAGCAAAACTACCACCAGTCCCTTCAATATATATTTATTTCCGTAGTGTCTGGGTAAGGTGAGCAGAATCAGAAAAACAGGGACCTCTACCCAGCAGGATGCTCAGAGACTCTGAATGAGAACAGTGCTCAAATGATATGAAGACTATACATTTTAATAGCTGCAAAACTAAGTATAATTTAAAGTATCATGGAAATCCAGCTGACTAAAAAAATCACTGATCTTTAATAAAGCAATCACATTGACAACCAAAACAGCACTAAAAGAAAGCCAGCCCAGTGCCATAGATAGGGTCCAAATTTGGTGTCCACACCTACAGGTGACTACTGCTCACCTTACACAGGTAAGCAGGTTCCATCGATTTCAATGAGAATATTCCTTTGAGTATGCTGAGTAGTATTTAACCCTGGATCTCACTTAGCCAGTAAGCTATGAAAGCCTTCTTGAGTCAATGGGCCTGATTCTCCTCTCACTGGCACTAGCTTTACACCAGTGTTACTACTTTGTTTTAAGCTAGACTTCCTAAAGGTGGGAGGGAGAGAGGGAAGTGGTGCAGCGCTGGCTGTATGGGGAGATTTTGGCAAACCAGTAAAGTGCCTGAAACCACTATTGCTTATTGCTAAAAGCAGCCAAGTCAGCAGGCCGTAAACTGGCCATGCAGCATCCTTAGCTTAATCAAGGCAGGAGGGGAGGAGGTTTGGGGTGCCACAGAAAGGGAAGCTTGACCCCACATCCTTCCTGATAAGAATTGTGTTGAAATGGTTGATACATGCATTTAAGGGGCCTCAAGGCGTGCAAACTCTGAAAAAAAAACACCTGGTTAATCAATGGCCAGAAGGAAACCTCTTGCTTGACCTTTGAAACTACTTACTTAACAAGTTTTCTTTAAGTGACATGTCATTGTATTACTAATTAGGGGGAAAAGTTTGAATTAGTTGGACTCTTCGGGAGGGTTCCTTTGGGGACTCTCCCTCTGGACGCATCTTGTGGTCTCCACCAGCAGACAGAAGATTTGGCCACCGGAAGGCTGCCATCGTGCCACTCGAGAGCCACATTCAGCTTTGGTAATTATCGAGGGTTGGGGGTGTTTTACTAACCTGTTGTGGACGTGTGTAAGTGCTTGAGACTAAGTAAAGTTTAGCTTTAAGTGAAAGCACTCTTGTGTTGTCCTTTTGTGCCGGCCATCTATCAGTCGGTCGGCAGTGTCTCCCTTGATTTATTTCCCGATGCCACCTCGCACAGAGTAAAAGTTACCAAGAGCTTTGAGTTGAAAGAACCCTGGTTAACATAGCCAGGCTTGTGAGTGAGAGAGAGGCTAGAAGAACTGAGACAGAATCAGTTTTCCTGCTGCAAAACTCACCACTATGTGGCTACCATCACACCCTATGTGCTGCAAGGATGCACCTTAAGCCAAAAACAATATAGATTGCTATATATAATTGCCTATGTACCCATATTCACAACCATTTATTCCTGTGCACTTAGATGGTTTGTCCGGTAAATCAAATCAGGCACCTACAGTGATGTTGTTATTGGGTGCAGGCCAAATGCAGAGCTATTGTAAGTGAGTAAAACTCTGTTGACTGTAATGAAGTTGCACTTGCCTTTACCAGGACCAAATGTAGCTCTATGCTACTTCTAAGGTAATTCTAGTTCATCTTATTATTGAAAAAGTGATCCCACAAGAAAACAAATCAAAAAAGAAACAGGGGAAAAAATAAGTAGTAAAAAAGATGAAGAGAACAGGGCAGAGAAGGTCAGAGATACTTAAAAAAATAAAAAACCCAATAGCCTTTAAGGAGATTTGATGAAAGAAACAAAAAGCGAGAAAGAGACAGATACAAGAAAACCCAGGAGGATTGTAATGGTTAAGAAAAAAAACCAAGGTGTTCTCTGTCTTCATTTTGAAAAGGCTTCATACAGCATCAAAGCTCCAGGAAATGGAATATTTTTAGGGTCATATTTTTCCGACTGGGCCACTAGTAACAGCAGTGTATAAAATGTTAAAAATGTTTTACCAGAGTGATGTATGTACATTATCTTTACAAAATGGTTTGATAAAATATTCTGCTTTGGCAAGAATTGTTGATAAATGCATAAGTGGATGGACCCAACCCCCAGAATAGTAGCAGCATTTAATGTGTATTTATTTATTTTATTACAGGTAACATAACTTTACTCTTAAAGATAAACAATAAGAGGGGGAAAGAGGATGACTACTTTTTGTTTTCTTCCAACATCTACACAATTTCTAAACTGGCAATTTATAGATTTGCTTTATATTCACCAGACTTTCATCAAACTGCAGTCAAACACTGGTACCATTTAAAAATCAATAGGAGTCTTGCCATTAACTTCAAAGGCACTAGGATGTAGCCCAAGGTGTGTATGAGTTCCAGGAGATCTTAAGAAACAAACACTCTTCCAACCTTTTTCAGTGTGGTTTCCATGAAATATCTATTTTTTTTTGTTTTTATTTTTTAAATCTAACACTCGTCCAGTTGCAACAATTTTTGTCACTCATAGCGGGGTCAAGATCATTTCTCAAAAGCACCCAAGTACATTAGGAGCCTAAGTCCAATTTTCAAAGTTGACTTAGAGCTTCTCTACATGGCCCTGCAGCTTGGACTACAGGGGTGTGAACTGAAGTGCGCACCAAAGTGCTATGCTGTATTTGCCCCGGGTGGAGTCTGCTAGCACAAACTAAAAGGTACCTCGTTCAGGTTAACATAGTCCAGTTGGAAGAGGACTATGTTAATGCAAACTCGGTATCTGTTAGTGTGCACAAGCAGTGTTCACATGGGGCAGTTACATTACAACATTTTGATGTGCTGCAATTCATACCCCCCCATAGAATGAACTTTAGCATAGTGTAAGCATACTCACAGGCATGAGGAGTTGAAATCCTAGTATTTAATCTGTGTAGGTGCTTTTGAAAGTCCCCCTAGACATGGAACATGCAATTTTAGGTACCATCCAGAATGGTTGTCACGTACCCAAGGTTACACATGAAGGGCTTGTCTATACAAATATTAGGTTCACAACAAGCTGTGATGTAAAGGTAATCCACACTAGCCAGCTGAATTCTAAGTATCAAGAGGACCCTGCTGATATGCACTAACAGTTCCTTACTGCTCTTTGGTTTTATTCGGTCTGTGGCAGAGCTGAGAGTGCAGTCTCCCAAGTGCTCCTTCCACAACTTTAACCACAAGACCTTCTTGCCTTTTGGGAACAATGTACTGTGTGGTATGACCAGGCCCCACCCCTTCCAGTGCACCAGAGCTACTTTGGCTACTTCTCACAGCCCTCTATAGCTGGGATGATATGAAGCTTGGCCATGGTTGAGCTCAGAAAAGGAGATCCCATACCTGACTGACTGCATCTGCCACCACAAAATGGGAAATGTAAGCTTATACAAATTTTGAATCAAAACTTTACATTTTAGAAGTCAACTTTCTTAACACACCATCCTTTCAAAATATGCACTGTCATCATTGGCTGTATGACACACAGTAGACATGAAGTTAAAAAACTACTAAAGATTATTCTGCTTTCCTGTTACATAGAAAATACTTGGCTAAATGACTGTTTCAGTCCCCCAAAACAGAGTATCTCTAAAACAATTTCTTTGTATAAATGTCATAATTACATTTAATGATTCTATCTCTTTATCATAGCAAAGATTTAAATAATAAAAGAAACCTAATAGGCTGTAATTATTGTAATCCTATCTGTAGATATTATTAAAACATTTTTGAAGGGGGAGCATGTTCTAGTTACTGCTTCGATAAAGTAACTGCTGAGCTGCTTTCATATTTCCCTCCCTAATCATGAATTTATGAAGTTCAAAAGATTCTTCTCAGTATCAGCAGCTAGGAATTTCTGATCAGAATTATGCACACACAAAGGAAGACCTGAAGAAGAGCTCTGTGTAAGTTTGAAAGCTTGTCTCTTACTCACCATCAGAAGTTGGTCCAATAAAAGATATTAGCACACCCACCTTGTCTCACACAAAGTAAAGTAGAAGACTCTTGTCTTGCTACAATCCCCATGCCTGCTCTTAGGCTCTATTTAGCCATGTTTGAGATTTTAAGGGACAGAGCTAAAGAACAAAAGATTTAGAATACGCCAACAAGCAAATCCTTGCTTGACTAGTCAAATTGTACATAACTCCCTTTACAGTTTATCACAGCAGGTATTCCTGTCCTGACCTGACTCCAGGCATTGAGAATGAAGAGCAGCAGGCTCATTACCTTTGCATTGTAGCCTATCGAGGTATTTTGATAGCTTATTTGAAATACTGTGCTTTATCCAAAGAAAATAAGTAGCAGCAAGTCCTTTTTTAATATTTTAAATGCTGAAGCTTTTTTCTCTCAGTTAAGTCTGTCCATCCCTGAACTCAAGGATTAGAAATAAAGTAAAGTCAACACAACCAGAAATAAAATATGAGGATCCAGGTTCTGTTGTAAATTATTGTTTATTAATCTAAAGAGAACGTGTGGTTTGCAGCATGTTTCAAATGAACTTTGGGCTGATATCAGATATATGCTCAACCTTCAATATGTCTTAAACTTCTGGATGTGCTGTTTTACTGGTGGGACATTCTCTGTGATGATAAATAAAAATGAAAATCCTTATTGGTTGATAATTTGAGGTGTGTTAAGGATTAAGAAACTATCTTCACTTTTACCTGTGGGCAGCATTAGGAAAATTAGCTCCCAATGTACATAATGGTAGTAATGAGAGGTGCCAAGTTTTTTATGCATTGGAATATGCTGTCAGAAGGTTTCTCTGATTTTAATCCTCTGGCACATAGACGGGGGGGAGGGGGAGGAGGAGGAGCAAAATAATTCTATTTCCATATTGACCAGCTAGATTATCTTTAGGCATTTTATTACTATAACTACATTAATGTGACATTACCCAGGGTACAATCTGGACTATTGAACAGTGATGTCCCCTTCACTTTCTAATCTGTGATGCCTTTTACATTGCTTTGCTGTCAGAACAGTCACTTCTGGCCTCCTTACTCAGCTTTCAGCTTGTAAATTCACTCCCAGCTAAATACATGAGCATTCTGACCAGTCACACATGGTGACTCCTGAAAACTCTCTAGTCCCAGCCTTGTTCCCCAGAAACGTGTGTCTTGTTCTGGTCAGTACCATTCTGAACAGTACAAGCTCATAGAAAGTTTGTCATTTCATCAAAGGAAAATGATAATGTCAGTCTTGTTATCCCAAATGAAGTCTCCCACACACTTTAATCCAAACACACAGGTTAAGATAAAATAAGAAGACAACTTTATTAATACAGAAAGAGAGATTTTAAGTGAATACAAGTTAGGATTGGTTACAAAAGAAAATAAAAGAGTAATACACAAGCTAATACCTAATTTAACAAGTTGAGTGAACTTAAAAGCAAAAGTTTTCCCTCACCATATGCTGTAGTAAATTCCACAGGCTGGGTCTTTCTTCAACCTGGGACCTTTGAGAGTCATTGAGGTCATGAGCAGAGAGATAGGAGGAGGAGAGGTTAAGTAGAGGCCATTGTCTCACATTTTTATAACCCTCTCCCTTCTTCCAGGATTACTCCCAGCTGGGGTGTAGGAGACAAGCAGTTTCTTGTGGATGTTAGGTTTGAAACGTTCCTGTGATACAACTTCTTATTCACACCTTCTCCTGAGGGAGAATGCTGCTTAAGCATCTGACAGTTTTTTAATACCTGGCTGGGGCCAATGTATCTTTGTCTCTGAAAAACTGGTTTGTGGGTGTTACCCAGAATTACAACATATTTCAGTAACAACCATACAGTAGAATGTCATAACTTCACATAAACTGTTGTTACACATATTTCAATAGAATAATAATGTTCAGCAGATGATGACTTTTCAAATGATGCCTCACAAGTTATATTTTGTACAAAAGGTATCATAGTCTTGTAAAAGTGGTGACCATAATAATATAGACTGTCACAAGTAATCACTAAGGCTCCAATTCAGGAAAGCATATCTATTCAAGAAAGCACTCAAGCACATATTTATAGCTGAACATGTGCTTTAAGTATCCTCCTGATTCAGGGCCTGTGTCTGGATATTTTACATTTTATTAATCTCTTGATATAAAATGGAAAAGATATAAATACAAACATGTAAATAGAATATGATATTAATTCTGAGAATGGTAAACATTGCAAGCCTTAACTACATGACGCCATTTAGAATCAGAAAGTTTCAATGCACAAAGTACCAATGAGTTTTACAGCACTCTATTTAGGTGCATAGTTCTACCCAAGAAGAACCATCTGCAGAGTACCACCAATCATCCCTAAACCTTGCTCCTATTGTGTGCCAGGTGAACTTCAACTCATAATCCTTTAACTTAGTTCACATTACAATAGCAATATTAACCAAAACAAAGGATAAAACTAAAAAAGAAATCTAAGAACCAGAACCAGGAAGGTACTGCAAACAATACTCTAATATTAATTTGAATTTCAAAACAAATTCATAGTGGTCATGTTTCTGTTCCATTCTATTCAATTCTAAATAGGTTTTTATATTGTTCTCATAGTATTAGCGCCTCCTATTAGGGCATTCAATGATATGACTAATATCCGTCATGTGTAGTTTGTTCTCTCTGTCTCATTCCCTCCCCTATAGAGAATTGTGTTGAGTCTTCATTTTGAAAGGATTTATTTCTAATATGTACATGCTACTATGCTTGCACCCCTTTTGTATTCACTTACCTCCCTCATTCACGTGATCTAGTGTTACCAGCATGAAGCCCATGGAAAGTATATTTTAAACTTTTGATTCTCAAACATTCATGAGCAGTGAATTTTAAATTCACTATCTAAGCATTTACTCTAGAAACCTGATTATCAGAATTATTTTCATCCAATCAGGAAATAAAAACACTACGATGTGACTTATGTGACCACTCACAATTAAGCAACACAGACCAAGGAATAATTCGTACAGTAAATAAATTTAAGAAAATACTTTAATATGTTAATTGGATAAATAATACTTTACAAATCATTTGTCGGCTGTACTTAGAACTAACATGACACATATGAAGCACAAGTGCTCAGCCACTTCTTTTGTTGCATTTCTTTTGCCTTCCTTTGTTTTTATGTTGAGGGTATAGATCATAAGTGTTGAGGCAGAGAACTATCTTCTGCCATATCCATAAGGTGTTGATATATAAAAATGAATATTAATAGAGGCTAAATAACATTATCCGTTGGGTCAGTCTTGAGTCCTAATATAAGGAGAGCCACTTGCTCAGAAATGTAATTGGAAAAGATGCCTATGCCTTGTGCCTATTTCTGGGAGGAAAGGTTCACTTCTCATAAAAACAAGTGTCATTCTTACAGATGGGTTATTTCTTTGACTCAGGAGGATTGGTAACAGGATAAACTTTCACTTCTCTGAAGGTTTAAATGAGAGATGAGACAAGACCAAATGAGAGAAAAAGGAGAGGAGGGAAAGAAGGAGGGTGTCTGATTCAGAGCCTGATCCATTTTCCATTGAAGCTAATGGGAGTTGGATCTAACCCATAGTGACCTGGATTTGGAATGGTCCTTGTGGTTTTTGGTCCAATGTGGGGGAACTAATTTTGGTACAATATGCAGGAAATATTAAGAGATCACTTCCTTCTTTCCCAAGACTCCTCCAAGACCCTACCTTCCCTCATGATCCACAGATCCAGCTGTTACTCACTTGTCCCTGGTTCCACCTCCACAATCCTCTTTTGCAAAACTATCCCCTTACTCTCCACAGTGTGGCAAAATTTCATGATTTTATCACAGGTCTGATCATCTTTGGTGTATTCTTAAACAAATCCAGGAATCATATGATTATGTTAAAAAAAGTTTCTAACCATAGAAGTTGTGAGGAAAATCTTGAAAATATGAACCCTAAAGGCCCAAAAACCAGAAGATAAAGAATCAAATAGGTGTCATTTCTGAAAATCTCATGATCTGTAAACCAGCCTCATCCTTTGGGAGTGGGGGCAACCCATGATTTTTGAATGCTCAGGGTTGTCAGTAATATCCCCAGCACAGATCTGGTCTCAATTGTACATATGATTTGTCCACGGGGTATCAGAGCCAGGGGACTGTGTTGAGGGGTAAGGATTACATTCCTTAGGAGAGAAGGCAGTAACACAATCTGTTTCCTGATGTCTCCAGCTGCAGAGCCAAGAAGATATGCAGCCATCCATCCCCAGCTGTTAGAGAGTTACAAGCCATTACAGCCTTTGAATGGCTGATTGAATGCGGCTGGCCTCAGTTCAGTACTTAATAGAAAGATATCATCACTAAGCTAGTAACATAACTAATGGGCACCCTTGAAGACACTCTGAGCAGAAAGAATCTTTGTCCTTTGAATGGGCAAGACTAACCTCCCCTCTCTATGCTAGAAGTCAATGGTCCGGTCAGCTTAGGGTTGAGGAGTGGGAATGTGTGAGATGCTTTTTAAAAAACATAGAATCTGATGTCTGAATTCCCACAATTTCATTATTTTGTGGTGTGATTACATACAATAAAAAGGAATTAAAAAGGAAGAATGTCTGAACCCTATCAATACTTCACCTATCTTCTCTGCAACTCAGGAAGCCCTTTTAAAATTAGAAATAACCTGCAGTAGGAGTAACAAGGGTCCATCTTGACTAGTCCTTGAATTCGCCTCTAAAACCCATATATCTGTTTCATTTGTCTGATGACTCCTTCCCTTTAGTGTTAAAGAAAAAGGTGCAAACTATTCTGAACTTTAATATTTAAGCTGTCTCCTTTAAAAGCCATTTTGCCCTTCCAGCTACTGTATATACTCATTTAGCCATATTTTAGAATGGAGCAGCATTGACATCCAGGAAATAGTTTAGGGAACCTCACTTGGAGCATTTGCTACTGATGCCCAGGGGGAAGAGAGAAAGATTCTGTACATGGTTTTCCTATTTTATGGAAGTCTTATGAATTTACTGTAGGAGTTGCTGGCTGCCCAGAGTACTATTTACTCTTAAGGTCAATTATTTTGGGACCTGATTATCTGGAGGGAAAAGTCAGAATTGCTGTTTAAAAATTTCCACCAACCATATACCAAAAAATAATACTTACTGCACTGCAGTGCCACTCTTGGATGTTTCAGAAATTCAACACTATTGTGCCAGTACAACAGTGGTTTGTGGTTTATATTGTCATTCCCTGGAAAGGGGAGATACTATATCTTGGAATGTGAGGGTAGACGGGATAGTACAGGTGATGACCCAAATGAAAACTGCATTAAATGCAAACTTAATTTGTGACCAGATCTTGTTGAATTCCAGTTACTGTACATGAAACATAACTCTTATGTTTAGCTATTCTTTTGTAAAGAATAATTTATTTTATAAGTAATAAAGTGCTGAAAAGTAACACAATATAAAATTCAGCACTAACAGTTCATATGAATAACAGAGCCTGGCATGGTCCAAATATTTTACTAGGTAAAAAAGAAAAGCGTGAAAAATCAATTATTTACTATAAGTAGTGCAAAAATAGGAGTTCTTCTTCTCGCCTTATCTTCAATTTCTTGTTGATAACTACTGCAAATCGTTCCAAACCCTAAACACCAGAGAGCAAGTAAGAGCTGTTTCTTTAGCAACCTTGATTTTCCAACCTCCTTTACAATGTTGTGCACTGAAACAAAAATTGTCCTTCTTCTAATTCAGTCCATTTTAGGCTGCTTTTCCAATTAATGGCTGCCAGATAGATGGCCACTTGGGGCCGGAAAAGGGGGAAAAGAGACAAATCAGTAAAGGTTTTTTAAATGTGTGCTGCAGAATCCTGTGTAAATGTTACATACTTTAAAAAAAATAAATCTTGCCCTTTAACTATAATGCTGAAATGAAGATTTGATTATAGCTGACTCAGGTAACGTTCTGAATAACTAGTAGGAAAGTTTTAATTCAAATTCTCAATAGCCCTATCATCTTCAAATGCAATCCTCCCTTTAAATTAATGACTGCAGCATCTGACATCTTTCAACTGGCAATGGCAGTCTTTAAACTAAGGGCTCTAACAGCCCCATATTTGTGTTATGGGATTACTCTATAGGCAGTGTTATGGGATTACTCTATACTACTTAAATCAGGGACGTGCTGGCTGCCGCTTCCCACAGCTCCCATTGGCTGGGAACAGCGAACCATGGCCACTGGGAGCTGCGGGTGGCCATGCGGACAATCAATGTAAACAAACTCTCCCGTGGCCTGCCAGCGGATTACCCTGATGGGCTGCGTGTGCCCCATGGGCCGCAGGTTGCTCACCACTGACTTAAATGATACAAACTTCCTTCAAAAACCTTTCCTTCCTATCTCCTTCTCGTCATGCAATTCCTCTTTAGTGTAAATCCTTCATCTGATACACTGAGATTCAGAAACGTGCTGTTCCTCCAGAAATTACTGACCTCGCTGCTGTTCAGTCTCAGAGGAGAAGGCAGCTGAGAAGAAATCTCTTCAGCTGGCTGTCACAGGATTAAAATAAACTCTTGTGCTGGGATTTCCACTCCCATTTTAGATTTCCAATAGTCCTAAATGAAGCATTAACACCAAGAATTAACATGAAGCCTTTCTGAGAATAATTTAGGTCTCTGAAAAATACTGAGTACAGCGGGCTGAGTCTTGGGGCATCAGCTGCCCTGAGCATTCGCATCCGTATCCTACATTGGCAGCCATGAAGTAGAGCTGGCACTGACATTATAAGAGACAGCTGTTTGTGTCTTTCTAGAGAAAAGTTGTGGGCTTCAATAGAGAAAATCTGCTAGGAATCATAGCGAGAAATATTGTCTAGTTTTGCTTCACTAATATTTCATTTCCAGTCTTGAGCAGAATGCTTATTCTCACTTGCACATTAGTTTTATCACTATCTTCTTCTAATCAATGGCTTGGATCATGCTCCATAGATTAGCCCATGGAGGGGTGAGGAAGAGTGAGCAGTGGGAGTTTAAGCTGCCTCTGCATAATTAGGCAGAAAATATTGCATAATCTCAGACTGCATTATCTGCTCCTTGTAACACCTCATTCACAACTGAAACCAAGGGGCCACAGGCCACCAAGAATGGCAGGAAGACACAGTGTATAGTGCATGGGACATGCATTCATGGCCCCCAACAGATCGTCAAGTACCTATGCAGCTCCTTAGGGATCTGCTAAATTTGGCGGCGGGGCTTTTCTGTGGGAGGTAGGGGAGAAATGCCAGATCTACTTCTCCTGTGGGATAATGCCAGGTATTCTCCATGAGGAAATACAAGTACTGTATATGTACAGAATAAGCTAAGATACATAGGACCAGTTCCTTAGCCTGTATAAGTCAGCCTAGCCCTAGATCTATTGCAGTCAATATACCTCCTCAAATCGATCTCATAGTAAATCACGTGGATGAAGATCTGAACTCAGCTACATCCATGCAGCCCCATATGGAGTCAAGGATGTTGCATTGGTGTAGTTGAGGGCAGAATATGATTCATACCATAAAAGTAAAAATAAAAAAACTAACCCAAAACATTAGAGACATTTTTAATATTTTTGATATAAAGAAAGAAAAATAATCCAAGAATCAGGTCATATATCCTTGTGACTTCCGCAGTCAGGGATTTGGGGGGGGGAAGGGGAGAATTGCTATGCTTCAGTTGTTTAATTGTTGTTAACAAATACTAGGGGTTGGAGAGGATAGAAATGAAAGCAATGCTTTTTTGACATTGCTTTGTAGAGAGAGCTCATTGCTGGTAATTGCAATCAGGAACGGCAAAGCTGCTGTTTTTGTAACAAATACTTTACCGCTGGCTTGAAATATACCTTTGATTTTTTGTTAACAATTAGTGAATTTCCACTCCACAAAATTTTAGAGTAGGAAGAACTAAAGGAAGGACAGAGAGAGAGAGAAAAGAGAGAAAGAGCAAGCAAGAGAGGAAAAAGGATCAGTTAATATCTTTCTCTGGGTGCCGCTGCTGTCTAGTCTAATCAGTGTCTGTGTTTTAGATTGTTAACATTTTGAGGCAGAGACTGTTCTTAATTCATGTCTGTCACAGTATGACACACATTGTTGACAGTTAACAAATAAATAATAATCTTTAATCATAAATATGCAGTGCACATTCCTTCATTACTCCCTAAGACTAATGAATATGATTGTTTTGTCAAACACTTTGGACTGACAAGTTTAAGTATGGCTGCCACACTCAGCTGAACTGTAAGAAACCAGCAATGAAATGGAAAGTTCTTTTGTGGTTTTAATTAGCAGTGCCCATCATCTCCCCATTTGTGCTTATGAAACAAGGTACGACCGGCTTGCCACAATTAATCAAAAAATGTGTAAGACAGACAAACCACCACACTGGCATTCTCCATTTTGAACTATATATGGAAATGGCATTATTTCCTTAGGAAATGTAATATGTTCCACAAAGACATTTTAATTCTGTTTTCATTCAATCTTATGGTTCAAGGATTTAGAGCTATTTGCTCTGCAAATAATACACTCACTGGCTGTCGTGGTGCAAATGGCAGAGAGTACTTTAATTCCAACACAATGGCAGTCAAGATTTAGGTTATGTTCCATGATTCACAATGTTCTGCAAAAAATAACAACACTGTATTACATACAATAATGTTCCGGAAGAATGGAATGTTATTTGTCATATGGAGAAAAGATCAATGTTTTCTAGATTAATACACAGTTGATTACTTGCTTTACATTTAACATTTTACTGTAAGACACTGTCTTAAACATAATTTGACCTCCTTATACAAAATTATTCAGATTTCTATGTATGTTTAAGACATAGGAAAATTAAAGGAAGATATAGGGAATGCATAATACTACATTTCTCTTTGCTTGTGTAATCTTAACATATTTGCAAGAAGAAATTATTAGCATTTCAATACTTAAAACTGAATTTAAGTTGAAATGTATATTACATTCACAGATAGATATGAATGCCAGAAGTATATAATATGATCCATAGCTAAGAATCTGGCCCCTACATGTATTAACATATAAAAGGATATGTTGTCACAGTTCTTTACTATTAGGAATCTTGGGAATTATATTTTTTACTACATAATCTGCATTCTGGTTCTACTGTCAGCTCTTCTGCCATATTATTTTGCTATTTCAGTTTCTCAGGACTAATGCCATCATATTTTGCATTTCCATCACAAATATAAAAGTATCCTTTTTATCTGATACCCCATCAGTTTTCTACTTGATATTAATGTCTTTAATAATATGCCTTGAAATGCTGACTAACACACTGTTGGAGGAAGCAAGTTTAAAGAGTAATTGGAAAGCTGATTTCTAATTTTACAGAATACGGAAGAAATTTGAAAGCAAACAATCGCCAAAATCATCCTGTTCTGCTTCACCGGGCAGAGGGGATGAAAGTTCCAAGAGTTTCCCACACATTGAGTTTGGACTGCTGCTGCAACAGCATCAATATCACATCGGTGTATTTTTTTAATCAAAGCAGTTTTTTGGTGTCTCTTGTTCACAGCAATACACCTAACTTCAGTTAAGTTGATTATGGCTGAGATAGCCAAAGTTTTAAATCTTGGTGTCTAAGTCACTATTGCACTGTTCTAGTTTTAAGCCAGTGTAATTCCATTGGCTTCACTGGTGATTGTGGTATATTTCAGCATAGCTCCATTAAAGTTAATAGCTTTATACAGGGTGGGTGGAAGCTCCCTGCAAAAGCAGGTGCAGGGCAGAGATTGGAGAGGTACTGAGAATGAGAGGTACTGAGACTCTGTTGGGGGGTGGATCAGCTGGCTCCAGGCTGGGAAGGAGAGTCCTACCTGCCGTTCTAGCCCCACTGTGTCCCACTCCCCATTGCCTAGCCCAATCCTGGGTTCTGCCAGAGCTGTTCAAGCCCCTAAGGGTCTCGCTCCCCAGCCTACTCCCCGGCTTCATGGTGGCCAGTCCAGCCCCTCTGAATCTTGCTCTTGCTTCTGTGCATGGTTCCCCATACCAGGCCCATGCACAAAATTATATGGGGTTGGAGTCCCCAGTATTTCCATTGTGGGGGCACTATCTCCCTGTCCATCACCCCTGGAATTGTGTATTTACTGCACCTGAGGTTCTGATCCATTGATTTCAAGGGAGTTACACTGGTGAAAAACTGGAGTAATGGTGAATCAAGTCCCTACATTTTAATTGTTTTACATAATTAGAAATAATAATTCTACCAAGTGCAACTGAAAAAACAATCCTGCATACTGAACTGATGCTATGACACATCAGTTTACGTACATGCCATTCAATGTATTTGCATATAATATTATACATATAATTCTTTCAAACAGAAAAAAAATAATCCATCAAACTCACATTAAAGGGATAAAATCACACATCAAGTTAAATACCACATATTTGAAAACATATTTCCTTACAGTGATCACCACTAAAAAGACAATATTCACCAACAGTTACTGGTTTACCACATTACCAGAGTACAAGTTGAGTAATAGGTTTGCTGTACTGGGAAATGAGGAGGAGAAACAGGCAGTAGATGGAGTAACGTTGAAGAAAAGAAAAGAAGCCTGTACCTTCAGAAGAGGAGAAGAGATTATGCATTGCCAGAGACCAAAGCCTAAGGAAAAAAGGGGCTGCTGTACAAGGGCCTGCAAGAGAGAACATAAGACAGATTCATACCAACACCAGAAAGAGACAGGTCTATGGGATTGAGTATGTTATACTTAGAAGAATTGAAAGGCCTGTCACCGGACCAGCTCCAGAGAACAGAGGAACATGCCTGGAAGGAACTGGAAAGTCAGCTAGAGGAAGATATAGTAAGGGATAATGGAACATCACAAGCTAGAAAACTGGGTAAGGTCCAAGGGAAATAACTGCAATGTTTGTACACAAATGCAAGTAGTCTGGGCAATAAAATGGAGGAACTGGAACTAATGGTGTGGAAGATTAAGCCATATATTTGAGGGCTTACAGAAACATGGTAAAATAACACTCATGACTAGAATGCAGGTACTGAAAGGTGAGTGCTGTTTGAGAGAGATGGGAATAAAGAGAAAGGTAAAAGTAAAGGTGGTGGGTTAGCGTTGTACAGCAACAAAGTGGTAAACTGTAAAGAAATACAAAGTGATAATATGGACAAAGCAGAATCTGTTCAGGTCAACATCCTTTTGGGGAAGGATTCTAAAAGAGGTTCTGTTGGGATGGTGTTAGGGGTCTGCTATAGACCTCCTAGGGTCACAATCTGTTATGGATAGTAATATTATTCAATATTATTATAGAAGGAAATACTTTTGAGAACTGTGTCATAACGAGAGACTTTAACTTCACAGATATAGATTGGAGAATACATACTAGTAATAGTGGTAGGGCCCAGTTATTCCTGGATGTGAGAGATTACACGTTTCTTCTTCAGATCACTGAACCCATGAGAGGTGATGCAATTTTAGACGTGGCTTTAGTAAGTAGTGAGGACATCCTATGAGAGCTGTTTCTACGAAATAGTTTTGGATTGAGTGATCAAGAATTGATTCAGTTTAAAATAAATGGAAGGATAATCAAAACCAGGTTGTCAACTATAATTTTTTTATTTCAAAAGGGCAGATTTTGGGAAACTAAGGGAATTAGCTAAAAAAAAAGTCAGCAGGACTAAATAGCTCAAGGACTTAAATACAGTAGAGGCTTGGAATTTCTTCAAATCAACTATACAAAATCTATCTGAAACCTATCTGAAATTTGCATCCCGAGCAGGGGCGGCTCTAGGTATTTTGCCGCCTCAAGCACAGCAGGCAGGCTGCCTTCGGCGGCTTGCTTGTGGGAGGTCCCCGGTCCCACGGATTCGGTGGCACCAGCGGACCCTCCTCAGACGCATGCTGGTGCCTGGAGCTGCCCCTGATCCCGAGTAAGGGGAAGAAACTTCTAGGGAAAGGCTCCAGTACCAGCAGGATGAATAACTACCACAAAAAGGTTAAGAGTAAGCAGAAAGCCTATAGAGAATGGAAAAGGGGGCTGATCAGCAAATAAGTCTACACTGTGGAGGTTAGAAAATGAAGGAATAAAGTGAGAATTGGTAAAAGTCAAGCTTATTAGTTCTTGACAAGAAAATTAAAATAAAGATGAGGTTTTTAGTTATATAAATAAGAGAAATAAAGAAAATCAGTTTGGGCCAATATGTGGTGTGAATGGAAAGGAGATGAAAGATAATATAGGTGTGTTTCAAAAGCTAAACAAATGCTTTGCTTCAGTTTTCAGTTCTGATGACAATACAGAGCATGTGCATAAAGGCAATATGGTTGATGGAAATAAGTGTCTAGAAATGGAAACAACGTCATCTGAGGTGGAAGAAAAAATGAAAGAGCTTAATGCACTCAACTACAGGAGGCCAGATATCTTCCACCCCAGAATATTGAAAGAACTGGCACATGAGTTTGCTAGTCCAGTAGCAAGGATTTGTAATAAACTTGTCTATTTGGGGGTAGTACCATAAGACTGGAGAATAGCTAATGTCAGACCTATATTTCAGTGGGGGTGGGGGGTAGAGGGTGATCTGGGAAATTACAGTCCTGTTAGTCTGACCATAGTAGTAGGTAAAGTTTTAAAAAAAAAAATTGTGAGGGAAAGAATAATGAGATTCATAGAGGAAATGGTAAAGGGATGCGGTGTAGCACAGGTTTCATGACAAACTAACTTAATTTCCTTCTTTGAGAAAATAACTGGTTTTTTTAGATAAGGGAAATGCAGTAGATTTAATATACCTGGACTTTAGTAAAGCATTTGTCACTGTGGCACATGGGAAATTATTAGTTAAATTAGGGAAGATGGGGATAAGTATAAGCATTGTAATGTGGGTAAGGAATTAGCTAAAGAGGAGAAGATAGCAGGTTGTGCTCAAAGGTGAATCACTGGACTTGATCAGAGGTCTTTAAACCATGATTTGAGGACTTCAATAACTCAGGCATAGGTTAGGGGTTTCTTACAGGAGTGGGTGGGTGAGGTTCTGTGGCCTGCGTTGTGCAGTACGTCAGACTAGATGATCATAATATCCTTTCTGACCTTAAAGCCTATGAGCCTATGAGATTCCAAAGTGCGGGGCACTCTCACCTAGGAGGCATGGAGGACCATCCGGTGGGGTGCAGTGGGGCCCCGGCCAGCCCCCATGGCGGCAGGGAAGGAGTGCTACCCAGCCCCTCCCCACCCCCAGTTCTGCTCTGATCCCGTCCCTCAGCTGCCTCCCCAGCTCCCAGCCTGCATGCACCTGGCCCTGCCCCACTCCCCCAGCTTCAGCGCAGCTCCACTCCTGGCCCCACGCCAGCTCCCAGCCTCAACCATTGGCAGCAGCTCCATTCCTGGCCCAGGGCCAAGGCTGGGGGAAGGGCAGGAGTTGAGCAGCTGTGGCTCCACTACCACCTCCAGCCTTGGCTTCTGGCTGCAGCCCTGCTCCCACCCCCAGACCCACCCCCAGCTGTGGCCCCAGCCTTGGCCCCCTTACCTCTGTCCGCATCCACTCCGCCCCTTCTGGAGCTGTGGCTCTGCTCCCGGCCCTGGCTCGGGGCAGGGGCGGATATAAGTAAAGGGGGACATGACCCTAAAAAGTTTTGGGACCGCTGGACTAGATGGAGGTTACTAGTGGGGTTATCAAGAATCAGTCTTGTGACCAGTCTTATGCAATATTTTTATTGACGGTATGTAGAAAATGACCATGTAAAGAAAATGAATAATTCTGAAAGAAATTATTAATTTTTGCTATGCTTAGGCTATTATGAAAGTATACAAGCCATATACATTAAAAGTACAAAACTTTTTAAAAAAATAACAAGATAGTCTCATATAACTCTAATAAGGCTACTACTTATTGGCTGACATTACTCTGACCTCTCTTTATAAAGCAGTAGAAATAGATTTTTCTGTACCTAAAGTAATTTAAACTCAGCTAACAGAAAAGTGAGTGAAGAGTAACTCTGGCAGCTGGCATATGCAGCTGCTTGGCGAGAATACAAGCTCATTACTGAGTAAGAAAAACAACTTTTATAACTGGAAATCTGAAGAACATTCAACTTTAAAAGTTGACATTATGCCATATTTGGTACAGCTTAGCTAAATTAAAAATAAATATACCCAGGCATTTGGGGTTAAAAATGGCAGGTTCAAAAATATTTAGGTTTGAATTATTAAAAAAATTATCATACCATGAGGTGAATGATCATAAAATTAATGGCACTCAGGACAATACTCTAACTGACTTTGAAATACCATTAGGGAGTGAGCTCTTCATCTCTCATTACAATGTATAAATTTCAAAGAGGAATCTATTGTGTATAGCACTATAAAGCCCTGATCTTGCAATTTGTGTGTGGACAGACCTCTGTGTTTGTGCAGGGCCCCCTTGAAGTCAATGGGGCTCTGTTCCTTCTGAGTCTATTATAGGATACGGGCCTAAGCTGATACAAAACTAGAATTTATGAGTATGATGACTGCTACAGACAGCTTTACTATTTCAGACTGACCATTTATGTTTAAAACAAAATTATGCAGTAGCACAGGGATTTACATTGAAGATGAAACTCATAAACTAGAGCAGTAAGAGAAAAAATTATGTGAAAAGGAGATCCATGATTGAAGTCTAGAGGCAGTAAAATGCATTATCTGTAGATGCAATGTCAATGGATATCTTTAAAAATTACCTGTTTTTCATAAATAGTTGAATTTTGTTAATTATGCAGCAGCTACTGTCATGCCACAGTGGTAAACATTAGGGCTGGGTGAAAATTTTCAAAAAAAAAATTGACTGTCATAAAATGAAGTTTTGTCAAATTCCAAATCTTCCATGGCATAAGATATATTCTGACAGAATTTTCCACTGGCAAAATTAAAACAAATGTTTCATTTCAGCCCAAATCCGAATGTTTTATGTCATGATGTTGACCCAAAATGTTTCATTTTGGGTCCACATTGGGACCACATTTTGGGACATATCTCTGTCCAGCTGAGCAGAGGAAGACTAGGAGGATTCAGAGGCTGGCTGCATTCTAAGGGTTAAGCTGAAGAGGACCAATGGTGAATATGGTTATTTGATAGGGAGGTCATTTAACACCACACTAGACTCAAACACATGCCTGGTATTTTGTGCAGGGGAGCAGGGCAGTATTAGCAGTTCCCCCACCCCAACCATTCAAGTTAAAAGTTAATACAGTTGTGGCCTTACTCTTTAAAATCCTTCTCTATGTTGTGTTTCATTTTTCTGTGTGTCCTGATGAATGTAGAGCGTGGGGCTTTTCTGGAGATCAGGTGAGGAGGTGATCCTGGGGGAAACTTACATTGTGAGGCAGTCTGGAAAATGGAAGAGCTGGAGAAATATTCAATTAACTGAGGCTTTGTCTACATGGTGCAATAATGTGCATCAGTGGGATGCGAATTCTAATGTGTACCAATGTGTTGCTCACTAATTGGTCTGCATAGGCCTCAGTGGTGTGAATTGACAGTTCCCTAGTGTGGATTAATAGTACAATGTTAACATGCACTAAGGAACATTTGTGCATCTCGGCAAGATCTATGTGGGCCAGTTAGTGCGCAACTTGTTGGTGCACATCAGAATTCCCATTTCACTGGTGCACATCGCTGCCTGGTGTACACAAGACTTAAGTAACCCTTAACCACCCCTATGGGGAAGGCAAGTATTATCATTGCCACTTTTCAGCTGTGGTAATTGAAACAGAAAGAGGGTAAGTGGTTTGAAGAAGGCTGCACAGTGAGTAAGTAGAAAAACCAAGAGCAGAACTCAGCGGTTAAGTTTCCACTACTCTTCCCCAAGTACTCTCACTAAGTCTTTTGGAGTTCTGATGACTTTATTGTCTATTATATGAGGATCAGCTCAGAAGGCCAGAAAGATTCTTCTGTCACCACAGCAAGATGACAATTTTGTTTCTCTGATCAAGAATAGGCTCTGCGGCGGGGGGGACCTTATTTTGTGGTAAACAGAGCCCTAAACTATTATGTAATTGGCATCATTTACTCTGTATTTATGGCATTATGAGTTTACTGTATTTGGGTTTGTTCAAATAATTTCCCATATCTAGTAGAAATTGTATTTTATGTGATGATTTAATCTAACCACAGCTGCAGCAATATAAATTACACTTAAGACTATGCTGATTGATTATAATCAGTTGTAATCATGTCTTATAATTACATTGCATTCTGAAGGCAAAGGACGTTTAAGCCTACTCAGCACCCTACTACATAAAGAAGATTAGTTCTTACTGCTGACAATCTCAGCGAACATTGAAATATGCATATAAACGCCAAGTTTTATTAAATTTATTGTCCAAGAATCAAAGGAATTTCTTTTTGTAACCATAAAAGGTAAAATAGAAATCAAAACAAGCCTAAAGGTTATTGAATACCACACTTATCTAAAATATCCTCATTAAAATATTTATAGTCCATTTGGCTTGGATATTTTAATCCATTCCCTTGATATCCATCTGATCTTTGTTTATCAAGACTCCAGTTGTTTGTTCATGCTTCAGTAAAATTGTTCAGGAAGCATAGGCAGTGTGCTATGTAACAGTGACAACCATAGCATCAAAAAGAAAAACATTCCAGTACAATTTCTCAAAAAGTACATTATATGTAATCTTACAGTTTATTCTAGTTACTCTAATATACTGTGTTTCCAATGGTATCAGTCATTGTATTTTACATAAGCACAAAGCACCTCTGTATTTTCACTTATTTGGTAAATGTTTTTTAAAAATAGGATGCAGGTAACCACTTGGCTATCAGAGATTTAGTTGCTGGCAAAGCACTGTCCCTAGGTCCACTTGGAAAAATTCAAGTCTCTGATGTTTGTTCAAAAAGCTCTTGATGGAAAGTTGGTGTAGAAGGTGAACCACCACCAACAGTGCTGCTTAGTCATCAGGCATAGATGTGGCCAATCATCTCCGCATTGCAAATACCATTCTGTCCTTCAGCAGCCTCTCAAGGGTTTCCAGTCCTTTCCTTTAGCTTTGGGGTTCTGGGCCCTTAAATGGTCAGGGTCTTCCCCAGCTGGGTTTTCCACCAAGGTGAACACTCCTGTTGTTCTCATATCTTGGGTAGGGAAGCCCGGGTCCTCTCCATTAGGCTGCAGTCCAGAGCCCAATGGTAGACAGCTACACTCTGTCCTTCGGGGTGCTAAGCAGCCACCCCCATGAACCACTTCCTACCCAACTCTTCTTTTCCACACACAGTAAAAAAAGAGTCTCAAATAAAGTCTTTAACCTGCACAATCAGTAATCTGCCTAGTCTTTGTAGGTTTGCATTGTCACATCTCAGGCAATCAGCTCCTGGGTAGCACTTTCCCCCAGAGGTCGGAGCACCTGACTGCTCCCTTCCACAGCCGGCTTTCCCTTTTAACTTCACATCCTACTTGTGGAGGCTTTGCAGGCATGATTGGGCAGGAACACCTTGGCCCCGAGCTGTTTCTTAACCCCTTGCTTTTCAGTTTGGTGTTTGTATACCCCATCACAGTTGACCTGAAGGCTCTCATTGTTTATAAACTCAAAGGGCCAATCTCATGTGTTGTGTTGTCCCATAATTCTAGGGATCCTGCCACATGTACACTTTGGTAGGTAGAGATCTATATTGATAATGAGTTTTGTTTGGTTTCCTTTGTCATGCGATAGCCCTGACTTCCCAACAATTCTGGAAGCTATTTCATTTTGTTACCATGGGATGGCAAACATCAAGCCAAGTGTGAAAACACAAGTACTGAAGTAGGATACTATACTATACTTCCTGAAATGCATTCACTAGACACTTAGCTACAATACAATGAGCAAACTCCCTTTTTCTGGGAACCAGCATTGCTCACAATGTTGCACCTTTATTTTTACACCTGAAGTTAGTTACACTGTAGACAAATAGTTTGTGAACCATTGATCTACGAACTCTTGGATCCAGAAAGGGGTTATATTTCCCAAAAAGAAATTGTCATTTTGTAAAAATAAAATTATTTCCTCATTAAATTTCATCTTTCAGTATACACTCTGACCTTTTCTTTGAACAAATTTGAGAGACCAAATAGTTACTCAAGTTTAAAAATAGCAATAATAATCCATGATTAAAATAGCCTAAGCAAACCATTGTGCCCATTGTAAAAGCAATGTTTTTATACAAATGTGTGCAGTTTATTATCATATCTGCATTAAAGGTCTCTCCTATATGCCTTATGGGTCTATTATACAGCAAATGAAGTTAAAACCCCTTGAACTATAGAGTTACTCTGAAGCATGCCTTGCTAAGAATTAGCCTAGTTCTTAATAAGATCAAATGCAAAATGTCATGCTTACTCCAAATGTTTGCAAAAAGATTACCATTTCTTATTAAAAATTTTAAATATTAACATAAACATTTGCAAACCATGATCAGACAAACAAAGCATTTCTGTAAACAAAGATACTCTTTCATAATTGTGTTGGTTACGCATGCCTTCACTCCAACAGAGCTCTCCAGCAGAGAGGTCGCTGCTTCTGCTATGTATGTGAATTAATAAGACTATACAGTTATTAGGAGAACTAACAGAAAATGAGATCTGCAACTGCACAAATTAAACTGTTTCATCAAATCAAAGATATAGATAGTCAAAGAGAAAAGATACCAATTTTTGGAAGATTATACGCTGTATATTCTTATCCACAAAGTTTAGTTCATCTTAATTGTTATAACTTTGTTGAGAACTGTGTTTTCCAATATCTCACTGAGTGGAAAAAAGGCCTATGAATTTAATAGATAATGACAATAGATTGCTATAGATTTCTATAGGATTGTTCAAATCATATTAAAAAGGTATTATCTGTTCTATAGGTTTTTGGAGTAACTTCTATAGAACCTTACTACTTTTCTATGTGTATTCATCCACATTAAATTGTATAGGAATTTTCCAGATGTCCATAGCTATCAACAACAACAAAAATTTCCAGCTGTTGTTAGCACTAAATAGCTAGGAGTCAGATTTTCAAAAGTACTAAAATGATTTAGGAGCAAAAATACTATTAACAAGAATCATGAACAATAACCCATCTAGATTTAAAAAAAAAATCTTGCTGGGCACATCTGATTGCTGTTTCAAATAAAATCTTGTCATTCCTGGCTCCTCAGGTTAGGGACCATCTTTAGCATTATATGGTTGGTGTAACACTGAGCTGATTGTTAGCATTTAACAAAGACTCCATGATAAGTTGATGAAGGGAACTCAGTAGACATCACATATTTGGATTGTTTAGTAAATCATTGCATAATATATCTCATGAAATCTCACTTGAAAACATTAATTCAAGTTGCCTTGTAGAGAAACATTGTCATTCGGATTGAAAATGGACTGAAAACCATAAATACAGGGTAATAAAAATCCTTTAATATGAGTAGGATCTTTGTGGGATGAGAGAACCCTGCTAGGTTCATTTTGTGGCTTGTGGAGTTTCCTCCAAATTCTCCTATTGTCCACTCCTCCCACCCTCCTCTTGTTCTTGTTCACCCAAATATCATGTCTTCTCCCTATTTATGTTATAAATTCTTTGGAGCAAGGACATTTATCTGTGTTTATACAGTGCCCAGCACAATAGTGCATTGATCTTCATCAGGGCCTTGGATATATTACTGTAATAACATATATTTGTTTTCCTTGATCTGAAGAGCTTAGAGTCAAAGTGAGACAAGGCAAAGAAAAGTAAGACACATCAATGTACTGTTTTAGTTTAGTCTCTGTGTGTTTTAACTATGTTTACACCTATATGCTATTTATGAGTTGGTTTTCCTATGTTCTGCTTGTAGTTCAACTCAGCTCTATAATCAATGCTATTTTCATTGGAAGCATAACTCACAAGTTAAAATTTAACAGCATTTGTTTTGATTCTGTGCAAATGTCTCCATGGAGGGCCAATGCACCTCAGTCCTCCAGACCTGCAATATCTCTGCAATTTTAGTAGATATTTCTTAATCTTTGTTTTTCAACAAAGAAATTCATTTGAATATATTTCATGTCCACTTGAATATTGTGGTTTTGCAATTTAATTATGCAAATTACTGGTTTGAAAGGTTCTGTTCTTTGCTCTGACTCCTTTAAAATGTGTGGCATGAGGGTTAACTATTTCGTCTGTGCTGCCAAAATGCTGCTCCACATGTGAGAGCCCTAGTAATTACTTTCCCTGATGCTTTGTGTTCTCAGCACACTATTGTGGAAAATGCAGTCCTATCAGAACTGATAGCGACTGGTAATGGTGATGGGGACATGGATTAGAAAATGGAATTTGGAGGAGACAGCCTAGAAGAGAGAGAGGCCTGGAGGCAGAAAGAAAATGTGTGTGAAAAGGAGATAATTGGGAATAGATTGAGAGACCTAGCAGCAACCAGGTCTTCAGAGCCAAGAAAGGGAATTAAGCACAGATGGCCAATTTTTTTGCATTCAGTTACACTAGTAGTCAGGAGTTATACTAGTATAACCAAGAGTAGCATTTTGCCTACAGTGAAGGGTCTGTGAACTGGAAAAGAGTTAAGGAAAGTTGCAAGAGAGGAAGGCAGGCCTAGGAGCAATTTTTAAAATTTGAATTAAGCATCAATAAAAGAAAAGGTAAATTTATATACAACACTCTAATCCAAACTTTGTGCAACTGCTTAAACTTCCCCAGCACAGGAAAAATACTCAAAAAAAATCCATACTGATGAAAAGATGCATCACATATATGAATGAATATGCATGTGTTTGCATAGGTGCCGACTCCATGGGTGCTCCTGTGCTCACTGGCAGCCAAGCTCCCTCTCCAGGGGCGGCTCCAGGCCCCAGCATGCCAAGTGCGTGCTTGGGGCGGCATGCCGCGGGGGGCGCTCTGCCAGTAACCGGGATGGGGGCAGGCGGCTCCGGTGAACCTCCTGCAGGCGTCCCTGCGGAGGGTCCGCTGGTCCCGCAGCTTCGGTGACGCATCTGCAGGCACGCCTGCAGGAGGTCCACCGGAGCCGCGGGACCAGCGGACCCTCCGCAGGCACATCTGCGGGAGGTCCACCGGAGCCGCAGACCGGCGACTGGCAGAGCACCCCCTGTGGCATGCTGCCGTGCTTGGGATGGCGAAATGGCTAGAGCCGCCCCTGTCCCTCTCCTCCCCTTTACCCACCAGGGCTTCTCACCCGCTGGCAGCCCTGCTGAGCAACTCCTCCCCTTCCCTCCCAGCTTCTCCCACCCGCCGCAATCAACTGTTCTGCGGTGTGCAGGAGATGCTGGGAGGGAGGGGGAGGAGCGAGGATGGCGCTGGAAGGGCGGGGTGGGGCAGGGCTGAGGCCTGGGAGGAAGGGGTGGAGTGGGTCTAGCACCCTCTGAGTAGAGAAGAAGTCGGCGCCCCTGTGTGTATGTATACATACAGTCATATTGTTTTTAAACATGAATGATAACATTCTTACACGCTACTTATATTTAACAAGCAAAATGAACATACACCCTATACAATAGGGATGGTAATCCTAAATGCCAGACCATGAACTATAATAATCTTGCTCAGCAACATAATATCCTCATGGGCCCAAATCCAACCAGATGAACCCCAGATTTCTACAAATAAACTGACCAAATATTAAGAAAAGAGCTCCAGAGGGGATGACATGAGATTGTACTCAGCAACTCAACAACCTAAAAAAGTCAGTCTGCCTGGATGAGATTTTGGTTCTAGTTGGAGAAATCCATTAACTGAGGAACTGTTTGTGGGTTTTTTTAAGCACTTGAACACACATCCTCTCCTATGCAAAAAAAGCACTGCAACTAACTGTATTTTGTGAATATCAGTACTTTGTGAGCACATACTAACTGGTTGGAATTTAAAATAATCCATTCACATAAAATCCATTTCCTTAATGCCCTCAACATACAAGAAAGGCATTTAGATAGGGTGTGATACCAGAGGTCCATTGGAAAACCTAGCCCCAACTCTGCAAATTTCAGGAACATCACAGCAGTGTTCCTGTTAACCCTCATGCTGTCCTATGTATTCTCCCACGCTCTGACATCATGGCCAGCTAGTAACCATGTTTTTGTTAGGAACTAGTTCACATACTCATTTTATGTGTCCTTTACAGTCCTACTTTCTCCAAGGGCTTAGAATCCAGTCAGAGGTTAACAGTGCAGACAGTTAATGATGTGGGAAACTTACACTTGAACTGTGGTGGTTTAGGTGCATGCAGATGCAGACATGTCTAGATTTGATGTTCTATGGCCCATAAATGTCCAAAGAGGCCATGCTTTACAAGGCTTTCTCCAGTCTGGGGAATGGGGCAGCATGGCACATCCTCTCCCTCCCTTCATGCACATTTCTCAGCTAAATGTCACACAATTAACATACATTTTCTGCCCTCATTCAATGAAACAGAGGAGAGCATTTGGCCCATAACCTTTGCACAAAGGAGGGCCTAAGACTCTTATATTTCAAGAAACTCCACAAAGTACAGAAATGGGGCTTTAGGTACTAACCGATCTATCAAAATTCATTGGGAAAGACGGATTAGTCTACATTTCATACAATGGTTACTGATAAGAATTGCTTTTGATGAGGATGATTATCATAGCACCTAGTGATAGACCAGGATGTCATTGTGCTGGACACTTCACAGAGAGCAAAAAGATGGAGGATGCCCCAAAGAGCTTACAATCTAAAGATAAGAGACAATGGATGGATACAGACAGAAAGATGGGGGAGTACAGGAAATAATGAGACTACGTAGCAGCATTCTGATATAAGTAGATAAAAGTTGCATTTGTCAAGGCCGGAGAGAAGGATGTTACAGTAACTGAGACATGACATGACTCGGCGAGCATTCGAGTTGTGTGGATCGTGAGCAAAGGCTGCATCTTAGAGATGTTAAGCAGAAAGAAACTGCAAGATTTAGACACAACCCGTGTGTGAGGATCTAAAGAAAGGTCCGAGTCAAAGAAGATCCACAGGTTATGGGCCTGAATGACAGGCAGGATGGTAGTATCGCCCACAGTGATCTAGAAAATACGTAGCCAGGAGAACTTATGTGGGGAGCGATTAAGAGTCCTGTTTTAGCCATGTTAAGCTTGAGAGGCTGTCTACACATCCACAAGGAGATGTCAGAGAGAAGCTGGAGATTTTAGTTTGACTGAAGGAGACAGGGCATGAGTAGAGAGAGAGATCTGTCCACATAGAGATGGTAGTTGAGTTTGTATTTGCAGATAAGTTTACCAAGCGGTAAGGTGTAACGAGAAAAAAGAAGGAGCTCAAGGACTGCCCTGTGGAACCATGGTCCAGAGATATTAAGAAGGGGAAAAATCAAATTTACTTCTTTTATATATTTTCCCCCTATCATGATAAAGCCTTATACTCAGAGGAATATAAGGCAACTCTTATTGTATTATTGAAATTTCTTCCTTGGACTATAAAGTGTTTCCATGATTTAAAAAAAAAAGAAAAGAAAAAAAGAAATTCTTGTTGAATTCCTTTTCTTCCTCAAAGTCTGAAATTAAAACAATTATACCTTCACTAAAAACTTGCTATGCTACAGTCATCAGTCAAGCTGAATGGAAATCTCAATGCAATCCATAGGAGTTTTGTCTACATGAGGACTGCAAAATCATGCTCTTAGGGTAGACATTAAGGAGAACTTCTGATATATCCTCAAAAGCTTTTACTTTAACTTCTAGGTCAGGCTGAATGCCAGATCCAGCTCACATGATGGGTTTATGTGACTGTCATGACATAGTCATGTTCTCCAGAATCTAAAATTTCATTTAAAAAAAAGTTTTTAGCCCTTGTCGTTGCAGGAGCAACCTTCCAAATGTGAAGCAAGTGTAAGTGATGCAGTGATGTCTTCAGATAACTTGAAACAGTGACTCAAGAGGTGTGACCTCCTTTAATAATCTCACTGGAATATAAATTTTAAAGTCCAGTGATTATACTTGACCAATAGTGTCAATATTAACCATTTAATCACAATCCATTTCAGTGGATGGAATGGGGTTATGGGGTAGGAGTGAAGAACAATGGGTTCAGAACTGGATTCAGTTGCTACCGGGAAATAAACAGAAAGGAAAGAAAAGAGAAGTCTCCCAAAAATGAGGAAGGGGCAAAGAAATAGGGAAAGGAGTAAGGGAAGAGAAGAGAAACAAAGAACACTAATAGGGGTCGCCTAAAGGAGAGAGAGGGTTTTCTCACTGAACGATGACTATGACAATAAGGTTTGGAAGAAAATAACAATGTTTTGTTACTATGTATAAGTAATATTTTCTCCTTGATTTCCTTGCAATCCTCCTGCCAACATCAGTAGGCACTCCACTATGTATTGTGGCAAGTGTATGTTCCTAAATTTGTTTCCCAATACATACATCCTAATTAAAGATAGAATTCTGAATGAGATTCACATAATGCTGTAGTGAAATCATAATGTTTTACTAAGTTCCCCTCTAGATCTATCCCTCCATGTGAATATAAGAACACAAGAACATAACAACGGCCATACTGAGTCAGAACAATGGCTCATCTAGCCCAGTATCATGTCTTCCGACAATGGCCAGTGCTAGGTGCCCCAGAGGGAATGAACAGAACAAGTAATCATCAAGTGATCCACCCCCTGTCACCCATTCCCAGCTTCTGGAAAACAGAGGCTAGACACACTTCAGAATATGGTTTTGCATCCCTGCCCATCCTGGCTAATAGCAATTGATGGACCTATATTCCATGAATTTATCTAGTTCCTTTTGAACCTTGTTATAGTCTTGGCCTTCACAACATCCTCTGGCAAAGAGTTCCACAGGTTGACTGTGCATTGTGTGAAGAAATACTTCCTTTTATTTGTTTTAAATCTGCTGCCTATGAGAAGGAGTAAATAACACTTCCTTATTTACTTTCTCCACACCAGTCATGATTTTATAGACCTCAATCATATCCCCCCTTGTCATCTCTTTTCCAAGCTGAATTGTCCCAGATTTAGTAATCTGTCCTCATATGGCAGCCATTCCATATCCCTAATCATTTTTTGCCCTTTTCTGTAACTTTTCCAATTCCAATATATCTTTTTTGATATCAGGTGTCCACATCTACATGCAGTATTCAAGATGTGAACATACCATATATTTATATAGAGACAATATGATATTTTCTGTCTTATTATCAATCCATTTCTTAATGATTCCCATCATTCTGTTCACCTTTTTGACTGCCACTGCACATTGAGTGGATGTTTTTAGAGAACTTTCCACAGTGATTCCAAGATCTCTTTTTTGAGTGGTAAAAGCTAATTTAAACCCCATCCTTTTATATGTATAGTTGGGATTATGTTTTCCAATGTGCATTACTTTGGATTTATCAATATTGAATATTGGGTGTTGCCCAGTCACCCAGTTTTGTGAGATCCCTTTGTAACTCTTCGCAGTCTGCCTTGGACTTACCTATCTTGAATAGTTTTATATCATCTGTAAATGTTGCCACCTCACTGTTCACTCCTTTTTCCAGATCATTTATGAATATGTTGAATAGGACTGGTCCCAGTACAGAGCCCTTGGGGGCACCACTATTTACTTCTCTCCGGTCTGAAAATTTATTTCTACCCTTTGTTTCTTATGTTATAAATTATAATGTTCCCAAATATGTCTAGCCATGAAAGAACAATTTAAAAAGTGACATTAGGAAGTGAGTTCTGTCCATGGCTTTCTTGTTTCCAATTTAAGTAATCCAACGTGGAGTTTGTCTCCAAAGCACATCCTGATATGTGTAGAGTCTGAAATACCAGACAAAGAAAAATCATATTCAAGATTCATGTGTCTGAATCATATTCAAAGGGAAATTGGGAAATCATGCCAAATTTAAGGGTGTTGTAGGATCCTAATGGGATACAGAACCTTACAAACAAAAAGTCTTGGCCAAATAGCATGTCAAAGAAATACAACTATATGACCATGGGTACATTAAAAATGCTGCAGTCCGTCTATTCCATCCTCATAGTGGTAAATACTAATTGCTTCAGAGGAAGGTGTTTTAATCCTCATAATGGAAAATTATGACGTAACTTCCCCATAGTGAAAGTTTCCTTGTAGCCCCATGCAGTCAGTGACTGATAACATCAAGTATGAAGGTTTATGTTATGCATATATTTTTATCCTCTGCTATCTAATATTATTATCTAATATATTATTATTTCTCATTCATATCAGCATCTAATCCCCTTTTGAATGCTGCTCAGCCCTCAACTTCAAAAATATCATGTGGCAATAAATTATGTAATAAAATAAAATTAAATTAAATTAAAATAAAACCCCTTTTTCAGCTTTACATATGTCACCTTCACATTTTGTTATTTTCTAGTTTCATGAACCAGTTAAAATAGGAGTCTCTGATTTACCTCCTCTACATCAAAAGTTCTCTGAGAAGTGAAAGTAATGAGCAGCTTAGGAAATGAGCCAGTTAGTTTGTTGTGGAATTATGATTTTTGGTGTGTAACTTTAGCAACTCAAGTTTGAAAATATTTGGTATCAATTTTCCTGTGCCTCAGTTTCCTCATCTGTAAAACGAAACAACTTCCTTACCTTGTAGGGATATCATGAGACTTAAAGCATTAGTCTTTATAAAGCTTTAGGTGATTCTTGTAAGGAAGGTGTTTGAAGTGCAAAGTATCTGTTTGTTGCAAGTGCAGCACAAAAAATACTTTTTTTTCATGAAGTATGGCTTTTAATGTAATTGTTGAGTAAAGCCATGGAGTATAAAGCCAGACTACATTATGCTGTTTTACAGTGGTTACTGTACTTTTATGTCTTTAATAGAACAGCATAATGGTGCCATTACTGCTGTTATATTCTAACCTATAGAACCATTCCATCACCTTAAGGTGCTTTTTGAACAACTGTTCAGTCCTATTTCCTGTTCTTAGCCTCTATATATTTGATTAGTACTGGCCCTGTGCCTTGTCAAAGTGATTGCTATATATAAGTATTACAGAAATGTTCCACTATGGTGTCATTCTGATACATCAAATAAGTTCTGTATATTATTTAGGCAATTTTTATATGGTATAGATATCTATAACTTTAAGAATCATATTGTTTAATTCAATGCTTTGCTCTCCAATGCTATGCTCTCTGTATCTCTCTCTCTCTATATGTATGTGTGTATATTTATGTGTGTGTGTGTGTGTGCTGTATACACACACATACACAAACACACATGAGAAATATGTCTACAAATAATATTGCCAACTGTTTACACACACACACACACACACACTTTGTTAGGAAGGCTTAACATGCTAAGTACTACAGCCAGAAGTAAATGTTTGCAGAGTTGATATGTTGGGGAGTCCATTTTACACAAGGCCTGACCAGGTTATAATTAACCTTATAGGCTGCACCTGGAGGAGGGTTAGGGATTGATAGAGTTGAATTGAAGATGAAGCCCAGCTGAGAAGGGGCAGGCTGGGATTGTATAAAGCAGGAAGTTGCAAGCAGGAGGGGGCAGTAGGGATGAGTCTCTTGTCACTCTGTAGAGAGAGAGGGCATTGGGTAGGGACAATGAGGGGATCTAGGGGGGAGAGTAAGCCCTGGAATTGTGCCCTGACTTACAAGTCTGGCAAGAAGCCAAGAAGGGTGGAGTAGCCTCTGGGAGCAGAAGAAGGTCAAAATATTATTAACACTTCACTTTTCCCCCAAATGTTTGAAGTTGAATACTGTCCATCACCTGTTGAAGCAATAGTGTGGATTTGGGATAAAATATATTTAGAAGTTTTCCCTCCAGCCGGGTCATCAACCTGGCTAACATCTGTGGAAGCCAGAGTAGTCCAGGGCTCAAAAAACACACAGAAAATGTTGCCATTGAGTTTCATTGGGAGCAAGATTAGTCTCCTGTTCGTATGCATTTTTCTGCATATCTCTCCAGAAGTATAGTCTCAAATATTACTCATTTTTGACAGCTCATTGAAAAAAATATTTAGTGTTTAGTGAAAACTGCTAATGTTCACAACTGTATTTTATTCAACAAGCCCAAGAATAAAGTGACTGGATCAGTGACCTGGCATCAGATAGACTTCCATAGGCTATAGAAGACAAGTCTTTATTTGCTAGTGGAGTCATGCAACTGTCAGCTGACTTCATGTGTGCAATTTTAAGCTGGCTCGTTAGCTTTATGTGCACCACTAATCATCTGCCACACTTCTGGCAAGAGAAAAAGTGGTCCAAAAGTGGGAATTCCTCGTTCTGCTACAAGATAAGGTAGCCAGATATTTCTGGATGTTAAATAATGTCTTGGTCATGGAGAGACAAAGCTGTCATTTTCATGCTAATAAACAAAATGTTATCACTAAATCTTCAAAAAAATTGTAAAAGAAGATATTCAGGTTTGCAGAGTCATCCAACAGATCAGATCAGGCTCAGGTAATTTTAGCCTACAATTAAATGTCATTTCCTCTTGGGAACAATTTTAAAATGAGAGATGCGGCAGTGCCAGGATCTCGTTTACAGCTGAAACTGCAACTGGAAAATAGCAATGCATATTTCTGTATTGTAATTTGTTATCTTGAATAGTATGCCAAGAATCAAAGTCCAGACAAAGATGACATACTGTGGTCCAGTGTCAATTTACTTATGCTCTCAGAACTGAAACTTTGTTTTCCTACACAGCATAAATAAGCTTTGCTTCTTAATTCTTTTTTTTCAAAGTGCATATTAAAATGATTGAAATGTCAAAAATATCTATTTTTTTCATTGTTCAACTCCCATGAATGTTTAAACAAGAAGCAATCTTACAATTATTAAAAATTCAATATCTGACAAATAAAAAAATAAAATGTCAATTGCATCATTCCAAGTCATAGAACTCCCAGTCAACAGAAATCTCTAGTTCATAATTTGATTTCAAAAGGAGTCTAGATCAATATTATTGATTTAACAGAAACTTTAATTATTTATTGTATATGTAGTTTATTAAAAAAGTTTTACCATATGTAGACTAATTATTTAAATAGGAAATTGCAACTGTCTAAATTAATACTGGAGAAGTGTAGTGTTTATCCTGAGGCTGCAAAACTGGGATCAAGCAGGAAACTGTTTTAAGGAATTAGAAATGTGTATATCATTAAAAGCCTCAAAGTTGCACACACAAAAAAGAACACAGGCTACAGCCATTATTTCCCACTGGAGCATAATTAAATACAAATAATAAAGACTGTATTGTCTCCGTTATGCCTTTCTTTCTCTCAGAAAATGTGTTCCTGAATGACAGCTGTCAGAGGCCCCGGCTTGATGTGACACAATCTACTTGAAAATTTCTAATTGTGTAGTCTTCAGAAGAAATGCCATTGCGGACTGTGAGAGCCCTTCTTTTGCTGATGGATTGTATGACCACAACCTGGAACAATTGAACTCCAGACATGGAAGAAAAAAAGTCAAATAAACAAAGCCTTTATACAAAGGTCACAGTCAGAACAAGCTCCCTTTTCATAAAGAGAGGATCTAAGAAAGTGACTTTCAGCACTGCTAGGGCAAAATCAACACAGGCCCGTAACACATCCCTTGAAAATTAGCTTGGAGGGCTGGCATGTCACATAAGGATAATCAGTCAAAAAAAAAAAACTGTGACAGGAACCTCTCTCAGTAAAATCTTTTTATATTATGTCACGGACACTTATGAATATACAGGACAGGTTTCCTCTAGAACTATCAGGCAAAGTAGGATTTGCATGTTGGAGAGGAAAGGTGAAAGCAGAGTTCAAACACACACACCACACAAAAAGAACGACCTCTGAGAGTGATTCACACCTAGAGTTTATGCTTTGTGTGAGTAGCTAACTGGCTACTCTTGTCTTAAGGAAAACCTAGCTGCATACATTTTAGGTGGGCAAATTTAGAAGCCAGGCTGAGATTATTTTGTACATCTGATATACATGGGCAAATCTTACCCGTCCATGATACTGTGGGATCTGGATGCACTGGATATGATGCAGTTTCATTCATAGGAAGGGAAAAGAAGTGGGACGCTCACATAAGGGCCCACATTACCTGAGCACCATGAAATATATCATGGTGGGGGCTCCCTTACTCCAACTGTACAACAAGGGTAAGAGAGATGGTCTGAATTATTTCTGAGTTTAACTGGTATTTAGAACAAATTAATCCAATAACAAACAGCTTAGTTCAACAGAAAAATATTCCCAGCATTCTGCTGCCATTTATTTTATTTTTGTACAAAAGAGGCATAAAATTAATCAAGGTGATATTTAGCACGGGGCACATTGACATATACTGTAAAAATAGTCTTCTGGAAAGTGTTAGCTACCTTCCTCCCTCCTCCCCGTTTCTAAGACCGTGCTATTACAGGGTGTTCCAAATGTAGTTAGCACAGTGCTCACATTCTAGAGTGCCACAGGCATTTTTTCCGATGCATATAAATGAGTAGATATTAATGCTTATAAAACCTTTACTGAACAGAATGACAAGTCAAAGTAGAGAACTTTTCTTCTTCAAGCAGTTCTTGAAAATTGAGAGAAAAGAATTAGAGATTAGTTTTGCCTCCTCAATTGAATACATTGTAAACATTTTTGTATCTATTGGTGTAATGCAAATAGCATGACTTTAGATCCTGCAGAAAGGATGCTAACACTTTTTTAGACAAAGTTAACTTATCCCCAAGACTGTTCTTCTATTACTCAGTTATTTTTGTTTCCCTTTTTTGTTCATAACAATAGAAACTTCTCAGCTTGATAAATTACACGTCAGAACTAGTTCCTGTTTATTGTTTTTCGGGGTTTAAGAGATTAACAACAAAAGGTTTTGGCTTTTTGTTCTGAGGCCTTGGATACTGTATGTTGACATAGAAATGCACACAGAGTACTGTAGACAGTTGATGGCTGTATTTTTTTATTGCTGTTTGTAATATATTTAGCCAGCTCTTCAATTTTCTAAAGATGCTCTAGGCACATCTGTTTATCTTACCTTTTAAAAAAAGGACAGTTTTACCTGAAGAAATAATTGTTCCTTTGTATAATAAATCACGGAGATGCAGGCCCCTAAAGCTGTACTGTATGTGATTTTAAAAATTGAAATAAGGTAAAAGGCTTAACAGAGGGTGAATATGAAATCTGAAATTGCTTTGACAGTAAGGGTATAATAATTTATTTCTACTGAGTATTAAAGCTTCATTGATTTTAAGTCCATTAAATATTTCAATAAACTAGGGAAACTTTCAATTAGGGTCAGCCACTAATTTGGTCTGCCATTTAAAATGAGCCCTGGACATTTGTTAATTTCTTGGCAATCTGGTGTCGAGAGTAATTTTGACTATTAATTAGAACTTTGGCTCAAGGAATTACCAAACTTGGGGCAGGGGGAAAGGTCTTTGTAGGAGGAGTGTTATTCATGTTTGTTTTGGAATTATGAATCAATGTAAGAACTGTAGCTTTATGTCCAATGTAATTATAGAGAAAGGCTATTATGCTAATAACTACAAGTGAGGAAAATCAGAGTATTACAACATTAATAGGAAGTAAACTGACTTTAGCCAAGCTGATATGAATTTAATACTGTTTTGATGGCTCATTACTGAATTTCATTTGTGAAATTATAGGAACTTACTCATTAAACCAATTTACAAGTGCAAGAGAATTCTACCCTGTGAACCTTGCCAATCCAATTAATAATTAGGATAAACTCCATTGGAGGATCTTTGAGATTTCCTCTCTTAAATCCTTTCAGTAGGTCTTCCCACGGGATGGGGAGAGCTGGGCCTCCATAGCTTTTGTATTCACTAATGGCTTGATCCCTCAAAGTTGTTCAGCAACTTGTTGTTCAACAGTTCAGGCTGATGGGAGCTGGGGGCATTCAGTGCCTCACAAGAGTCGGCCATACAACCTGCTCCTATTATTGTTCCAAGTGCAGCAATCCCTGAGACATCCTGATTGAGAGTCAGTTGCAGAGCTGGGTCCTTAACTCTGTCCCAGTCCTTAATTCAAAACTTCTGCAGATCTCCCTGATGCATCCATTATAGCACCCGTATAGATTCACAGAAGCAGCCACAGCATTTAGTTTAATGACAATATGATTAAAAATGCTCTGACAGGCAGTGAAACCACTGTCCTCTGGCTCAGAGAGTGCTACCTTAGGACCTGTTCCTTGAGTCTACAACAGACAAAACTGCCAATGACTTTATGAAGACAGATTAAATTCAATGGGAGGTTTGTCTGAGATAGGACTCTAAGCGCTCAGAGAAAGCAGCATTCACTGAGGAACCAATGAACTATCATTTCCATGATCCATGACAAGTTTATATCTCTCAGCAGGACTAACATTTTCCTGTCTACTCATAGGGAAAAAAATCCACAAAAGTTGCCTCCAGTTTTTTCTACCAATGATATATCAGTGGGTAGGATAACACAGTGCTAAGGTTTTGCACATCTAAAGTTGGGCCTGGATTTTTTTCCTTATACCTGTTTGCAGAATCCACATAACTATTTTGATGTGATCTTTCCCTAAAAACATATCAAATTTACCAATGCCAGTTTTTATCACTAAAAGTACTGTAAATTAGTGACATCAACTCAGCACTTATGACCTACTGAACAGCAGTGAACCAGAGCATATGGCCAATGGAGAACCAGAAAACTACTAAGAAAACAACTTTCAAGCTACCAAAAAGGTAGCAAGCAGCACTGAATAAACAAATACATGATATTAAAACAGTGTAAACTACCCTAGTAGTGTTATATTTAAGATTCAGATATCTAGAATAAGTACTACCAGTCATTCTGTGCTTATCTTTGACCGGCAAAGAGAGTGGCATAAGAAGTTTTACAAAAACAGTGTAAGTAATTATAGAAAAGCAGGACTGGAAGAGCCCACCAGAGGCAGGACCAAGTATACCTACGCCATCCCAGACAAGTTTTTGTCTAACCTGTTCTTAAAAACCTCTAATGATGGGGATTCCATAACCTCTCCTGGAAACCTATTCCAGTACCTAACTATCCTTATAGCTAGAAAGTTTTTCCTAATATTGAACCTAAACCTTCCTTGATGAAGATTAAACTTATTGCTTCTTCTCTTACCTTCAGTGGACATGGAGAACAATTGATCCATGTCCTTTTTATAATACTCCTTAAGATGTTTGAAGACTGTTATCAGATCCCCTCCCCTCAGTCAAAACTAAACATGTCTGGTTTTGCTTGTTGGTTTTTTGGTTTCACCTTTCCCCCCAGGTCAGGTTTTCTAAACCTTTCATCACTTATCTTGCTCTCCTCTACTCCCTATCCAGTTTGTCTCCACTCAAAACTGGACACAAAACTCCAGCTGAGGCCTCACCAGTGCTGAGTGTCTTAAATATGACTCTCCTGTTAATACACCCCTGGATGATATTCGCCTTTTTCACAATTGCATCACATATTTTGGTTCATGTTCAATTTATGATCCATTATAACCCCCAGATCCTTTTCAGCAATACCACTGCCTAGCCAGTTTATTCCCCATTTTATAGTTGTGCAATTAATTGTCCTTCTTAAGTTGCAATATTTAGTACTTTTCTTTATTAAATTTCATCTTGTTGACTTCAGACCAACTCTCCAATTTGTCAAGGTCATTTTGAATTTTAATCCTGTCCTCCAAATGCTTGCATACACACACATACACCACTCACATCTTGATGTCATACACAAATTTTATAAGCATACATTCCATTCTATTCTTTAAGTCGTTAAAGAAAATGCTTAATTTAAGTGGGGAGAAGAAAACCAACCATTACCGTGTTTCCAGACTCGAGGGTACTCTAAAGTCTACTCTCCTTCAACCAAGTGTAGGAGTTAGGCTCAAAGGCTCTAGGCCTGGCAATGCCACAGAAAATTGACAGGAGAAGGCACATCTGCAGCTTTCCTATCAGGCTGTAAGGTCCACATGAAAGTGGGAGTGTTTGCAGCTGCAGCACTTCGGGCTATAGGCACAGCCACATAACTCATGTGGGAGACCCTTCCTACGTCTGCCCTTGGGCTTCAAACTAGCTTCCTCTAGTATTAATAATAGAGGAAGACAAGACAGCAGCCAGGACCATTAAGCCTAAAAACTGTATTATTACCAAAGAAGCACCAGCTGCAGCAGAATCTCTGTTATGCCAGAGGTTACATAAGCAGCAGCAGGTACCAATAGGGAATTGGCCCTAGGCTTAGATTGGAGTCACTATTGGAGATGGAGTTGAGCTCTGCCTCCAGTATTAACTACCTTCTCCTGTGACTTCAACAATGAAACACCGGAAACAAATCTCCATAATGGTGGTAGCAGCAGCAGCTCTAGTACTGCTGAGGATATTGTGGTGGTACCAGTCTGACATTGTACATTAGTTGAAAACTGAATGAGAAAATGATTGTGTCTATTACCCAGACAGTCATGAAAACCACTTTCACTCTGCTGCCTGCCCTAGGCAGTGGGAGGGGCAATGTGCATGCTTTTATAATCGCTTTGTATTCTACTTTAACCTGCACAGATTATGCTTATTCCAAATTATTTCCTGCAGTGCCTGTCAACCAACAATTTTTCATTCTTCAGATCACAATGTGCCAGTTTTCAAGGGATCACAGGTAGATTTTTGTTGCAGTGGGAAGAGAGAGGAAAGGGGTTTTAGTTGATTTGCTAATTAAATAAATCCCTTGTCCTTGTAGTCAGATTTTACCATAGTACTGTTTGTACTATATAAGAAAACTGACAATCAGTTATTAATTGTAGATGGAAACATTTTATAAACTTAATTATACAACAATGATCAAGGCATTTTGGCTGGTAAATACAGAAAAGTTGATGGCGAACTGTCATTACCTCTCTTGTTAGATAATTCTAAGGAACTGCATTAATCTCAATTTGCTATTACTAGTGCTAAGTAGATATTGTTATTGCAGGAGTCACTAGATGGCACTGTTACACATGGTCAGAAGTGCTTTTTCTTAGTGTGTACCATCTAAAGAAATGCTGCGTTGTGTGATGCAGTTTCACTGGGGGGAGCTGTTGCAAATAGTAAGAGTTTGCTCTATGCTACAAAATCTCATTCTTGAATCAATTGAACTGGGCATTGGTGTTTGGGCCAAGACTTGCGACAGAGCAGATGGCCTACGTGCTATTTGTGACCATCTCTATTCAAAGACTAGCAAATGCAGTGAAAATAAACAAAGTGTATTAAGAAAACACAACTGACTCCTCATCCTTTTTTTCTCCTCCATTGGGATATTGTAACTGGATCCATTCATGCGAGTAATTATTTGCATGCATACATTTTTTCCAGAGTCAGATACTTAATTGCTACTTTACTCACAAAATATTTCTGAGAAGTAATTTCATGTGTAGCAAATCAATGCTTTGAATTAGATGTTGAAAAAGTGAATTAATTAATATTAAAGCACTTTCAGATCTTGGAGTATTTTATTATTGAATCAACTCTCAACATTCTATTCAGTTCATTCAAAAGCAGGTAAATAGCAATGAGGAATTTTATTTATTTGCTGAAATCCCGCCCCTCCCCCTGCAAAGAATCTATCCACTACCCTTAAAGAAATATAACCCATAGTAGAGTTCAAAGTTTTATTGAGGGATGTAATGAGTTGATAAAGACTTTTTTACATTTTATTGCAATTTGCCTGATTCATTGCAATCTACTCTAGGCAGTCGAAATTCTGCTTTTAAGCATCTGAAGTCCCTTTTATACATCCAACCCTGAAATATTTTTCAACAGTTCCCTTATTGGCATGTAGGTTTCAGAGGGTTGGGGAAGGGGGCTTGTTTTTGGCAGCTATTGATTGATTTGTGAAAGCACCTCTCTGAAATAACACAGGGCACTACTATCTGCATTTGAGTCCAGCCCATTGTCGTTCGAAGGTGCCCTTGACTAATGGGCCGGGGGCTTGCTGCTAGTCTTTCACGTCTTGGTTTGAATAACAATAAGTTCCTTGAGCATGCTCAGTAAAATCCATTAGATATTGTCAGAATTCCATATCTTCTGGACATGAGCATCTGCATTATTCACCAGAGTGAGTGATGGGACTGGAAGAGAAGCATATTCAGCAACAGAAGTGCTACTTACAAAGATTCCGTTATAGCTTTGTTAGATGCCTAAGAAGTTTCATTCTTCTTCTCAGCCCTGACCCTGTCCCTGTTGCTTTGTACTCTACAATGTTGAAGTCTCACAATATATCTTCCATCCTTCTGACTTAGCATGTACATAAGGCTAAAATAGGGAAGGTTGAATCTAGGAAAATATATGTACGATTTCTTTCAGGTAAAGTCTGATGCTGCAAGTAATTCCACATGGGCAGAGCAACTGATGCCCATGCAAATCCCCATTTCAATCAAGAGAGGAGGAAGGAAAAAAAACTATAAATACATGAGACATCTGATAGTGGGTAGGATGGTGGATCCATGATCAGGCATTGATTGTCAAATGCAGTTCAGAAAGGGAGGGTGATTGAGAAATCATTTAAATAATGAAAATAATAGTAGTTGCAGGCAGAACTGGCCAGCTCAGAGCTCAATGAGCAGATCCTTAGCTAGTGCAAATTGTCTTAGCAACATTGGCTTCATTGAAGCTATGACTATATACACCAGCTGAGAATCTGGCCCTCTAATCTCCAATGTTGTTGGTTTGCAGTACTAAGAAGATGCACCAAGAGGAATATTTCTCTTTTACAGTGAAGTATCTCATGTACTGTAGCACAGCACTGCAACTCTCAATTTAGAGATTCAATATAGTCCCCTGAAAAAGAATTCAGGCTCCCTGCAATTAAGCAGCTAAAAGAAATCTCCATGAAAACCAATTCTATTAATAAAATGAACCTGTTCAATTTCCAAAGAGGACAAGAGAAGGGAAGAATAGCACACTAAAACCAGAGAAGTCTGAAAAGTAGCAGAGCTAAAATACCACAATAAATAATAGTATATTGGCATCATAAAAAATGTCAAATATTTGATTTGTTCATCTTGCCAGAATAACTAGTTTTGGTCAGTTTTTCAAACATAAAATAACCTCGGCTGATGTGACCACAAAGAGTTGAGCAGGGGAAGTACAGAATGCAACTCTTTGTGCTACTCCACTGAGGTTACTTGAAATGGGTCAAATGTTTCCCCTTCCACTTCTGTGCATAAATGGTCTGGTCTCACTTACACAGCACAGTTGTGTGCACCTGCAAAAGCAGGTGGAGTCTGGTTTGAAAAGGGAACTTAATTGGTTACATGTCAGATCAAAGCATGCTGCACATTTGAAAATAGACACGATTATTTAATAACAAAATATTTAGTTACCACATTATTTGCTATGTTGTCTGGTACTATTTAGGCCAGCTATAATACACTGGCACCATCTTTAAAAAATTATACCAACAGGTATGTTAATTGGGCTTTTATACAGACTTAAAAACTGATTGTTAATTCAGGCTGATTCTGCAAACCATTATGACTATGTTTAGTGTTTATCGTCCAATGTATCACTTTGTAAAATTCAGCCACTTGACTTCCTGAGACAGCGAATCCTCTACATACAATACTGCAGCATGAAGTTGGCTGCACCAAGTATTGTAACATTTCCTTCCTTTCTTTCTTTTTTCCAAATTGGATTTCTTTTAATTTCACTGAGTGAACCCTGGTTCTGGACAGTATAGAAAGGAAGAAGAGATCACAGAGTTTAGATCTGGAATTGTATCTGAATTGATTAATTAATTACAACAGGTTTATCACAGTAGTACTTAGGGACCAACAGAGAGCAAGGCCCCACTGTGCCTAGGCACTGTACAAATATAGAGCGGTATATTTTAAACCCAGACTCAGACTCAGGTTTAAGACCAACCCCCACCACTGCCATCCACACACAAAGCATTCTGACACAAACCAGAAGACTTTCAGAATACGGGCCTCGGGACTCACCCAGGGGTTTGAGTCCAAGTTTTTGTCTCACTAGGGAGCTGGTCCAAGCCCCCTCATTTTGCAGCACAGAGATAAGCAGAGGCCCAGATCACCAGGCTCATGGTCAGAGAGTTTGCCAATGGTATCCCATAATCCCCTAGGCCTGCAGCTCCCAGCCCTTCTATCCTCAAACTTCCCACTCAACTCCCAGTTGAATGGAATTGGAAGCAACAATCAAATACTGATGCTTCACTTTGAACCCTTCCTTTGCAAGTGGTCTGCTCAACTGTAAGCATAGTTAACCCTGCTCTGTGTTAGTTGTGCCCATCACTAAAACATCTGACACCAGGAATGAAAAAAGGACTGCAGTACCACACTCAGCTGCTAAAAATGCTCAAGAGGTGAGCGCTCTGTTACACAGAAGTACTGCCAGTGGAGAGCCTGCACCTGTGGAATCAACCCCTCAAAGTAATCTTGGTGCTGTTGCCAGTCCTGGATTAGGCTATGCCACTAAAGCTGTTACAATACATCCTGGGTTCATATTTGAAGGACCAGTCTGGGGACAGTCCTGGGGTATGGTATGTTTCATCCTCTATTTTTTTGTTATTGATGGTAAGAATAAGAGAGATTTCTGGGTTATGCTCAATTAAAGCATTATTACAAACACAAGGTTGTAGTGTGTTTCCCTTGAGGGTGAAATCCATGCCATTTCCTTGGTGTCATCCCTTCCCCCAGACAGCATGTGGGATTAAAAATGGATAGCAGGAAATGAACAAATAGTTAAGCAATTAGCATTAACATTTTCCAAGATACATGCTTATTGTCAGAAAGATGGGTTGGGGTATTAGACTTATGGTGCTTATTTTTCTTTTCCTGAAAGTGAAGCACAGTGTATAACTCAGCCACGCCAGCCCATCCTCCTGGCATAGCTGAAGTGGTTTGGGCTGGCTGTATTGTCAGCCCAAATAGGAGCAGTGAGTGTATTTTAGTCTGGGTCTCCCAGTATTATGAATCCAAATGATAGCAGTGCATGTGTTTGGTCCTGGGCTGCAAGGCTGATCTGTGCAGAAATGGAGGGTACTTGTAAGGAGGCTGTAATGCATCTGTATTCTAAATCAGAATCTTATGTCACACTTTCCTGGCTGGTGATGCATGCAAGCTTCTCACAGAGCAGGAACTCTGTACATTCAGCTGAACTCCAGGACAGTGCAGGACACTGGGACTGCCTCTATAGCTCATGAGCCCCCTCCATTTGTTGATGTGTAGTTAGCCATCAGATGCGGAAAAAAATCTCGATAGCATAGATGGATGGCTCTCCTGGATGGCCTGGAATAGAATTCTTGCCTCCTCTAGAACGACAGTGTGCAGAACTTGCTCTGCCTGAAAGGACTGTAAAAGCATAGCTAGTAACAGGGTCCTTCATTACAACCACCTCCCCCAAGGGAAAAACTGTGGGGATTTATAAATTATTTTAATTGATTTTGGTATGTGAATCTCACCATGATGTGTGTTGGCTTGGAGCATAGCTTACGGGAGCTTCTGAACAGACCAGTGAATTTTGTGTGAATAAAATAAAACCAATGATATAAAATATCATCCTGCGACCTTGAAGTGATGTAGCTCCTGCAGAAGGGTAGAAATCTTTCTCATGGTCAGACAATAATGTGCTCTTTCATTTTCCTTGGAAGCCCCTTCCATTTCTGCTAGGCTAAAAATGAATCAGTACCATAGGTGAGTGGACACTCACCCTATGTGCAGGAAGGAAGATAGTGAAGAACAAAATGATACAGGGCAATTTGGCCAAGAGCTTGAATACCAGAGAGAGCGGGACACCCCTAGACATTTTTCCCATACTCAATCCCTGCTGAGGATGCTGGCCCAGCACCTTGCCAGCAAACTCAGTGGAATGGGAGGACTTGGGTTCCTTTACCAAAACCCGCCTCTTCATGTCGAAGGGCCTAACCCCCCTGTCCACAAAGTGACACTCCCCACAAGTGCTGACCATCACACCAGCTCTTTGTTCATTACCTTTAACAAGGGTTCCTCCCCTTCCATTCACCTATTCCTGTTAATTTCTTCTTGTGACATCCCCACAATCTCTTCATTAGCACTTGAATTTATATTCAAATAGCCTCCTATTGTAAGATACACTATACACAATGGACAGCCAAGGGGATATGTTTCTCTCACCTCCTGTCTGGTAGAAGTCGGCTTAAGGCATATCAGCTCTTTACCTCCCTTTGCCTACAAGGCCCTAAAATATAATTCCCTACACACACACACACACATACACATACACACATCTCCTTACATATCATCCACACATATCTTTCACAAAGATTATGATGACCAGTGACACCGGTTTTCAGTAGAGACCTTGCATGACACTCTTTGGTGACCTAGAATGTAAATGCCAGGCCCAGGGAGGGACCTTAGGGCAGTCCTTTCCTTTGCCCCCTTCTGGGAGTAACACTGCACCTGGGCAGGCCAGGCTGGAAGGTGGAGACTGAGCATGCCCTCAGCCACATTACTCTTTGGTGAACTAGAATGTAAAAACAAGACCCAGGGCACCTCTGTGCCCTCAGCCAGCTGGCATCCAGAGGTTTTAGGGTCACCACAGTGCTGATTGCCTCAAAAACCTCTACCGGTTGACTTGCCAACACCATACTGACTAGCCACATACCTATAGCAGTCAGGGGTAGCCAGCTTCCAGGTAGTTATAACAATCTGCTTCTGGAGAAGCATGGCCCCCTCATGCATATGATCCTGGAGGGTCAGGGCAAGCTGCTCGCACAGTTACAAAAACATCTCTGTCTTCATGCAAAAGGTCTGGAGCCACTGTTGGTCATTGTAGGTCTGCATGACTATGTGATCCTACTAGTCTGGGCTTGTGGCCCTGCTAGAGAAGCGCCAGTCTATATATGGGAATCTGCTTTGATGGCAACAGGCATAAGCTGCATCAGCCAGGTCATGGATGACATGGCTGCATTCTCCAAACGGTGCCTTCAGAAGGAGAAATACCACCACCAAAATGCCACCAGCATCTCACAAATGCTCTGTCTGACTCCCAAAATAGCAGTGAAAGTGAGAGCCAGAGAAGGTCTTCCACTGCTGCTGGATCCATGTTGCTGGCTTTGGTTGCAGGGACCATGCTCACACAATGGATCAGCTGGGTGTATTGGCAGTAAAGTGCCATAGGATGAACAGACAAGGTCTCCCACAGTACACCATGTACCAAGCCCTAGAGAAGCTACAGCAGGGTTTACAGGGTGTAAAGAACCCTGAGATAAGTCCCTATAAGCAACAGGGTCTGACTCGTGTCAGCATAGCACAGTATGGACATGTCAGCATGGTTATGGGGCTCTCATAGCAACGTAGTGTGGACAGTTCACACAGCAAAACAGAACAGTTCCGCAGGCGTGGGTTTTACTAGGCAGTGTAGACATACCCTCAGTAGCAAGGATGGGGTCTGTACCAGTATCCAAATTCAAACTGCCCCAATATCGGAGGTTGGATTCCAGCCACTTTTTATCTTATTATTCAGTGAGTTATATATTTTGTCCTCAGTATGTGCGAGTCCCTTGGCAGATCTAGTGGTTACGTGTGTGTTTTGAATGGGGAACCTAGACTCCCTAGTTGCTTTACAATTTCAAGTCATAATTATGTGTTGTTTGTTTTGTGGTCATGCCTAGGAATCTGTCTTGGAACAGGACCCCCTAGAGCTAGGCAATGTACAAACAGAATAAGAAGACAGTCCCTGCCCTAATGTCCTCTGCCTTTACTTGCTGGCCCTTAATGTAGCAGGTTGGGCTTTTTTGGAAGGTTTGTGTTCTCTGTTGCCATGAACACTTCTTTTCACATTAATAGATGGTCCTAGCCAGTAAAAAAATGTATATACATCCATCCATATATACAAGCCCCATTAGGGCAGGAATGCTGCTCACACATGAGGTTGGCCTTTTCAAGAAGAAAGTGCACATGGGCAGAAACTGAGCACAATCTGCAGAACACCTAGGATCAGCAGGACTTGCTCAGTGGTAGGGAATATGTAAATGAACTCTGTTCCTTGAGTATACTATACCTGATTCTTGACCCATCTTTCTCCTTCCTCCACTGGAACTAAGTAATCCTCAGAACCTTCTAGCCTTCAGTAGAGGGAAGAGTTTGCAGCCAGCTTTCTCTCCCATTTAAATTTTGAAAATGGAAAAACAGACTCCTGCAATTAGAGCTGGAGGCATCTCCCATCTCAAATCATAGAGCAGCAGGTCATTAAGATTCCATCCATCAACTGGCAATTAGTCCCATTTTGATTTGATGCTGTGCGGGACTGCCCCATCATCCCATCCTCCCTCCATCACATTGTCATTCATGGATGTAAACTTTCATCCATATGGCCGTTGTCTTTGCTCCATCACTGGGGTCCATTTGGAGACAGGGATTTGGGCTGTACAGTCAGCCAGAGAAGAATCTGCTCCCCTTGAAGACAATAGGGGATGAACTGTAATGCTGCCTTAAGTATCAGTCATTAGTACCTGCGAGGTAGAGTTACAGACTCCAACTGAATTTATATAGTTGCTTCCAAAAGTGAAGCACCTCCTCAAGACAGGCAATAATTCGCTGGATAGGTCCTTAAACAATCAGCAAAGCATTTAGGCACATGCCTTGCTGAATCAGGGCTGTCATCTATTTTTATTTTTTAAGAGTTCAGGGCCTTTTGATTCTACAAAAAAGGAATCAATCATAAATGAACATACTTTTTAAATATAAATATTTACAAGAATTAGAGCATTGCTTTTAGAAGGTATTTGTTAGGAAGGATTATTATGAGGAGCACAAACTTCAAAAATTTCACAAAGGTTTACAGAGATATAATCACTAAAGTTTAAAAAAGTTCCACCAATCTGGTTTTATGTTCTCTTATCCCCAGCTGTAAATAAACTTTAATAAAATGTGTCAATAATCTGAAACCCATTTTAACCTGTCTCCTTCACTACCCTGATGGCTATAGTAATAATCTTCCTCTGATTGATCACAGCTGATCAGGGTCATTCACTGATAAACACATTTCAGAGGATTTTCCCTTCTATCTCAGTTAGAAATTCTTATCCTATAATAGTGTTTCCTGGCAGAAAATGCTTTTGACTCCCAATTTTTCATTTCTTTGTAGTGCTACTGGTAACTTTCTGGTTTGAACACACAGGGGTACATTCTGCCTTCAGGTGCACACCTATAACCCCGTTAGCATCAGCATGCAAAAGAAGACAGATTTTGAGCCAAGATAGTTCTCTTTGGAGAGAGAGAAATTAAAGGTCATTTACCAGGGAAAGTAAATAGGGTTGGTGTCCTTCTTTGTGATGCATTAAAAAGGCCTGGAAGTTACTTTCCTCTGTTTGTATATATATATTAGGTCCTTAGGTCTTGTCTTCTTTGTTTATTGTTTATTTTGGGAAGACTCAATGGACAACTAGAGAACTGGCAGATAATGATGTGATTGGTGTCATGCCATTTTTTTATCAGAATGTTTAAATTTCTTTTTCTTTGTTCTAAGGAAAGTGCCTTTGTTAAAGTTTAAATAGTTCTACCCCTTGAGTGATCTCCCAATCCCTGGATAAGTCCTTCAAAAAAAACAAATTGAAGAACATAATACTGGGTCCGGCCATGGTCCATCCTGCCTATATTGTTGGCTTTGGTTGCCTGTCTCTGGCAGTGGCCCACACTGGAGATTCATGGGGAGTGTACAGAACAGGGAAATTATGGAGTGATGTATCCCTGTCTTCCATTTCCAACTTCTAGTAGTCAGAGGTTTAGGGTTGTCCCGAGTATGGGGCTGCATCCCTGAACATTTTGGCTAATAGCCAATAACGTCCCTGAACTTATCCAGTTCTTTTTTGAGCCCAGTTATACTTTTGGACATCACAACATCCCTTGGCAATGAAATCCACAGATTAACTGTGCGTTATGTGAAAAAGTGCATAAGAACATAAGAATGGCCATACTGGGTCAGACCAAAAGGCCATCTTGCCCAGTACTCTGTCTCTGACAATGTCAAGAACTTCCTCTTATTTGTATTAATCCTGTTACCTATTCATTTCATTGGGTAACCTCTGATTCTTGGATTGCAAGAAAGGGTAAATAATACTTCTCTATTCATTTTTTCCACACCATTCATGAATTCATAGACTTCTCTCATATCCCCCCCTTAGTCATTCCTTTTCTAAGCTGCACAGCCCTAATATTTTTAGTCTCTCCACAAAAAGAAGCTGTTCCATGCTCTTGATCATCTCTGTTGCCCTTCTCTGAACTTTTTCCAAGTCCATAATATCCATTTTGAAATGGGGAAGTCAAAAGAGGAATAGCATTCAAAGGGTGGACTCTTTCTTATTTTTTATTGCTTTGCTAATAGTTTCTAATATGTTATTAGCCTTGTTGACTTCTGCTGCACATTGAGTGGAAGTTTTAAGAGGATTAGCCACGGTGACTCCAAGATCTCTTTAGAAACCATCAATATATATGTATATTAGGGATTATTTTTTTCAGTGTGCTTTACTTTGCACTTATCAACATTGAACTTCCTCTGCCATTTTGTTGCCCAATCACCTGTTTTGTAAGATCTCTGTAACTTTTCACAGTGTACTTTGGATTTACCTTTCTTGAATAATTCCGTATTGTCTGCAAACTTTGCCACTTCACTATTCACCCCCTTTTCCAGATCATTACTGAATATCTTGAACAGTACTGGGTCCCAGGACAGATCCTGGGGTGGGGGGAGAAAGCCCACTGTTCACTTCTCTCCATGTGAAAACAGACCATTTATTCCTACCCTTTATTTCCTATCTTTCAACCAGTTAATTCATGGATGAAAGCCCATCCCCACTGAAGTTAATGGCAAAATGCCCATTGACTTTAACAAGGCCAGGATTTCACCCAACTTTTCTAATATTTTGAAGGTAAAACAGCAATAAACCTTTTAAAAAAGTCATACACCATAAATCCATTTATTTCTTCACAGGCCACCTTTAGTGACATTTTAATGTATTGCAAAATAATTTGCACCAAAGGATATTTATGGAGAATTCATTAATACAATTTAATGTCAGTAAATACTTGCAAACTGTTCGTATCCACTTCTGACTTTACTGTGTGTCACCAAAGTGTGCTTGAGTAATAACATATGACTGCTGCCCTCTGGGATGCTCACAGTATGAGATGTGTATCCTATGAGGCTCTCTCTGTGAGAAAAATATTTAAAATATAAATATTAGCCACAAAATGTCAACATACCTCATTCAGTTTATGCAAGTTCAGGGACTGAGTAAGGGAGCTATTGAAATTTTAGTAAAAAGGATGTAACTATTAAAGTGAACAGAGGTATTCTTGATTTGCACGGGTGTCACTGAGATCAGAATTTGGCCCTATGGGGGGGATGTAGGGGGTACGTGGGAAGAATGCTCATGGTGATTGGCTTGTAGCGTGAAGCTCTGGCTGTGAATGAGGAGAAAATGAGAAAACTAAAATCTACTTTTTTTAGGGCAAAACTTTTGGAGCAAAACCATGGCCCCAGGCTGGAGGGGATGTGGAAGAGGCTGTATTGCCGAATTCTCAGTGGTTGGAAAACCAGTAACCATTTTCATGGGACTTTTTTGAAAATTGTCAATGTTTCAACAGCTCCCCCTCAACTGATACCCCCCTCAACTGATACCAAATTTTAATTTAAAATCAGTTTTTCCCCATTAAAAATTGATTTTATACCCCGATTTTAAGTGAAAACTCAAAATGTAGACCAATTCTGCTCAGAAGCCTACAATAGTTATGCTACCTAAAAGGGTGTGCATGTATTTCCTTCCACTCTCAATCTCCATGCCCCTCACAACCAGCCCCTCACAGCCAGCTCTGCTGGCTAATGCAGAAGTCTGTGCTCACCTGAGCCCTTTCTGTGAGGCTAGCTCTGCTCTAGGCTAGCTCTAGGGCTGGTGCTGCTTTTACTCACTGATCATATTATGAGTGGCACAAGATGAGGCCTGAAGTTCCTTGTGACGTCTCCTGCCTGTCTTCTTCACCTGTTCAAGGCCAACCTCAATCTCACAGTGTTCTAGGTTTTCAATTTGAAGACATCTGGCCTTTTCAGGTTTTTCCAGTTTCATTTCAGCTGCATGGAACTTCTTCATCTCAGTTGCTGATAGCTGTCTGAATGTCACTAGTGGCAAGGATTTTCCATTCCATGTAACACAGAGTTTGCTTCAGTCATGCCACAGAAAGACATGACCAATAGTTTGAAAGTTTGGCGATACAGCAGGGGAAGCTGCAAAATGTTGCTGTGTCCCATAAGACCAGCCACATCATAGCCAGCATCTCGGATTTCCCATAACTGCATCTTGAAGCTTTAAAAGTTTCATTTTTGCCTTAAAATGCCTCTTCGAGCATTACCTGTGCCCAGAGGAACAGTTTAAAAATGAAAAACTGGATTTTATAGCTTCAGATGAGGCTGCAGGGGACCTGATACCCAGCCACTTATGCTTTGCTCGAGTTGTATACTTCTATTCTCTTGCAACATAAAGGCCTGATAATTCAAGTCCCTTTGCATGTGGGACTACCAGTGTTTGGCTATGGGAGTTCTGGGCATGAAGGGCTTTCAAGATTGTTTACTGCTACCATATTACATCAGTTACATGCAGTTTCTCTTTTCTTATATAAATATTCAAAACATTTATTAATTTAAACCGTTTCTCAAGTATTAAAATGCTTCTTTTAGTGCAGGCAACGAAACATGTAAAGTAAGCTTTTTAACCATTCAAAGCCTAGCTAAAAAGAGATGGGTATTAATAGTGTCCTTCCATACTGTTCATCCATAGATTTAACAAATCTATTTATCTCTGATTTGTTGCAAAATGTCATCATGTTTTGGATATTGTCTTGGGGTACTGAATAAGGGCAGGTCTACACTAAGAGCGGGGGTCGAACTAGGGTACGCAAGTTCAGCTACGTGAATAGCGTAGCTGAATTCGAAGTACCCTAGTTCGAACTATTCACCCGTCCAGACGCCGCGGAATCGAAGTCCGCAGCTCCAAGGTCGACTCCGCCACCGCCTTTTGCAGTGGTGGAGTACCGGAGTCGACCGCGGCGCTTCCGGAGTTCAAACTATCACGTCCAGATTAGACGCGATAGTTCGAACTCCGAGAAGTCGAACTCACCGCGTCGACCCGGCTGGTAAGTGTAGACTAGCCCTAAGCAACTTGTATGATCATTTAGGTGGTACCACCTCACCAACATATACCTGCATTGTTGTTGATGGGAAATAAACTTCCATAGTAGGTGAATGAGGCCCATATGAAGTAATTCTAGATCAGGCCCTCAGCAAATAATTCAGGTTATTACATTAACAATGCATTTGTAACTTGGCAGGAAGAATCAATATTTTAATATTGGATTATCTATAGCAATGGTTGAAAAGTTGTTCTCAGTCAGTTTTCCACTGATGCCATGCACTGAAACGTGAAGAAAATCATAACCCTGCCCATTGCAAAAGGATGTTTGCTTTTTCAAAGATGATCAGTGCATCAGAAGGGCAATTACATTCAAGAAATGAAACTTCCTACAATGCTGAAAGTACAGGGTCATTTATTATGCTCACTGTCGTCTCAGGAAGCGCCACTTGGAATGCAATACTTCCAAACTAAATGCTTACAATGGGACTACTCAGATGGGACAGGGCTGCAGGATGAAACTACCATATTAGTTTAATGGCTTAGTGGTTAAAATAAGAGACCTCTGTATATTAGCTGCACATTGTATGTAGGTGCATCTCTAGTCATGAAGACTGACAGGCCCATTGCATTCAGATTCCCATAAAAGGACTGACAGACTTCCTGCTCTCCCATGGGAATGTGCTCACTGCTTCTGTTCCATTTTCCTGGACCGGATTTTTCATTCATCAAAGTATTTTCTATTTCTCAGTGTTTCTAGGGGGAAAGGGCTAATTTAGGATTTCCCTAAAGCTTAAATATTTGTTGGTAGAAATTCAGGCTTGTCACTGTGGATGCACAATAACCTTGCTGGTAATTATATCTGACTATGCCACTGGCTCAGTGTTAGGGAGAATATCTGCACCATTAGCTTCTAGAAAGTCTCTGACCTCAGCTCTACCCCTTTGATAAATTCTTTTCCTTTATATTAAGAGAGAGAAGAGACAGCTCCAATTCAGACACTCTCAAAAGCTTCCTTTGCCTTTATCTCTGTCCTGAGATAATCCACAGGGGAACGCTTTGAAAAAGTGTGAGCTCAATTGGAACATGTATGTCACACACATTATGATGTTACAGAAGAACTCATGGTTAAGACGTTGTGGGGTTCTTTTCTCCTCAGAAACAATTATCCAACAGATTATCAACAGGCCTTTCTTACTGCCATCCTTGAAAATTCTCCAGGCCGTAAGTAACACAATGTTTGTTCTCAACAAGTTTCCAAAAGATGAGGTCACAATGGCCAAACAGAAATGTTTCTGATGTTGGAGGGAGACCAGAAACACAAACCCTGTTATCACAGCCCGCCTACTCATCACAACTTCCTCCTGCATTTCCTCACAGTGACTAGGCAAGACAACAGAGCTAAGGTAAGAGGGGAAGAAAGGCACAAATCAGTTTCTAGTCAATTATCAAAACATGTGAGAATATTATTTTGATTTACACTGTGTAGTCCACCACCAAGCAATTTTAGGATAGTGGGATTATTAATCCCTGTACAGATTTTAGCATTTGGCACTAGCATGAATATCATTGGGAAAGCAATGGGAAAATGTAATGCTACAATAAAGCACTGGTACATCTTTCTATTTGTAAAAGTAGGATGTTGCCTACTTCTCTTTTGTTAGAACTTCTCTAGCCACTTGGAATTAGCAAAGCATCTGTATAACAAAATATGTGGAGCAACTGTAAACATAAAAGAGCATGTTTTGTATGTGAGAGAAATGTTCATTTCTTGGATGATAATTGCCCTTTGGAGGACGCATTTCTGAAAACAAGTCTGTTTTTTAAACTATGAAGAAGCTTTGTTAAAATACTCAAAAGCATTTGTAGTGCTCAGTGAAAGAATGCCTGTGCTTGTCTTTCTATTGCATGCTCAACACTTCCACTTTCCTGACTACAGGCTGATGTTGATCTTCAGTCTGCTACATGTCATGCTCATCTGCAGCAGCATAAGGTATGAGGTAAGGCTGAAGGAGAGAGAGCTGCCCTAATGAAGGGTTTATCTAATTTATCAGCACAAATGTACTGTCTATCCTCATTCATATTTTCCTTTCTGGGGGCAAATGGTCCTGCCCACATGATATCAATGGAATTTTCTAACTTTAGTGGGAGAATGTTCTTCACATAGATCACCCATTTCTGCATATACAGCCTATGCACCTAGGGCTAGGAACAAGCTGAGAGTACTAGCCCCAGCAATCAGGAATACAGATCTGTGCAGTTCTTTCATTACTGGTATTTGCTTTGCTCTTGCAGCAGTTATTGTGGATTTTTCATATTATGCCACCCACACTGAATGATAATAGAATTTGTTCACTGAGGCATGTTTAAACTCTGGATAAAACACCACAAGTAACAACAAATGAGAGAACTTGTGTAACATTGTGGCATATTGAAAAAAATCCCTTGTTCTTGATGTGCATAATCATGTAAGAATTATTTCTGTATGTGTGGTGTCCTAAAATAATTTTAATTGGAAAAAGACTTTACGGATTCATAAAGTGTCTCCACATTTCAGTTTCATAATTAACTTGAATACAGGAGTCCATATGGCAGATGAGCAATATTTAATAAAAATAGCTGACTGGCTTGCCAGGAAAAAAACGAAGTGATGTTATTGTGGAAAGATTTGCACGTTACATAATTCATGATTTTTACAGAAGACATAGGGTTATGCCTGGGAACTGTTTTGTGTTTAGATTCTAACCAAGATATACCACAGTTTCAGTAATGAATAATGCAGATAACACAGTGCCCTCAGTGAACTATAGAGCAGAAAAAGCCGCTGACTATCTGAAACAGCTCATTAGGGGAAAAAAATGATAAATGTGAGCAATGCACATTACCTTGATGGAGAAACAGAAAAGACGCCTTTTACTTTCAGAACTAATTTGTAAAAACAAGCTTGCAAATTTCCTAGTTCCTAAAGCCTGTAGGCAAACGGAGAGCTAATTAAACACAAATGATCTTTATTCCCCTCTTTTCAAGATAACTGGTAAAATATTTCATCATGAAGGTTTATGTAGTGCAAATGTAGGCCATCAGCACTATACTTCTAAAAATGAAACCAGGCCTGTGAAAGACACAATGAGTCTGACTCATTATAGCATTGCTGTTTGCAACTCTAGGCTGTAGTTAAGACAGTGTCAGCACTTTTATTATATAACTTCCTATTTTTGGTTGTTTATAACTCAGCTATAAAAATTCACTTCAGGCTAAAATTCAGTGTACAAGGACTCAGGTTCTGTTTTGAAAAATAAGTTTGGATATTCTAAACTTTTACTGATTTTATGTATTGTTTTATCAAACTTAGACTTCATGAAAGGTGCTGAATTGACACCTGGAGACCAAGATTGCCTACGGAGTGGTGATGGCATTGATAGACTCAGTCTAAACTGTACTGCACAGCTGGGACCACTACTACTGTTGAGAAATATGTTACTGTTCCCCAGAACTAATCAGTCTTTTGTTCTAAGTGTGATGGCTGCCAGCTTGGCCATTACACCAGGGATTTAACCAGCAATTTCCAGTGCGAAAAACATGATCTTGAGCTAAAGAACCAAGCCTCTGTAGTCTGGGCTGAAATAGACCCATAGACTCTGTGGATCTGGCACAGAGGACCAGTAACACTCATGCAACAAGGGAAAGTGCTAATTATAATTATCTTTTTGGAGACATTGGGCAGTTTTTATCTTGCAACTGGATCACCAACTCATTTTACATAGGTCACTGAATAGTCATGGTGAACACTTCCAGGAATGACATAGAGCAGTTGAGCTAGTTTTGAAAGTGTTACCAAGAGCTGAAGGACTGTAACCAATTTACCATTTCCTGTCCTGTCTAGCCAGCCCCATTTTTTGAGTTTCATATGAATACTATATACAGAATAGAATTTTGTCTTCTGTAGTGCTTTTCAGTCAGCTTATAAAGAAATGATGTAAAGGCTGATTCATTAGACAGAAATTATGGCCATTATGGTGTAGTAACAGGTCAATATATAGACTTCAACACTGCAATCTGTTTTATTAAATGAACTAATGGTAGCTAAGATACCACATTATTTTCAAGAAGTGCAATAGGTCTTTCACTCCTGTCTGGGGTAGTATTTGTTGTTGTTATAATTTTTTAATTTGTTTTCTCGTAGTGCCTAGGAGCCCTAATCATGGATCAGAATATCATTGTGCTAGACATTCTACAAACACAACACAAAAAAGACAGTTCTTGCCCCTAAGAGCTTACAGTCTAAGTATAAACAAAAGACAACAGATGAATACAGACAGACTGACAGGTGAGTACAGGGAAACAATGAGACGATATTGGTCAGCAAGATAGGCAGTGGTATTAGCATACTGCTGCCTAATATTGTAGAGTGTTTTTGTAGGCATCACAGATTTGTACATCAGAGATTCAAATCCCTAAGGAGGGATCTGAAAGAGGATAGTGAGTGAGTTCTGCAGATATTTACAGGGAACTCCTCCCAAGTGTGAGGGGGAAGGATGGGAGAAAGCATGAAGGCTGTTTGTTAGTATGGCTTTGAAATCCCCTGAGTTGGTAGATAATGTACACTAGGGCCACTAGGGCCAAATGCTATTTTGACAAAATGGATTTTTTTTTTTTTTAGGAAATCCTATTGTTTTTGATGAAATTTCATTTAGAAAAAAATGAAAAAAAGGTTTGGCATGTTTTGACATTTTTGGAATGAAAAGTTTTGATTTTTCATTTAAAAATGAATTTTTGTATTGAAATATATTTCATATACTAAATATATTTAAAAGAGTATAACTCAAAATGAAATGTTTCAGATTTGCAAAGCAAAACATTTTGATTGATCCCAAATGCTTTATTTGCAGAATTTCATTTTGTGAAATATTGCGAAATTTTGGCTTATGACCAATTTGCGATGACATTTTTTCAAAATCTGTTTTTCACACATGAAAAAACCATTTTCTGATCAGCTCTACTAGTAACTACAGCACATCTAAACTTTTAACATTCAGTTGCATTCCCATTACTATAAAATATTAATGTATAAATTCTCATTCTACTGACAACTGGTGTCTTTTCCCCATCTATACAGCTACTAGGATTAACAGTGCAATGCAAATACTACCTTATTACAAATCTCAGGGAAAGGAAATATCACGGCATACTTTCACTTCTTCCCTTTTCACAGTTGAATATATTACCCAAGCTCCTTTTGAAACAATCCCTTTGGAAAGGCATACTTATTTATTAATCAGAGGACAAAGTCAGATAGTTTTCTGTCTTTGGGTGTTCTCATTCCCCTTTAAGGCCACAGAAGGGGAAAAGAATCAGATTCTCCCAACAAAAAGTTTATTCTCAAAATCCCCTATAATATAGGACTTACTTCCCCTTTGTAACTGCCTTCTTTGCTTGATTCTTAGCCTGAGCACCTGTATGGAGGAGTCACTATTCCTCATATGACCTCCATCCACTCCACCTGTCTCACTGTCCTGGCAGGCTGATTTTGATTCTTTATGGCTTCCACATCTAAACCCCTCTCTTCTCATCTTCAGTTTCCCATGTAGGGTGACCAGATGTCCTGATTTTATAGGGACAGTCCCGATATTTCTGGCTTTGTCTTAAATAGGCGCCTATTACCCCCGACCTCCTGTCCTGATTTTTCACACTTGCTGTCTGGTCACCCTATTCCCACATAATTAACTTATTCTCCCTTCTGCCATCCAAATGTCCCTTTTATCCCTCTGTCACATTTTGGGGTGCAGTCCAGACCAGTGGGTGGCTGTGTCACTACCTGCCTTGCAACCTTGGGTGCCTCACAACACTCTGCTGTTATGAGCTCCCAACCTGTGCTACTTGCAAACAGCAAACAGCATGCAAGTCACACCCTGAGTGTGTGTCTATAGCTACAGCCCTATTCCAGCACCTCAGCAGCCTGTTAGCAACACTCCAGTTGCATTCTGCCTCTCAGCAGCCTTGGCTACTATCTGCAGGGTGACCCCAACACACTCCCAGTTCTGAATTTTGTCCCAAAATGTCTGTTTTGATGGTCCAGCTGCCTCCTGGATAGCTCAGATATTAAAGATCCATTGCCCCGGTATGGGTCAATATACAATAGTTTGTTACTTCAATTAGAATTACCAAACAGTTCAGTTTAAACACAACACTGGATTAGTTTTGATTTAAAAATAAAACAAGTTTAGTTAATTGCAGAAAGAGATTTTAAGTTAGTACAACTATTAGGTATTAAAATCAGAAACAGTTAATTAGAGAAATAAAGACAAACCCCTTTCTAGTAATTAAAACTAGATTTGGTTCAAGGTAATATCCTTATCACATGCTCCCAGAAACTGATCAGAACCCCTCCCAAAGTTCAAAGGCTGGTTCCTTTGTCATCTTAGGTGAAAAAAAGTGAGAGAGAGGTAGGAGAGAAAGAAAGAGAGATCCTGAGGTGTTTTTGTCCCTACTTTTATAGTTCAGTCACCCTTTGAAATGCATTTTCCTGAGGGTGACCCCTACATAAAGTTCCTTCCTGCTGTGAAGATGAAGACATGGAGTCTCAAGGTGAAAGAGGTCCCATGTTATTGCTTGCTAAAATGCAGATCCATCCGTTGTTGTCCCCCTTCATTGCCAAAGAATGTCCACATGATAGGTGATGTCCAATCAACTTTGTTGACAGCTGGCTAGAGGCATCAGCTTGTCCTTTGTCTTTGAGGGACAGGTTTATTCACTCCCCAGATTTATCTGATAAACACACTTTAGTCATAATTTTAGCTTATGTTCATAAATTTACATATAATGTTGCTACACACATTTCACCATGATATTATTGATCAGTGAGTTATTAATTTTCAAATGATACCCCAGAAAGCGTATTTTGTACAAAGATTATTATGATAGTATATTGGGCGTGGATACAGGGATGCATTTGGTCACACCCCCTTCTCCATTCTGTCCCTCCCTATTTTGCTCTTTGTTCCATTCATTTATCACATTCCATCCTGCCAGATTCACTTCCATCAAGCCACATATGAACACTAAATTCTCCTAAATTTCCTGCACCCTAGACCCCAAGCCCACAGAAGCCAGGAAGAGAGAGGGAATCAAAAGGGCCAGTTTGTTGCAGCTGGGATCTTTCCCCCATTAAGTTTAGGAGGGGATTATGTGTATGGGTGTCTTGTCTTCTGTCCCCCACACCTCTTGGAGTTGTTGCTGTGTGAAGGAACAGTGCTTTGTGTAGAAGAGGCAGATGCACATATTTGTTTTGCTGTCAGCTACTGCTGCTCCACCTACTGGTAGAGAGCTCCAAAAGATCCCCAGCCAGGCATCAGCTCCTGCTCTCTTTCCCATTTCAGATTTCCCTGCCTAGTGAGTGAGGTGGGAAAAGGAAACTCTCTTCCCTAGGTTAGATATTAGGAAAAACTATTTCACTAGGAGGGTAGTGAAGCACTGGAATGGGTTACCTAGGGAGGTGGTGAAATCTCCTGTTAGGAATATTTAAAAGTTATTATGTTCCTGGTGTTGTCAACTTTCTTGTCTTTCAAATTACAATTTAGATTTTGGAGCACACTCGAACCATATGGCAAGAGGTGGATTACACAGCAAATTCCAGGGCAGTACGGACTCCACAATAGCTTGGTAACAGGCCACAACATTTTACAGTAAATATAATAATCAACATGGGCCAAAGTTGGTCCTCGTTGTATTTGTCAAATCACATTATAATCAGTGGGGTTACACAGGAGTAAAAGAATAGAAATAATTGTAAGGGTACTTTCCAAACCAAGATACATAAGAGAAAATCAGTGTTAAGAACCTGCTGCCTATCTCTACTTCTTATATCTTTGAATTTTCTAACTTTTGTCATTTTATCCTTCACCTTTTAGAGAGGGCTTTTTTTTTCTTTTTGTTGTCCATGTTGTTGTTCTCAATATATAACTGACTCATTTCCATGTAATTTTCATGTAATTTACTCAGGAAAAGTGTGAAATGGTTTTCTTCCTGCATTGTAGATATTTCTGATTTGCAATTCATTAAACCTTTCCCTCCCCAGACATCTCCCTAAAGGATGAGCAGATTCCAAGGAAGGTTGTGCAAAAGGCATCAAATGCAGCATGTTTAAACAAACTTTTAAAAGAGGATCAAAAAGAGAAGAGCTGAAGTCATGACATTCATAAGGGTATAAACTTCATGAAATATATCCTGGCCAAGATTTTCAAAGGCAACTAATGATTTTGGGTGCCCAACATCAGACCTCTTTTCTGAAAGTGGATGCTCAGCACTTTCTGAAAATCAAGCCCCTTAAATGAGTTGTTAGTAGGGCACTCAAATATCAAGGGACCCCATAATAGTTAATAGCACATGAAAACCTCTATGATCTATAATACTATGTTTTGTGCTAGAGATAAAGTAAATTATGCTGAAAAATATGTGGGTCTCTCTATGTATGACTGTCCAGAGGCCCCATAAATAGACTTTTGGGTTTGATCCCTCTCTGGTAAATCCTCAAAATAGGGTTTAGATTATACTTGTGGGATCATAGGCCTTCAGCAAGGAATGATTTTCACCAGAGTGAAAACATTCAGGTAACGTTTACCCTAGCATTTCTGTATCGATGTTGTCTGACATGTGGGTTCACCTGACACAGTGAGCAGAAATTTCATGTCATTTCCTGGGATGGGATTCAAACAGAAAATGTTGTGAGCATGACCTTGAGAGGATGCAAAGGAGTGGATCTTCCTGGGCACAGAGCTCACTGGCGTGGATGATTTATGGATTTCTGAGCAGGAAAACTGCCTGCTGTTCTCTCCACTGTGTTCCAGGAAACAGGACTTTGCGTACATTTCCCACTAGTGCCCACAGCCATAAGCATGTTATGCACATTGTATACCACTCCCAGGGACTCCAAGTCATCAGTATTGGGCCCACCCAATGGAAGCAGCAAGGAGTTGCTGCGCTAGCTACTCCACTCAGATTTGGTCCCATGGTTCCTCTGTCATGACAGAGGGACCAAATCTGAGTGGGCGGGGGGTGGCCAGTGCTGCTTCTCCTCACCACTACCATCTTCTGTACCAGGACTCCTCTCCAGCCTCACCTGCAAAGACCATGGGGTCTCAAACCAAGGCCTACAAAGCTAATAGGCAGCAGACATCTCCAGCAGCAGCTATAACCTGCTTGTATGCCACTACTCACAACCAGTTTTGGACACAGACTTCAGGAAGTCCCACCTCAAAAAGTCAGAAAGGCAGCAGCCTCATGGCTCCTGATTGGATCCCCACACTATATTCACCCAAAGGGCATTAACAGAAGTGTCCAAGTAAGAGTATAACTGCCACAACCATTTCTGCTCCCTGTTCTTAAACTCCTGACTTTGCCTCCTGATCTGGACCATGAAACCTGACTCAGATTCTGAGCTTTCGTAGGGACGCCCGCCTGAAACTTGAATATGAACTCTTCTGCTCTCTCGGTCTCTGACCCTGCTCTGACCCTTGTTCCTGCCTCCCTTCTCAGGTTACTGACATCAGCCTGCTTCCAGTAGCCTGTGTCCCCTCTGCTCTGCCCACAGAACTTGCTCAGCAACAGTCTCAAGAACTCCAGTGAGTACCAACATGGGCAACTGACCAGGAGGTGGGGAGCCCTGGGGTGAACCCTGTGAAAAATTTCTAGGGGTGCCCTGTCTCATCTAAATGGAAACAACATTAGATGGCCCCAAATGCTGGCTAAGTTCTTGGTTGCACTAGTATAGCTCTCTTTGGAACTAGTGCAGATATGTACCCAAAGGCCAAGGTTGTTCTGAGAAGGATTGTACCTCAAGTGATAACATTCCTCTTCCAAGCAAGAAGGCAAACCTGCAAGCTATACCATTTTTATTAGCACAAAAGTTGCTTCCAGATGACCAGCTCTGTGGGCCATTGTGGAGTTGTGATCTTTCATTGTTTAGCTATAAATATTCATTAATCCCTCACACCATATATTGGTCACCTAAATCACATGGTATGGCTTCTGTTCACTGACTGGATAACCTTTAAGCTTTTCTAAAGAGAGGATGCATGGAGGGAATAATATCTGTACTCCCTCAGCCACAGAAAGTGTTATTGTTCTTGGCCCATCCATGGAGCACATCAGGTGGGGGAAGGAAGGCACCTTTCTCCTGCTTCCTCCCTCCCGCCATGTACTTGTGTAAGGGACAATCTGGCCCTACAAGCTACTGATGAATTATGAGCAGTGCACTGTGCATGTTCCCCCCCACATATATAGATGGGAAGGAGAATTGACTGACTACATCAATTTTCCATGTTGTTTCTAGAAAAAGTGACTAGCAGAGATAAGATTTTCCTGTTTGTGCGGCTTTGCACGGATATCCTTGAGTAAGAAGGATGCAGGTTTGTTAAGGAAATCCTTCACTTAAGAAAAAGGATATTGAGGGGTTCCATTGTAAATTTGCCAGCTGGAGGTTCAGAATCACATTATTTAAAGTAAATCTCTCTCTAATTTGCCACCCACTTCACAAACACCTGGAAAAAACAGGAAGAACTCTTCTCTTTTTTTTATCTGTTATTTACAGCTGAGCAACTCTTAAGGGAAAGCTTCACGTACTGGACATCTACCACAGCAAAAAGTCTGATGCAACCCTGCAAGTAATAATTGTCAGGGGAAATGGTCAGGTCATTGCTGGTCCACATGCATTGCCATGCTAATTAGAATGGAGCTGGTGCTCCATCAAAAAAGTGGAGAGATTCATTAGGCAGTCCAGCAGATGCTAATGAAACTATGGGTTGTATTGCTCAAGGAACAACTGATGGTGTGAGAGACGCTTTTCTTTTCTCAAGTCACTGGTTTTAATCTGTCTAAATCTGAAGTGGTCAAATTTCATGACCATCTGAGGGCTGCTCAATTGCCTATGTGTGCTGATGTGTCTCAGCCTGGTTCCTAGAAGAGATTAAACATAACAGGATCCAGCTTCACAAATGACACACTTATAAGAAGTTCAGTCCTATTAGGCCAAGGCTGAAGAACATTTCCAAGGTATTGTGAGCACAACTGCCATGTTGAATCTGTTGTGTAGCTAGAGGATTTCAGTCTTCAGTGCTGTTAATGTGGCCAACTGTGAAGGCACCAGAGTAGGAAAAAAAACCCCTGCTGCCCTTTAATCTCCTCTCCTTATGTTTCTGTCATCCATTTTGTTGCAAGGATGGTAAATGTTAATGATAAAATGAATGTGACAAAACTGTCATTTTCCGGTAATTAAAACACGTTTCAATTACCTGACCAACATTACTGGAGACAGTTTAAAGATCTAGTGATCTACCGGATTTGAGTTACTTTGAAGTACCTAAAGGAACAAGCAGGTATTGCATATATTGACTTTTGTGTCTCTCTCATAAATAGTGCTTCTTAAAGTTTGCATCTTACAAAAGCTATGGCAAGCGTGAATCCTAAATTAAATGCAAATAGCTGGTTGAATGTTTGAATACTGCAAGGAAGTGGGTAGTGTTGAAATATTACCTCTCCCCATTTACTTAATGCCGCCCACTCAAATATGTACAAGCTGTGGGATTGTTCTGATAGAGTATACTTCTGAAGTTTTCTGAAGATCACTTTCCCCCTCAAACTCATAATAGTGTTTTTAAAGAAAGACTTTCCTATGGAATTACTCATTTTAAGTCCATCACATTAATTAATTGCGCTCATGATTTCATTTATTTAAATCACTCCAAAGCTTACTGTATTGAGTATAATTGTGATTTCCCAAGCAGGGAAGCAATTATATGAATTGCTGAAATTTGAGCACCAGCTCTTTTTAGGGAAAACTATATCATGCTAAGGGAAAAGCAGTGTCACTCAAAACTGCATTAAAAGTTGTTTTTTGTCCTTGGATAGCTGTGTAAGTCACCTATAGGCTAAGATTCATAACATTATTTTATCCTTAGTAGACAATGATTAAGGTAATTGGTTTGTCTGACTGTGTATCTGTTTCAAAAACATCAAAACAAAACACGTAATGGTGTTTGAAGGGGAAAAAAGACAGTACAAAATTATAGCTGATAATATACCCACTAGTTTATTTTTTTGCATGACAGGGTTAAAGTTCAAGGTCACAGCAAATAATGCATTGTGGAAGACTGTAATTCTCTGGAATATCTTCTGATTATTTTCTCTTTTTTTTTAATATACTATTTTGATGCACCATAGTTTATCCTGGGCTCTAGGAGATATTAACAGAAACGTGTCCTTTAGTATAAGTAATCTGTCCCACAAGGGGAGAATATATTCTTCAAAATAAGAAGAGCTGTTTCATTTTGTAATAGGTTGAAAACTCCTGAGAAATAGCTGTTCATTTTAGAAAGGTACTGTAGTGAATAAATTGCCTCTTCTACTTTAAAAATCTAGTTATTGCTATAAAGTCTTGTTTCTTTGATTCAAGGATTTCCTTAAGGAGTGAATTGAAGGATTGGAAGGGAAGAAAATTCTGTTCCTATCTTGTATGTAATAAGCAAATAATGAAAGGAAACAACATCAAAGGACCAAAAACTGTGGGTTTGGTTTTATTTTTTAACACAATCAGCCTATTAATAACAATCTTTCAGATCCCCTTAGAAGAATTATTTTCTTTGGAGCTGAATGAAAATAATTTCTCTTTCTCTAAACTTCTGCCTTAAAGCCTAGCAAGTATCTTCAAAACCAGTCCCCTCACTAAAAGGAAGTGTGTGTTGGGGTGGGAGGGGGGATGGAAGGGAGCAACCAGGTGCCCACTCTCAGACTTGTTTTCACACCCAGGTAACATTTCACCCTATGAAGAGTTTTGTGACTGATGTGAGGGAGAAGAAGTGTTTGCTCTCATTTTAACTGTAAAACAATTGTAGAAAAAATTATTTGAGTTATGGTATAATTCTTTCATGATTTTTACCCCCATTCTCTATCTGACGAATGCTACATTTTTCAAAACATGCAGATTCACACCAGTTTACACTGTGCATCAAAATGTGGGCAAGGAAAATCATACCAGAAAGTCTCCCCTTATTGATTGGCTCTCTGCCATTGATGCCACCATGTGGCAATGTAAATGTCATTTACCATCAGCAAGGCGTGGGAGCAAGGAATCTTTAAACCATTGTGAAGTGGGAGGAAAGCACTGCACTCCCTTTGCCCTGGTGGATACGACAACACATGCTGCAAACTAGTAGAGAATGAGGCCATTAGAGTTCATGCTCCTACAAGTAACCCATCTTAGTGCTCAGTTTACTGCTCTAGCACTTCAAGATGATAGAACCTGATGTGCTGAAATCCCTAACTGGCTGAGTTGTAAGCTACATTGCTTTATTAATCTCCAAAGGAACAGTGCTACCAATACTTCCAGTGCACTGTTAAGCTCTGACAAGTTATTCCGTACCTTCCACAGTTCTCAGTCCCCTTTGAGTCCTGAGCTAAAGTTTCTACTAACTAGGCAGTTTAGCAACTCCACTCCACAGGACTCTGGGGGGTACGGGAAGCTCCTGGCCCACTACCGTCTTAAAGTTTTAGGTTTGTAGAATTGTTTAGCATGAGTAGTTAACACATTTCAAGGGACCTTCAAGGTGAAGGCCCATTAACATTTCATAATAGCTGAGAGGGGAGTACAGATCGTTGTAATTAGCCATAAATCCAGAGTATCTATTCGTCCATAATTTTAGTATCTAGCAAAGTTATGAATTTAAGATCTCAGGCTCAACTTTTGAAGGTGTTTTTCAGGTTTCCTTAGAGGATGAGGTCTGAGAGGTCGTATATAGAGCAACCACTTTGTGAAAAGTGTTCATCCACTAGTATTGTTCTTCTGTGTGAGTTCATTCAAGAGCATAGTGATTACTTTTTTTCACCCTGTGATGGGATGTACTAGGCCTTTTCAGGCCCACTGCTGAAGGCCTTGCAGCCCTACCACATCCTGCCCCAGGGAAGGAGCAGTGAAAATGGGTCTTCCAGGCCTTCCTAGAAAGCTGCAGGGAAGCAGCCAATCAGAGTGCAGCAAGCTTAGTTAAAAGCAGCTTTAGGGCCTGTCTGTGACCAGAGGAACAAGGAAGGGTGCTCCTTGCTGGTCAATGGAGCCCAAAGGAGAACCAAAAGATGGGTTCTGGTGACATTCAGTGAGGAAGAAGAGGAGCTGAGAACTTCAGTCCTGAGGTAAGGGTGAAGATAAAGGGGCTATGTGGGAAGCATCCCAGGGAATGCAACAGCAGCAGCAACTATTAATGGAAGCAGTACATAACTGTTGTTTATATGGTCCCTGGGTTGGGACGTAGAGTAGTGCGTGAGCCTGGAAACCTCACTGGTGAAATGGCCAAATCTCCAAGATGGGGACAAGTTTCATCACTCTGGAAAGGGCCATCCATTTTTTGGACTTTTACCCTAGAAGGAGACTGAAGGTAAGGAGAAACCTGACTGGGACAGCTGGGACAGCAGAGAACTGCTGAGGGCAAAAAGTCTCCCGGGAGAAAGCTCTGGGGGCAGTTCTCCCTAATAGGGCAGGGATAGACTTAAAAGCTAGCCCAGAAGGGGCTGAGAACTGAGTCCAGAGGCAGGGCCATAGGCGCCAATGGTCATGGCAATAGTCCTCATTGGACCTTTGTCACCCTGGAAGGTTAATCTATTTGTCCATTTCAGACTTTGACTTAGTTGCAGGGCTGAGCCACTGAAGACCCACCTGATGAAGGTAACAGCTGGCAGGGGGCACTGGGAGCAGAAAGAAAGAGTGCAGGATCACACCCAGCCAACAAGAAGTGCTCACGAGAGGTGAGTACACCCCATCACACACCCTAGACCGAAACTCGGTGGTTAATTACTTTAATTATGTATATTCCGTATACATTCTGCCACTAGAGTTCACTATCATCTCTGCTTTTTATGGCCTTCTGGCTAAGAATGAAGTTGTTCATATATAATTCACTAGCATATAATGCTTACTAGATGTCCAAATATGATACAGTTTTTGTTGTTTAAGTAATACAGGACACTAAAATGTGTTGTACTAAATTAAAAATTGATTTTGAGGGGCACTGATTGAATTAACCTTAAGCCAAGCTGCATGATATGAAAAACAGACTGTAGCAGGGTGGACCCTGCTCCTGCTGTGAAGGGGTTTAAAAAGTGGCCTGGCAGGGCTTGAGAACAGTGGTTCTCAAGGCTAAGCTGATTGGGGAAGTGGCTGCAGCTGAGGGCCACACCCCAAACAGAGCAACAGGGCCTTATAAGAAGGCAGGGAGGCCAGAAGACAGTCTCTCTCTGCCTTCAGAAAGAGATGGGCCTGGCTGCTTAGTAGCTAAACAAGGTACCTAGGGTGAAGCAGGGCTGGGGAAAGGCTGGGGAAGCTCCAGCCTAGAAAACCCCAGGCTGCGGCCTAGCAGAGGGCTAAAGGTACTGGGAGTTGCAAGGGGCAACCTAGGGGTAAGCAAAGGCAGCAGGTCCAAACCCCCTTTGCCGATGATGAGTACTGGATACTGCAGTCTGCCCCAGAGTGTGGGACTAGATAATGACTGGCAGTAGCCACTACTGAGGCAAAGTGGGGATAGTGGGGTGGGGGTTCCCCTGGGAGAGGGAGACTCAGTCAAAGGGGCACCGGGGTCCTGGGAGGGACACGGGGCCAATAGTAAACAGGTGGATCACTGGCCTGCAGAGGGTGCTCCGGACTGGAACAGAGCTAATTCCCAGAGTCACCAGCAGGAGGCCCCTCAGGGGTGAGTACGACCCTGTTACACGTGGTGGAGAACGTGGGCATAGCAGTCCGCCCCTGATACAAGGGGCCAGGGCAAGGACTGTGGGACAGTTGCCCAGAAGCAGAGACTTGAGAGATGGTGGAGAAACTGAGGCAGGGGGTGATGGATCCCTGTTACACCGGGGGCTTCTTTGCGGAGACTCCAGGCATTGTCCATGGGTGGGGTTTGGAGTCAGCACCCCATTGGAAGGGGACTGATGACCCACAGGGACTGCGGGAGGCGCAATGGGCCCTCCAAGGACAGATGGCCCAGCTGGTGGAGGAACAGCGGGCCTTGCGGAAGCTCCTGCGGCAGGGGTTTGGGAGGAACCGCCAAGGGCCAAGGACTTGTTATGTCTGTGCCAGGAGCGGGCACATAAAACGAGACTGTCCCTATGGGGCTGGGGGCAGGGTGCCTCACCCTGGATTGGGACAACACCCAGTCCCTCGGACGGCGCGCTGGGTAAGGGAACCCTGGCGGCTGCGGGCATGTTGGGCCTGTGGGAGGCGGGGCCACCTTTGGCGGGACTGCCTGGCCCCAAGGAACACGACCCAGGGCAACCCAGGAAGGGTTGGCCCAGGGAGGGACAGTGGGAAAAAGCAGGAGGCCCGGGCAACATCGAGGCGGGGAGCCTGTTGGCATTGCCGGGAGCTGGGCCACCTGAGGAAAGACTGCCCCCTAGTGGGGAGGGCAATGCAGCTGGAGGCAGCCAAGAGAGTAGCTGACTGGCCAGTGGGCCACCCAGGGAAGGTGGTGAAGACCGCAACTGGGACGGTGGGGACCCTGCGAGAGGGTCAGACCCAGACCATCACCAGAGAGGTCATAGACAAGGAGACCCAAATGGACTGGGCCCAGCAGGAGGCCGGGACCCAGGTGGGGATGGACAAGATGACCGTGGGAACCCAGACCCTGGGGGCGAAGGGTCAGGAAGATTACCTGGGGGACCAGGATCTGCGGGTGCAGCTGGAAGCCACAGAGCAGGCTTGGAAGACAGCCCAAGCAGAGCTCCAAAAAGTCCGCCAGGAGAAGGAAGCCCTGGCCTGCAAACTGAAGGACAGTGAAGAGGTGCAGGCATGGCTGGCAGGACACCTCTGGGTCGCACAGGCCCGAAGGCCCCATGATCCCCTGGGGTAGAGGTTTTAAGCGGGGCGGGTGTTTGTAGCAGGGTAGACCCTGCTCCTGCTGTGAAGGGGTTTAAAAAGTGGCCTGGCAGGGCTTGAGAGCAGTGGCTCTCAAGGCTGAGCTGATTGGGGAAGTGGCTGCAGCTGGGGGCCATGCCCCAAACAGAGCAACAGGGCCTTATAAGAAGGCAGGGAAGCTAGAAGACAGACAGTCTCTCTCTGCCTTCAGAGAGAGATGGGCCTGGCTGCTTAGTAGCTAAACAAGGTACCTAGGGTGAAGCAGGGCTGGGGAAAGGCTGGGGAAGCTCCAGCCTAGAAAACCCCAGGCTGCGGCCTAGCAGAGGGCTAAAGGTACTGGGGGTTGCAAGGGGCAACCTAGGGGTAAGCAAAGGCAGCAGGTCCAAACCCCCTTTGCCGATGATGAGTACTGGATACTGCAGTCTGCCCCAGCGAACGGGGGCTAGATAGAGACTGGGCAGTAGCCACTACTGAGGCGAAGTGGGGATAGTAGGGTGGGGGGTTCCCGAGGCAGGGGAAACCCAGAGAGAAAAGGGGTTACTGCTGGGGGCAGCACCTCATGTGAAAGGGCACCAGGGTCCAGGGAGGGACTCGGGCCAGAGGACAGGCGGATCACCGGCCTGCAGAGGGCGCTCCGAATGCTGGACTGAGCTAATTCCCGGAGTCACCAGCAGGAGGCACCACGGGGGTGAGTCCAACCCGTTACACAGACCACTTACTGTATCTTAACTTTAAGTAAGGTTTGTTAGCAATGTAATAACTGCTTGTAATAGCACCAAAATTACATACGTATAATAATAAATTCTTATTTTAAGTCATTCCATGAATTACATAGGACTGGTAGAGACCTCCTGTGTCATGGGGTCCAGTCCCTTGCTGTTGCAGGCAACCCTGTCATATAATCCTATTCATAAATTTATCATGCTCGATCTTACTAGGAATACAGAGGATGAGAAAATGCAGAAGAACGATAAAACATACCCAGCTTAATCCTGCCCTAGTTAAGTTCATTGTGACATTTTTCTTCTAAATAAAATATAAGAGACTATTAAGGCCAAAAGAGAAGAGTTTGAAATTGAAAATTCAATCCAAATTAGGCAAACAGAACAGAAAATGGTCATTTCCAGACAAGTTGTGAGAATGAGAGAGAAAGAGAGGGCAAAGGGGAAATGTGAGCAAATAACTAAGCTATCAAGGAAAATAAGAAATTCTGCTCAGACACTAAGGGTTGCTGGGACAACAGGTGCAATTAAAGTTGATATGGAGGCTGAAGAGAGCAAAATGAATCTTAGCATCGGTCTTCATGATTGACGATGAGGGAGAAATTTCTATCTTGAGGTTACTTTTTCGCAAGTAATCAAGATATGGCACTATCCGCAATAGAAGTCTCTAAAGGAAAAGTGATGATGAATCACCTCAAGAAACTCAACAGCCATAAGTTACCAGGACCTGATAGCATTCATCTAAGAGTTTTGAAAGTAGAAAAAATGAAGTATCTTAACTACTAATGAAATTAGGTAATATACCATTCTAAACACCTATGTTCCTGAGCATTCAAGGGTGAGCCACTTGATGTCTGTCATTCTTTTTTAAATAGGGGCTAAAGATGTTATAGGCCAGAAATTATAGACCAGTGAGATGTAGTTTAGTGTCAATAAAATTAATTAGATAGTAACACAGCTATAAACTGATGAGGAGAAGCTAGCATAGCTTCTTTAGAAAGGAAGGGTATCTTGTGAATAAGACACTGGACTGTAACTCAGGAGATCTGGGTTTGATTCTTGCCTCTTTCTGTGTGATCGTACGCAAGCTACTTCATCGCTCTGTGCTTCAGTTCCCCATCTGCAAAATGGAAGTGATAAAACTTCCTTTCTCTCATCCCTTATCAGTTTTTTCCATTTAGATTATTATTATTTATGCATTGTTTGTATTACCATAGCACCTAGAAACCCTAGTCAAGGACCAAGACCCCATTGTGCTAAGTTCAGTACAAAGACAGGGGTTATTTCTTACTAAGTCTATGCATAGCAGCTAGTGCAAAGGGGGCAGAGATTTTGGTCAAGGCTGCTCGATATTATGGTAATAGCAATTGACATTCTTCAATGATTATTTATAAGTCTTTAGAAATCTTTGAGTAAAGCTAGTTTGAACTATCCTTCTTTAAGAAAGTCTCTCACAATAAATCCTATAGGTTGAGAGGTAAAATTCTATTGTGGATAACATAGGAGTAAAGAGTTTAAATGTTCATTTAGCTGCTTTCTACCCTGAGAACAGTAAGGGATCAGTATTGCATTGGGACCTGGTGGGGGTAAAAATTGGGAGACTGAGTAACAAGTCCAATTTAGGCTTTATCAATTTTCACCTGAATTTATACAATTTCACATAGAATTATTGTCACTTATAGTGTCTGGACATACATTTATGCCTGACAAATAAGACACAAGATAGAACTTGATAAATGGTCCCACGCTACCACATGCTGGGGCACTGGGAAGTACTTTCATCTTCCATGATAGTCATTGGCTTCTCTGATCCCTGGGTCTGGTCCTTCAGTCCCATTCCTCAGTTTCTGGTCTGATATTTCTCCAGTTTGGGCTCATGTTCACTTAGGTCTTTTATCTATTTCTACATTACTTAATCTTTATCCAACTGGTTTTTAGCACACCATCCTGTTGGATTTTACGTAACTCCTACATTATGCATGCAAGCTCCAATTACACAAATTCTGTATTTTTCCTGCTGGATTTGCAGTTTCTGGGTTAAGTTTGTGTCACCCTGCCATGTATTTTCTCAGAAAAAGGAGGTTTTTATTTATCATTACATGTTTATCTTTTACTTACATCTTCCACCACATGTTGTTGCTGACTGAATAAAGATAACATTTTAAGTAGACTAGCAATTCTCAGTACTAGAAGAATTAGCAAACTCATACTTATGCCAGCAAGGACTTGGCCTCAGTGTTACCCCATCTGTAGTCATTCACTATCCATAATTACAGATAATTAAAACATAATTAACAAAGCTTTTAATTTTACCATTTAGCAATCCTTCATTTTTGTAGTTCATTGTTATAAGTCATATGTGTAGTATCCTGTGCTACTCTTTAATCTGTTTGGGGCCAGGAGTTTGGAGAGCATGCAAGGAGTCTTTAATATCAACATTTCTTATCTTTGTTTTTCATTCAAAGTCCAGTTTTGTTTGTGAATCATTACAAAAACTTCACTAGAAAATGTTCGGTGAATGTATTTTGGGGGATGTCTCAATTTCAGGGTCTTTACATTTAGGTGATTTTAATGATACAACAAATATATATTATTCAAGATAATTAATTGTCAGACAAAAAAAACCAAACGGTTTTCAGATGGAACAAATGTTCAATGTAATATTTAACTTAAAATTCAACCCTTACCCCCCAAGCCTCAACATTGGAAAGTATGAAAATGCCCAGTTAAAATCACACCAACTTTTTGTATTCTATTGTGCCTCAGACAATCCAAACATTTGAGATAGGTGATCAGAAAAGAACACAGGCTTAGCTCATCAGTGATTTCCCTAAGCAAGGCTGCCCCTTAGCAATTGTACATTATTTTACATATAACGATTGCATACTGCCATATACTTGAAGCTAGGGTGACCAGATGTCCCGATTTTAAAGGAACAGTCACAATTTTTGGGTCTTTTTCTTATATAGGCTCCCATTACCCCGCACCCACGTCCCGATTTTTCATACATACTGTCTGGTCACCCTACTTTAAGTGCTTACATCACAAATACTCAGAAATCCTAGTGTCTTCAGAGCAATATGCCAGTGGCTACCGTACTGGCTAGGGATGTGGGATTGTTCTGCCTGATCTGGAACAGAGTTTTTCATCCCAAACAGACACAACCTGGAAGCACAGGAGTGTGGCCCTGACATAAAGCTAGTAGAGAGCTTTATTGGGTACAGAGTGCTGGCTGGAAAGGCAGTCTTGGAATCATGAACATATCTCCTGCTATTTGATTCTACTGTGTTACATGCCTTGTAAGTAAACAAGGTTGCACCAAAGAAAATACCAGACTCCATTGTCAGTGGCTCCGTGTGCCTCCTGGAAGTGGCCGGCATGTTCAGCTCCTAGACGCAGGAGTGGTCAGGAGCAGGGCCGCCCAGAGGATTCCGGGGGCCCGGGGTCTTCGGCGGCGGGGGGCCCCTTCCGTTCCAGGACCCGCCGCCAAAGTGCCCCGAAGACCCGCAGCGGGAACCCCCCGCCGCCGAATTACCGCCGAAGCGGGACCCGCCGCCAAAGCGCAGCTCGGTCTTCGGCGGTAATTCGGGCGCGGTGTCCCGCCGCGGGCCTTCGGGGCACTTTGGCGGCGGGTCCCGAACAGAAGGGCCCCGCGCCGGTCCGGCTGCGCCGGGCGGCGGAGGGTCCCGCTTCCCCCCCGCCCCAGCCTCTTACCCGAGCGCGTCTCCGGCGGGGCCAAAGCTCCGTCCCGCTCAGAGCCGCGTGGTGAGGGGGCGGGGCGGGGGGCTCAGCCCGGGGCTCCCAGCCCCGCCCCCTCACCACACGGCTCGGGGCGGGGCTCAGGGGCTCGGCCGGAGACTCGGCGCTTGATGCGCTGAGGCTCCAGGAGAGGGGCGGAGGCGGGAGCCTCCGCTCTTCTCTTGGGGGCCCCTGCGGAGCCCGGGGCCCAGGGCAAATTGCCCCCTTTGCCCCCCCCCTCTGGGCGGCCCTGGTCAGGAGGCTCCGAGCACTGCTGCTGCCTGTGGTGCAGGTGCCAACCTGAGCAATAGCTCTGCAGCTCTCATTGGCCGGGAGCTGCAGGGGCATCATCTGTGGATGGAGACAGCGTGCAGAGCCCCCTGGCTTCCCCTGTGCTTAGGAGCCAGAGGGACATGCCAGGCACTTCTGGGAGCCACTTGAGGTAAGCACTTCCTGGAGCCCACACCCTCACCCCCCTCCCGTGCCCCAACTTCCTGCCCCAGCCCTGAGCCCCCTCTTGCACCGAAACACCCCTCACTCACTCCCACACCCCAACCCTCTGCCTGAGCTTGAAACCCTCTCCCACATCCAAACGCCCTTCCGGAGCCTACACTGCACACCCCGTCCCATACCCCAACCCTCTGCCCCCAGCCTGGAGCCCCTCCCGCACTCCAGACCCTTCGGCCCCACCCCCTATCCCAGAGCCCCTCTTCCGCACCCCTTGCCCCAGCCCAGTGAAAATGAGCGATGTTGGGGGAGAACTAGTGATGGAGGAAGGGCCCCAGAAAAGGGATGAGACCTCAGGTAGGGGTGGGGTAGGGGGAGGGGCAAAGGTGTTTGGTTTTCTGAAATCAGAAAGTTGGTAACCCTACTAGCCCCCAACTATTCAAATATCATGGGTCATGAACTGCCCCCCCCAAATTCCAAGATTGGCTTAAAAATCATGAGATTTAAATATATACATATAATTATTTGTCTTCTGGTTTCTGAGCATTTAGGATTCATGTTTTCAAGCTCTGTCCTACAACCAGGATGGCTAGAAAAGTTTTTTTTCCCAAATAAAGCTGAAGTTCTCACATAATCACAGGACTACAAGAACAGGAATATCTGTATCTATATAACTGTGATGCAATAAAAGCACAAGAGTTGACAACACTAGAAAATATTGCAAAAAATGTAAGCACAATATAGGAGCAGACTGTAACAGGCCCTTGCAGTGCATTGCAGAACAAGCTGGAGGAATATACAGGCAGCATCTTCTGTATGGTGTACCCCTGTGAAGGGCCATTCAGAAGTGCAGCCTTTGTGCTGAAGAAAGCACCAGAACTGCTTGTTTGTTGAATCAGTTGAGTCTGCGCATCCCTCTAAAGAAAGCAGGGATTCCAGAGCCTAGCCTCACCCTCGTCAGCACTAGCCTGCAAAATGAGCCAGCAACACCAGGGGGAATAGTCTGCGTTATATCCACATCACCCGCAATGTGGGCCAGTGGCTATTTGCCAGTATCGAATACACGGTCATGCATTCTCCACTCCTCAATTACTGTAGCTCCACATTTTTTCATGGATTGATGCCTCAAAATTGAATGTTTTTAAAAGACTTCCTCAGAGCAGATGATTTCTTGCTGAATCAGCTGGCCTGGTGTAGACTCAATTTTTACAGCTGTCTCAGCCCTTCATTCTAGAGAAGCCTGAAAATATTTAGCAATGACTCAAGCTCTATGGTAAATTACTGTTGCATTTTTGCAGAAACAATATTGTTGCTACAGCAGTGATTCCAAATTCCATTTCAAAAATGTGTGTTACTTTTCTAGCTATATGAAAGTTGGCATTAGAATGGATCCATTTTTGTTAATTTATATTTTGTTCCATAGGAAATCTCTTTTTTTTTTTCAATTTAAAACCTATTGGATATTTTAAGAAAATCATTATCATATTAAAATGCACCACTTTTGTTTCCCAGAAAGCTTCTATACCAAAACAAAAAACTAATCCTTTCCATTTATTGGGAATCAATCTGTAATCCTGTTGAGTTGGTGTAGTTTTGTTTTTTATGCCTAGTACAAGTCATAAACATTTCGGAATGTCCATTTCAGAAGTGTAGGTTCTAAAATCTATTTATTTTTTAGTATTTCATGATTTATTGTTTCCAGTTTTTAGAGTAATGGTGAACTGAGAATTGCTTTTCAATATATCAGTCTAATTCTGCCACCTTTGCTCATGCTATATATCTTATTTGCATATTTAAGTGCAAATCTATATTAATGCTACTCAGTGTCAGAAAACATTGCTGAATTAGGCCCTATGTTAATTAGAAATTGACCTGCAGTGGAGCACTGTAATAGGATGGCTTGTCCTTTTAGGGCTAGAGGCTTTGGGTTAGTCAACCCTGTTCAAGTAACCTTCCCCACTACACCTGTGCAATATTAGACTTAGTGTTGGGTGCTGGCTGGGAAGTAGGGTAGACATGATGTCTGGTGATGGATAAGGAGCCGAGCTGGAGACATGAGCTGATTAGGATCTACAACCTGCCTGATAACCCTGGGTAGGGGAAGAGTGTGCTGGCACCTGGGTAGTGAGGTTGAAGGCCAGGAACTGGGGTCCAGCCTGCAAAGAAGGAGGCCTAAAGACTAAGTCTGGCTGGGCTGAAGATTTGGCTGTTTTGCTATTTTCTGTTTGACTAAGTGAAAGACTGTGAGGCTCTGAAAGGGATTGGACTCTGTTATGTGGCTTGTCTGGAGACCAGGTCATGTCTGTGGCCAGAGTGATCCATAGAAAACACTGGGTAAACTGAGGCACATCTGCTGCAAAACCACTTCCAACCATGAGGGCATATTCCAGGAGGTCACCTCAAAATTCCAATCCAGAACACCAAATCCAAACATCCTTTAAGCTCTGTGGAAATTTGGAAACACATTCAGCTCTGGATCCACTTGGTTGTATCTCTTATGTTAATGGTGTGGTTGCAAGACAGGAATACAGTCTCAGGAATTTCACACTTTAAAAGGGTGGCTGAGTTCTTCTGCTGTCCCACCCTGTTAGCACATGTTGGAATACTGCAGGAAACTGCTGGTGTATTCCTGCTAATTCATTGCAGAAGATAGAATTCATTAACTCCACTTTGGGAAAAAAATGTAGGATGGGATTGGCTTTTTGGACAGGAAGAACCTGGTGTCTGAGCTGAACAGTCCTCAAGTAGTTCTCTTCAGCCAAGCCTGAAGAGAAGGTTTGGGCTGCTATTTATGTATTTGCTCTTCTTAGTTGCTTTGAAAATAAAAGAAAAACCCAGGAAAAAGATGAGCCATGACCCTATGCATCGTGTGAGGAATGTTTTCGAAGGAATGAAAACTTCCTCGTCTATATTTAAAGAGAAGTTCTCTTTATCTGAATAATTCTTTAGTGATCCTGTAGAAACAATGTTTAGACAGCTGGTGCTCAGTGACATTATCACACAGCTACCTAGTGCTCTCGCCAGCTGTTTGTTGTACTGTATTCACTTGTTGTGTCTCATCTTATAATTACTTACTTTGCATGTTCTTTGCAGGAGGGACATTCTGTACAGTGGGGCTCAGGCTTCTAGATGTAATAAAAATAAATATTAGTAACAATAAGAGGCAGTGGGCTGGAAAGCCATATTCTCTAATAGTTATTTAAGAAAAAACACAGAATAGACTAAAGCCTATTGATATACTGACTTAATCTTGATCTTGTAACTTGTTCTGTATGGCAAGGCCCCCTGCTGTGTGGAGTCCATTGAAATCATGTATGAGCAAGACCTGCGACTGACATACTGCAAGATCCAGAACTGAGGTCTTAATGATAACATCATTATGCAGCACACCACACACATTTCATTCTAAACGTCAGTCTCTTGGGTTTAAAAAGATGGCAGGTGTTCAGTTTAAAGACACCCTCTAGAGACATGTCACTCTACAGACAATCAAGTTTTATTGTTTTACTGAAAACTTTGTCTATTAATAGCTAGAATTAAATACAGTCATCTCTGATAGTGCTAGAAATACAGTAGTTCTTGTACTTACTGCAAAGAGCCCTGATACTGCAAGTTGCTGAGTGCCACCTGCACATAACTCCCCATGTCAATAGGAGGTGAGGCCATACAGTGCCATGAAGGATTTAGCCCTCAGTTGGGAAGATTCAAGATTGTGCATACAATAACTTCTCCCAAATATCAGACAATTTTCTTAAAGATGCAATATTTACTGTCCACAAAAGGCCTACATCAAGTGTGACATAAAGACAAAGATCTTACTTATTCCATTTAACTATTATTTCACGTTAAAGGCCTCCATTAATGGAATAATACTAACTGTAAGGATACAGGGACTAGAACCTGGGTCTGCAAAGCCCAAGACAGCTGATTTTCCCACAGATGTTACCAGGAGATCACATACACATTTAGTCAGGGAGTACTGTGAAGAATAGACTCTCTCCAACAGTACCATTGAAGGGAGCCAGAATGACTCTATCCTGTGGCCCTGATTGGCTAACCACCCTATTTAACCCTGGAGGGTGCCCCAGGAAATTATCTGGGCAACAACACAGACTTTGGGCCTGCTGTGACTCCAGATTTCTGACCTCTGATCCCAACCTGACTCGGACCCTGACTCTCGTCTCCTGATTCCAGCTTGGTACTAGCTCTAATCTCTTGACTTTGACCCTGGCTCTAACAAGTCCTCTAATCCCTGCTTGCTAATTAATATCCCTGAGGAGTGGGCTCTGCCCAGCTGTGACTGCAAGGCCAGACCGCTTATGCTCTGGTCCCTTACACTAACAAGTGCCACAGGATCCTTTTGAGGCAGTTGCATCTAAGATGTCATTGTTGACACCAGGAAGATCTTTCTGCAGAATAGTAATATAGTATTTTGGTGGGTACGTCTCTTCTCCAAGATGGAGCTGTAAGCCTGAAAAGAATGTACCTAACTGGGAGAAGATAATCTTCTCCCTAACTATGCCTTTTGGGGAATGAAAGGAGAGAGACAGACTCTGTCCAACAGCACCTGCCCTTCAAAGGTCAACTTTTCCCCCTTATTCACCCTGAAACACTGAAAATGAAAATCTCTTCATGTACCACCTTGATATGAAAACTGAGGAACCTCTTGGGGACCATATCCTTCAGTCCTTTACATATATTTATTGGCCCTGGTGTTTGCTCCAGCTGAATACTGCTCTGCAGTCTGGAAGTGCAGTTGCCACACTCAGCTTGTTGACACAGAGTTGAATTTGGCCACTTGTATTAGTGGCTGTTTGAACTATACACAAACCTCCTGTCTGTACTAGTCCACATAGTTCTGCCAGATCTTCAGAACAATTTTATTACTAATAACTGTGACAGATAAAACCCACCTGTTACATCTCTGTCAGTAAACAACACTCAGTGCCAACTCAAAGGTCTGCTCATATTCAAGGGAGAGATCCCACTCCTCTAGAATGCGGTGTGATAACACAGCTGATACTGCAACATCCCTATGCTACAGCAATTCACTCAGTCTGGGACAAGAGCGCTAGTAGCTCTTTACTATGCATGGACACTCAGTGCCCCCAGTAACCTGAAAATTATGTCCTTACAGAGTGGAAGTATCATTGGGGAAGAGCATAACACACTAAAACTCAGTGATCCGTTGCTGCACCTGCCTCTTTGTCCACTTGCTCACAAATCCTGGACCAGGCTCAATAGACTTCTTTCTGGCTTGATCAGAGTTGCTACAACCATTCACTGGCATGATCTGGCTTCCTCCCCACATTGTGATTGTGGGGCAGCACTGCAGACAATAACTCGCATAGTGAAGGAGTGCCTAACCCGACAACTGATCCACACATCTAGCCACTTTCTCTACAGAGGCCATCCTCTGGCTATGAAACTTGGACACTGAAATTTGCATATGAAAGAAGATGATGAACCACACTTAACTGTCCTCTGGATCATGTGCCTGTGCATAGTTGACGGTAAGTGGGTATCATGCTTCTTTAGAGCTGGATTCAGAAGAGCCAGGTTTTGACCTTAAAGTGTAGTTCTACCTTCATATCCAGACATGCTAAAGTTTGGAGATTTACAAACATATGCATTTAGGGCCCAAATTTGAAAAAATACAGATGCAATTGCAAAAAAATTGCCGGCACAAACATATTCTTATGTTTATTTCTGCTCTCTCCTTTGAAGGTGCAAACAATTTAAAGCTGGCTTGAAGATTTTACCTTAGTGTCACAAGATCTGCATGTTCTGTTTTGGAAAGATCAGTATTTGACTAAATGTAAATAGATTTAGCAAAACGCATAGGGGACCTGATTTCCTATTTACACGAAGGCCACAGCAGTGTAAACGGGCCTTAGTGTAAATAAGAATGAAGCCCAAATGCTCATAAAGGCCAGTCATGAGTCAATGCATAGTGACTTGAAATGTAATAACTTGGGTGTGAAGTTATGCAGCTGTTTAGTCAGTGATTTATGAATTGTTTTCCAAGTCCATTACCGCGCTTGTTTTCACAGTACTATAAGTATGTGTGTGTGGCTCTGTACAAGTAATGGCTCTGATATTCACAGCCAGCTTTTCTCATCTCTCAATGACACTTCTGCAAAATGCATTAGGTAATTTTTGTGTGGCTATGCCATAGTAATGACCCACAATTGCCCCAACTTCCCTTAGGCTCTGAAAATCATGTGCAATCATACTGTACATAGAGCAAGAGAATATGTTTTAGCCACGTCATTATACTGATGGCTCTCCCTAGACAAGAAGTGGCAGCAAACATGAATGAACTCTGGATAAATGTTCAGATGTCTCTAGTAGTGTCTGGAGATTCCATTCAGTCCCTAGAAAACAAAATTAGGGACATCACAGTTAAAAATGTATGGGCTGGACACTGTCCATCTTTTGATCTAGTAATTCCTCCCAGGCCCAAATCTACACTTAGGCCCCAATTCTGCAAGTTGCTTAAGCACGTGCTTCATTTTAAGGATGTGAGAAGTCCCACTAGTTTGACTTAAAGTGAGGCTTAAAGTGAGGTATGTGCTTAAATACCTTGCTGAATTGGGCCCATAGAGATAGAAGGATAGAAACAAGTGTAAGCACCACTGAGTATGGACATGTGCAGAGGAGCCCTAAAATAGTGGTGAAGCTATTCCTATGAGTCTTTCAAAAAGCAGCCCCAGCAGAGACACCAGTGAATTTTAGAAACTTGGTCCTGTAGCTGCTTTTAGTATTCCGAAGAATAACTTCAGTGTGAAATCTTCAACAGCTTTAGGCTTATAAGGTGTGCACACAGCATATTATTTCTACTGAATGGGTAATAAAAGCTATACACTATGGAAGTTAAAGCTTATTGTAAAATGGCTTATGAAACTGAATGATCAGCAAGAGCTGAGATAAGTTGGTCTGTTTTTGTTTGGTTTCAGCATATGAAATTGTTAAAATATTCTAATTACACTCCAGATAAAAGGAGATACAACTATACTATGAGCAGCTAGATCATTAACTGCTTCTTTAGAAAGGCTGATCTTGAATTTCATTCAGGAAGCTTTTGGCTGAAGAAATTAAAGGCTATAATTTTACTCCTAAAAGAAAGTGTGTGTTTCTAGGATTAGCTATAGAAAACCTTACTTTGAATTGCACAATCATGTTGCACATAAGCTGTATTTCATTAAAGAGAAGTAGATCAATATTTCTCATTAAAATGCACATTTCAATAACTTGTGCCTGTAAATAAATGAGGGATGTTTTTCTTCCATTCTTTCTTCCTCTTTTCTGATACCTATGAGTCTCAATTAGTGATGTACTAACTGTATGTGCATCTGCCTCACAAAATGTCTCTATTTGTACAAAAAATTGCCCCATTCTTTAGCTCACAAAAGAAATTGAGATCAAGCTACATTAGTAAGAATCATAGGTAGATCAGTAAATAGAATTGAATGAATTCAAACACAATAAAAAGGATTTTATCTTTGCTTCTGACAGCTGATGGATCACATCTGAGGGAGACAAAATGCAACACACCTAAAATGAAGTTTACAACAAATTAAGTAATTTAATAAAATCAGTCAACTTCCCTAGTTTTGCTGATAGTTTTATCAAGAGAATTCAGTAACATTACAACTAATCTGAAGAGGAGAGAATTGGATGAGAATGAACAATGCTGGTGGACTCGTGAATCTGATATTACCTGTTGGGATTTCAAATGCCAAGTTTAATTATTTTGGGGGTGAAACTAATTTTGAAAGAGTGCTGTGATTCATTCTTTGACATACAAAAGGTACCTGTTTATTTTTTTGCCATAGCTTTTAGGAAGAAACATTTCTGAAATAGAAAAACTATTTTTGGCATCAGGCATACAACCAAATAAATAAGAGCCAGATTCTTCTATTTTTACTAATGGTTGTTAGTACCATTGTGTTGTGAGTAAACCCATTGACCTCAGTAAGAGCTGTTGGATTTAGAAGCCTAACTACAAACTCAACTCCCATTTAAAAAATAAATCTTGGCTCCCATTCCTATCTAAATCTAAAGCTATTTTCACTAGCTAAACTTCCTTTATGGCAAATACTTAAACTGTATTAGAGAAATATGATCATTTTTTCTTGCTATTCTTTTTTGAACCCAGAAAAATACCCAATCGACCAATTTTAGTTTCACTATGGAACTTTGAAAATAGACTGCAGTGGAACATTCTAGAATGGGTTGAAGCATATTTCTTTGCTGTATTTTATAGCATATGACAAGTGACATAATTGTGCTTTCACAACTCTATAATGTTTCCAGAATAATTAATATTTAGTAATGTAAGCATGGGAAGTTCCAGCCCTGCTCTGAAGAAAGTAAATACATGTTATGTACAGTTTAGATTTACCCCTTTCATGGAGTTTGGGTTTACAAATTATTTTAATGATAATAACATACACATAAATATCAACCTAAACTTTTCTCCAAGATTGGCTTGTCTTCTCTGCAGGACCTCTCTGTCTTAGAACCTACTTGCTTCTCCCTCAGGGCCACAGAAAATGTTTTATATTCTTGTTGGAACTAATTTATTCCACCTATTAGAATATGACTCAGCAGTAATTACATTACACTTCCATGTATGGTTCAAGCTCCTGATAAAGTAAGATCCTGAATGACACAATAGAAGAGCTCTGTATCTTTCTATGCAAGGTTCTGGACTCTGCCCTCCTGCTACAAATAGATTTTAACCTGAATAAATAAAGCATGTCCTTATTTTTAATTAAGTAGACATGCTGCATTACATTGCTAAACTGTGTGTCACTGACTTTAATTTATATGAGCAGCTTTTATATTATATTACTGGAAATTAATGTTACTGATCTGCTATGCAAAATTAATGAAATCTTGAAAAAAATCTAGTTTTTTATACATATAAATTACTGTTCGAGTTATAGTTTTCAACAATCTAATAAAGTGTGTGAGATTTCTTGGTTGTTTTGCCACTCGATTTTTATTTTTCCTCTGTAGAGAAAGGATTTTTTAATTCTAAAAATTTTAATAACAGTAACACTTTGGACTTACAGAATACTTTTCTTTTGAGGATCCCACTGTTTATTGGTTTTTCAGCCATAAATCAGACAAGATAATATGAAAACAATGTGAAGCATTCACACTGCCATACACAATATATCATCTCTGTAGAGGAAACAGGAACAAAAAAATAAAATCCCAATCTAAAATGTATCCATTTTTTCTTGATTTTTAGTCTTGGTGTATGTCCACTGTCTATATATAGTGGTGGGATTTTCCAAAACAAAAAACATCTAAGATCATATTTATCTCCTTAGTTCCAATAAATCATCTAATTAGGATGTACGTGAGTATAATGCATATCCAACTGTGAGAGAAAATAGTGTTTTTGTATATAGCTGGTACAGGGAATCTCCAACTATTCATATTTTGATTATGTCCTCTGAATCTAAAATCCATTCAGAAACAAACTTTGTTAATCCTAAATTCCATTTCTCTGAATGTTTCAGAAGCATCCAGAAAACTTTAGATAATCCAGATTTGCCTGTACTGTCAATGGCACAACTAAAATACTTGCCTGGTCAGTGTGATGATATTGTAGGTAGGTAAGATATCAAACAAAATATTGATTAATTTGGTGTGAAAATAAGATCTATTAACAGAACGCATCTAGACCTTTGTTCACATACATACATATACAAATTTTAATAAGAACAATTTTACCAGAATATTTTTTTCAAAAGTTGGAGGCTTGTTTTGTTCTATAAAGTGTTTGTCTTAGGCCCCTGTCCAATTCCCCATGAAGTCAAAAGAAAGACTCCCATTGGCTCAGTGAGAGCCGAGTGAAGGTTTGGAGGAAAAAAGTTCCCGTAAAAGAATATGCATGAAGCTGTCATTGACATTGCTGGATTCAGTGGGAGTTATGAATGTAGCTGGGGGAAAAATTGCAGCCACGAATGGGAAAATGGTTAAAATAGCTCTTGATTCCCTAAAATCCTCATCCAAAGCTCATTGAAGTCAATGGGAGTCTTTCTGTTGAGTCCAATGCACTTTGGATCAGGACTCAAGCTGATATATAAACATAGTTGTATCCTGGGAGGTGTGGGAACCATATGGAAATGCTGGTTGGTGGAACATAAGGGAGGCTGGAAGCAAAATATGGAAACAAAAACTTGGTAATTTATAAGTAAAAATAAAATGTTTCCATGAAGCTTTACAAAATTGTTTAGTGCTATTGTCTTTCACTTAAAGCAAAGACGTGTGATATTTAGCAACTCCATGGACCATGCTCACAATTAAATTGTCATTCTTTACCTACAGTTACTCAAGCAGTCATGCGGGTGGGAGGAGAATTCTGTCTGACCTGTGCCCATGCACCTCCCCAGCTCACTGGCCATTTGGTGATGCCATATCTTATATCCAGGGTTGGCCTGTAGATTAAGGTTTCCAACATCAGTGCAGATTCAGAAATGAATTCCTTTTGTTACATATATCATGAAATGTATTCCTATTTATTGTCACTTTAAATCTTCACACACAGGATAATTTCCAACAATAAAATCTCTTAGCATCTGTGCGAAACGCTGCTTGCCACAAGAGTCCAGGCAGAAACAGCTTGATATATTCTGTTTCCATGCAAAACACCAAGATTTTGTTCCTCCTTTTAAAAGCACAGTGCAGCCATGTCCTATACATTGTTGTGAGCATAAAGAATAAAAACATTTCCTGGTTAGAATTCTGCAAGTCACATCTTTGAGAGATTAAGCCTCCGTATACAGGAAAATATCAGTCCTTTGTTCTGATACAGTTCCACATAATCTAAATGTTATGAATCTCTGCATGTCCTTTAAAGTAAACCCAAAGTTCAATTTAATCTAGTTGGCATCATCACATTTTTATACCATTACCATAATTACATTTGCACGCACAACTCAGTTACCAAAGATATGGATCATTACCTGTGCAATTTGATTATGAAATTTAAATCAATATATTTTATATAATTACTGTTAAGGTTACAGTAAATTTTATCACAAACCACATTATATATTACTGTCTTGGTTTATGCCTTTTAGTAATTCACTTTATTTTTGAAGTAATTTCACTAAATGGGAGAACATGGCAGAGTAAATCATGCTTTAGCAAGTGAGGCTAAATAAATTATACAACATATTTTGATTTTTATTATCTGCATGTGTGGTGTTGGGCTTCATGTTAACAAGGAGACATAATTCATTGCATTCTTTTATATCTGTGGAAATGGATTTTCAGGAATGAGTTTATAAAAGGAAATATACAAGCCACGTTAGGGCCGAATTCTGTGCTGTCATAGAACCTGTGTAATCCCATTGATTTTAACAATTTTGTTCAGAGTGCAAATTAGTACAGATTTTTAGCTTTAAATCCTGAAATACTGATTTGGAGACTGTAGGATTCAATGAGAAGAAATGATTAATACAAACAGAGTATATCACACACGTCACCTACCACTTTGAAGATGGAATGCAGAAGCTTTTTAAAGGTACATATCTGTCTTCTAAAACTGATTAGGACCAGAAAGAAAGAAGATTATGCCTGAGACCAAATTCTGTCTAAATTGACTAAAGGTGATGCATAATTTGGGTCAGAATGCTTACAGATTTGTATTGGGCCAGGCTATACATATAGAAGAACCAAAGCAGTTCTTCTATATTGTGGAGTTTCCCTTGGGCCTTTAATATCCCATTCATGATGAGGTGATTATTCGATCTCTCAGCTCACTTCAACAAATCTTTTTTCTTCAAAATGGCTCCAATTCAGGAAAGCACTTAAGCATGTGCTTTACTTTAAGCATTGGCTTAAATCCCAGAATGTTTTCCAAAATTGGGGGTGTTTGTCCCCTTTAAAAATCAAATTATTGACAGAAACTGGAGGCATGCTCCATTTCTGGTGGGAGATCATGGCAAAATGATATAATGCTGTATATTTTAATCCCCTGAATGTCATTGCAAAACAGTCTTTGTACTGTTCTTTTATTTATTTATTTTTGGCCAAAGTCCCATCACAAGCCAATGACAGTTAAGATCTCCTGACCCCCAGCCCTGCAATCATTCTACATCATTACCGTTATACTACATGCCTGATGTTGGAGGGAAGCAATTTGGAACATGATATGTTGGAAACATTATAAACATTATAGTAACATATAAACGGTAGTACTGCTAAGATCACAAGAATTACAGTCCTGGCCATTTAAAATTCCTCCTTCATTGTAGGGGATTCCTTGAGCTATGGGTGAATTCCATTGCAAGACTAGTCACAATTCAGTTACTGTCAGGCATGTTCAGCCACTAATCTGGCTGTGATCATCCTGTTGGGCCAATTCCCCAGTACCTTACTCAGGTCCTTACATGGGAAAATTCCCCACTGACTTCCTGAAAGTTTTGCCTAAAAAAGGTATCACATTATGACAAGGGATCTCCCAGCACCTCCACACATAAAGCTGTGATTTGGAATTTTATTCTAAAGGTAATTCTGGCTCTCCCCTATAAACTGTTCCCCAACAGCTTTGTACTTCAACAGCCCTTGGTGACATCTTTGGTCTGGCGCTGCTTTTTGTTCTGATTTTGTTGCTGGCCTTTTCAGTGTATTTCTGTATTACTCTGAGGCCCACGATGAGCAGAACACAGGACTGTTTGGGCCCAATGGGTTATGTTTGAAAGGGTAGCATTTTGTTGTGCAGGATGATTTTTCCTTGCAGCCCATCCAAATATAGTCACACCAATATGCCACACGCTAGCAGGAGGTTGGACTGGAACATCTGTTAAGCCCTTTCCACCTCCAGCAGTTGCAATCTTTTATTTTATCATTTAAATCACATTCCTGGACTTCACAGCATGAATTAATAAATTATTCTATAGAAAGAAAAATATTATTCCTCAGGTTGTATTAATTCACTTTCAAAGGGAAATCTGCAGAAATCTACCCTGTTTGAATTAGAACTGACTGAAAAAAACCTCCACCTCAATATAACGCTGTCCTCGGGAGCCAAAAAATCTTACCGCGTTATAGGTGAAACCGCGTTATATCGAACTTGCTTTGATCCGCCGGAGTGTGCAGCCCCGCCCCCCTCAGAGAACTGCTTTACCGCGTTATATCTGAATCCGTGTTATATCAGGTCACGTTATATTGAGGTAGAGGTGTACCTCATCTGTAGCTATACAAATAGTGGCTGGTCATGGGAATAGATTTTCTTCATTGGAAGATGGTCTAACAATACAAATTAAATGAATATTTAAAAGTCTGTTATAATTTTCTTTGTTATTATTTATCTACATAACAAACATGAAGTAATAAAGAAAATGGATGGAGGAAATTTCCAATCATGTACAGAGGGAGTGTCACAGGAAGAGAAATCAATTTTTCTTGCTTATCACCTCTGTTCATTTGTTAATTCTTATGGTTTTAGCCTTTTATCTGTGATCAATATACCATTAACATCAGAGATCATGACACACAAAACCAGGTTCTATTATTATGTTGAGTTGTATATTAGTGAGCCTTGAGCCATTCAGTCATGACTTTGACCTGCAAGGTCATTCCATGAAAAAACACATATTGCCAATAGAACAGCTACCTGTGGCTAAAATTGGATTGCTATGTCCTAGCCAAGTCTAGCCCTTATTTGAGCCAAACTGTGACAAATATTTTTCTAACTGAAATATAGTTGGCATATTGAGAGCATGCACAATACAGACTGTTTGAAATGTCTGGGAGAATATCCATCAGGATGAAACTCTTACTGCTCAATAGGGATTTTTATTTGTTTCTTTATCATTTTAGGATGTTGCCTGTTCATAAGGTAGGTTTTAGATACCTTGGGAAAGATTGGCCCTTCCATGTATTTAATAGACATTTCATGCTAACTAAACAGCAGCAGTGGAACTCACCTCTGTATTGCATACAGAGATCATTCACTAAAAGAAGTGGAAGTAAATAAAGATACTCCAGGTAGATTTAATCATTGTGGAAAGGTGCTGGCTCCCATCCTGTTCAGCAGTGTTTCCCAAACTTGGGACGCCGCTCATATAGGGAAAGCCCCTGGCGGGCCTGGCCAGTATGTTTACCTGCCCTGTCCGCAGGTCCAGCCGATCGTGGCTCCCAGTGGCCGCGGTTCACTACTCCAGGCCAATGGGGCCTGCGGGAAGCAGTGGCCAGTACGTCCCTCAGCCTGCGCCGCTTCCAGCAGCCCCCATCGACCTGGAGAGGCGAACCGCGGCCAGTGGGAGACATGATCGGCCGGACGTGCAGATGGGGTGACCAGATGAGAGACATGAAATATCAGGATGTGGGGGGTGTGAGGTACTGGTGGAGCAAAAAAAAACAAAAAAAACCAACCCAAGAGTTGCTGGAGATAGGAAAAATTGGTGGGGGCTGAGAACCCACTGGCAGCTCCATGTCCCACCACCCCGCACCAGCTCGCCTTCACTCTGTCTCCACCTTCCCTGAGCTGGCTTCCACAGCCTGCTTCTCCCTCCTCCCTCCAGTGCTTGCAGTGCCATACAGCTGATTCGCGCAAGCCTGGGAGGAAGAGGGGAGGAGGAGCAGGAGTGTGGCATGCTTGGGCAAGAGGCGGGGCCAGGGCAGGGATTTGGGGAGGGATCCAATAGGGCAGTGAGGGGGCGGGGCTGGGGATTTGGGGAGGGATCCAATGGGGGAGGGAGGGGTGGAGTCGGGACAGGGCCGGGATGGAGTTGGGGCGAGGGGGCGCGAACCCCCTCCACCTGTGTGCCAGATGGCAAAATATCAGGACAATTTGCGTCCCAACCGATGTTCAGTCGGGACACGGGACAAACAAGTAAATATTGGGACAGTTCCGATAAAATCGGGACGTCTGGTCACCCTACCTGCGGACGCGGCAGGTAAACAAACTGGCCCAGCCTACACAAGTGGTGTCCCAAGTTTGGGAAACACTGCTGTACAACACCAGCACTCTCCATGGATCCATTGATGAACTTGCCTCCTTGTCCACTTGCTCTTGGAAAGGTGACTTTATGCTACTTTTGCTCTCTCCCAGTGCTCCATTTATGTCCAGTCCCCAGGTATAATGCAGAACAGTCTGAAGGCTTCTCTACATTACACTGACTACCCACCGTCTTCCTGGGGCTATTCCAGTCTCTGGAGATTACTATGGAGTAAAGATGGCTCAATAACAGCCCCTACACTTGGGTTTGCGAGGAGCGAAATAGAGAACCTGCTACATAGCCTACATCACCAAAGGAATCCCCTACACTGGAAGAATCTTCCTGTTGCCTTTTGAACCATGTTTAAGAGAACTTTGCAGTTCCAGATTTAGAAAGGCTAGATTCTCACCCATTGATGTTCATATCCTAATTTTTTTACAGTAAAATCAACGCAATGAGTTTTTTCCAAAATTTTCAAACTGTGGTGCTTAATGCTAAGCACCTAAATCCAGATCCTCAGGTGCCTGATTTCAGTGCATTTCAATGGGGAGATAAATCCTGACCAATCAAGCCAATCCTGAAGTGGCCAGATCCACAGGCTTTGTGGTGGCATGATCTAGGTTTCCAAATCTGGATTTAGGTGCCTAGCTGTAGGCTTTCAAATGTAAACATTTTGGCCTTCATCCATTTGCTCAGATTTGAGATGGATGGGTCATCATGTCATCAGCATGTACTCCAGTTCTATTGTCTGAGTTTTAGTATATTTATTGTTAATGTACATCATTGACTAGCAAAGGTAGAAAGACTAAGAACTAAATAACAAAGGAAAAAGGTGCACTCCCCAGATATCTGCTTCAGTTTAAGATAAATGTAAGGCCTCTTGTTCCATTTTAATCACTGTGGTTGAAGGAGGATTTTACAATAGTTTTAATAAAAGCCACTTAGTCTGAACTTCCACAGTGATGCAAACATTTAAATAGGACATTCAACTTTGTTGAACATCTTTGCATGTAGTGAAATGATAATGGTTTTATTCTTCAAGGGCATATTTGTCTTATGTTAAGCTCTCTTCTTATATTGGTGAATGCTAATCTATTTTTAATAAAACTAGTCTGGGCTCAGTTGATTACGGTATCGTAGGTAAGTGCTGCACAATAATCCAGAATGCCTGATAAAACCTTGTCTAATATCTTGGGATCAACTTTAATTAAAGAAATAAAGGCCAGATCCTCAGGTGGTGTAAATTGGCGTTGACTTTAATGGTGCTATGGTGATTTTCACCAGCTGAAGTCATAGAATATCAGGGTTGGAAGGGACCTCAGGCAGTCATCTAGTCTAACCCCTTGCTCAAAGCAGGACCAATCCCCAGACAGATTTTTGCCCCAGAGGTCCTGGCCCTATGCATCTGCAACAGGACATCTTAAACTGGTTTATTCTTTCAATAATAATGAAATGTGTCCTGCTTCTTTTCATGGAGAACTGCACATTTATGAAAGGACTGGAGTACATATTAATTAGGGATCAGGTCTGCAGCGGATGTAAATTGCAGTGACTTCAATGGCGATAGGGCCAGCCCCTCAGCGGGTGTAAATCGTCATGAGGCTCTATATCACTTTTAAAGACTCTTTAATATATAACTCTAGACTTAAATTGTGTATGCATGAGCCATGCCACTTTGTAGGGCTTGTATATTTAACTCATCTCTAGAATACTTGCACCCATTGCTGCATTTCTATATTCACTGGCAAGCAGAGGAAAATTATTTTTTTAGCTGTTTCCACTGTTGCCCTCAGAATCTTCTCCACAAAGTATCTCAAAATGTTTTCAGTTAATAATTCCAATTGTAGGTGATAACGTCAGTTTTGCCTTTCAATAATTACATGATAGAATGAAAGTTTGATTACTGTACAACACATGAATAAAAAGCTGTCTGCTTAGCTGCATGCTCAATCATTTCTACAGATTTTCCTTTCCTACAGAAAGGGGATAAGATAAGTGGATATTGGACAATTAGACCTTTTATATAAGGACTAACTAGAGAACTGCAACCTTAACTTACATACCAACAGGTACTATACTATACCACTTATGTAATTCATTTTGTGGATATTAAATTTCTGTCTAAGAGTGAGTAGCATGTGCAAATTAACATGTTTTATCAAATCTCTGTTTATCATTATATGGCCTAAAGCAGGGATCAGCAACCTTTGGCCCGCGGCCCACCAGGGTAAGCCCCTGGTGGGCTGGCCAGGTTTGTTTACCTGCAGTGTCTGCAGGTCCGGCTGATCGCAGCTCCCACTGGCCACAGTTCACCATCCCAGACCAATGGGGGCTGCGGGAAGTGGCGCGGGTCAAGGGATGTGCTGGCCACCCTTCCTGCAGCCCACATTGGCCTGGGACTGTGAACCACGGCCAGTGGGAGCTATGATTGGCTGAACCTGCAGATGCTGCAGGTAAACAAACCTGGCCGGCCTGCCAGGGGCTTTCTCTGGTGGGCCGCATGCCAAAGGTTGCTGATCCCTGGCCTAAATCATCGTCTCATCCTCTGAAAGAGTGCTGGGAACCAACAGATAAACCAGCACTCTGATCATTTAAATGCCAATTAATTTTCCCAAGTGGACATGAATGCCTAAGTAGTGGAATCGAATTGGCTGGGGAAAACTAAAGAGCAAATTAGTCCATTAGCGCAATGTATAGAATATTAGGGTTGGAAGAGACCTCAGGAGATCATCTAGTCCAATCCCCTGCTCAACCAACTAAATCATCCCAGCCAGAGCTTTGTCAAGCTGGACCTTAAAAACCTCTAAGGATGGAGATTTCACCACCTCCCTAGGTAACCCATTCCAGTGCTTCACATCTTAGGAAATAGAGTTTCCTAATATCCAACCTGGACCTCCCTCACTGCACCTTGAGACCATTACTCCTTGTTCTGTCATCTGGTACCACTGAGAACAGCCGAGCTCCATCCTCTTTGGAACCCCCCTTCAGGTAGTTGAAGGCTGCTATCAAATCCGCCCCCCCCCAATCTTCTCTTCTTCAGACTAAATAATCCCAGTTCCCTCAGCCTCTCCTCATAAGTCATGTGCCCCAGCCCCCTGATCATTTTAATTGCCCTCTGCTGGCCTCTCTCCAATTTATCCACATCCCTTCTGTACTGGGGGGACCAAAACTGGACACAATGCTTCAGGTGTTGTCTCGCCAGTGCCGAATAGAGGGGAATAATGACTTCCCTCGATCTGCTGGCAATACTTCTACATGGGAAAGCACAGAAAGTGAAGTTGGGCAGAGAGGCAGACTAGTGGAGCCAGAACCAATGAAGGATCTCTGGGTGGAGAGACCCCTTCCCTCTCCTCAGCCGAGGAGGAACTTATGTAGTAAAAGCTGTGGTGTGTGGGTCAGTCAGGTGGTGGAAAAAACAATTGCATGATGGTGTTTAACAACTGACCATGTCAGATTAGTTTATGTAGGCAGCAGAAGACAGGAGCAGGACTTTGTCTGTAATGCATGCTTATGACATTTCCTTGGGATGAATACAACTATCTACACAAAATACACAGTCCATTACTGGACATTGAAACAAAAACTTTATGAACAATATCAATCAGAGACAACCAGTTTCTTGATTTTAAAGTCCAGAGTCTGTCATATTTAATTTAATTAAAGCCCTTAGTGAACAAGTGCAACTAATTTTGTAGTCCAATAGTCACCAAAGGCATGCTCTGGTGAACTGGCAGAGTGATTGAGTTCCAGAGATCAGGTGCTCTTAAATGAATATGCCCCATTTCTGGTCTTGAACAATGAAACTCCAGGCACAAAGCCCAAGACTAAGCAAATACATCTTATCTGCTCTGTTGGGAATCACAGACAAAAGCAATTGGTCACATAGCTGTGTTAATGAGATTCAGAATGGGCCCATAGAGTGAAATCCTATGGAAGTCAATGAGCAGTGGCATACTGTCCACATATGCAGCTCATACATTGCATGCCTCAGGACTGGCTGTGTTCACAGAACAATTCTGTCTGACCCCTGAATGCTTATGGAGGATGCCATTTTATAGGATAGCATGACCTCTCATGCACTATACATGCATGCAAGTGTAGAATGGCATGCCTTACTGAAAAGACATACCACCACTTCATTAGGGCCTGGATTTCACCCTGAATGCCCTTACATCATTCCCCAAAGAGTTAATAGGAGTTTATTGCACATCAAGGGGATAACATACCTCATGATCTACACTACCAACAAAAACCTCTGCAGAAGTGAGTCTCAGAGCCTGGTTGAAATGACTTAGGCTTGTGGAGCTTGTGGTATGGAGCTAAAAGTAACCATGTAGACATTCCCACTCTGGCTGGAGTTTGAGCTTTCAGATCTATGGGCTGCGCGGGAGGGGGTGTCTCAGAGCCCAAGCTCCAGCCCTAGCACAAATATCTACACTGTAGTATAAGCCTGATTTAGTTACCTGGACTCTGAGACTTGCTGCTGCCGGGTTTCTTTTGCAGTGTAGATAAAGGTGTACAGATGCTGTTAAACTGTTTAGATATTTCCAAAACTACCTAAAATGTTTGACCACTGTCCAGACATACCCTGGTACAAATACAATGCAGACGTGGCTATATGAACCTTCTACATTTTTCACTATCTAATGCACAGTAAATTCTAATTTATCCTCCTTTTATATACTGCACTCTGGGGCAAAGAAACCTACTTAGATAAATAGCAAGGGAAGTGTTCACTCTTCTTATGTTAAAAGAGCAATCAAAATTGTACCAATTTTGATTAAACAATTTTGTCTATAGCCTAAGATTAATATAAAGGTTTCCATGATTTATTTCTTAAGTCCAGTGACGTGTAATGCCATACACACTTTTTAAATGCCAGAAAAAACTAGACAAAGACTTCCTTGTCACCAGAAATACATAGAGCATTCTCAGATGATAATGGCATATTGCCGTTTGGCGCTTGTTTTCATCATCTGTGAGTGAACATATATACCTTGCAGCCCTGAGTGCGTTGTTATGTAGGCCCTGATCCTACAGTTGGCTTCATGCAGGCAGACCCCCCCTGCACCTGTGCAGAACAAAATTGAAATCAAATGCAGGATTGGGGTCCTATCCAGGACTTCAGTATAGAATATGCCAATTATACATATAATGGGTTACAGGTGCTAAGAATGAACTTTTAAATATTTCTATTTTTACTTCATTCAATTTTCATTCAGCATCAAAGAACTCACAGCATTATGTACCCATACCCTTAGATACATGTTTTTTTCCTTTGGAATGGGGGGGAGGGGCCGGGGAAGCTTGTTTCATTTTTCTGAGCTGTCTGATGCTCTTTAAAAGAAAAATGATTGCTTCCTAATAATCCTTTCATACATCTGGGTTGATAAGGAGAAGTTATTTACAAAAGTGTGTAATATCAAACAGTACTTCTTTTCTTTCTGATATTCTGACTGACTTATTCCCACAAATTTTATAAAACAGATGAACTAGTTTTCTTGTGCTCTGTAAAATAATCATCTCAAGCACATTAAACAAGATACAGTAAGAATAATAAGCAGAGAACATGATTACCCGCTCATTTCAAATGCACCTTTTCATAACCAATCCTCTGCCAACTCTTTATGCTGTGTGGTCTTGATGACGTTTTCCAGCATTTTGGGGTATAGATATTGATGGCATGATGTTAAATCAGTACATTGTATTTAGCCAATAAAAATATGATAGAGTGGATGTTGAATGTATCTGTAAAGAACAGTGGCATGTCACCTGAGGCCATGACTCTGTAAACTGCTACTTGTTGGGCAGACTTTTGGGCTTGAGCAAAGTGATTTGATGTCAGTGGGGCTCCATATGGCCTGGGGTTCCATCCTTGCAGGACGCTGTGGAGGATCATGGTCTCAGGCTGTGGCATCAGCCTTTATTGCAAGGCTATTTCTCATTGTGTGGGTTTTTTAAATGTATTTCACGTTTGATTTCATACAGTGTTAACATCAAACATATGAAGCATTTCTCATGTAAGCTTCAATAATCCTATATCCCATAAGATCAGACAGAGCATTTTGACATATATGGTGAAATCCTGGCTCCAATGAAATCAGAGAGTTTAAAGCCAGAAGGGACCACCAAATCCCAGGTCACTCGTCTGACCTTTTTGTATATCACAGGGCAGCAATAGCACCCACATGCTAAACCCAACAAGAAGAATTAGACCGAAATATTACAGCCACCAGGAGACCAAATTATTATGTGCCCCAGACAAAGAATAGGAGGGACCAAGGTGCACCGATGCTCCTATTGACTTCAGTAGGGTCAGGATTTCACCTCAGTATCTTTGGGTATGCCTACACGTGGAGGGAGCGGGTGATACTCGTGCTAGCTCTCATCAGGCTTGCACACTAAAATAATGTAGCTGCTGCAGTGGGAGGGGCTAGAAGCTCCGAGGGTACGCATTCAGGGTGACTAGCACCCCTCTCCCCCAGCAGCCTGTGCTGCCATGGTTACATTCTATTTGTAGTGCACTAGCTCAGTGAGAGTTAGCATGTGAACGTCTCCTTGAACTGGGACTCACAACTCTAGCTCCAAGTAATGCTCATTTTCACTACATCTCTTTACACTACTCTGGCAGAGTAAGATGGCCTGAAAAAGGGAATAAGCTACAGTTACGTTCATTTTACTGCCAGTGTGGTGTCAAGATGCCTTAATGTATATAGGACTCTGACCCCTATAGCTCAGATCTATGCAAAACATACCTTCTGTTTTGCATAGATCTGAGCTATAAGGCCAGATTCCTAAGAGGCTTAGTGAAAATGAGACTCTACCCCTACCAGTTCCATACTAATTTCAGTGTTTTGGGAGGATGACAAAGTCATTTGGTTGCTGCCTGACCCTCCACTCAGGCTTGTTTTTTAATGTTTTTTCACCTTCAGACAATGCGGAACATCTTTCTTAGACTACAATTGAGTAAATACTGCTTTAAATTTTCCACCAATATTTGTTCTTCACTTTAAGTACATTGTGCCTGTTTTGTGTTTGCTTTTCATTAAAATTATAGCAACAATGTATTGATAGGAATGATACTGGAAACCGAGTTTTAAGAAAAAAATTGCAAAGTATACATGGAAAGTGAATTTGGAATTCATAATTGTAAAAATTTAATTCTAAAAGAACATACCAAGACATCAATCTTGCAAACACTTAAGCACGTCCTTAACTTTACAAGGTGAATAGTCTCACTGAAATCAGGTCCAAAGTGACCTACATGCTCAATCAGAACAGCATGACTTTCCAATTTTGAATATTACAGTCTCACATAAAAAACTGCTTGTGAAGAATCTACGGACCAAAAAAATTACTCTCAGAAATAATTATTTATGAATATTTTAAAAGAAATAAATCTAAGAATAATGTGATCTGTTCACAAATTATTTGCAAATAGAAAATGAAGCAAAAACCCTCAAATATATTATTCATTTTGAATTATTCTCCCAGCTCTTAAGACAAGAAACCTACATTGCTCAGAAGCATAATTGTAGGGGAGGGGGAATATATGAGGGTCTGATACTTCTCTTTGAGTTTGTTCTTGATTAATGCCTCACAGTACTTTTTCTGGGGATAAAGACATGATATATGAAGTTAGAGCTACAATCCCAAGTGAATGCAAATTTGAAGCTGGCTTGTCATCATTCACATAACATATATTGTAACAAGATATTTTAATGGAATATGAAAAATATTGCCAGCTCCTTGAGGGTTGCACTTTAGACATACTGGGTCATGCACATCTTTCAACATTTTCAGCCTTAAATGCCACTATTAGATTTTACATGTTGATTTTTACTTTATCTAATTATTTAACCATATAAACATCACATGCTTCATTGGATGGATTATGAACCTGAAAGCACTCCACAGGTGGAATTTCCAGGGGACTCAATGGACTTTCCATATTGATAAAAGCAGGCCCTATATATCTTGAGAATATATTTTGACATACATTCATTCATAGCAACTAAAAATACTTTGTGTTCCTAATTTCTTTAGGTATAGCTAGTTAAACTACTTGTTGTGAATTTGGTTCCTTTGCTGATTAGCAAATTATTTCTGAACAGATCCTGATTTGCTTTAAACAAATTTGTTATGGTTGCTGCTTCAGTTTGGGGGATAGTTTAGGCCATCTAGATAAATTGGAAAATCTCCATCCCTTCCAGGGTAACAGAAGTCCAAATGAGTGTGGAAGGCTTTATCTATCTCTTCCCCTGGGATCACAGCCTTCTTGGAGGGTCTGTCAACCTTCTCCCTTCTCTAGGATACCACAACAATGCCCCCTGCTGATCCCTGAGAGTCAAAGGAGTTCATGCCCTCCCTCTTTCATAAGCTTCAGCCTTGAGGAAATGAAGCAGGAAACTGGTGTGATCAGTAACACTTCCCTGCTCCTCTGTTCCCTAAAGCTACTTACTTTGCTTTATTAAAAACACTCCCCCCCACAGGGTAGCATGCCCAGCCCTCTGGCTGTCATTTTCCATCTTCTTTACAGGCTCTTTCACTGGCCTTTTCACAAATCACTCCCAAACGTCAAAGATCTAGAGTTCCTACCTGTTTCTAAACCCACTTTCAGTATAGATTCATGGCAGGTCTCTTGCACTGAAGAAAAAAGAGATCCTCATTTCCCTGCCCAGGTAGAGGTGGATGGGGGCATATAACAGCAGCTAGGAGAAACAGAGTAGTGGGTGGAGTAAGAGTTGAAACAGGCACAATTAAAGTGATGGTGACAGTGACATGATGATGACGGTTATGGGTGGAATTGATGAACTTGGCAGCAGGTCACTGAGGCCAAGGTCATCACTTCTGCCCACAACCATCATCATCATGTCACTGTCACCATCACTTTAATTGTGCCTGTTTCAACCCTTACTCTACCCACTAATCTGTTTTAAATTTGCTGTATGTGGTGGTTATGCCAGTTTCAATATAAAGCTCAGGCCATTTTTGGACTTCATAATACATCCGCCATCATGGGGTCAATTTGCTTTTGTCACTTTCTTTTAATAAAAGTGGTAGGCCCGTAGACCAAGTACTGTGATAGCAAACTGTCTCCAAGACTGTGCTGAGCTCTGTGATATGACTTGGGTTTTATAAATAATTGAAAACAATAAGTGGCAGAAGAGCCAGCGGCAGAAAACACACAGCTCACCGTAGTCTATCTGTGAGCAGCTCCCCTGGACTATATAAAACCAATAATCACCAGCCCATCTTCCTTGGGTACTATAAAAGCTAAAGATCCCATACTGCCTTTCCTAAATGAAAACTAAGTAATTGGCAGCAGTGACAGCTGCTGGGAGCATGCCACTGACTGTCTCTGTGCTCAGTGCTTCTCGCCTCTCCTTATCCCCGCCACCAGAACCGACGACCGATATATTGCAAACATGAATGACTGGTGTTACTGTGGAACACAAAGAACTCACTTGTTGCCTTTTAATTGAAAATAAAAAGCGGAAGCAGTGCCAGCAAAAATGCTGTTAATGAGGCACACTATGGGGCTCTGATTTCAAAAGCTGAAATTTGCTTAAATCAAAATAATAAGGAATAATTCTCTAGGATGCCACTGAGAATTCAGGCAGCCCTTGATGTTTCCCTCCATCCCCGTCAAGCTCCATACATTGCGCACCTCCTAAATGGAAACTTACTACCTACCTCACCAACTGCTGTGAGAATTACTAATCAGTCAATTTTTGTGAAGTGCAATGAAAATGAAATGCTCCCCCTAAGCGCTAAATATTGTTATCTTTTCACAAACTCCTTCTCCCCCTCTAGCCTTTCATCCCACTCTGCTTCCTTCTTCTCACTGTATTGCTATATACTTCTGGGATACTGAAAATACATGTTTTAAACTGCAAACCAAATGGAGGCTTCCAGCCTGCAGAGTGGGCTTTCCTTAGGGAGCCAAGGTCTGATATGTCACCTGCATTTCCTGCTTTTGTGCAGCATTTGCCTGACAAACTTTTCCTAGACACTTTTATAGAGAACCCCTAATGAGACATTCTTCTCCAAAGTTCTCTCCCACACTAAAATGCCTCCAAGCAATATCCCAAACAACAGTTAACTACCTGACCTCTTACTTTTGGATTGACTCTTAACTATTTGAGGGTATGGCCAGGCACTTACAACCATCCCACGGGGACACAGACTCCCTCATTAAGTCCAGTGTGACCCTTTGTTCTTTGAACAAAGATAAACAGATTCCATTTTTAGTTTGGAACCTTCTTCAGATTTACTGATGCCTTAACCCCTAGATCGCCATAGTGGTGGGCTGGATAGCACATCTTTTGTTAAAATTCTACCACAAAATTGAAGGAACATTTGGGATCAATTCCCTGCTTCTAATGGAGTCACCCTTTCTCTGCTTACGCATAAATCATCCTATCTCACTGCCCCTGTTTCACTGTGTTGGAGAAACCCCTCCCCCCTCACTGCTCCAGGTCTGGGGAGTAGAACGGGGCATTGGCAGTATTGCCAACCCCAAATGTTCAAAAATCATGAGTCAGGCTCACCAGAAATCATGGGATTGGCTTTAAAATCATGAAACTGTGTATAAATAATAGATCTGGTGTTCTTTTTATTTACCTTCTGCTTGTTTAAACTCCTGAGAGTGGTTAAGGTGTATATTCACTCAACATTAAATAACTCCCACTATAACATTGAACAAACACATTAGTTGGCAGCCTGGGCAATTATTTAGTACAGATACCATCAATTACTTCATTTATGTGATAAGCTCATGTCAGTGGAGCATGTACTTCATAATGAATGCGTGTACAATCTGCCCTAGCTCTGCCATTGTAGAGTTATTGCTAATCTAAAGAGAATTTGGGGGGAAAAAAACATTCCAAAGAGATTTTCTTTTTCTTTTTAATTATAAACTCATGTTATGAAACAACTGGGCAGCTCCCTCCTGAGGAGGTTTATAAGCACCGTGTTTTATTAGGACACAGCAGCCAGCCCCCATATAGTTACTGGTTCCAAAAAGTCAGTTGAGAATGAATAATGTCATGGGAGTGATGCATCCTGAGTGACAGAGTTAAATTATCGGACACAGCAGTGACTCAAATTATTTACCCATGTTAACATGACATAATATAAAAGCATGGTCATCATCACAAGTGATTGGCTATGGGGGTAGTTGAAAGATTGAAAAAGGGCACCGCCGGACTGAAAGACTTTACTAACTAAAGTAAAATTAATGCATTTGGGGAGTTTTGTTAGCCACACCAAAGCCTAGGCCAAGATAAAAACTAGCCAGGATGGTGAGTTTTAAAATCATGTAGGCTCCCCTCAGACACACACTGCCACCACACTAGAAAGCTACTACCAGCACTGTAGAATGGTGTGTGAATAATAATTCAGAGAGCCTTCTTTTGGATCTTTAAATGAGTTCACTTTTTCTGCGGTTGGACCCCTTTCATGTTTGCTATCAATGAGTTTATTGGCCAATTTTAAGCAAAAATTGGAGGATTTTTGGAAAAAAGTAAATTATGAGCTCTATAAATGAGAGTATTGTGTTAGGTTATCTATTCAGAAAGCAGAAATATACCATGCGACCTACATATTTAATCTAAATAGCTCAAATTTATATATAAGAATACGCACTATGAAGTACTTACAAACAAGCTGAAGATTAAGAATTATTTGCAGAAGTTATTTGGCAAATTCACTGAATAAATTATTTGTTATGAATTATTCACCCAATTCTATCACTTACCCTCCTCACCAAGCATTAAAGCCATCCGAACTTGAGCTTTATTGTTAACTGCTATAATTATGAATTCTAATTAATTCTTAACCTGTTGTCAAGAGACTGCCACACAACTGAAATGACTGCAGCATTTCAAAAGTATCAGTGACACAGATAATTCCCTTAACACAGAACATGACATTGATGTAGGCTGACAATGAATCATTGGGAACAAGTAAAGCAACATAATAATTTGCAAGTAAAACAATTAACATTTGAAATGTGAAAATTTTCTGTTCTCTGCAACCCTGAAAACAGTAAGTTGCTGAACTTGAGTAGAGTGGAAGCAATGACGATCGGGCAGCACAAGGAAAAGAGAACTTTTGTCACTACATCTCCTATCTCCTTGTGACAGCTGTTAAAAAATGTGCCCAACATTATTTATTTCATAGCAAAGTGCCAACAGAGCTTTGAGATAGGATTCTGCAAAGGATGCTTGGTCACTCGGGGGGAGGCCTGCTAAAAATATTTTTTTTAATTATAAGAGATTGCTGTCCATCATGCTCACACCACTGCACACAGTGCTGGCCTACAAAGATCTTGGGGCAAGGTTAGTGAGATGACCCTTTGCAATACAACCCACATTTAGCTGACTCCTCTTAAACAAGTGCATATGTAGAAATGGAGCCTGTATGCCCATTCAGCCTCCTGCTGCAGAAACTGACCCCACTTGCTTCTTTCAGCCTTTTATGACTTAAGTCTTTAGGGTGATTTTATCAGGTCTTGTTTATACCTGTTTATTGTGTCCTTACTGTAAGATTATTTGCTTGGAGCCACTTAAATTCTTTTTCTCAAGTGTGATGCCCTTGGTATGATAACTCCAGTTGAAATAATCTTGTCACAGTAATTGCTGCTGTCATTATCAGTATTAAGATTCATTTTTATTTCTTTTTGTGTCTATGTGTCTGCTTAGCGCGCCTAATCAGGCTATTTGTGATCTGAGCCTTCTGGCCATATGAAATTCTTGAGTCCCACAGAAGCTTCATTCATTGCATATCCAGAGAATTGGTATCATTAAACCCTCAAGAAACATAGTTACTGATGTAATTAATGTAATGAGAAAAGGTCTGATTATGGTTACAGACATGCATTCTAAGATTTACTGCATGCTGCTGAGTATTTTGTCATGTCCAGGTAGGCGACAATTTAATCAGGTGCCCTACTCATCTCTTATGCAGAGGGAAGGTCTCTGAAACCAGGTTCAGAACACTAACTACTCTGTAGGGTAAATAACAGATCAAACCTTTTTCAATAAAGGCCAGATTACTCTATGAGAATAAGGGGTTAGCAGTGACAGACAGGAACAATCTCATTGACTCCACTGAGAGTCACTGCTCACCAGTATGGTGACATTCATACTCTGGCCCTAGCCATCCTTAAATAAACACTGTAGAAATATTTAACAATAAACACTTCTCAGTTTACTGAGGCCAAAAGATTTGCTTACATGCCCCTTGGGTGCTGTTACTTGTGTCAGTATTTCCTGAATGTGAGATCCTTGGAACGTGACTCAATATTCAGCTTTTCCTAGTGCATCAGTCATGGCAAAGGTGTCCAAGTAAGTTTTACTGGGGTTGACTCCTCTCATTCTCTCCAGGAACTCACAAACACCTCAGGGTTCTATCATCCCTGTCCGCGTGACTCCAGTCTAGCCAACTTCTCACTTGCTAACCCCTGCTGTAGTCTCACTCCAACTAGGACAGCTATGGCTTTTTTGCCCCTTCTCAGGTGACTCCAGTTTAATCTGGTTCTCACAGGTCTGGTCCCAGCTGCAGCAGCAAATCCTCTGGCATGTTAGCCAACAAAAGAAACCATCAGCCCGGTTTATGACAGAGTCCCTACTAGCTTCATTACTTGCAAAGGACCCAATCATCTTGCACCTTTTATAAATAAAGATGAGGGTAACTGGTTTAGGTGAGAGCAAATTCTTTTTAGAAACACCTTCCACAGCAGATCAAACAAAAGAGACCTGTTTATTATAAACAATAATTTCACTTAAACAGCAACCACTTCTGTATCTTACAAAAGCAGCCAGTTCAGTTCCTTCTTTTCTCTTACAGATTACACCAACAATCTCTTCTTTGGAGGCTCATCTGCAGAGGATCCTCTAACCCCTACATCCAATAGTCCTTTATGTCATACAGAAATGACTGCCGTGACTGAAAAAAAAAATCTAATATATCTACCCTTTCCAGGTTTTGACTAAATTTTCTTTCATATTATATTACAAATGTTCATGCTCCTTTTGGATCATTCAGAAGAGATTAGCTTCATAATCATAGTAGCTAGACATGGAGTATGGTTTTGCTCCCATTATAGTAAAAAAAATGGTTTTGCTATAATGTTGATTTCAAAGAGAATAGATTCAGGCCTCACAAATCCAGCTAGGTCACCCCATCTCTCTGCAATATGTTCCTTTATAGAATATTTCCTAGTCTATAGCTTACATTTTCCAGTCTGTACAAGTTATTGTTTCTTGGTTTCTATTACATGTAAGCATATTCTAAAAATCTAGATGTTCTGCAGCATTTTTGTCTTTTCCTTTTATCCCTAACATATACAGAATATCCATGACAATTGTAACTGCCCTAAGTACATTGCAAAAATATTAATCATCAAATACTCCTTTGTTCAAAATTAACCAGAGCAAGACATTGGAGACTTCCATTCTTTAAGAACACCAGATAAAAACAAATAACCCTTCAAGCCATGTTTTCTATTTTAACATAATGTTAAAACAATTCCAACAGAAATAATAACTCCTTGTTGCTAAAAGTCAATATGGTTGTTGGGAAAGATGTCACTACTGTAAAACTTGTTTTGCAAGAAACTAGTAAATAGTTAAAACTACCTTGAATGTTCATGGCTGTGCATGTTGCTTGACTGAAGTAGCAAACTAATTTATTTTCACTTGTGATCTTGCAATAATTTCTGTCAATCAGGATGGAATTAATGAAAAACCTCAATCTAAACAGAAGTGCTGTGCAGCGTGTATAATGTATACACTCATTGAAAGAGGCTGAAAAGATTGCAGTCACACAATTAGGGTAACATTTGACAGCTTTAATCACTTTGAATCTCTTCACATCACTTTTAAATGTCAAAACTACCTCCAGAGGTCTCATCAGAACAAAGCATTACTTAAATTGCAAATGAAACGATCCAAATTCAGCACACCATTATTAAAAATATAAAAAAGCTCCACATTATTTTGTGAGAAACATTCACTTCTACCATGCAATACTGAAATGAGCAAAACAGGAAACAACTAAAGTTCTTTTTTTGTGTGGTATTCATGCTAAATTCACTCCCCATTAGCATGTCACAGGATGTTATATTCCACACTATGTTATGTTGTCTTTCCTAAGCAACTTAGAGTCCTTGGTTCGATATGAAAATTATAATTACACTAAATCCTTGTAACTCAATGACAACAGAGCCATTGCTGAAAGCAGGCTTTCATACTGATGTCATGTATTAAAGAGGCATTTTGTCCTTTCCATTTGTTTTTTTCTCAGTCCCTCTCCTGCGACATTTAGGGTGGCTACCTGTATGGTATATTGCAATCTTTTCTATATTGTTTACTTGTGTGCAAGTGACAGGAAGTGAAAGGGTCTAATATTTTGATATGAATCCTATTATATATTGTTCTGTATGTAATGTATGAGTCATAAGATTTAATAATTTAAAGCCACACTGTCAATTAGAAATCCAACCTGCGTAGACTGTCGGTCCTTCATCAGTTAAGACAGCCAATTACAACACGTCTTCTAATCTTCTCTCGCTCTGGCCATCCTTCACCATGCTTGTCCATATCTCCTTGTTAGGAAATCATCCCACCTCTTTGGAGGCCAACTGCATGGCCATTTCAGTTCTCGTGGATACCACTCAGATATAGCTGCAGTCCATCTGTTGTCACTGAGTCGGGCCACATGTCCTGCCCACCGCATTTTGCTGAGCCTGCTTTCAACAACAATATCTCGCACTCCAGACTGCTGCCTAATTATATCATTGGGGATGTGATCGCGGAGCGAGATGCCCAAAAATGTTCGTTCCATCACTCTCTGTGTGACAGACAGTTGATGTTCTTCAGTCTTCATCAGCGACCATGTTTCGCTGCCATATAGCATCACTGGAGTCATGGTCAAGTTAAAAAGATTTGCACGAGTTGTTTTGCTGATCTTTTCTTGGTGGATGTCCCTGATGTCGTTAAATGCGCACCATCCAGCTTTTTTTCTGTGTGACAGTTCGCCTTTTTTGTTATGGCGCATGTTGACTTCCTGGCCCAAATAAACGTATTTGTCGACCTCTTGGATCTGATCTCCTTCAAGAGTTATTTGGGTTCCTGGCAGAACATCTGATCAGTTCTTTAAGCATTCTCTCAAGCTGGACTGTATTTTCAGCTATCAGCACTATATCATCTGCAAACCTGAGATGGTTTAGCCGCTTGCCGTTGATATTAATCCTGCCTTTCAGGTCTGCTTGTCAAAAGACCAATTCAAGACAGGCTGTGAATAATTTTGGTGAAACTGTATCTCCTTGTTTCACACCTTTCTTGATGGGGATTCGGAGGGGAATATCAAGCAGCGATATATCTGTGCTCCAGCCAGAGTCTGCTTCCTTTAATAATGTGATATATTTTGCGCTGATGCCCTGTTCTGAAAGAGCTTCAAGAACGGCGTTAGTCTCCATGCTATCAAACGCCTTCTTGTAATCCACTAAGGCAATGCACAAAGGGAACTTGTATTCCCTTGAACACTCTAGTAGTTGGTTTAGAGTGAAGATGTGGTCTATCATGCTGTAATTTCTTTGAAAACCAGCCTGCTCTCTAGGTTGCTGTTCATCCAGGTTTTGCGACAGTCAATTTGTTATTATTTAGGTGAACAACTTATAGACATGCGAAAGCAGACAAATCGGGCGATAGTTCTTTAGATTTTCTCGATCGCCTTTCTTATGCAGCAAGATGGTATTGGACACTTTCCAACTTGATGATATCTTCTGGATTTCCAGGTAATGGCTGAACCTTTGAGCGAGAGCTTTCCAGAGTTCCTAACCTTCCGCCTTATGTACTTCTGCTGTCAGACCATCTTTGCCTGGAGCCTTCCCCTCTTTCATTTGATGGACTGCATGACAAACTTCGCAGATGAGAACTGGGAGTATGTGTTCATAATTTGTTGAAGTGATGGCACTGGGACGTCTATACGGGATACAAAGAGCTGGGTATAGAAATCCCTGCAGATTGACTCCATCTCTGTTTGATCGGTTACTGATTCTCCATCCTTGTTCTTCAAAGCCGATAATGATGACCTATACAATGCCAGATCTCATTTGCATTTTTTGAGACTTTTACGATCTTCAGCAGCCTTTAGGAGCTTTTCGGTTCAAAATTTCTTGAAGTCTTCCTTCAGCTTCATTTGTAAGAGCTTGCAGAGAAGGGAGTACTCAAGCCTGTCACTGTCATTTCTTTTCATTTTCCTCGTCTTCTCCAATAAGGTCTTTGTATTCTCTGAGATTTTTCCACTAGCTCTTTTTGGTCTTTCACACTCAGCTGATTTCATGCACCATTCCAGTCTCTTGCTGATGTTCTCATAATCGTCGTCTCAGTCATCCAGGAGGCTCCAGTTTTCCTTCAGGATTTTCTCATCGAAAGTTACCAGTTGATGCCTTCTGTTCACCATACACAGCATCTTTTTCTCCACCTTCACAGTGAACGTGAGTCTAGCTCTCAGTAGGCGATGATCACTACCAATGTTAAATGATGGCACTACTGAAATATCCTGCACAATATGTCATCTATCGATCAGAAAGTAATCGATTTCATTCTTTGTCTTCATGTTTGGTGCGATCCAAGTCCATCTTCCGTTGGCCTTCTTTTGGAACCAGGTGTTACCAATGAACATTATCCTTGTCTCTGTCAATATAGCTAATCGTTCTCCTCATACATTTCATTCTCCAATACCGTACCTTCCTATGAACTTTTCGCCTTCTCTCCCTCGTCCAACCTTGGCGTTAAAATCTCCCATCGCAATCGTATATGTGGAACTCTGAGTGAGGGTTTCCTCCAGCTCCTGATAGAATCCTTCCACATCATCATCTTCACATGCACTTGTGGGAGCGTAGATCTTTTGAGGGTGCTGTTTCGGTTCAATCGGAAGTAAAGCATCCCAATACACAAATGGCATGAGATGATTTTCGAAGACCATTCCTTGTTTATGATGAATCCGACTCCTGCAACTGTCCTCGTGCCTGCTCCTTTTCCTAGAATGACCATGCTTCCATCCCTCCAGCTGACTTCCATCTCCTTCTTTTGTCCTGTTTCGCAAAGACCCAGCACATCACAGGCTGTTTTTGCCTTTTCCTCCATGAGATGGTTTATCAATTCCTCCCTCGTCAGTGTTCTGCAGTTATAAGTGCACACTGAGAGAGTTGTCTGGTTTCCTTTTGGCAACCTGGCACCTGAGATTCTTTTCATCCTCTCATCGATCGAATGCCTCACTGCCTCCAGAGTGGGGATCGAGGGACCTGAAGAGAACTGAGACTTGGTTTTCTGTGTTGTTTTAGCCATTGTTTTCAGCCATTCGCTGGCTGGGCTGTCAGTGGTGCATTTACCTCCTCAATTTAGCTAGCTTACAGCCTCATAAAGAGGGATTATATGCCTCTCCGCAGAGGAAGCAACCCTCTCGCTGGGCTGACAGTCCACCACCTTGACAGCATGGTTAGACCTGCCGGAGAATGCACTCCGCTACCATAGCTGTCGAACAGCCAGGGTCACTGCTGCGCTACATTAAGGCGTCAAGGTAGGATTTGCAGCAGAAATCCAACTTAAAAAAAAAATTAAAATTGTTCCAGGTTCTGTCATGTCCCTGAGTCCCCCAGCTAATTTCTGTGGTTTTATAATCACATTCTCCTTATATATATATTTCTCTTCCCTTTTGCTCTGTGAAAGTCCCACTCAAATATGAGGGGAAAGTGATAAAATAACAGAATATTCACAAACAAACAAATGAGTTCGAAAGAATTAGGGTTGAAAGAAGTCTAAATGCAAGAGCTGGCAAATGAAGTAGGAATCCAAAAACCTTGTGCTATTAAGAGGAATAAGTACTCTCGAGGGAGGTTACTGATGTGATTACTGCTGTAATGAGCCAGTGGAGCTTTGTATGGCACCATCATATTCCTGGCTATTCTTGTGGTTAAGCAAGGAACTAAGAACTAGAAAATTGGGATTCTAACCCCAGGGTTGTCATGGACTTCCTCTGTGACCTTTGGTAACTCTTTTAGTCAACATTTTCTCAACATTTTGGTTCTCAAAAGTGCTGACCACTCAGAGCTCTGAAGTTGCCTTCAGTGTTTTCTCATCTCTGAAAATCAGGCCACTAAAGTAGGTACTTAAGTACAAATATAGCTATGTAACTTTAGGGGCCCAGGTTTAAAAACGTCCTTAGCCTATGTGGGCCTCAGTTTCCCTGTCTGTAATAGTGGAATAATAATACCTACCTTACTGAGGTGCTATGTGTAGCTTAATTCATTCATATTCTCAGAATGCTTTGAGAACCTCAGATTGAAGGTTTGATCTTCAGTGCAAACCATGAAAGGTGGAAGTGGAGTAGGGAGAAAAGGTCTTTATTTAGGGACAAACAGGTGTGATTTGTCACTGACAGACATTTAAATATGGCCTTCCTCCAGGGCCAAGGATGAGCATTGCACCCAGTCTAAAAAGGCTTAAAGAGCATCTGGTTTGAAAAGCTGACCACTTACATGTGGACTTGTAGCCTAGAGACATCACATGCCATATGTCTGTTAACAGGTCACTCAGTTGTGTTTCTTTTCAATCTACCTCAGTGAATGGCAGCTAGTTTTCTCGCTCAGCAAGCAACACACAGCATGTGCCGCTTTGAACAATCCTACACTGCAGGGAATATTTTGCAGAAGCTGCATGATGAGATTACCAAGTGCTTACTCCTTGCTCTCTTTGTCCTTGGGTTTATTGCCTCTAATAATGGGGCAATATGATGCATGCCGTAAAGATCAGGTTATTCAGTCAGGAGACATGTTTGCTATGTTGCTTTTGATATTACTTGTTGTGATTTCCTAAGCAAGCCATTCCTTCCTTTGGATCCAAAGTCAGCAGTCACTTTACCTGAATATTTTAGCAGATGGTCATACCCTGTGAGAATTTGCAAACACAGTGTGCCCTGCCTGGGAGGCAGTATGACATGGGGTGAAATTAGGGTTGCACTAATTGCACAAACCTGAACACCCTTGCCCTGCCCCCTGCCCCATCCCTTCCGGAGGCCCCACCCCTACCCTGCCTCTTTTCCCGGGGCCTACCCCCTGCTCACTCCATCCCCTCTCCTTCTGTGACTCACTCTCTCCCACCCTCACTCACTTTCACCGGGCTGGGGCAGGGGGTTGGTGTGTGGGAGGAGTTGAGGTCTCTGGCTGGGGGTGTGGACTCTGGGGTGGGACCAGAAATGAGGGGTTCAGGGAGAGGGCTCCAGGCTGGGGACGAGGGGTTCAGAGCACGGGAGGGGGCCCAGGGCTGGGGCAGGGGGTTGTGGGAGGGGGCTTGGTGTGCAGGCTCCGGGTGATGCTTACCTCAGGCATCTCTCAGAAATGGCAACACGTCCCTCCTCTGGCTCCTAGGCACAGAGGCAGTCAGGGGGCTCTGTGTGCTGCCCGCACTCACAGGCACCGCCCCCGCAGCTCCCATTGGCCATGGTTCCCGGCCAATGGGAGCTGCAGAGGCAGCATTCGGAACCCCTGTAGCCACCCCTGAACCAAGGAGCCAGACATGCTGGCTCCTTCTGGGAGATGCATGGAGCCAGGGCAGGCAGGGAGCCTGCCTTAGCCCCGCTGCACCAGCGACTGGACTTTTAGTGGCCCAGGCATTCTAGTAAAAAAACAGACACCTGGCAACCCTAGTGAAATCCTGGTACCACTGACTTCACTGGGGCTTGCTTGGAAAGTTATAATTCTCGTTTTATCACTGCCTCATTTTGTGATCTTATTTGTATAGTCACTTAATCTCTGTGGGCCTCACTTTCTTTATCTGTAAAATGGCCATAGAACATTAATATTCCCCATTGTATTGGTCTGTGAAGATGTGCTATATAAGTGCAAGGAATGGTTACAATTATCAAGTGGTACTGACCAGAAAGGATCTGATCTTCTATTCAGGAAGTGTACACAGTTTCTGGATTTGAGCTATGGCAGCCATTCAAGCTAAAATCTGCTTGTTTACTTTCTTTATCTCATAGTGTCACATACAGTAGCATGTTTGGAAAAAAAGTGATGTGAATGAAAAGTCCTCCCCCAGAGGCAAACACTCTAATGTGAATATATATTATTCACTAGCTTGTGAGCAAGAGAAAGTAATTACAGCAGAAAGGAGGAAATGCAGCATCAGCATCAGTATTTGATGTGATGCAGAGCAAAAGCATATGGATATTGAAGGTCAGGAGTTGAATAAACTTAATATCAATGGTAGTGATCAAAGGCCTAACCAGATCAGGCTTGACTGTGCTTGGTGCTGTACACCAAAGTCCATGATTGAAAGACCTTATAATATAATTAATGACTTATTAGGAGACAGGTTTTCTGTTGTGGGATGCAGAACCATAGACAGACACATGGGGGCAAATAGACGTAGCTTGTCTGCTCATTCCAATGTGAATTCAGCATTCCTGAAGCAGGTTTGAGTGACACAGTGCTGGCACTGATCCACAGTACAGAACAACTAACTTGCTTGTGGCAAAAAAACATACTGTAATGGTAAAACAGAGCTTCCAAGAATGGGTTCAAAATGAGCATGGACTCAGCAAACACTGCAAGAACAAAACAAATGGCAAGTGGCATTGGCCTACAATACCACATACTGTCTAGTGTCAATGGCACTTACAGAATGTATCTTCTGACTCTGTATTCACTATGTATTCCATGTATTGATGCTATAGTCATATGCCTAAATGACAGATTTAGAGCTTACATTTAAACAACCCCCAGTTTTAATGTTTTACTACCTATATAATTCAGCAAATACATATACAAACAGACACCACTTACCATATTTTCTTGGTGATAAAAAGCTGTAATCTAAACCAACATAAGTTGTGGTCTGAACAGTACCAGCAATAGAAGCAATGCTGGCAAGGAAAAGAAGCTATACTCTGTGCCATTATGGAAATTCTGGCTCAATGTGACCCCCCACATTCCTTGTCAATACGCTCTAAAAAAAATTTCAACTATGTCCAGCTACCAGGGAACATCGCAGCTACCAGGAAACATTATTTTCCCACTTTTACTTACCTGAAAAAAACTACTGAGGCAGTGACAATTGACCACTTTACGAGACACCAAGATCTCAGATTATTGTACAGTATGCTGTCTTTCATGATGATGCAGCAATTTTGTACACATATATTTGTATAATGCTATTTTTTTTCATGCCAGTCCATTCATCCATCCATTCACCACATTGCTGATTGCAATATTCTACATCTGCTACTGTATGAGTGATTTTTTTGCTCTGTTAGTATGGTATTTTACATCTTTTTTTTTTAAGTGTACAAAAACTAAGCTTCTTACCACTCAATTGTAATTCAGAACTTCTTGAAGAACTACAAAAGACAAAATTATTAGCTAAAGAAACAGGCATCCCCAAGGCTGATTTCCTGGTGAGGAGGGAATTATTTTAATAAGTGTGAGAAAGAGGTTTAAAAATAAATCTTTCCCACTGGGACAAGAACTGAGCACAGTATGAATCAAAGTTTTAAAGTAAACTAAGCAAGATAGACTGTTATACCGTTTAGTGGACCAGCTTCTAAATGATACTATACAGGCTTTCAGGATGTAAAGGACCTTTCTTCAGGGACGTATTATGGATATCAAGTTAAGGTTATAACCTGCTTCCATTACAAAGACCTATGTTAGCCTCCCCTCTAATTATGATTTGGACCCAAAAATTGCCAGTTACTCTAAAGACAAAGGAGAATATTTCCATTAAGTTTGAAGATAATTTATTGCACAGTCTTTCAGTCAGAGGTTATTTAACTATTGCCCTGATTTGAAATTTTGACTTTTGTCTAATATTTCTTTGTCTCCAACTAAATCAAGAACAGTTTTTTACTATCCATTCCAACTTTCAATTCAGTTTGAAGTAACTGAGAATGCATGCACTGGCTCTCTGTTAAGAAACCAGACTGTAATTAATCAAATTTCCTAACTGTTTTGGTGGCAGGTAGCTTTGAACTCAATCCTCCTCCCAGTGATTTCATTGGGAGGGTTTTTTACTATGGATTTCAGGGAGAGAAAGATCAGATCTTTGGGTATGTGTTACCCTTTACTGGATAGTTGCAGGTTAGAGAGTATATGGGCCAAATTCTCTGTTGTATAAATGGGTATAGCACCACTGAATTTAATAGAGATGTGCCTCCTGGCACCAGCAGTGAATTTACCACTATAGGTGTGTGTCTGTAGTCACTAGAGTTCCTTTCTACACTCAAGTGATATTTGTGAAGTTGAAGGATGATGACTTTGGTTTTAGCTCCATAGATGTATGTAGTTTCATTAGAGATGTGGTATCCTCTCCATAGTTACAGATTGACTTGGATTTCCTTGTAATTCCAAGAAGAATACATATATATATATATATATGTATTCTTCTATATATGTATCATTAAACTCATGATAACATGATCTGTCGCCACCTTGGTCTGTTGTGGGCTGTTGCTTTCCAGTTCCTGTGGTCAACCTGACATGCTTTCAAGTTTGACGTCAGTGTGTCTTTATATAATTTGTACTGGACACCATGCAAATAATCATTGGGACAGAGAGAAAGAAAAAGAGACTGGGAATGACTCTGTGAACCAGTGTTTAGGGAACCCACGTGGGAGGTGGGAGATCCTGGGTTCCATTGCTCAGCCATTCTTTCATCATTTATCCAAAGTGCAACAGCTTCAACAGGGGAGACTGGCAGAATATCCCATAACATAGTGATTAGAGAACTCTCTAGAGAGGTGGGAGCATCTCATTCAAATCCTTTCTACTTCCTGGCAGAGTGGGGAGAATTGAAGCTCTCTCTCCCACATCTCTAATCACTGGGCTAAAAGTTATACATGCATACCGCTGCCTCACTTTAGGCATCTGGATAACTACCTCCTGCCTAAGAACCCCTACTTCCTCCTTCCAGCTGGATTTTTAATGGAATGCCATCCAGTAGGCAGCCTCTGAGCACACCTTCCAGACTGGGCCCTGCACACAGCTTCAGTGGCTGAAAGCCTGTCTTCCCCTGATTTTTGACTTACTGTGGGGCTTAGGCAGGAGGTAGTTATCCAGATGCCTAAAGTGAGGCAGCGGTATGCATGCCCTGAGGCACTTCAGGTATTTCTACTCTGAAAAACCTATGTGCTGAATGAGTTTAGGCACCTGCAGGGTTTGGCATATGTTTTGTGGGACACAGTGGAGCCAAAATGGGATTTAGGAGCCTAAGTCTTGGGTTTTGGCACTTAAATACCTTCATGACTCCTATTGCAAGAAATTAAGGGTTTAGGTGGAAAGAAAAAAGCTCAGTGGAACTGATTGAAATTCATAATTTCTGTCCTGTGGGAAATTCCAAGATCCTGAAATTTGGTTTTGTCTGGAATAGGAATGTAAAATCAAAATCTCAGCAGTTTTCACCAAATATTTTGTTTTGATAAGGTCCATTGAAATTAATGGGAGTAAGGCACCTAGGCACATCTTCAGGCACCTCAATACCTTTAAAAATCTGGACCATAGAAATGGGATTTAGACAGTTTTGAAAATTTTACCTGAAGCCATAAAATCAAATGAGATCACCTGGGGAAGGTTATAGAGAGGAAGAGCTAGCCAAGGGTCTGAAATAGTCTGAAAAGTAGGTAAGGAAAAAGTGTCTGATGAGACTCGAAGGGACAGATAGCCAGATTACAGTTAGTAGGCTAGGGGAGATATCATCTTTGAGGTTTAGGACAGTGGCTACTTCCTCTCTAATTGTTAACTGTAAGCATGATGTGAAGGACACATTCTTCAAGTCCATGCAGTAACAGAACTCCAGATATAATGAAATACATAAATAGGTCTTTTAAAATAACATTAAATCTAAGCCAAAACAATAACAGCCAGGAGTAAACTATTCTACAAAACTGGCTTCTAAAATCACAGAATAATGGAGTGATTCCTTCTTCAAAACCTGCAGTGCAGGGACTAATGACTATCTCCTAAATCCAGAGATTTTATTTCCCACTCCTTGATGACAAGATCAGGCCTAGTTCCACTGATTTAACCAACTGGGATCCAAGGATAATATCTGCCCACCCTTATTCCATGAAACTATAACCCACTGCTAACATGAATGCTGTCTAGGAAGCGCCAGGAAATAGCTTCAGATTCTGTTAAAAGGTAAATTAGAAATCAAAGCAACCATGCACAAACTAATCAACAATGTAATATAATAATCATTTCTCTTTGGTTCTAGTTATGTATGTGTAGTTAATAGAAAGAATGAAAGACACTGCTGTTGCCTCATTCAGTAATATTACTTTCAGCTGCAAACTACACTCAGCTGTAGGCTATAATAGAGTTTGTTACTAACAGCTCTTGTTAACCCAAGCCTGGGATATTTGAAGTAATTCATGAGTGAACTCCAAAGCATCATTACTGTTAGAAAACGAAAAAGAGTAGAAGAAAGGCCTGAGAAAAAACTAAAAGAAACTAATTCTATAGAGGCATTCACATAGACTATAAAGATTTGCTCTGGCACCCTCCTGCCTCTCCCAAGCCAAGCCCCTAGAAAATTAACCCGCAAAATTTCTCCAGAAGGAACCCTCTCCTTCACAAATCATTGGCATTATCCATCCAGTTAGCAACTGGCTAAGTGTAGATGCAGGATATAAGTGACAGGGCCATCAGGAGAGAGGGTCAATAGATTATTACTATTTTAGTATGCATTTATTTAATCGTAGGAAAAGGAAATCACTGGTATGAACTAAGATGAAAAATAAACCCAGCCATGTCCTGGGGAGAAAGCATTTTTAATGATTGAATTTCTTTGTCTCAGCTCCCCTGCCTGTAGTATCCATCTGGGATGGACAATGTGACAAAAGTCTCTTCCAAAAATTAAAATGTGAATGCTAAATACATTTGTGAAGGGAAAAGTGAGGCTATACTCCCCTTTAGCAGAGCAGCTGTCATCCCTTCTCTCCAGCTCTTTTCCTTTTCTCTTCCCACTGTGCAGCATTACTTAGTGTAGGGTCTGCCAAACAGGAGGTGAGAGATGCTGGACCCCCTGAGGATTGAGAAAGTGGAGAGGTTGACTGTACACATTGAACATGAATGGTAGGAGGAGATGCTAGTCTACTCTTGTTCCTTTCTGCCATCTAAAGGTATCTTCTAAAGCATTCTATAGTGCTTTTGAGTGGTGGGGGGTAGGGGGAGAATCAGTAAGCCTGAGTTTTATTACCCACTGTGTGACTTTGTATAAGTCAATTATTTTGCCTCAGTTTCCCCATATGTAGAGCTGGTAAGACCTAGGGATGGAAGGCACCATAGCAATGCAAAGTTTTCTTTATCAGACTTGGGACTGAGATGAAAAATCTGATTCCAAATTTAACAGAGCAAAGTTTGATTCCAGCATTTAAAGCAAATTCTAACTATTGAGGGTTAGGAGGAAATCTTACACAGGGACAAGTCGTCTCATAACTGCCTACTGCAGGATTTCTGGCACCTTCCCCTGGAGCATCTGGTACTGGCCACTGTTAGTGACAAAATACTGAATTCAGTGGACCCCTGGTGTGATCCAAAATGTCAATTTTGTTCCTCATTTTCCCACAGTTTGAAGCTATTTGGTACTAATCGATCTCTAATTTGTATTCATTAACTCATATACTTATTTGTGAGGAGATTCCCATGTTCATAGCCCCCACTCTATAATTGTCTTCATGTATCTGAAAGAAAACCCTACAGTGATAGACTTCCCTCTCCTCCAAACAGATTCTGGAGGAATAAACACAATTCATAATGTGCAAACCTGAAAAGGTTTTATTTAAGACATCCTTATTATTATTTATTTATATGACAGTAGAAGGCCAGAGGTAACAATTAAGATCGAGGCCCCATTCTGTTTGGCAGTGTCCAACACCCAGATAGACCAGGTCCATATCCCAAACAGCTTGCCATCTCGTTTAAGAAAAGATGCTACAGGTGAGTAACAATCCAAAAGGAAAGGAGGGGGAGTGAGGATGAGGATAATGGAAATAAGATCATTTGGTTACAATGGCCAACTAGTGTTTAATTTGATGGTAGCCACTGTCTTAATTTAAAGACAGATCTATTTATTAATTTTAATAAATAAATGAAATCAGCTGTCCCCCCAATAGCCATCCAAATTAGCTAGCCATGGTTGGCAGAGTAGGAGTAAAGGGGACTCCCAGTTATGGGAGGATAGCAATGTTGTCAGTGATATAGACGGGAGGGTGAGGGAAAGGTCTGGGAAGAAAGAATAGGGAGTTCACTGTTGGTCATGTTCTATTTAAGTAGTTGATGAGAAATCTAGGGGGAGATGTCAGAGACACAGACTGACAGGATTGAGTGGATGGAAACAAGTGTAGATTGGAAAGGTGATATCAGTATAGAATATAGATGATATCAAAGAGTTTGTGGATGTTCCCCTGAATTTCTTGGGTTGGCAAAACGAGGCTGGAAAATCTTGCTAGTAAAGACTTTGCTGCAAAATATCTGGTTCTTTTTTCCACTCACTGGGGAAATAATACTATAACATTTATAAACAGAACAATGACCTATCCTCCTGGCAATAATCAGAATGACTTCCTGTTGCTACTCAGGCAGCTGTTCCTATGCAGCCATGTCAGTGTTGGAAGCATCGCTTTTGGATGTGGCAGCTCTGAGAAAGAAATAAACAATCTTGGCAGCACCAGTCACACTGTAGCTAAATGCTGGCAGACATCTTAAAAGCCATTGATAGTGTTCTCCATATTACACCATCTCCTGATGCTTCAGAGAAGTAGGGAAAACACTGACCATATGCAGGTTTGAATTATCACTATGCAAACTATTCACAGTAAATCTTGAAACAAGGCAAAACTCTGCTGGTTTAGGCTTTTATTACAAACTTGATGTTCAGCCAAGGTTTCTGAAAAATTTACAAACCTTTTATGGGACACTTAGCACGGCTTTACACAAATGTTTTATGGTTGTGTCAAAACCTCCAGAAACTTGTTTTTTTAACACAAAATCAGGTGGAATTTGGCAATTTTAGTTGATTTTTGTTGGATTAAAATGAGCCTGAAACACAAAGAAACATTCAGGAAGTGCAAAGCCATGGGTATAAAACTGAGAAAAAGATCTGTACAGCAAATATCTATCTGTCTATCTTGGAGATATTGGATTCTGAATTAAAACATTTGTCTATTGGAGTTCTCTGGTGCTGAGACACCAGAGAATTTTTTTTTTTTTAAAGAAAGAACGCTGAGTTCAGGAGACTTCAGGATAATTAGGTGAGCATGTCTGTTTATAGGTCTGTTTCACTTTAGTTGGAAGATAATTTTATGACTAAGAAGCTTTTTCAAAGTAGGATGTAGAAGAGCCAAGCTAATATTTTCTAAAATACAGATATATAGAGGGATGGAGAAAGGCAGGACACAGTACTACCATTTGGAAACCTAGAGACTTCACATGATACCATCTCCTAAACCTGCAAAAGACTTCAGTGTGACTGTGCATGGGCATAAGTGCTCCCTTACATCGATTCCTTTGAAGGTTGTGATTGGTAGACATCCTTTCCCAAGTTATACACTTTTCACTCTTTAAATATTTTCTCATAAGACAATTCTTCATGCACCTTCCCCCTAAACACCAATATTTGTTCTTCTCTGAGCATCCTCCAATTTGACTACACCTTTCTGTGTACCCAGAACTGTGAGAGATATCGCAGGTGCAGGCTCACCATAGCTGTATAGAGAAGGAGTCATAACCCCCTTTCTCTGTGACATGACTACTGTAACAAGCAGCCTTATTTGCTGCCATGTTGAAATAAAAAACTTATTTCTAATTTTCTATCTAAGTTTGCAACTGCTTTTTAGCTTTCTCAACCCCGTTGAATAACAGCATAAACCCAGTGAAGGCAGATAAACACAAAAATACTTTTGCTGGAAGGTTGCAAAATTACATTGCTTTATTTCTTAGCATACAGAACAGTTACACATAAGAACCAAAAAACAGAGAGAGGGAGGGGGAGAGAAACAGGCTGCTCCCTGAGGCAGCAAGGCACAAGTCCCAAACCCCCTGCTTTTAAGATGGCTCTTACCAGACTGACTCTGATCAGACAATTTGTTACAGAGCTCTCTAACTAGCCTGAAAGAAGGACCAGAACGTGTTGCTCACATACTAAAGCAATAGCTTACGATTCCAAGACAGTCCTCAATACACTACAAAACTGAATATACTCTCTGGATTTTCAAAAATGCTTAAAATCTTCCCTAAAAACAGCTCATAACAAAGCACCCTTAACATAACTTAAAACCGCATCTAAATTAATTCACAGCAGCCCAATTCAATACCATGCACCAACAGCAACACAGGCAATGTAAAAGCTCAGATCACCCTCCAACAATTTCCCAACTGTGATTCCCCTTTCCCACCCCAATTGGCGTGGAGTGGGAGGGTGAGAGGGAGAGATGAACTATGCAGCAAGCCTGGAGGTCAGCAGATTCAGGTTCTTTCAGACCAAGTGGAGTAGCCAAATGTCAAAGCCCCAGGGCCCTCACAGAGAAAATGGTCACTATCCCCTTCTTGTTCATACTGAGCAGAATAAAAAGTGGCTATGACAGACTGAAAATATTCTTACAAATTCTGAGCAAACCTTACAGAATTAAGATAAACCTTGTTGAATTAGGGTTAATACCTTTGGAGCACATTGTATTACAAATGCAGTTGTGTATGTGTTACTTATGCATTGTATGTTCCTTCTCTAGTATGGGGGATATTCTAATAGACTTCCTCTGCCCTGCCCCCCAGAGGTCTGCATATACTAGTTCAAACTGGATTTTCCAGGGATCAACAGACAAATGAAGGCTTTTTGCATAAATAGCCTGGTTGTAAACTGGCCAATGGCTTTTTTCCTGATCCAGCAAACAGACTGGACCCTGGTCCATGGAAGGCCCATCCTTAGGGTAGGGTTGGAAGGAATTGGCCTCATGAGGTCCCATAAGAGTAGGTGCTTGTTCTGAGCTAAAGCTGTGATGACTTGTAACCACATTGTCGTTTAAAAGTTCTATGTATAGTCTACTTGTGCATAGCAAAGTGGAACTCGCTTTCTCAAAGTTTATCAATGAGAAACAGCTTGTTTAGCAAATGGAGCATCCTCTTCTTGATTATTTTAGTGTTGTACTGTGACTCTTACTATGACATCTTTTAATTCTTATTTCATGCCTGAAATTTAAAATTAGATATGCTCAGGAACTTGGCAAGAATGCTTCATTTTTAAAATGTTCTCTGGATTTCCTCCTGATAAGCACTGCAAAGTTTCAGCTGGGATTGTATCTTAAATGGTTGGAGGGCACACTTTCAACATTTAAGTGAAGCTGGAGTTAGGATAAAGAGTGGCCCAATAGTAATAATGAAAGGGGCATTTCAGTATCCTGGGGGAAAGGAACATGTCTGGTCATCTCAATTTTTGTTGTAAAGGGTGATAGCAGACAATTTTCAGCACCTGGTGTTTATAAAATAGCTTATATACAGTATTATCAGCAGTATCAGCAATATAGAGAGTAAGATGCAGACATTGTATATGTTCTATCTTTAATAAGCTTCAAATGAGAACAAATATTTTTCTAACACATATTTATAACATTTATTTTGGAAAGTTACTCTCTACAGGAAAACTTTTTGCTTATGTAACTTGACAAATCACACTGAGATAAGAGACAATGTTTAGATTATAAATAAATCTCGGTTGCATACAAAATCTTCTCCATTGCATATGTCCTTAAGCATTCCAGGGGGATCGGATATCTATCATTCCTTTATATACTAATACAAATGTATCCATAGAAGGACAGATTTGTCAACCATGTTTATGTGCATAAATCAGGATATATTTAAAAAAAAAACATTACTAACTACAAATATTAGATATCAATACTTAAGGTTATAGGATAATATTTCATTGATACACAAGTAAATTTCAATTCTGCACATGTTAAAATATCACATTTCCCTTGAATGATACTTTTGCTCTTTGGTATGTTCTGGAAATATGAAGAGATTTGAACACTTACAGAGATGCTCATATAACGATATATCACTGAAGTATTAGTTGTTAATAGTTAGCCTTATTCATTTATTATTGAAGCCCAAGTTTATTAAGAATCCTCTCTGAACAATCTTGCAAGTTCTGACAAAAAAAATGATTTCTTGAAAGAGCTGTGTGCAGATGTGTGCAGCACCTCTATAGATCAGGCCACAAGTAGCTTAACAACAGTCATATGGGAAGTCAGTTTAAAACTAATTGAACAGCTAATCTGTGGAACTCATTGCAACAATATATAATTGAGTGAAAGCACTCATCGAGATTCCAAAAAGGATTGGCTTGTTTCTGGATAATGAGCATATTGGGAGTTACATAGTAAGGATTAAAAAGAAAAAGTCTAGAAGAGATCATTCCTTTTTCTTTGGGGCATAAACCAACCTCTAGCTGAGAGATTAGTTTATTCCATAATTTTCCACCACCGGGTTTTCTATTCCTTATCGGAAGCACTTAATTATGGCCACTGTCAAAGACAGGATGCTGAACCGGGATTCCTGTGTTCCTATTTAAATTGATTGGTTCTATTTTTCTATCTTAATTTGGATTCAGGCAAGTTTTGTGCCTTTTGTTGTTTGCATGGGTCTGACAGAATAAGCATTCCTATTGCTGATGTTTCAGGATATAAAGTGATCAGGGGGGTAATGAGGAAATTTCCTCCCTATAGTAAATGGTACTGCACAGGTAGATTCATTATGTTTGACAGAGGGGGGATGGATGATTTGGGTGGTTTATACCTTCTTCTGAAGTATCCTCAATTAGGTAGACTTTCTCCACACAGTAGTCCATGAAAGAAGAGGCTTCATAAATGGTAGCAAAGATATATCTACCCTCTGAATAGCATTCGAGCCTTTTTGGAAAAAAAGCAAGGTATATTCCAATCCAAGTGTTTTCTTTATAGCCTTGAATGTATGTCAAGTTTTCACCAAAGACAGCATGTACTCTAGAAAATGTTCATCCTCCGACATAGCTGCAATTGTTCTGGCTGCTTTAATTATTTAGTATTAGTCACAAACTAAAGCACACATTTGCATTGGGTAGATTTTGTTCTAATTGGCAGAGGTGCTCCTGAGTTTCACTGAAACGTCTTTTGTATTATAAAATGTGAAATATTTACAGAAAATTGTAAATATTTTCTAATGATGTATGTTTCTAACCAAGTGAATGCCATCATTTCACCCTGTACAGATCTGATGTTTGTCTTACTCCATTCAGAATAGAGTGGCTTATATTAATAGAGTTTGGCCAGACAAGGTGTCACTTCCTTTTCAAAATACTTACATGTACAGTTTGGGGATTTTTCTGCTTCTAGAAATAGGTAGCATAAAAATCCCAAGCAGGTATGTGAATATGTCACAGATATTTCTGTGCTAGCCTGGCTATATCCCATCTATAGCATATGGAGCCTTCCCTTCTTCGTCTAGAGAGGATATCACCACTTTCTTGATGCGTTCCCTCTAGAGTATCAAATGCTCTTTAAGACCTTTATATGGCAATCAATAATTATCAGTCATACACTTACTGCAATACTATCAAACCCTTCCATTGTTCATATATACAGTCTGTCAAGCAGCTGAATGATGTGATTGAATTGTATGCCATCGTTTTTCTATCTGCCAAGTTTCTGGGTGATTTGGAAATACGGGGCCTACACACTGGTGTAATTTCATTGACTTCAGTGGAGTTGTTAGGATTTATATTAGTGTGAGTGAAAGATAATCAGACTATTAAACATCTAGAGCAAAAGAAGTACATGGCTAGGATATTATGCCACCCTTTACAGACTGACTACATAGTCAGGTAACTAGCTCCTTTCAGAATAGAAGAAGTTGCTGTATTGGTTGGACATGCCATGTCAACCTTACAGTTAGAATTGAGCTGTCCAAAATCTCACTAGATCAGAACTGATATGAGCCTTGATTCTCTGGAAATATATGGATTGATTCTGAGAGATGCTGAGCACCCTCAGTCTACTCCTGCTAATGCCAAGAGGGTTTTGGAATGCTCAGCACCTCTTAGAATCAGGCCAATAATAAGAATGACAGATAGGGCAACTTCCAGCAATATCTTTGGGAGATCATATTGCATTAAGTGTATGAATGGTGTATGTATTGTTGTGGGCCAGGGACTGTATGCACTCGATTGGGCAGGGTTACCACAATTCCTCCAGGAAGAGAAAACAGTAGGGCAAATCATTCAGGTCATAACACCTCCAGAGATGTACCACCTCTTGGGGAATGCTTATATATTCTGGTTTAAACTTGATTCTCCAGAGACCAACGGACACAGAAAGGACTTTTAAATAAACAGGCTGAAATTGAACTGACTTAGGGCATTCTTCTGATTCTGGATTTAAGATGTATGAACTTGTAACCAAGGGGAAAATCCAGTTCTGGGTTTCAAAGGATTAAAGCCCACCAGAATCCTATATGTGTGATACACATACACTCATCCCAATATGCTTGCTTAGGAGGAGCTGTGTGGTAAATGATAACTGTGGGCAATACAGGGTCAGAGCCTTCAGAGAGAAGGTAAAACGCAGGCACTGGCCTCTTAAGCAGTCTTGTTTGAAGCAGGTGTCCTTGTAGACTACGGAGTGGGGAATACATGTGCGGTTGGCCTGAAATTGTGACAATGAGAACTGAATTTCTTGAAGGAGTTCAAGCACTTCTTTGTTTTGGTTGGTTCTGAAATGGCATTTTTCCACAATAATTCAGTCTTCGCTTTTTGATCCATCAGAAACCATTAAGGTCATGAAAGATGCATACCTGTGAAGGTGAGCTGAAATTCCTGTAAAATAAATAAATTCTAAAAACTCATCAATAGAATACACAGGCACAGAATACACTATACATTTTTAATTAAAGAGCTGAAAATCAGTTCTACCTTTATTAATTTCTTTATATTGTTAATTATAAAAAAACACATTAATGAGCACCCATCTTATGATCCATGCACTGCCACGTAACTTGTTAGTTACCACAATCATATACTGATCTGCTATTCACACTCCAATAAATATCTTCTGTTAAACACCACAATCATGAAAGGGTCCCAAAAAAAAAGATCTCATAATAAATGTACAAACGCCATCCTTTCACACCCTCTCCAAATGCCCTGGACAAGAGATCAGTTTTGCAGCGTGTCTGGAAGATTAACAAATGCAAGTGCTAGTGGGAGAGACCAAGTGAGGAAGTGAATTGTAGCCTATAGGACACCCTGCTAACAATTCCATGTTTAATCAAGCAAGCTGCAGTTTCACTGTCTCCACTAATTTTAACTGTGGTCCTAACTCATTAAGGGGTTTAAAAGTCAAAGCCAATACTTTTCATTCTACCAAGGAACTCGTGGATTGTCAGCACAGTTCATTCTGCAACAGCTTCATTTTTCTGAATTGCCTCTTTGTACAATGCATTACGGTAGTCTTTTCTTGAGGTTGCAAGGGGATGCATAAGTGTAACAGGGTCTCCAGCCAGAAACAAGTCACATTCACTTTAACAAAATGAAAAAAGAAAATGGCTTCACTTGGCCATACTGCTACTAGATCAACTGCAGCCATAACAAGATTCCTGAACTTCGAATTTGCATTGCCTCATTCCCTCACCCAGGGTTGCTTTTCCCCCAGCCCACCAACATCACTTCTATTTTCTCTAGAATGATCTTGAACTCTTCCTATCCACTGTCACCACGAGGTTTCTTTTCTACACTGTTAGGACTGGAGAAGATAAAGACACAGATTTGGATCTCATCAGAGTACCGAAGAAAAATCAGCACATGGCTCCTCATTAACCTCCACAGAAGCCTCCTGTACACATTGAACAGCAGAGGAGAAAGTCAAAACTTGTGGCACCACCTACAAGAAGACTGTTTGGCACAGAAGAGCAATTGCCAATAATTTTGCACTGGATCCTCCTTGGTGAAAGCTGTAAAGCTGATATAAAGCAGTTCCATCCATTTCTGCTCTGAACTCTGTGCACAATGTTGAGATTTCATAATCAACATAGTGTGTGTAGTTTGAACATGAGTTCAGGGATCTATATGTTTCTCTTACAAAAGTTTATGATCTCACAACCAACCAATGCAAATAAAGAAATGCAGCTTTAAGTGTCTGAAGAAGAAAAGCATAGCCTTGAAGTTCGGTCGTAGCAGGTAAAAACCTTCCAATTTTCTTATAAAATGTATGTATTTCTCATTATGACTGTACATGAACTTCATTAATGATTTAGGGTCAGGTCCTCAGCTGGTGTAAATTGGCATAGCTCCACTGAGGTCAGTGGAGCGACACAGATTCATACCAGTGGAAGATCTCTTAACTTGCCTTGTAAAAACTTTTGGGAAATCTTTCATAGAAACCTGCCCACTTCTGTAGTTGTAGTTCAGCTATGTTTTTTCAGTTCTTATCCAACCCAAGTTAGATTGTGGAATTTTCTGAGGTTTAGTCATTACTATGGGATAAATTCCAACCTCAAATATTTGCATACAATTCCCACTGAAATCAGTGGAAGTTTTTCATATGAATAGAATTTGGGTCTCAGGCCAGAAATGGACACAAGGGTGTGTGCATTCTTTTTTCCCATAATGTTTTTCCTTCTGCAACTCCATACCATCAGCTTTTTCTCTTACTGTTTGTGGCTGTTGTGTAAGCAACACCCAGATCACTGATTAAATCTATTGTTATTAGCTTTAGATTGTCCCTTGGGGGGATGCACCAGCTATTAACTTCTCTAAATTAACCTTTCTAGTGAGTATTAGTACTGTGCAGTAGATATACTTTCACAGACATAGCGAGTGAGCAGGCAGTATGGCACAGCCAAAAAGAAGCAGCAAGGTAGGGCTACTGATGAGCTTTAATGGGTTTATAAGAGACAGAATTGATTATGGAAATGAAGACTTTCATTTACATTTGGAAATTATGTGCTAAATTACCATTTTTTCCTTTCTGTTTAGCTAATTTATCTTGTTGGTAATCAAGTACTGCCACAGCTAAAAACTAATATATACACTCACAAGAGAGGGCATTCTTCGATTTCTAACAGCATTATTAATCACAAGCTGTTAACACTATGTAATTTACAACGTAATGTCTTAAACATAACTATAATATATAATATATTACTTAGAAATGGGTCAACTTAAAAGGTGCAGTTTAGCTGAGCATCCCAAAGCTCTGAAGACTATCCAAACACATCTACTTCTCTTGGAGCTTGAAACTGGACAAGAAATCTGAGAAAAGAACCTTCCAAGCTTACCTACATCTCCTGGCTGTAGCTGGGTTAGAAATAGATAAGTAAACATTTCTTGCTACATATCAGTGTTTCTGCTTCCACCCAAAACCAAGAGCCACAGGGACAAGTAAAAAAAAGGAGAAAACAATATTTTAGAAAAGTAAATTCATTTTTTGTGGAAGAGACTGTCTTGACAGAGCTGAAGACTGAAATTCACTGTCTAAAGTAAGGGGTACATTGTGTGCATACTATGTAATGCAAGCATCTGCACTCTGTCCTAGTAATGTATCAGAGGTGGGGTAGTCGTATTAGTCTGGATCTGTAAAAAGCAACAAAGAGTCCTGTGGTACCTTATAGATCAGGTTTCTCAAACGGGGGTCGCCGCTTGTGTAGGGAAAGCCTCTGGCGGACCAGGCCGGTGTGTTTACCTGCCCTGTCCGCAGGTCCAGCTGATCACGGCTCCCACTGGCTGCAGATTGCTGCTCTGGGCCAATGGGAGCTGCTGGTTCCAGCAGCTGCTGGCTCCAGCAGCTCTCATTGACCCAAAGCAGCGATCCGTGGCCAGTGTGAGCCACGATTGGGCCGAACCTGCGGACGGGGCAGGTAAACACACCGGCCCGGCCCACCGGGGACTTTCCCTACACAAGCGGCGACCCCTGTTTGAGAAACCCTGTTATAGACTAACAGACGTAACTTACTGCTGCAGGACTCTTTGTTGCTTTGTCCTAGTAATGTTACTTCAGCTTTGAGCTTGAAGCGAGAGGTAGTTGAGAACAAGTTAAGGTGCATATTGTGGTGGTAATTTTGTGATGGGGACATACAGTCCTTCATGCACTGCCTAGAACAAGGCTACCAACTCCACACTGTGCCACTGAAGATGGCAACACATTTTGGTCCCTAGCAGCTCAGTCAAGATTTAAAACCAAAGATCTTGACTCCTATTTTTGATCTCACAACACTGTAAATCAGGAACAATTATAGTGATTTCTGATGTACAGCTAGAGTGAGTGAGATTAGAATTGGGTCTGTTGGTGTGAAAGGCACCATAGTCCATTAATACCCTAACACAGGGGTCGGCAACCCAGAAGTGGTGTGCCGAGTCTTCATTTATTCACTCTAATTTAAGGTTTTGTGTGCCTGTAATACATTTTAATGTTTTTAGAAGGTCTCTTTCTATAAGTCTATAATATATAACTAAACTATTGTTGTAAGTAAAGTAAATAAGGGTTTTAAAATGTTTAAGAAGCTTCATTAAAATCAAATTAAACATGGAATTGTTAGCAGGACCCGGGCAGTGTGAGTACCACTGAAAATCAGCTTGTGTGCCGCCTTCGGCATGTGTGCCATAGGTTGCCTACGCCTGCCTTAACATAACCAAATGTTCCAAACCTCTTAAAATAGTTTTGAGTTCAGAGTGAATATTTGAGTGGGTTGTTCACATTTTATTCCATCTTATCTCTAATATCCACAGAAGAGTTCTTCTCAGCTGCAAATATACTGTACAGGATATCATCAAACTTGAAACTCTAAAGGTTCTACTCCACCCATCACTTCTCATATAATGGAAATTACAGTCACATTGAGAGAAATCAATAATAAAACTCTAATTGACTTTAATAGGAATTCAGTAAGTTCTTACATATTTTAACTGAATTTTTACAAATACATACATATCTCTCAGTTGAATTCCTTGTTAACATCTCTCCGCAAAAGGGTCAGATGAGTCTGTCTCTGCTATACATCTGAATTTTAAATGCCCTTGAGGATATCAAGAACAGTTTGAAGTAGCATCTGTAAAACATACACTGAAGACTAGAGAAGCTATCCAGACTGCCTGCACTGTAGGTAACTTAAAGACACCCAATGGACACCTCACCACTGCCAACTATTTGCTATATCTCCACCAGAGCTCTCTAGGGAAAATAAATAAATAAATAAATAAATAAATAAATAAATAGTATTTCGCACAATGCAAAACTGGAAAAAAATTGTTCTTTTGCCAGTTTTATGAAATCACACAGATCTGAGCTTTTTGTCAGAAAAAAAAGTGCTATTTTGGTAAGGTTTAAGCCAGATTTAGCAAGCAAAAAGTTTCTTGCCTTCTGAAACAATCCCCAGCCCCCTGAAAACGAAGGTCTATTTAAATGAAAGAGAGGAAAAAAATCCAGGGGCCTCGCTTAACTATTTTGAAGTCTTGGTAACAAGGATTTTAATGGAAGGGAATTGTTCATACTGCAATCTAAATTTAATCCTGCTGGGGTGTCAGATTGAGGGGGCTAATGTAATAAGGACAGCTGGCAATAGATTCACTCTAACTTCTTTATTGCAGTGCTTCTACAGTATTATATACGTCTCTGTGGTACTATGCAATATTCAATCTCCTATGACCAGTCCATCTAGATTTGTTTTGCAGTGAATCATCCCAAGATTCCTTTAAGATATTTTTTCTTTAGCAAGGACAATAGCTTTTTTAACCCCTTACTTTGTACAGTGATGAGTACTTTTATGAAGATTTTTTAGTCACATGAGAATGTGTACACATCTGAGAGCATTTTCAATAAACACGCAGCTTGCATAGTATTCTAAGAAGCCAGTTCACCGATTGGAATATATACAGTAAGCACTAGTACAAAGCACTGTGGAGCAAAGTTCACTTAAAAGGATAGGACCAGGGAAGTAAAAGGTGCATCAGTAATGCAAACAAAATCATTGAGGACACCCACTGAGACAGTGAACCTCTTTTCCCACAACTCCATTTGGCCTTTGCAGGGCACTTGGAGTCTCAGAATGAGACTCTAGTGACCTTGTGAGTGGGTGCATGCCTAATAGACAGTTTGGGAGCCTTTTTCTTCTTTGGGCCAAATACTGGCCAACAATCATAGCCATATGCAGGTTTGGAGCAATGGTGAAAGGCAAAATTTGGTAACAGCAAGAGGAGATCATCTCAGAAATGTTCGGTCATGCAAGAAGACTTCACGTCTTGGGATTTTACCTGGAGCTATATTAGCAAAGACCTAATTCCAGAGCTCCTTTTTGATCCTACATTTGCAATGTAAATAGCACTACAAGAGCAGCCCTTGGAGTACTCACACACAGCTTATAAATTGTACTACTTCTTTCAGCGGGTCAGGCAACATATCCATAGACTGGAACACTTAAATCATTTTACCGGTATATCAGGCTGCTTGTGTTGCGAGGAAAACAGGATGTGATGCACTTTTATCCACCTTGCCTTGTTTTTTCTGTCCTCTGTAGGGAAAGTGCTGGCTGGAGGGTCACCAGAATGGGGCTTAGCCTAGATTCCTTTTCTGGGTAAATGGTCTCCTTTGCCCTTTGACCTCTCTCTCCTCAACTTGTTCTCTGTTGGTGAAGTCTGTGGGAGATCTGCAGAACTTTTAGCCTGTTCCCAGTTTGTGTTTATCCAGCACCTTGCTGGGAAGAATACATTGTTCTCAGAGAAGCTAGCAAGATCCCTTCCCTAACAGGAGCTGCAGCATTGACTTATCAAAGCCCAAAGTAAAATTGGATTTCCTTCACTCAGTACCAAAGAACCTCTAAAAATGTCACACTTCATTTAGCTGGTGACATGAACATGTATAATTACAGCATAACAATTCCAATACATATGGAGGCAAAGACAGAAAAAGGGTGCTTTCTTATTAGAGATTGAAGACCTCCATGCACGGTTGCCTCTCTTCATCTTTTGGGATCTTTACCCAGAGGATCTCTTTCCATTCAATTGTGAATGATTTCTAGATTTCATCTAACGTTTCTGTTTTATGTGCAATTTTTTTAATGTAGTTGTTGGTATTAATCCTTAAATCTGGTCTCATACTAATGGCCCTGCATTAACTTTCCAGTGTCCGACTATAATGTGCTTTGCCATAATTAAGTTTAAAGAGATCCTTTCTGCCCTTCGTAGGGAATGTCATCTTCTTTTGAAAATTATGCTAGTTCCAGAACACAGATACTCTTTATTTTACCCATGGTTTTGATTTGATCACATATAACCTTATGTTTGTATATTTCCAAAACATACAGTAATGAGGGTTGGTTGCAATATATTTATAATTACTAGTGCATATTCAACATCTATCCCTATCTATACGCTGTGGTAGTGGTATCTGAGCACCTTGTAAAATTATGTAAATCTATATTCTATTATATATATATATATATATATATAAAACAGTGGCATGATGAGTCATTTTTAGTAAGGCATGAACTTCTACATTTGCATGTAAGGCATGAACTTGCAGGTAGGGTGCATGCAAGGTCACTCTGTGCAGAGGATGCCATTTTGTAGAATGTTTCCCTTTACCTCTGCCCATTATCATGGACTAATTTAAGTTTTCACAATGAAAGTGTTCTAACTGGAAGGCCAAGAGAAATGGTATCAGGTAAAGCATGTCCAAAATGTCCCACCAAAACCTTTTTCAGTGGAAAATGCCTTTTTGGACAAAATTAAAATGCATATGAAAAAAATTTGGTTTGGTAGACATTTTTCATTTTGACTAACTATTTTAAAATTAATTTTTGTTGTGAAATTTTTCATTTTGGTTTGATTGGGGGTTTGAATAATTTGAACAAAAGCTTTGACTACCCATTCTGTATCCGTCCAGTAAAGCAATAGAATATTTCAATCTCTGGAGCTATCTGTCTGTTACCTTCCACAAGCACTAAATTCTTTTATTTTTTTTAGCTTACTATCTGGAACAGTATCTTGCACTATGTGCCGGCATAAAAACTGGGCTACTAGCACTTCCAAAAATTTAAGTGAGAACATCTGTCATGGCTTGACTATAAACTCCTATCTAATTTCTTATAAAATTAAAAATTAGAGGCATGATAATCCAATGACTGGATATTATTCCTGTGGTCAGTTTATATTAAGCCAGTTTCCAGGAGAAGCTGCACAGAGTCAGTAATAAATCATTATTCATATTCTGCTCACAGACACAAAGGAACCAGCCCTAGAGCAACATTCTGCATGTTCAAATACATTAATTAATTTTTTTTTAAATAATGAAATTATATTAAAATAAATAATAGTGGCCTTGGTCAAGACCAGACCTACTGTAACTAGATAATGATATTTGGCTGGATAACAAGTTTGGCTTTGTATAAGCTAGATATTTTTTCACAATAATGTCAATGGATTGTTTTTAATGTTGTTGTGTTGATGACAAATGTTGTGAAGTTACCTAGCACATACTTTTTTTTATAGCTTATTTGCTTGTATGTTTGGCAGTAGGAGAGCAGAGAGGATAAGTAAGGGAATAAGAAAACTGATATTTCTCGGCATAGCTCACTATATAGTGCACCAGGGATAAGAAATTAAAGAAGGAAACACAAGGCCAAGAGAATATTAAACAATAACAGCTTTTATGCTGGTCAGCCATATTGTAAGTCCCAAGATAGTAGGAACTATTGTTTCCCTTACAGATCCCAGTGTTGATTTCAGCTGAACAACCTGTGCAAACAAAGTGTGTTTCTGTTACAAGATTCCCTGGGACTTTTTTGGGGAATTCTGGCATGGCAGAAGGGAATAACACAGCATAATTCATACAGACGCTCAACAGAACCTGCACATTTCCATGATTGCAGATATATTTGTCCCATTTGTACCGTTAGGTAATTACCTTTTTACTGTTGATACAATATCTATAACAAATCTCTTGATTTTCTTTATTGTGCTTCAGACATTTTGCCCTCTCAAAGGCATGACACACAAGATCTTGTAACCTGAGAAAATGCAAAACTATTATTGAGTGACCCTATACGGAAGAAACGTAAGATGACACAAAAGACATTAATGAAAGTATTGTGTTAAACACAGTTTATCCAATTATTGCTCCCCTACTTCTTTTCCTCACTTTTGAACTCTGCTTTACTTAGCTTCTTTTCAATGACTATCCTCTGCTTGTATTTCTTTTTCCTAATCAAGGAGGTGAGGTGTTTGCCCTAGTAGGGCCTGAGCCTGTGGTTGGTAAGCACACATCTTCCACCCGTGATGGCGTTGTGTGCATTAGGGTTTGATCCAAATGGCAAGAGTCCATTGACTTCTTTGGGCTTTAATCAGGGCCCAATAATTCCAGGTTGGGCCATTGAGGCTTGATTTGATACTATTGAAGTCAATGGAAGTTGTCCAGTGGAAACAGAGTTGGATCTTTTGCTCTTAAGTTTTTACCATCTCCAGTACATATAAAGAACTTTTTATTGGAATGAGCCTTAGAGTTTCCTGAGTCTTTGAAGACTTGCATAAATCATTGAATAATGTATAACTGATACTATATTGAAAAGGAATTTCTTATTCATGTTAACAGGTACTCACGGCTAACAAGGACACTATTATTTATTTTAATATAATTTAGTGCCATCATAGGTATAACAAATGGATGATAAATTTAATGTTTGTATATACCATTCTATTTCTCTCCAGGTGTTTTTATGGAATATACAATCTCAGTGCTTTCCTCTTCCTGATCAAAGAAATGTTTGGCTGATCAAGGAGTTGGAAAAAGTCCTATTTTCTCCCTTGATGTTGCAGTCATCATTACTCGGAAAAAAGATATGTACCATACTTAGAGTGGGATTAATCTTGTTGAAATTTCTCTTTGGAAAATACTCATAAATTCCTTTTTGGGAACAAACATACTAAGTAAATTGTAAAGCAAAGTCAAGGTGACTTTATTGAGGAGGCTTTGGCATCCATTTTATTTGTAGTGCATACATCAAAATTCCCAACTTTTATATAAATTGCTTGAAAGATAATTTTTCGGGTGATGGAGGAACAGAATTTGAAGAAAAATTAGTGTAGGAACTTGCAAAAAAAGGCAAGATGGAACAACTGGGGCACAATAGTTAGGCACAGACCTTTGAATTGGTTCCATTCAATGTTCTATTAATGGCTAGATTGACTAGCCTTGTGACCTTCGGCAAGTCACTTAGACTTTCTGGAGCTATTTGTCCATCCTGGGTATTACCTTGCAGGGTGTTGTGAAGTTTCACTTAAATTTCTAAGAAGCATTAAGGTCAACTGAATACTTTGAGGGCCAGATCCATACCCCACGGATATCAAGTAGAGTCTTTCACTTTATTAGTTTGACTTCAGTAGACTTTGGATCAGATCCTGAGTAGATTGTAATATTATTAATAATATCAATTAACCTTAATCACAGAAAGATGTTAGAAACTGCCTCCCAGAATTACAGATTTAGAAACATCTTTCCAATGGCTACATTAATGTATATGCTTTGCAGAGAGTGATGTTGCATTAAGGAGTATTGTGATTTCAAGGAGATATTTGAAGGAAGAGTTGGTAGACACAGGACAAATAGATTTGGTTAACATTATCAGATTATTTGTGACAGAATAGAATGGCATCAATATAAGGTTACTCATTACTGCCCACTGATTTTATACGTGCTGTCACAAATAATCCAATAACTTTATCCACATCTATTTGTTCTATGACTCAGTGTCACACTGATAACTCTTTTATGTCAAAGCTCTTTTTATTTTAATTTCAGGCATTTCAATACCCCAAGGTGCAAACTGCAAAATAGCTATCCTCTCCATTTTGCTCTACAATAAAGTAAGTTTTATTTATTAAAACAGGAGAAAAATAACACAATGTAGGATATTTTTAAAGGGAGAGAAATCCTGTTGATTTTTCTGTAAACTAATATGTACTCAATGTAGAAGTATGAGTTATACATAGATATACACAGATCATTTTCTAAAATCAGCGAGTAAATCACAACTTTCCTCAGATTTCTCATTTAAAATATAACCCAGAGTACCTAAAAAGCTCAAAGCAAAATATAACATAATATAATTAACACCATTTTCAATATGTCAGCACTTCTTTTAGTTTTTGTTTTCCCTTTGGAACAAAAGCAGTGTAGGCAATTATTTTAAATTAGGTTTCGTGGGGATATTATTTGTATAACAGAAATAGGTTTCTCTTTGTAATTAAGTTTAATGTGTGTTGCTCTAGAGAGGAACTGATCCAGTTTTGAAAACACTGGGTATCTCCAACTGCAGGTATGTTTGGAGGTACATAGGCACAGTAACTGGCAGGGGCATGGTAGAGCAGCAGTTTAATTCACCAGCATTTTGTTAGACTTCAAATTCTGACCATTCCAAAGAAGTCTGAAGTGGATGAATCTGTCTTTCACAAACTATTGTACATTATGGAAAATTATTGATTAATGTGGCTGGGTTCAGAACCAATTAACATAACTTTGATTCGTTTATTTTCTGAAGTAAGCAGATTTTTACAAAACTTAATTTTGCTTTTTTAAAATAAATTCTTTGCTTGGTATGGCTATATAGCGCTTTTCATCAAGCAAGGAAATCTTTAGTGTGCTAACATATCCAAATATGTATAATAATCCACAACATGTTACTGCATAAATGGCAGATTTAAAACATAGGAATTGCCATACAGGATCAGAACACTGGTCCATCTGATTCAGTGTCATTTATCTGACCATGGCCAATGTCAGGTGATTCGGAGGCTGTTGCACAATACATGATCATGGATCTGCTTATAGGGAAGCTTGATTGTATTCTCTGTAGGCTGGAGTTGGGAAATGTGAGGGAAAGAGATGAAAGCACTGGTGAGAGAGATGAAAGTCAATAGAGTAAGTTGAGGGAAAGTCTGAGTTAGGTTAGAAGAGGAAGACTGGGGAAAGAAAGAAGACAGTAAAAGGATAAGTGGGTAAAAGAGATTGTGAGAATAGGAGGAGGCTTTCAGTTTGTTTTCTTTGTGTTAGGAGAGAAAGGAGGGGGATAGAAGAAGGACAAGGCAAGGAAGAAAAGAGGGGAGAGGAAAGGAAGGATACACATATTTATATAGTAAAATAAATGCAAATTAGATTTGCTAAAGTAAGTACACTTACATGGAAGAGACTGGGAAGAAAGGGAAAGCAAATAAACCCTAGGGAAAAGAAGGAATCACAAGAGAAAAATTAACCAAAAAATGATGAAGGATGGAGTTAGAAAATAATAAACAGCAAATTAAAAGCTTTTAGAAAAATATTGGAAAAATATTGAAGATAGAAATCCACAGACATAATTTGATATTGAATGTATCACCTCTTGAACATTCTTTCAGTGGTGTCCTCTACTGGTTGGGGAGGAGGTTATGAGAGATTGGGGGTAGGGTGATGATCAAGAACATTCAAGATGGATTCACCAAGGGCACGTCATGCCTGACCAACTTGATTGCCTTTTATGATGAGATAACTGGCTCTGTGATTTTGGGGAAAGCGGTGGATGTGATATATCTTGACTTTAGCAAAGCTTTTGATATGCTCTCCCACGGTATTCTTGCAAGCAAGTTAAAAAAATATGGATTGGATGAATGGACTAAAAGTTGGAGAGAAAGCTGGCTCAATTGTTGGGGCTCATTGGGTAGTGATCAATGGCTTGATGTCTAGTTGGCATCCGGTATCAAGCGGAGTGCCCCAGGGGTCGGTGCTGGGGCCAGTTTTGTTCAACATCTTTATCAATGATCTGGATGATGGGATTAATTGCACCCTTAGCAAGTTCTCAGATGACATTAAAATGGGGGATAGATACGCTGGAGGGTAGGGATAGGGTCCAGAGTGACCTAGACAAATTGGAGGATTGGACCAAAAGAAATCTGATGAGGTTCAACAAGGACAAGTGCAGAGTTCTGCACTTAGGAAGGAAGAATCCCATGCACCGCTACAAGCTGGGGACCGACTGGCTAAGCAGCAGTTCTGCAGAAAAGGACCTGGGGATTACAGTGGAGGAGAAGTTGGATATGAGTCAGCAGTGTGCCCTCATTGCCAAGAAGATCAATGGCATATTGGGCTGTATTAGTAGGAGCATTGCCAGCAGATCGAGGGGAGTCATTATTCCCCTCTATTTGGCAATGGTGAGGCCACACCTGGAGTTTTGCATCCAGTTTTGGTCCCCCCACTACAGAAGGGATGTGGAAAAATTGGAGAGAGTCCAGCAGAGGGCAGAAAACATGATTAGGGGACTGGGGCACATGACTTACAAGGAGGGGCTGAGGGAACAGGGGTTATTTAGTCTGCAGAAGAGAAGAGTGAGGGGGGATTTGATAGCCACCTTCAACTACCTGAAGGGGAGTTCCAAAGAGGATGGAGCTAGGTTGTTCTCAGTGGTGGCAGATGACAGAACAAGAAGCAATGGTCTCAAGATGCAGTGTGGGAAGTTTTTGTTGGATATTAGGAAGCACTATTTCATTAGGAAGGTGGAATCTCCATCCTTAGAAGTTTTTAAGGCCCAGCTTGACAAAGCCTTGGCTGAGATGATTTAGTTGGTGTTGGTCCTGCTTTGAGCAGGGATTGGACTAGATGACCTCCTGAGATCTCTTCCAACCCTAATAGTCTATGGTTCTATGATTGTGTGGGGGAAAAGGCCAAGTAGTCATAAAAATAATTAGGCTTAGAATTTGACTTAAGGCTGCTCTGGGCAGCAGGTGATGTATGAGCTGCACCAACCCAATTGTAGCTCCTGAGGCATTTTTATAGAGACACTTTGGAGTTGCAATTCCTTCTCTGTTTTCACTTTGCTCCACTAGGGTAATAATTTGTTGTTGACTAATACCAGCAGCAAATTACAATATCCTCTCTGCCGCTGATTCACACTATTTAAAGAGTAGGAGGTATTGAGCCAAAGCACCTCTCATTCCTGGGTCCCCACAGAGTGTGCTCCGAGGAGGGACTAGGCAGACATATAGTGTCTGATCACTCTTCCATCCTCAGATATAAGGTCTGGGTAGTCCATGGGTGTAGGAGGTAAAAGGGTGGTAGTCTTCCTTACTTCCTTGTGTGACCCATATATTCCAAGTCACCATCTAGCCCAGGGGTGGGCAAACTATGGCTCGCGGGCCACATCTGGCCCATGGGACCATCCTGCCCAGCCCCCGAGCTCCTGGCCCAGGAGGCTACTCCCGGCCCCTCCCCCACTGCCTCAGCTCGCTTGCTCCACCGTAAGCACAATGCTCTGGGCGGTGGGGCTGTGAGCTCCGGGGACAGCGCAGCTGCAGAACCCGGACTGACCCATCGCTCTGTGCTGCATGGTGGTGGCAGTGGTGGTGTGGGCCCAGCTCCAGCTGGGCGGCACAGCTGTAGCGCCGCCAGCCACCAGTGCTCCAGGCAGCCCAGTAAGGGGGCAGGGAGCAGGGATGGTTGGATAGAGGGCAGGGGAGTTCGGGGTGGTGGTCAGGGGGCAGGGATGTGGATAAGGGTCAGGGCAGTCATGGGGGAAACATGGGTTGAATGGGAGCAGGGGTCCCTGGGGGACAATCAGGTTGGATGGGGCAGCAGGGAGCAGTCAGGGACAGGGGTTCCAGGGGCAGTCAGGGGACAGGGAGAAGGGGTGGTTGGATGGGATCAGGGGTCCCTGGGGGGCCCTCAGGGAACGGGGGGGTGGATGGGGCAGGAGTCCAGAGGGGGCAGATAAGAGGTGGGGGCCAGGCCACGACCTCCTCCCCTAATCAGCCCTCCATACAATTTACAAAACCCAATATGGCCCTCAGGCCAAAAAAGTTTGCCCGCCCCTGATCTAGCCCTTCATTCATATATAGTGATCTCCAACCGAGGAGCATAAAAGTCTTTTACAAGTGCTGCTAGCCCCACAACATCTCTGTTTTATAGCTGAGGAAAATGAGGCACAGTGAGGCTAGGGGATTTGCCCAAGGTCACACAAGAAGTATGGCAGTGATGAAAATGGGAATCCAGGTCTCCTGAATCACACGCTTGCACCGTAACCACAAGAGCAGCCCTTTTTGCCATCTCAGTAGCTTTTGCATTGCAATCTAAGTTGTGGAATACTCTGCAAGGTGCTGAACACTGTCATATTAATCTCAAAGAAATAAATGGGACCAAAGCCGGTGTTAGGTATAAGCACACTAAGCAATTGCTTAGGGCCCCAAGCCGCTCAAGGGGCCTGTTTATTCATTATTAGTATGTGTTGGGGTGCAAAATATTCCCGCTTAGGGGCCCCAATGGGCTAGCACTAGCACTGCTGTTGACACAAAGACACTCTTGACTCCCGCTGACAATGATAATCACTGAGGGGCTTGAACCCCTTGCACAAGGTTCAGATGCTTATGTGGATTTTCTGGACTTAAAGAAGCTGCAAAACACAGCTGAAACTGCCACAACACCAGGGTTTTTCATGAGTTTTCCAGCACTCCTGCTTTCTGTTTAGGCCAGAAATACCAAAAGGACAACATTTCTTGCAGTGTGTTATGTCTTCTGGTTCTGATCTTAGCTGGAAACTGGGAGTAAAAGGGGTAGGGGGATGTATCTGAACATATCAGAACTTTAAAGGTTGAGTTTGAATTCAGTTGTGGATATGAGCAAAAGAAGGCTCAGTTCTTAGGTTTTTTGGGATAGACCGGATATTGTGAACACCAGACATTTGATAGCAGTAGTATTCATTTTCATATTGGAGGCAGCATGGCCTGGTGGATAGAGCACTGAATTGGATTTCACGAGGTCTGCATTCCATTCCCAGCTCTGCCATTGGCCTGCTAGGTGACCTTGGGTAGATCACTTCACCACTCTGTGCCTCAGTATCCCCATCTGTAAAACAGGGATAATGATATTGATCGTCTCTGTTAAAGTACTTTGATGAAGAGCACTGTGTAAGTGCCAGGTACTGTTGTTGTTTTGCCTCCATGCATAGGCATAGTCAGGTTGACATTAATTTGGAAACGTTAGAAAGTCATTCCAAATGCCACATTCATTCTTACCAGCAGCATGGCTGCTATTTATTAGGAGTTGCCACTGGCCACTTTTATGTCACAGACAGAGCATCTCTCTGAATATTTCAATAAAGATTTACGGGTTGTAAATTTTTTTATTCAAACCTAACTTTATTGATCTATTCCCCAGAGGACCAGCACCCATGCAGGTACTCCAAGTTTAAATGATTTATACTATCCTTAAGAAAAAAGTCACCAAGACTGGTAACTTCTCTGAGATCTGAATCTATCAATGTATTAAACACCAGCTAGTGCATTACCCTATAATGGAAAGCATTGCACAACTTTATAGCATTATTAGGCAGCATGTTATAATTGGGTGATGCCTCCATTTAATGTGCAATTTATTTTATTCAATATTGATAAGATTTAATGGGTGAAGTATTTGATTTAGGACTCTGATATAAATGTAGTGTCTTAATTAACAAGTGATCTATCTGACACAGTGAATAATGCATCTGATTTAATAGAGGATGCACTATATCTACAGCTGAAGGTGATTGGTCTTTTTAGTGAGAGATTAATTCATTTCAGAAGGTGATGTATCACTCTCAATATGAACTAAATCAAATGTATAATGCAATGTTTTTTTCAGTCTGTGAAGTAGCACAAAGAACAAGTTTGCCCTCAAGTGGACTTCAAAGGCAGATCATGCCTCCAAGGCAGAAGCCAGGTTGACTCAGTGCAGTATAGGTTATGCAGTCAACGCACAGTAGGGGTGGAGCTAAACAATAATAAGCTACTTCCTTTGTAATGTTTTCTTTACTTCTCAGTAAGCAAAAGAACACTAAAATAATGATTGGATTACAAGTAAAAGAATAAAGTTATAATGTGTATAATAATAGCTCTTAGTGATGGATGAAGGATTCAAGATTTGAGAACAGTACATGAAATGGAGATGTTAAGCTAGGGTGTGGAAGGGGCTCGGGCAACTTCAGAAATTGTATTTTGCTCAGGTCACAAATGAAATTAATTTGGAAGTCTCAATGTAGTTTCCTGGGAAGAGTTTTCCATATTGCTGTTTTGGACAATGTGTGCTTTTAGTTAATCTTCATACCACCACTGTGTTATCTCCAGTGTAATGATGGGAAACTGAGATTGGCTTGACGAAACAACAGAAGGTGTCAGTGTCAGAGCTGAAATTAGAACATGGAAGTTCTTGGTTCCCAGTCCTGCACACAGACTGATAGAATGTTTTATCATGTTAAAAATACACGGGACCTACATGGAATTCAAGCACAAGAAGTCCACATTCCATTTCCACCTCCCCAATGTAAAACTTCTGATTTCACATGCTGTTCTATCAAATCTTTATTTTCCTTTTCACAGCTCCATAGATTCCATACTCATCTGCTTTTAATCCACAGTTATTTGAAAAGTAAAAAGGACCTAGGTTCAGGACAGTGCCAGAAGGTCTTTTAAAATACATATTTAAATTTAAAATATACTAAAGGTTCATTTCTAACACAATGTGAACATGATAGCTAATGCTAATGTAGAATGCCCTGGTTAATTTAATATTATGTCTAAATGTTTGGTATTCAATCAGCAAAAATGGCTGGATATGCACCAAAAATGTGTGTATATAAAGCATAACAAAAACTCTCCATTCAAAATACAACACACAGAAATACAACATGGTCACTAGCAATGAGGCACATATATGAAGTAAACGTGGTGTCTTCACTTGAAAACATACAAAGACTCTTGTTAATTTTCAATTGCTATATTTTCAAATTGGTAGATAGCAAAAATTATGCCCAGTTTATAAACAGGTACTGTAAAACTAGCAACAAAAAGAAACCTATTTTCCTTAACATCCTTTGCAAGGTTTTTGTACACCTTCACCTCAAGAAGAAACTAACATCAAGAACAGAGGTGGTCAACATGTTGCAAATGTCAAAATTGTTATCAAATTCCAAAATTTAAAAAAACAGAATTTTTTTAAACATTTATTTATTCAGTCATCTCCCCTACCCACCTCTTACCCCATATTTCAGCTAACTGTAAAGCTGGTAAATGTTTTCAATTTTTGAAATTTTCAGCATTTTAAAATTTGAAATATAAAAGGGGAGAAATCAACTTGTTCAGTTTTCATCCCTAGTTTTTGACCATATCTGTTAAAAAATCAGTTGATAATTCAGCTTTCTATTATATTAACTTACCTTTAGGGCATTAGTGAAGATGTCTTGACATAATAAAGATTAATAGCTACAGAATTAATAAGATATTTTCTCTTATAAAATTTGCTGTGCATAATCACAGCTTTTTAATAGTATAAACTGTGCAGAAATGATCAGCAAGCCTACAAAATTAAAAGTTTTAGAGAGCACCTTATTTTCTTAAATGACACTAAGAAACAAAAGGAATAGAGTAGAAAATCAGGGGTTATTTACAAATCATGGTTCTGACAGTTTGACACCACATCTAAGAATAGCAAGGAATCAAAGATCTACTTTATGAGACAGAAAGATAGGAAGACAATCCAGAAGCAAATATATAATTCTAACCATCTCACCCCTATTTGCTCTATTGTCCTATCTTTTTCTAACAGATCATTTCAGATCATAAAAAATAGTGTGATTAGCAACACTTAGTACTTTGTTGCTATGGATTCAGTTCATTCTGCTCCCTTGGTCGGTGATGTCAATATTATTGACAAAGGCGATCAGAAGATCAGAATTATGCGTAATGGCAGATATACACATTTCAAGAGTAAATAAGCCAAGCTGATCGAGATACTAGTGTCCGTTCTTACCTTTCCCCACCTCATGCTAATAAGCACAGTGTCATAGAGTTTAAGGCCAGGAGCAGAATTAGTAAGGAGATGAGGTAGCATACAATGGGATACCTTCTGCTTAAGATGGCATAGGGAAGGAGCAGAGTAAAGAGAGTTAGGAATGTGTCCCGATGTAGTAATTTTCTGCTTCAGTCTTACAGAAGGGGCTGTTTCTGATCTTTGACATGAAATATGAAAGCAAGGATCTGCGTCCACGAAGGATAGTATTGATAAGTAACAGTTTTATTTGTACAGTTGTGCCAAGTCCAGGAACTCTAAAATATCAGAATAAAGACTGAACTATTTTATTTTGGCCATATATTGAAAAAAATTGTTTTTTACCCAAGAGAGTAGAATAAAGTAGAGTTTGGGAGAAATTATAATTTGCACCCTCTTCTAATATTGTAGCACCTTTTTGTTGCTTGCAATTGTCCTACCATGGACCAATCAGTCAATAGGAGCAGCAAGTGTTTATCATCTCAGGCTACTGTTTTAGTTGACAAAATATGGATTTACATTCCTAACATTAAGTACCCATGGTTGCAAATGTTAGCCCTAGTGTCTTGATTTTCAAAGATGCCGAATACCAGCAGCTTCAATTGACTTCAATATGATTTCTATGTGCTCAGCATATTTGTAAACTAGACCAGAAATGTCTATACCAATGTCAGTTACATCAAGATTATGTTGCTGGAATTTTATAAAATAACTTCAAGCAATGAAAAGATGCCTTAAAGTATAAATGGTGATTTTGCCTTCTCCTCCCCACTTTTATAGTAGCAAATGATAATTTTTTCCAAATTATCACAGGAAAAAATAGATGTGTGGCCATATGTAAAAGCTTATGAAAACTATATTAATCTTACTTTGCAACAGGTTAGATCTAATAATAGAGTATCAGAATGTTTACCATTTACTTTCCTGTAAATTACTAATTTTTTTAGAATATAAAAATGAGTTTCTAGCAAGTATCTCTTCTTCCTGTAGTCTGCCTTAATAAAGCTGGTTTTCTAAAGAACTTGCTCATTGAACATTATGTTTGTAGGTACACACAGTACTTGAGTCTCTAGAAGTGTTTTTTTGTGCTGAGATGTTGATTATGGTTGATCAAAACTGGTGATACATTGTGCTGGTAAGCATTGTATAAACACAGTGAGAGACAAATCTAAATGGGTAAGACAGACATAGAGCAGAAAGAGAAATAGAGAGGTGACGTGTTTTATTCAGGATCATGTGGGAAGACAGTTGTAGAGCCAGAAACTGAACCCAGATCTCCTGATCCCTTGGCTAGTGCCCTAGTCACTAGACTACTGATTATTTCTTAAGAGCCTTTCCAAAGCCAAATGGATGTGTAGCTGATGGGTCTGTCTACTAAAGTCCTCTGTGTGGCTTGACATAGACAACAGCTTGAATGGCTACGCAGCTACTCTGCACCCTATTGTTGAAGTTCTCTCCAACCTATGTGTAGGTTTCCAGAGATAAGTCTCATCTATTTGGGCTTTGTATAAGGGATGAAAAATTGATCCCGAATATGACTTTCAGGATTTGGCATGTAGTTTTTATTGCTAATAATGCTGGCATCTTAAGTCCTGTAGTTTCAAAATAAGTCTAGGAAAGATGGCAATATTGTAATTGCATAATATCTCTAGTAAAAGCTAATTGTTTCTACACATGTGAGGATTTTTACGTCAATAATAGCACATTTTTTGTAAGTAAGACCTGCATTCTCTGGCGGCATTTCCCCATCATCTTAGCAGAGCTGAATCAAGAATGATGGGCGCGTTCTGATTTTATGCTTTGAACTTGAAAATGAAATGGAAAAAACCCTCCTGGCCATGGAGAAAAGCCACAGTGTGCCATGTACATACCAGTGAAAATCAGATAGGACCAGTAAAATAGAGAGCTGGAAAATGAAGTGAAAAGTGTATATAGTGCCAGTTTTATTTGTCTTTGACATAGCATGACTTTAAAGCAGTGGGGAACAAAAGCTGTGTAATGAGTGGAAATATTTAAGACTGTATACAAAAAAATAAAATAAAATGTATTAAAACAAGGTTACTAAGGAACACAGAACATTCTAAGCAACTAGAAATTAGGAAAAAAATAATTGATAAACCTATTAAAGAGAAATAATGGTGAGGCGAATTAGAGTAGAAAGGCTGGCCAGAGTGACCTGAAATTAAACTGAGAAAAAGGGATAAGTTTCCCTTTAATTAATGTTCCACTTTCTTTAAGATAAAGGTAGCGCTATGGCATTAGGAAATGGTAATTTCTAATTGCTGAATAGACATTATGAAAAGTGTTTGTTCTGATGCAGTTCAGTAGTTATATTTAGTTCTGATCTCAGGTATCCATACCTCCCTACAAAGGGAAATTAAAAATCTTGAGCTATTCCCCTGGGCTGACTCCATCTCCCCTAGCTGATTTCTCTCCAGCATTTAAAAAAAAAAAGAAAAGATGTCAAATTTGCTTTTCCTGTTAAGTAGGGCAAGTAACATATCCCTTTCTCCAGTCAAATTACGACAGTGGTAGGGCTCTTGAATTTACTCACTGCAGTCTTTGCAACCTGCCTAGACCTGAGCCATCTCTCTAGCCTGGCTTTTTTAAACTTGCTGTCTCCTCACTGTTTACACCACCCAACACTTGTCACCAACTAAAGTATTGAGATAACTGAAGCAGGCCTGAGGGCCTAAGAAATCTTGACAGAAGTGAGGCTAAGTAGGCACAGCGGTGTGCTATCAGCAGGGCTACTAAGACATGTAGAGTTCACTGGAACTGAAAAAATATATATACCACAGTGATTTTAACAAACTTACCATAAAATGGAATAAAAAATAATCCTCACATTAGAAGCAGACAAGAATGATCCTCTCTGGAAATGTCTCATTAACCAAAGTCCTAGAAGGCTTGCTCTATGTGTCATACATGATGTGTGGCCAGTCTTAACAGAGATAGGATGAATGGGAGTTTTTTCATTTACTTTAATGGGGCCAGGATTTCAGTCCTGGCATTTGGATTCAGATCTGAACTTGAGTCATGAAAGGGCGCCGGAACATTTGTAGAAGTGGCGGGGTTGGGGGCGGAAGGCAAGGCCAAAGTGGCGAAGGAATTAAAATATTACTTAAATATCTCGCATGGAGCACATATGTTTCTTTTGTTAAGAAGTGGGGGGGGACATGGCCCCTGGTTCTGGCACCAGTTCATTATATACTACAGTGTTGGGGACCTAAGTCATTTGTGTAATGATCACGTCTCCAAAGGCATGGTTTGTTGGCAGTAAGGGTTTTTATTCTCCCCATTGTAGAGACCTGTGAAGTTTTGATCTTTTCCTAACCTTCTGAAAAATACTTTATTATTTTTATTTAGAAAATAAAATGACTAATAATCAATGGTCAGCCTATGGAACTGAAGGAACAGACTGAGGAACTTTTATTAATGTAAATAGTCCCTTTGAATCCAGTGAGTCTACCCAGTGTAAAGTTCCAGAACTGGGCCCATAATCGTGCAAGTTGAACTGTTCAATCAAGGAAATCAGCTCTTGACAACTGTGTCATCTAGGATGCAAGGTTCTACTGCAAAGTTGTTTCCTCGTAACAAAGTACAGTGATTAACAATATCTGTGTAGTAGCAACTGCCTGTGTAGTCATTAAGTAGCCCTTGCTTATGTTCCACGACAGAACAAGAGTGCTCAGCACTTTGCAGCCCTTACTGACACTAAGAAGATCTTGGGAAAACATAATATAGAATAACTAGAGAAATCTCCTGAGTCTGAAAATATGAAGATAAAGAATGCTGTCACCTTCTTGGGTGACCCTGGCAAAATTTGTTACAAGTACAATACATTTATTATTGTCTCATGACAAAAAACTGGCTATTTTCCCATGGGCTCTAAAAAATCCAGTCTAATTCCATTTATCTATCAGGGACTTCAAGGCAGGAATATTTGGAATATTAATCAAAAGTAAAAATGTGGGAATAATTTTTGTTAGGGTTTTTTTCCTGGATACCATCTTAGATATTACAGCCTAGTCAGAAAAGGATCGCTGGTTGTATCCTTACATACTGTCATGCTAAACAAAGAAGGTTGATGCACTTGACTGCAAATCCCCTTTATGTTTTGGTTTCCTGCATGATATGAAAATATTCTGTGTTAAAAATAAGAAAAATAAAATATGCCAATTTAATTCTGTGAAATAAAATCCTTCATCCTTTTTATATTGTAGGATTTTTTGCTCTGTTTCATATAACTGCATATTTCAGTTCATTATTGAAGTTTATTACATGAAAAGTGGTACAATGAGTGATGTTTTATCACTGTTTAATTAGCCTATGGTAGCCCTAAAATGCCTCATTCTCTTATATACTAAGTCTGAGATATGATGTGCACAACAGTAAAAGTTAATCACACGAGCATTCATTTAACTATATATATTATTTAGCAGTCTTGGCCTTATTTAAAATTCTAATGTTTATAACTCTTCTGTCTATACTTATTTTTAATAAAAACAGGAAATTAAATTTTGCATCTTAAACCATGCTAACATTTTCCTTAGGAAAGAAATGAGAGATTTTATAAGGAAGGACACTTCATTGTTAATGATTTCATAGGCAGAAAGGATAAAGCTATACTCTTCTTCTATTAGCTTTTCTTATTCAATTTCCCCAAACCTCATGTCTATACCAGTGACCTGAACTATGAGAGGTTATTTACAATAGAATTACCAATACTCTTGAAAATTCAAAAATTCAAAACTGAGCAAATGGCAAAGGCTTATGTTCTCAGGATATATTTTATACAGTGTTCTTAATGGATGGTGTAGAATTCCCAGACACAAAACCTGCTAAGCTGAAGATAAGGCTGTGATTAATATCAGTCACTAAGGGTGCGGAGTGAAGAGAGATTTTGAAGAAGATTGTAGTTTAAAGATAGAATGATTGGCTTTTGGTAAAGTATTAGCCTGGGAGTCAATGATTCTATTCCCATCTCTTTCACAGGTGTCCTGTGCGTCCTTTAGTAAGTCACATCTTTTCTTTGTGATTTAGTTTTCCTCTCTGCAAAATGGGGTGATGTGAGACTAAGACACTTGAATTATTATAGGAGCTGTAGTTGTAAATTTTGGGCAAAAAACAGCTGTGAATGGTGATTGGGATCTGTGATTTCTCCTAAGAAAATGTTAGAGGAAAAATAATTGTGACATACAATCTGTACTGTCAGTTTTCATCTTGAAGGCTATTTTCACAAATAAAAGGGCTAGAGATTTTTTTGTTTTTCAGAGGTGATTGGCATAAGCCCCCCATTGTACTGCATGTGCTCAACATATCTGAAAATGAGGCTATTCATGCTTCCTTTTAAAGTCTAGGTCTACCAGATCTTTGGCAAAGTTTAAAACTCTACAGGGACTGAAGAAACATTTGAGCTTTTGAAAATCGATACTGCAGCAACGTTTGCACCTAACCGTATCCAAATTTAGTCCTGTACACTAATCTTATTAAAAGTCCTTAAATAAAACAAATTTCAAATGTGGAGAAAGTAGTTTGAGATGTGACTTGAACAAAAATGCTAGAAGAAATTTCAAAGAGTGAAAAATTACAGCTCTGTTTTCCAAATGAAATTTAACTTTGAAGTTAATGGAGAAAGGAGACAACATCAAGGAAAAAATGCCTTCCTTTTGGCTCTATTTAAAATATACAAAAATGCCAAATTTATTTTAATATAATAAACTACCTTTCAATCCATGCTAAATCTTGACATCTCTGGATGGATTGCTGAAAGGGAAGAAAGCCTATAAATTTCAACTGTACTCCCCTACAAAGGAAACACAACATATTCCATCTTTTACCAAGAAATAGAAATATTGCATTGACTAATATAGCCCAGAGCTTCTTAGCTAACTTCAGTAGCATAAGAGAAAAGAGAAGGAAGAATTTCTGTGGAAATCAGGTGAAAAGCTTTTTTCTGAGTGAGGAGAAATGTAAAGTATAAATATAAAGGCCTCAATGTCATAAAAATGAAGGAACTACTAGTGATATCTATTAAGACAGAAACCCAAATTAGTCCTTGTATCCCTTGTATCACCCAGTGAATTCAACTGGGATTACTGGAGACAAGTGTGCATCTGAAGAGAGAATCTGCCCCCTTAATAAATTATTTTGGGCCTGAGTGTCAGATGACATACACTCAAAACTCAAGCTGAAGCCAAAGCTGCTGAAACCCAGCACCTCTTTAAATTAGGCTCAAGGTCATGAGATACTGCATCAAATTTATGATGATGATATTGTGATAATTTTGCAGATAATGGTAATATCTGTTTTCTAGAAAAGAGGTTATTAGTGCCACATGCCAAAGAAAGTTATCCAGTCTCACTTCTTTTTCTCTTTTACAATCAGTTTTCATAAACAAATCATGTGTTTCTCTCCTCTTGGAGAGACCTTCCATTGATTGACCGGCACACAGACAAGGAGATGGCAGAAGACTCCATTGTTAATTTGAATAAGAGAATTTTGTTTCCAAGTGTTCCACAGACAGCTCCTGTGGTGGTTCCATGTTACCAGTATGGAGACCAATATACCTTTCTTCATTTTAGCTACTCTGTATTCTGCAGAGAAATAGGAGAGAGAGGGAGTAATATCCATTCAAAGAGCTCATACCATTTTATGAAGATGGCAGTAGACTTAATATGTTTTATGGCCTAGTTTATCATCTATGACTGGAACTGTTACCTTGTCTGAATTCTAGGTGAACAGCATGAGCCTGTTCAGTTGTAATGAATTATTCACTTCAAGCATGCGTGGATGAGTGCAAAAACTGAATATCCATTACTGAAAAAAATCCAGCTAGGGATGAGTGAATTATCCTTTCATCCACTTCTGGTTCAGGGGCTCAGTATTTGTTTCCAGTTTGGCAGCTGGATTTTCTGAAATGATCCCTCATTTTCAAATACATCTTTATTACAAATACCTGGAAGAGATGGTGACTGAGCGCTAAGGTCAGGATGTCTCACTCTTCCCCTCCTGCCGCCACCACCACTGTGTGACAGGTGTATGCAACTGCTGTGCTGGACCATAAAAGGGTAATCCCAGCATACAGTCCCCTCCCAAGATCTGTCAGGTTGTCATAAATCATATTTCTTCTTTAACTCACCCAAGGTCGGTAGTGTTCTAGTAGGTTTTACTGACTTGAGATAAAACTATTTTCATGCTGATTACACAAAACATTTAACATAGTGAAATAGTGATATAGCAATGATTGTCTTTTGTCTGTATGTATATGCATGCCCATGTACACTGTCACACCCATCATAAAGCATAAACCCAAACTTGCTTTCTAGATAAATGTTACTAAACTTTTGCTTTGCTCCACTCTAGACTTTAAGGATGACGATTTCCCTCTCTTGGCCATCCAACTGTAGCTGCATCTAGCCATTCCATTCCACAATGTACAGAATACTCCTAAATAAATTATTGTAGAGAGATCCCTTATGCTTTAAGACCCAGAAGCTTGCTGCTCTGCAGAGAGAAGGATTCCGACTTGACTGGCAGCACCGGGTATTATTTCCCACTCCCTGAATTTTAATGTCTAACTGTGTCCATGTGGAATGAGAAATTTGGGGCATTGCAAAGTATGATAATTTACAATTGTGGATAGCATTTGCTTGATCTGATAAATGAAAAGATAAGTTTGTTTATTTTTTTAAGAAAAACAAATAGGTTTAAGTATAACCATAATCAGGACTTAATTATACCTTTCCCTTGGAAGTACCCAATATATATTCCATTTATATAGGATTATACAGGAAAATATTTAAAATATATTTGACTGTAACTTTAGAGGAAAATAGATTTCAAAACAATTCATGTGTGTTCTTCTCTGGCAATGCTACTGACTTTGAAGGATTTACAATATATTTTTAATGTACATAGCTGATAAAATAATAATTACTGATATAAAACTCACCTGTCTGCAGTAATGTAAATGTTTTTAACATCTGTAGTTGTTCTTTATTGGTGATAATGTTAACTCAAACTGATAATGTATTGGGTTGCCATAAAAGGTAAGACAGTCTGTGAAATAACAAATCACACCTTCACACCTGCATCTGGAATGGAGGTGAAACATTTAGGTTTTTATTTCACTGGGACTTGTCTTGCAACTCTAGATTACGTGAATTACATGAATTACATTCTGTGCATTTAAGAATGCTGAGGTCAGGTGAAGGGTTCAGCTGAATGACAAGAGGGAAAACTTTATTCCAAACTTCAAAGCAGAGTTGTACAAAGTTGTCTAGTGATCAAGCTAGCTATACATATACATATAGTACTGTCATACCAGTACCTCAGAGAAATGAAAACAGAGTTGGGAATCAGGAACTTCTGCATTTTAATGAATGCTCTGATGGAGAACTACTGAGTGGCCTTGCTCAAGTAAGTTTACTGCCTCAGTTTTCCCACCTGTAAAATGGAGACAATATGGGTTTTATGCTGAGACCTTACACATGTGAGCAGCCGAGTTACCCATGTGTGCAAGTGCTTCCAGGACCAGGTCCTATATGATTAGTTTTCTCACTTAAAGCTTGAATACCTAACTCCCTTTGAAAATTCCAGCATTAAGCATTTTGGGTACAATTCCCAAAAATAACCTAAGTCCCATTTTCACAAGTAACATAACCTATTAAGTCACTTAGCTGCTTTTGAATCTTTTTCACTGAGTTTTTGGCCAAAAGTTTTCCAGTGTATTAGGTTCTGTTCCCTTGCAACATCAGTGTATTTTTTCTTGAATATGGATTGGGGAAGAAAAAAATACAGTAGAACCTCAGAGTTATGAGCACCTAAGGAATGGCGATTATTCATAACTTTGAAATGTTCATACCTCTGAACAAAACATTATGGTTGTTCTTTCAAAAGTTTACAACTGAACATTCAAAGCTGTATTAAGCCAATCTTTACTAAGCAAAAGAAAAATGCTGCTTTTAGCCATCTTAATTCAAATGAAACAAGCACAAAAACAGTTTCCATACCTTGTCAAAACTTTTTAAAAAAAAACTTTCCCTTTATTTTTTAGTAGTTTACATTTAACACAATACTGTACTGTATTTGTTTTGTGTCTGTGTCAGTGTCTGTGTCTGTCTGTGTCTGACTGATTGCGTAATTCCAGTTCCAAATGAGATGTGCGGTAGACTGGTCAATTTGTAACTCTGGAGTTTATAACTCTACTGTACTTTCTTCTGGTGCTTTAGTTCCCATAAAATCTCTCACACTATTTTATTTTATTTTATTTTATTTTTATGACTTTCCTTAGCAGCTTATCTCTGCAATAGAATTCAGGAAATCACCATTTCAACAAATGAACTGTCAGAATAATTGGATATCAACTTGTACCATGCTATGAATGCTAGGCCCAGTGGCCATATTACAGCAGACTATGAACTGAATTATGACCTGAAATACATCACAATATGCCTAGATTGGCATTTGGGAACAGGTGACCTCAAGTGTTCTCTGGTCTGGTGCAATTGGGTCCTTTGACTCATACTGGACCACAACAAACAAAATTGTGATCACTTGGATGAGTTAACTAGGGACAGAGAGTCAGGTAAAGAGGATTCTCACTCAGATTACTTAATATCTCCTGTAACAGCAGCCACTCGGCCATTATGGATTAGTCAATAGATCAGCATTTTAATTGCACACCCAGTGAGTACTCAGTTGATACCAAGGAAACTGATCCAATCAGTGGGTTTCATTCAAAGCTGAATCTCGGTCACTTTCCAGCTGACATTCCTGATGCAATTCTACCTCCCAACATTCGAGACATTGAACTAGTCCAGAGAATTTCACAGCTCGACACTGAGGGACTGTCAGCAGCCAAACAGCATTATCAGTGATTTACGCGGTCATCATGGATTGATATCATCTGCCTACAAGAGATGCACATCACTATCGCAGAAGCAAACTACTTCAAGGTAGCCAGTTTCAACTACTGTGCTACATCCAACAAGCCAAACAAGGCTGTGCCACCTACATCTAGTCAAACATTTTCAATGTAACTCTGCTTACATTGACTAGTGTCTAATATGATTCATGTGGGAGCTTTCCAGATGGCAAACAAATGTTAGCTGGGACCAGCAAGTTCTGCCAACACTAGCTCCCCCAACTGTCTACACAGGTGACTTCAACAGCCATCATCCTGAGACAAACTGGTGCGGTGGGTATCTAACCATGATCTTGCCCTCATCCATGATGCAAAGCAGAGAGGCACCTTTCACTCAGACAGATGTTCTTGTGGATGTCATCCATGGATAGTCACTTGCAACCAGGGGCAGCTCTAGATATTTTGCCGCCCCAAGCATGGCAGGCAGGCTGCCTTTGGTGGCTTGCCTGTGGGAGGTCCCCGGTCCCTCGGATTCGGCGGCACACCTGCGGTAGGTCCGCCGAAGCCACGGGACCAGCAGACCCTCCGCAGGCATGCCGCCGAAGGCAACCTGCCTGCTGCCCTCGCGGTGACTGGCAGAGCACCTCCCGTGGCTTGCTGCCCCAAGCATGCGCTTGGCGTGCTGGTGCCTGGAGCCGCCCCTGCTTGCAACATGCATCATGCCCGGTCTTGGAAGACTTCCCACACAGCCAACACAGACCTTCTATTATCCTACAACTCCCAGTCTTTAGAACCTTTAACAAGCCAAGATGGGACTTCAGGAAGGCATCACACAGGTGATCTAGAAAAAAGTATCGTCTGCATACCATTACACATAATGACAGTCAATAACGTTTCAGTTGATTCTGAGGAGCCATCTTCCAAACTCCCGGTGCATCCATACCGCATGGCCACCTTCCATTCTACACACTGTGCCTTGATGCTGAATGTACTAAACTACTCAATCAGTATGAATCCTTTGGTGTTCCAGATATTGCCAATAACTTAATTGAGTCTCTGGATGCTGCTAGATGGGCATGACAGGAAGATACATCTTAGAATTTAGACGTCACTCAAGCTGGAAATACTGGAATTTTATTCATCATCTGGGTACAGCTCAGCAACCTTCAGCAGAAGCCAACCACCTGTCACACCACACCAAGCTGCCAGCTGTCTGCTGAATGTGTCAAAGGCCCCAATAAGAAGCATGTCAGATGACAAGTTTATGACAAATGGTGTCAATTCCATCAGAGAAACGTGACTTAGCAATACATGGCCACCAAGTTAGACAAAAGTCTGAGTGATATTAGGAGCTGCACTGTTGCTGGCTATGACAACACATTGCCAAAGTTCTTGAAGCTCCTCAGGACTTCTACTCACCAATAGCTGGAGCAGTTCTTCGCATGAGTGGTCAACAAAGGGTGACTTCCAAAGACATGGTGAATATCAAAATCATTGCTCTCCTGAAATAGGAAAAGACCCACATAATGTTGCAGCCTATTGACCAATATCTCTGTTGCCTGTGCCATTCAAGGTGCTGGAGCATCTCATTCTTCAGCACATCTCCACAGAAGTGGAGTCAATAGTCAGCATCAAGCAAGCAGGCGTTCAGAGAGGTTTGAGCACCTGCGATCAAATGCTAGCTTTGACAACATTCATCAAAAATGGTTTTCAGAAAACCTGAAGACAGCATATGACACAGTCTGGCACAATGCTTTCAGAGTTCTCTTTGAGCTACTACTCTGTGAGCTCAGAGATTTTGCACAGAAAGTAATTTCCCTTGGGGAAAGTGACTTCATTTCTTATGAAAAGTGAGCCCTACCCTATCTAAACCCACTTTTGTTTGCTACAACAAAGCAATGCTTTAAGGGACATAGAATCCATCTTAAAATAAGCCTCTCGTGTTGTTTGCATTGTCCTATTCCACTATACTCTCCTGGGGAGACTACATTTCATATCCTTACATGAAAGCACTATTCACATTTCTTTTATCTAGGGTGGACTGGAGTCTACACAACTGCTCTATTTTATCTGATATGAAAATTGATTCTATTGCTATATAAAGAAACTATGTTTTTCATAGCTACCAGATTGCATTTCCTCATGCCCTTAGCTGGTATATAGTTAGACAATCTGGTTAATGCTCATACTATGCAGCCATTTTTGGTCATCACTGCCAGCCTTGTTAAAATCCAATGCACTTGTAAGCGTGTATGTGTTCCACTCTGCATTACAAGGCATAATAGCTGGAGTTGAGCTTCTAGAAAGAGTCCATTATTGGATTCTCAATATAGTAATCATTGTTGCTTATTCAAGAGGACACAAGCTCTCCAACAACCTGCAGTTTAATTTATTTTAGATTCTGTTTGACCTGAGTGGCATAGTGTTGAGAGCTGTATATTTTAAAAGAGCACATTTCTGTGAAGTGGGTTCAGTTTCTATTTGTGTTTCTGCCTACACTACTACTTCTCTCTCTTATTGAGGCATCTATCAAGTTACTTACTCTTCACTGGAGTGTAGGGAGGAGTATGTTTCTAGATTTGCAATAGACTGGTCTACAAAAAGAGTTTGCCTACTCTTGACTCATATCTGCAATGCCACTGATTAGTTTGAATGCCAATTGATGGTAGTATCTATAAGCCCTGGTCTACACTAAGGTCGGGGGTCGAACTAGGGTACGCGAATTCAGCTACGTGAATAACGTAGCTGAATTCGAACTACCCTAGTTCGACTCACTTACCCGTCCAGACGCCGCGGAAGCGAACTCCACGGCTCCAAGGTCGACTCCGGCAACTCCTCCTGCCGTGGTGGAGTACCGGAGTTCGAACTAGAACTTCCGGAGTTCGAACTATCGCGTCTAGATCAGACGCGATAGTTCGAACTCCGAGCAGTCGAACTTGCCGCGTCGACCCAGCAGGTAAGTGTAAACGTGGCCTAAGATACCACAGCAGTAACTCTTGCAAAATGCTGACATTTACTGACAACCGCTATAGGAAAGGTGAGTTTATTTGGGCTTTGTACCAAGGTAACAGAATTTGGCCTTTAATCCAAGACTGGGTCCAGCAGGGGATGAATCGAGAGGAGTTGCTGGAACCTGGAAGGTGCTGGGAAAGGAAGGCTTCTATGGAGAGCATAGAGCAACGAAACAGATTGCAGGTGGTACTTAATTTTTCAGCTGTTCCCTGTGTTTCCTATTTTAATTTATTTTAGTTATTGAATTTGTAAGTTAGTTTGAGTCTTAGTCAGGGGCGGCTCTAGGAATTTTGCTGCCCCAATCACGGCAGGCAGGCTGCCTTCGGCGGCTTGCCTGCGAAGGGACCAGCGGACCCCCCCACTGGCATGCCGCCAAAGGCAACCTGCCTGCCGCCCTGGTTGCAACCGGCAGAGCGCCCCCAGTGGCTTGCTGCCCCAACCACGTGCTTGGCGTGCTGGGGCCGGAGCCGCCCCTGGTCTTAGTCGTGCCTTGAGTAAAGGGCAGAATGTAACTGTGGGACTCCAGGCACAGTCCAGGCTTCCCTGTCTTCTCTCTTGCTCCAGAGGGGAAATAGTCAGAGCTGGCCCTTTATTAGGCATTGATTACTGCTCCCCAGTGCTGTGTTCGCTGGGCTTTCCTGTGTTCTGTTGGTTGGGGAACCAAGTCTCTGCCTATTCTTCATCTAACAGACTGGAGGGCTGCAATCCAGATAAGCCAGCTAACAATAGCAGTAAAGACATAGCAGAACAGGCTTCAGCACAGGCTAATCACCTGAGTGGATGCCCTCCGGGCACCCTGATTAGGTACTCGGGTCTTTGCCCTCATGTCTTCACTGCTTTTGTTACCTGTGCTAGCTAGATTATAGCTAGTGCAGGTATGCCTACTTGTGCTACGGTCACATGTTAAACTTCAGTGTAGTTGTACCCTATGAGCCATTTTTTCCAATTCATTAATCATTCTTGTGGGTCTTCTCTGAATCCTCTTCAATTTATCAACATCATTCTTGAACTGTGGACACCAGAACGGGGCACAATATACCAGTAGTGGTCATCATAGTGCCAAATAGAGAGTTAAAATAACCTCTGTTCTGCTCCTTGAGATTCCCCTATTTATGCATCTAAGGATAACATTAGCCCTTTTGGCTACAGCATCAACCCTGGAAGCTCATATTCAGCTGCTTATATGCCATAACCCCCAAATCTTTTTCAGTCACTGATTTCCAGCATAGAGTCCCACATCTGTATGCATAGCCTACTTTCTTTGTTCCTAGATGTATAACTACATTTGAAAAGCATATTGTTTGCTTGCACCCAGCTTACCAAGAGATCCAGATTGCTCTGTACCAGTGACCTGGCATCTTTATTGCTCCCCCCTATGTGCAATGAAATCATTTGTGTCATTTGAAAATGTTAAGAGTAATGATTTTTTATTTTCTTCTAGATCATTGATAAAATGTTAAATAGCTGAGGGCCAAGAACCAATCCCTACAGGACCCCGCTATGTACACATTGTCTTCATGACGATTACCCATTTACAGTTACATTTTGAGCCTCACATTTAGCTAGTTTTTAATCCATGTAAGCATGCATGCTGATTTTGTATTGTTCTATTTTCCTAATCAAAAAGTCCTGTAATACCAAGTCAAATGCCTTACAAAAGCTTGAGAATATTACATCACCACTTTTACCAAATTTGTAATGTCTTTAAAAAAATCTGTCAAGTTAGTTTGACAGGGTCTATTGCCCATAAACCCATATTGATTGTCATTAATTATATTACTCTCCTTTAACTCTTCATTTGTGGAGTCCTGATTTATTATCCTGACTTTTATTATAGAGTTTCATATTTATCCCCCATGAGATCCAACTAGTAGAACTTGCTTCGGGAAAGAGCAGCCGAGGATACGGTTTCTGCTGAAATTATTATGAAGCAAACTTACCATCTACTGTGAAGACAGCTGCTTATCAGACTTCTGAGTCAGAAGCAGGGTGTCCTCTGTGTGGAATACAAGCTGTAGTCACACATGATGTGGCAAAAGTCATGCTAGTTTCACATCCCAGCTGTGGCTCCCAGGCTAGCCAACATTAAGACTCAATGTGCAATGAAATCATTCCAGAACTGAAGTTGATATACATTACAGTAAACAGTAACACTTTAAAATAATTGCCTAATCAATATTAATTCCTTTGGTATCTTTTAAATAGCATTAATCACCATGAACTCATTTGGTATTAATGTGAATGTCGCAAGTACCGGTACTTCAATTGGATTTCCAGTGTAACTCAGGATTAATTACTTCAGTTAGACCATTGTGCTAAAGTGTTACCCAGTAAATATGCATGAAGAAACCATAAAAATAATGAAGTAGGGAATGGAGCAATACTTTACTTGTATATGTAAAAGTGAATTCTTGCCTTAGCAGTTGACACTTATTAGTAAAGATATATGTATTTTCCCAGTGAGCCTATAGGGACTTGTTCATCCCAGTGTGAATCAATGGCAAACACTAACCTCATCTCTCATTGCTATGGTGCATTTCACTCCTTGCCAAGATATTTGTTCTTTATATGCTACAGAGAATGAATTGCCAGAAAATTATATATTTTAGTTCTATGTGCTCATTTACCTTTCATGTGCCTTGATGTTGAAAATAAAATGTTTCTTTAAAACATTATTTCCTGAGGTCAGACAAAGCAACTAAGCTAATTTGAAGCTAGCCCATGTAAGATGAACTGCAAGGGTCCAATATTTACCAATATTCTCAAAAATGGAACAGTACAGCATTTGGATAATTCTAGTAAACTCACTGAGGATCAGTTGTATAATTTTGTACTTCTTTGAGACTGTCACTCCATAATAGACTCCTAATCAGCCAGTTACAAAATAAGGATTCATATACATCGAGAGATGCTGGGCAAACTAGACACAAATGTAAAAGCAGCAAAGAATCCTATGGCACCTTATAGACTAACAGACGTTTAGCAGCATGAGCTTTCGTGGGTGAATACCCACTTCGTCGGATGCAAGTAGTGGAAATTTCCAGGGGCAGGTATATATATGCAAGCAAGAAGACGAGGTTAGTTCAATCAGGGAGGATGAGGCCCTGTTCTAGCAGTTGAGGTGTGAAAACCAAGCGAGGAGAAACTGGTTCTGTAATTGGCAAGCCATTCACAGTCTTTGTTTAATCCTGAGCTGATGGTGTCAAATTTGCAGATGAACTGGAGCTCAGCAGTTTCTCTTTGAAGTCTGGTCCTAAAGTTTTTTTGCTGCAGGATGGCCACCTTAAGATCTGCTATTGTGTGGCCAGGGAGGTTGAAGTGTTCTCCTACAGGTTTTTGTATATTGCCATTCCTAATGTCTGATTTGTATCCATTTATCCTTTTCCTTAGAGACTGTCCAGTTTGGCCGATGTACATAGCAGAGGGGCATTGCTGGCATATGATGGCGTATATTACATTGGTGGACGTGCAGGTGAATGAACCAGTGATGGTGTGGCTGATCTGGTTAGGTCCTGTGATGGTGTCGCTGGTGTAGATATGTGGGCAGAGTTGGCATCGAGGTTTGTTGCATGGATTGGTTCCTGAGCTAGAGTTACTATGCTGCGGTGTGCAGTTACTGGTGAGAATATGCTTCAGGTTGGCAGGTTGTCTGTGGGCGAGGACTGGCCTGCCACCCAAGGCCTGTGAAAGTGTGGGATCATTGTTCAGGATGGGTTGTAGATCCCTGATGATGCGTTGGAGGGGTTTTAGCTGGGGACTGTATGTGATGGCCAGTGGAGCCCTGTTGGTTTCTTTCTTGGGTTTGTCTTGCAGTAGGAGGCTTCTGGGTACACGCCTGGCTCTGTTGATCTGTTTCCTTATTTCCTCGTGCGGGTACTGTAGTTTTGAGAATGCTTGGTGGAGATTTTGTAGGTGTTGGTCTCTGTCTGCGAGGTTAGAGCAGATGTGGTTGTACCTCAGTGCTTGGCTGTAGACAATGGATCTTGTGGTGTGCCCGGGATGGAAGCTGGAGGCATGAAGGTAGGCATAGCGGTTGGTAGGTTTTCAGTATAGGGTGGTGTTAATGTGACCATCACTTATTTGCACAGTGGTGTCTAGGAAGTGGACCTTCCATGTAGATTGGTCCAGGCTGAGGTTGATGGTGGGGTGGAAGCTGTTGAAATTGTGGTGGAATTTTTCCAGTCTCCTTCCCATGGGTCCAGATGATGAGGATGGCATCAATGTAGCGTAGGTAGAGAAGGGGCGTGAGTGGACGGGAGCTGAGGAAGCGTTATTCCAGGTCAGCCATAAAAATATTGGCATATTGTGGGGCCATGCGGGTGCCCATAGCGGTGCCACTGATCTGGAGATATATATTGTCATCAAATTTGAAATAGTTGTGTGTGAGGATAAAGGCACAGAGCTCAGCAACCAGTTGTGCTGTGGCATCATCAGGGATACTGTTCCTGACAGCTTGTATTCCATCAGTGTGTGGGATGTTTGTGTAGAGAGCCTCTACATCCATGGTGGCTAGGATGGTGTTTTCTGGAAGGTCACCAATGCATTGTAGTTTCCTCAGGAAATCACGGAGATAGCTGGGAGTGGTGGTGGCATAGGGTCTGAGTAGAGAGTCCACATATCCAGACAGTCCTTCAGTGAGAGTTCCAATGCCCGAGATGATGGGGTGTCCAGGATTTCTGGGTTTGTGGATCTTGGGTAGTAGATAGAATAACCCTGGTCGGGGCTCTTAAGGGTATGTTGATTTGTTCTGGTGTTAGTGTAGGGAGTATCCTGAGTAGATGGTGCAGTTTCTTAGGGTATGTCTACACTACCAGATTAGTTCGATTTAACTTAATTCGAATTTGTGGAATCGACCTTACAAAGTCGAATTTGTGTGTCCACACTAAGGACACTAATTCGACTTTGTGAGTCCACACTAATGGGGCAAGCGTCGACATTGGAAGCGGTGCACTGTGGGAAGCTATCGCACAGTTCCCGCAGTCCCCGCTGCCCATCTGAATTCTGGGATTTCCCCACAATGCATGCTGGAGGGAAAAATGTGTCGAGGGTGGTCTTGGGTAACTGTCATCATTCAACGTGCTTTCGGACGTCTCAAGGGGAGATGGAGGAGCTTACTGACTCGCTCGGATCTCAGCGAAACCAATATCCCCATTGTTATTGCAGCTTGCTGTGTGCTCCACAATCTCTGTGAGAGCAAGGGGGAGACCTTTATGGCGGGATGGGAGGTTGAGGCAAATCGCCTGGCTGCTGATTACGCTCAGCCAGACAGCTGTGCAATTAGAAGAGCCCAGCGGGAAGCGCTGTACATCCGGGAGGCCTTGAAAGCTAGGTTCCTCAGGGAGCAGGGTAACCTGTGACTGTTCAGTTTCTTTACAGAGAAGCTGAACCTGCCCCTGCTTCAGTTACTGTTGACTTTCTTCTGTCGTTACATACCCCGTTCACCACGTTTCCCCCCTTCCAACACACGTTTAAAAATAAAGTTAATGGAACATTGTTAATTAACAACGTTTTCTTTATTAATGAATTCACGTTAAAGGGTTGAAACAGGGACGCAGACTGTGGTGGGTAGGGTGTGCAGTGATGTTAATACCGCTTCTACACTCGAGGAATGATAAGCTCCTGCTCCTAGAGCGGTCTGCAGTGCCGGACTGGTTGTTTCAATGGAGCAATGGAGTCCTCCTTTTCGGGACTCTGTGTGCGGGGGCTACGTGACCTTGTGGCGGGGGAGGACGGTTACAGATTCCCCTGCTGCGTGGCTCTGTGGTCCGGGACAAGGACCGCTGCATAAGTTCTGTAACTGCCCTCCCATGCCACAAAGTCACGTACCCCCCCACCCACACAGAACATGGAAAACACCTCCCAGACCGACCAGGGTGCCTACTGACTGCACTGTGTGTGTGACCTGCTATTGATCCTGCCCCCGTGTCTGTACCCTGGTAAAGGTGACTGTCCTATGCAATTAACAACCCCCTTCCCCCCCCTTTACAGACAGTCTTCTGTAGAAAAACTTGACGGAAATAGTAATTAACAGCAAACTACTTTTAATAATCAACTACACAGTTAGGGGATGAAACTGGGATTGGGGCTTCGGTGAGCCAGGAAGGGAAGGACTTCTCAACATTTAGGGAATGAGAGCCTTCTTGTATTTGTGCACTCTGCAGGGGTGGAGTGACAGTTTTCACGGCTCCTGTCGCCCCTCCTTCTTGTTACTTTGGGTGAGGGGGGTTTGGGACTTTGTGGCGGGGGAGGGCGGTTGCAGATACAGTGCAGGGGGGCTCTGTCCTCCTGCCTGCGGTCCTGCAGAACATCCACAAGGCGCCGGAGCATGTCAAATTTTCCCTGGGCATTTCCTGTGTGGCTGGTCAGAACATCCAAGCTCAGACTGCTGTCCAGAGCGTCAACAGAGTGGTGCACTGTGGGATAGCTCCCGGAGCTACTAAGGTCGATTTCCGTCCACACATAGCCTAGTTTGACATAGCCATGTCGAATTTAGCGCTACTCCCCTCGTCGGGGAGGAGTACAGAATTCGAACTAAAGAGCCCTCTAGGTCGAACTAATTAGCTTCCTGGTGTGGACGGGTGCACGGTTAAGTCGAATTAACGCTGCTAAATTCGACATAAACTCCTAGTGTAGACCAGGCCTTAGTGTATTCCTCAGTGGGATCTGAGGGAAGTGGCCTGTAGAATTTGGTATTGGAGAGTTGTCTGGCAGCCTCCTTTTGGTAGTCAGACCTGTTCATGATGACAACAGCACCTCCTTTATCAGCCTCTTTGATTATATGATTACCCAAAATTCAGACCAAATGTGCTTCACCTCCCAAATACTTAAGGACTTCTCTGTATAGATATTAATCATTCTAGCAATTGCTACATGCATCCTTAGCATCTGTGATTTCAAAGAATGTCCTTCTAACCTGGTTGCTAATTGCATTTCCAATTACCACCCAACTTCAAACTCTAATTTATTGTTTATGATAATGGAAAGGTCACCATCACCCCGCTACAAGAAAAAATGTAACTTGTATGAAAAATGTCAGTTGGGCTTTAAATCCCATTGTATTACAGAAATTACACTTAGTTTCAGGTTTCCAAACAATCTGCTCCAGCTCAATACTACTTCTGGTGCAACTGGATCTTTCGGAGACAATTGACACTATCAGTCACATAATCCTCCTTGATCATCTGTGGACAATTCTGATCCTTTGTCACACAACCTTAAGCTTGGTTTGATGCTTACCTATCATCTCTCCCAGATGGTTTCTACATGCACATTAATATCTTCCCATGTAGTCGATGTTTCAGTATGCCACTTGACTTTTTTCTGCATCACTTGCTTTTCACTGTCTATATGTTACTTCCTAGTGCTCACTTTCCAGTGCATTTCACTTCTGGTCATTTGCTCCATACCATTTGTAGAGGATGTTTTACACTTTTTTTCTCTATTTTTCTATTTTAAATGAATTACAGTCAGATTTTCAAAAGTACCTAAGTGAATTAGGAGCATAAGCCCTCTTGTCTTTTAGTGGGACTTCTGCTTCTAAACCAAGTAGGTGCTTTTGAAAATTTAATCTTAAGAGCTGTAGAAAGATTCCAAATTGAGGCTGTCCCAGGCAATAAAAGAGAAAGTGAGGTGGGGGATTGCAGGGGATATGGAGAAAGATCTGGGAAGGACACAAATTTGCAGAGGTTGGGGCTTCTGTGTGGAGATGGCAATAGATAAACCAAGAAGAAAAAATTTGAAGGAATGGTGGGAAAACTAGAATTTAAGTAGGAAAGAAGGAGTAAATAGTATTAGGGGTGGGATTTTCAAAAATGCCTAAGAGATTTAGGAGTGTAAACCCCGTTGATTTTTTAATATGACTCGTGTTCCTCAATCATGTAGAAAAATCACTTGGAAAATTCCCCTGCTATAACTTGGTGTTATCTTTGCATATGGCATTGCAAATGTATTAGAACTAGATGAATACCGAAACTGGATTTGTGTGGCTCTATTCATGTGCCTTTTGTGTTTTCTTCTTGTTAATATTCTCATGAACAAATTTACTGGCAGGAACAGTCTTGAAAACTGCCAATTTTAAATGAATACTAAAGAATATTAATGGAAAGTTAATTCTGTACATGTAAATGTATGTATTTTCACTGCAAACCTGATTTTAAAAGTTACACTTATCCAACCAGGGAGCAAACATTCCATGTAATTTGTGTCCAGTCAAAACTGGCCAACACAGCTTGAATCTCAAATATCAAATGCTTGCAATAGTGAATATCTACAAACCAAGAGTTATATATACATTCAAGGAAATTATTAGTGGCTCTCACACAATTAAATTACATTATTTTAGCTGTTTGGTTTTTTTAGTCAATATGGGTTGTTGCAGAGTCATGGCAAATGGCCTCAAATATCTCCTCAGCTGATCAACAATATGTAATCAGCTTTTCTTAAAGGAAAGTGGCCTAATGAAAACATGAAGTACCAGAAATCATGTCAGAAAGTCTGTTCTTGTAAGATTTCCAGACTACTAGATTTGGATCATTTACTCATCCAAACTTACAAACCTTTTATGGTTTGTTCTTAAACAGGTTGGAAAGGGATTTTGATATTGAATGGCCCAGAAATATTGATTTCTTTGCTCTGTCTTAATTGTTATATTTTGTCTGCCTGGCTCCCACAGTGCTTTCTGTCCATTGGCTCTTGCTAATTTAGAGTACAGTCTAATCCATAATCTATTATGTCTCCTTAAATCTCTTGTTAAAATACCCCATTGATTTAAAGATCTTGTTACTTACTATAGTAAGTTCTGATTTTCTGACCTCTTCACACTACCGGTGGTGACCTGAATTAACTGCATGATTATCGGAAGGTAATGCAGTCACATTAAAATGAATTAGCATGCAATTATCAAGGGAGTTACAGTGCTTATAATTAAATGTTATTTCATGGAAAGTATGACGAAATATGTTTTCAACTGTACACTCAGATCAGTAGCAGCTGCTGCTACTTTATATAACATGTCTATGATACCAACTCCTAGAAGAGATTTGGAAATGCTGAATCAACAGCTGTTTTTAAATCCTAAGTGATTAAAAAGATTAACATTGCTTCTAAACATCTTTATTTTTTTCAAAGCTTTCTGACCAAAGTTGAGTGAATAGTACTGCTGAAAATCTTTCCCAAATATTCATTTAACCTTTTTAATGAATTCACTTGGGTCATCCTCAAACCAAGCCCCTTTTGCATTTATTTTCTGTAAACATTTGCATGATTAAATTTCACTGGCACGATGCTCATCGAAAGTGAATTTCAAAGTTGCATGTACATTGTTTATGCAAATCAATTTTTAAATTATCTCATGTGAGTATTCATGCCATGTTCTTGCAAATTCATTCAATCAAAAAACACCAATAAAAACCATGTGATTTTTAGCTGACCAAGCAAAACTAACCAGAAGAATTCACATAACAAACAGCAGATATCAAAAGTTCACAGAGAACTGCTTGAGTTAAGTACATTTACAGAAGAATTAATCAAATTTTGAATAAAGGTAAAGAATCTGTGAGCAGAAAAAGGCTAAGTTTGTGGGATAAATGGTGAATTGCATATCATCTTTAGTATGTCCTGTGTAGCCCATCCACTAAGGAAATATGAGGGTGCTCCACTGGGGTTTTGATATGTCACAGTTCAGGGCAACTGCACCTGTATTCACTCTCCATGGTCCAGCAAGGGCACCCACTCTCAGGCTTCCACCTCCCAGCCACCACCATTCTTGAACAGGGGCACACCTCTCTCTCCATCCTGACCAAAGTCTTTCCAGTGAATTCCCCAGCAAAGTCAGACTGCCTAAGCAGCCCGACTTTGCCTTTCAGAGATTGTCAACAGTTTTCTAAACAAGCATAATTATTCTTAAGTTAAAAGCATTACAGAGAAAACATATTAAAACACCAAAAAAACCTAGATGCATTCTAATAACCTTACCAGAGATCACCCCAGCTCCAACCACGGCTCTGGCCAGTGAGCAGTCTTTCAAATGCCTTTAAATGGTTTTTCTGTGGTCACAAGTTCATAACAGTTGGTAGCTCAGAACAAGCACACAGATTGGTCTAAGTCCTTCCAACCCTTCCCAGGAAGGGTTTGCCTCCCCTCCAACCCAACCCAACCCCTTGGACAGAACAGCCTGTCTGTTTGATCAGAAAGAAGACTCTGAGTCCCTTTTAACTCAGGCTATTTAACCATAAGTCCTTTCTTTGTCTGTTGGTCCCAGGACAATCCAGTTTGAATCAGTATATGCAAGCCTCTTTCCAGTGGTGGTAGCTCTCTGGAGGTGTTACAAAAGGGCAATATTAAGGTTCCTCAGGTAACATTAACTATGCCATTTCCTGTGTTTTGAGTGCTTGAATTTGACCTTAACATTCATTTAATGTTAGGTTTTTTGCATGGAGAATTATTAAACTCTAGCTTTTGCTCGTGGCAACGTTCAACTTTAAGATTGCAAAAAATGTTGTTATAAATAACCATGTTCATTTTGCTCATTATTTTATCAGAAGTTCTCCTGGTATGTGGTTGATGGAAGGGAATGGGTATATAGAATATAAATTATGAGGAAGTTCCACTATTCATTGAAGTTTTCCATACTCTAATAACAGTCTCCTACTGCTATTGAAAATGTAATCCATAAGATTGCAGTGTGGTTTTGGTCCTAAAACTATAACCAAAAACCTCAAAATAAATCTGAGTTTTAATATTAGAGTTTTACTGCACACTTTCTTATGTGATACCTGATTCAGGAAAGCGCATGCTCAATTTTAAGCATATGCGTGAGTCCCATTGACTTCAATTAGATATAAGCACATGTTAAGTGCTTTCCTCATGCAGGGCCTAATTCAGCCCATTTTAAAGCCCAGGCCTGCAGGTATCACCTATGAGATACTGACTGCTCCCCCGCAGTGTTGACTGAAGGGGTGGGTTCTCAGTAACCCATACAAAATGCTCAGCATCCCGAAGAATCAAGTTCTTAGTACAAATCACTTTGTGTATAAGTATTCTAGGGAAATGTGATCCACCAACCTTAAATTATAAACATGCAGTAGTGTGTGCTGTTACAAGTGGTGTCAACAAAATACAGAGAGCTAAATTGTTAGTGATAATGGAACCATCTTCAGTTTGATTTTTTTCTGACTCAGTTACAGTACAGTATTTTCATGATGTCAAAGCATTTTTAAAATCTGTGCTAAAGTGCCCAAATGGAAGTATTTATTTCTCCAGTGTATATACTTAAACCAACATGGCTGAGGAGATGGAATAATAAAAATAGCAGAATGCATTCAACCATTTCATGAAACAAAATCCACTGGAAATGCTTACATGCTTGAAAGAGAAACTAAACGTAATCAGAATTTCACTTCTGATGAAAGAAAATCATATCTTTGTTTACAAGAGAAAGAGATGAAAAACTGACTCATTTTACTCTATGCACACTGCTCATCTCTGTAACTAAATTGTAACCATTGGCCAAATTGTTAGCTGGGGAAAGTTGGCGTAGCTCCATTATCTTCCATGGTGTGATGCCAATTCACCCCAGTTCACAATGTGGCCCCATTGTTCCACACCTTACTTGAAAAATACACAAATAATGTCTTAGAAAAATTAAATAGTTTGCTGATATTCTCTGTAATCCTCAGTTTTACACATTTTGTTTTCAGACAAATGTGATACGATCAGAAGACTTTTGGAAATTGGACAATACTCCTGTTGTCTAGCCAGCTTCCATTATGATGGTTGAATTCTTCTTGGCAATAAGAGGTATGAGTAGTGGGTGTTTAAATAACTGTCTTTAGCTAAATTCTGGCTACGTTTCTGTATCTTTGAGGTTTTCCTCCTAGATCTATTTCCATGTACCCAAAAACTTTTTTCAGAGACCCTTTTAATGTTTTTATTTTACAGTTGAAGCTCATTAACCTTTCTTTATATTACAACTTCTTATTACCTTTCCTTTAAGGAGCTATACATATTCGAGCTGCTTCAATCTGTTTCCTGTTTCTCACACTATTATATGTCATTACATACACTACTGTGAAGTGTTATAGATTTTTCTTTCCTCTGACTATATTATTGTTGACTATCTTAATTCTCACCAACATAATGGTATGAAGCTTTACTCTAATAACAAAAAGCAGACAAATCACACAGTTTTACTGCTAAAATTTATAGGAAATGTGAGAGGAATGTCCATGTTTGTTATACAATTGAAGACAGGCTAACACTTTGTATGAAAAGATCCCCTTAAATATGGAAAGTTCTCCATTTGGGAGGAATTGGAACTATTAAGCCTGTTCAGTTTAGAGATGGAGGTGAATAAGACCGAACATAGAGAGAAATAACATAATGACTGGTATAGAGGAGATAAATTGGGCACTACAATTTACCCTCTCTCAGAACAAGGGGACATTCAATGAAACTGCTAAGCAACAAATTCAAAACTCATTAAAGGACATTCTTTTTTATATAACACATAATTAACCAGAGGATCTTATGGCTACAGGATATTTATATGGATAAAAACATTCACTGTTACTTTAGACAAGATAAAATGTATACAAGGCGAATTAAACTCTCATGCTTCAACTAATAAATTGACACTAATAAATTGACTCCATCTCACTGATGGAGATTATGAAAAAAACTTCCTCTATCAGTAGATAATTGTCCATTAGGTGGATTCAGACACTTCCTCTGAAGCATCTGATATTGATAGTTGGAGACAGGGTCCTGAACTAGATGGACTATGGATTTGATCCAGTATCGCAATTCTTATGTAACGTTCAATTTCTGGAAGTGAAACTGAGCTGCTCAGCCGTCCCCAAATGAAAATGCTGCTTCTTAAACCTCCTGAACTTTAGAAAAGTTTGGCTTCACATTAGAATTTCACAGCTCCAGCCCTTCTCTAGAAAATACCTCTCCTGAGTCAGTTGAATTTTGTTATCTTAATGTAAGTTTGCACTAAGTAAATTCTCAAAGCAATGTTTTCCTCACGGGATTCTCACAAAGGTCTCAGATAGCAGATTTTAGGTGCTTCTGGGAAAGCATTCTTGCATGTCATATAGTTTGAATTTTGGAAACTAAGAAAAAGATACAAAAGGAAAAAAATGGCATAAGAAGTTTGCGCCGGCAAATATATCAGAGACTGCCTACCAGCAGATAAGATAAGCCAGCTTCTCAGTGTTGATTAGGTGGAGCTATGCCAGTTTATACTAGCTAAGGAGCTGGCCCCACATGAGCAGTTCAAGTCTGAATTTGCTATAAAACAAAACAAAAGCACCCTACTGAAATGAAGGCAGCTTTCACGGGAGAGAATGAATCTTGCCTATTTTAAAAGACTCTCAGTGTGAAGTTAAGCTGCATAAAATATAAATAGGTGGGATTCTTTTACCAAAGGGATCCACGGATGGAATTGTAATATTTGCTGTAACGAAAGTCTGTTTACATTCTCTTATAAAACTACCCAAAGAAATTAACAGAACAGATAGTGGATGCATTGTAAGTAATCAATCACTGTCAGGTAATCATTGATGATTGTGAATATTCCCCAAAGGTGCCTTTTCTTGTACAAACTTATGTTACCAACAGACACAAAGAAGTACCTCTGTTCCTCTCAAGGCAGTCCATGCAGCGTGGCTTGGCAGCAGCTAGGTAAAAAACATAAAGGCTCTGGTTTTTACCACTGGTTTGGACCTCAGATGGTCTTCCAGGGTCCAATCTAACTCCCATTAAAGTCAATGGGAGCTGTGCTATTGATTTTAATGGAGCTGGATCAGGCTCCTAGTGCATTGTTCTGTCTCTCTCTCTCTCGCTCATTCATGATTCACCTCCCTTTCAGCTAATCAGTTCACAGCAGTCTGATAGATAGATATGCTGCCTTTGAGCCTACCAGAACACTTAAGCTATTTGGAGAAGGCTACTAGAGAATTGCTAGTCCCATAGGTCCTGAAAATGAGGTTTACAGTGGATAGGAAAATTGGGGATTAAAGTGTGATACAGAATACATAAGGAAAGGGTGTAACATGAACAGCCAATTAGACAGTTGAAATAATTATTTCAGTCCAAAACACTGTACTTTGGAAGGTTGAGAGTCCAAACTGTAATTTCAGAGGATTTACATGTATATTCCAAAACACCTAATTTCAGCCAGAACAGGTTCTATAATGCTTCCAAACCTTCAGCCACCTGAGATCTTTGTGTCATGGGGTCCAAACACAGTAAGGGTGGAATGAAGCACTGATATTCCAACCCTGATATTCTATGATTCTATGTTTACTGCTCATGTGTTGGTTGGTGTAAAGTTCTGCTCTGTGCTGACTGGAAGTTCTGACACCATATTAATGTTAGCTCCTTGGAAAATCAGGTTATTTCCCTCCTGATCATGGCCCTGGGCAGTTCACATCAAGTTCCTACCTTCTGCTGGTTGGCAGAACTTCCATCCAGTATTTCTTTAACTCCCTCTACAAACACACACACCATTTCTGGACATGCTCCCTTTTCTCCCCTGAATCTCATGACACTGCACTCTCCTACTCCAGCTGGCACCACATAAGTGGAGGTAGGATTTAGTGTACAGAATCTTGGGCAAGGGGGGCTAATCTAATCAGTGAACATGCCTCATTGTCCTTATACGGTTATCCCTCGAGGTCCACATTTGGAGGGTCATGGGGAAATCTTTTCTTCATCCTAATTCTGCCTCTCTTCCTCACCCTTCCATTTTAATTGGCTATTCTGTTTGTTTATTTTGCATATGAGAGCTCTTGCTAACTGGTTCAAGACATAGGTTTGTATTTTTTAAATAACAAGCATTCAAAAAGTTTTTTTAAAAAATTAAAAAGGTATAGCACAACTCTTATGAGCCTTTGGCCTGCTTTTTGCCCCATACTACTATGCATCTCTATACACTATAAATTCTTGGCAGTATGTTTCTCTGCAGGTTTCAGAAGCCCAGTTCATAGGAAGTGTGTGTCAGGCAATTTTCATAATTATTAGACTTCTACAACTTGGAAAAGTTTTATGACAAGTTTAAGTGCAAACTCTTTTGATTTTTATCACACAATGAGCAGATGCTGGTATGTTGTATGCATACTTAAGTGATGTATTATTTTATCTGCCTACGCATAAGGAAGAAGGTTGAGAGATATTTTGGGAGCAGTGCAGATGGCAATTAGCAAACAAGTGTTTAGAGAGCTGTCATAATATTCTGCAGATATAGGTTACTCTATCCTGTCTGTGTCATTGGTCCAGTTTTGTGACTCGGTAGCACAGTGATCATATCAATCAAGGAGGCACCAAAAGAGCTTTTAAAGTAGAAAGGAACAGGATGGTATGTTCAAAAGTACTGCTTTTCTAGCCTCCAGATCTGTCACTGAACTCATCTGGGATGAACTGGATATAAAACAGTGAAAGCTTTGCTAACTACACAGAGCTCAATAGTTGTGCCAATACCTTAAGGAAGCTTGGAATCAACTATCAAAGGCCCACCTTGAGCAGTGAATCAATAGAATGCCTCCTGTCTGTCAAGTGTTTATTCTTGGCAAACAGGATTGCTTTGATGAGGGGGGTGTTTATGTTCTCACTCATTAAATAACTATATATGTCATTTTGCTTTTATATCTGAATTGAACATTTCTATGTTAAAATCTGGGGACTAAAATATCTCACCAGCATTCTGAAAACATTTTGGGTCTAGCAGTAAGTAACTTTACTAGTTTATCCTATACAACCACTAATGAAGGCAGTGAGGAAAAATGATAGATATTAATACCAAATATCTATATCGTCCTACCCTAGTGGCCTCTAGTCTTTTGTTACCATTTCCTCCATTCATTGTCATTAAGGGGGAACCCTTCACACCTCACAGTGTAACGTGAGTCTCATTTTTCAAAAATAGTTATGCAAGCAATTGTGTGTATATAATTTACATATACAATTATCACAGCCCTTGTGTAAAAGTCCTATAGAATTTATAGAAAATGATAATGTTCTGTAGGTTTTCAGACCATCATATAGAATTTAACAAAATGTTATCATTATAGAATATTGCTATAGAATAATTTTAAAATCTAGCAAAACACTTAGGTATGTGAGTAGGCTCATAAACTTCATTGGGACTACTCATGTGCCCAAGTATTTTGCTGAACTGATGCCTAAATTCTACAGAACTTTTCCATTTGAGAATTAAGTGCATATATTGAGTTAATATGCACAGAGAAGGTCAATCAAGTGCCTAGCTGGACAATTACACATGCTGTTACCTAGTTTGCGTGCACAATTTCAGTGACTGGGTGCACAAATTGGCAATCACTTTGTATATGCAGTTATGGTTTTTTTGTTTGTTTGTTTGTTTGTTTAAATCAGGTTGCATATCTCTACAAGTAAATCACAGCTGTACAACTGGGGTGACAATATGATAGATTCATTATGTTCTGCAATAAAAGGCCTATGAAGACAATGTAAGGTGTTCTTCCTTCATTGAAGGAATGTTTTAAATGCATTCTGGTATAGTTCAAAATGCCAAGTATTATACATGCAAATCAGATTGCAGCGCGGTGTGTGGCAAAGGGAAAAAAATGGTGACAATGACAACCATATCAAGATGAAAATTCAATGCTGATCAAAGATACACAAAAAGAAATCAACCAAATACCCAGTAGATGTAACAATAACATGGAGTTCAAAAATCTGAGGTTAATACACCTCCAGGCAATAGCCCACTTAAGGATTTTGAAGACTGTCAGGCCCAAAACATTGCAGATCATCACAGTAACTACCAGAGATAAAGTCAGAGTTCTTTAATGGGCATTGGATGGAAAAAGTAGGACAGGCAGAAGAAATTGTAGATTGCTTCACAATTTGAAAAGTTACATTCAACTGTGCAGAGATGAAATAATTTCTTATACAGCTACCAGTAATGTGCTGCTGCAGGAGAAAATTTCAGTATTGACAGCATGGTTAGAAGAAGATATCAATACAGGGCAGAGTAATGTACCGGTTCTTCCATTACATTCATTCTCTTAACTTTTTCAATACTTTCTTTTTTTTCCCCAATCATTATCAGAATCTGTATTCAGCTTAAGCTACAGAGTGTAGCCCAAATTGGTATAATTGGTACACCGCTACCCTGATATAACACGACCCGATATAACACGAATTCGAATATAACGCGGTAAAGCAGTGCTCCGGGGAGGGGGGAGGGAGGTAGGGCTGCACACTCCGACGGATCAAAGCAAGTTCGATATAATGCGGTAAGATTTTTTGGTTCCCGAGGACAGCGTTATATAGGGGTAGAGGTGTATTTGGTAATTGGTTAGACCACAGTGGTCTCAGAGGGTTCTGCCTCTAAATCAACTACAGTATCCTGATTATGGTTAGAATGAAGTAATCAAGTTTGCCTGTATTAATACCTTTATTATCCAAAAATCACTGTCAAAAACACTATAACATAACAGACAATAGAGAGATGTACAAAATATCCAGCATTAGTACTTTGATCACTTATGTTTTTTGGTGGAGAATCCCAGAACATGTAGGGTGATCATCAGGTGTTCGTCAGTCTGGCTTGTCCTGTTGTGTCCCACAGCCCGTAAGCCGAATAACGCGTTTTATAACAGGTTACACTGATGCCCACTGGAGAGTATGCATATGTATGCAGAGATCATCCTCTTTTCCTTATCTGAGTTTCCATATCCTACTAATATTGGGGTTCTCATTAACTAGTTGCATTTTACTCATCAGCATTTACGTCAGTTAGTTGCTATGGCATTTCTGCAGTTGAACATCTGCAAATTCTGCTTATTCTTATTTCTTAAGAATCGCTCAAAATATCGAAAACTCATGCTTTGCAGTTGCTGACTGAGCACATATCAGCATTTTAGCTTATTTGTTTACTGCAGCATTTTATCTTGTGACATGGAGTCACTACTGGTTAATCCCTTATTTCAAGCTAAATTCAGGTCTTGACATTGATCAGTTTGGCTAAGCTAAATATTGTATAGGCCTAAAGCCTGAAGGTCTTTGCATTCTTGTTTTAATCAACATTAACATTTCTTATCTTTTACTTTTACAATATGGCTAACTAATATGGCTGGCTACACAAGAACAGAAAACAAGCTTTCAGAGAAAGAGCATCCCCAAAATGATCTTGTGCTCAACTTTATTCAGTTGTCTGGTTAGGGAATCCCATGGCACCATCTCTTAACAACAACCTCGCTGTTGGCAGTATTTCTGATTTTCTGTTCAAAGCAAGCCTGACAAGGATCTTGTTAGTTCTTTGGCTTCTAGAGGATGACCAAGAAGCAGAAGGAGCCAAGAGTACATTGTTAATTTGTGCTTGGCCAGAACAGAGCACTCCTTTCTTTTGGATGGACACATAATAGCAGTTATAGTTTTTTCACCTTAATATATTACTCTATAGTAATGCATTCTACGTACACTTTAAGATCACTTGGAAGCTTAAGCTAGTGGAGGATTTGATTGCTTTTCCATTTAAAGGTATTTCATAGGTAACCCACACCTGCTCAGTGTGGTACTCTGTCCCCCTGTAGTGGTGGCTGGGCAACATACACAGATAGATACGTTTGTTACAGCTTTGGTTAACAGACCCAGCTTGTTTAGCTCAGGCAGTAGTGTCTTATGGTTTTTGAACCAGATGTGCAAAGTCTGATCCCTGCTGACAATTACCTTTCCAGGGGCATGGCATTCCATGTACAGTTAGCACATTTGTCAATACTCTGTAATCAGCTCTAACTTCAAATGAGCTTTTGGAGAGTGTTTAAATTGCTGTGTTTTAGACCAATAAACTCTGAATGGGTTGGGACAATGAGAGTCTTAATGGACTACAATAGGTGGTAGATCAGGCTGTTGGGACCTACCTAACTCAAAGACCATCTCTCTTCCCATGTGATACTGCCCCAGTTGAGATTAGTGAAGGAGCTCAAGATAACAGCTCTCTGGTTTCAAAGGGAGGAGACTCAGAGCAGGGCATTTTTCAGAAGGTTCCTTGACTCAAACTCATTCCCCCTCTTGGTGTATCAAAGCCCAGGCTTGTTTAACTTTAAGGCATGGCTCATCTATTGTCTCACCTTTCTGGATACGGGTTGGGTTGTGGAATGTGGATGTTATTATTTTGTACAAGTCTTTATTTCATTACAGAATGGTTTTCTATGGTCAACTTGTTGTAGCCTTCAAAGCATTTTTAGTATTTTAAGTGTTGTAAAAGTGCCTAGAGCCATTTGTGCTAAGTAATTTGACCTTCAAAGGCAGAAAAAAGCAGATTATACTATCTTCTTTTCTCATCACCTGCTTGCTACTCTTTCTTTCATGTTTATGGAAGTGCAAAAGTACAATTTGTTAAGGTCCACATGAAATGCTGTATCTTACACAGGAACTTGTAACCAATAGAAAAAAGCGGAAAGAACAAATAATTAGTTAAAACTGCTAAGATCCATATAAGGTGTTTTCATTTTTTTAATACATCAGATCTTGTGTGGAAATCATAAACTCCCCACACTGATATGAAAATAGTGCCAACAATCCCATTGTCTGTATGCTAAAAGAGGAGTAGCTCATAATTCCTGAAGCCCTTGAAGCAAAGTCAGGAGTGAGAAAATATAGCTCATATTCCAATTCCCAGCTTAAGTTTCCTCCATTCTCTTTGTAATCTCAGGGCCAGATTCATCCTTCTAGGGCCACAAAATGGAATTTGAATTCACCAAACTCATGGAGATAAATACGCTGGCTGAAGTATTCACCTCCAGGGAAATGCAGGCAATATTAGCACTGCAACCCTCCTTCTCAGTTTTTTCCTTGAGACGGCAGCTTTATTTTATGGCTGGGAGTAAAAGAGAGTCTTTTACTGAGGCTTCGTAGGACGTGTGTTAATTATGAATTTCTCAGCCAGCCTAGACCCGCCTGGTTCTAAGTTAGTCATGCTCAGTTCTGGCTACACAAGTGAGCTCCAGGTTCCGTGAGGGAGTAAAAATCTTGTGCCTTTATTGGTAGGCTTACTACTACTCAACATCAGGGTTGCACCAGCAAGAATTGGGCTTCGGAGCATGAATCAGGCCGTTGGTCTTTTAATTTCTTAATTGTGCTGGTCCTCTGAGCACCTAAACCTGCTTACCAACTAATGGGGTATTTTGTTGATAATCTGTCTAGCTGCTAAACTGTCCTCTTTTCATGCTGCTTCTTTCACCCTCAAATTGCACAAAATATATGTAGTTCAGCTTCGCTTAAATTACATGAACTTTTAAAAGGCGAGAGAAAAGTCTACAGTGCATTCACTTTTTTATTGACATTTACCACAGTAACCTATAATGCCCCACACATTGTTGTGGGGATTTTTATCAGACCTACAGTAAAAATCTTTTTGGGTTAACAACCATGTAAAACTGGTGTCAGCAATGTACCTCTGCAGAAGGTTACTTTTTCACAAACCCAAAGCAGAACTATTTCCTATTTCATGATATTGACAGGTGCACTTTAGAACCAAGCTACCAGACCTTTCATGGTAACTTTCCGATTAAAATCATATAGCGAAACACCATTGTTTTAACAATAAGAACTTTTATTTTTCTGCCAGAATTATAATCTCTGACAAAGAGCTCTGAAAAGAGGTAAATGCTGTTATAAAACTACAAACTGCCTCCTCTAAAATAATTGTGTATGTGTAAACATCATCAAACAGGCTTCTACTTGTTCTGCAGTTTTCTTTCTCTTATCAATGAGTCCTGAGACCTGGAAAATAGAGTGCAAGTCAGAAATACAGGAGAAGGACTGTGATTTTTATTGGTAAAAGTTGATGCTGAATAAAAATAAGTTAAGCAAACAGTTCTCTCTAAACGTTTAATCTAGTTAATTGAAATCCTGGCAGATAAAAATTCTAGCAGCAATAGAAATGTTACCCGTTTTTTCTTTTGTTCTTTAGGTTGCAGAGAAATAGTTGAATGATTAGGCTACTGGTGAATTTGTTATCCTAAACTGTTTTGTCAGTGTGTCCTTCTCTTGGATCCTGGTACATGTTTCCTCTTATTAAGCTGCAATGGAAATTTCCAGAAGATCCTAATGGTGCTGCGTGCATAGCACCTGTCAGTAGGAATTCTGTAATGTAAACCTTAAAGGCTTTGATGGAAATCTAAAAGGAATACAAATTTGCCAATGCAGCAGTCCTGTCTGTAATATCTAGGGGTCTGTAAGATTTCTATGATGCTGGAATTTTCTTTCCCCCAGACTTTGTGGGTCAGGGGAAATTAGCTTTAAGAAGTTAAGAGCAACTGTAAGTTGAGACATTTCTTTGGCACACAGTTATCAATTAAAAAATAAATTTTGCATTCAGCTATGAAACATTCTTGATTCCCCATCATTCCTTATTCTGAGATACTGTAAAACCCCAGCTCTGTTTTCATTTGGTCAGTGTGAGTCAAATTTAATTTAGTCTGACTGTTCCACAAAACCAAAATAATTGATTGTGTTCCCTAAAAGATGAACACAGAAATACTTGCCATTTAATGAACTCTGTGCTTGTGTAATGCATTGCAATTCATTGAATATGTGTTAGTTTAGAACATTTAGTCAAACCCATTCTAATTGAATTTACCACTTGAAACCTTGACTTGCTGCTAATGGTCCAAAAATAGCAAGTCTTTTTTGGAGTATTTTTGCCTACAGAATGCCATCTATTGATGTTTTCTTGAAGCAAATGCTTGTCTTTGTCTATCAGTAGATTTTAGATGTCAGTTTTTGAGGTACAATTATAAGAAACCGTCCATTTAGAAAAATATATGATTGACCCCTGTAAATTAACTGTCAACATCTAAATTCTAAAATTGTGCACAATCAGCCTTAATAGGATATATGCAAATGCTCAGAATGCTGGTATGAAACTGTCAGGTTGGTGATGTTATTTTAAGCCATGCATGATCTTCCCTATTCCCCTTCCCCCATTTATTATTTTTTTATTTATTTATACTCCAAATAAACATCTTTTTTGCCAAGGCTTCCTGTCTTGAGGGGAAAGTGGGGTATACTGCTGGCATTTGCAGGGCGCCAGTGTGAGGCGTCTTTTCTTGCTCCAGTGTATTACACAATCATCTTCTTGAGAACTAACATAGAAGAGAGAAGGTGATATTAAAAGAGGGAAAGGAAACGCGTCTCCTGTAGGCTTATGAAATCAAGGCAGTATTGTAGAAATTAGAAACAAAAAGAGAATAGCAACTGATTATGCTCTAATTTTTTAACCAAATAGGAGACCAATTTAGCAAAGCATTGTAATGCAGCAAGAACTCACTATAATTCATAAGGTAAAATACGTGTGTAGCACTGAAGCTCTGCATGATGATAATGCATTTGGAAAGCTTTTATTGCACATGAGCTTTCCCATCATTCAGGCTGATGGAGAAAAATTTTGATCACTTGTTCTTGGGCAGCTGGGATTTTACAGTTGGCGGTCTGGAAATAAAGAGCCAGATCCTCAATTGGTATAAATCAGCAGAGCTCAATAACTTCAAAGGAGCCATGCCAGTTTCTACCAGCTGAGAGTCTGGCTCCAAATGTGGTTGTCCCAATTCTAAGGATGTTGTCTCATTCTCTGAAGTAAATTAAAATGAAATATTGTTGCTTCTGAGATTGTCTAACAGCATTTTGCTGCAATCGGCTTTTGTATGATTGTACTTTTTAGGGTCTTATTTTTTTCTCTTTTGTGTTTTTGGATATTTGAGTATCACTTGATCTTATGCTTAGCTTTCTCTTTGTTTTAATAGAAACTGCAGAGCCACCAACAGTCTGAGATGGTCTGTGAGTCAAGACTGAAACTGCAATCACTTGTTTTAAATTCAAGTAAGAATTTGACTAGCTAAATAATATTCTGGATAATATCCGTCTGGTATGGAATTTAGATCTGAACATACAGAATGTCACTCGTCCACTGGTTTCTACTGTTGCAGTTGTGCCCATGAATTTGTTTTGTTCCTGATCCTCCTTCAAGCCAGTGGAGAGTGACCCAAGAATGTTGGAGAACCTCTGCCCTTGGCCAGTTCATTCACATTTGCATCAAGTCCTGCAGAATGCCACAGCCATGAAGACTTCTCCTTATCCTCTTCACCCAATATTTGCATAAAGTGGCCTAACGCATTATCAGTTTCTACATTGCCATAATAGGTCAATTGCTTTCTTTTAATCATTAGGGCACTCTATGAAGTTAAAACACTGTAACCGCAAAAATAGTTGTTGCTCTTGTTTCATGACTCTGGCTCCATGTTCAATAGCAGCTTCAAATGCATTATGCATAAATCTATTTTTTGCACATATTTGTCCTCTGAAGTCACAATAATAGAATATTAAGAGACATCTTTATTACAGCCTATAAGTATCAACGTGGGAAACAAATATTTAATAATGGGCTCATCAGTCTACCAGAGAAAGCTGCAACCTGATCCAATGGCTGGAAGTTAAAGCATATATTTTTAATGGTGAAAGCAATTAACCATTGGAGCAATTTTCCAAGGGTTGTAGTGACAATTTTTAAAACAAGATTTGATATGTTTATGAAAGATTTGCTCTAGGAATTATTTTGAAGAAGTTCTATGACCTGAGTTATACAGGAGGTCTGACTGGGTGATCACAACGGTCCCTTATGGCTTTGGAATATGAATATTTATCTATGAATCTATGAATATTTACTCCTTCTCAGCTGACATTTCTAAGGACAATTTTTTGTACACGGGGGCCTAGATTTCGCTGCTATGATTTCTAGCATAGCAATTAAACCTTAGACAACAAGGGATGCTCTTTCCTTGAAAGATAAAAGACATTTCAGCCACTGGTGGTTATGTCTATCATAAAATACCCACAAACGTCTCCATTTCTAGTAATCTAAACTTGGATGCCACTTGGATTATGACACCATCTATATTCAAGCCAGGCAGTTTTGATTTGAGCTCTTGTGCCTCAGTCCCCACAACTGTCAATGGTGGAACTCATGCTGGTTTCAGTAGGTCTGCATTTATTTGCATGAGCTTGCAGGTTTGCCAGAACAGGAAACGGGACAAGTGGACGGCAACAGGTGACATGGCATTCTAAGGGCCAAGGGCCAGCCAGCCTAGTTTACTAATCAGATTTAACTGGGAAAGAAGCAGGTGCTGTTTATAAAGAGCCAAAGGAAGTTTCAGGAATGGGGTGTCTACAGAGAGAAGGTGCAGGAAGAGACATTTTCTTGCAGTAGTCCCTGGATCAGGGAAAAGACTCCAGGAAGGAAGGCCTAGGGCTGCAGCCATATGGCCCTGTCCCATACAAGTGGCAGGAAGCTGAGAAAGAACCCAGGAGGGATATAAGATTGTTATTAAATCCAGGGTGGTCAGACACTGTTTATATTATTGCTTTGTTTTGAAGGAAGACCGGGAACTGATGAAGAGTCTGGACTCACGGAATGCGGCAGAGCCCAAACCTTTTAATTTACAGTACTAAACTCTATTTTGTGATTTGAGGGGTCTCTATTAATAAATGACCGTGTGATATGGATGTTGTTATCCTAAGAGAGTATTGGAGAAGTATTGCTGAGGACCTTAGAAGAGAAGGTAAAAACAGAGGGTGGGATGCATGTAGGCCCACCCCAGGCCAGGAGGGGGTACTCGAAGATGGCAACTGTACATCATGGACCTATTAGAAAATATGTGACTTGCCCTGTACAACATATACCAGCTCATCTGGTTTGAACATAAAATGCACCACTATCAACTTCTCAAACAATCTGTGGCTATCCAAACAGAGAAGAAAAAAATACACATACTAAAGGTCTATTTCTGGTTTGAAATACAAGTCAGGTTCAAACCAGTAGTGTTTTGAAGTGTGTTTGAAGTTGAGTCAAATCTTGTGACTAGCTCTAGTTAAAAGGGAGTTTGGAGGCAAAGAGTGGTGGTTAATATTACATAGCAATCCATAAAAAAAACCCAAAAAACTTTTGAATGTTAGCAATTTCCTTTATCATTTTAGAAGCTACTGTTTGTTTGAATCAGTGTTCAATAGACTGCTTACCAAGCATGTAATTGTATATACAAATATCTCTTTTTCCATGGATGCTTAAATTGCCTGTAGGTAAATATTTCCATGTATTTTGTGTGTAGTTGCACCTTACTGAGTCCTCTTGAAAATATGTTATAAGAGTGCCCATTTGAGGGTGATTTCATTTTTATAAGTTACAAGACTTTGCTCTTCTGAGAGCTTAATTAAAAAAAATACTGCACTTAAAAATCTTGCTGATATTTCCTTTTAATAATATTATAGTATCTCTTTGTAGATTACTCCCTTTGAAACCAGTGGGAGTTAGACACCTAGGGATTTTTGAAAATCCCACTAAGCACCTATCTCCGTCTTTAGGGGACTAAATACATTTTAAAATCTTACCGGTAAAGACTAGTGACTGTATTGACAAAAACTGATTGGGATTTTACATGCATAGTAGCAAGAAAAAAAGAATACTGGGATCTGGTTATCTTGAAACTTGTGTCCAGTGGGAAAGTTGGAACATTTCAGTATGAAACATGAATTTAAAAATCTTTAAATCTCTAGTTCAAAAGGTTTCTCTTCACCTGACCTCTGGATGAAATTACCTGCTTAATTAACAAATTTTAAATCAGTAATAAAGTAGGACTTTTAGACATCAAATTGCTATCAGTATGCAGTGGTTGAACATTCCTGTTGTAGGAAATTCTGAATTAGGAATGATATAACAAAACTGGGTCTTGGTCTTCATTATTATCTTGGGTATAAAGAGTTATATAGAATTTGTAATTATTTTTGCCTGATTTCAAATCTGAGATTAGGTTCGCAGTCATTGTAGGCTCTGTTTGGAGTCATGCAGTAGACCTGGCTCCCCAGTTACAATTAGAGATGAATAAACTTTTCCTTTCAGTTCCCAACCTATCACCTTCAAAATTTGTCCTCAAAGCATGTTTGCACATGTCCATGTTCTTGCTGGTTCTTTCGAAAGCTTTTGCATGTTTGTACCAAAGTGAGGGAAGGAAACTTTAGTTTGAAGCTATCCTTCCTCCTGGGCTTGACTGCAGCAGTCCTTGCCAGGTCATAGAACTAAGGAAAGCAACCAGAGTGTTAATTAGACTTGTAGTGAAATCCTGGTTCTGTTGAAGTCAATGGAAGTTTTCTCACCACGGTTACTGCTACTGTCTAGCACATGCTGGGATAGGGAGTAGGCAGAGCTCTCATCTCCATGTCCCAAAGTATTAGTAAGCCTCTAAGACTATAGGTGAATTTACTAGTAAACCTCTGCAATCCATGCAACTATTATCTTTCAAGTATAAGAAAATCCCTCCCACCCATATTGTCACCTTTGATTAATTCTTCTCCAGTATCACATATGGTACTTGACACATGATAAAACTTCTCCTTTACATCAAAGTTAAATTGTAAATAGTCACTCTCTCTGTCTTCTGCATACCAGGATACGGTCCCCAGCTGAATACATAGGATGTCATACAATCTCCATGTCCTGCTGTTGTCACAAAGTACTGTGCTCTTGGGGCTCACGCTGTCAGCATGAAACTTCAGTTGAATTACATTATTGAATTCAATTAGGAACTATATTTTCTTTTCCCAGAAACTGACACATGTTGAATAGGGGCAGTTTACACGCATAGAAACACTAGTAATGTATATTTCTTACTGTTGCTGCCAATGTAAATTTAGACACCTGAAAGAAATGTCTACAAAGAAAACGGGTTAATACAGAAAAAGTTTCACACAGTGCCTACTTGTACAAATTTATGTTAGAGATATGTTTTCTTTCAAATTCAAACTTTTAGTGTTACAAGACTTCCCAATACTTAGCATTAATGCAAAATATAGTATCTACTTGCTATCTATATTTGATCTTGGGTACTTGTTTCTGGGAAAGTGCCCAATCTGACACCAATATGAGACCATAAAAACAAAAGAAACACTTCCACAATGTGCAGGTAGTTCAGCTATTTGATTACTTCACCTTCGTAACTTGCCAAATAATTATTAGCAGAGGCAGGAGTAAAACCTAGAATTCCTGATTCCAGATTCCCTACTCCAGGCACTAAACAGCACAGCCTCTCTTAAAATTAGTATGAAATGAAATCAGTTTGAAAGGTGGTTTCTTTTGAATGTTTATAAAATAGATTGTTCTGCCACTAGTGAAAACATTTGTCAGGTGTTTGCTTTGCATCTTTTCACAGATAATTAACATGCTGATTGGGAAAATCCTGTTCTCATTTCTTCTCATCTCTCCCCTGCTCCAGCTCTCCATCTTGGTTGCATTTCAGTGTCTGGTTAACTTCTTGGGACATCTCTAGAGAGATCATGTAGAATGTTGCCTTTTTCATGTTCCTGGAAAATTAATGAAAACATTCTTCAGACTATGAAATGGTGGATGTATTCTGGACTGTTTTTATATCATGCTTTTCTTTTGAATACTCACAGCTTTGATTTTGGCACTGATGGGAAGAAATACACTTTATAGGTCTCCAGATCCCATGTCTCTAAATTGAACTTTCTGAAAACTGGCAATTTTTGTGCAGAACATAGAGATTGAATGCAAGGCTATAATTCAGTTTTGGTTTTCTGCTGATGACATAAACCACAAGAGCCTGTTGGTTTATGAACACCAGCAGCAACTGTACATACAGACTGAATTACTGCCTCTGTATTTGATCGGAGATAACATGGTGTTGTCCACAATCCAAAGATATTTAATTCCATTTTCCCATTTAACTGTAAACAACTAAATAAAGGCTATTAAGATCAATTATCTTTAACAAAATCATAATTGCTATTTGTTTTTTTTAAGTGAAGTTGGTGAAATACCTAAATCCAAAGTGCAGCTATTTCAGACTTAGAGATATTAAGAAGGTTAATGACTAGGCTAATACAAATAAATAGAAACAAATAAAAAGAAATAATAACAACTTAAAATACCTGATTTGGGTGAGTGCCACAGTGTCACATATAGTATTATCCCACTAAATGAACTCTCCCCCTTTTGAAAGTGACTTTTCTAAAACTAAGTGACTCACCACTGACTAACACTGCTTGGTTAGTGCTGTGATATCCCTCCTCTAAATATCATTAAGCTGGATGATGGCGTCACTGCATAGCTGGCTGAAATTGTACCCATTCTCTAACTGCCTTAAGTTACATAATATAACAGCTCCCAGGAAACAAGAGTCCTAAAGTGTATGTTCTTTACCAGCTCTCCTGGGGTTTAGTTCATTGGTGGGTCTCGCTAAACCAACTACTCCGGAGAGAAGTGCCACCTACAAATCACACCCAACCTCTTCACCCCTAAAGGTCCTGGATACTTACCTACAGAGATAGTGGTTTTTTATTATTTCCTGTGACTTTCAGCTCAAATGGGTTCTCTCTCTCAATACACAAAGACGTAGGCAGTAGTCCTAGCAGAGAGGGATTTTTGGCAGAATTTAAGTGGGAAGATCAAACAGATATGATAAACGCAATGTATCCCATACTTTCTCAGTTTATCACACGACTATAGTCATCATGTGTGATAAGCATTTGCGTATTTGTATAATATGTCTGAATATAAAATTTCATAGAATATTGTTCATATCTTGTTACTTGTTTAGAGTTTAATAGGTTCTTTTCCATGACAGAACAAGCCTAAAAACTAATAAATAGTACAATAGATTGCTGAAACAGGAATTATCAGCACAACTCAATGCAGTCTCAAATTCCAAATCCTAACTAGACTTGGAGATAATTTCTACAGAAAATGCTATTCATTTCATTTCACCTCTTAGCTTTTTTATTTTTATTTTTTTTAATCTCTCAATGTTCATGAAGTGTAAAGAAGAAAATACAGAGAGGTGAACAAAAATCATTTAAAATCATTTTGGGCTGTGTAGCTAATAAGTTACTGGTGTTCTCCAAGGGTTACCACCAGATGTGTAAACACGAGTTAAGCTTGGCCCTGCAAAAATCCAACAAATTCACAAATGTGATAAACAGATCATAAATTTCAGGTTGTAGTGACTGCAGTAGATGGAGTTCAGACTAATATAATTGAAGAGGAAAGCTGTGATTTCAGACAGCTGACAATCAAAAAGCCAAAATGAATTCCATTTTGGGGACAATCTATTACTTTTTGAATGACAAAATGTTTAAACAGTAGAAAGTTGACATGGAAGCCTAATTCAAACAGCCAGACTTTCCTTTATTATATCAGAACTGTGAATTCTCCAGTATTATTTTAGATCAATGTTAATGAAGGAGTATGTCTCTGGACTGAGTTTGAGGCTGCTAGACTGTACAGTATAATGCAAGCAAGCAAACTTAATCCCACAAGTTTGTTGGTGTCCTCAATTCCACTGAAGTCAGGGAAAGGTAAGGATGCTCAGCATTTTGTCTTGATATTGAAGATAAAAAGATCAGAATTAGAAATATGGTGGTTTGTAGGAAAGATGCTTCTCTAAGGAAGAAAACTATAGAAGATTGTTCATTATTTGTGTGAACAGCCTGGACCTCCCCTTGGATTTTTTTTCCTTGGGACTCCTTCTCATTGTTCCCAACAACTCCTCTCCTATTAGTATTTATTTGTATTACCACAGGGCCTAGGAGCCACAGTCATGGAAAGGTCCCATTGTACTAGGTACTGTAAAACATAGAACAAAAAGCCAGTCCCTGCCTCAAAGAGCTTACTATCAAAGTGACTTTATGGATGTTTACAAGGAGTTCCCCCAAAGCATGAGGGGCAGCATGGGAGAAAACATGAAAGTGCTTGTTTGAAAATTTTACCAGTGGTCAATGGAGGCTGGCATCATGGGATGACTGGAGGTGGGAGTTAATCTCTTGATACTCAGTGACAGAGGATAGGTAAGGCTATGATTTAGTTATGGGTATTTTTAGTAAAAGTCACGGACAGGTCATGGACAATAACCAAAAAGTCACGGCAAGACACCTGTCCATGACTTTTACTAAAAATACCCCTAACTAAATCTTAGGTGCTGATGGGGAGTGTGCTCCAGCGGATGCTGCTGCTCCTGGTGGGGGAGGGGTGGCCCAGGGCCCTGCTGCCACTTCTGCTGGGCTGGGAAAGGAGTGGCCTGGGGCCCTGCTGCCACTGCTGCTTCCAGCAGGGGCGGCCTGAGGCCCCACCACCACTGCTGCTCCTCCGGGCGGGAGCAGGCTGGGGTGCGCTGCTGCTCCCAGACCACAGCTTCGGGGCAGCACCTGGGACCAATTGCCTGGGGCTGACTCCAGGGCTGCCCCAGCTGCTCGGGCAGCCCTGGTGTCAGCCGCTGCAGCTGCGGAAATCATGGAGGTCCCGGAAAGTCACAGAATCTGTGACCTCTGTGACCTTCGTGAAAGATTCGTAGCCTTAATGATAGGTAGTGTGGGGGTAGGCCACAAAGAGCCTTGAAAGTGAAGACAAGTAGTTGGTAAAAAGGTAAACAGCTTCACATTATCCTGCCAATGTGTCTCAGTCAAGACCTGCTACACTTCTCATATTCTATTCCTCTGTCTCAATGACTTAGTCATGGTGGCTCTTGGCCGATAGTATGATGTGGAGAAAGAACCAAGCAGAGTCCTGATTCAAAGCCCATTGATGTCAGTGGGAGTGGATGACCAATTGTACTCATTTTCAGTGTGGAAGTTAGAAACTTTGAACTCGTATGAAATAACTTCCTTCATTCTATTTCCAAAAACATTTGATTTGAACACTCATTTCTCACTTCTTATTAGAGAAAAATTGATTCATAAGGGCTGACAATAAATCATTCTGAAAATGCCACAACACATTTGAAAAAGGTAGGTCCTCTGGTTTATGATAAAATTGATGAGGAAAGCACTCAGATTTAACTTTTCATTGAGAAAATTGTTCAAACCATTTACATTTCCAAGGTAGTGTCCACAAATCTTAAAAAATCTAAAGTGAATCATAGGTTTGTAAGGTTTGCAAATTCTCAGCTTGCCTAAACGGCTTTGTAAAGGCATGACTGTTAAATTGCTGAAAATCATTCAAGAGGGAATGGCTCAACCTGTTCTACCATCAAGTGCCAGTCACAGAACATTGTTTCGACGTAAATACAGATAATGGAAAGAATTAGGATATTAGGAAACTATAATTCCTTCCAGGGTGCCTGTAATGTCAAAAATTGTCCGAGCAGTGTAGCCATAGGAATCCTGGGATGAAATTATGAAATTACAGTCTTTAAAATGCCCTGGAAAGATATACTTTTTGTATAATAAGAACTCTAATATTTTAACCATTCTCTTGCTGCTGCCCGCTCCCCTCCCCCGAAAAGTGCAATGCTCATTAGAAAACTGAAAAAAACATTAGGCAGGTGTTTGGAAAATGACTCAAAGTGATGGCAGTGAAAAATATAACATTATATTGAATCCATTACACCATCAGCTAAGTAAGTTGCCTTTATAATCTCAACCACAAGATAGCTTTTGACAGGTGTGAATATAAAACTATTAAAATATAGATTAGCAGAACCTAGTCATCATCACCTTAAGTATGCTGTAGACCTTTCTAACTAGATGTAAAAGACATACTCCTTGTATTAAATGTCAAAGTAGCTAAACAAGCTAATGCACTGAATAACAAAGAATAAAAGTAAATGTCAAGGATACTGTAAAGCTGCCATTCCCCTCCACCCCCCAGGGCTTTCATAGAGTCATAATTGTGGAAGTAAACTCAAGAAAGTTAGTTGATAGGAACCCTAAGGACAAGTAAGAGTTCTTACAATATTCTTAGTTGACAAGAATTATATAGAATAGTCTATTTTCCTTTAGCCTCCTTTCCCCATCCCAAAATGAACTAGTGGCCATTAGGAAATTGAGAACCACTACGATTTTTTTTCTCACACTTTGATAGTAATAGGAATGCTTATATTGATGATATGATGATGACACTGCTTTGAGGGGCAGACTGGAGCCAACCTCAGTTAGGAAACCTCTTGGGTAGACTTTTCTAATGATATGTAAACAAAATATTCATTAAGGTAGCCAAATAGGCCACTAAAACACCTGTAATTCTAAATTTTGCAGTAATTAGCATTTGAAATAGTGACTTTCATCTTCCAACCACTTTATAAACATTAACTTATTAATATTTGTCAAGGACACAGATTTATAATGAGTGATGTTGAGGTGAGTTGACTGTGCACATTGCTTCATTATACTACATAATTTTCTTATCACTAAATAGCATATTGTATGTTACTGGCTGCCTGAAGAAGGATATGCATGTTTCTCTAGAGATGATGCTTTGGAATCTCAAGATGCATGATATAAGTCTGGGGAGGACAAGATCTTCAGAAATTTTGTACGAAGACAAACCATCTGGGCCTAATAGCATATTTATACTGCTGTACTTGACTGTTTGAGGGTTTAGTCTCTCTTATCAACCAACCGTTAATAAGAACTGTAAACTTCACCCACCTTACATTTTGATTAAATCCAATATTATGTTCAGAGTTGCCTCTAATTAACTAACCGTTGACCTAATGCCCACTAGAGTGATATCTAAAAACCATCAGCCTCAATTCTTTTCAGCTTGCCCTGTCACCATGACAGTAACAAATAATGTTCATTTCCCCTTGGCTGACATACAGTAATTTTAAACAATCCTGTCCCATTATGTTATGCTACTTGCAAATGATAATTTCATTTAGGAAATGAACAGTCTTCATTTCTAGCACTTTGAAATTCCAGTAATTATGTTTACATTATTTCTGCCTTAAACTGTGAGTTTAGGGTTGGCTGCAGTGTCACTATATCACTAATGCTATATGAAGTACTTTTTTGCTGTAAAAAGATGGAAAGATATTTTTTCTGTTAAAGATTTTAACATAGAGAAAGTAGTAATTAACTGACATAATGATAGATGTTAATGCAATGCCATTTTAGTTGCCCTTTCTGATATAAATCTATTGTAAAGTTCATATTGAACTGATGAACCTATTAGACTTCATGGACACTGCTCATTGTGTTGGCATTAGCAAATATGTTGCAAATCTGTCACTCACTGTCTGCTTCCATATGAGAATAGTGAGAAATTACTAATGCTCTGCAGGTCACCTATGAGTTAATTTTTACCCATAAAGTGTCAGGTAGAAAATTCCCTCCTATTCAGAAAATACCAGTGACATAGAAAAAGTAAAAAGAGGATCTATTCCAACCCAAGTTTAACATACTGGTTTCTCTGAGATGGAAAATATAGGCTAAGGATGTGAGATATGTCAAGCTTTAGTGGTCACTTGAATTATTATCATCACTGTTGTGGGATAGTGTTTGAATTGACAGTGAGATGTGTTAACCAGGAATCAGTGTTTCCATTGCAGTTTTAAAACGGATTAAGCAAATTGCCCAGTTGGTTTGCTCACTTGTCACACCAGTGCAAGGATTCCATTAGCACAGATCCAAGCTGGTTAGATCAGAAACATAATATATCACTTTGCCAATTTCAAAATCACTTGGGAGGTATGAACTGTTCAATAGAGGAATAGAATAAGAGGAGGTGTGAGTAACTTCTTTTACATGCTTTATTGGATCTGAACTTTAAAGTTAGGCCTGTAACAGGGTGGTTTGCTTTTGGGGCTAGAGTGCCAACCTGCTTACAGAATAATCCCCAGCTGAGGGGAATCAGGCATTTCCCCATGAAGAGCAGAAGGTGGCTGCAGTAAAGAAGAGAGCTGGGCAGGAAGCTACGGGGAAAGCTCTCCAGGCAGGGAGGCCTCTGAGAGACTCTGAATAAGCAGAGACGTGACTGGGTTCCCCTACTGGCTCTGCAGAAGGGGGCATACAAGCCAATTCTAAGAGTTGTTGAGCCCAGCAAGGGGGGCCGGAGGCTGCAAGCTGAGCTGAAGTCAGGCAAAGGAAGAGCCTTAGAGAAGGCGGAAGGATTTTTGTTTCTGTTAAAGACATTTTTGACTTTTAGTTTGGGACAACTGGAAACCCAGAATGGGCGAATAAAAACAGTGTCCCAGCTGAAGGGCTGAATTACCAGGCAGAGAAACCAGAAAAACCTTCAACAGGAAATCATGCCCCAGTATGAAAGCTGTGAAACCACAGCTGGCCCCAAGGGGCTCTTAACAATGACTGAACTCCATTACAAGGCTCCAATCCCTCAAGTCATTTGAGCATGTGAGTAACTTTAAGCATGTATGTGGTCCCATTGGCTTGACATGCTGAAATGCTTTGTGGGTTTGAGGCCTTAATTACCTAGAAAGATTTTAGAATCAAAATTTCAAAGGGAGTGGACATAATGGGTGTACTTGCAAAAATATGTGCTTCCCAGTTGCACCCACAGAAATCCACATTTGTTAGTGTCTGGTAGATCAGTGAACTGCACACTTAACCGATGGTTTGTATATTTGTGCATTGGTTGTGTGTGAATGCATTTTTTATATTGTCTCACCCGTCTCTCCCAATTTAGTGCCCCACTATCTGTTTAGGAAGGTTTCATGATTAGGAGAAGGAATAGTTGTTTGTATGGGAAAAGAGGAAAAGTAGGTGGGAAAATGTGGGTCACACATTATATTAAGATTTCATTTAATAATAGCTTATAAAGGGTCAATAAATGTATAGATGTGATGAGCAAGTATAGAAGCAAGTGGTATATGCTATAAATTGTTATAAACACATCAGATTATAAACAATGGTTATAAGACACTAACTAACCCATTGGCCCCCTGTAACAATCTAGAACAGTTAAAAGATTCCAAGGCCAGAGAGATTGTTGTGATCATGTAGTCTGACCTCCTGTATAGCACAGGACATAGAAGTCCCCCAAATAATTTCTAGAGCAGATCTTTTGGAAAAACATCCAGTCTTGAATTAAAAATTGTCAATGACAGAGAATCCACAATGACACTTGGTAAATTGTTCCACTAGTTAATTACTCTCACATTAAACATTTATACCTTATTTCCAGTCTGAATTTGTCTAGCCTCAACTTTCAGCCATTGGATCATGTTATACCTTTCTCTGCTAGATTGCCCATTGTTAAATATTTGTTACAGGAGGTATTTATAGACTGTAATCAAGTCACACCTTAACTTTCTATTTGTTAAACTAAATAGAGTGAGCTCCTCAAGGCATGTTTTCTAATCCTTTAATCATTTTTGTGACTCTTCTCTGAACCCTCTCCAATATATCAACATCCTTCTTGAATTGTGGGCACCAGAACTGGACATAGTATTCCAGTAGCAGTTGCACCAGTGCCAAGTACAGAGGTAAAATAACCTCTCTACTCCTACTCAAGATTTCCCTATTTATGCATCTTTGGATCACATTGGTCTTTTTCACCACCACATTACACTGGGAGCTCATGTTCAGCTGATGATCCACAACCGCCCCCAAATCTTTTTCAGAGTCACTGCTTCCCAGGATAGTGTCCCCCATTACTGTAAATATGACCTATGTTCTTTGTTGTCAGATGTATATGGACATTGTCATATTAAAATGCATATTGCGCTTGCGCTCAATTTTCCAAATGATCTAGATCCCTCTGAATCAGTGACCTGTCCTCTTCATTATTTACCACTCCCCCAATTTTTGTGTCATCTGCAAACTTTCTCAGTGAGGATTTTATGTTTTCTTCCAGGTCATTGATAAGCCAGTGTTAAGCTGGTTATTAAAACATGTACCAATAATTTATTAACCCTTTATACATCATTTATAAATGGGACCTTAATATAATCTATGCCCAAAATGGGCTAATCTTATTTTTTCATCATATTTAAACAATATTTAATCTTTTGTGATTTCTGTTTGGGAGTCCTCTAAGTGTAAAGTATTTAGTCCGTTCCATGCCTGCTTAGTGCCAGACTATGGTTTAGAATTAACCCTGCATGTGAATCAGCCTAGGAGAACTGCAGGGTCTCAGGACCTCTATACACAGCGATTTAATGTGTGGCAAGCCAGGGTGTGAATCTACAGTTCACTAGTTTGCTGCACACTAAGTCTCTGTGCCATCCCTGCTATCGCACACTAGAAGTTCCATAGTGTGCTTTGATGTACTGCTGTTTGAAATGGAAGTATGTCAAAGCACACTACAGAACTTTTAGTGTATAGTAACAGGGTCCACATAGCAAATTAGTGTGCAGGAAGCTAGCATACTGCAGATTCTCACCCATGCTTGTCGTGTACTAACTCACCCTGTAGACAAGCTCTTGGTCTGTGTCCAGCAGCCTTAAGAAAATCACTTTTGCATTCATTATTCTGGAGCCCCATCTCTTGGCCACAACAATACTTTATTGGCCATACAATAAAGATAGACTTCATAGGGAGCAGCTTCTAACTTCCCCAACTGCTAGTAGGGTAAGTATGAGATGGGGAATTTGAGGGTTGAAGAGATAAAAGGAAGCAAAACTCAGGATCCAACATACATGCGCACACACAGAGGTGGCATGTTTTTCATTAGAGAGTGCTCATCATAACATATGAAAAATGACATCACTGGGGAATCAATAGATGACTCGAATTGCCACAAATATCTATGCATAGTTTTGCAGAGAATGTTTTTGATTCAAGTACCTAACATGCTTTAAATTGCCTGCAAAAAAAGTTACAGAAAGAATTAATGCGAAACTCTTCTTGCTCCTGCTTTACACTAGTGTCCCTCCCTTGACTTCAGTGGAGTTAGTCCAGATTAACATTGATTGAATCAAGGCTCATATCAATTTCTGAATTAAAGTGAAGGAAGGGACATTGTGCTTATCAGAAAGGTTTTTGCTATTGCATATAATCAGTTGAAATGATAAATGAGTACATTGTCTAAATTAATACAATAGTTGTGTGCAACCAATGTTCTCTCTCTTCAAGGTAACCTTAATTTATTAATCCATTTTAAAGGGAAAATCTATTTTTCCCCTGCTGAATAAGTCTGTTTTAGGTGCATTCAGACTGGGAACACCACTTTCTTCATTCCATGTATGCATTTTGTCCTTGTGTACCCTTCAGGTGCCAGATATATTATTGCTCACATCAGAACAGGAATTTGATTAATCACTAGATCATATGTTTTATTCAAAAACAGTGCCCTCCATACTTCACCCAGAGTAAATTAATGAAAAATTCACATAAATTGTGGAGCATATTTTATTAACCTGATTTTGAGTTTTGTTTGTAGCTTCAGAATACTCACTACAAATCAGGAAACAGGAGACTACATTTAGAGTCTTGATTTCAGATAAGTAGGTCAAATGAATACAAATGTCACTAAAGTCTCATAGCAAATTAAAGGGCCACATGAATCAGCCTCAACACATAAAACATGAATTTGGCTGAAATTCTTGTACTAATCATGATTTTCAGATTTGTTTCACAGCTTGGAGTTTGTCATCTGCAGAGCAGTCTGCCCTCTGGGTACAAGGCTTAGACAGGTACATTCTATGCTAGGAGCATGACATTAATGGCAAAGCAAAATTATGAAAACTCCATATTTTATAAGCCTAAAAGGCATGAGTCTGGAGCCTTCAGCAGAGTTTATCCTGTATAAAATGGAGACAAATGTTACAGAATAAAAGCAAAAACTGCCAAACACATTCATGTGTTAACACCCAGTTTATATAATCTTCTCTCCCTTTGGTATGTTGATTTCAGTGGAAGTTCCATGCCATATAGGGAAAACAGAATGTTGAGACTGAGTATTAGCATCTGGATCTGAGAAGAAATTTTCACCCTTATATAGTAGGAATGTCTTTCTATTAGGGTTTTCAAGCAATTCAAAAAATTAATTGCAATTAATCGTGCTGTTAAACAATAATAGAATACCATTTATTTAAATATTTTTGGATGTTATCTACATTTTCTACAATGTGAAATTTACAGCCTACAAGTCCAATCAGTCCTACTTCTTGTTCAGCCAATCGCTCAGAGAAACATGATTGTTTACATTTGCAGAAGATAATGCTGCCTGCTTCTTGTTTACAATGAGGGATCTGCTCGATAACGATCCAAAGCAGTGCAGACCAACACGTTCATTTTCATAATCTGAATCAGATGCCACCTACAGAAGGTTGATTTTCTTTTTTGGTGGTTCAGGTTCTATAGTTTCCGCATCAGAGTGTTGCTCTTTTATGACTTCTGAAAGCATGGTCCACACCTCATCCCTCTCAGATTTTGGAAGGCACTTCAGATTCTTAAATCTTGGATCGAGTGCTGTAGCTATCTTTAGAAATTTCACATTGGTATCTTCTTTGCATTTTGTCAAATTTGTAGTGAACATGTTCTTAAAACGAACATATGCTCAGTCATCATCTGAGACTGCTATAACATGAAATATATGGCAGAATGCGGGTAAAACAGCAGGAGACATGCAGCTCTTCCCCAAGGAGTTCAGTCACAAATTTAATTAATGCATTATTTTTTTAACAAGTGTCACCAGCATGGAAGCATGTTCTCTGGAACAATGGCCGAAGCATAAAGAGGCAGATGAATCTTTAGTGCATCTGGCACGTAAATATCTTGCGACACCAGCTACAACAGTGTCATGTGAATGCCTGTTCTTGCTTTCAGCTGACATTCTAAATAAGAAGTGGGCAGCATTACCTCCCGTAAATGTAAACAAATTGTTTCTCTTAGTGATTGGCTGAACAAGAAGTAGGACTGAATGGTCTTGTAGGCTCTAAAGTTTTATATTGTTTTCTTTTTGACTGCAGTTATGTAACAAAAAGTCTACATTTGTAAGTTGCACTTTCATGATAAAGAGATTGTATGACAGTACTTGCATGAGGTGAATTGAAAAATACAATTTTTTGTTTATCATTTAAAAAGTGAGCACTGTACCATTTCTATTCTGTGATGTAACTGAACTCGATATAATTGAAAATGTAGAAAAACATCCATATTCAATAAATTTCAATTGGTAATCTATTGTTTAACAGTGTGAATAACCAGGGTATGGAAATTGTTTGGCAGGCCATGAATGCTTATTACCAAGCTTGGGGGAGAGGGACTCATGGGGTGTATCATGGGGGCTGGGGGGTTCTACAGGGGCAGTACTAGGGACTCCTAGGGACGCTGCCGGCAGTGACACCAAAGCACCTGTACTAGGCACCACGACGGGCAGAGGCACCCTAGTTGGGATGGCTGCAGCCCCTGGGAGGTTTTGAGAGTCTCGAGGATGGGGCTATAGGAGACCAGGAGGGTCCAGGCTACTGTGATTGGTAGATGAGGAATGAGGTGTCTCTTGCACTGGTTGATGAAGGAGCTTGCGGTTCCTAATTGGACTTGATTAGGGGTGGTATCCTGCGATGAAGCTGGCCTTGATCATTGGCTAGTTTGGGCGGAGGTTGGCGCGAGGAGGATGGTGCTTCAGGGATTGGGTGTGCTGCCACGTAGGGGCGGGGTTCTGATTCCAGAAACAGTGTGGTGAAGTCTGGATAAGTGGTGTTGGTCACACCTGTGCAGTTGGATCTGCGTCTGGAAATATGGTGCTCATCAAGGATTTTGTGAGTCGGAGGCTGGGGAGTGCTGGGCAGGTGGAGTGGGGCAAGCCCCTGACCCTGCTCCCCAGCGGGAGCACTGGAGCCGGGCACGCCCCTGACCCCATTCCCCGGTGGGAGTTTGAGGGCCGGATTAAAAGGTCTGACAGGCCATAGTTTGCACTCCCATGGACTAGAGAAAACATTCCCCAACTATAGAAGTCCATATCCCCCTAAAACAAAAAAAACTAAAACTAAAACCACCTTCTTCCATATGACACAGAGTTAAATCAAGAAATGCATATATAGAGCCTGATGTCCCTCAATGTAACGCATGCCAGGATCCTTGAAGTTAGTGCCACAATGTGGCCTAGTGTTGTAGGCACAGAAGTTGCAGCTAGGAAATGCCTGTGCACTTGGTCTAATGAGCCAATAACTCAGTGTTTCCATTGGCCAAGTCACATAGGTCCAAACTGTTAAAAGTTTACATAAATGCTATGTGCCTAACTTGAGACACCTTGGCTCTAATTTTCAGAAGTCCTGAAAAAGCAGCAAAGAGTCCTGTGGCACCTTATAGACTAACAGAAGTTCTGAGCATCCAAAACTCAATGGGACATGTGTGCTCAGCATTGTGAAAATCAGGCCCAGAAGTTGAGGCACCCTATATTTGTGGTTATTTTTAAATTGTCTTGCTAAAATCCAGATGTGTTTGGATTTGAGTGACACAACTTATTACTACCGAACCACTTGGATGACCTTGCTGCTCTATGAACCGTATGATTGTAAATTAATATTGCTTGAAGTGTAGAGAGATTGTTTATTGCTCATCATGAAGCAAAGTCTTGCTCTATTGTTATTCAGCATATAGAGAAGTTTATGGAAGTCAGACCTGCCAAAGGAATGTCAGCATTCATTTATGCAACAGATTATTTTAGGCATTTACATATGCTTCTTTCCATTCACCACTAGACTTCAGACCACCAAATTCATCCACATCTGGCATCCTTAGGTGTCCTACATATGATCTAAAGCTCACTCTCCAGTTACCAATTCTTTTAGGCAACCTAGGTCAGTAGACAGAATACTATACTAGGAATCAAGCGGAGTGCCCCAGGGGTCGGTGCTGGAGCTGGTTTTGTTCAACATCTTTATTAATGATCTGGATGATGGGATAGATTGCACCCTCAGGAAATTTGCAGATGACACTAAGCTTGGGGGAGAGGTAGATACGCTGGAGTGAAGGAATAGGGTCCAGAATGACCTAGACAAATTGGAGGATTGGGCCAAAAGAAATCTGATGAGGTTCAACAAGGACAAGTGCAGAGTCCTGCACTTAGGATGGAAGAATCCCATGCACTGCTACAGGCTGGGGACCGACTGGCTAAGCAGCAGTTCTGCAGAAAAGAATCTGGGGATTACAGTGGATGAGAAGCTGGATATGAGTCAGCAGTGTGCCCTTGTTGCCAAGAAGGCTAATGGTATATTGAGCTGTATTAGTAAGAGCATTACCAGCAGATCGAGGGAATTACTCCCCTCTATTCAGCACTGGTCAGGCCACATCTGGAGTATTACGTCCAGTTTTGGTCCCCCCACTACAGAAGGGATGTGGACAAATTGGGCAGAGTCCCTCAGAGGGCAACAAAAATAATCAAGGGGCACATGACTTACAAGAAGAGGCTGAGGGAACTGAGCTTGTTTAGACTGCAGAAGAGAAGAGTGAGGGGGGATGTGATAGCAGCCTTCAACTATCTGAAGTGGGGGTTCCAAAGAGGATGGAGCTTGACTGTTCTCAGTGGTGGCAGATGACAGAACAAGGAGCAATGGTCTCAGGTTGCAGGGCGGGAGGTCTAGGCTGGATATTAGGAAACACTATTTCACTAGGAGGGTGGTGAATCACTGGAATGGGTTACCTAGGGAGGTGGTGGAATCTCCATCCTTAGAGGTTTTTAAGGCCTGGCTCGACAAAGCCCTGGCTGGGATGATTTAGTTGGTGTTGGTCCTGCTTTGAGCAGGGGGTTGGAGTAGATGACCTCCTGAGGTCTCGTCCAACTCTAATCTTCTATGATTCTTCTACGAGTCTATGAATCAGGAGACCTGTGTTCTATTCCTTGCTTTGCTGTGAGACTTTGGACAAATCCCTTAAACTCTCTTGCCCCAGTCTTCCCATCTGTACCTGGGATAGTTAGGATGAACACAGCCTTAACTTCAGACTATTGACTATTAGCATTATTGTATTTAGCATAATCCTAGCTGTATGCCTAAATCAGCCCTTGAAAGCAAAAAACTGCAAATCCTAAAATGGCACAAATGATGAGCTCATAGAATATTTTTAGACTTCTGTATCAATAAGTATGTTTTTGTGTGTTCATGGCTCACAGAGGGGTCCCTGTGAAATCTGAAATCACTAGGGGTGATTAATGCAATATCCCAAGCTAGTTATGCAGATACCCTGCCTTTAGAGACTTGACCTCTTGGGAAAGGTGCAATGACTTTTGGTATAGAGCCTGAATTTATCCTGACAGAGAGGCCTTCCTTTTGGAGGGTGCCAATTCTGCTGAAAGGTTGGAAGGACTTCAGTGTGCCAGGGTCCATAGGACTGATGGGTGACTTCTGTTACAGTTAGTGCGCATTGAGACCCTTGTATTGTTTTATATGTTTTTTTCTGTATGCTCTTTTCCTTAAATAAATGTACTCTGCTTTGGTTGGTCACTGATAAACCATTGTCATTGTCGCTGGAGCTAAAAAGGTCAAAATGAAGGGCTGAGTTAGTCAGACTTGCTGAGTTAATCACAGTGAATTGCAAGGATGTTGCAAGCCTAAACCCCTGGTCTGGAGAGAAAAATGAGTTCCTGCCTAGAGTTGATGGCTAGAGGCCTGAGAAATGAAAGGGCATTCCTAGAGCACACCATGGACAGGGTCAAAAGTTACCCAAAACCTGTGACAAACCTACCTTCCTTTGTAAAGCACTTTGAAATCAGTGATGAAAAAGGACTGTGTGAAAGCTAGGTATTGTTTTTCTAATTTCCAAAGACGTGTATTAGAAATCTATACTCTTATTGACTTTATTAATAATAATAAATAATAATAGCTAGTTCTTGTGTAGTGCCTTTCATTGTCAGATCTCAACGCTCTTTACAAAGAAGGTCAGTATCATTTAATAGGAACGCTTCATCTATCTTGGAACTTATCAGGCCTCCTTCAGTGTAACATATGAGCACCTCAAAGACAAAGTAATTTATGCACATAACTATCTGTGTGATAGGACAGTATTATTATCCCTATTTTACTGATGGGAAACTAAGGGGGTGAGAGTAAGTGGCTTGCCCAAGGTCACACAGGAAGTCTGTAGCTGAGGCATGAATTGTCCTCACATCTACTGAGTATCAATTCAGTGCCTTAAGCAAAAGACCAAGGTTTGGCCCTGTGCCTAAATTCCATACAACTATGTTTTGAAAGTGTAGTGATGACTGCAAACCTACTGAATTTGACAGAGAAGCTAGTTTCTGTCAATGGTGATATCTACACCGCTACCTTGATATAATGCCAATATAACACAAATTTGGATATAATGCGGTAAAGCAGTGCTCCGAGGGGGAGAGGCTGCGCACTCCGGTGGATCAAAGCAAGTTCAGTATAACACGGTTTCACCTATAACACGGTCAGATTTTTTGGCTCCCAAGGACAGGGTTATATCGAGGTAGAGGTGTAATATGGAGTAAAGTTATATATGATGTATGGAAGACTATACGTTACTTTTCTTCTCTGTGACAGGTTCTCTGTCTCGCTCCTGTTCCAGAGCCCGCTGGCTGTCCCAATAAAGTGCAGAGAAGCTTTCAGTTATGCAGCACTCGTGGTTTTATTTCTACATACACAGTTCTCCCACCACCAGTGTTGAGCTGTATACAAGGCTTACAGGGTTAGTTCTCTCTTTTCCTGCAGTCAGCCCATAGCTAGGAATCTGACCTTTCCCTGGCTGGCTTTTCTTCTGGCTCCCAGCCCTTAGAACTGCTGGCTTGTCAGACCCACAGGTGGAGCCAATCCCCAGGCCAGGCATCAGGTTTGTTTCACCAGCCCCAATCTATTTCCCTTGATTGGAGCTGGCTGAGCAGGGGTAATTAGGTGCTTTTGCACCAGCACCCTGCTACATTCACCCAGACAAAAAGACATATAATGGAGGTCAGCCAGCAGACAAGACGCTACCTGCTGGATCAAGATGCTAAACACTGAAAGGGGGTTAATTAGCATCCTTAACAACCTTTTTCCACAGACAGCTTGGGAGGATGAATATTGCCACTGACACCAAATGAAGGTCCCTCCCCCACCAAGGACTATAGAAGAGGGGATTGTTTGATATAATAAACCAGAACAACTGGAAGGATACCTTTGTAGGGGAGTCTGGTAAGCCAGGCATATCAAAAGAATTGACTCTTGGACCAGGATTTGAAAGACGTAAAGGAAGGAGAGAGAGATTGCAGAGAGACAGAAGGGAGAAACTATTTCAGGCTGTGCTGACAAAAGGGGGTCAGGAAATTGACAGATTTCAAGAGACATACGTTTTTCTTTTCATTTTACTGTAACTCGGCTGAGAAAAGAAACTTTTTCTAGTGTAGCTTATGAGAAGTTTAACTTTAGATCTCTTACGCAGCTTCTTTTGTTTTACTTCTATTTTTAATAACTCTTGTTTTTTAAGAAAACTACTCGGAATGGCTCTTTCATGCGGTCTGCCCCCAAAAAGGGGCCAGGCTTAGGGGTGGGACAACCAGGCAACTGCCCAGGGGCGCCATGGTCAAGGGAGCACTGTGCAGCAGCACAGAGGCGTGCAGTCTCAGCATAGAGTCAGAAACTGCTCCCGGCTGGCAGGGGAGCGCTGCATGCGGGGGTGCCCAGATTCTCCGCACTTCCTTCCAGTGGAGGAACACTGGGGTGGGGGGAGGTGAGCAGTGATGCACAGATACTGCTCCCCCCAAACATTCCTTTGTGCCCCCCTAGGTGGCTATTGGGGGGGGTGAGCAGCAACATTAAGTGCTTTGTGCATCCAGGTCACCTTTCCCACCTGGGCTGCTGCTTTCCTATCGTCCCCTTATGCAGCCCAGGTGGGGAAAGAGGTCTGGATGCTAGGAGCCCTAACGTTGCCCCTTGCTCCCTCTCACACAACCCCCTAGGGGTGCACAGAGGAGCAGTGTTTGAGGCGGCAGTGAGCAGCAATGCCAACTGCTCTGTGCATCCAGGTCACATTTCCCACCTGGGTGCTGGTGGGGGGTGCAGGGGCTAGGGGCACAGCAGGGAGGTGCAGGGGTTATGGGCAAAAGGGGCACAGTGCAGGGGTTAAGGGTGCAGGAGAGGGACAGGAGAAAGGTGCAGGGCTTATGGGTGCAGGAGAGAGGTATAGGAATTAGGGGTGGAGGGGTCAGGGTGCAGGAGGGTGGTGCAGGGGGCACAGTGCAGGTGGAAGGAGCCTTGGGAGCTCATGGGTGCCTGGGGCAATGGGGGGTATCCCTGGGGGCCAGGGGCAATAGTGGGGATGCCAAAATACAAGTTTGCCCAAGGTGGCATTTTCCCTAAGGCCGACCCTAACTCTAAGGGGAGATAGAACAGATTTGGAACCATTAATCCATTCAACATCTCAGTCAGAGGGGTGTCCTCTCCCCAAAGACAAGAAAAGACTAAGAACCAAGGAGGAGACCCAAGTTGGTGAAGATTTCAGGGGACAGTAGTGTCTAAATCCCAAACAACTAGTTTTTGAACGTATCTGGGTAAATGCAAACTTATTGGACTAAAGTTTAATTCAGGTACCTAGTATACCTTGTTTAAGATGCATTTAAAAATATAATTAACACTGTAATGTAAAACTGCTATGTTCACTAGCAGAGCCATGAACTGACAAAAGATTTCAAGATTTCAAAATTCTGACTTCAATCCAAATTGGAAGGAATACCAAACATTTGAAAATTTTCTGTGAAGGAAAAATCTGGAAAAAAAATGTTTCAGCTTGATCAAAATGTTTAATTAGATTTTAACTTTTAATTATGCATTATGTATCATACAACAATTTAAAAATTTCAAAACAAAGTCATCTCAAAACAAACAAATATATAATTGTTTTGTACAAAAACATCAGAATGGGTTTTTCAACTGTGTTGGAATTCCTCCGCCTCTTCCCTGTTTCTTCTGAAATGAAATTCTACTGAAATCGATCCCATTTTGCAAAGCATTTTTACTCCAACAGATCTGTGTATTCTGCCAAAATATGGCTCCATTGAAGTTTCCCTGACCAGCTCTGTTCATAGTGCTGTTTTGCCTCAAGTTTTCTTAGAATTACAGTAAAATAGACCAAAAGGAATATCCATGACAGTTTTGCCCTATGTATGCAGCAAAAAGAACTGCAGGCATCAGTGAACTGCCACCAGAAGATAAGATGGAGATTTATAGCTAAATTGGCTGTAGTTATGCAAGGCAGTGTCTGCGAGCATAGAAGCAAATCCTTCAATATTCCTATACAACTAGCTTGCTAATGTCAGCAGCAGTCATGGTCTCCACTCCAGTACTGGCCTTTCGACCCCTGGGGGGAAATTCGTCTTCTCTTCTGTCAGCACATATTAGTAAGTCAGAGACAAAAGGCAGTAATAGAAATGAGCATAGCACTGACCAATTAATAACTCAAGGGTAAAAACTGTAATGTGACGTAAATTCACTCCATCAGCTCTGCCAAATCATTTCTGTTCTGATTGCTACAAATAATATGACTGTAAGCTTCATTATTACTAAGAGGGAGAAATATGAGCAGCCAGAGGCATAATCTGTCTGTACTACATACCAGAAAAAATATCTCTAGCTGTTTAAAACTTTTTATAATTAGTACCCCAATGACCAAGGCCATTGAAATCAGTTAATACAGATTTCCTGCAGAATCTACAAAATGTACTTTTATCCAAGGATTGTACCACATTCCCTTGAAAATAAACCAAAAAAATCCCTTTAAAATGAAATATTTAATATTTCTGTTCATAAATGAAATGACAAAGTAACCTCTTATTTTTTTCATTCCTGCAGTATTATTCAGATACTGAAATAGGGGTGAAATCCTGCCTTCTGAGACATACACCCTCCTTTTTTCCCTATACTTCAAATCTGTAGTATGCATTACAAACTTTCGTTAATGTTTTCTTTTTAGGGTAGAGTCTTTATAGTACCCAAAATAATAATTTATTTTGTGCTTGGATAAAAAATATTTTTAAATGAATAGATAATAAATTATCCTTGAACACTATTTGCTTTTCAGTAGGTTTACCCATCTTTGTCCTCCATACTGAAAGGTCATTTGTCTACCAACAAGCACCATTTCAGCAAATGAGGCTTGATCTTGCTCTGATTGAAGTCACTGGCAGTATCAGGCCAATGGTTACTTGATCAGACATCAACATAATAGCACATACATGGGTATTGAGAGGCCAGGTGGAAAACGACCACTACCACCCCCCCCCACTCCTTGGTAAAACGCGGAATGGCTTTGCAAATAGCAGACCCTCCCACCATCTATATATGCTCTTGTGAGATCCCAACCCCATGTGTGTCCTCTCCACTTGTAGTATTTCTGTCTAACTGCCCTCCCTACAAATGCCTAAATGCATCTTGTCCTTTCACTTTGAGTTGACTCTTCCCTCCTCAAGGAGAGAAAAGGGGGTGGTTTGATGTCCACATCCTCCCTACCAATGAGGAGGAAGAAAATGGGCTTCCTACAGTCCAATCCTTACACTTCTTTTAATGACAAGAAATTGGAAGGTCATGTGTGATCTCCATTGCCCAAAAGAAGAGAGAAAACAAGTGAGGGGGGCTTTTCATGGCTTACTCTTTGTCCTCCAATGAAGAAGAAATTTTGTCAGCACTTTTCAGGCCATGTTTCCTCCACTGCAAGACATGGGCCTTTTCTCACTAGCAGTGTGAGTCTCATTCTGAACTGAGCCTAAGCAAACATAGGGGGGGAATTATCTGAATCAGAATGAGATCAGGAAAACATAGGTGCAGAAATATTCTAATTTAATTTTAATCTTTGATTTTAGACAAATACTGTTTAAATGGGTGAAAGAAGCACCAATTCAGTAAGGAGCGCTCACTGCCATAGTTCAAAAACAGTACTGAAGGCCTCACCGTTCTTCTCCTCCCATTATCCCAGAGTCAAAGTCTATCAGTCACAGACTTTAAAAAGAATGTATCATGCTTTAAGCATCCCACCAGAATGTCAACGTCTCATGGAGTTTGAACTTAAGGAAAAAAATATAAAACCTACATGCTGTATATTTATTTACATTTGTGAAATACTAGGCTAAATCCCCTTGAAGCAGAACCAGTTTAAAAGACAGGGCTCTGGTGCAATTTATCTATTTTATACGGGAAGGGCAAAAGCAAGCCTCTAACAACTGTGCATTATTTTGGTACAAAATGCTTTTGAAGAATACTGTCTATCAATGTACAATCAGAATGGATTCCAAATAAGCCAGCTTGTTATTCTGTTTCTGTAGAGCACATCAGGCTCGTTATTCTGTGTCCGAGAGAATCATTTGGAGGCAGGCATTTCCCTGGCTGATATTTTGATTTACAGACTGTTGCACAAAAGTTCAAGGGGGACAAAAAAAGATGATGTGGTGAAGATGAAGCCCATGTATATGCTCTGTGTTTTCTGTATGGGGGTTTGAATTATGACGGCATCATAGCATGGACATGCATGGATTGTGTTAATGCTGAATACTTAATTCTGTACCCTTGCCAGCTGTGAATCATCATGGCTGTGATTGCTTTAAGGAGCTGCCTGATGCTGAGGAAGTAAAAACATAAACTTCCCCACCCAACCCTGCACTGGTGAGCAATAACAAATCCAGTCTGAAACACTGCCTAGCAACCACTCTATGCATGGAAGGCTGGCCTCTCTTTAGGCAGCCCTGCTGGATATGCTGCTTCTGCTGTAGCATAGAGGCGCTGCGCAATGTGAAGATGCACGTGCATGCACACACAGACTATGGTGAACAGCAGTGAGGCAGGGCTGTCTAAGCACTGTTGAGAATTCTGAGAACAGAAGATTATGTCCTCTGATTTAGACCACCGTGCCACTGCTGGTAGATACAGCATGGACCTAGAGATGTCTGGGAAGAGAATACTGAGAGAAGACATGATAACTGTTTCCAAGTTCATAGAAGATTGTTACAAGGAGGAAGGAGAAAAATTGTTCTCAGCCTCTGAGGATAGAACAAGAAGCAATGGTCTTAAATTGCAGCAAGGGAGGTATAGGTTGACATTAGGAAAAAATTCCCATTAGGGTAGTTAAGCACTGGAATAAATGTCCTAGGGAGGTTGTGAAATCTCCATCATTGGAGATTTTTAAGAGCAGGTTAGACAAATACCTGTCAAGGATGGTCTAGATCAGGGATCGGCAACCTTTGACACATGGTCCATCAGGATAATCCAGGCCACGAGACATTTTGTTTACATTGACTGTCGGCAGGCACAGTCCCCCGCAGCTCCCAGTGGCTGCAGTTCGCCATTCCTGGCCAATGGGTGCTGCAGGAAGCGGCAGCCAGCCTGCAGATGGTCAATGTAAACAAAATGTCTTGCGGCCCGCCAGCAGATTACCCTGATGGGCCATGTGCCAGAGGTTGCCAACCCCTGGTCTAGATAATACTTAGTCCTGCCATGATTGCATGGGACTGGACTAGGTGATCTCTTGAGGTCCCTTCTAGTCCTGTGAGTCTATGATAATAAGGATAGTTATTCATAATCACTTCTGCTTACCTTGTTACACTGCTGTAAGACCATAATGTAACTATCAAACATTGCTATACTATATATCTGTCAATGATGGTTTACCTACATGCATCTAAAGTTTGGGTAGTAGTTGGATTAATTGTCTATTTTTGAAAATTATTTGAAATACAGGGGATGGAAACTCTGGCAATTTACCCCTATGTGGCAACTCTGATATTATAAGGCCCCTACTTGTAATTATAAGGCACAGAGGATCCCTGATCCAAAATCTGCTGAGCCCATGTAAACTACACAATCTCAGAGTCTGAGACAACCATCTGTGGGATGCTTGTTGCATTATGGAGTATAGACTTCAAACTTTCCACACCATCTTTGTTGGGGATTTGTCCTATGTAGGAGCAGCAAAGAGTCCTGTGGCACCTTATAGACTAACAGACGTATTGGAGCATGAGCTTTTGTGGGTGAATACGCACTTTGTCGGATGCATGTCCTATATAGGGTTATTAGTTTTCATACCCAGTTAAGTATTTGGAACTTGGGGGGGATGGTCGAGAGAGTAGGGATAGGCTGCCTATGCATATCCGCCTGGGAGAATAAGACAGTTTTACCTATGTTTAGTTAAAAGTGTTCTTTCAAGCCTGATAGCGGATGACATTGGTCCCAGACATTGCCAACTACACATATGTTCATATGTTGCTATAACTTGTATTGTTTTTTCTTTTTGTTATTGGGGCTTCTGTGGACCTCAGGCTACACTTGACACGACAAAAGATTTTATTCCAAATATTTTTGACACTACAGAGGTTGTACAAGAAAAAGGCCTGATGCTTGTTGGTGCTGTAAAAAGCAAAAAGGAACCCTGATGCACATACTATGGGACTATACAACAGTCAAGCTATGGAAAGCAGTGAACACCAGAATTAATATAGCAGCCAAATCTCAGCAAAAAATGTATCTTAGGCTATTTACCTGCTAAGCTGGGTTTAACTCTGCTACAAAGACTTTAATTCTTGACAGGTTTCAGAGTAGTAGCCATGTTAGTTTGTATCCGCAAAAAGAACAGGAGTACTTGTGGCACCTTAGAGACTAACAAATTTATTTGAGCATAAGCTTTCATGGGCTACAGCCCACTTCATCAGATGCATAGACTGGAACATACAGCAAGAAGATATTTATACATACAGAGAACATGAAAAGGTGGAAGTAGCCATACCAACTGTAAGAGGCCAATCAATTGAGATGAGCTATCATCAGTAGGAGAAAAAAAACTTTTGAAGTGATAATCGAGATGACCCATAGAAGGTGTGAGGATATTTAACATGGGGAAATAGATTCAATTAGTGTAATGGCCCAACCATTCCCAGTCTCTGTTCAAACCTAAGTTAATTGTATCTAATTTGCATATTAATTCAAGTTCAGCAGTCTCTCTTCGAAGTCTGTTTTTGAAGTGTTTTTGTTGTAAAATTGCCACCTTCAAATCTGTCACTGAGTGGTTAGAGAGGTTGAAGTGTTCTCCCACTTGTTTTTGAATGTTATGATTCCTGATATCAGATTTGTGTCCATTTATTCTTTTGGGTGGAGACTGTCCTGTTTGGCCAATATATATGGCAGAGGGGCATTGCTGGCACATGATGGCATATATCACATTGGTAGATGTGCAGGTGAACAAGCCCCTGATGGTGTGGCTGATGTGATTAGGTCCTATGATGGTGTCACTTGAATAGATATGTGAACAGAGTTGGCACTGGGCTTTGTTGCAAGGATAGGTTCCTGGGTCAGTGTTTATGTTGTATGATGTGCGGTTGCTGGTGAGTATTTGCTTCAGGTTGGGGGGCTGTCTGTAAGTGAGGACTGGTCTGTCTCCCAAGATCTGTGAGAGTAAGGGATCATCTTTCAGGATAGGTTGTAGATCTTTGATGATGCACTGGAGAGGTTTTAGCTGGGGGCTGAAGGTGACGGCTAGTGTCGTTCTGTTATTTTCTTTGTTGGGCCTGTCCTGTAGTAGGTGGCTTCTGGGTACTCTTCTCGCTCTGTCAATCTGTTTTTTTCACTTCAGAAGGCGGGTACTGTAGTTTTAAGAATGCTTGATAGAGATCTTGTAGGTGTTTGTCTCTGTCTGAGGGATTGGAGCAAATGCGATTGTATCTTAGAGCTTGGCTGTAGACAATGGATCGTGTGATGTGTTCTGGATGAAAGCTGGAGGCATGTAGATAAATATAGCTGTCAGTAGGTTTCTGATATAGGGTGGAGTTTATGTGACCATCACTTATTAGCACAGTAGTGTCTAGGAAATGGACCCCTTGTGTGGATTGGTCTAGGCTGAGGTTGATGGTGGGATGGAAATTGTTAAAATCATGGTGAAATTCTTCGAGAGCTTCTTTTCCATGGGTCCAGATGATGAAGATGTCATCAATGTAGCGCAAGTAGAGTAGGGGTATTAGGGGACGAGAGCTAAGGAAACGTTGTTCTAAGTCAGCCATAAAAATGTTGGCATACTGTGGGGCCATGAGGGTACCCATAGCAGTGCCATTGACTTGAAGGTATATATTGTCCCCAAATGTGAAATAGTTGTGGGTGAGGACAAAGTCACAAAGTTCAGCCACCACGTTTGCCTGACGGCTTGTAGTCCATCTTTGTATGGAATGTTGGTGTACAGGGCTTCTACATCCATAGTGGCCAGGATGGTGTTTTCTGGAAGATCACCGAAGGATTATAGTTTCTTCAGGAAGTCCGTGGTGTCTCGAAGATAGTTGGGAGTGCTAGTAGCGTAGGGCCTGAGGAGGGAGTCCACATAGCCAGACAATCCTGCTGTTAGGGTGCCAATGTTTGAGATGATGAGGCGTCCAGGATTTCCAGGTTTATGGATCTTGGGTAGCAAATAGAATACCCCTGGTCATGCTTCTAGGCGTGTGTCTGTACAGATATGTTCCTGAGCTTTTTCAGGGAGTTTCTGAGGAAGTTTGTGTGGAAGGTTGGTTTTTCATGAGAGTATCCAGTTTTGAGAGCTCAGTCTTAATCTTTCCCTGTTTGCTGTATAGGATGTTGATCAGGTGGTTTCGCAGTTTCTTTGAGAGTATGTGGCACAATCTCTCAGCATAGTCTGTGTGATATGTAGATTGTAATGGATAGACTTTACAAAAACTAGACAAGCCATTTACAACACAAATTTTGCTTCTCTACAAAAGAAAAAAGACACTAAACTGTCTAAACTGCTACATGTCACAAGGAGCCACAACAGTAGCTCCCTTAATCCACCCAACAATCCCCACCTTAAATGTGGTACATCTATGTTGTATTTTCTGGGTTTTACATTGTCTGGTCTTGCAGCTTTGACAAGTTGTAAAATTGCATCATTGCATAATTCTATTGGAGATCCCGTGAAGCATGCAGTATTTGACCAAAAAAACCCCAAAAACCCGTAAGTCATTCACCTTTTTGTGCTGTTCATTGTCTCTTTATGAAAATCATACAAAATTAATCCCTCTCTCCCCTCCCCCAGAGAAAAAAAACACCTTTTTTTTCTTTGAGTTCCCACATGAGCTATATATTCTTTTAGCTGCTGTTTTTTTCTGGCCTACTTAGGTCTAACTGATTTTTGTGTTTTCTGAAATCTCTAACCATTTAACTTCCCCCAGCTCTTGTTTCCCTGGTGTATTCTTGTTTTACTCCTATTTTTCTCTGAAGTCTCCTGCTGCTTAGCTTCCTCTAGCTGTTGCTTTTCTGGCTTATTTTTGTCTCACTGCTATTTGCAGTATCTGTGAAAAGTCCCATACTGTTTAACTTTCTAATAGTGGTCGTTCCTTGACTTATTATTTCCACTTCTTGAATTTGCTGTAAAAAGTCTCCTGCTGTTTAGCTTCCTCTAACTGTTGCTTCTATAGACCACTTTCATCTCCATTGTGGTAGATACTAAGTCTCTGGACCAAATTCTGAGGTGAGAAGTCTAAGATGATGCAATTTACATCTTGTTCCAGCCTCTTAATATATGTATGACACCAGTTTTAGACTCTTTTAGATTCCTGTCTTTCTGACTTAGATTCATGCCCATTAGTTATACACCCCAGTATGTGTCATATCTGAATCTGGCCCACAGAGTTTAAATTGGTGTAACTAGACACCAAAAGAGGGACCAAAAGAGAAATGTAGAAAGAAAAAAAATCTAAAAGAGTGTAAGCCGGTGTGACTTAAATTAGTTTCCATGCATTGTTTCACCCACTACTTTCATTTATACCTTTGAACACCTTGTCCTGGTGTGTAAACTGTACCTAGCACTTGGCAGGTTGGATGCAAGAAGGTCTAAATGAATCTGGCTGTAAGAGAGAATAGATTACAATATGCTATGAATAGCAAATGCAGTTCATGGGATTTTTTTCTGTCCACACAGGCAAGAAAGAAACATTGTCATGACATAGTTTAGCTTAAGGCGTGACTTGATTACAGTCTATAAATATCCACAGGGGGGATACATATTTTAAAATGGGCTCTTCAGTCTAGCAGAGAAAGATATAACATGATCAAATGGCTGGAAGTTGAAGCAAGACAAATTCAGACTGGAAATAAGGTGTAAATTTTTGTCAGTAAGAGTAATTAACCATTGGAACTATTTACCAAGGCTCATGGTGGATTCTCCATCACTGACAATTTGTAAATCAAGATCTGATGTTTTTCTAGAATATCTGCTCTAGGACTTTGGAGAAGTCCTATGGCCTGTGCTGTACAGGAGGTCAGCCTGCATGATCACAATGGGCCTTTTTGGCCTTGGAATCTATGAATAGTTGCACTATACCTGTGATTCACAATTGTGTTTTAACATGATTCTTTGCATAGCAGAGAGAGGGGTGTATGTGTGAGTAAGAACCGATCTTGTTGGCTTCATTTAGAACTAGCTGAAGAATAGTAAGAAGGCTCATAAAAAATTACGATTTAGATTTGTTTACAAAAATTTCCACAGTGTGCTTTTTAAGGTGTTTATTTTCACGTTTCTGTGCAAACATTACAATACAAATGATGAAAAATTATAAATTTTACATTACCATCTGCATCATATAGTATAGCATTAACATACATATGCAAAATCATTTTTAAAAATCAATATCACACTATAAAATCAAATAAATTAATACTTTGCAGTTAACGGGGGTACAACATGGGCAAGGCAGGGAAGGGAAGTGTGAAAAACCGGGTAAGAGTCAAGGGGGAAGAGGTCTAGACAGGTCACTGGGCCCTGGGGTGTTCCTTAGTCAAATGTTTCCAAAAATGGAGCCCAGATTTCTTTAAACTCATATAGTCGTGGGAGAAGGTGTTTCCTCTTTTAGCTGCTAAGTCAGGGAGGTCAGAATACTCTTGTTCGGTGTATGGATTTACTTTTCCACATCTAAAATCATTCACTGTGTGATCATGGCTTCTCTCAGAAACGATGAATGCTGTACTGATGAGAAGCTGAAATTTGTGGGTAAATATCCTAATATGTAGCTCTCAACCAACATTTGGTGCTAAAGCCCAAAATCATTTTAATTCTAGTGTCAACTTGTTTCCACAGATGTACAGAAGGGTGCCATTATCTTTACCACAGTGCCTCTGGGACTGTGTACTTGAAGGAAGAGCTTCAATCTTACATAGGCTTTGCAGTATCCAATACATTCTAAATACTTTGTTAAATTAAACAGAAATGTCAATCTATAGAAGCATGTCTTGAATTGTGTAATACAACTGACCACTGAAGATGCTCCAGCTCTTTTTCCAAGGCTTTAGTAATAATCTTCAAGAATCAAAGTCCTTTTGCATGAAAAATGATGTATGACATGGGTCTAGGGCATTTGTGGAGCGTGTCTACTACACCCTGTACTTCAGTGGCATAAGGCAGTCCCAGGGTGTCCAGCCCAAAGTGATAGGTCAATAAATATTTCAGCAGTATGTGTTGCCATTTTGCTGCGGCTGTGACTAATACTAATGTTGTAGGACTGGGAATGGAACTATCCTCCCATTGTCAACCAATTGAGACTCTAATAAAGCTAAACCTGTCTTACATTCTGGTGGGACAGGCCTAGGCTGCTCTGGGTCCCCCCAGAATCCAAAACCTGAAATGGGTATGAAAAATGTTCCAGATAACAACTCCATGTGAGATACATCCCCAACGTGCATTGTTCAGATGGGTATGTCAGTCTATGAAATCGTGTAGCATGCATGGGCTCAGCTAGGTTCCGGTCAGGGTAATCTCTGCCTTGTGATTACAAATAGGTCCTTGTAATCTCAGAGTTCCCATCCCCATTTTTAAATCATTTTCAAACAATAATTAATCCAAAAATTATTACCCCGACGTTAAGTACATGCTGGAATACCATCATCCCCAGTCACACAGGGTGCATACTAATCATGTTTGATGGATGCATTATGGTCTTGTAGCAAGATAAGTAAAAGCTATTGTGAGTAGCTGTCTCTAGGTCCATGCCACAAGTTCCCACCAATGTGGCATGGTTTAAGCCAGAGGGCATCCTCTTCTGGATTGAAAATCATGGGTGGGGGGGGAAAGGGACTTGCCCTAATGAAGCTCTCGTTTTCCCTTGCCTGGGATAGAATGGTTTCTTTGGTTCTGAACCTGAGGAACTGGATTACCAGGGATTTGGGTTTATCCCCAGGGTAGGCCTTGGAGCCAGGGAGAGTGCCTGCAGCCATGTTGTTGAGCAGAGTCAGCCCACTCTCATTGTCCTCGGTGGTGGACATCTTGGCTGGGGGAGGTCTCTCCTTTTCTGAATTTGCATGTCCAAGAGGAGCTTGCTAATGCTATTGAGCCCCCTCCTGGCATCAACATAGTTTAGGTGACCACTGTGCCATGTTCTGAGGCCTCCTCTCCACAAAACATACTCTCCATTTTAAAGTGCTCTGTTTTTTCAGTGAAAAAAAGGTTAAACCAATTATTCCATTTTCTGTGCCACCTGCCCCCCCACTCTTTCAATGGCAATATGAAAATTAGGGGAAAAGGTGCTGAAAGGGGAGGAGTGGGGGGAAAGGGGAAATCCAAAAACAAAACAAAATGTTTTGGTTGAGAAATCAGAAAAAGTTTCCAAAAAATGTTTTAAAAGGACTGAATAAAAAAGAACAATGAAAAATTCCAACCAGTTTGACTGGTGATAGACTGGGTTACTGTGCCTGTTGTCAGCAGTGCAGAAAAATACCAAAGATATCTTGGAGAAGTGAATGAAAGTATAGGTTGGAAACAAGGCTTCAGCTGTTAATGATGATGTTGGCTCCTGGGAGCTTGTAGGAAGAGGTACAGGGAGCTGATTTTTTCATTGCCTATAATTTACTAATGTAAGAACAATTCATTGGCTCCACAATTCGGGCCTACCTTTTGTGATGCTAAAATTGGAAGGTAAGTAATGTATGCCTGAAGCAATCACAAAGATTATTTGCATAATCAATGTGGCACTGAATCCAGCCTATGAAAGAGAGGCCTTTACTCCTTGCAACTAACAGCAGAAATGAATCTACACTTCCAAAGATGAATTATTTAGCTGTCAAGATTTTTGACAGCATCACAAGTAAAATGTGTATATATTTTCTTGATAAAGGGACAACCACATGTACAGATGCAGTTACGGCTTGAAAGCATATTCTTAACTATTGAAAAGGTCTTTGAGTAAGAAAATTGTGTGGCTTTCAGTTTTAATAATGCCCCAGCAAAGCATGAAGCAAGAAACTCAAATCACTCAGAAAACCTCAAATTTCTTATAGCCTTAAGTGTCAAGGGCATTTACCGTGCCCTTGATAAACACAAGCAACTCTCATTGACATCAATGCGTATTCCATGCACAGATCAACAAAAGTATTTTTCCTTGCCCTGCCAATTCCTCTGTTTGTGAGCAAAAGCAGTGGGAAAAGGTCACATAAAGTAAGCCGCAGCAGATGTTGAATATTTTTGCTGGTTTCAAGAACCTTATTTTTTTCTGATGTAGTTTTGGTGTTTTTCCATCAAGAAAATAGTTCTTAGCTAAAAGCAAATTTGAGCAGCCCAAAGGAAGTGAAACTGAAGGCTGGGTATGAGGGAAGAGTTCAGAGCACTAATGAGGTAAGTGCCCAACTCCCATGGACCCTTGTGCCTTTGAAAATCTACCCCTGCAAAGTCATATTTCACTTGCTCTGATGTTTCATGGGCTGAACATCAGCCAGGTGATCAGCAGAGTTAAAGGAAGAAGGGGGAGTACTGTAAGCATCAGAAATAGGAATAGGTGAACGTGGTATGGTAGCCATGTAAGAGACAGAGGAAATGAAAGAGCAGCTGGGTCCAGAACTCTTGGTTGGGCCTATTTAGGGTGGAAATTGTAGAAGGGCTTAGATCACCTGCAGGTTATTTGTGCTCTACTTGCAATTATAAAAGCCTCACGGGGCGGTCAGGGAAAAAGTGCCAGCAGGGGCTCTAACTAGAGAGGCAGGCCTCAGGAGCATTCTATCAAAAACATTTCCCTAGGCATTTCACTTAGCAAGGGCTTTAGCTACAGAGGAATTCCCCAGAAGCATTTTGGCTTGCAGGAATTTTACTAGGGAGGTGCTCCTCCAAGGGTTTTTTGTTATTATTTCCCCCAGTAGAAGGACTTATTCATGGCATAACATATTTTTGGTGAACATTAAAGGTTATTTTGTGTTTTCAATAAACCCCTCAGAGAATGATCTTAATCTTGGGACTAACCATCTGTGACAGTGGAACAGTTCAGGCAAAATAAAGGCCATCTTTTTAAAAGATGGTCTTTATTTTGCCTGAACATCTATATCACCTAAGCCTCTACACATCTGCAAACCCATATTTGAAGTGTATCTTTCTGAAGGGTTTGAAATGCCTGGTAATTTTGAGTGCCTTCTTTTATGTGGACCTTGGTGCTAGAAATAGCAGTTCCAAGGTTAAATCAGAGAGAGTTATCCAAGGCAAATTATTACACAATTGTTCTAGGTGGCTACAAGCATCTCTGTTATGTTGCACTTAGCTGATTCAAACCAAACAGTGCAGAATCACAACATTAGAAAAAAGTTGGCTTAAAGAGGAGTTGCACCCACTGATGCTAGGACTGAATTTGGACCCCTGTTCAAACCATGCATCCTCTATGTAACAATAATACATAACTACATAAAATGCTTGGCATTTGTCTCTGCTCAGAAAATTGACTAAGTAACCCATCACTTTATTTGATAAATGTCTTCCTTATGTGTATTCCAAGCCAGATTCACTGATTTTAATGACAAAAAATAGTTTATGCTGCTTTTAACTCCTCCTATCCTTCCAGAGCCCACACAGCTGGATTCTATTTTTTTTTTTTTAGGCATCATCAACAAAGTTGTTTACTAAATCCCAATTACTTACACCTGTGTAAAATCAATGGATTTGATTTCGAAGCCACTGAACGTTGTGAAGCCTGGTACGCTTGCAGTGTCCTCCTTACAGTCAATTTTCAAAGTGGAATCACACTTTTTTAAAAAAGCAGAGGATACCAAAAAAAAGAGACAAAAGAAAAGAAAATCTAAAAGCCACATCAGTTGCTTAAAAGACAAATGAACTCCTGTAATTAATAACTATGGAATAATACTATTTCCTTTATCTTTACATTTACAGAGATTATGTCACTATACAGCGTTACAACAAAGGTGGCTACAGCTGGAAACAAATTGCTGTCACTTGTAAGTATTTGGTCAAATAATAAAATGTCTATGATGTGAGGTATGTGCTCTGCTATAGCAGCATAGCCCTCTCTATACTGCAGCTTGGAGCAAGCCTTCCAGCCTGGGTAATAGACTTGCACTAGTGGGGCCCAATCTATCATGATAAAAATAGTTGTGTGGATATTGTGGCTCAGGCTGTCAAGTCTAGGGGTTTGAGTGGGCTTGAGTACCCAAGCCACAAAGTCTACAGGACTACTTGTAGTGCATTCGCTTGAGCCCTGCTGGCACCAGTCTGTGGCACAGCTGTGGCACTTTAGGCATTTGAAAGGCAAAGCTGACAGCTGTGTTTAGTGAAAAGGGAAGCCATAAACAATTAAGGCTGCCTGCTGTGGTTTGAAGCTGTGTTTTTGAGGAGAAGGAGGTCTTCCTAAATAGAAAAGGTAAGGGCTGTGTATGGGTTTGGCTTTGGTAGTATGGTGCTCCTTTAGCAGGAGGATTTAGTTGGTCTGATTAAGTCATACTACTAAAAAGCCAGATATGTGCTAATAAGTATCTCCTAGAAGGAAAACTATTTGAGGGGTGGCCTTGTTTTTCCCCCTTGGGTTTTGCTTGGCTTTTCCACCCTGGCTTATAAAGGATTGATGAGTCTGTCCTTTATATTGTCCTGTTTGAAAGATTGCCCTTGTGATATTGGCATTTGCATATGCTAAAGAAGGTCAATGATGGGTGAACCTGAAAAGTGTTTGTGTTCAGGTCTTCTATTCTTACTTGGGCAAATAACCCACTGAGTTAATGGGAGCTTTCCTTACTCACAAAGGGGATTTAGGTCCATGGGCAAGTGTCAAATCTGGCCTGACAGCTTTGGCACATTAAAAACAAACCTTGAAAGTCTCCACTTTAACAGTAGGCCAGTTTCTGAATTCTGCCTGTTTAATCATGTCAGATATTGACCAATGGTGTTCCCTGTTGCAACATAATCATTTTGTCTTCTGCAAAACAAGCATTAGATAAAGCAGTAAAGAAAGTAATGTGGAAAGGGGAAACTGTTTGTTTAAAAATTATTAAAACCAGTCTCCTAATGAACAGGATAGGTTTTTCCTTAGGGAACCCTTAAATGACATGTTAAATTTTTTGAGTTACCCCCTCCCAGGTAATCACTAGGAAAGAGAACTGTTCTTAAAGGCTTTTTAGAAGATTTTTGTCAATAACTGCAGTATTTAACATCCACTTAAAAACAACTCCCTTTGCACATGCTACTTACAATCACGGTGGGGAGCCTGTATTACAAAATCTGTTTTAGTAATGCATGGTATTGGTGAACACAGACTTTAAGGTTCAGTTTATCTAGGTTTGTGTGAGCCTGTAAGCTAACAAAAGCCTGAAAATGCCAGGCAAATCATGAATGAACGCCAGTAAAATGTACTGGGTGCATTCCAGGGGTAGGCAGAAAGGGCAAGTACACTGCAACTCTCTCTCTCTGCTCACTGGAAGTCCTTGGGGGAGGTGGGTGGCCAGATGACACCTTCCCCTTTATTTCTCATTGTAAGAATGGAACTCAAAATAATTGCTCTCTGAAGTGTTTGGATATTTTATTTCTTTATCTTGGTAAAGATGTGGTATCATGAGATTTCTATTCTCATTTTGCAGACAAAGGGTCTGGATTGTTCAGATAAAGCCTGCATAACCATTTGAAAGTTTGGATTATTATCTGAACCAAACCTAATCTACAAATCTCTTGAGGTTTACCCATTACCAATACTCAGGTGGTTAGTTAGCAGAATAGGTGTTGATGTTGTCCGAGCAAGCAAAAGATGAGTCCCCTTTCCTCTTCTGAGTTGCTCTTAAGATTTTAATCACCACTTTTTTCAGTGGAAAATTACTGTTCATAACAGTCCTTTCCAGCAATCTTTTAACCCAACCAATCATAACTCTTCAAACAAGGCAACCATGAACAGTCTTCTGTCTTACCAATAAGGGTCTAACTCTCTGAAATATATTTCTAGCATACACCAGGTTCTCCTTCGCATGATGCTGGTCAAGTGGTGTGGGAGTTCTTTTTTGTTTGGCTTTTTGTGTGTTTTAAAGCCTTGTCCAGAATAGTGGTTCACTAATCCATAGACCATTAACCCATTACAGCCTCTCTTTTATGTAAGGCAGATCCACTGGTTGCATTGCCACCCTCACAACAGTGGTTACCCTGACTCTGTACAAATCTTTTGCATTATCTACCATGATGAGACAACTGAAAATTAGTGCTGGGTGAAATGCAAAATGTTTAGTCTTTGTGTTTAGTTGAATTCATGCCTCTTGGAATGTGCTAAATTTGGCTGGAATTCTCACTACAAGTTTCCTTCTGAATATTGTCTCATACTTCTCATCTTGGCTGAAATACCCTGGGAACAACTTTTGTCATGGTGTAATTTTAAGAATATCTGGTCACAATCTTTGCTGAAATCTGGACATAGGAAGGCATGTGTTTGTATAATATGTAAAATATATAATATATCACTGCAGGACCAAAAAAATTAATTTGTTTGGTTCTAAATATGGGTATAATTTCAGCATAACTCTAACCTGATCTCATGCTGACTGAAAATTCAGGCAAGATCACCACATCCAATCTCTATTGCTTCCTTTAACTCTTCTATTTAGAAAACTATTGATTTGTGTATGCGCAGAGGTGTCTAATCTGATTAATGAACATCTTATCTAAATTACTGTAGATTGATTAGCCATGAAAAGTGGGTTGTGTAATATCCATGAATGCAAATAGCTAGTATCTATTTTACAATACATCTCAAGTTGGTGTATTTTGCTGTAGCACAAAATATAGCGAAAACAAGTATATTGATTCACATTAAAGTTGATTAATCTACTTTAGTGTAATTTAATTGTCTGTAAAATTGGTTGCTAAATAGAAAGGAAAAAAAAGTCATTTATTATAATTTGTCTCTGAGTATAGGAATGATTTTAGTGAGTGTTAAACAAATCCCAATTTTCCAAATACATATTAGAACAAAAATAATGTCCTTTACAATAAAAAGAAATACTATAAAATTGTAACAAATGGCTGTTCATGTTATCAGTTTAGTTAATTATCAGCCTTCACTTACTGTACTCAGCTGGCCAGATTATAGTGCAGTTTAAAATGAAAGAATTCATTATCAATAGGAGAAAAGAGTACCTAATTGAGAATTGTCAACCTGCATCTTCATCCTCAATAGAAGAAAAAAGGACCTGATCAGAAAATGCCAACTGTGGCTATCTTTCCTAACTTTCATTTTGATGCAGTAAGCAGTAGACCTACTTAGAAAGCAACTGCCAAAGCTATTATCTGCCTTTCACTTGCAATAAAAATGCATTGTATCCAAATGAAAAATGCTAGGTTTCATCTTTCTCTTTGCAGGGAAAATACTTTGGTCCAATTAAAAAAGCTGGCCTACAGATCCATTCAGTCATGCACTTTCTATGGAGGGACAATATAACACTAGGAAATGATAAGCACCAACAAAGAGAGAGTGAAAGAAGGCTCATGTGAGCTGCAAATGGGCAGTAGGGGGCAAAATTAGCAAAAAGGCCATTAGAAAGGCTCTCATATATACACACTGACTTGGTTTGCTGTTCAATGGGCGTGTAAGGTATAGGGTGACCAGATGTCCTGATTTTATAGGGACAGTCCCGGTTTTTGGGTCTTTTTGGCTCCTATTACTCCCCACCCCCTGTCCTGATTTTTCACGTTTGCTATCTGGTCACCCTAAGGTACTACTTTTTCTTCACGAACACCATGCTGTGGACCTGGTTTCCTCCCTTCCCCCCTCATCTGCTTTCAAACAGAGGAGCAGGGAAGGACTTAAAAAAACAAAACAATTCTCACCCCAGGCCCACTTTGACTTACAAAGGAAAAGCCACCACATGGCACAAGAATGACTTGGCCTAGGAACTGCACATTGGTGACACTTATGAGGTCTCAGGGAGAGTGAGCACACAGGATTATTTTCGTTGTTTGTTCTAGTTTGTGGAAAACCTTTACAAAGTACGTCCAGGGCTCCAGCAGATTTGCCAAATGAAGTAACATCCCACCAGAGAAACTCTCTTGATCAGCTCTCAGTGCCTCCTTCCTTCCCCACAAGGTTGGGGAAAGAGGCACATCTTGCACCATGGCCTGAAGGTGAGGAGATTGGGCTATGTGGGGCCTGGGTTTGAGAAAAAGGAAGGCTGGGAGGAAACCTCGCATTTCTTTGCCTATAAAGGAAAATCCCATCAGTTCTCTTTAATCTTAAACCGACAGTACTTCAACTTGAGCTCTTCCATGGCAATTTGGTACAGGGAAAGTGAAGCAATGCCTGACATAGGCAGGTTCCAAGCCATTTTTATGGCCATAGGGCCAATCCAACACCCAGAAATCCAGAGTGGGCATCCTGTTTGCTGCTGGGAGCACTTTGCTTAACCAGGTGCATGCTGCACAAGTTTCCCTCGCTGGTTTTACTTAGATCTGTATTGCACATGATGCATTGCAGTAGCCTGATCTTGAGGTGACAAGTTGTGGAACATAGTAGCCGAGTTTATTTCTGAGAGACAAGGTACAATCTGTTGACCAGATAGAGACAAATAAAAGCCATCCTGGTCACTGCTGCTAGAGCAGCAGGGAAATTACAGGCTCCTCAGGTTGAAAAGGTGATGGCATGAGTGGCTAAAAAGCTATTCAGCTGAGGCTATGTTTAAAAATCCTTTATTCATACAGATAACAGGTGAAATGACTGCAGCAGTCTGCCAGTCCTTCTTTGAAAGAAAACAAAATCTAGCCCAAATATTCCAGCCATTCTGCAAGAGAACAGTGACATGGAATGGACAGAATCACTTCACATAATGACCTGGATCTCAAAGCTCTTGATGATAAACACACAGCAGCAGGAGAGTACTCCTACAGTAAGGTGCAGCAACCACCTGGCACATGGTGTGTGGCATGCAGCTGTCACTTGAACGGGAATGGCAACAAAAACATGGGTGCTAACGTATCATATCTACACAATAGATGCCCTTTTTTTTTTTTAAAGTCTCAGTATAGCAAGCCTCCGAGTTTAAAAATATCATGTCCATTTATGCCACATGTAATTGCAGTATATTTGTGGCCTTGGCTTCAGCATATCAAATAGCAATGCGACCTCTCATTAATGGTGCATGGCCAGTGGCTCTCACTAGCATCAGGCATGCACTAACTTCAGCAGTCTCTTTGTGAACACTAGTGGTTCTGCAAAATCTTAAAATTAAACAAAACCCACCTTCTTGGCAGTAATTTAAACAGTAACATTCAGTTTGTTTTCTGTGCAGCTGTGATAATGTGTTTGTGATAGAAGGATTCTTTTGTTTGTGCTAATTGTTTAGTCGGTGTTGTTTGTATGTACATCAACTAATGCAAATCCCCTTCAGTCTGTTGCTAAGCAATTATCATCACTGTGGATATTGTAAAATGGTAGCTATATTAAGTCAAAAAGCAGGGGAGAGATACCTTTCCTGCAATGCATATAAATATTTCTTGTATCTAGCAGTTTCTCTTCTTAACAAGCTTTGCTTTAAAAACAGAAAATAATGTTTGCATCCTAGATAGAAAAACTGCAAAATGTAAAGGACTAATATCTACCAAGTAATCATCTCATTGGTTTCAGTGGGTGGGTATTTGTGGGTGAGAGAGAGCTCGTGTTGGTTTATTCAAAATAATACTTGTTCCCAGATCTTTCTTCTTCAATCCATCTATACAATAAATACAGCAGAAAGAAATTTTTTAAAATTGATTTCTCTAGGCCCTGACAGTTTAATAAGAAATCCCAGGTCTCAGGTAACTCCCTATTATAAATTATACAATACAAGTCTCTGAAAAGCACAGACAGGCTTCAGACTAAGAGGTTATCATCCTCACATAATCAATACTGCAAAGTAAAAAGATTACAAAAATTACATCCTGGAAATGGCCCAATTAAATTATTCAATATAGTGTCAGAATAAGACAACTTATGTCAGTTTTATGAATGGTGAGTATTTCACTGCCTAATCAGAAAACTGATAAGAGAGGGGAGGGAAATCTCTCCCTTTCACAACACCCACTTTTGTCCATGATTTTGCCTACCTACAAGTTGATTGACCATGTACTAGACTTCTCTCCTGCACTTGACTTTCCAGCAAATTAAATAACTCTCTCTTCCTAAGTAGTAGTTCAGTCTACTTCTGACTTACCATAGTCCAAGGTGAGTTAAAGTAGTAGCATTTTTATAAGGCTTGACAATAAGTATCATAAATATCTGATAGTTTAGTCTTATTACAATATTTAATCTCTGATTAAATATCTTTTTCATAGTTAAATATGGTTTTAATAATTGGTATCTATTACATAGATTTTAACCTTCAATAAATAAGTTTATAAAAAGCCACTGGTGCATATATATTTAGCATTCAATAGCTTTGTTTTTTTCCTGAACCAAAAGCATTAGAATAAATTTCTCTGATAGTCTTAGTGCAGTGTAGGTTAAAGACCAATTGAATATTCAAAACATATTAAGTGGGATTTAGAAACCATAATTTTGATATGTATCTATTACACAGCCACTCATCTTCAATAAACAGGTTATTTAAATAGATTACTAATAAGCAGTTGGTATTTATTCAACATACAGGGACTGTTTCAATGAATAAATTGCATATTTGGTAACTTTTTATACTGTGTAGTGTATCTCCATTTTCTTGCAATGTTAGAAATGCTTATGTTAGCAACATTGGCACCTCTGCAGCGTTAACACCCAATTATCTTTGTAAATTATTTCACATTATCACATTAAGCAATAAAGCATGACCAACATAACACTGTTAGGAGTTACAGCAAAAGGGATCAATCCAGGAATTTTTGAAAGGATGTGGTTCACCCAAAACATGCCAGTTTTTAAAAATGGCCTTTCAAACAGCTGCTTACTGAAATCAATTTGTAAAGGGCTTAATTTCTTTCAGATTGTGTGTGCTGTTAAGCAGCAAAAATGCTGATCAACACTTCATTCACAGACATTGTCGATAAGAAGCAGGATGAATGTTCTCCTACCCATGTTAAATGTGTGTAAAGAGCTTTACAGGCACCATAGATGGATTTGTGTAGTCTGGTAGAATGTGGAGTAGTTATGATGGGCCTGACCTAAGCCCAGTGGAGTCAATGGGAGTTTCCATTGACTTAAATGTGTGTTTGACCAAGCCCTAAGCAACATTCTTATTTAGCCCAGTTTCAACTCAAAACCAGGCAAACCCCATCAATTTTAGATGTTTGTTTGGTGTTTTTTTTCCCCCAGAACTTAAAGTAAATATAAGGTTTATATGAACCTTTGCAGATCACAAGTGCTGCATTTCATGTTAGATTAAAAACATAGAATTCTCCTTCTGAAAGGTTGCAAGGTAAGAGAACTTTATTCCTTAGAATCCAGAATCTTAACATACACGAACCAAAAAAACAGACATAGCAAGCTTCTCTAGGCAGAGAGAGACAACTCAACCCACTTTACACTAGGCTCACTCTTTGCAGACTGACTGAAGATCCAGACTGTATGCTTTCCTACACAGTCCATTAGTCTGAAAAAGAACCAAGAAACCCCTTTAGGTTTAAAGTGATGTCTTGTAATACTAACATAGTTTTCAAAGCACCAGAATACATCTGATACCCACTGTGCTTGTATATATTGGGTACTACTCACAATCTTGGAAAGTAAATTAATGTCTCATGGATAATTCAGTATGTCTTTTGACATGTTGATTTTTAAAAATTTGCTTTTAAAATGGGAAAATGCCTTGTCCTTCATATATTATTCCATCTTTCAAATGCACGTGCCAGAGCCACTGAAACTCAGTGACTGGGCAGAGTCTAAAGGACTACACCAGATGTATTCCTTGTTGCCCTTTTAATATACTGAAAAAACACTGAGCATGTTTCCTCCCTAACCACACTATGTAAGTTCCCTTGGCAAAAGGGATAGAGCTCCCTGTTGCCAGGAAAAATTGCTCCAAACACTAGAACAGCTGATAAAGTTGTCTTGAGTACTGTCATTCCAGACTGAATGAGACTGTAGAAAGATACTGGAGGGAAGCAGAGAGCATGGAGTCTTTTATTAACCCAAAGCCAAGAAGAAATAGACAGTTATATTAGAGCTGAGAACTCCAGCATCTACATGTAACTTTGGAGACACTAAAGATTCCCTAATTTATAGACCGGCTCAACTTGTGGGACACATGATTCCAGCTTATAGGAGAGATTGAGAGAAACAGATCCAATAGGAGAGAAATTACTCCAAATACCAAGTGCAGCTGAACTGTCCAGGGCAAGGATCGAAATAATGATGGCCACTGTTGCAGAATAATTACATAAGGCCAAGATAAAGGAATCCAGGAAGCAGGACAGAGAGAGACCAACTGAGAATGGTCCAGTGCATATACTATGGAAAGTAATGCAGAAAGAAAAATGCCCAGCCTATGGGCAATATATGGGACAAAGGAAGCAGAACCACTTTGTCTGAATGCCACAGCTACTCTGGAAAGAAAAAAGCAGCAGGGTTTGAGACAGAGATTTCCAGTGATGAGGATATCTGCAGGCTGAATTTAACAGAATCAGACTCGGAATTGGAACAGTCACCTTGGGGCCCTGTCCAAAATTCAACCAAAATTTAAGGACCTGTTTTAAGGAGATGGATGCCTATAGGGCAAGCTGAAAAAATAGGTCCTCATGTGTAGTGTGTGACCTGCACATAATTTGGGGATAAAAGCCTAGGTTACAGGAGGGAAGAGTTGGGAAGTCAGTCTGTGTACGTATGACTTGGATTATAACGGCAGGCAGGGGCGGCTCCAGGCACCAGCAGGCCAAGCATGTGCCTGGGGCGGCAAGCCATGGGGGGCGCTCTGCCGGTCGCCGTGAGGGCGGCAGGCAGGTTGCCTTTGGCGGCATGCCTGCGGAGGGTCCGCTGGTCCCGCAGCTTCGGCAAACCTCCTGCAGGCTGCCGCCGAATCGCGGGACCAGGGACCTCCCACAGGCAAGCCGCAGAAGTAAATCTCAGTAAATTATTCTCTTAGTAAAGAGATGGTTCAGTTCTACAAGCATGGAGTCCTCATGTTATCACCCAGTGTTCCATATACAAAACAACAGCCATTTGAGAGCTGAAAAACTGGTGAGGGAGGAAAAGAGAGAGCCCCATTCTCTTTCCTGATACCTCTGTTTTATAGTTGCTCTCTCCTCCACCTAGTTTAGACTAGCTCCTCACTCCTCTGTTTCTACACCTCTAGAGGTGCTCTAGAGGTTCCATTCTAGGCAGCCATAAATTTTAGTTTAGAAACCTCAAGAAATCAAGCTCTCACAAATAAACTACTATTTATGGTATTAATTGACATCCTAGCTGAATTAAGGATGGGATGTGTAGATAGAATTAGGGTACCTCCTAACTCCTTGAAAGAGGTATTCCCTCAAGGTTAGAACTTGGGACTTATTTGTGGTGAAGCTTGCACTAGTAGGCCCAATGCTATATCTGTGCTGTTAATACATGGAGGAGTTCATCTTCCAGGGCTATCATTTTGGAATATCTTTAAAGCACTGACTTCACTTAATCCTATTTATTTATTAAGACAAAACTGTATGTTTTGCGCAAGTCCTAAGTGAATCTTGTGGTCATTTCTTATCGCAGACAGTTGAGCCAAATCTAGTTATCTCTCAAAACACAAAACCTTTCTATTATTTTGGAAAAGTCCTGTTAAATTCAGACTAGACTGCATAGGTGTTACTTAAAAAAGAGCCTGTAGAACTTAATGGAGAATATCCTTGCTGTATTATTTAATAGCCAATTACATCTTGATACAGAATTCTGTAAGTTAATTTAAAAAGACATATGAAGGTTCCCATTCTCTATTAAATTCTGTAGAACTTTTCAATAAGGTTTAAGTTTCAGGCTAGGAAAGAACCTGCTGACAATGCTGTTTTTCCAGCACCATTTATAGCAGTTCTGAGGATGAAAGCGGGCGGAGAGAGACCATAGTTGGCTTGTGTAGCACCAGAGACATTGTTAGCAGGCAAGCTAATGAATCAAAATAACTGGGAAATGAACAAAGAAGTTTAAGGTGCTAAATTTCACCTGTTCTTACAGACTTGGTCAATGTGTACCTTGATAGAATTGAATGGATGTGTGTAGTGAAATTAATATTCCCTTTTCATCACAAATAAGGTAACAAACAGCTGAAATAGATCATAACATGAAGGACTCAGGAAAAGAAGGAAATTTGTACTCGGAATGGAATATTCCCTAAACACAAACAACTCTTGTCAACAAAAGCTCCTTTGGAACAGAAGACACCACCTGGTAAAGGCTCTTTCTCTTTAGCTCCTTTGATAATTACTCAGTCTTTCATTTGCTATTTCTTTTGATTTCATTGCATCAGGTGGCTGTTACAATGTGTTAATGGGCGTCAAGCAGAGCTGTTCTTTATGATTAAGGGTTTGGCCTCTTTTGGGACGGGGGTGGCTTTTTTAATTGTTATGGTAAAGTTTTGTATAACTCCATGCAAAGTCTGTGTCAGTCACAGGCCTGTACCCAAAATTTGGTTGACTCAGTGACATCAGCAAGAGTTAGTTTGGTGAAAAGAGTAGAATAAAAATAATCCCTCCTACTCAAACTGCTTCTGACTTCTCCCAGAGTATTGCCCCTAAACCTTAACTACTGATTACCTGAAACTAGAAGGCCCAGATCTTCTTTACCCTGGAACCTCCCTGTCCTTCTTCAAATCCTGTGATTTCCCCTCCTTACCCTTCCCCATTTTTATTTAGTCCAGTTGAGACCCATATTCCATCCCCCATCTTTCTAGCCAAGAAGAACTCAGCACGGTTCTTTTCTAGTTCTTTTAGCATTGCTCCACAGATTGTTACAGAGTAACTAATGGCTTTCTTCCTGAACAAGCACACCCACCTTGTGAAGAGGAGGATATGAGCATGTTCAGGGCTGGCTCCAGGCTTGGGGTGGCAAAAATGGTAGAGCCGGCCCTGAGCATGTTTATGCTGCCACTCCCAGTCGGTGATGGTTCAGGGCTGAGGAAACAAGATTGGGAATAAAACCTAGGTCTTGCATGGTAGCACACAGCCCTAGCAATTAGTTCCCTGATTCTTCAAGAGACTTGCACTTTGCAGAACTGGAGGCTAGGAAATGAATCTGCCTTGAATGAGGCCTATCTTACAATTTAAACCAACATTTTAAAGGAATACTTCATATCACACAGTCATCGTGCTATACCAGTTTCAATTATGTGCCCCGCTTCCTCTACCCAAGTGTGCTAGTGGCCTCAGAATGACAGCACCACCTCTGACTACCTAATCTATCCATGACACTGGCCTCTACTATAATACAAGGAGAACAGCATAGGGTAATATGACTTTACAAATGCCTAAATATGGGTTTAAGTCTCAAAGCATTATCTAAAGTACTTTCTCCAGTAACTAATATGCATTCTGTAATGAAGAGCTGAGAAAACAAACATCATCCCTCCTCTGCCAGGCAAACTGTACTAGTGATAATTGCAGCAACACTAACCAGAGTGACACTTATAGACATGATAGATACACAGTTGGTTCATTGAACTTTAGTTTTGCATTCCTTAGAGGCTTTTCTGTTCTGATAATAGTTAATGTTACTCATGGGTCTTTCCCTCCCTCCCCCCCAGAACACACACACACACACACACACACACGACTTGCAGTTCAGCTAGCTTTTCTAACTGCTTAACCCTTTGCTGATGTTTGTCACGTGTTGGCTAACCTTAATGTTTATTTTTAGTATTTTATTTTCCTAGCATATTCACCACCGCAGGTGGTATTTTATAAGGCTTGGCTATTTTTTGTGTATGTGTGGGTGTTTAACATTGCTGCAGGCTTGTGGAGGATGTCATAAGGGCTTTGTCCTCTAATGTAAGCTGTTTTGTTGCCACTTTAATGTTAATTGCATGTTTCATTGTCCCTGTCTAAATGGATGTTAGGAATGTGTCTGCAGTACTCCTTTCTATTTCTCTGTAATGGTTAGGGTCAGAATGAATTTCTAAAGATTCAACGTAGAATCTGTTTTGAAATCTTTGTGCAAGGGAAATGTACAGACAAGCTGCTGAGACTGAGTTGAAACACCCTGGAAGAAATTCTAAATAAGACTGAAATGAAGCCAAGCCTGAAACATTTCCAAAACGTATTCATATGCATATACAAGGCCCCATGTATACTCTGCACCAAGGTGGACATAAAGTCTGCTGCGTTTGTCTTCCTCCTTTTGAATGCCATGTGTTTACTTGGAGCCATGCCTCCTGGCACAGAGAGCTCATTTGATCTAATAAGTTAAGCAATATCTGTTTTGAGTCTGCACTTGGATGGGAGGTATCCAAGGAAAATTTAAGTGCCTGTTGGAAATGGTATTGAATGATGATTCAGTAGGTGGCACTGTACTCCAAATTGGACCTGGCCTTGGTCAGTTCATAAAACTGGTCTAAGTTTTGAATTAGGCCCATATTTTGTTGCCAAGTGAGTTTCAGGGACTGGCTAACTTGGTGGTTCTTTGAGAGATGTCCCTGTGGGTGATCCACTCCAGGTGCTGGTGCATCCTGTGCCTTGGCTCAGAGATTTGTACAGCAGTATCCGCACAGGCCACATGCGCATGGTGGCTGCCTCATGAGCCGTTGGTGCCTTAACAGCACATGCATGGCCCTGACTCCTCAGTTTCTTCTCTACCGTCCTCGACCTCAGACAGATATCAGTGGTCCCGCTCAAAATTGTTTCGCTTTTGGATAGTTAGTTTTGTTAGGATAGTATTTTAGTCAGATGAGTTTTATTTCCTTCTACCCTTCCTTACTTTTTTTCTTTCCATTTTTCCCCTCATGGTTAGTTAGGGACTTTACATTGTGCCTGGCTCCCCAGGCTTTAAGAGATTCATTAGGTGCAGAGAGGCCATCCCCATCTCTGATGGCCATTTGGGGGAATCCCCTGGCCCCAAAAATGTGCCTATTGTAGCAAGCTCAAAGCCATGGCATGAAGGACAGAGACCTGAGGCTCAAGTTAATTCTGATGGGGAAAAGTCCCTCAGGCCTGTCTTTGATCCAGATCAGGAGGGCTCTGTCCCAAGGAAGGCTCATAAGTCCACCAAGGACAAAAAATCAGCCAAAAAACAGGCAGCTTCATCACCTCACAGGGACCAGACTGCCTCCAAATGGTCCCTGGGTAGGTCTGTCTTGTCCTTGCCAACCACACCACGACTTAGCACATACAATGCTCCGAGCACCTCAGGCGCTGTCCGTACTCCAGCTGCTGCTGCTGCTATGCACCACTCCGGTGCTGAGGCTAATGGCTTGAAGTTGCCTGCCTCTTTTGCCAGGGCACCACCTGGCACTGCAAAGGACTCTGCACCACCTTAGGCACACTTGTCTGTGCCGCACACAACCGCTATTACAGCCTCAGCACCGACTCCTCAACCACCTCTGATGACGCACACACAGTGCCATGCCAATTGGGTAGCAACTGACCCTACTGTCCCGCCGCTGGAATCAGCACAGTACCCATTGGCACTGTCTATATTCGCACCATATTTTCTTAACCAAAGGGATTTGCTTGTTTCACCAATCCTTGAATCTCCTTTACTGGGTACCAGCATCTCACTGGGACTCTACTAACAATTATCCCCTCTCACTTTTCTAGTGATGTGGATGGCGAAGTGGAAGGAGGGCTTGGGTTTTTTGTTTTGTTTTTGGTTTGTTTTTTTTCACCACACCTACTAATGTTGGAGCAATAAAATCAAGGTCCTCATATGCCAGAGACTTACTACCCTTACCACCCATGCCCTTCCCCCGACAATGGCATTATTGGAGCCCATGGGGGTCCTACAGGAGACATCACACCAGTCAACATAGCCCACATAGAGGTGACACCAAATCTCCTCCTCAACCCTCACACACCTCTGTGATGGACGTACAGGAGGAACCTGCAGTGGTGCACACAGAAGAGGTGGCCCCCGATACCTCTCCAAATAACACTAACTCATCTTCCTCACCTGATGAGGCTATTATGCTGCTGCCAACAACAATAGCAGATTATTTCACCCCACATTCAGGTCCTATTTAAAAGGGTGGCTAGCAAGCTCAAGATCACTATAGAAAAGGTGTCAGAGACTCAACATGAACTGACAGACATCTTGGAACCTGTGGCCTCCTCCAAGATTGCCCTCCTGATCAATGAAGCGATCATGGACCTGACCAAGAATATCTGGAAAACCCCAGCCACTATACTCCTGACCTGCAAGAGGGCAGGTCAAAAATACTATGTTCCCTCCAAGGGCTCAGAGTTTCTTTTCACACATCCAACACCAAACTCGCTGGTAGTGGAAATGGTGAACCAAAGACACAAGCAGCAACATTTCTGGCCTGCTCCCTTGGACAGGGACAGTTTAAAAAAAATGGACTTATTTAGCCACAAGGTTCATGCATCCTCCACACTGCAATTCAGGGTGACAAACTATGTGGCCCTCTTAGCCAAATAACCATAGAAACTACAGGAAATTCATGGAATTTATTAATGGTGCTCCAGAAGAAAAGAGACTGCAATTTAAGACAGTGGTCTCTGAAGGACAAATAATTTCCCACATGGCACTTCAGGCTGCCCTTGATGCTGTGGACACCGCAGCCAGGTCCACTGCGATGGCTGTTATGTGTCAGGCTTCATGGTTCAACTCTTCCTCTTTCCCATGTGAGATATAGAAGAGTGTGGAGGATCTCCCCTTTGATGGTGAGAAATTATTTGCAGCAAAGGCCAATGAGGTTCTGCACACCATGAAGGATTCCAGGATTACTCTGAGATCTCTAGGCATCCATACACCAGCCTCTAGAAGGAGCCAACATAGGGATTGGCTTTACCAACACCTGCGATACCCGGCGTACACACAACAAAAGCCATATGATCAGCATCACCGCCAGAGACCTAGGCCTCAGTGACGATGCCCCTCACCATTAGCAGTTAGGTCCTCCACCTAACAAGCAGATTTTTAAGCCTTGGTCGAGGGCATAGAAAACCTCCCACACACTCCAGTGCTCACACTAATTACTCAACCCTTTGCTCTTATTTTATGAGCACTGATGAAACATCACTACAGACAGATGGGCCCTAGAGGATATCCAATTGGGCTATACCATCCCCTTCTTGTCCATACCCCCCACCGCCCTCCCCGCTCTGTTCCTCTTCAGGGACTCCTCTCAGGACCACTTGCTCCACCAAGAGGTACAAAATCTTCTGTGACTAGGAGCAGTGGAGAGGGTATCCAATCAGCACAGGGGAAAAGGGTTTTTACTCCCACTATTTTTTTGACAGAAAAGAAAAGTGAGGGATGGAGACCCATTCTTGACCTCAGGTGACTCAACAAGTTTGTCAAAAAGCAAAAATTCAAAATGGTTACCCTAATGACCCCATTATTCTGGCGCTGGAGCAGGGAGATTGGTTTTCAGGCCTTGACCTGCAGGATGCTTATTTTCACGTAACAGACATTTTCTCAGATTTGTTCTGGGAACAAGCCACTACCAATACAGGGTTCTACCCTTTGGTGTCTCGAGCACCCCACGTCTTCTCCAAGATCCTTGCAGTGGTTACTGTACACATCCGGAAAAAAGGAATAATAATCTTCCTTTACCTAGATGATTGACTCCTCAAATTTCAAACTCATGAGGAAGCCATCCAATCCACACAGATGACCATAGACTGCTTCCAGGGCCTTGGCCTGCAAATAAACACGAACAAATCCACATTAATCGCTACTCAATGTCTGGAGTTCATAGGTGCACACCTCGACTCCACAACTGGCATCACGTCTCTTCCAACCAATAGATTCATCAACATAAAAAATCTGTTCGCTAAACTGCAGAACAGTCCACAGGTCATGGCTCATGATTGCCTACAACTTCTAGGCCACATGGCTGCATGCACTTTTGTGGTCAAGAACGCATGCCTGTACTTGCGATGCCTACAAGGTTGGCTAGCCACTGTCTACGAACCAAATGTGCACAGACTAAACAAACTTCTCACTGTACCTACCAAGGACTCACTCATATGGTGGTCTCAGCCACACAGCCTCCCAAGTCCCGTATTTACAGGAAACCGCTTTGATTATAATTACTACAGATGCATTCCTCGCTGACTGGGGGGCACACATGGGACACGATACCACTCAAGGCCAATGGACCCCTACAGAGACCTCACTACATATAAATCTTCTTCTAGAGCAGTGAACAGTACACAACACTTGTCTTTTGGCTCTTGATGAGTGGGAGACAGTAAAGATCAGGATCATGACCAACAACGTTGCTTGTACGTTTTATATAAACAGGCAAGGGGGAGCTCGATCCCATTTACTCTGCACCGAGGCTATGAAACTTTGGAATTGGTGCCTCCAACACAATATCGATATCTCTGTTTTGTACCTGCCCAGTGCACAAAACACCACAGCAAACGAGCTCAGCCGATCCTTCCTGCTCCACCATGAATGGGAAATAAACAACATCTTCAAAATCTGGTGTTATCCACAACTGGACCTGTTTGTGACTGTGACCAACAAGAAATGCCCCAGATTCTGCTCCAGAGAGGGTTTGGGAAAACAGTCCATGGGAGATGCATTTGCAATCAGATGGAGCAACAACCTACTATACACATTCCCACTGATACCACTCCTACACAAAGTAGTATTAAAGATATGGAAAGAGAGGGCCAGGATCATACTGATAGCCCCTACATGGCTCAGATAGCCGTGGTACCCACTTCTAACACGATGTCCACTTGTCCATCAATCTCCCTCCCCCGCACTCCCAAACCTATTGTCCCAATGCAGAAGCCATCTATACCACCCAAACATAGAAATGCTCCACCTCAAGACATGGCTCCTCAATGGTTCTCCAGTGAAGAACTAGGTTTCTCTGAGCAGGTGCAAACTGTACTATTGCACATCAGGACACAATCTAAACGTACCACCTATCTCCATAAATGGTCTGGGTTCATGGCGCGGTATTCTGCTAGGCAAACTGCTCCTACTTCCACACCTCTTCTAATCACAGTGGACTACCTTCTGGAGCTTAAACAATCTGGGCTCTCCGTCAGCTCCATAAAGGTACATCTGGCAGCAATCACAGCATTTCACTGGAAGATCAGTGATACCACTATCTTCACCCACCCTATCTCAAAAAGATTCCTCAAAGGCATGCATACCCTGTACCCAGACATCAGACCACCCACTCAACCATGGGACCTCCACTTGGTCCTCACATGTTTGACGCAAAAGCCATTCGAACTGCTAGCATCCTGCTCTCTATTACACCTATCTATAAAAGCTGCATTCTTAGTGGCAATTTCACTCACCAGACACATAGGAGAACTTGAACCTCTCATGGCTGACCCACTGTACACTGTTTTTTAAGGATAGTCATGCTCCGAAGGCATCCCAAATTTCTCCTGAAGGTGTATTCGTCCTTCCACCTCAATGAACCTATCTATCTACCAACCTTCTTTCCTAAACCTCATGCAAATACTTTCGAAGCAGCGATGTGCACAGAGCATTGTATCCTTATTTGGATAGGACTAGGCCGTTCAGGCACCAATGATGCATGAGGCAGGAACCACGCGTGTGCAGCCCATGTGGGTACTGCTGTACAAATCTCTGAGCGACAGCGCAGGGACACACCAGCACCTGGAGTGGAACACCCACAGGGACACTCATCTCGAAGAACGTCAGTTACTGCATGGGTGAGTAACCTCCTCTTATTTTGAGTATCTCTGCATGCTACAAGGGCATAGACTGCACTGGCCATGCGGGCTGAGTGTTCTGTCTTTGCATCGCCCCGGCCACAGCAGGCTCAGGGAGCAACAGGCAAAGTCAGATCACACTCTGATCACTGCTTACATTAGATAAAAGCTGGAATAGAAGACAAACCCCCTTTCTCTCTCCCTCACAGTGGACTTGAAAGGAAGTATAGGGCATTTGAAGTGGTGTTAGAGGGTCATCACAGCGACAGTAGGGTAGTATTATTATAATATGGATCCCAGACCACACAACATTGGGTCCTTAAGCAATGGCTCCACCACTCCTTGAGGTGGCAGTGGTAGAGGCTGCTTGGATGAGCAGTCTGGTGAGGGACCATTACCACTCTTCTTTGAACAGGCTGAACCACAGTTCCCTCTCTTCATGAGGGCCGGGACTCTTCCTGGAGAAGGGAGGACTGAGCCCCATCTATCTGATCAGATGACCCTTTTTGTAGTGGTTTCTGCCAATAGCAGCCCTGCAAAACTGTTTTGGTCTGACTGCAAAAATCTCTGTTTAGGTCGTGCCCAGAGCAGTGGCTTTCCAAGTTAATCCATTAGGACAAAAAGGGGGTAGTTTATACTTTTTAATGCTATTGTTTCGAGCTGTATGCAGACTTCAGCAGATATCACTGTCCCTGTTGCATGTGACTGAAGTGTATGAGCTTTTCTTTATGCTAGTTAGAATGTTTTTTAGTTTTGGGTATTTTTTTTTTTTCAAAATGAAAGCTGAGATTATGTTGTTGTCATGTGTTTCCAAGAGTTGGAGCTCTCTGTGCATAGTATCCAGCCTTAAGAGCTGTTGGGTCTAGGGCACTGCAAATAGAACTAGTTTTCAAATGACAACAAAAAAGAGAGGTGGTTTTGGCATAAGTCTGGGAGGTGAGAATGCCTGAGTGCTTTGCAGCTTTGGACAGGTCTGTTTTTCCCCACCTGTAAAATGGGGGAGATACTTACCTCACATGGGTGTTAGTAGAACAAGTCAGAATATTTGTAGATGAAATGATATTTCAGTAAAATATGCTGTTTTGTTTCATGGAGAAGGTTCCCTCCCCTCACAAGAGAGTGAGATGGTAACTGGTGCTCTAGCCTGGTGGTTAGAACCCTAATCCAAGAGGCAGGAGACGTAAGCACAAATCCCTGCATTACCTCTCGCCAAACAGAATAATTCCAGATCACACTGAGGTAGGCAGAACAGGCCATATTCTAAGCACTAAACACCAGGTTAGATAGACCAGAGAGAGTGTTTGTCCTGTGCGTAAAAAGCCTCCCTGAACTGGAAAGCTAGGGCTTCAATTCAAAAACAGATGTCAACACAACTATTTGGCAAAACAGTCTAAAGGTTTGTTTTTGTTCCTTATAGAAACATGCCTCAATACCAGAGCTAACTATTTAAAGTGTTACAACCTCATGGAAGATTAAACTGCTATTAGAAGGAGTTCCATCTGAATAATGGTGGCACAAAGCATACCTAGCGTAGGCACGCATTTCAGGGTGTCATGATTGTTCATCATTATGGTAGGTGTCTAGGTATTAGGGAGAGAGAAGAAAGAAATAATCTTTTGGGCTTGGTGGTTGAAAGCAAGAATGAAAAAGACATTTTTAGCATTTATGACTTGTAAATCATGTACACAGTTTGTAGGTGGCCAATTTGTATGCCAACCTCAGACCTCACACTTTGAAAAATTGGTGACTGGCAGATGGTTCAGCTCAAATTGCACCCTTCTGCCTCTCCAATGGCTTAAGCCAAGTTTGTGCGTTCTTGGTTCCAGATTTGTGTCTTGGGAAGAAAGAATTAAGATTAGAATTTTTCTTCCCCCTTCATCCCTTATGTGGCTTGGCTCTGTACCCAACTCCTAGCATGGGATTTGAACTCCACAATCTTCTGGCACACAGAAGGGGGTGCTACCAACTGGGTTTAACTTCCAATGACTGAACTAGGCTTGTGTAAGGCAAATACATAATGCTTCCTAGCGGTACCCAGAGTTGTGAGGCACGTATCTACCACCTGCTCTTAGTGTGAGAGGGCTTGTTGCCCATACCTGTCAGGGGTCAGCTCCCTGACAACTCCGGCCACAGGCAGTGCAAGTATTCCCATCTGAGCCCCATTGGGATCTGCTGTCCATCTGCAGGCAAGTGATAGGCACACACCAACCCCTGAGCCTTCCCAGTGTCCCTCTGAAATGCCCAGCCCCTGTTCCACCGAACACTCACAGAACTCACTCTTCACTCCCAAAGGAAAAGTATACCCCAACTTATTAGTTTTACCTGCAGATCATCTCTGCGCTTAACACACAGCACTGACATATTTATAATAAACACAAGAATGTTTATTATCAAAGAACAGAGATTCAAATGATAGTAAGTAAATATTAGAAAGAAATGGTTACATATCAAGCACAAGCATAATATGCTTGCTAGAGCCTAAACTTTTACTCCCATGACTGTCTACTGCAGGCTAGCATACTCCAAGTCCTTTTTGCTGAGTATTTTCCAACCAGGATGGCTGAAACATTCCCCTCCCTGCCTTCATAAAATTAAGCCTGCTGTTAGCTTATCTTCACAGATGTACCTCCATACCCCCAGCTATGCCTCCAAAAGTTCATTGCCTTTAACCATAACTAAGATAATCCCTGCTGCTCTTTGGTGGGTTATTTTTTTTTCCTGCAGCCCTTGGCATCTATTGATTAGCAGTTCACTAAATATGCAAATAGACTTCCATTGTAAGATACACAATGATCAGTTAGGGAGATAAGTCTCTCACCATCTGTCTCCATTCATACTACCTCTTAGTGACTTGCCTTAAAATCATAATGTTTGGTGTATATATCCATAAATCCTTACACATGATCTGCACATACACTGGTCATCATAATCATTGCAAAAATTTAACATGTTTTCATGACCACTTTTGTTGAACCCAGGTGATCCCTATAACCTTACATACCCTGTGCCCTCTGCCTGTGGACATCAAGAAGTCCTTGGCTCACACTCAAATACTGCCTCTCACCTTGTTTTTTAATCAGCAAAGTACAGAATGTCCATTTCTAAGTGGCCACAAGAATTAATTTTTCTAGCTTTGTGGTTCTATCTCTAAAATGTAGGTATGTTTCCAAAACACACTTGGCCCATTGAAATAAGAGCACCATGAGACTTTTTAAAAAAGTATAAGAGCACCTTCTTCACACAGTCTACATAATATTGGGTTTAATGCAAGTGATGGTGAGGTCTTTATTCCAATGTTAATTAATAAACTCATTGGTATTCCATCTACAAAACCTCTATTCCCTTCATTACCTAACCATGATGGGAATATATAGCAATGACTTGCATTGTACAAACCCGATTCCCATCTTAAGGATTACAACATGGAAATGAGCTATCCATAAATATTAAAAATTATCTACTTCTCACAGATGTTCACTCTGCTTATTATCTGCAAAAATTCTGGATCAAATGTTCAATATGAATATGTTAGTATCCACTAAAGATTGCTTTTGGCAGACTGTGTGTTGATATCAGCAGGAAATAAATAAGAAACCCATTAAAAGGTATAAAACTTTAAAACAATAGCTTAAAGGTGTTTTATAAACTACAGATGGCTTATACTGTTCAAGTGGATGTCTGCTGTAGAATGTTGAAGCAGTGAAAACTTGTGGGGCAGGGAGGAATGAGGGAATGACTTGGAAATAATGGTCCGGTAAAATATGTTGTATTTAAAGTACAGATAAGCAAAATGGAAATTGCCACTCTCTCCTGGTACAAATACTGAGACTATACTAGCATTTGTTGTTAGAATAATATGAAAAGTGTCTATAGTGTATGTTACATGAAACCTTTGATTCTTTACATTTGCAAAAAAGGTCAACCCATGTACACCACACACACACACAGCATTTGCCAGTAGCTGCTCATGAGCTTTCATCACTGACTTTGCATGGATATAATTAGTAGGTCAAAATGGAGAGGGAAGTTGAAGGTCAAAATAAAAAAGGACTGGGTGCAGCAAATTTTCACAGACGGAATTATTACTATCAGTTGCGCAAACCTTCCTGTATCTGAGCAAACCATGTAGATAAAACCACACTGCAGCAATATCAGATTCAATGATTTCATTAGATCTCTCATGCTAAATAAGGTTGGACATTTCATTGAGAGATCTGTCCTATCTGTAGTGTACATGAGTGGAGTGGTGGTGGTGTGGTGAGAGCCACACCACTGACACACACTGAAAGAAAAACACATAAAAACTATTGTTTATACTTTTTTTAACATACCATCCTGTCTTGCAGGCTTTGAGCAGGACAAACAAAAAAAAACTAAAAAAACAACACAAACTTTGAGTACACTTGTGCTCCTGCTCCAGTCCCCTACAGTAGTGCAGTAGCAAAGTACAAAAAAAAAAAAGAAAAAAAAGCTAGATACAGCATGTGCCTCCCCGCAAATGCTACCAGGTGTTAGAATATAGATAGGAACTTAGGCGTATTTTTATCACTTAGCTACTTGCAGGGATATAAAAACCAAGAATCAAAATCACAGTCTGCCTGTGTATGTGCCTTTTCTCACTAGGATAGTCTGAGGCTTTGTTCTTTGACTAAGGCCTTTGGCTAAGCAGCAAGGGCAGCCATAAGCTGGGAAGCATATGGTCACATCCTGACCTCCCAAACTAGTCACATTGAAATAAGGTGGTATTGGGCTGTTAGGAAGACGATCCTGTCCTGATAGTGCCCATCACCACCAGATAAAGAATCAGTTCTTAAGATGGATAAAGAAAACTTAGTTTGATAGCATCCTGTCTGGCAAGAAATCACTTAACCATGGTTGTGGTTGTGAAACCTTCATTTCTGTATTTTTATCTTTATGGCCCCCACTCTTCTATTGTTAATCTGTATGGTTCTCTAATTGTTTCTGTCTGCTGTATAATAATTTTTTCTAGGAGTAAGTTAATGAGAGTAGTGGGATATAATTGGTTAGAGAATTATGTTACAATATGTTAGGATTGGTTAGTTAAATTTCAGTAAAATGATTGGTTAAGGTATACCCGACAGTATTACTATATAAACTGGGATCAAGCAGGAGGTGGAAGGGAAATTGAAATCATGCTTTCTAAGGGGCGGAACGGGAATAGGGAATGGACGCAGGCAAGGCTCTGCAGCATCAGAGCAGGGAAGGGGGACACGGGGTAAACGGTGTGCGGCATCAGAGCTGGAAACGGAACACTGAGGAACCAACTCTATCAGCCTACAGTGATAACCCTGACTGGTGTGAAGGGCTTCAGAATATTCCTGCTTGGAAACCAGCCCAATAAACATCGCATTGTCTGCGCTTCAGACTTCTGGTCTTTTGCTGCTTGCTGTCTGCGTGACAAGAACCAGGGAAGTGGGAGGGTGAAGAGAGAGCCCTCAACACCAGGTGTTGAGGAAAGTACTATTGATATTCAATAGGTGACATGTTTCCCTCTAAAGAAGAACTTAACCAATGCCATAATATAAAATTAGGGTACTAGGCCTTTTCTTGGATGATGTGTAAAACCATTTTGACTACTTTTGTAGTCCAATGCCACACTTCTCAGGAGTATGGTGAATCTGCCACTTTTCCTAATCAAATTCCAATATTGGTAATTAGTCTCCCCTACCATTATTTTTTTTGCTTCATTTCCTTTAAACTGTTTTTGTCTTCATCTGTTGGTGAGTGAGATAAACTCTATTATATAGAGTTTACAATTCTGTAGACGTGAGGCTTCCAAAAAGCATACGGCATATCTGGTAAATCTATCAATAATAACTTGAGATTAACTTGAACCAGAAGACAAGATCTGAGCATCTCTGAACTTTGGGGAAGTTTGGATTGGGATTCAGATGTGAACTCACCTGCTAAATCCTATCTTTCTTTATTTTAGAAGGACAAACACTAGTCCCTATGGAAAGCCGGAGTAAATCATCCTTGTACAGAGTATCTGCGCAGTAGGTCATAAGGTCCCTTTACAGCTCTTTAATAGCTACTGAAGTTTGTGCTGTAGAACCATGGTAGAGGTGGAGGAGAAGCAACATTCTGGGGAGAGACACAGGGAAGGGGAAGTGTAGAAAAGCAGTCTTAATTTTTATCCTCCTTCCCAGAAATTACTTTAAATAGAAACGTACATGTTAGAGGTAATCACTGGACATATCAGCCGTTGTAAACAAAGAGTTTACCAAAGGCTGATATTATTAAAATTCTACATGCAAACTTAATTTGCCCCCACATCTCTCTGCCTTTGACCTGCTGTCTTTATAATGAGGCCAACACTTCCATACCTCATGGGATGTAGTAATTTGTTCAGCGTGAATCACTCAAATACTATGGAGATGGAGACCACACAAGGAGGTAGGCAGAATTCCTAATATCATGGTCTCAGCAGTACTGGTCAGTGTAGAATTTTGCGACATGGAGAGCTTCTGTAGTATTGTAACAGAGTGGCACAAGCAAGCCCTACAAAGGTATTTCTACTTTCTGTACATAAGCAACCTCTAATCTTCTATAAACTGTAAAATTCACTTAATATCTGCTTAATGATGATGTGCAATAGGCTTATTAGGTCATAGAGCTATACTAAGAAGAGAGAATTTTCCATAGGTAATTGAGCTGTAAGTTTGCACACATAATATATTGCAAATGTTCTATTCCCTATCAAAAGCATGTTATACAGCAGTCATGTTAACAATACTAACCTGTCATCTTTGTAGTAATTTTTTAGCTTTTAACATTTTCAAAATGCTGTACAAAATAGCCAGTAATCCAAAATCACCCCTAAAGTCACCTAGCATTACTTGAATCTTCTAGTAGTTCCATGTTTACAGCTAATTCGTGGCACCATGCTACAGTCCCTGAAATGCTTTCTCCTGCAATATGATATAAACTTACATCTAGGTTGTTTTAAGGGCAGTTAATGTTTCATTATACAGGGATTTCTCCTTCCATCAGCTGGGTTCCAATTTTGTAACTGTGGCTTATATAAACACAACTGGGACTCTCTTTAAACTTTGCAAATCATAAAAATGTACAAGGGTTTTGTTAAAAGGAGTGAAAAGTTATAAGGGTCTATTTCTGAAGCGAAAACAAGTGGGGGCAGGGATATAGACAAAGTAGCATGATTTGGCTTTCCCTAAATCTCTACTGGCGCAAAGAAATGCCAGATAGATGCAAGACCTCTAGTGTCTTGTGGTTGTACATCTTATTAATCCAGACATTTAGATTCTCAGACCTAGGTGCCTAATTTTAGACACCTAAAGAAATACTTGGACACCTAAATAAAGTGCCATCATTCTGCGGTGTTGAGAATCTGCAGCCAGCGCTGACTTCAATATCTTAAAGTGAAGGAAAGTACTATCCTTTTAAGAACAGGCTGGAGCTTACAACCAGGGCATCATGGCTATAATCTAGGATAGGGTATTGGAGCAGGAAGCTGAGCAGAAGAGAGGTGATTTAAACCATGCAGACTGTGTGTGCGCGTGCATCTCTCTCTCAGGCTCCAGGAGACTAGCCTGACCAGACTCAGAGACTTTGCAATCTCTAAGTGTGGGAGTTCTGAAGTAGGGTCCTGAGGTAAGAGCCTTACGAACTGTGTCACAACTGCTCTTTCCCTGAGACCTTATTAAAGGGGCCATACTTACTTTGTTAGTTTGGGGGTTTTGCCCTCCCCCAACCCTTATGTCAGGTAAGCATAAAGGATCCAAACAAGTGTCTTTCTTTCAATCTAGCTTTTCTCTCTCTCTCATCAGGGCACAAAACAATCCTCTTATTAATAGATATTGAGAAGCCGGGCCAGATTCTCAGCCCCAACTCTGCTTGCAACAGTACCTTGGCAGCACATGGAAAGCTACTGAGGGTAGAATATATGTCAGGGGCATGGGAGGGGGTGGAAACATCTTTTATTGTTATGATAATTTTTAAGACTATTTTTCTTTTTCAGGAATTCTCAATAACTGATAAAATATGTTAAACCAAAACATCCTATAGTTGCAAAATGAATTTCTGTGGAGCTACTACATAAATGTTGACTTTCATTTATTCTACCATTGTATTTATTTTTGTCTTACAATTTATGTTGAAATTTCTTCAATACATTCACTTTTTTTTAAATAAATCTGGACAGTTTTTTAAAAGTATGTGTACAGTGTATTGTGACAGAATTCAGAATTGATTAGGTCTTCCAAAATGAGTGAACAAGACTAGGATATTTCACTGTGTAACCAGAAGAAATGGAAGAATGAGGCATACCACTTTAAATTAAAAAATAACAAACAAACAAAAAAAACCTCAGGGAAACACCACTGATCAGATTTGGCATTTCATCAGTGATTAAGACCCATTGGCTTCAATGAAATTCAAGCATGTGCTTGTATCTTAAGTATGTACATAAGTGTTTGGGTTTTTTTTTTGTTTTTTTTTCTGAATAGGGATGGGCCTGACACGTGGTGGTGGTGCGGGGGGGTTGTTTGTTTTGTTTTTTAACATCTTTCAGAGCAGGGGCAAAGAACCAAAAGGTTAACACAATTGCATCAATTGATTCAGCAGATTGTATGTAGAGTTGGTACTAAACTAGTATCCAGGATGGTGTTTCAGGCCCTGTGCTGCACTGCTGGAGGTATAATCTTCCCCCATAAAAATCTAAAACTGAGGCCATTGTGATTTGAGGTTGTTAAAGATCCCAATATTCATAATCTGATGTGTCTGCCAAATTCCAACATATTAAGTGAAAATCATTCTGGGTGTAATTCCACTGGAGTCTCACTAAAGTTGAATTTGTGTGCAGTGTAGTTGTAGCTGTGTCAGTCCCAGAATATTAGAGGGATAAGATGGGTGAGGTAATGTCTTTATTGAACCAACTTCGGTTGGTGAGAGAGACAAGCTTTCCAGCCACTCAGACCTTAGTCCAGTAAAAGACACTACTTTACCCACCTTGTCTCTCGAAGGATGAATTTGGCTTTGGCTCTTGTTTTAGAGCTGGATGAGAAACAGTTTTCCTGTTCTGTGAGAATTTGAACATTCAAAAAAAAAATTCCCATCCCAAATTGGCGATAAAAAGGCAATCTCAAAAATTGTCACTAAACAAAACTCAGAAAAATCCAATCGGGTTAAATCAAAACCTCTTGCTTTAATTCAACCTTTATTTTAACTACAAATCAACTTAAATTTCAAAATGACTTCATTTCAACCTCAAAAGTGGAACTTGTTCATTTTGACAATTTCAAAACTGATTTTTCAAAAAAAAAATTGAAATAGAAAATTAATTGAAACCAATCTTGTCCCATGAAGTTTTAATTTCTACAAATCAGCATTTTAATGAAAAAACATTTTGTCAAAATTTCCAACCAGTTCTAATAATTAATTGTCTATTACTGTAGTAAAGGAAGTGTTTTATTGCATTGCAATAAAAAAGTGATATTAGAGATGGCTGCGTTTCACTGTAATGACAGAAATGCTGATTCCTTTATGTAAAATATGAAGAATAGTTAAACTTTTACACACTTTGGAAGGAAAGCTATAAGACATATTTTAGATACTAATAATTTAATACATTTATTTTGTAGCTTTTCTGTCTGTTTTAACTGCAAGTTAACAGCTGTAATAATTAATTCTACCTAATTATTATGGAAAGATCATTGTTAGCTACACCTCTACCCCAATATAATGTGACCTGATAGAACACAAATTTGGATATAATGCGGTAAAGCAGTGCTCTGGGGGGGCGGCTGCGTGCACTGGTGGATCAAAGCAAGTTCGATATAACATGGTTTCACCTATAACGGGGTAAGATTTTTTTTTTTTTAGCTCCCGAAGACAGTGTTATATTGGGGCAGAGGTGAATTCTTCAGCTCCGTTAAAGTGTTATTACATCATTTTCACTGAGTAAAACCTCCCCCTCTACTCCATGGACGGATTTAATGCAATGTGCTTAATTTGTGCCTCTAAAAATATAAGCTTTACATATCGTGAGGCAAAAAGTTTTCGAGGTAATAGAATCAGTAAAAATCTATTGCCTCTTCTTGCTGCCTTTTGTCATCAATATCCAAAACAAGGCAGTATCAAATATAGCTGCTGTCTCAACCTCATCCTCTTAATGGATCTCTAACGACTTAGGCCTAATGTTCCATGAAGCAGTACACTCTGTGTGTGTGTGTGTGTGTGTGTGTGTGTGTGTGTGTGTGTGTGTGACATTTGTATGTATACTAGACAATGGAAATATCTGCATTATTAGTGCCCGATATATAGTAACCTAAATCAATTTGCCATTATGCAGACTGAGACTAGCTGATGAATGATGCAAGATTGCTTATTGAAGGATTGCACCCCTCTGAGAGCCCCGAAACAGGGCAGCTCAACACCAAAATATGGCACTTGGTTCTGTTACTTCAGACTGAAACTTGGCATCACCTCTCGTTGTGATGAGATAATGTTTTCTAAAATAGCATAAATAGATTCTTGGCCTAAATATGCTTCTCCCTGAATTAATGAGTTTTGTCATTGAAGTCAACAAAAGACAAATTAGACCCATTGACTTTAATTGTAAAATTCAGCATGGGAGAATATCCTGGAGGACCACAGAAACTTGTAAGTCTTCAGTAGAGCAAAAATATTTGTGTACATTTCTTAAAAGAAGCTTTTTGGGATCTTAGCCCATGATTTGAACATCTGGATTTTGCACGTGTGTGGAGAGAATGTCCTGAACATAGTTGGGCATGATAGCCATGTGAGCAATTGCAAAGTTGTGTTATAAATAAAATGCTGCATGTGATTCTGCAATTTGTCATACTATTTTGACCACCTGCCCTGCTCTCCCCCCATTAATTCTATTTCCTTGGGGCTAAATCTAACATTCTAAACTTCTTAACTTTAAACATCTGCTATGTTTTAAAGCAACTTAGCAGATAAATGTTTCCTCCTTTTCTACAAATGTGGAACTTCCTCCTAAAATGCACATATATGTGCAAGGTCCAGAATAAACAAGATAGATCCTATACTGGTGTTGGGTTCAAAGTCTCATCTCTCTCAAACCTCCAGGGCTGGAAATGGGAGCTTTGCATCATTGGGAAAGTGACAGTCACAGCTTTTCATTGGAGTAATGCATTGTATCCTAATAGCCCTGGAAAATTCTGCAATATTGGATATTAAGGCTGCTGGGATTTTTTATATATAATATTATATAAAAGGCTATTTTAGGTCACTTGTAGAGTGAGCCATAAAAACCCTCTGGCCCTTGTACAAAGTTGAGGTAACTACTGCTTTTATAGGCTGAGATAAAAAACAAAATAGCTTTACTCAAATTTAAAATAACTCTGTATATGCCATTTCAGAAACCTCCTACAGACTAAATGACAACATAGTATAGATGTTGTTGCACTCATTATGGATGACTTGAAATATTAACCTGTATGAGTGCTGCAGTCACTCAATTTCCTCTGATAAAACAGATCATTGTCAGGAATAATTAGAACATAGACATTATGTCTTGGTGTTGTCCATGTGATCAATTGTAGGGCCAGAGCCATGTGATAAATTCAACTTATCCTGCACTTTTGTTACCTCACTGGTACTCTGCCCACTGTTGTCTGATCTGCAGCTCAGGCAGGTATGGGGGAAGATTTTTCAGTTCCTAAATTCAGTTATTTGACTAGATAATTCCCCAGCCATTCAATGTGGTGGGGAAGAAAGGGTGGGGGAGGGAGCATGACACTGGAAAAAGATATTAGGCAAGCAATGTAAGACCACATGGAGATAGGTATCTTTTTCTAACCTCCCCCCCCCCTTTTTTTTTAATTGGGGAGTGAGACTGTTGCAACATGACTTGAGTCTGAGAGGTACTAGTCTTGTCATTAGCTATGACAATGTCTAGCCATTTGAGGGAGTTGATTATTGCTTAGAATAATAAGATGTGATATTTAGAAATCTAAGGACCACAGAGATCAAATACCACACCAGCATCCCTACATGAATCCATACTTGTTTATACCCTCATTCTGCGGTGTGATTCAAGATATGTACCCTGAACATTGCATTTGGGCATTTTTATATATAAAAATACATGCTGAATTATATATATTAACATGAGTAGCTCAATGGTGCAAAGACAAAAACAAAAATCTTTCATTGGGATCTTTCCATGTGATGCCATCAACTCACTGGGAAAGGCTGGAAGGGAAAGTATAGTAAAAGAAAGCTGCACACTTCTCCACAAGCCTAATGAGGAGAAAGAAAGGCAAATGTAGAAAATTAACCCAGTGAATTCCCTCTCTACCTGGATATGAGAGGGGTCTGGCCTTGTCCTTCTGTATTTCCGAAGAGTTCAAACGTTCAATCTGGTTTGGTTAACCAAAAAGCCTAAGTGGAGTAGTTACTAACTGGCCTGAAAGTCACTATTCACCCAGAATTTTTTTTTCTTAATTTTCAAACATTCCTAAAATGTGCTCTGAATATGAATAACTGTTAACAGTTGCAATTTAGCACTTTCCAATGACTTTACATAAAATAAGAACATAACTAGAATCTAAACCTAAAATCCATACTAAATCATTTTAATAATTACTTTAATGTATGAGGTTCAAAATAACTCAGAGGTACAGGCTGTCTTCTGTTTTCATGCTCCTCTTCATTTCCTGACTTTTGGCCAGGATAAAAAGTGCAAGTAACAATCATGGAATCAAAGCTATTTGGGGTTGGAGAGTGACTTAGGCACCCAACTCCCATTGATTTTTCCTTCTCGCTTGATCAGAAAGAAGACCCTGCAAAAATAATTCAAGACGTCTGTTTAATTTCTACAACTAACACATTTTGATCCAAACTATTGAATTGTCATCAGTCTTCGGAATTTCTTGAGGTTTCTCCCACCTTAATGTGAATTATTGTTAATTTGTGTAACACTGATTATAAAAATCTTTCCTCTAAAGTTCTTTTTGAATTGTGCTGTGACACCAATGGATTTAGCCAGTTGAGTATCTCTGGATTTTAGTGTACTTGAAGTTGGGGCACTAAACTTTCTTTACTAAGCCATCTTGCTTGGCTATATCCCCACTTGTATTATGCTGAAAGATACCAGCATCAGGCATCGTCAGTTATTGATGCACTGGACAAATTTCTGGAAGTGCAGTCTTCTGGAGTGCTAATAAAAGATGGGCATCTCAACCTCAACAAGATCTGTGGCTAGTACCAGATGCCATTGAGGAAGGTGAGAGTAAACTCATAATGGACTACTATAAAATAACCTACCCTAAAAGGAAGTTCCTTCCCAATCTTAAAACGTTATTTTGGGGAGACTGTGAATACTGGAAAAGGTGAGTCTTTAATGATCATACTGATGGCTGTTTGTAATCTTAAACTCTATATTTATAGATAGTTTGCTGTTTGTGGCAATTCATATACATGATATCTCTTAGGATGTGCATCTTAAGTTATAACAATCCAGTGTGCCATGTTAGCCACAAAGATGACTCCCATATCTAAATCAGCAAATCTTCTAAAACTCTGTGTTGTTCAATAGCATTCATCCTGCAAGGCCAGAGGAATTTAATATATTGTTCCATGATTATGGTATGGAATTTTGAGACTCAAGAGAAGACAGATATTGTGTCAGTCTGCTTGCCGGGAATATGGAATATTTGTCGTCTTTTTCAAAACAGCCAGAAAGAGATGGACAGATCCTACAGTATTGATTTATTGTTTCAGCCCTCTCCCACTATTACCAAGTGTGCCAAGCAATTTTGGGGATCATTCCTTCACCACCACTCTCATTAAATTGTCTGAGACTTGGGCTCCACAAGTGGTGGAAGTAGTGCATGCAGTGATCCAAATTGTCTCATTGGCTTTAGAATCGCAGTTGTCTGAAGGTTAACCTACTGCATTTATTTTAGCCAAAGTCTTATTCCTCTGAGCCTTTTACATCTTTCATTTATTAGTGTTGGGAACAGCCTGATTCTAACTGCTACTACTCACTTTCCAGAACTTGTCTATTTTCTATACTTGCCTCTTTGGGATTCTTATCTATCTATTGGAGTAAATGAAGGTATCTGTATCGTGGCCACCCATGATGATACCCTTAGTCTCGACCCCTGGATTGAATTAGGCCAATTTTTTTCACTCTGGTCTATTGACTTCATAGGGATTTGTCTTTACTCCTCTTAGGGTAAAACTAAGAGCATTTGATATTGAACAGTAATGCATAATTCTTTTAACTCCTTTGCTTTCATCTCTTCAACCTCTCAAGTTTTGTCACTGGAAAAATAGAATTTTCAACCAATTCTGAAAACAGTAGGCTTCTCCTATCGCCGCAGCCATTGCTATCATTCAGCTAACCAATATTTGTGTGTGTTGGGGGGAGAGAGGTGGAATGTCAGTATTACATTTTATGGGATTCAATTGCTTATTTCTTCAACACTGGGAAAGATGGGGTTTGGTGTGACTGCATATATTACTCAAAAGATTCATCCTTCCATGTCCAGTCAGTGTAATGTTGAAGCTCCCAGTTTAGAATATATAACTGTTTTGTGCTTTAAATTATGATAACCCACTGAGCATGAGGGATAGGTAGTGCCAGCATAGATTTCTATGACTACCTTTATAGACTTCTCCAACTTGAAACACTGTATAGACCAAGGATATTTTCACCCAAATCTTTACTGTTCCTAAGTAAGAAGTCTTAAAAAAAAAATCAGTACAGCTATTCACAGTATTTAAAATGGTTTAAAGACCTTTTTTCTTAAGTGTGTGTTTTATTTTATTTTTTTGGTCTGGGGTGTCTAGTCATGACATGCATAATTGATCTGATCTCATTAATGACAATGGGATTGAGCTCAACTACAGGCAGATGATTTAAACTATTGTTCTTCTCTTTTTTTGGCGGGGGGCGGGGGAAGTATTTGAGGCTTTCTAGTCCTGTAATGACTGAAGATTATTGTAGCTAACTATATAGTAATGGAAGAACACTTTTAATCGATGTTGCTCTTTGTGCTCAGGATAATAGAAATGTGAACTCCTTTCGAGCATATTGGGACATTGACTTGAAACTCTGGCTGATGGCCATTGTTTGCAGACACTGTGAATTTAGAATACCAATAGGATGGGATTTTTTTTTATTTTATTTTAATGATGACAACTCCTTAGTGTTTGAATCCCCATGGTTATTTTTCAGGTATGTACTTGCCTACCCCAAAAAAACCAGGGGTAGTGGATACACTTGAGACCATCTCTAAAGAAAACAACGTGTGAGATCCATTAGATGTTACGTGACCATTATCTTTCAAGAATTAAAAACTGAACAGCTAACCTAAATGGACAGCCATTGTGGTCAAGTCCAATGGCATTTTAGTCTCCTGGGAATACCATTCCTGAAACTGAGCCATGTAACTTGTAAAGTTGTGCAAAATGCTTGAAAAATAATCTAAAACCAGATGCAAAGTGCTTGGTTTAGGGTTGTACTAGAAAGCCCATACTTAGAGCATGTACCTGAATGGCACTACTGAGCTTTAGAGTTTGTTTCTTTTGGATTGGCAGGCTGAGATTTTCAAAGCTAACTAACAGATTTGGATGCCAATTCCCATGAAAATTAATAGGAATTGCATATCTAAATCCCCCCAGGAAGCTTTAAAAATGTAAGTCTTAGTGTGCATTTCTACAAATGTACAATTACCTCTACAAAATATGACTAATATTTCAAATTGCAATAGCACTTAGGGGCTAGCTAAAACACAACAGGGTCCTTTAATGCTAAGAGCAGTACAATCATATGGGGATAAATCCCATTTTAGAGCATTTGAGAAAAGAAACTGACTTTAATTTTGATGCTGTCCCGAATTGGGGCAAGTATCCAGACAGGCTGCGTACTCTGCATTACCATTTTGCTCCTTACTTCAGCCTAAATTATTACTTGAGAAGTGGATAAAAAAGGATCCAGCCAAAGCTATTCCAATGAGATTGAAGAAATATAGACTGTTTTCAAACTTCTGATTTCCGCCTCTCACTTCTTTCTCATTCGATTTCTCTCAAATCAGTGTGTCACCTGCCACATGCTGTAAGCTTTTGAAGTAGGTTTTATAGACTGGAAATCCAGTCAGATGTATGTCTTGGGCTTGAATTTGGTCTCCTGTTATTGCATCTTTGTATTAGTGGCTAACTAAAGTGCAGTGATGCATTTTCATTCAGTGGGAAGATTCCACTGACTTCTGTAACATGTATACTAGACAGCTGGTGTCTTCTCTCTTCCTGCAATGTTACCTACAGCCAGGGCTGGCTCTGGCTTTTTTGCTGCTCCAAGCGCAAAAAAAAAAAAAAAGGGAGGGGGGGCAGACTGGCAAAGCAGGGGGGAAACAGCACAGCGGGAGTGGCAAAGCAGGGAAGCGGGGGAAAGGCAAGACCAGAGCAGCAAAGCAGGAGGGGGGGGGAAACAAAAAAACCTGCAGGGCGGCAGGAGCCAGGGTGCAGGGGGACTCCCTGCACTGCAGATGTGCAGCGGAGTGTGTGCCCGGTCTAGCAGGGGGAAGGGGAGGAAGCGAGGGGGAGAAGGGGGCAGCCAGGGCTTCAGCGGGGCGCTCGCCACACAGCCCTGCCTGCCGCCCTGCCTGCTGGGAGGGCTCTGCGCCACTCCGGTCAGCTGGGAGGGAAGGACGTGGGCTGCCCTGACGAGTTTGCTGCAGGTCGCTCTCCTCCTCTATGCCACCGCCCCCTACAGGGTGGCTGGATCGGCGAACCATAAGAAAAAGAGAGGCCGTGCTGCCCTAGGATTGAGTGGAATGCCGCCCCATAGAATCTGCCGCCCCAAGCAGGAGCTTGCTCGGCTGGTGCCTGTAGTGGCCCTGCCTACAGCCTCCAGCTGCTAGGAAGCAATGAACATTTCCTTCTCTTTGCCTTTGTTTTCTTCAGCCTTATGGCACCAGAGGAAGAAGAGAGGTAAGGGAATGATTTCTTCCTTCCACAGGAGAATGTACAGCTCTTGCCTCTCTAAGTGTTAATTCATCTTGGAGTATGAACCAAAGCAAAGAGAAGTGGAGGAGAAGATGACCTAGAGTGAAAGAGAGGAAAGGGTGTGAGATGGGAAATTGAAGAAAAGTGTATTTGGAGAGATGAAGGCAAAGACTGAAGGCTGGGGTGGAACATGAAGGGAAGATAGGGAGAAAATGGAGGTCAGGGAATGTATGGTGAGAGTGAAAGGGGACAAGGAGGAAAAACAGAACATGGAGTATGGAGAAAGAGACATTAGAACAAAAAGTGGTGATTATGGACAGTCCATCCATGTGCATTCACACCTCCTGGCTCTTCTCTAGTGGGGATTCTAACTTTGGAAATGCAGATGAGGGCTTAAAAGCGAGGAGGGTATGGCCAATCCTTGAATAAGGAAGGGCCCTATTTCAGCTCTCAGACTTTTCTGATGCTCCAGAATTTAGGGGCAGCAGACAGTGGGGAAAGTATCCCAGCCACACTATCTGCTGCAGAATTCCTCTGGGCAGAGTTTGATTTGAGCTTTCCACAGGGCAGAAGATTGGGTCACAGAGGAAGAATATGATGCAGATTATTAAAATAAAGAGGTGGCAAAATAGCTTGAAGAGAGAAGAGTCAAAATAACAACATCTTCAGAAGGCCATGAAAGAATAGACTGAGAAAAATGTGGAAATTTTAAAAACAATTATTCAACATTACTGGAAACTTAGAAAAACCATTGAAAAGCAATGACCCTCTCATTAACGAACTAGGGAAATATAAGGTGGGTGCATAACTAGTTGAAAAACCATTCCCAGAGAGTAATCATTAGGGGTTCACAGTCAAGCTGGAAGGGCTTATCGAATGGGATCCTGTTCTGGGTCCAGTTCTGTTCAATAACTTCAATTATTTAGATAATGGAATAGAGCATACACTTATAAAGTTTGCAGATGATACCAAGAGGGGAGGGATTGCAAGTGCTTTGGAGGATAGAATTAAAATTCAAAATGATCTGGAGAAATGATCTGAAGTAAATAGGATGAAATTCAATAAGGACAAATGCAAAGTACTCCATTTAGGAGGAAGGAAGGAACAATCAGTTGCACACATACAACACTGGAAATGATTGCCTAAAAAAGGAGTACTGCAGAAAGGGATTTGGGGGTCATAGTGGATCACAACCTAAATATGAGTCAACAGTGTAACACTGTTTGGGAATGGGGGGGAGAGGAAGCAAACATTATACTGGGATGCATTAGCAGAAGTGTTATAAGCAAGACATGAGAAATAATTCTTCCACTCTACTCCATGCTGATTACGCCTCAACTGGAATATTTTGTCCAGTTCTGGGCACTACATTTCAGGAAAGATGTTGACAAATTGGAGAAAATCCAGAGAAGAGCAACAAAAATGAGCTAAAGATCTAGAAAACATGACTGATAAGAGAAGATTGAAAAAAATTAGGTTTGTTTCATCTGGAAAAGAGAAGACTGAGAGGGGAACACACAAAATGTCAAGTACGTTAAAAAGTTGTTATAAGGAGGAGGGAGAAATTTTTTTTGTCCTTAACCTCTGAGAATAGGACAAGAAGTAATGGGCTTAAATTACAGCAAGGGCCGTTTAGGTTGGACATTAGGAAAAACTTCTAAATTGCCTAGGGAGGTTGTAGAATCTCCATCATTGGAGATTTTTAAGAGCAAGTTAGACACACCTGTCAGGGATGGTCTAGATAATACTTAGTCCTGCCATGAGTGCAGAGGACTGTACTAGATGACCTCTGAAGGTCCCTTCTAGTCCTACGATTCTCTGAGCTATGCTAAAGCTACCAGTAGAAGGAAGAGAAAAACAAGATCAGAAATGAGGAAACGGAGTAAGCTGACTTTCATTGTGTTGAATATAAGGTTTGACACCAAATAGTTCCAATAAAAATCCAGAATCCAGTATATAAACTCGAAAGGAACTGGGTATGTGAGGATATATTTGGCCATCTTTTTTTGGTGTATAATACTGAGAAAATATTTGGCCATCCTTTTTTTCAGTGTTGTGGTCTTGGCAGAACGCATGCAGTGACTTCTAAAAGTAACTTTTGTTGTACACACTATTGAATTTAATTTCTGAAATGAAATCAGTTCCACTTATACTTGCTGACTTAAAAACACAAAGGCTACTTGTACTATTATATTCAGTGGTGGTGTGGCCGTATTAGTCCAAGGATATTAGTGAGACAAGGTGTGTGAGGTAATAAAGCATGAAAGCCACCAACAGAAGTTTGTCCAATAAAAGATGATCTCACTCACCTTGTCTCTGTAGTTATACTATTAGAAATTTGTTTGAAAGAAATCTTTGCCAACTCATACCCATGTTGTCATCCCACTTAGTGATCTAGTTCCCTGTCTTCATGCATGTGCATTTTGTGTTTAGATGGAAGTGCCTCAACCAATGAGTAGCCTGATAGCTCCCTTAAACCTAAACTGGGGCTTGGTTGCGAGCCCTGTCTACTGAGCTGTCCAGGAAACTGCTTGTGACACAGTGCTATATTTCTCTGTCCCCCTGCCTTGCTTCTGCACCCTGCACATGTCTTATACCTGGCACTGGGAGGGTCGGGTGGAAGTCAAGGTTCCATCTTTCCCAATACCACCCAGTGTGGAAGGGGGACTCATGGTTCTGTGGAAGCAGCTTCCCTCCACATTCCTACCAGTTATGCAGGTAGCTGGCATGGAGGGGCACAGGGGGTCCCAATACACCGCAATTACGCCTTTGTGTGAGTGCACAGAATGGTCTATGCTGTGGCTTTAATTTGAAGGGGAGAGGAAACAATCTTGGAATTGAACTGGGTGAAAGTCATTTATCTGTGTCTTTAAACAAAATGGGTAAGGCATAATGTAAAATTCACTCATGAGCTGTTTGGGATTTTTAAAAGTGCTAATCTATGTCTGTGTTTGCAGAGCTGTCTATTCAGTTTGGAAACTTAGTGACACTCAGATAAGACAAATCGGCTACAGCTCAGCAACAAACATTCTCTTTTTGTCGTTGCTCAGCAGAAAACATAGTATTAAAATTCCTGCAGCCATCTCTTAATTTTTAAGGTAGGCTGATTAAAGTGGACTCTCCACGTTCCCCAAAGCCAAATGGAAACCAACACATAATGCATGGAGCTTGATTCTGTAACCAACATCAGTAAAAATACTAAAGGCAATGGAAGGTTGTGGATCTGGACTGGGGGGTAGGGTGGGGGGAGAGAGAGAGAGAGACGGGAAGAGGACTGAACTATTCAGTAAGAACGGTTACCTGCTTTGAATGTCCATTACAAGGTAAAAGCTACCAGCAAGTGCAGTGCTGATGCAGAAGTGAACAGTATATACCATACTAACTAGCTCTCCTCCTCCACAGCCTCAAATAACATCCAGTTAAAGTGGGAAGAGTCACCAGCATATGAAATTCTATAAGCGGGGAACAGAGTAGCTTTGCCAGGAAGGGGTTGTCATGGAGTGAGAGAGGGAGGCATTATCTCCCCCTGTCAGCCTATAATGAACCAAAATGACTATCGCCATTTATATCTACTTTTATACATATTAAAATAGAAACAGAGCCAGATCCTCAGCTGGTTTAAATGGGTGTAGGTCTATTGACTTCAATAGTGCTATGATTATTTAAGATTTGGCACTCGATTTTTATATGAGTAAATGTTTAGAGTATGTCTACATGATAGCTGGGAGCGAGCGTCCCAGCTCAGGTACCCAGACTTACTCTAGTGGGGCTCAAGGTAGCTTGCTAAAAGTAGTAGTGTAGATGTTGTGGCTTGGGTAGCTGCGTGGGCTCTCAAGCCCCCCAACCCCAACTCCCTTGGTCTGAGCTCAGCTGGCTGGAATGAGTCTCAACCAGAGCTGTAACATCGACACTGCTATTTTTAGCGTGCTAGCTTGAGCCAAGCTAGCGCAAGTCTGACTTCCTGGGCTTGGATGCTTACTCCCAGCTGCAGTGGAGCTATACTCTTCATGCTTTGTCTTTCACACACATTCTGAGATTTGCACATGGCATCATGGAAGCTCCATCTTGAATGAGCCCTAAAGGATGTTTTTGGGGCTCCAGAGGAGGGTAGGAGGTAGGGAGACTGGAGAGGACTGGGGATTCAGGATTTCAAAGCTTTCACCATGAACTACTATAGTAACTTTTGCTGCCTGCTGGCTTTAGCTGCTCTGGCCAATTATCTTATTGTGTTGTTTGTTTGTCTGGGCTCTGGCTCCCTTGGCTCAAGAGCTGCTCTGGATTTCGTCCCTGGCTCCTATGCCTAGACATCTTCTCCTGGACACCTGCTTCTTGGCTCAGCAGCTACCCCAGCCCCTTCCTTGGATCCCCTATCACATGTTTCTCATGCTCCCATTTGGATGAATTTTCCCCTCCATTCACTGTGTAATCCTCCTATACATACGAATCATTGTTCATAATCATTGCATATCAAAACACTTTGAAATGAAATGACCCTCACGGAGCCCCTCTACTGGACAAAGCAGATACCAGCTGCTGGCACCTCCTACTACTACCACCTGCCCAGCTACACTGGCCTGGTACCTGTCCCCTTCCTAAACTCCTGCCAGGTCAGAAGAGGATGTTCACTGCCTAATAGTGTGGAGATTCCCTGCCCAAAATTGCAAGCCCCCTGACTGCAGAGAAGTCAGACCATGTGAGCAAGATCAGAGTTTGCCCTGTTATGTCACGTTCCAAAACTGCAGTAATTGGTTCAAAAGAAGGTTACCTTCAAGCTGATGTAGTGTAAAATAAGCTCACATAAATACAATGAATTAAAGTAAAATAGCCCAACACAATTTCATAAAAACTAGGAAGTTTTCAGGTAAGGTTTGAACCCCTATCAACCAGCTACAGAGCTACCTTAACTCTATTCTCCTGGTCCTCATTGCAATGGGGTATTAAAGGTTTAATCCTCAGCTGCGACTTCCATTACTTTGAGGGTTTGTCTCAGGCTATTAACATCATTTTAGCCAAGTGCTTCTTATGTAAATTATAGGAAAAAGTGGAACATGCAATTACTATATAATTATTCATCCATACTCATACCAAATCCACAATTGAACATATGGCAGACATGTTAAACTGTACGTTATGCTAATCTCTGCATTCTGTTTAGCTCACCTAATTCACTATACGGTGTTTACTATATACCACTTTCCTGCAGAAATCCAGGAAGGAATTCTCTGTATAAAGCTTCAAATGACTAACAGAAGGGGAAAACCAACAGACATGTTTTTTACTGTTACTTTTTCCTCCATCTCTTCTCCAGCCCTCAGTCTGTTTGTTTGTTTAATCCACCAGTTGTTGTTTCTGCAATGACCTAGAATGTAAGATCTTTGGGGCAGGGACTGACCTTTCAGTGCTGCCAACTTGTCTGCTTTATTTTTTAATGCTAATGTTACAGAATATTTAGGGAAAACAAATTTTGAGCTCTTAAACATTATTCTTGCCAGAAATTGATTCTCATATAGTTGTGGAATCCAAGCCAGCTCCAAGTGACCTAAAAGTCTAATCAAAACAGCATGAAATTCGAATATTCATAAAGAACTGTTGTAAACAAGCAAGCCTGTACAGAGCCAATTATTAATATAAAATAATTTAATTTCAAATGTATTCATTTGTGAAATGTAAGTGGCTCATAGGTAATTTTCAACTGGAAAAAGCTATCTACATTGTTCGTTATTTGCCTAGCTCTAGTAGACATTAATAAGTCAACATTTGCCAACCAGTACCACATAGCATTTAATATAAATCCCAATAAATAAGTAAGCTAAGATACCTGTCTGTGTGTTCTAGATCATTTTAATGTACTCAAAATACAACAGAATTAATACCCAAACACAGCCAACCTACTGCCACACAATGCGTTATAAGCACCACAGCAAATCAGATTGCTCAGAAGCTTAAACACCCCTCCAGCATTTCCACACCCTTACAATCTCCATTTTTAAATGTCTTTGGGGAAAAGATAAGCTTTACAACACGAAGGTCCAGTTATAACAGACCAAAATGGGAAGCAAATTGCAAAGACTGGCTCTGACAGAGCATGCCCAGCCAGCAGCCCTTTCTCGTGTTAAACCAATACGGTTTCAGTTCAAGCAGCTCTTCTGATCTCAACTCTGACAGTACAGCGTGGGGAAAGAAGTGTTCTCTCTGGTCATTTAGGATTTTATAGGTCAAAACTAACACCTTAAATGTCCCTTGGAAGCCCACAGCAGCCAGTGGTGATTGTAGAGTACAGGTTGAATGTGCTTGGGGTGAGATACTCTGCTTACCAAGCGGGCTGTTGTATTCTGTGTTAGCTTCAGTTTCTGGATGCCTTTAAATTTTGCAGCTTCAGAGATCATTGCTGGCTCAACAGTAGATTACAGCAAAGACATGGCTCACTGTTACAAGGTTGTCAACCGAAAGGAACAGTCACAGCCTCCAGGCCATACAAAAAAAAAAATTTAATGCTACACTGGCTGTTGCTGCTATGTAACCTTCTTCTAGTACATCAGTTGGGCCCCTACGTTGCAAACCAGACCAACAAATGGTGCAGACACATGCTCAATTAGAGAGACCAGTGTTTGTCACCATTTCCTCTGGCTTTCCCAAGCCAACCACAATCAATTTAGTCCTGTCTGGATTACAACTGGCCTATCTAGCTTAATGCCCTGATCTCAGCCAGGCAGTGGTTACCAAAGTTATTTCCTGTAGCAGGCATAGGGAAAATCAGAGGTATCTTACACACCTTTATTTTATTTTATTTTTTTAATGACAATCCCTATAGTTCAGGCAAACTTGATTTCTGTCAATCATCTACCTTGTCATAGGATTCCAGAACAATCTCTGTTCAAAACACAAGGGGACAAGGACTTATTCAAAATATATACCTCTTGTGGCCTTGTTTATGTAACAGAAATAACCCCAGAGCAATACCCTAGAACTGAGCCATACAGTTATTTTGATTTAACAAACAACTTCTTTGCTTGCAATGTTTGAGTTCTGGATACATTTGCTTCTTCATGTACTTGATGCTGTTACTGTCTAGGGTATGGCTTATTTAAATACATCTTTCTTAAGGTTTTTATTTCAGAGCCACAAAAAAGGCTGTCAACTGTTAGTTTCTGATCCTTTTTTTATTCCTCTCATTTATAGTCTGAGAAAGAATGAACATACTGGGATACCTCCTAGTGTGTGGCTGACAACTAAAGATGAGCAAAAAGTAATACTTTGTTATTAGCTGGCCTAGAGAGAAGTTTGGGGGTAACCAGTTATTGACCTATCGAAGTAAACATATTTAAGAATTCAGTGGTTGTGGGGAGCTCAGACAAGCCACAGCATGAACCCTTCAGAAAGTTTCAAAATGCTTATACTTGAAGATTAAATGCATCACCAAAACCAATTTTTTTCCAATTTGTCTCTTATTTCACACACAGTCTAGTTGAGGCTCTGCTCTACTGTGTGTGGGTAAAAGCCAGGTATATAGTTTAAGTAGTTCTCAGATGTCACAAGTGCACAGCCAAATTAGTACCCTGTGCTCTCTCAAACTCAGGATGAAGATGCTGCTGTGTTATCTTAAAGACCTATAGCAGTGAGTAAATTAAGGCTTGTTTTAAAATGTAATAGCAGCAGACCTCATCCTACCTTACCTTTTTCTCTCTCTCTCGCTCCTACAAAAAACACACAAGCACAAAAGGAAAAAAGAGAGAGTGCTTCAGATTAACTAATTTTAATTAGGATTTAGTTAAAGTATGGACAGGATTAAAGCAAAGGATCTTTGCAAAAAGAAAAAATATTGTCAATTGCAGACTATTCGTCATGGGCACTTCTATTCTGCGTGTTGATAGAGAGAAGAGGATTGTTTTCCAACATGACTAATGGGAACAGATGTGCTTTTCAAGGTTGCTGCTCCCCTAAACTCTTGGAAGAAAAAAGTTGAAAAATTATTTGAATCTCATTAACTGTAAACATGCATGCTTGAAATAAGCTTTCACTGTTAGGTTTAGTAAAACTTAAAGATTTCTATTTAGCATCTTAATATAGACCTAATTTGGAGGTGCTAACATTTTTCTCTATAATATTTTTTCTCTCATTTGCATTGCTGTGTTATCTTCCTTAGGAAATCAACATGTCATCGGATGTGTTAAGTCTGATTTTATTGTTTTCTGAGGGTCTTCCTCCCCTCCCCCTCCCACAATGTTTTAATCACCTGTTTATTCTAGCTACACGGTGATGTATCATTCTTATTAATGTTTGCAAGCTGAGTCACATGTCACAAATCCTGACAGTAAATAATTAAAGTATTTAAATAAACGTGTATATGTATGGTAGTTCTATGGTTGTACAAATTTGTAGAGCAAGATTTTATACTAATCTATAATTATAACTGCCACTGACTACCATGATCCTTACTGAGTCAGATTAATTTACACATTAAGCAGCCATCTGTAGAAATTTTCATAGTACCTTGTTTGCAGTGCCAGAGCTCACATGGGGATTGGGGGGAAGGGAGAACTATATTGGCCTCTGGGGATTTTTTTTTAACGCTACAGTCAGATGCATTTGCTGTGAACAAATTCTTTCAGACATTGACATTTTCCCCACCTCCTTCACTCCATCATAATTTTGGCTAATGATCTGCAGAGGTATTACAATATTTTGCATATATAATGATATAGCAATTGATAAACCTAAGAATACATTTTTTTTAAAAAGTCCTTGGCTCTGTGTTAAATAACTTAGCAATGCTTATGAACCAGAACAGATTTGGTATCATCTGTATTCATAAAAGATAAAAGTTCTACACAGTCTGGCTATAGTAAGAAACATATTGCAAGACTGTTGATGCAAATTCTCTCCAAAAGAGAGTTACAATTTCAGTATACTATATAAGGCTCTTCTTATTTACCAGTGACTTGTGGGTAAGAACCACTTGTCTACTAATAGGGGAAGCTAATAAAGACTTCACCTGATTTGCAGGTGATTCATAAGATTTATGGTTAAATATAGATTGCACTCATACTACATTAAATTAGCAATATATTAACCCTGCATTAGGTCCTCTTAAATAGAATGGAGAGGTGTGTGGAGTGGCGGGGGGGGAGAGAACAGAAAGCCATGGGGAGTCAAGTCACCAGCCTTCTATTCCTGGCTCTGACCTGTCATGTGATCTTGTCCAAGTCACACCATCTTTGTGCCTTTCTTTTCCCTGCAACCCTTTATTGTCAATTGACTGTCGTTTCTTCAGGAGAAGGACTCTTGTCATCTGTTCATATAATGTCTTGCACAATAAGGTCTTCATCCTAGTTGGGAAGCTCTTGGAGGTAATGTCATGCAAGTAATAAAAATGACCTGTTTAATGCAACAGCAAAAGCATGGTTGCCTGCCAAACTAACACTCAAAAGTAGGTTCTCTTTTTGGAGGATGGTGTCTGAGTATACAACAGAATATTCATGAGGTTGTTGGTCAAGGAGAAAATCTTGAATGTTCATAGATTGGATGTAAGAACAATATAGATTCTAAGGCCAGAAGGGACCATTGTGATTGCTTAGTCTGACCTCCTATATAGCACAGCCATAGAACTTCCCCCAAAATAATTCCTAAAACATATCTTCTAGAAAAACATCCAACCTCAATTTAAAAATTGCCAGTAATGGAGAATCCACCACAGCTCTTGGTGAATTGTTTGAATGGTTAATTACATTCAGTCTCAATATATTAATCCACTTTCCATTTTTAAAATCCTTTTAAAACAGTGCTACGTTGACTTAGAACCTCTTAAACACAATTGGTTTGTTAGCGAAATCTAGAATTGCAGCCAATTTGCTCACCTTCTGGCATATAGTTATTTCAAAAATTATGGCATGTGTCTATTCAGACTATTTGAAGGAGAGACAATCTGGCAGCAGAGCAAAAGAGAACAGCAGCTGATAGGAAGAGAACCTAATAAATGAAAGCACAACCAGGAGGCCTGAAGGAGAAAAAAAAATAGACACTATGAAATAGAAATGGCAATGCCTATATTAAATGAAAGCGTCTGAGATAAAATAGGTGAGGAACAGAAGAGGTCTCTTCAATGTGATATTAACTGAAAAATTCATCTGAAGTCTTAGTATATTCAGTGGAGGAATCTATAAAACTACTTGATACTGTGTGGTGCTATGCAGGACTTTCCTTGATGTTTGGAAGTAGACACCACTCCTTAGATTCAGCATGGTTTGGGAGTCTCCCAATCAGACTGAAGGTGATATTTTATGAGATTGTCCTTTTCTGTGAACACAGGATTTCATATCCATCCCTTATAGGGACTTCCTATCTTGTTTGGTGTTTGGGAAATCTGGCCATCTGATACTTTTCCTTAGGTATATCCTGCATGTTCCAAGGGGCTTCTGATCTCGATTGCTTGCAGTCCATTATCTCCTGTTTCAGTGCTTAACAAGTATATTCACAAAAGAGAAGTGTGCATGTTAAATGATGCTGTGACCATGGTCACTAGGAGGTCTATACTGAGACTGCTCAATCAAGGCAACCTGCAAAGTGGTGGTTTATTCTATAATTAGATTTACCAAGCCAGTAACAAAACAGCTCTGTAACACTGGTTACCAAGAAGTTCCCTTTAAGCAATCCAGCCTGTGGTTCCCACCCAGGCAGCCAAGTCTATATAGTGAGGGTTATTTAAAACACTATTCACCATATTTAAAGTTCTACCAATTCCAAGAGATCAGACACATTATCCACCAGGTCAATAAATATTTCAGATCTTATCCAAATACACACTTACAGCCAATTCTTATTAACTAAATCTAAGATTTATTAAAAAAAAGAAAGTTGCTGTGGTTAAAAAATCATTATACATATAGATATGAATAAAGCTCTTAGGTCAGTTTCATGGCAAAGATGGTGAGGTTGCTGATTTGTAAAAGTTCTTCTAGAATCTGTGTAATAGATGATAGTCCAATAGGCAATCCATGTACAGAGTTTGTTCAAATTCTTCCATGAGAATTTTCAGGGTGGATTCAGAATAACCTGGAGGTCTCAGTCCTGTGGGCTTAGACTTTCCCCTTCAAAGTTTAAGCAGATCTGAGATAAAACAGGATCAAGCCTGACTTCCTTTATAGCTGAAGCAAGCTGTGGCCACAGCAGGGCTTCTTTGGCAGAAGAACGGGTAATGTATATTGTTGCTTTCAAGTTAATCCCTATCTCCTAGGCATCCACTGGTAACTAGTTGCATTCATTAACATAAGGCAATTAACCATTCAAACAACAGTACATAGGTAGTTTACTACAAACTTCAAAGAGAAATAAAGACAACAATATCATTACACCACAAGTTCCATCTGTTAATATCCCCTTTTGACCTCTGAATCAATAGACTATAGTAACGAAATATTATAAACAAGAACAGAAGATTAGCATGTGCAAGCTCATTAGATCACATTGTTAAACATCTAACAAGATATAGGTAAACACAGACAAATACAATTAGTATCTACTTCTGATTCTCTAGCAATACAAGCCCGCATTTTAAGAACTCTAGTCCATTTTAACATGGCTTTGCTAACTATCTACAAGGAATGACCATATTTCAATATTTTTTCTAATATGTCCTTAGAGGTTGGGTTTTTTTGGATCACTCAGCCTACTAGTTGCTTAACCCTTGCTGGCTCAGTGTCACAGATGCTAACTTGGGGAGTGGAGGGGAGGGAGAAGACTAAACACAGCAACTAAAGGTCACAATTCCTGGGAAGCAGTGACTCTGAAAAAGATGTGTGGGGGTCATGGCAGATATCAGCTGAACACTAGCTCCCTGTGCAATGCTGTGGCCAAAATGGTTGTGAGATCCTTGGATGCATATATAGGGGAATCTCAAATAGGACTAGAAAAGTTATTTTTGACTCTGAATTTGGCACTGGTGTGACCACTGCTGGAATGCTATGTCCACTTCTTGAATTGTTGACACCAGAAGGACATTGATTAAATTGGAGAGGGTTTGGAGAAGAGCCACAAGGATGACTAAAAGATTAGAAAACATGTCTCATAGTGATAGATTCAAGGAGCTCAATATAATTCAACAAAGAGAAGGTGAAGGTAAGACTTGACCACAGTTTGAGTACCTACATGGCGAACAAATAAGTGATAATGGGCTGTTCAATCTAGCCGAGAAAGGTATAACATGATCCAATGGTTGGAAGTTGAAGCTAGACAAATTCAGGCTGGAAATAAAGCATACATTTTACCAGTGAGAGTAATAAACAATTTACCGAGCGTCATGATGGATTCTCCACCACTGACTTTTTTTTTTCATGAATCAACATTGGATTTTTATTTGAAAGGATATGCTCTGGTTCAAAGGGAATTATTCTGGAGAAGTTCTATGGCCTGTGTTTTTATATGGGTGGTCAGACTAGAAGATCAGTGGTCCTTTCTGGCCTTGGAATCTATTAATTGACATATATGGTTTAGCAAGGAAAAAACAGAGTAGATGTACTATGTACATCTAATGATATCTTTGAAGACTTCTTTGAAGATTCTCAGTGAATGTCTCCCTGTGAAATGATTTTTCAGAAGGATTTTTGATTAAATATCACATGACCGTCTCTCTTTTTTTCTAAAAAGATTGATGGGAGAACGTGGGAACTGGTATGTTTAAGTAGAAAATTCTGCCACAGTTATGGGAGCACTTATCTCACAAGTCATGGCTATGATCCTGCATCACTGAGGCTGGATCAGTGAATGCAGGCTCCTATTTAAATATTAGTCTTCAATCACCGAGGTGCTGAGTACTGTAACTTTCAGCAATTTCCATTGAAACCAGCTGGAGCAGTGAGTGCTCAACCTCTTTCATCAGGCCCACTGTAAGTTTGCAGAGAATTACTGTAAGACTGGATTTTAAGAAGGTCTTAAACCATTGATAGAATAGCATCAACTGTGTGAGCATTTTTCTACTTTTCTCATCTCATAAGATTAGGATATATAGCTATATGAGTGGAAAAGAGATCCCTTAATGCTATGTGGGTCAAACTAACTAGGGACCTCAATTCACCCTCTTCTTCTGGTGTGGCGTGCAATTCTGTACACGCTATCATTTACACTTTTGCTTAATGAATTTGTACACACAAGCAGCATTGGCAAATAACTTGCATGTGCAAATTCTATTATCTGCATGCACAAAATTAGGGACTATTTGAAAAGTTGGTCCTTAGACTCAGGCAGAGCAGAAGTCCATGAGTTAAGAGATCACCTTTTAAAGAGAAGCAGCAAAGAATCCTGTGGCACCTTATAGACTAACAGACGTTTTGCAGCATGAGCTTTCGTGGGTGAATACCCACTTCTTCGGATGCAAGTCTTGCATCCGAAGAAGTGGGTATTCACCCACGAAAGCTCATGCTGCAAAACGTCTGTTAGTCTATAAGGTGCCACAGGATTCTTTGCTGCTTCTACAGAACCAGACTAACACGGCTACCCCTCTGATACTTTTAAAGAGAGATTACATAGCTCTTCATTTTAATCCACATGTTTTATGAAAAAGTGGAGAGGTGGAAGGAAGGACTAAAAATGGCTCTTTTAACCTTGCATGGGGATCATAACAAGCTTACCCCTTAGAGGCTGAAGAGAGACTTTTTGTTAAGAGTAAGCTTAGTGCCTGGGGTTTATTCAATTCTAAATAATATGTGTGTGGGAGGCTAAGCATTGTTTTGTGATGGCCGTGGATTATGTGTTGCACTTGGAGTTACTTTGGTTGCCATTATACACTTGACAATTACCATTATATTTGTAGCACTGTTACCAAGATGGTAATCCACATTCTAAGTATAGGAAAAAATGTAAATAGTGAATGTTCTTCTTAATTGCAGTGGGTGTCAGTTACTTGGTGGTAACCTCTGTAAAGATCTTGCACTGGCATATATATAGTGCCTTCAAAATATGCATGTGCATGCTCAAATCACACTCATTTTATGTATAAGGAGCAGGGAAATGAATGTAAAATGGGCAGTTACGAAGGAGGAACTAAAAAATGAACAATTGCTTTTCCTATTTAAGGGATAGAGCGTACCTTTCTGAGACAAACCCCCAAATAGGGTGGTGTATAGGCTCACCCCGACAATGCCTCATGGCTGTATTGGGTGAAGGGAATAGTAATCTATGCACACTCAATAACGGGATTTTTGCTTTCCAGCCAGCGCTAGTGGGTGGAGCTGAACTATTACCCCATCTACTCTCTGCCTATATGCCTCTGAGATGAAGCATGTTTGGTTGTAGCCCCTGCGCTCTTAAGTGCCAGGACCCACAATCCAGAAAGCTGAAAGTCAGGCTGTGTGAGGTGGGAAGACCATTTTTATTCCATCCTTATTTCCCTCCCACCCACCCCCCCACAAAACACACACACACACACACACACACACACACACCTTGAGCCAGTTTCGCCAGAGTTCAAGGAATTTCCTATTGTGAGTGTAAGAAAGTAAAATGAACTGCAGATATTGAAGTTATCTTATCTATCTCGGGAGAAACTAGCAAGATTTTGAAGACTACTTATGTGGTTCTTTGCTTGTGCACATATCTTGCATACACTGATATTTGAAAATATAACCCTGAGATTATTAACCAGCTCTCACAGAAGTAACCATTACTGTTGCTGGAGGTTAAAAATATAGGTAAGTCTAAAAGAGAGAATTTAAAAAAAAAACTGGTCCTAGTCTGGGTAAATTAGAAGGACAAGCTGAAAATTTAAACCTGTATAACCTATAAATCAGATGGCTCAGAGGGGGATTTAATTGCTAGTCATAAAATGTAACATGCTACAGATAGGTAGACAATAGCCACACCAGGTCCCTAACACAGAATGTTTACAGTATGTCCTCTTGCTGCAATGTCTAAGACGCCGGGAAGCATTTTTTCCCTTACCTAAAAATACTTGCAAAACAAATGGCAGGCGGTCACTGCAGTCTTCCAGAACCAATAAAATAGCATCCTACAAGAAAGCAGAATTAGAAAAATGCACCTTAATTTGTCAAATGTGTGTGTCTCTTTTATTAAATCTAAACTTTCTCAGCTCTTATTTTGTTTCATACTCTACTTACGTATACACAGAGAAATTCATTTGGGTGACAGTTTAGAGACTTGCTAAAGAATTGCAATAAAACTAGAAAATGTAAAAGTCAGATTGTGTGGAAGAGATTTATTAATCTAACTTTTTTAATTTAGTTTTCTTGGGAAAAATTAAGTGAAATACTAAAACTTGACTCTTTTTGAACACTCCCTGAGGTGACTTCCAACATCCAGTATCATAAGGCACTTTGGCAAGGTAGCACTGAGTAGTTTTTCTAAGAGTTGAGCTGATTGCCCTAGGTTCATTCTACTCTCCTAAGGCTCCAGTTCAGGAAAGAATTTAAGCGTGTGTTTAAATTTAAAGCTCATGCTTAAGAACTCTCCCAAACAGGGATGTTTTTTCTCAATCAGGCCCTTGATTTGTAGTGTCCAGTGTTTGGTATAGCAGTGAAAGACCTAACTGGATTGCAAGCATGATTGTCAGAGTGTAAACACAGTGGCAGCCCTATTTCCTTTCCACCTGCAAATGAATTTAGTGATCATGAACATATATCAAATAGCACTGAGGTGAGGCAGGCACAGGACAGGCAAAAGACCTGCTGGCTTTCTCATACAGCTGTTGCCAATATGCATTTTTTTTAACCTGTGGAAGCCTGTTACTCCATTCCTGCACTTCACTTGAGAAGGGACTCAATTCTACTGAATTTATATATAATTGTGTGGTGATATTTTACAGACTTCTTTATTGTAGGTGAAGCAACTAGCTTCATCTACAATGTATGGTTACCCAACACTTCCCATCATAAGACACTTTTATAATTTATATACTTATAATTTTGCCAAACTCTAACCATTCAGGCTGAAATTTCCCATGCCAGGTATCTGCCTTGGGCTGATTTTTTGTTTTTGTTCTTTTTTCAAGATTCAGCAAAATGTGGTTCAGTCGTTTCCAAGAATGAGATTAAGAGAAAATGTTTTGTCCATGTAAAATAAATAAAATTCATACAACCATTTTGTTGAGTAGCTCTGGCTCCACGGTTTGGCATACTTCCCTACATTTCAAGTGGCTGATGTGGGACACAGCGCCACACATAGATGGAGGTGTAGACATGCCAAACGATTGGCATTGTAACCTGATGTGCAGGGTCACAACCCCACTCAAATTTTGGGTTAGGGTTCTCACCTGGCCGGTATTTGACCAGCCTGACTGGTGGGTTTGTTTGGGGTTGTTTGTTATTTTTATGGGTTTGCCAGTTGCCAGAAAAATAATTTAATCTGCTAACTGGTTTTGTTTCACGTGGGTCTAAAGATTTGCATTATCATCATAATACATTGGGGTATCTAATGTTAAAAGTTTCTGTGTCCAGCTAAAGTGGCTGCAGTGTTCCCACTACAATTTAAGCAATAACAGATCAAAACTGTTGAAAATGCAGCAGTTGTCAGCCCACCAACATGTAAGTGCACGTGTGAGAAAGCGGTTTGAGTCATGCAAGAGTCAGGCGATGTGTGATGTTCTCAATCTTATCTATATGTGTTATCTCTATATACTATAAGTGGCTGTTGGGCAGGGGGCTTGTGTAGTTGCCTTGTAGTTGGAGCTGGGGTTGTAGTGGACTTGCCTTGTGGCGGGTAGAGAGGTGTCATGTTTTTTTGCATTTCAAAGTGATAACCCTGTTTGGGGCATCCAGGCTAAACTTGAATGACACTTCAACCTTGTGAGCCAGGTCACAATGCCATTTGGTTTACATGCTCTCTCATACTAAATTCCTGGAGCAAACTGCTCTTCAACCAGGACAGGTGGCTTTGAGGGATCAAAGCAGGGCAGCCTCATTAAATCCAGGACTGTGGGGAGGTCTTGTTTGGAGCAAGGACTTGAAATTTGGCAGGAGGGTCACCGTGGTATCTGCTGTTCTGTGACAAGAAGGTACACATTTTGAGTTCTGGCCCAAGTATAAGTCTTTGAAAAATCTCAGTTTGCACATTCTCAGTAGAGACATTTTAGAATTTGGCAGCTAAATTCTCCAGGAGCACTGAAGTCCCATTCTGGGACTGTAGGGGCTGAGAACTTCTGCCACAGTGGCCTCTGGCTGCTGGGAATAGCATCAGGCACAGGAAATGAAAATAGGGGGACTCTTTTTGTTCTGTGTTCTCAATGCTTCCCCTGCTTGTGCCTGAATAGAATAGAGAAGGAAGTGACCTGGCTTGGAAGCAGAGGGGGTAAAATTTGGACCAGAGGGAGTAGATTGGGACAAGGTTCCTGAGGGGGCTGGGCAGCAAAGAGACTGAAACTGAGAACCAGTGGAGAGAGAGGCAGGTTACTGGGGTCAGGCTCAGGGAGAACAGGGGCATAAGAGGCTGTGACCACTAGAGTATGCCTATCTTACTCACACTCACACACACACCTGGAATGGAACCCAAGTTTCCTGAGTCTCACTGTTCTTCAGCTGCCAAAAAATATCTGTGAAACCCAGTGACAAACTGTGCATGTGTCTTTTCCCCTTCCCTCTAGTGCTTATCCACATAGCAGCAGAAGATTGTCTTACTCTAGGGTTGGAACCTTTAGACCCACTGCATAGACGTCCACCACTTCAGCTAACTGAATAGCAGAAGTCTGTGCAGTGGGTTTAAAGGTTCCAGCCCTGTTGGTGACCCATAGAGGTCTCAGTGTGCAGGGCCAGCTCCAGGCACCAGAGCAGCAAGCAGGTGCTGGGACGGCCAATGGAAAGGGGTGGCACGTCCGGCTCTTCAGCAGCAATTCAGCAGCAGGTCCCTCAGTCCCTCTCGATCGCAGCTTTTTTTCTGTTTGTTTTTTTCCGCCACTTGGGGCGGCAAAAACGCTGGCGCCGGCCCTGTCAGTGTGATTCTACATGATGGAATTTCAGTTCTTTTTAGTTTGCTGTCATAAAACCTTAAGAAATTGCACATATGAACAGGGGTCCCATGGGAAAAAAATAGTATGTGATCATGTAATTAAAGACTGTACCATAATGTACTTGCACATGGAGCTGAAATAAGATTATACAGACAACCTTAATGCTGGCTTGACTGTAACATTAACATTATTTTAACATTGCTTTTTTGTGTGTAATTATTTAGATGCAGTGCCACAGGTGTGCATGACAAAGTAAGGACAACGATAAAACCACTATACTCACTTTCATTTATAACCTGATCTAAAATTTTGAAATCCAGTCCCCAAAAATATTTTTTAAATGGAGCAAATTTACTTTAATGGGGAAGATAGGAGTGGTCTTAGCAAAATTCTGGAAGCTTGAAAACAGTTCTGATTATGCCCATGATCACAGAAAGGATTCAGAGAGAAGTCTCTTATCCCTCATTTAAGAGGTATCAAGTACCCACAGCCCTCTGAATTAATGTGAGTCATGGCTCCTAGGCACTTTAGAAAATCAGGTGAATAACCTTTATGCCTTAGCTTGTTAGTCTGTGTAACGGAGATGATAATACTTAACTACCCTATAGTCCTGATGTGATGATTCATTGTTATGTATTTGTATTACCATAGCACCTAGGAGCCCCTGTCATGAACCAGGACCCCATTGGCTCACACTGTACGAACACCTAACAAATAGACAGTCCTTGCCCCAGAGAGCTTACAATCATTAGTGTGTGTTAAGCAACATGATAATGTAAAAGGTGCTATCAATCTGTTACATATTATAAAGCAGTGACTCCATTGAAGTCTACTGAATTGATTCATATTTACAGAGGAGTAGCTGAGATAAGAATATGGTGTGCTGCAAAATTGCACCCAACAAGGAAACAGGGTTCTTTGTATCATTGGTTTCATCAGATTGTTCCTGATTATTCACTTTTTTTTCCTTAAAGGGAAGTACTGAGAGGGGTGATACTGACTGCACTATATTTAAGTATTTCTTACTGTTTTAGAGCTCAAGGAATGGCTCAGAGTAATGAGATCCTTTCATTGTACCTTACTAGACCCCTCAAACTCTCTTTATTTGTTATTGAGCTGAGAAAAAAAGAGCAAGAGGCTGAGATGAAGAACAGTAGCTTCCATTCCCAGATTCCCCACCCACCTGCTGCAATTATCCTAATTCTCCATTTACTGCTTCAGGAGGCATAGGTATTTGATATATGCTTTCATCTTCACAGTCAGCCTACTTGACTGCATCATAGAAGTGGCATCTATGGTAACTTCCCATTTACCACACCTCTTCATAATCAGTTTGTTTAATGATTTTAAGGGACTTTTCACCACAAATAGAACTTGATCAATTAAAACTAGATAAGTACAAGTAATATAAACCCATTAGTTATTCCCACTCCTGTTGTCATGATGAGTAACACTTCTGCACTATATTTAGTGGCAGAAGTAGATGCAGAAAAGGACGTACAACAAATGGAATGTTATGTCATTAACTGTAGTGAAGTAAATAACAAAATACTCATGGATGTGTGGATAACCCCATGCAGGTTCTTATTCATGGCTTCTCTGAGTTATATACCCATACACTGGGTGTTTTGAAATTCAAACAATCCTGTTGCACTTTTCAAGAAGGCGAATCCTTCCCCCCCCCCCCTTCTCTGAATACTAATGATTCCTTAACCATCTAGGAATTTCACATTTGTCTTTGTGTTGCATGTCATGGCAATTCAGAATATCCTGGTAGAAGTGGGGATAGAACCTGGGTCCTCATGATCCAAAAGTACACTTTAAAGGAGAATTGCTATAGTCTGGTAGCAGGTAAAGGTCTATGACACACAGCTGAGCAGTTCTGATTCTACACAGTAGAAGGCTTTGAGAACACATACATGCTCACATAAATACCTGGCTGTATTTTCCTAGAAGTGCTGTCTGGAGAATTAATTCTTTATTTTTCTTTATAATTTTTGTTGCTCTGGTTCACTCCAAAAATAGAAGTTTGCTAAAAATATATATATATTTAAAATGGTGGTGTAAGGTAAGCTGCAATGGGGTAAGCTGCAGTGATGTAGTGCATTTCAAAATGTCTGCTAAGTTTTAAAAAAAAACACACTTGTGTCAAGTGCTATGAAGTTGCTGTGGTGAATATGATTACAAGAGTTTCTATAGCCAATGTAAACATGCCTTTTCCTGCAAGGCTGCTCAAAGTAGTTAGTAGTGAACTAGAAGCAGATATTAAATATGTTGAAAAGGAAGAAGAGGTGAATGGGTAGTGCTGTTATGCTAAAAGATATTTTTCCAGTGCCAGCCAGCAATATTTTAACAATGGGAAGTTTTTTGCTAGTGATTATTCTTAAGGATGCAAGGAATGAAAGGCAAAGCAGAAATAATAGTGAGCATCAGCTACAAACCATCTGAACAAGGACAACAGGAATGGAAAATTCTTGGCTACATTCTTCCTGGGGGATTTTAGCTGCCCATAAATTTGTTGGGTTACAGATATTCACAAGAATGCATTGTCAGGGAGAAATTCATGCTTTTAAAAAAAAAAAAAAAAAAGGAGAAACCACTATGGATCTATTTCATACTGAGGGGTTGGAACTTACTGTGAATGTGAGTATAATAGAGAAGTCTAGAACCAGGGACCTTGACTTCGGTATAGTATGGGATAGACCTATTTCACAGCATGGAGCTGTCCAATAATATTAGATTTAAGGGGAGCAAACTTTCATGACATAAGACATGTAGGGAGGAATCCTAGCCCCATTGAAGTCAATGGCAGAATTGCTTCCTTACTGAGTTAGTTGCCTGGAAGAAGACTAGGGTGGCACAATTAAAGTCCTGGTGTCTTTTTTAGCTTTCTCTGAAGAAAAAAATATGTAACAAGGGAAGATGAAATGGGCAATGTGGCTTCACAAGGGAATGGCTCAAATTTCAAGAAAATAATAATAATTAATAATAATAATAATAAATACTGTATTGGAAAAGAGGTGAGACAACCAAACAAGAATACAGCCAAGTATTGTAGGAATGAGAGCAGCAAAAAGAGAAGAATGAGATGATGCTAAGCGTAGAGGTTAAGGAGACTACAAAAGGCTTTAACAGAAATTAAAGTCCTAATAGGTGGGGGAGGAGTTTTCATAAATAAAAAGGAAGATTAAATGAATGACTCAAAATTGCAAAGATGAACTTTTTTTAAAAAGTTCGCCGTTAACCCAAAAATGGAAAGAAAAATAAGCTTGAGCGTTTAGCAAGGAAAAGTTTGTAAAATTAGACTATTTCTACAGAGCAAGTAAGGGAATACTTTGAATGTATGAACACATCTGGATCGCCAGCCTTGATGTGTTTCCTTTGATACTAAGAGAATCCACAAGTAAATGTATTGAACCACTGACAAATATTTTCTAAAAGCCATGGAGAACCGAGAACTGCTGGAAGAATGCAGAAAAAAACAGATGAAGCCCTGATTTGTATACAAGAAAATCAGAGCGAACCTAGCAGTTACCATCCATGAAATTTACTTTATAAGACTCCAATCCTGCAAGTCATTGGAATTACTAATGTGCTTAACATTAAACACATGTGTAAGTCTTTGTGGGAACTGAGACTTAGCCCAGTGAAATAATGGAACAAATAATGAGAGAAACCACTAACTGAGCTGGTTTTTAAAGAAAAATTGTCAGATTAAATTTGGGTTGTTGGGTTTTTTTGTTTGTTTTGTTTTCCCCCACTTTTGGTTGAAGAGAATGCAATAGATATTCGGGATTGATATAGTCATGAAATCCTACTTGAAAAATTAATTCAAAGTGGCTTGGAGAAAAACACTGACTGTGGACTGAACTTTCTGAAGGACCATAAACGAAGAGCAAAGATAAACTATATCATTCCTAATTTTTCCAGATTATTTCTTTGCACCCAGAGCCTGAATGATGAACTTTTCTTTTTTTCTTTCTGGCTTGTCCCTAGGTGTATGTGAATTCAATTACTGTATTTTAACAAGAGGAATTGCTGTTTCTATCCTTCCCCACAGTGTCTCTCTTCCCACCAACTTAGGCCCTACTTATGCTTAGGAATCTGTTAGATCTGTAGAGCATGACCCCATTTGATTAACATTAACAGTGTATCTCTTCTTTTCTGCTGGTTCGCTTGTTGAGTGGGGAATTTAATGACCTGTTCAATTTGCATTGCTACCTGTTCCTTCTCTCTTTGGGCCTGAAATGTAATGTAAAAGTTTTGCAGAATGTTGCACTGCCTTCATGAATCCTTGCTATAGTTCATTGCAAATAGAGAAATGGGAAAGGAAAACTTCTTGATTCAGGTCTGACCTGCATTCACAAACCCAGGAGTGGTTGATTAGATTCTCCCCACAAGGTTTTTTGTGTGTGTGTGTGCTCGTGCGTGCGCACACACTGACAGACAGTGATATATGCTATTTTTCCTCTGTCTGAATCTCTGAGAACATTTTATACACCTGTTTGCTCTTCGTTTTGGATTTAATACAGGTTTCTGGCCTATGTCATGTGATGTTTTCTAAAATGACTCATTCTGAGCCACTGATGGCATGTCCAGTTCTAAAAATGCCGTATGTGCACTAACATGAGCTAGGACATAGTTAAAGGTTCACGGTGAGAATCTGCCTTGAGAAAAACTATGGACCAGCTTCTCAGCTAGCATAAACTGACATAGTTTCATTGACATTAGTATCTTCAATGCTGAAACTTTTTGAACATCAAAGTCCGCAAACACTTGGCGGCAGGACCTGATGCAAAAACAAAATTGTGGCCCTGTTCAGGCAGAGTTTATGCGACTCAGATTATAATTACAAGTAGCCTTGTAATTCGCACTGTACCAGCATTAACTTTCAGTAACTTGTACTTGGCATCTAATACAGTTCTTCCCAGCAATGCAAATGCTCAGAGTGTTTGGTTTATATTCAGATGTGCAGAGGCATTGTTGATAAATAACACTGAGCCTCAAGTAAACCTTCTCCAAAATAATCTACAATATGACAAAATGAAGGCTACAAAGTCATTGAGATATTAAATATGAAAGACCTTTCCCATTTACTTACAGCATTCCATATAACAGATTTATTAGCAGTTCCTATCTGTGTGGTAAATGATGCATAAATGATGGTAAAGGTGTGTAAGAGAACCATATGAAGACTCTCGCATAGTGAATAAATTAGTTGAGAGCCAGCTTTTCTAAGGGTGAATGGTTCCGCTGACTTGTTTAGGGCATACCATGCAATGATGGATGCAAAATTGCAGCATTTTAGAATACCAGCAGTTCAAAGGAAGAGTCCAAATTTATGAAGAAATATATTCTTATGCTAATCAGCCAAACACGTGGCTTCACCCTCGCCCTGCAGGAGAGAGTAATTTTTTTCTATTGCAAAGCCAGAAGAGATGAAACAAGGCACCTTGTGTGCACAACAGGAGTGTGCTTTTTCTCTGTGATGCTGTCCAGACAGATTTTTTTTTGCAATCTGTGTGTGTGGGAGAGGGGCAGGCTTCAATTTCCACGTGAAATAATGACATTGTAACCAAGCCAACATTCCACTGAGCCTTCTGCAGAATTCCCAGCTTACTCTGCACTTCAGCCCACTGCAGTTTCCATAGAGCTTTTATAATGTACATAGGGAAAATGTCAATTCAGATTTGCAGGCAGCAAACACTTTTTTGATGAAGCATCCTGTGTGCTATGTACTAGCTGGAGGTATTCTCTTCTCCTGCTTGACAGGGAACAATGACATGACAAGCAGGGAAAGAAGGAGCTTTTAACTAGTTTAACGTGCACAGCATTGGCACTCACTGAAAAGTCATTTGCCTGTTTCCGTATTTTTTTTTTAACGTCTCTTTCCTTTGACCTGTCATTACTCCTGTAATATACAATTTTGTCTTCTGTTTGTAATTTTCGGCTGCACTGGTTTCAAAGGTTCCATATGATCTCTTCCTATCTTACCAGGAAAAAGATAAGGGGACGTATATCTAAATAGCTTACTTATTCTAAAACTTAAATGAGGTTCCATTTAATATACCACCAAAGTTTCTGCTCTTGTTGCTAGGTAAGAATCCATTATGTGTGTCTTACAAATCGTGCCCTCCTCCATTTCATACCCTTCCTTGGAGTGAGTTGGGCTTAGAGGCATTTTTCATAAGAGAAAATTATCAAGAATTGCTTTAAATTGCATTCTGTCAGGCATTGTGCAGGATGTGGGGGTGGGGGGAATAAACAAGTCATTGTCCTTGTCATTTGGGGGAGAGAATTGTTTTTAGTTTATTAAATGCGTGGCAACATGGAGTTCCACTTTCAACCAAATAACACACCCTGAGCCAGTATCAAACACATTCTGTGACAGTAAAGATAAGACTTAAGCATCTGTAGAATTTCTACCATTCTTGCATGCAGTTTATTTTTCAAGTTAAGCTTTCAAATATTGAAAGTTCACATTCAATGCTTTGATCAAAAATGATAAATGAACTATTGAATTAGAAGAAGATGCTGCTATTATTTTAACCAGTAAACTAACTCAGGGTTAATCTGGGTGTTATTTAGCCTATTGAAAGTGTTTTGAGTGAACATATGGTTTCTATTGTGAAATCAAGGCACAGTTTTAACTATGAATATAGATAATTACCCTTTGGACTTTAAACATTTATATGTGTCAGGTTATGTTGGAGCATTTTTCATGGTCAATAGGTTGAAAGGTTATAAAGTTGAAAACATACTTTGTGTTGCGTAAAACTATCTCCTGAAAAGATAACACAATTCACTACTGCTCTCTCTTGGAAAGAGCTGGTAATAACAGTCAGAGAGCATTCACTATAACAATATAACAGACTATTTATTTAAACAAGACATCTTATGGTAAAAGGTTTTAATATGAGAATTACAGGAATTCAACCATAGTGTTTGTATATAGCTTTTATAGCTGGTTACTGCAGTTTAATTAGATTTATACCCACAGTATGTTTTTTTAAGTCTAATGATACTAACAATAAAATGCATTTGATACAAGTACTTTTTAAATATATTTTTGTTTAATGCTGTTATCATTGTGGGTATTGCTATATCCTCACCAATATAGCCTAGTCTTGATTTAGGCTTGAATTATGGCTATTACTCCTAGAATGTAGCCCTTGGCAACAGCCTCTTCCATCGAGCCAGACATTACATCTGCACTGATGATGTCTGTGGGACTCAACTGAATATGCTCCGAGAGAGTGCTGATGTTCACATCTAGTGGAAACTGACTCACAGCACATAGTGCAGCAGATCAACCTGAAAGTAAACCTTCACGGGTCTAGATTGTCCCCTAATGGGGGCTGCTAACAGACTCCTAGTAATGATCATCACATTTTCTTCTGTCCAGGGGCTTACTTTCATTAGGAAAGAAGTGAACTTCTACCCACTACTTTACTTCTCTTATATTTCACTATATACTGTGGCTATTTCTCTGGCAGAACAAATACTATGGAGTATACAATCTTGCTTTTTTTTTTTTTTCCATCATAAAGGCCAGTTCTCTCTCTCTCTCAATTCTGTTGTAAACAAACAGGTATTCATGCCCTTTTTGACAGGTTTTCCATTTTGAGGTCAAGGGGACATAGGTGTAGTTTGTGAATATTCAGTATAGAAAATGAAGTGAATCACCAGCAAAAATGTCCCTTCTGATGTTATGCTCCTATGCTGAGAGAAGGGTGAAGTTAATAACTTATTTCTAGTTCATGGCCGCAGGAAGCACATTTTTAAAGGGAGAAGAGAGGTGGGGGGCAGTTCTCTGGAATCCCCTATTTTTCTTTAATTCCCATCACAGAAAAGACTTCTAGGCTTTCATAGAAAATAATGTTTCTGTAGGTTTTGTAACACAGTCTATAGAATCTGAGATATCCTCTCTCTGCTATATAATTCTATAGGCAAGGTTAAAAACCTATAGAAATAATCATCTCTCTGTTGAATTATATGGGTTTAGAGAAATTTGTATATCCCTCTTCAGTTTTCATCCCTATTCTATAGGGCTTTGAGTGTCCTCTCTCTCAATAGTCTTGTTAGAATTACCCGTCCTGCCTGGTATGATATCTGGAGCTTAGATGCTAGTCACTGATGTGAATTACACCTTTTCAGTTGGTGACTGAGTGTGCTACCTCTTCAGAACTCCCAGACATTGCCAGCCTTGCAAGTGATTGACCCAAAACAGTTTTTGGTTTTTTTTAAATCAACATTCCTTTTTAGGCATTTCATGTGCATTAACAATCAGAGTAAGATAGACTGTGAAATATATTCCACAAGAACACTCAACACCTGAACAAACAAATAAAATGTTCGTTTCTGTGATTTAATGCTCATTTTCTTTCTGCCATATAATATAAATTTCTATGCATTGCCTCATACTTTGCATTGGGAGCCCATTCCCTCCCACACACCAGAGAAGAACAATAAAATGCCCCCCATCCATCACCACCACTATGTAATAGCAGCCATTTTAACTATGGTACTACTCGCCTCCCATCACCTCCTATGCCCAAAGACTTAATACTGATTTTTAGCAGTTTTATAGAACTTCACTTGTTCAAAAGACCCTCTGCACTTAACTCCTGTCTTGGCCTCAGAAACTGCTTCCCTCATCTGCTTCCTTCTACTACAGCCTGATTTCCCTCCCACCCCCCGCAGTTTGCTTCCTTACCCAGCCCTTTCCACTGTAGTCTCTCACCCTCCTGGGATCTGGGAATATACATAGAATACATTGATAAATGCCAATACCTAATACCCAATAAAAGGGTTGAGCAAAAATTGGAATTTCCATCCCACAGGAAATTCTGATATTTCAACATTAATTTTTGTCCTGGGTCGGAATAAAAAGATGAAATATCGAAACTATTAATGGAACAAAAAGTTCTGAAAAATTTCTACTCGGAAATAGTGAAACATTTCATTTTTTGAGTCAGTTCAGTGCTAAACTGCATTGCCTCATGGCGGTTATAGTTCATTGACCAATGTCTTCATGAGCTACTCAGCTGGACTATATCTCCCATGAAGCACTGCAGCCATGTGACCACACCATTTCAGTCACCAGGGATACTGTGTTACATCATGAAAGATTTCAGAGTAGCAGCCGTGTTAGTCTGTATCCGCAAAAAGAACAGGGGTACGTGTGGCACCTTAGAGACTAACAAATTTATTTCAGCATAAGCTTTCGTGGGCTACAGCCCACTTCATGCAGTGCATGCATCCAATGAAGTGGGCTGTAGCCCACGAAAGCTTATGCTCAAATAAATTTGTTAGTCTCTAGGGTGCCACAAGTACTCCTGTTCTTCTCATAGAAGATGTAGTCCAGCTAGGGAAACCAGCCCATAGGAAAGAAGAGGGGTATCAGGAATCCAAACTACAACTCTGTAAGCAGTGCACTCAATAGGAATATTCAGTTTACAAAACTTTTTGAAACCATTCAGTGAACCAATGTTTCCTGGAACAAAATAAATATTTAATTTTGATTTTTCGGGTGGAAAATTTTAATTTTTTTATGATTATGAAATTTTCCTATGGAAAAATTTGGTTTTGCGGAAACTTCATTTTCAGTTTTTAAAATTTATTGAGATGGAAAATTCCTGACCAGCTGTCCCCAAAATCTATTTGAGTTAGCTGGGGCCATCTTGGTGCTTCTGTGAGAGCCGAGCCCGATAGTGCTAGGCACTATACAAATGCATAATATGAGACTGTCCCTTTCCTGAAAAGCTTACAATACATAGACAAGACAAACAAAAGGTGGGAGAGGGAAACTGAGGCACAGAGCGGTGAAGAGCACAGAGCAGGTTGTTGGAGAGCCAGGAATAGACCTCAGGTTTTAAAAATATGTATTTTACTGCTCTTTACAAATTTCTGTTCACTTTTTCCCAAAGATCAGTCTTTTCTCCTCTTTCCTCATTCAAGACGCCCATCTTCAGGAGTACAAATTTATTTTCACTTTTTACATTCTCTCTACATTCTAGCCTCTTTCTTTTTTTGCCCCCATCAGAGTCCATATACCACCCCCTTTTTCTCAGAACATCTCACTCAATCCCTAAATCTCATCGCTATTCTGTGTAGAGTTTTATACCATGCCTATCACCATAGTCTGTGAACATGTCTCTTCCCTAATGAAACTGGAAGTCTGTCTGTGCTACCCGAGTCCCCAAATTCCCCTTTTAAAAAAAAAATATTAAAGTTACTCTTTGTATTGTGGTAGTGCCTACAAGCACTAATCAGGGACCAGGCCCCTATGATGCTAAGTATTGTATAATCATATAACAAAAAGATGGTCCCTAAAGCTCTTAGAATCTATGTACAAACCAGGGATGTGGGGGAGAGAAAGTAACCCAGCATTCCTCTGTCTTAGTTTGTTCCCACCGGTTAGTGTTGGAGGTGAATCTGGAAAGAGGTAATAGTGATGATACTGCAGGGTCTGCATGTATTCTGTGACCCAGCTGATCACAGGGGTGTCATTCACACGATATTTCAATGGATGGGTTTATCCCAGCAGTGTCCATTTCCTCTCCAAGACCCCCATTTTACAGATGGGGGAACTGAAGCATGGAGAGGCTGAGTGATTTGCCCAAGGAAGTCTGTGGCGGAGCAGCAAATTGAACCTGGATTTCTCATATCCCAGGCCAGTGCCCCCAACCATTGGACCATCTTTGTCTATAGAAGACAGTGTTGAAAATCAAAATCATGAGAGTACCCTCCATATGATCCAGGGAGCTTCCCCCATACACCAGAGCTATGCTTATGCTTTCTGGTAAATACCCCATTTACAAGGTGACTATCTCTCCACTGAAATATACCTTCAACTCTAATTTTTTAAGAAAGATTTTTGTTATTGAATTTCCCAGTCTTTTAAAAAAGTACCAGAAATTTAAATCAGATTGGCGTATAGAGCCCACTGGAGGGGAGCTTCTGTGCACACTTCGGTGCCCACTCACTATAACTTGTAAAGTAGGTACTCCTTAATCCCATTCCTTGCTCTTGACAAGGAGGTATACATTGTTAAACTACTGAAAGAGAGTACTGCAAATTTATATTCATTCCCATTTCTCTGCTAATAAGCTCATATTTCTGATAGTTTGACTGAGCTCGCATTGTATTCCAAATCCAAAGCTTCCTAATTAAAGTCCAATTCCAATATTCTTCATCAGTCACTTCTTGAGATGTACTTCTGCACACTGCAACAAAAGATATTTTTAGAAAATATGGGCCACTTAATTCCCGTTAAGTTTGCTATAACAGATGGTATAGTTATTTGATTTATGCATTCACCTTCACGTGGCCCTGCTGACTGCCAGGTTTTTTTTTTTTTAAACTCAAACTCTTTTTTTTTGTTATGCATTGAAACTTCACCCTTTCCATTGCATGAAATATTGGTTTTAGTTAGAAAATCAAACTGCGTGCAATTTTTGTGTTATTGAAATTGTGCATGGGCTGGTGATTAATTGTATTGATCACATTCTCAGCCTGATGTTCAGGGCTCATTACAGTAGCAGGAATTCAGTGAAACATGAATCTTAACCAGGTGTGGGTCTTTAAAGTGGCAGTGTCCAATTTAAAGACTTTAAAGGGTTTGTATAAAAATTGAAGCTTTTATCTACTTTCCCTTCCCAGGATTGCAGAGATGTGATACAAACAGGACATTGTAGCTTGCTCATGACAATCACTCACATCCATCATGTGAAAAAGCAGTTCAGAATTGTTCCTCCCTGGAGTGGTATTAGCTACAATATTTCCAAGTACCTGTGCCCATAGTACAGTACTTCCATATCCAGCATCTTCAAAACTTTCTGTGGACTAACACCAGAATGCAGTTCATAAAGCACAATTTACATTACTTACTGAGGAGTATGCTGTGTTGGTCACATGATAGTAGACACACTAGGTGGGTGAGGTAATATCTTTTAGACCAGTGGTTCTCAAACTTGGGCCGCCGCTTGTTCAGGGAAAGCCTCTGGGGGGCCGGGCCGGTTTGTTTACCTGCCGTGTCCGCAGGTTCGGCCGATCACGGCTCCCACTGGCCGCGGTTCACCGCTACAGGCCAATGGGGGCTGCAGGAAGCGGCTCAGGCCGAGGGACATGCTGGACGCCCTTCCTGCAGCCCCCATTGGCCTGGAGCGGTGAACCGCAGCCAGCGGAAGCTGCGATTGGCCCAACCTGGGGATGCAGCAGGTAAACAAACCAGCCCAGCCCGGCAGGGGCTTTCCCTGAACAAGCGGCGGCCCAAGTTTGAGAACCACTGTTTTAGAACAATTTCAACTGAAGAGAGAGATGAGCTTGAACAGAACTCCTCTTCAGATCTGGGAAATGTACTTAGCGTTTCACAGCTAAATGCAAGATGGAACAGATTATTTAGCATAAGGAGATAAATACTTATTTCAAGGGACCATTTAAGGTGAAGTGGTCCATTTAGCATCTCTCCAGTCATAGAAGAAAAGAACCTGAGGAGTGGGAGGAAGGGAAGGAGGTTAAGTGGGTTTTAGATTGGATTTATGACTTTGTTGCAACAGTGTGTCTGTTGAGTTCATGATTTTTAGTATCTAGAAAAGTTATGAATTTAAGTTCCCAGGTTCATCTTTTGAAGGTGTTGTGCAAGTTTCCTTTGAGGATGAGGACTGAGCGGTCATATATAGAGTGATCACTTTGTGGAGAGTGTTCACCCACAGGTGATATAGTGATAATGAACTCGCACAGAAAAATGATAAAAGACAAAAAATACCATATCACCTGTGGGTGAACACTTTCCACAAAGCGATCACCCTATATCTGACCTCTCAGTCCTCATCCTCAAAGGAAACTTACACAACACCTTCAAAAGATGAACCTGTCTGGAATTTAATTTGATATACCAGACATTCTTGCAACTGTATTTCATATTATACCTCAACATTTGACATACTGAAATTTACAAATACGAGAAAGAAGATGACTTATGGCACAAATTATATAGCATATTGGTGTATAGACCTTAAAAGGTAGATAAATGAAGGCATTCCATCATCAGGTGAATAAGAAGGGGAGAGAAATTAAGAAACCTAAGCAAGGTAAGAGATGATTTTCTTGAAAATATGACTCTAATCTGAAAAGCAACTGTGTAAAAGGGTACCACCTTGAAGTGATCTGCTACCATGTATATTCAGTTATATCTGCTTATTTTATTGACAAATTAGTTTTTACTGATGTGAACACTGCAGAGTCAACAAAACAGCTATAAGAGAGGGAGGATTCTATTCTGGCTCAGGAATAATCAGAAAAATAGTTTAACTGAATTCCAGTTACAGGACCAAATTCTGCTTTCATTGGAAATGTAAGAACATAAGAACGGCCATATTGGGTCAGACCAATGGTCCATCTAGCTCAGTATCCCATCTTCTGACAGTGGCCAGTGCTGGATGTTTCAGAGGGATTGAACAGAAGAGTGCAATTTCAAGTGATCCTCCCCTCTTGTCCAGTCCTAGTTTCTGCCAACTGTGTTTGACTACAATGAGATTGCACAGGTTGTAATATTAGCAGTATATATTTCTTTTATCATAAAGGCCTAGAAGCTCTAGTCATGGCGGATCCCATTATGCTGAACAAACACAGAACAAAAAAGACAATTCCTGCCCCAAAGAGCCTACAGTGTAAGCGTAAATTGAGAAACAATAGATAGATACACACAGGAGAGTATAAGAAAACAATGAGACACAACATTGGTGAGCTGCTAGGCAATGGGATCAGTGCACCAGTAGCCTAAACATGCCTATTAATAGCCTTGAAAGTGGAAGGTTTCAAAATTTGACTGTCAGATCAATTGCTTGTCTCTCTTGGAGCCTGCAAGGTGCAGGTCCCAAGTGTCGAAGTTCCCAGCTCTGATGGTTTCAGGCTCCCAGCACCTTGGCAGCCTGCCAGGCAGTCTGATGGGAAACCAGGAGCCTGAAAGCTGAAATGCCAAATCCTCCATCGCTGGTGGGACTCACAGGATGCCAGCTCCTCCACCACTCACCAGCTGGGATCCTGTAGCCTGCCAGGCAGGATTAAGGGGGAACCAGGAGCCTGGGAGTGTGGTTTCTCTGCAGCCCACTCTCCCAAGGTGTGCAGGGACTCTGGCTCCAGGTAGTCTGCCATGCATCAAACATATTTTGCTTGTCTTCACTAGAGACAGAGAACTGTAATGCTGTGTCTTGGAGAATTTCATTTTTTTTTCCAAATCAGAATTTGGAAAATTTTTGAAATATTAACATCTTGCGCAAAATGGGGTTAACTTTCCCCCCACAGCTCTAGTTAAGACAAGCTGCTTATGTTGCATCAATGGAGGAGAGGAACCTGTGGATGGATGCAAAGAAGAGGGTGTCATGGACAAAGCAATGGGCAAGGGAAATATTCTTTGCAGCATCTGTGAATGGACATGAGCTGGGCAAGACTGCATTTGTCAAGATGAGAGAAAAGGATGCGGTAATCAAGAGTCTGAAGAAAATTTTATCTGTGTGTATCAATTGGAAAGGCTATATTTTAGAGATGTTGTGCAGAAAGAACAGACAAAATATAAACATGGCCTGGGTGTGAAGACCTAGAGAAAGGTCCAAGTCAAAGAGGATGTCCAGGTTACAGGACTGAGTGACAGGCACGATGGTGGTGTTGTCAACAGTGGTCAAGAGGAGGTAGAAAGGAGAATTTTTGGGTGGTTGTGGAAAAAGTTCTGTTTTGGCTATCACAATCTTAAGCTGATGTCTAGACACCCCCTACAAAATGCTAGAGGGGCAAGTTAAGATTTTAGTTTGTGACAGAAGGAGACAGAAGTAGAGATCGGTGAGTCCTCAGCATTGAGATGGTAGCTGAATTTGAGTTTGTGGAAGAGATTATTCAGATATAAGGTATTGAGGGAGAAGAGAATGGACCAAGGAAACCTGGAACATCCTGCAGAAGTTGGAGGGGGATGAGGTGCATCCTCCAAAGGACACACTGAAAGAGTGATTAGAGGGGTGGAGAATAACCAGGAGAAGACAGTCACTGAAGCTAAGGTTGAGGAGGGGGACCAGGTTTCAAGAAGAGCTGTCAAAGGTGGCTGTTGCATTGAAGAAGATGAGGATAGAGTACCGGTTCTGTGCTTTAGCTAGGAAAAAGTCATTACAGACTTAGATGAGAATAGTTTCAGTGGAGTACAAAGGCCAGAAGCCAGTATGGAGAGGATATAGAATCATAGAATGTAAGGGTTGGAAGGGACCTCAGGAGGTCATCTAGTTCAACCCCCTGCTCAAAGCAGGACCAATTCCCAACTAAATCATCCAGGGACAGGACTTTGTAAAGCCTGACCTTAAAAACCTCTAAGGAAGGAGATTTCACCACCTCCCTAGGTAACCCATTCCAGTGCTTCACCACACTCCTAGTGAAAAAGTTTTTCCTTATATCCAACCTTAACCTTTCTCACTGCAACTTGGGACCATTACTACTCCTGTCATCTGGTACCACTGAGAACAGTCTAGATCCATCTTCTTTGGAACCCCCTTTCAGGTAGTTGAAAGCAGCATCAAATTCCCCCTCATTCTTCTTTTCTGCAGACTAAACAATCCCAGATCTCTCAGCCTCTCCACGTAAGTCATGTGTCCCAGCCCCCTAATCATTTTTGTTGCCCTCCGCTGGACTCTTTCCAATTTTTCCACATCCTTCTTGTAGTGTGGGGCCCAAAACTGGACACAGTACTCCAAATGAGGCCTCACCAATGTCGAACAGAGGGGAATGATCATGTCTCTCGATCTGCTGGCAATGCCCCAACTTATACAGCCCCAAATGCCGTTAGCCTTCTTGGCAACAAGGGCACACTGTTGACTCATATCCAGCTTCTCGTCCACTGTAGCCCCTAGGTCCTTTTCTGCAGAACTGCTGCCTAGCCATTCAGTCCCTAGTCTGTAGCAGTGCATGGGATTCTTCTGTCTTAAGTACAGGACTCTGCACTTGTCCTTGTTGAACCTCATCAGATTTCTTTTGGCCCAATCCTCTAATTTGTCTAGGTCCCTCTGTATCCTATCCCTACCCTCCAGTGTATCTACCAGTCCCTGCTCCATGATTTTTCCAGGGACTGAGGTGAGGCTGACTGGCCTGTAGTTCCCTGGATCCTCCTCCTTTCCTTTTTTAAAGATGGGCAGTACATTAGCCTTTTTCCAGTCATCAAGGACCTCCCCCAATCACCATGAGTTTCCAAAGATAATGGCTAATGGGTCTGCAATCACATCCACCAACTCCTTTATCATCCTCGGATGAAGCGCATCCAGCCCCGTGGACTTTGTGCTCATCCAGCTTTTCTAAATAGTCCTGAACCACTTCTTTCTCCACAGAGAGCTGGTCACCTCTTCCCCATGCTGTGCTGCCCAGCGCAGTAGTCTGGGAATTGCTTGTTCGTGAAGACAGAGGCAAAAAAAGAATTGAGTACTTTAGCTTTTTCCACATCCTCTGTCACTAGGTTGCCTCCCTCATTCAGAATGGAATTCATATAGAATGGAATTCATATATAATGGAATTGGAGAAGAGGAACTCCAGGCAGTGACTGTAGACAGCACATTTAATGAGCTCTAAAATGGAAGGAAGAAGGGGGAGAGGGAATGGTAGCTGGAGAAGCAAGTGGGGTCAAGGGTGGGAAGTTTCAAATGCGAGAGACTTGAACTTGCTTGTATTGTGAGGGAAAAGAGCCAGAAGAGAGTGAGTTGTTAAGATGAAGTGAAAGGAAGGGGATGAGAGTGAGGGTGAGGAAGGCCTGGAGAGGAGATCAAATGAGCTTGTAGGGGCAAGTGGAGAGCTTGGAGGAGGAGAGCTCTGTGACGTGAGAACAAGAGGTAAATGAGCTTAGAATTTGGCCCTAAAATGTGCTACAGGCTTCATGAGGCAGGAAACTCAAAGCACACCTTGCAGATCACAAGCTGATATCCCCAGCAAGCAAGTCTGCCTAAAGGCCCGCATCTGTGCTTTGCTTTCTCTCTGTGAATAAGTGACCGCCCAGCCTTTTCTGAGCAGAATATATTTACTCGGAAATAAAAAACATTCAGAGAAACAATATCAAAACAAATAAATGGACCTGCACGTATCAAAAATTGGTAAAACATCTGTCCTATGGGGCTCTAGCAGGCCAAAATCCTTTGAACCCTTCAGCAAGGATTGAGTCACCCCTCACCTTCCACCCATACACACCCCTTTGGACCAGATATTTGTCTTTTTGCTGGATCAGAAAGAAGACGACTCTATCAGGTTGAACTCAACCTTTTATACCCAAAGTTCTGCTTTGTCTCCCAGCCTCTTGCAAACCAGTAAAACCAGTCCATCTCGCTATCCCCTGGGTTGGTTGGGCTTCAAAGGCTGGCTATCTGCACAGCCAGCCTGGGGATTTTTGTATTAATCACTCCCTACTGATTCCAGGAACACACACATACATAGTCTGTACTGCTAGAGAGGGCTTATGAATATTCTGTGGGCTCATATGTCTGTGCCATTTCAATATAATGGTCTTTGAAGATAAGCCTCTGTTTGTCATGTGTGTCTCAAGTAGTTTCAGAGGAAATATTGTTTTAGCAAATTGACCTAGATCACTTATAGTGTGACCTCTCTATAAGAATAAATACTAGGGCATAATTTCTAAGTGAGACGTCCTTTAACATGGCAGCTGCCATGATTTGGAAGTAGGTTAACTAGTCAAAATACAAAATCTTTCTAACCTACCATGCCACACTGAATCCCTCTGGCTTTGGAAGTACCTACAAGTTTTGGTTTATTTTTCATAGTAACTGTTCTACACAACTAAGGCCTGGCACTGCACTCATTGGGTATGTCTACACAGCAATTAAACACCCATAGCTGGCCCGTGTCAGCTAACTTGGACTCATGGGGCTCAGGCTGTGTAAATCTTACTCATTTTCTAAAGGAAAACAAGAAAGGACGTCCAATAGATTTGAAACAGAGCGGGGAATTATTTAACATTGCTATCTTGAATCCATTCATATATGACTCTTTTAAAAAGTAGACATTTTTCTTTTACAAGACTCTACAGTGGCTTACTGTAATGTATATGATTTATCCTGGTATGTTCCTGTGTGGAAGTAGGTCTGTATTTCAGAATTAGAATTATACTATAAAAAGAATTAATTATAAAACAGGGCACTTCATCTGTGTGCTTTAGTGCCTTTCCTTTTAGTGACTGTTAACACCTAGAGATCATGGCTGGTGGTGTTTGCCTATGTTTTAAGAAGGTGCTTTTATAGAAATATCTCAGAATTAGCATGTGTATCATGAGACGCAGGAGTTGCCATGGTAAGTGCACATTTTTTAATTGAATAGCAGACTAATAGGCACATAAAATCCACATAACTTGTTGGCACAAAAATTGCCTCTCCTGAGGCTGCAGTCAATTAAATATACTCCTTTTCTGAAATATTTTCTGAGGGTTTTTTTTTCTCTGGTTTTGTTTAGATTAGCGATCTTTTTCTTTTCTTTTCTTTTCTTTTCTTTCCTTTTTTCTTTTCTTTTTAAATAATACATCTTGGAGGTTTTCATCTCTTTCCTATTCTTTGCAAAGTCACATATTTCACAGAACAGCATAACCAAGAAGTGTCCATTACAAAAGAGTATTTTCTTTAATTGCAAAAAAAGACCAGATAATTTTGGCTTAGTTATGTGAGTTTGTGTTCAAGTGAAAAATAGCATGAAACTCGTATAACACTGCTTCCTGTTCAGACAAATAAATAGAAATTGCCATTTAATTCCAAAAATTGCATTGTAAATCAAATACACTAATTTAATCCCAGTAATTACCTGAAACCAACTAGCCCAAAACATTTTCAGCTGTACAAAAGCCTATGCTTTTTACTTTATTTTATATTTTTTTTTAGCTGCCTGAATCATGGACCTTAGCTGGGATGAATTGGCATAGCTTCTTTGTTTCCAGTGGAGCTATGCTGATTTACACTAGCACCAGAATATGTTTTTATTCTTTTTTCTTTACAATATCTCCAAATTGTTGGGGTTTTTGTTTTTGGTTTAGCATGTTCCTTTTGTTGCTCCATTGATGTTGCAAACACATCAGTGTCTATACACATTACACTTCAAAAGTGGATGTTCTCTGTGATTACAATCTGAGGATCTTGCTTCTCATTCCAGATTTTGAAGATTTTCTTCTGGTTACATGTTTTTCAAACAGAAGCATGTAGATAGGTGGTTATTTGCTATTTTTTAGAGCTCAAACTGACAGATTTTCATGTAAACGTATTTTGTGAAGAATGCTGACCTGAGAGCACTGTGCTTGGACCAATAACAAAATTCAAGACCACAGGAGGCGAGCACAACAGGATATCTATCCATAAGTAACCAGACCTACTTATCAACAAGGGGAGAGCTTGCAGGTTGTTGTTTTTTCCTGGCAGTGACAAAGAGTGAGTAGAATTTTAGAGATCCTGAGAGCAGAAAATAAACACAAAAGATAACTCTGAAGAAAGATTAAGGTGCTGTGCACTGGGTCTGTTCCCCTGCACAAATCAAGAGCAATTTAAAACCATAATGACTGGCAGTTTTCCACAGCCATCCAGACTCTTATCCTGTTGTAGTGCAGAGTCCACCCACCTTTGGTATTTTGCTTTGATTTCTGTGTTCATTTTTTATGATGAAAGTGGCCCTGTCTTGAAGGAACACGAATAGTTCCTTCTGAGTAGTTCAAAGACACCTTTAACAGCTTGGAACAAAAGGAAATTACTGTACAGATCAAGGGATTACAAGGAAATGTTTTTACAGATTTAAAATAAAATAAACAGCTATTGATAGATGCATGTTACAGTAACAGTTGTTGCCAGTCCATATCTCAGCACAAATCCACCCCTGTTTGTTATATTTAAGCCACATTTGTTAAGAGGAACAATGGACAATACACTTTTAAAAGTGTAGGATATGGAATGTATAGCAAATGGGACTGAAGCAGGGAGGATAGAAATGGTAGACAAAGTATTTACTTATGAAATCAATAATTTCTAACAGTGTAATGAGAGGTGCTAATATTGCTAAGTTGTTTGTTGTTGCCCCTTTGGCCTGAGCAGATAACCAATGTTTGGGGCACTGCAGCTTTTTTACCATTAGGAAAGGGCATTGATATTATGAGTCAAGTATGTGAAATCCTGTTCATTTACAAAAAACATATGGAGAGTCCTGTTTCCTGAACACTGTAGAAACAAACAGCAGGCAGTTACCTTACTTAGAAATTCCCAAGCCCAAAAAGCTCTATGTCTGTTCCCTCTCAGGGACACATTCACTTCACACCCTGCAGTTTACAAATGATCTCTCATCCCTGTATTTGTAATCAAGGAATGCTTTCAGCCAATGCAATTTTGGTTCGGAATAGTGACCATTCCCTTGGGTGGTGGCTTCTATTGTTTCCAGCTATCTCACTACATAAAGGCACTTAACTGTTCCTTCCATTAGCCTGAAAGAACCAGGTTTTAACCAGGTCTGTGATTATCTATAAAGAGGTGCTTGATGGCAGCCATTAGCACCTTCCATCATAATATTTTTATGATGTAGCCCACCCAGCACAGTGGAAATTCCTTTGTGTAATTTCAGGGTAACTATGGAGGGTGCTAATAATTAAGTCCTTTGAGCACACATGCAGAGAGGGTAAAAGAGACAAATGATGGAGTTGCTTTCTACTCCCCTATAAAGGAAAGCGATAGTTATACACATTCACAGCTAAAGAGCTATCCCAGAGAGTTCTGGAGGTGGCCCCAACATTTTGGGGTGAAAGGGTAACCTATATTAGGCCCTAATCCTTCAACTGATAGCATGTGTGTACAGGGTATGCATTGCAGTTGGCTTTGTGTGGGCATCGCCTGCGGGGTATAAGTTACAGAATTTGGAGCCTTAGATTGTAAATTCTTCAGGGCAAGTATCATGTCTGTCTATCTGTACTGTAAGGTGTCTGGCAGAAATAATAATTGCCTACATTCTGGGAATGACAGATACAGCAGAAAATAAACCACTTTGCAAAGAGTCTTCTCTCTATCCTTGGGAAAAACCTCTATAAAATTGAATAGCAAATGACAGCCTTTCTATAGAACTTTTGTGAAACCCTCCTATAGAATTTAATAGAGAATTGTATCCCCTGCTTTAGGGGTGTGATTTCTTTTCCAAAAGCATTCAATATTGACCTAAGTCTTCTCTGATTGAAGTCAATGGGGGTAGGTTAGGTGGATACTGGTCACCCTGGATTTCTATGTGATGGTTTTAAAAATTCTCTAGAAAGGTTACCATTTTCCATTCAGATCGCCAGGTTATTAGAGCAATTTCTATACGGCCTTTTTTGTTTCATCCCCATTTACATTCCTAGGTGTCTTCTATAAGAGTATGGATGGGACTTCAAAAGCACCTAAGTCACTCAGGAGCATAAATCCTATCGACTTTTCATGAAACTTCTGTTCCTAAGTCATTTAGGCACTTTCAAGAATTCCACCCTATACTTCCATGGCTTGTAGAATATACAATTTTACTTTTTACTGAGCATAATTCAGTGCAAAAGATACAATATGGATCTATTCTCCACTTACACTTGTCTGATAGAGACTGGAAGAGAAAGCTTTTATAATAATACTATACTGTGTGTAAGCCCTAGAACTATATCCTCATATATCTTATTTCCTATTGATTTACTGTTCTGTACCTAAGTTGTTACCAAACTTTAATTGTTGGGGTCCAGGTATGGCTGCTATAAGGGGTATATGCACTAGATGGAAGCAAGGAGGAGGTACTGGGTGTACCCACAAAGGAAGCAACAATGATTTGGCACCATATACCCTCAGAATACAAGGGATTCTCTCTTCTTTTTTGTTTCCTTAGGAAGAAGGTACTGAAAGTCCCACATCTGGACAGGAGAGTGCAGTGTTCCCAACTTCTGGAATTTTAATGGGAGTCTCACATTATTGGTCTTTTTCTTAAAGCCCCAGATGCCAGAGTCTCTGCTTTGTTTCTTTTAAACATGGTTATGGGCGAAACCCTGGCCTCAATGGCAAACTTCCATTAGAAGCAGAGAAATACTTGAAAACAACCATAAAGTCACAAAAATCAGAATACAAATAAACAGCCTCAAATGTACAATCTTGTGATGTTTGGGGGCCTGCCTCATGATTTTGAATGCTTGGGGTTGACAATACTCAGTGTGTGGTCATATCTTCCCCAGTACCAGCTAGCACAAGGAGACAGCACAAACCACTCTGTTACACAGGTGTGGAAACTGCTGAAGATAAAAGCTCTCCCCAAGACACCACTGAGGCATTATGCTGGCTTCTGCACCGCACCAGCTTAGTGGCTTCAGCTACCACCACCACTTGCATGGTGTCACTTATTCCTTCCTCCAGCATAGCTAAGGCTCCTTAACACATCAAACCCTTATTGTAGTTATGCAGGATGCAGTGCAGCTGCAGAATCTGCCATGCTTTGGAAGAGTTGTTAAACTAAACTTCTGCATCTACTGGTGTTTGTTAGCTTGCATATGGGAGATAACATTTTAGTAGCACAAAAAGATATTATGAACACTTGTATCCTAGCCAAAATATCCAACTGACTCTCTCTCTTTCTCTCTCTCTTTCAAATGAACACTCTTTTTATGCTGGAATATATTGAGTTAAACTTATTTATGTGCTTAAAACTGGCAAAAACTGCAGGGGCGGGGCATAAGGAATTATCTTCCATATCTGACAGATTACCAGCAGGAAAGCACTGGTGCCAGTGCTGAACTTCCCAAATGTTTATAAAAATGAACATTCACTGTATAAATACGTGAACAACAATCTCTCTGTACAAAGCAATTAGGCCTTGCCTACGCTACCGGAGTAAATTGACCTAAATTACGTTACTCCAGCTATCTGAATAACATAACCGGAGTCGACGTAGTTTAGGTTGACTTACCATGATGTCTTCACTGCTCTGTGTCAATGGGAGTCGCTCTCACGTTGACTTACCTTACTCTTCTCGGCGAGCTAGAGTACCAGAGTGGACCAGAGAGCGCTCTATTGTCGATTTAGTGGGTCTTCACTAGACCCCCTAAATTGACACCGCTGCATCAACTGCAGCAGCGTTGATCTCTCCAGTAGTGAAGACAAGCCCTTAATAGACATATGCATCCTGACTCTCCAGACAACGAAAGAAAAACTTTTCAGATCAGAATGAGATCAAAGAGAAATGAAAAGTGGAAAGAGAATGTTAATACATATCAAGCTAGATATGATTTCTATGTATACTCAAGGCCTGATATGGTCACCCTCTGACACTGAGTAGTAACTTACTTCATGAGTAGTTCAGTGAGAGCAAGTAAAACTTAACTGGTTCTGGGAGCTTCATCAGGAATACTTCTCTACCTCCACTCAGCACTTCACTGGTTTAAATGCACCAAAGAGACTTTAAAGGCAGCTTCTTATTGTTTTCAAAGGTATATCTAGTTCTACAATCGTTTAGCATATCTTCAGCATTAATAATGAAAGCTTACTCAGGAAACCCTCTTAGCCCCACTGCTGGAGGCTTCCTGGCCCTGCCACACTCCACCCTAAGAAAGGGCAGTGCAGAGTGTCCTCCAAACTGCCTAGAGAGGCTGTGTCCACACAGCCAGTCAGGGCCCAGCAGCCTAGTATAGGAAGAGATGCAGGGCCAGAGGGAGTTCAGTTCCTTGCTGAAGCTGTAGGAATGTGAATGGTGTGTGGCTGGTTGACGGGGCTACAGAACCCAGGACAAGGCAGCACTGCCAGAAGCAGTGAGAAGGAGCCCTGATTTGGTTGCTGGGACTCCGTTAGGACAAGGTCCTGAGGTAAGGGTGAAGATGACATGGGGCCGTGGGGAAGTGGCCCAGGGAATTAGAGAAGCTGTGCAACATAGTGAGAGGGACACAGCAGCCAGCTGCAATCTACAGGGTCCCTGGGCTGGGACCCAGAGTAGTGGGTGAACCTGGGTTTTCCCCCACCCTCCATTAGCCACTGCGGGGAAGTGGCCTGGACATTGAGGAATCCCAGAGAGAGAACTGAACTACAGTAGTCCAGCTGGAGAGTTGTAGCCAGGAAGCCCCAAGAGGGCGAAGACATTGTCCCTACTCTGGGACAGAGCAGTGACCCAGGGCTCCCTGCCTGGAGACAGAGAGAGTGTGCAGGTGCATATACTCAGCCAAGGGGATGTTCACGAGAGATGAGTGCATGCCGTTACAGTGCCGTTCACAGTTAATGCATGACTCTGGGATGAAATCCTGGCTCAATTGAAGTCCATAGCAAAATTTCATTGACTTCAATAGCACTAAAATTTCAGCCTGGTTTCTTGGATGCCTAAACCCAAATCCATTTGTTAGATAAATTGATGCATACTAACAAGTTATTCCAAATGTGTTCTAGCACATGTGCACCTGGTAATGATGACCCACATTTGCAAAAGTGACAAGTGAGTTTGGATCTTCCAGTTTTGCGGTGCACTTCTGATTTTCAGAAAGTGCTGAGTATCCATCTTCTGAAAATTAACCCCTTTCAGGTGTTTCAAGTTGGATTCCCCAAAACAGACTCACACAACACCAGTTGCTACTCCTGAAAATTAGTGCTGGCAAGTTTACCAAGACAGTCTTACCACAAGGAGTCCTATAGCAAAAAGCTTTTGATCAGGTAGCCTTTTGGCTGTGCTAAGAGTGAATGTTGGTACCACACTTCTTCCCTCACCTGATGACAAAAACAACAGACAATTCTTACAATGAGTACCAGAAATGTAAGCAATGAATAGAGGAAAAAATGTCTAGAGCCATTTCTTGCTATTTATCATCAGCATAGGATGCCCCAATGAATGGATGGCCATTCATTTTAAGTCACCAGGCCAATAGTGTTGTATAGAGCAAAATGTAGCTCTTTATATCTATAATATTAACTTATTTCTGCTTTGCATGGTGAAGTTTAGAGGCAGAAAAGAAAATCTTGCCCTCATTTTCGGGGTGCTTTCTCAGACAGTATTATTTCTAAGTTGTTTTTTTGTACATTGTATTTAATTAATTTTTTTGTTTTCCCTTTTAAAAATAATTCTGAAATGTCTTTGTTATGTAATTACACCAAAGGACAGATATATATCATCTAATGCACTTCCATTTCATAGAATCATAGAATGTAAGGGTTGGAAGGGACCTCAGGAGGTCATCTAGTCGAACCCCCTGCTCAAAGCAGGACCAATTCCCAACTAAATCTTCCAGAGCCAGGACTTTGTAAAGCCTGACCTTAAAAACCTCTAAGGAAGGAGATTTCACCACCTCCCTAGGTAACCCATTCCAGTGCTTCACCACCCTCCTAGTGAAAAAGTTTTTTCCTAATATACAACCTAAACCTCTCCCACTGCAACTTGAGACCATTACTCCTTGTTCTATCATCTGGTACCACTGAGAACAGTCTAGATCCATCCTCTTTAGAACCCCCTTTCAGGTAGTTGAAAGCTGTTTTCAAATCCCTCTTCATTCTTCTCTTCTGCAGACTAAACAATCCCAGTTCCCTCAGCCTATCCTCATAAGTCATGTGTTCTAGCCCCCTAATCATTTTTGTTGCCCTCTGCTGGACTCTTTCCAATTTTTCCACATCCTTCTTGTAGTGTGGGGCCCAAAACTGGACACAGCACTCCAGATGAGGCCTCACCAATGTCGAATAGAGGGGAATGATCACGTCCCTCGATCTGCTGGCAATGCCCCAACTTATACAGCCCCAAATGCCGTTAGCCTTCTTGGCAACAAGGGCACACTGTTGACTCATATCCAGCTTCTCATCCGCTGTAACCCCTAGGTCCTTTTCTGCAGAACTGCTGCCTAGCCATTCAGTCTCTAGTCTGTAGCAGTGCATGGAATTCTTCCGTCCTAAGTGCAGGACTCTGCACTTGTCCTTGTTGAACCTCATCAGATTTCTTTTGGCCCAATCCTTTAATTTGTCTAGGTCTCTCCATATCCTATCCCAACCCTCCAGCGTATATACCACTCCTTCCAGTTTAGTGTCATCTGCAAACTTGCTGAGAGTGCAGCCCATGCCATCTTTCAGGTCATTAATGAAGATACTGAACAAAACCGGCCCCAGGACATACCCTTGGGGCACTCCACTTGATACTGGCTGCCAACTAGACATGGAACCATTGATCACTACCCACTGAGCCTGACGATCTAGCCAGCTTTCTATCCACCCTATAGTCCATTCATCCAGCCCATATTTTAACTTGCCGGCAAGAATACTGTGAGAGACCATATCAAAAGCTTTGCTAAAGTCAAGGAATAACACATCCACTGCTTTCCCCTCATCCACAGACCCAGTTATCTCCTCATAGAAGGCAATTAGGTTAGTCAGGCATGACTTGCCCTTGGTGAATCCATGCTGACTGTTCCTGATCACTTTCCTCTCCTCAAAGTGCTTCATAATTGATTCCTTGAGTACCTGCTCCATGATTTTTCCAGGGACTGAGGTGAGGCTGACTGGGCTGTAGTTCCCCGGATCCTCCTCCTTCCTTTCGGTCATTGTGAAGTGTCTGAGTGAGAGAGTAACTTACTGCTCATAAAATAAGGGATTTAACACTGGGTTAAGCCAGGCTTAGTGCAAGCAGATGGTGGTAATGTTTCCACACACAATCCTAGCATACTATGTGACTCCTCTATAGTCCTACATAGACATCCTATTGTGCCAAAGGGTCTGCAACACAAATGAAATAAATTTCTGGTAAAAAGGGACCAGTTTGTGCTCTGTCACAGGAAGGTGTCACAGTGTAGAGGAATCCTTGAGTAGCTTAGAACCTTATATCTTGCTGATCCTCAAAAACTAGAACAGCAGGGCCTTCTGCATCCAGAATACACTTGAATGGATATCAGGCAGCTCTAAACTATGCCAGAATCCAGACCAGTACCTGAGCTGTCCTAGAATCAGGGGGAGCACCAGATGGCTTACAGTAAAGCTAGTTGGGAACCTGAATTTCCATTCAGTGGGAGACTGACTTTTTTTCAAACAAAAAGCCAAAATTTTATGCAAAATGAAAAATATATTGAACTGTTTCATTTTATTCATTTTGTTTTGTTATAAAATATTAATTGTAATATATTATAAATGTCAAAACAAAATCAAAACTATTGAAACAAAAGATCGTGACTTCTTCCTGCTGAAAAACTTTATCAGAACTGACACATTCCTGAGAAATATTTTGATTTTGACAAAACTGATTTTTTTGGACAAACTGTTCCAACTATATATATTTTTTGACTGGCTCTAACTTAAAGCCATCCTTACATCCCACCTTCTGAGCTGTGGTCATAGTTCCGAATCCAGGCCCATAAGGCCATTAGATATTAAAAAGATGATTCCACAAAACTCATTTGTACTAGTGAATCAACTAGAATTTGAATGGGAATCTGTGGAGATAAAAGGACCATTGTCCCCTTACATGCTGTCTCATCACTTCAACCAGGGGTTTTTAGGCGTTTTATATTCAACTTATATACTTACCTATGAATGGCCCATGGTGGATGAAGAAAGTCTCTGCTTCTTCTTAAGCATCTGGAGCATCTAAAATCTTCCCCACTTTTCCTCTTGAGCACAATTGTACTATAATTACAGCAAATGGTGTCTTTATGTAATATGACACCTTGCCTGTCAATTTGTCATGAAGTGACAAATGACAAATATTTGCACTAAATATTTTTAACATAAGTAACTTAAGCATGGTAAGATAAATTAGATTTGTTACAAAATCACATTATTGGATACTGAACAAAATTTTATATCACTTGATGTAAAATGACCAAGCTTGTCAGATAGCCAATGAGGAATATTTGTCAACAGCCTGATGATGTTTAAAATGTTCACCACTCAAACAGAATGCATGATTTTTCAACATTGATAGTTTGGCCATTTTAAAGTCCTTGTGCTTCCAGTATATCAAGCAAATTATTTGCCCAATTTTGTAATTTGATAGAATTCGGCCCTGATCTCGCAATGAGTTATATGCAGCAGGGCTGCCCAGAGGTGTGGGAGCAAGTGGGACAATTTGCCCCAGGCCGGGGCCCCACGAGCTGCTCTGGGTTTTCGGCGGTGGACCCTTCACTCACTCCAGGTCTTCGGTGGAGGGTCCTTCAGTGCAGCGGAAGACTCGGAGTGAGTGAAGAACCCTTCGCCGAAGTGCTGCTGAAGCCTCCGAGCGCCAAGCGAGAGAAAAAAAAAAGAAAAAAACCGCAATCGGCGGCAGCTCTACTGCCGCCGCTTCATTCTTCGGCAGCAATTTGGTGGCAGTCCTTCCCTCCGAGAAGGACCCGCCGCTGAATTGCCACCGAAGGCCCGGCCCTGCCCCAGGCCCCCTGAATCCTCTGGGTGGCCCTGCTATGCAGACACATCCTAGAGCTATGCAGAGCCCAAGTGACATGAGTGGGTTAGCTGCAGGGATCTGCCTGCATCAGGGGCAGTGAGTTGTATGGGCCTGTGGTGCCCATGCTCCAGAAATTCAGGGCCCTGGGAGTCTGGCTCTGCCAATGTTCGAGCCGGGGCTCTCCCCCACACACCTTCCCTGGAGCATCTCCCACCCCCGCCTGTCGCCCCCATGCGCCTCCCCTGAGCATCCCTGCCTCACCTGTGCCCTAGGCAGCACAAGGCTGCCCCCTGCAGCTCCACAGCTGCACTCCCCTGCTGGCTGCTGCTGACTAAGGGAGCAGGCTGACTACTGTGCCTGCAGAGGGAGGAGGGATGGAGGTGCAGCGACATGGCAGCCCTGCCCCCCCCAGGAGGTGACTCGGAGCAGCAGCCTGGGGCTTGAGTGAGTGTCATGCTGTGGGCTTCTCCCCCGGAGCTCACTGCTGCTGCCACCAATGGGAAGAGGGCTGGAGGGAGTCCTCCTCTCTGGTCCCAGCCCCAGGGCAGCCTGCCTGCTGCACCCCAAAGTTAGAACTCTTCATCCCTGGCCCTGCCCGACCCCAGAACCTGCACCCCCAGCCAGAGCCCTCATCCTCCACACTCCAACCCTCTGACCCAGCCCTGAGCCTCCTCCCACACTCCAAACCCCTCTGACCCACCCCATTAATTTTGTGTAATAATAATCAACGATGGATAAATTCTTAATAAAGTTACCCAGAGAAAAAGAACAAAAGGGTAATTCATCAAGTGACGGCCTTGCAAACTGAAGTGATACAAAAGAAAGATGCGGCAACTCTTTTTCTTATCTTTTAGATTTTTCATCTATGGGGATCAAGATTTACGTGGTTAGAGTACAATAGCGAATTAGACAGAGCTTTTTGCTTTTGAGGGGTTCCAAGAGTGTTTGGTGGTTTCCGTATTCAAAATAGTATTAATGAAGTTGATATTCTTAGTTAAATACTTTTTTTAACATAGTGATATTGTGCAATATAGGGAAACTGTTAAACGCTTACTGTTTCCAGTCCATTTTTACATTCTTTAAAAATATATATATCAGCTTACAAGGCAGGTGGAGAGGGAGGCGGGATTTGGACCTGTTCTGGGCACCACCAAAAATTATACAAGCCTGCCGCCACTGGCCTGCGTAGAGATGATTTCAGAATTGGACTTTAGATTGCTAGCATCCCAGGGCAGACACTCTGCTTTTTGCTGTGTGTGCACAGTGCCAAGCACAATTGTGAACACAACCAGAATGCAAATAATAACTGGATTGCAAAAACTTAATCTAATCAATGAGCCCCCAGGCATTAGTGTCTAGAGAGACATGTGGGTGGCAGGCAGCTGGTATTGTGATGATCCCTGTGGTAATGTAGGCTGCAGGTCATCAGAATTCAATTGAACCGCCTACCAAAAAAAGTACAGAAACCCCACCTGCGTCCTCCTTCGGGAGCATGGAACTCGAGTAATACATTGCAGCAGAATGTAGCTAAGTCCCAATACCTCTGAGTGCTACTTTCTTGAAAATGTTTTACAAGCCTGAGCACTTTTGACTTTATATCATCTAAATGATGTCAAGAGCCACTATGTAACCCAGGCACATACCATGTCCAGTACTATGCTCCTAAGAATAAAAGGCTGGTTATGTTTTATGACTTGTATAAGGCAAACAACTTAAAACATCTGAAATTAGTCAACAGCTGCTTTTAAGGAATGTTGACTTTACATCTGGGCCTGAATATTTTCACTTAACTATAAGGATAATGCTGGATGTAAGAATCACATCCTGAGATCACTGAACTTTAGTGGTGCATTTCCACACATCATCTTTAGCTTTAACACACACACGCTCTTGTTCTGTCTCTCACCATCAATCTCCAATCTATCTCAAATACTGAAGAATCCTGCTTCCTTATGACAGGTTTCTCACTTTAGATATTTGCAGCATAATGACCTAGAATTTCTCCCTTGCCATCTTTAGAATCAATAACCTTAAAATAATATTGCTGCTCCCTTCTGAATGCAGGTCTAAACATGCAATCCAACGAGAGGTGAATATCCAGGAAAAAAGGTGAAAGAATACTTCTATCCACAATCAAACTGTCTCACTGGAATTGCAACCCAGGTTTTCTTTTTATAATTTACAGGTGTCAGAATGCAGGCAAACACAGGGTTCTACATTTTCCCATTATTAGAAGTATCTTAAATTTGCACAGACATTTTCTGTTAGACTTACAACAGAATGTATTTCCTTTACTTGCTGCCCAGCCTTTCCCTCCAGGTTTAACCCTCATTTTGGAGCACTTTGTGCTAACACATTTTAAAAAACTTCAACTTCACCACCTTAACCTACCCTTCTGGCTGGAGATGCTGTGCTCTTAAAATGACAAATGACTGTCACCACACTTAGAAGCAGTTTCAGGGGTGAGGATCTCCTTCCAAAGGTCACCTGCTATTGTGTGAGATGGGTTAGTGCAGTATTTTTGTGAGATTGGAGCTGCAGAGTGCACCAACAAAGATCTTTGGAACAAATCAAGGTACATTAACTTCTCAGCAAAGCAAGTGGGGAAATTGGGCTCCCCACTCCCAGTATTGCCAGTAAGAGTAACTGTACATCAATAACTCTTTGTACAAAGAATAGAACGCTTACCCCTAAATCATACAGCTTACAATGGGAAAGCACTTCAGCAATGGCACAACATTCTATTAGAGATGCTATCATTGTGCTGGCCAGACAGGACAAACATGGGGGTCTCAGTCCTTAACCCTGGTATATTTCCAAAGCAGTACCCAGGGATTTAGCCCTGTAGTCCCCATTGATGTTACTGGGAATTGGGTAGCTAATCTCCCCAGACATTTTCTTTAAATATTGGTATAAAGTTGTAAGCATATGATGCTGTATCTCATTCCCTGGTGTCTGATTATGGAGTCTTCTATTGTCTGTACCTTTCCAATTGTTCTCTGTACCTTATCTTGCCATTTATGGTGAGATATAAGATGTATTAGGGAGATGAGGATATGTAATATGAAAGGTTGAGAAGAAATATCAATGAGCCTTTTATCAAGAGCCAGTTGCTCCCACATCCTCTGATTTAAGATTATGGAAGATGCTATATGGTGAAAATACTTGATCCTGAAAGATACAAAACTAAATTCTCCACTTTTTAAAATTCTTTTTCTCTGTGGTTAATCTCTGTCTATACTCTGAAAAGGGGCTGGGTTCCCTGTTTGTTTCTCAGTGATTTCATATCAGATTTCTTCCAGTGTGTTTAACTGCCACTCATACAAACTGTACCTGGCATGGAAAAGTCAAACTGGGTTCTTTCATTCTCCCATATCATTACCAGTTAACTCTGACTCCTCTGAGGTGAACTATATGTGTAATTGAGGTACAAATGAGACCATTTCAAAAGAGATGAAGTTAGTTTTGATGATGCATGAAAAGAAAAGATTTTTTGTATCCAAATTTGATTTTGCTGGTCTGGGAATTAGAGTGAAAAAAAACAACAACATGTAAATTGAGAACATTTCTACCTAAGACAATAAAATAGAATATCATGATTCTATCTGTAGTCATTCTTCAGAGTACAACTACACTTACCCAGTCTTGGTGCCAGGGAAAACTGTAAAAGAAAATGAAATTACATGGTCTGAATGGCTGCTGTGCCAAGTTTAATCTTCTTAAGGGCCAACTCTGCAAAAGAGAAGTTTAATATATTTTTGCCTTGCATTTGTGCATGGAAGTTCAGTAATTGCACATGCAGGTGAACAATTAGGCAGGAATGTAACTTCTGCATATGAGTGCCCACATCAGACGGAAAGTTTTTAAAACATAAACCTGGTCTAGATCCTCTGTTCATTAAATCTGTATGGTTCCAGTGAAGATACTGAGCCAGATTCTCAGCAGGTGTAAATCTGTGAAGCTCCACTGGGTTTAACAGAGCTATGCTCATTTAAAACAGCTGAGCAACTCGCCGTCATTCTGCAATATGAAGATTAGCATATGATATTTTTAGGAGTGTTGTCTCTCTTTTATAGACACTGTGGTAAAAATCACTTCATTGTATGGTCTGTCTTTATTGGGATACTTATGAGAGAGCTGTCCAATGATGAAGGATGGAGTAACCACCACAATGAATCAGAATGCTCTGAATCATCATGTCTAGCCTTTATTTCTGCAGTATCTGTTCTGCACTGTCCTATCTGACAGCTCCATACTCAGATTGTTAGGATTTCAGGTAAAGTCACAGCTCCAGAATCTGAGTAGTGCTGTAGGTGACAAGAAATCAGCCTGAAGTTCAATGAGCTTGACTGTCAGTCCAACCTCTTTATTGTAGAAAATGTGCCCAGATCTGGATATGATACAAAAAATGAATTATAGACATTTTAACGCAGATGTCTCATCCCTTGTGAAAGAGTTTTATGCTTGTATAATACTATAGGTATGGTGGTGCCAGCTCTTGGGTCTGGCTGATATATACTCTGAGAAGGACCCAGAGGGCAAGGAGGGGCTGTAAACTACCACCTTTGGGTGGGGGGTGGAAAGGAAATTCAACTACTAGTGCAAAGTAGAGTGGCTGTAAATTGCACCCACTGGTAACAATCCTCTGGGGTCCATTTCCCAAGCAAATGATTGCCAAAGAATAGCAGCACTGTACCCACATCCTCTGTCCAGTAGAGTCCCTTGATGCCCACTGCCCAAGAGCCTTTGTCAGGGAAGGGTGACATAGAACTAGCTAAATCAGCATCACATCTCCATGGATTCCTCCATACCTGGATAATCCCCTTCTGCTCAGTTAGGACAGTTTTATAGCTCCTTTGCACCACTGCACTGGCACAAAAGGGCTTATCAAAATGTACCTTCAAAGCCTTAGAAAATGCAAATGAGTTACTGCATGAAGATCTTGCTTTAATTAAAAGAATCTGATCATTCTCTCCTGAACTATAGCATTCATTTTAGCTTATTTCAGACTAAGTGGTTTAGTTTTATATTTTACAGGCCATTAGAGGACAGCAGCAATTTACAGCAATAGAGTGTAACCAAAGATCATTCTCGGAATTGTCGTCTTATTACACACAGTTGGGCTACAAACTAGTGGAGAGATAGATGAGTTCACAATTGGCCAAATGTATGGAAATCATAGAGCCCCTTGTGTGTATCTCCCCTCCACTCCCCGCCCCCCCCCAAAAAGAAAGAAAGAAAATAAAATGTGCAGCACATGGTTTTAATTAGAAATCTTCAGATAGTAAATTACAATAAGCTGTGACATGTAGGAAAAAAGAGCTCACTGCTACTATAGCCGAAATACAGGCCATTCCACTGCAACTGCATCATGTTACGGTTATATTGAATTATGTCCCGTGTATCCCAGAGTCCTGTAATTGATTATATTTGGTTATGTTGGGTGGGTTTTTTTAAGGAAAGGGCCAAGATTAGTGATCAGTGAGCCTCCAATGGTTTAGAGGTTTGGATCAGCTCGGATTAATCCTAAAATGTCTGGCCGCCTACCCAAACTTTGATATATTTCTCCTCCATCCTCGGTTCTTCCCATGCTCTCTGTTCCTCTGCTGACCACTGCACTCTGATGCATCCACTCACTGTTCAGCACACCCCATAAATTTTTGCTCCGCCTTTTTGTTCTCCCAGCCAAGTCCTTCTCTCTCCCACTGATTTCATATTTCCATCTCCCCAACATTAGAAATCACCTCCTCACCCTGCTTCCCAAACATGCTTGCTTCTCCAACAGTGACTCCCATTCACTGTTCCCTCCTAGGCTGCTTTTCTTTCTCTTTACCCCGTTCCATCAAAACCTGGGTCAGATCCTCAGTTCACTAAATCTGTATAGTTCCACTAAAGATACTGGGCCAGCGCCTCAGCTAGTATAAATCCGTGAAGCTCCACTAGCATTAGCAGAGCTATGCTCATGTAAGTCAGCTGAGCAATTCACCCTCATTCTGTAATGTGATGCTGTATTTTCAGGGCTGTATTCAACAATTCTTTCAGACCATCTTTGTCTTCAGATTGATCACTCTTGGAAGCTTCCCCTGATGCAGAAACATAAGGTGGTCAGTGGAGGAACAGGAAGCATGGGAAGGAATGAGGAGTGTCAAAGACTCTAGCTGTGGGAAGATGCCAGAACAATACATCTAGGATAGTCAGGGCATTTGAGGGAAAGAGGCTAGAGGAGGAAGGTTCTAGCTAGGGTCAGGCGAATGATGGAGAGGATGGGGACACTTAAGGGAAAGAAGGAAGTTCACTATTGGTCTGATACAATGTTCGTAGAAGTCAATGGGAGTCCTTACACTGACTTCAGTAGACATTGGATCAGGCCCCATATTTGCTGAAAGCGGATTAACGATTTGTGATGTTCTGCTGTATGACATGCTTTCTGCAGAGGACAGGTACATCTTGTCTTTTTGATTTGGAAATTATTTTGAGTTATATTAATAGATCAGAAACATTCAGTAACATCCCAGGTACGGAGAACGACTTTCTTTGGAACCAGCCTAGCTCAAGTCCTAACAATTCATGTGGGGGGAGGCTATCTTGTCACTTGCTTGATAGACCCCAGTTTGCATGTTGGCTAAGGTAATATTCAAGATGCACATAAGGTGCAGTTCTGCCCCTCCTACTTATGTTGAGTTGAGGTTTTCATAGTCAGTGTGTGCTGACTAAAGAAGATTAAGTTGAAGCACTGACATCCTAGCAGTAGGATGACTACAGCTATCATGTAGTTCAGGAAGAATCTCTTCCTTGGCTTGTTCTTTTGCCAGAGAAGCTGAAAATCATATCTGTGCTATATTAACTTTCTGAACATTCTTTTACCCATCACACTTCCCCTAAATATCTAGATATTTGGGCACCATTCCATTCCATGTTGCTATACTGGATATGTGAAGAGAAACTTCCCTTTCTAACTGGATTCCAGTCAGAAATATTGCCATCCCATTATGTGGCTACTAGCCCCACACAAGCTTCTCTACTGTACCATTTAATAACTGGTGGTTTGGCCCATTGTTATTAAAACCAAAACCAACTGCAAGTGCCACTTTATCAAATCTAAGAGTTTTGAGAAGCAGGTTCCTCTGCTTTCCTTCCATTCTTGTTTGTCTCCTTCACAAATGATTGCTGCAAGACAGGCAGTCTCTCTCTGAGAAACACAATAAGAAATATCAAACAAAAGTTTGAGTGTCTGTCAGTGTGTCCCCTTAGGACAAGCTGCCACATAATAGCTGACGTTGGCCCTGGCTCCACGCACTCCTATGCTATTTGATTTCATATGAGGCTCAGTCAGTTACAACTGGCAGATGATATTGCAATATTGGAGCCCTGTTCAAAGTAATGGTAGATACTGACGGTATGAAATAGTCCTGCAGTATTTGGTTTTTGTGCACTTTCAGTTCAGCAGTACAATAAACTATATACATTGACACGTTCCCTGCATTTAATTGACAAAACATCTGGAAAGTGGTACAGCACAACCACTCTCTGGGTAAATTCACACACAAAACTCCAATAAAAACGTCACAAGTACAAATTAGGGATGGGCCGCTTCAAAACCCTTAGTGGTCTGGGTACAGATCTAAAAGCATGAAACCTGGGTGTGAAATTTCACGTGAATATGCATCTTGCAAAATGTTCTGAGCACAGGTAATTTCATGGTATTTTTCAACATTCAGCCTTGGTAGAAAATAGTGCCATTATGAAAATGAACAATGAAGTTTAACAAAGCTTTTAGTAATTCAAACTAAAGTTCTTGTTAAATCTTAACCAGGTTGGTTCCTACTATAAATGTATAATTTCTTGTAGATGCACCTAAACATTTTTGTCAGCCCTGTAGTTAAGTGTATTCCAAACACTGATTGGTACGAAGATTCCCCGTGGTGATGACCAAAAACTGTAAATCTCTGTCCTTATTTAAAATGGTTTGTGGTACAAAGTTTGGTTTAAAATTATGAGCCAGATCCTCAGCTGCTAGCTTCATTGATTTCAACCTCTAATTATATGGGTCCAGATTCTGACACCCTTTGAAGTAAATGGGATTACTTGATCCGTATGTTACTACATGACATAACTAAGCATGGCATAATTGAGTTAAGACAGTATTTTCCATTTTTAATTTAATTAGATTAAATTATTGAATTATATTTTTAAAAATAAGTGCTTAGACCAATTTATCTGGCCGGTAAACCCAAAACAAACAAACTAACATCCTAAAACCATAGCTTACTGCACTCTCCAGTGATATGTCAAGTATTGTACTTTTCAAAGTTCAAGCTGTTTTTATGGAGCTTGTTTCCTTTGCTTTAAAACAAATAAAATAATGTTACTAATACCATCTACCTTTTAATCAGCCTTCATTCTCTACATTTCATCAATTTTATTAAGCTACTTGTCAACTATGAAAGAACTCAACTGTGTGAGAAAACCACAGCACATGTTGCCTTTCATTTTTGTAGCAGTAGATGGAGGAAGGATATAAAGATATTAGAAGAGCTAATAGTTAATTATTCTGAGAGGAAAAAAACTAGGGCTGGACAACACTGGTGAAAAGTCTGCTGTGGGGTGTTTTTGTGACTTTCTTATCAATCTATTTGGTGCAATTTTTTAGGCCTCAGTTTTGCATTTTTTACAAATTGGCAATGTATAACATGGAACATTTGTAAAATACTAATATCTGTACACAAACACCTACCAGCTCAGGTGCGATGGAAATGGTGAGAGACACATGCACAGTAGTTTTGCTTCAAGCAGTAGCATATTGGCAAGATATTGGCAGATGAAAGAGAAGCAACTCCACCCAGTCTTTTTCCACGGAGGGGGACACTGAAGCTTAAGTAGACAATAGAGATAGTTGGAAACGTAAGTTCTATTCTCTGGGAAATTCCAACATTTCCTTTCATCCCAAATTGGAATGAAATTTGCAAATGAAACTTCTGAAATATTTTGTTTTGGAAATATTGAAAGGTCAATTTGGCTCTATCATTGCAATTTTATGTTGTTATACTTTATAATACAAGAGTTGAAACATTTCCTCATTGAATTGTTTAGATAATTTTCCCTAGGAAAAAATCAACAAAATTGATTCATACTCGCAAAATGTTTCTATTTCATTGAACTGGAATTGCCTGTTCTTCAAAAAATTTTCAAACCAGCTCTAGGGGACAAAAGTTCCTTGGCAATTCTCGCTGAGCTATTGGAGTTCATGAGATACATGCTTTATCCTGGGATTGCATATTCTTTTTGTGAAAGCTGCAACCTCCCATGGCTTTCACAGGGCCGCCCAAAGGGGGGGGGCAAGAGGGGCAATTTGCCCCAGGCCCCGAGCCCCACGGGGGCCCCCACCAGAGTTTTTCGGGGCCCCTGGAGCGGGGTCCCTCACTCATTCCGGGGTGCCCGGCAAACTCTTATGCGGCCGGGCGCAGGAGCTTCTGCCGCTCCCAGTCTTCGCCGGCGGGGGGTCCTTCCGCTCCGGGGTGGAAGGACCCCCCGCTGGCAAATTACCGCTGAAGACGGAGCGGGACCCGCCGCCGAAGCGCAGCCCGGTCTTCGGCGGTAATTCGGCGGCGGGGGGCCCTTCCGTTCCGGGACCCGCCGCCGAAGTGCCCCGAAGACCCGCGGCGGGGCCCCCCTCCACCGAATTACTGCCGAAGACCGGGCTGTGCTTCGGCGGCGGGTCCCGCTTCGGCGGTAATTCAGCGGAGGGGACCCCCGCCGCGGGTCTTCGGGGCACTTCGGCGGCGGGTCCAGGAACGGAAGGGCCCCGCCGCCGCCAAAGACCCCGGGCCCCCGGAATCCTCTGGGCGGCCCTGGGCTTTCATGATTTATTCTCCCACTTTTGGATAGTGCTTTAGATCCATGGATGAACTGTACTCTACATAGCCAAGAGAATATGCTAAAGAACAAATGTGTGGACATTTATTTGAATTTTGTATGCATTCTCTTTGTTTGTCCGTACACATCATTTTTGTTATCACATTCAAGTGAAAGCAGCAAAGAGTCTTGTGGCACCTTATAGACTAACAGACGTTTTGGAGCATGAGCTTTCATGGGTGAATACCTGCTTCGTCGGATGCAGCCACGAAAACTCATGCTCCAAAACGTCTGTTAGTCTATAAGGTGCCACAAGACTCTTTGCTCCTTTTACAGATCCAGACTAACACTGCTACCCCTCTGATACTTGACATTCAAGTGAGTTTTAAAAGCACAAAGTTTCAAAGTCATGTAAGGAAGTGTTTGCAGGAACCTAAAACTAGCAGTGATGGAGATGTTTGTGCACATACCCAACCATAGGACAGAACAGCCATATGACCAATCATAGCTAAATAACGCAGGTTGAAGGTCAAGTATAAAGTATCAGTCTCAGAGTGAACTGTTTCCTATCAGTCCATAGGATGAAAAAAAAATTGAATAAATGAAGGGAAATTTTGATTTGCTGTCATACTGTCTGTAAGCAGAAAAGAGAATCTAAGTTTGTCTGGCAAATTATTCACTATGAATAATTTGTTCATCTCTGGAGTTTCTGTATAGGTGCAAAGCATTATTATTTATTGTTAAGGGTGCTCTTGCCTCCTCTAGAGAGTCTCATTAGTGCTGATCCCACGTGTAAGTAAATGGGTTTAATCTAGCTATTTTATTTATGTATAGGCATTTCTATGTTTGTTTGCCAGGTGCCCTCAAATGGATTATGCCACCTTCTTCAGAAAAGTAATGTTTTCATTGCAGATGGAAGGATTCCACATCCACTTTCTCAGGAAACAGAGTTCAGCTAATGTTGTTCAGTGATTCAATGACTGTCTGTGTGTGCACAGCAAGGGAATAACCTAAAGCCGTTCTTTCAGCATTAGCATTGTTAGCTGAATATTTCATCTTCAAATAGTTTAATGAAAACATATCAATTAATCTGATTATTCAACTCAATTGAATTTTCAATTGAATATGAAAATAGAAAGTTCCCTGAACTTTAGGTGATGCTATGTTATTTCAGATCTTCTCAAGGGGAATCTAATCAACATTTTAGATGTCTGTACACAAATGCAAGGAGTATGGGGAATAAACAGGAAGAACTGGAAGTATTAGTACATAAGCTAAATTATTATTCAGTTGGCAACACAGTCTTGATGGGGCAAGTATAATGACTGGAATATTGGTATAGAAGGGTATAGCTTATTTAGAAAGGATAGGCAGGGAAAAAGGGAGGAGGGGTTATATTATACATAAAGGATATATACTCTTGTACTGAGGTCCAAAAGGAGATGAGAGACAGACCAGCTGAGAGTCTCTGGGTAAAGATAAAAGGATTAAAAAATAGGGATGATGTCTTGATTGGGGTCTTCTATGGACCACCAGATGAGGAAGAGGAGATGGATTTCTAAAACAAATAACTGAAATATCCAAAACACAGGACCTGATTGCAGTGGAGTTCTTTAATTACCCAGACATCTGTTGGGAAAGCAAGATGGCAAAACACAAAATTTCCAATAAGTACTTGGAATGTATTGGGAACAGCTTATTGTTCCAGACAATGGAGTAAGTAACCAGGGAGACAACATTTAGACTTGATTCTAACCAACTGAGAGGAATTGGTAGCAATTCTGAAAATGAAAGGCAATTTGTGACAGTGATCATGAAATGATAGGAAGGAGTGAAAGCAGCAGAAGAAGGATAATGCATTTCAAAAAAGCAGACTTTAACAAACTCAGAGAACTAGTAGGTAAGGTCCCAGGGGAAGAAAATCTAAGGAAAGGGAATTCCGGAGAGCTGGCAGTTCCTCAAGAGGACAATATTAAAGGCACCACTGTAAACTATTCCAATGCAATGGAGATTAGGAAGAATAGTCAGATACCAGTATGGCTCCATCAGGTGCTCTTTAATGACCTGAAAATCAAAAAAGAATCCTACAAAAAGTGGAGAGCTAGTCAAATTGATATGGACAAGTACAAAAGAACACCACAAGTATGACAAAATCAGAAAGGCTACAACACAAAATGAGTTACAGTAGGCATGGGTCATAATACGCAATAAGAAGAGGTTCTTTAAATACATTAGGAGCAAGACAAAGAAAAGTGTAGATCCTCTGCTTAGTGGGGATTGAGAACTAATATACCTATCTCATAGAGTTGGAAGGGACCCTGAAAGGTCATTGAGTTCAGCCCCCTGTCTTCACTAGCAGGACCAAGTACTGATTTTGCCCTAGATGGCCCCTCAAGGATTGAGCTCATAACCTTGGGTTTAGCAGGCCAATGCTCAAACCACTGAGCTATCCCTCCCCACATCAAGAATGCTGAAGTCCTTAATGCCAAATTTGCCTCAGTCTTCTCTACAAAGGGTTAATGATGACCACATACTCAACATAATTAATATTAACCAGGGGGAAGGAATGCAAGTCAAAATAGGAAAAAAAACAAGTTAAATAATAGATGTATTTAGGTTGTCGGGCCTGATGAAATTCATCCTAGGGTACTTCAGAAACTAGCTGAAGCAATCTTAGATCCGTTAGCAGTTATCTTTCAGAACTCCTGGAAGACAGGAGAGGTGTTAAAAGGCTAGAGAAGGGCAAATATAATACCTATCTTTAAAAAGGGGAACAAGGAAGAGCTGAGTAATTATTGACCAGTTAGCCAAATTTCAATATCTGGAAACATAATGGAGCAAATTATTAAACAATCAGTTTATAAGCATATGTAGGATAATAGGGCTATAAGGAATAGTCAGCATGAATTTGTCAGGAATAAATGTCACACCAACTTAATTTCCTTTTTTGTTGGGGTTACCTAGTAGGTAGGGAGGAAGCAGTAGACGTGATATACTGTGATTTTTGTAAGGCTTTTGACATTGTTCTGCATAACATTCTCCTAAGCAAACTAGGGGAATGTGGTCTAGATGAAATTACTATAAGGTGGATGCAAACCTAGTTGAATAGTTATCAATGGTTTTCTGTCAAATTGGAGGGTGTATCTAGTGGCGTCTCACGGGGTCACAGTACTATTCAGTATTTTCATTAATGACTTAGGCCTGGTCTACACTAGGAGTTTATGTCGAATTTAGCAGCGTTAATTCGAATTAACCCTGCACCCGTCCACACAACGAAGCTATTTAGTTCGACCTAGAGGTCTCTTTAGTTCGATTTCTGTACTCCTCCCCGATGAGGGGAGTAGCGCTAAATTCGATATGGCCATGTCGAATTAGGCTAGGTGTGGATGGAATTCGAAGCTAGTAGCTCCGGGAGCTATCCCACAATGCACCACTCTGTTGACGCTCTGGACAGCAGTCCGAGCTCGGATGCTCTGACCAGCCACACAGGAAAAGCCCCGGGGAAATTTGAATTCCTTTTCTGTCTGGCCAGTTTGAATCTCATTTCCTGTTTGGATGCAGAGCTCTCCAGCAAAGGAGTCCATGCAATCTCAGAATAGAAAGAGGGCCCCAGCATGGACTGACCGGGAAGTCTTAGATCTGATTGCTGTGTGGGGCGATGAGTCTGTGCTTTCGGAGCTGCGCTCCAAAAAACGGAATGCAAAGACCTACGAGAAGGTCTCCAAAGCCATGGCAAACAGCGGATACAGCCGGGATGCAACGCAGTGCCGCGTGAAAATCAAGGACCTGAGACAAGGCTACCAAAAAATCAAAGCGGCCAACGGACGCTCCGGAGCCCAGCCCCAGACATGCCGCTTCTACGAGGCACTGCATGCCATTCTCGGTGGGTCTGCCACCACTGCCCCACCAGTGACCGTGGACTCTGACGATGGGATAGTGTCGACGGGCAGTTCCTCGGCGATGTTCGTGGACAGGGAAGATGAGGAAGGGTTTGAGGAGAACGAGGCAGGTGACAGCGCTTACAATGCTGATTTCCCCGACAGCCAGGATCTCTTCATCACCCTCACAGAGATCCCCTACCAACCCTCCCCGGACGTTAACCCGGACCCTGAATCAGGGGAAGGATCAGTCTGTAAGTGCTATAAACATGTAAATATTTATTTTTGAAAGAACAGGAATGTTAACTATGTGAAAAGAAGGTCAATGTATATGGGGATAGAACAGAAATCCTCTTGGGAGATCTCCACGAAGCTCTCCTGGAGGTAATAGAAAAGCCTACGCATGAGGTTCCTGGGGAGAGCTGCCTTATTGGGTGCTCCGTGGTAGCACACTTTTCCGCGCCAGGCTGTCATCAGGTATTCTGGGAGCATTGCCTCCACGAGCATGGCAGCATAGGCCCCTGGTTTGTGCTGGCTTTCACGCAGCATGCGCTCTCTATCTGTCTCAGTGACCCTCCTCAGGGTGATCTCGCTCGGCGATTCCTGCATTTAATTAGGGGAATTAGTGTTATGTTAGTATTGGGAATGCTTCACTTTTCCTTTGCATAACAATAAGCGTCGGTTTACAGCCACGTGGTGGAGGCTGCAGAGGGGCAGCATACAGGGATCTTTCCCGGGGACAGCCGCGAAGGGGTGGAACATGGGCAGGGTTTATGCTTTCCGGATTGCTTGCAGCAGGAAGGCACTGCTATACATTAAGTTTTAAGCAACCTAAAGTCTACGGCTTACCATGCCTGGCTGCTCCACGGATTCTGCTGTCCTGAACCGCTTGTCTGATCTCTAGTGCAAGACCCCAGGCAATGAAAGCGAAGGCCGAAAATTCGAACTTGTCCTGAGTGCGCATGAGATAGGTGCTGTGCATGGTCTTGTTCACAGAGACAGACAAGACTGTGTTCATTGTTCGCAAAAATGTATCTTTGCAAGGAATTCACTCCCCTTTTCCCATCACACAGCTGCAACTGTCTCCCGACCTGCCCCAGCATCTCCCTCACAGAGGCTGGCAAAGATTAGGCGGTGAAAGAAAAAGACATGGGACGAGATGTTCGCTGAACTTATGGGCTGCTCCCGAGCCGAGGTGGACCAGCAGAGCCAGTGGAGGGAGACCCTCTCTCTGTACCAGCGCTCACACAGTGAACGGGAGGAGAGGTGGCGTGAGGAAGACAAGCAGGTGAAACAAACGCTGCTTGGACTAATGAGGGAGCAAATGGACACGCTCTGGCACCTTGTCGATGTTCTGCAGGACCGCAGGCAGGAGAACAGAGCCCCCCTGCAGTGTATCTGCAACCGCCCTCCCCCACCACAAAGTCCCATACCCCCCTCACCCAAAATAACAAGAAGGAGGGGCGCCAGGAGCCGTGAAAACTGTCACTCCACCCCAGCAGAGTGCTCAATTACCCAGAAGCTCTCATTCCCTAAATTTTGAGAAGTCCTTCCCTTCCTGCCTCACCCAAGCCCCCGTCCCAGTTTCATCCCCTAACTGTCTAGTTGATTATTAAAAATACTTTGCTGTTAATTACTGTTTCCGTCATGTTTTTGTACAGAAGACTGTGTTTGAAGGGCGGGGAAGGGGGTTGGTAATTGCATAGGACAGTCACCTTTACCAGGGTACAGACACAGGGGCAGGATCAGCAGCAGGTCACACACACAGTGCAGTCAGTAGGCACCCTGGTCGGTATGGGAGGTGGTTTCCAGGTTCTGTGTGGGTGGGGAGTACATGACTTTGTAGCGGGGGAGGGCAGTTACAGATCTTATGCAGCGGTCCTTGTCCTGGACCACAGAGCCACGCAGCAGGGGTATCTGTAACTGTCCTCCCCCGCCATAAGGTCACATAGCCCCCGCACACAGAGTCCCAAAAAGGAGGGATGGCAGGCTCCGTTGAAACAACCAGTCCGGCACTGCGGACCACTCTAGGAGCAGGAGCCTGTCATTCCTCGAGTTTAGAAGTGGTCTTTACATCACAACACACCCTACCCAGCACAGTCTGCGTCCCAGTTTCAACCCTTTAATGCAAAGTCATTAATAAAGAAAACGTAGTTAAGTAACAATGAAACATGGATTTTATTTTTACACATGTGTTGGAAGGGGGGAAACGGGGTGAACGGGGTATGTAACTGCAGAGGATAGTCAACAGCAACTGGGTAAAGAAACGGGCAGGTTCAGCTTCTCTGTAAAGAAACTGAATAGTCACAGGTCACGCTGCTCACTGAGGAACCTTGCTTTCAAAGCCTCCCGGATGCACAGCGCTTCCCGCTGGGCTCTTTTAATCGCACGGGTGACTGGCTGAGCATAATCAGCAGCCAGGCAATTTGCCTCAACCTCCCATCCTGCCATAAAGGTCTCCCCCTTGCTCTCACAGAGATTGTGGAGCACACAACAAGCTGCAATAACAATGGAGATATTGGTTTTGCTGAGATCCGAGCGAGTCAGTAAACTCCTCCATCTCCCCTTGAGACGTCCGAAAGCACACTCCACCACCATTCTGCACTTGCTCAGCCGGTAGTTGAAGAGCTCCTTGTCACTGACCAAGGCGCCTGTATAGGGTTTCATGAGGCAGGGCATTAGCGGGTAGGCTGGGTCCCTGAGGATCACTGTAGGCATCTGCACATCCCCAACAGTTATTTTGTGGTCCGGGAAGAAACTACCTACCTAAACAGACCAGAGTTCCTAAAAACACACGCATCATGAACCTTGCCCGGCCATCCGACATTGATGTTGGTAAAATGTCCCCTATGGTCCACCAGTGCTTGCAGCACCATTGAAAAGTAGCCCTTTCGGTTAATATACTGGCTGGCCTGGTGGGCCGGTCCCAGGATAGGGATGTGAGTGCCATCTATAGCCCCACCGCAGTTTGGGAATCCCATCGCGGCGAAGCCATCTATGATGACCTGGACGTTTCCCAGGGTCACTACCTTTGAGAGCAGTAGCTCAACGATTGCGTGGGCTACTTGTATCACAGCAACCCCCACGGTAGATTTGCCCACACCAAAGTGGTTCGCTACTGACCGGTAGCTGTCTGGCGTTGCAAGTTTCCAGAGGGCTATGGCCACTCGCTTCTGCACACTCAGGGCTGCTCGCATCTGGGTGTCCTTGCACTTCAGGGCAGAGGACAACAAGTCACACAGTTCAAGGAAAGTGCCCTTACGCATGCGAAAGTTTCGCAGCCACTGTGATTCATCCCAGACCTGCAGCACCATGCGATCCCACCAGTCCGTGCTTGTTTCCCGGGCCCAGAATCGCCGTTTCACAGCATGAACATGACCCATTGCCACCATGATCTCCACGGCGCGGGATCCCGTGCTTTCTGAGAGGTCTGTGCCACTCTGACACTTCATGTCCTCACCGTGCTGCCGGAGCCTCCTCGCCCGATTTCTCAGCAGCTGACTGTGGAAGAGGTGGATGATAAGGTGCGAGGAGTTGACAACGGCCATAAGTGCAGCGATGATCGCAGCGGGCTCCATGCTCGCAGTGCTGTGGCGTCCGCGCTGTCACTCACCAGAAAAGTGCGCGAACTGATTGCCCGCCGGTGGGAGTGACGGTTGAATGACGACAGTTACCCAAGACCACCCTTGACACATAATTTCCCCCAGCAGGCATTAGGGGCTGTACCCAGAATTCCAATGGGCAGCGGGGACTGCGGGAACTGTGGGATAGCTGCCCACAGTGCACCACTTCCAATGTCGATGCTTGCCCCGTTAGTGTGGACTCACAAAGTCGAATTAGTGTCCTTAGTGTGGATACACAAATTCGACTTTGTAAGGTCGATTCCACAAATTCGAGTTAAGTTGAATCGAACTACTCTTGTAGTGTAGACATACCCTTAGATAATGGAATAGAGAGCATGCTTATAAAATTTGCATATGACCTCATGCTGTGAGGGGTTGCAAGTACTTTGGAGGACAGGTTTAATATTCAAAATGACCTTGACAAATTGGAGAGTTGGTCTGAATCGAACAAGACAAAATTGAATAATGGCAAGAGCAAAGACTTCACTTAGAAAGGAAATGTAAAAGGCACAACTACAAAATGGGGAATAACTGGCTAGGTGGTAGTACTGCTGAAAAGGATCTGAAGATTCTAGTAGACCACAAACTGAAGATGAGTTATCAATGTGATGCAGCTACAAAAAAGGCTGGGGTGATTCTGGGGTGTATTAATAGGGGTGTTGTATGTAAAATACAGGAGGGAATTGTACCTTTGTACTGGCCTTGTTGAGGTCCCAGCTAAAGTACTATATCCAATTCTGGGCACCCCAATTTAGGAAAGATGTGGACTAATTGGAAAGAGTCCAGATGAGGGCAACACAAAGGATGAAAGATTTAGAAAACCTGACCTTGAGGAAAGGTTTAAAAAACCTGGGCATGTGTAGTCTTGAAAAAAGAAGACTGAGGGGAGACCTGATAAGTCTTCCAATATGGTAAGAACTGCTATAGAGAGGATGGTGATCAATTGTTCTCTATGTCCACTGAAGGTGACACAAGAAGTAATGGTCTTAATCTGCAGCAAGGGAGATTTAGGTTAGCTAATAGGAAAAACTTTCTAACTATAAGGGTAGTTAAACTCTGGAATAGGCTTCCAGGGGAGGTCATGGAGTCCCCATTACTGGAAGCAGGGATGATCTAGGTTTATTTGGTCCTGCTATAGAGTATGGGGTGAGACTTGATGAATTCTTGAGGTCCCTTCCATCCCTACATTTCTATGCTTATATGATGATTCTAAGATTTCACTATGTTCACTAATTCACCCTTTAAACCTCTTGGCTTTATATTATTCAGACATAGGGCTTTTTCTGCCCTGACAGGAACAAAAGAAACTAGTATGGTCAAGAGGTTCACAGTGACTTGACCTGGTTTATTCAGACAATTATGAATGCAACAATTATTACTCTCATTTATATTGCAGTAGTACCTAGAAGCCAGCCAAGTCATGACCCCATTGTGATAGGCATTGTGCAAACATATATGAAATGACAATATCTGATAGAAAGAGCATACAGACTAAAACAGGGCTAGAACAAACAAGCCAGTTAGTGTGGAGGATGGGGAAGACACAAATACAGAACGTATATAAAAGTTTCTTTCTCTCTCCGTGGCTTGTTTGATACCCTTAGTCATAAAGTTCATAAGATATGTCTACACTGCAATTAGAAGTGTGATCTGCAGCTCTTGTAGGCACACCCACTCTAGCTTTAATCTACCTAGTATAGCTATGCCTACACAAGCTGTGATTCACACCCCCAATTGCAGTGTAAACATACCCTAATATGCAAAGTTTCAGCACTGTAGCCAAATTCCCAAGATGTTTCCTGAGTCTACCTTCTCGGCTAACTAGACAACACTGTTCCAAAATATAATATAAGATTTAGTAATAATACTTAAACTTGCAATATGCATCAATTTAAATTTTCAAAGATGTAAACATTTCACTATTAGCCAACTTGTAGTCATAGCCTCATGCCAACTCATAGACAAAATGAGTATTCCTAAATAAGAAAGTTATCAGACATACTGTCTGGATGTTTACTGCCATGCTATTTTCTAATCACATTTCAACTTGAACTTAAAATGTATTTGCTTTGCTGGTATTCATACCCCTTTTGTGTTCATTTTCTGTAGACATTAAAGTGATCAATACAAATGCTCACAGTAAGCAAATTTAAAGCCTGCGTGCATGAGCACTAGCAGATACCAAAGTGCCAAGTTGTGATGATAACGTTATTCTGGGGATATTAGGACTTGGCTATTTGGAAAATAATTTTCTCTGTCCTCTACTGCTGTCATTGTGTGCTTGTGATGGCTGTACTCATTGGCTGAGAGTCACCTTGTTATCACTCTGCCACAGGGCCACCCAGAGGAAGGGGCAAGTGGGGCAATTTGCCCCAGGTTCCACAGGGGCCCCTAAGAGAACGGCTGAGGCTCCCGCCCCGGCTCCGCTCCTCGCCTGGAGCCTTAGCACATCCAGGAGCGTCCCTGAACAGCGCTGCAGTGTGGCTCCGGCGGGGCCCCTGAGCTCCACCCCGCTCAGAGCCGCGTGGTCAGGGGGCGGGGCTGCGAGCTTCAGGCTGAGCTCAGCTCCCTCCCTCGGCCCAGAGCTTGCAGCCCCGCCCCCTGACCACGCGGCTCTGAGCAGGGCGGAGCTCAGGGGCCCCGCCGGAGCCACGCTGCAGCTGTCGAGGGAAGCTGCTGGATGCGCTGAGGCTCCGGGTGAGGTGGGAGCCGGAGCCGGGGCTGGGGCTGGGGCTGGAGCCAGGGCGGGGGGTTGACTAAGGGGCAGGGAGTCCCAGGGACGGTCAGGGCAGAGGTTAAGGGGGGCGGTCAGGGGACAGGGAATGGGGGTTGGAGTGTGGGCATTCTGGGGTCTGTCAGGACTCAGCAGGGCGGGGTCGGGGCAGTCAGGGGACAGGGAGCAGGAGTGGGGTGGTGGTTGGGGGTGGGGTCTCGAGGGATGGTGAGGGGGCAAGGAGAAGGCTGGGTCGGGGATTCTGAGGGGGGTATTCGGGGGGCAGGAAGTGGGTGGAGGTCAGATAGGGGGCAGGGCCAGGCTGTTTGGGAGGCACAGCCTTCCCTACCCTAAAGCTCATTCAGCAGTTTGAGGCTTGTAGAAGAGCCAAGCTGTTAGGGCTACCATCCCTTTCACTTCTCAAATGCCAAATTATAGTCTATATTTAATTTCAGTGCCATAGGGAGATTCATGTCAGGGGAGGGTAGCTTCATTTAAAATTAGCCACTGGGGGCAGGATCACATGAGAAGAGCAATATCCTTCCCAACCCTACCAAGGGAGACCCCCATCCCCTGCATTCCCTGAGGCTTCAGAGGGGTTAATTCAGTGGTTCTCAACCTTTTATACTGGTGACTCCTTTCACATAGCAAACCTCTGAGTGCAACCCCTCCCCCTCTTATAAATTGAAAACACTTTTTTATATATTTAACACTATGATAAATGCTGGAGGCAAAGCAGGGTTTGAGGTGGAGGCTGACAGCTCGTGACCCCCAGTAATAACCTCGTGACCCCCTGAGGGGTCTCAACCCCCAAAGTTTGAGAACCCCTGGGTTTATTTAATTTTAGCACCCTGTGTCCATTCACATGCATGTGTTATTTTGAGCATTTCAGTTTTCACTATATAGGCTCATCCCAGATTCTGGAACAAGCTCAAATGCTCAGTTCGTGGAGTATGTACATAGTCTATACTAAAGACAAACCCACAGTAACCGTCTCCAGTTTGTGAGGGACCCCATGGAACCAGTCTCTAGGAAACAGATAATTGCATGGAGGTTAAGTCCATTAATGGCTGTTAGCCAGGATGGGTAAGGAATGGTGTCCCTAGCCTCTGTTTGTCAGAGGGTGGAGATGGATGGCAGGAGAGAGATCACTTGATCATTACCTGTTAGGTTCACTCCCTCTGGTGCACTTGGCATTGGCCATTCTCGGTAGACAGGATACTGGGCTAGATGGACCTTTGGTTTGACCCAGTATGGCTGTTCTTATGTTCTAACCTAAATAAACACACAAAGTTATGGAGACAGATACGACTCAAGGAAGCCAGCAGAGTATCAGAAACCTGGAAAAATCTCTGATTGGATGGGCTCAGGCGTTTGGTCACAAGCTGAGGTGGTTCAAAAGTTTTGGATTTTTTTTTAAGCAGAATTTTTTTATTGTTTCTTTAAACAATCAAACACAGCAAGCAGCAAATATTTGGCCACACACTTCTGAAACTCCAAACCATATTCAGATTTTGGCAGACTAATTTCAGCTTTTTAATTAAAAAGAACCACAACAAATTTTGAAGGAAAGCAGACATTGTCCGTGATTTTTTTCTGCTTTTTAAAACCCCCTAGTTTTTGATCCAAAAAAAGTTTTGACGGAAAATATTTGTCCAACCCTTTTAATGAGCTTTAGTGCCTTTTAGCACTAGCTGATGCTGAGAACCAGTGATACCTTGTAAAGAAGTTTTCTCAAAACTGGGTATGTGCCGAGATGCGGAAGGTTTATTTTTCCCAGGGCCACCTGTGGGGGAGAGGGGAGGAAAGTGGGGTAATTTGCGCCGGGCCCCACAGGGGCCCCCACGATAATATAGTATTGCAATTTTTTTTATAGAAGGGGCCCCTGAAATTGCTTTGCCCCAGGACCCCTGAATCCTCTGGATGGCCCTGCTCTGCCATCCAGCAACAGAGAAAGACTTGCTGGTGTTTAACTGGGAATCAGCTCCCTGACACCTCCAGTCTGTTAGCACCTAAACAATCTCCTCTTGGCTATGCCATCCCTCACTTTGGCTTGCAGGTTAACAATAGATTCACCGCAGTCCCTGTTACAGAACAGTGAACCCTTTGCCAACTGATACCAATAGGCCTCTGTGTCTCAGTGCTGGTGACCAGCAAAGGTAATTAGTATATTTTATATAGGGCAATGTGTAACATAGCAGTTGACAGGTTCCCTAAATCCCTCAGCAGAAGCTCTTACATGGTCAGTTAAATGAGCCGGACAAGAATCTCCCAAAGCCTTTGCGCGTGCGCGCACACACACACACACACTTGCTTTGGGGTAATGATACAATGTTGCAGAGTAGTACATACAACACATTTGCTGGAGGAAATAAGACATTGCCTAAGACAGCCAAGACCCAGCAGAGAAGTCCAGCCAGTACCAAGACTGCAGCAGCAGATGCCAACAGAAGCAGAGGTCTGAACTCGGGAACCCAAGCTTCCATCATACAGAGATTGGGGCTGGGGTGGTTTGGACTCTGAGTTGGTTGGTCTGCTGATCAAGGTGACTGTTGTTGATAAAACTGAGTGTTTGTACTGATCATAGCAGTGGAGTGATTGCTGGGTGAATTCCTGTTTTTGCAAAGGCTATCGGAGGGGTCTCCATTGCCAGGCAAGGGGAGGGAGTCTGGTACCCACTACTAGCAATGGAAGCTCCCACGTGACCACTATTTCTGTGCGTATGTGATGAAAGATTGAAATTTTAATTTATCTAGTTTAAATGATCTGTACTCATCTAGTAACTGTTATAGCATCCTAATGTTTATAGGAATCATACATTTTTGCAAGAGCTGTGAGGCCTAGAAAAGAAAAAATGTTAATATTTTCCCTAATCCTGTTTATCTGGTACCTCTTCCTAAACCGTTGCCTCTTGTTGAGACATTCAAAGCCCCCCTTGAATTCTTTATGCCTTCCTCCTCCTTATCTGGGTCATACTCATCCAATTAGGGGTCAGAACTACACCAGGTGACTTTTTTTAAAACCAACCAACAAAGCATCTTTTTGCATCTTGCCTGTCAAATACCTTGTCACACAACAGAGTTCTTAAAAAGAGTCTGTGTAAATTCGAGCAATGAATGGATACATTTTGAGGAAATTGTACTTTACCTGGAGATACCATCATCAAATGGAGACAAAATGTTCTCAAATGAATTATTCACTCTGAAATATTGATTTGGCTGTAATTTTTAGAAGTCCTTTGACTGAAAGTATAGGTCTCTTTTTAAAGCTTTGTGTGAAAATGATATCATCTTTGCCTGATGAGCTTGCTGAGATTAGATCTTCTACTCATAATGGCAAGTAAAACCTTGAATACATGTGGAGGAAACTTAAACTTTTGCTTGCGTCTGCACACAAGCATGTAAGTTCCCTTCCTCAACTCCCACATATATAAAACATTGTGTTACACACACATCCCATGATTTGTTGTTTGGTCTGACCATATGCACAGTGTACATTTTTCTACAGATGCTGATGTACTGCTAACAATCATAAAATTATGGGGAATATATCAGCTCATATTTTTCACTTGAATAGAAAAAGTATAATCATAATACAGTATGTACTAGTATAGCTATTCAGTACAGAATGAGTATAACAGAGTTTGCCCTTTCATAGTCTGAGCCAAGACAATTACAGGCACATGCATTGCTGCTGCCATAAATACTGGCCTGGCTTGCACTTTAGTGCTATGAACTGTAAAACAGACACCACTTTAAACTTTCATTGACAATGATCAGGACTGAGTACAAGACATTTTTTGGAGAATGAGTTAAAGGCCACTTGGCCCATCACAGCTCATTCCCATGCACTCACTTCATTTCCATCTCTCCCTGCCCGGACACCACCTAATTGTTTTTTGAATTACAGTGTTTTACCTCAACAACCTGCCATTGTTATTTCCACAAGTTCACCATTCCACTCAGTTCAGCTGTAGAGCTTATGGCAGGAAAGAAAAAACACTTCATGACATCTAAGTCATACAAATTTGTCTCTCATTTCTATGCATGCTCCTTGATGTGTCATGTGTATGAGGAAGAAATAATAACTGGTATCCTTCTCTACCTCTCTCTGCTTGTCTGCTTTAGTCTCTTATCGTAGCCAGCCACCCCCTTATCTTCTCCTCTGTCAGTTATGCGGGTCTCATCCATGCATTTGTCAGCTTCTTCCAAACCATGTCCTTTATGCATGGAATGCAATCCCTGAACTAATCTACAGGGTAACTGCTCTCTCCTCCTTCAACTCACTCCTCAGGACTACCCTGTCATGCCTATGAAAAATCAGTCCTTCAATAACTGTATTGTTGTGTGACGCTCAGGGTTATCTACTCTTATTTCTTTAAAATGGAAACCACTAGAACCTTCATCTTGTACAATAGCTAAATGATGAAGCCACATGATCTTATGTTTGTTATTCATTTCTTCCCTTCCTCTCTTTGTTTCTTCTTGTCTCAGATTAGACTGTAAAAGCTGTTTCTTACTATGGGCTTGGCCTAGCATAGTGGGACCTCAGTTCTGATTAGAACCTCTAATCGCTACTGCAGTGCAAATAAATAGTCATAATAAGCTTGAATCTCCAATCTGCCAAAGTTATTTTGCACCAGGAAGTTAATCTAAAACACTGGAGAATTCCTCCTCTGTCAGGGAATCTCCACCAGGATAACGATGGGATGGCAGAGGCTCTGCAGCCTCCTGTGTTTTTCTCCCCCTAGTGAAAGAAGGGAGGGGCTCTGTTGCGGCAGGAAGAGGCATGGCAGGAGATTGGGCATGACACGGTGAGGGTCTTTCTGCAGAATCTCCACAGGGGTAAAGTCCCTAAGGGAACTCATGTCAGTGGCATGTTAAAGCCTCCAGCCTGGAGCTGTGCTGAAAATCAGAGAGCTGTGAGGGGTTCCGTCTCTCCTCTACACCAATGTAGAGCTCCGACATAGCGGAGAATCAGATTCCATATTTATCACTTTTATTACTGACAAATTCCCTAGACATGATTTGGGCCCCCTTTTTTACTAGGCACTTTACAAACACACCAGAAGAGACAGTCTTTACCCTATGGCAAGCTATCAAATAAAAGGTATTTGGGGCCATCTTAACAGGTCTTATATTTAAAAGTTGAGATGGAAGAATAATAGATGTAAAGCAAACAGAATGCTTTTGGGAGAGAGAATGCTGGGACTCAGCACTAATGAGTCTCTCGTTCAACATGTCACCTGCAGTCTTATGCTGGTGACTCTTCCCGATAAGGCAGTATTTCCATTTAAGTACATTAGTTGGAGCTGAATTTGAAGCCCTGGCAATGTTCCTGTTCAGTACGCCATTCTGCATGTTAGTTGTGTTGCTGGAACTCCCAAAATGATCTGTGAGGCAAGCAATTCTGTCAGTTTACCTCACACATCCAGTGCAAATGAACCTAGAAGAGGAGAGTTAAAGTAACACTGACTCCTGATTTCTTCATTTTCACACCAGATTGTGGCCAAAGTCTGTTCCTCTACTCTCCTTACTGTCTCTGTGCTAGTCTATCACATGTACTGGGAGGAGGGGGAACTGCTATTTTAGATACAGAGAAGGAGACATTAATATGTTTAATAGGATATTATGCTTAGCAAAAATTAACAATAAATCTGCAATCCTACCAGCTTTCTCCTCTCTGTGGGAAACTCTGCCCCCTACAAATGTCACCATACTAATGCTTACCATGTCCTCCCCATGCCTCCTAGGACCATTATCCCATTCAAGCATGCCCTTATGCCCACATAGAGCCCCCACTCACACTCACAGAGCACCTTAGGGCCTGTGTCTGTGCTCATTTTACTAACTCTTTGGCCTAACTTCAGCATGAAAGCCCCTTGGTTTAGGGACCTTGTGTCTATTTTCCCCAGTAAAGCACAGTCTATTTGCAGAGCTGAACTGTAACCACTAGGGGCAGATATGTCTCAGACCATTCATAGCATTGCCAATGAAACACTTGACCTGGATGTTTTTTTGACGTTATTTGTGGCTCATAATGTAGACACAGCTGATAGATTTACAGTCCCTGCAGACAATATTCCAAACTCTGCTCTGGCTCCTCAGACTTATCTACTCTGGTTTCTCTTCCAGCTATTTCCTTTTCAAATGTTTTGCTTTCAGAGGCTCCATGGTGTTGCACTGTCAGAAAGAGAGGAGGAAAAAGCAAGTTGGAGAAAGGAGGAGGGGAAGTATGTGAAGGAAAACGAAGAGGAATGATTTTGGTGCAAAAAGGGGGAGAAGGGATTGGGAACAGATAGAGACCAAAAAGCTTCAGAGCAGAGAAGCATCAATTTGGAAGCAAATAAAAATGAGGTTTATAGGTCCCTGGATGCTGAAAGAAGAAAGAGCCTGGAAGAGGAAAGAGAAACTGGACTCTGAGATTAGTGAAAGAAATGAAACCCTTAGAGCAAAGGGAGAAGCACTGATAGCAATAATTTAATATCTTTCTCCTGTATTTACAATGCCTGTGTGGGGCTGCAAAATACAATTTCTTTCTTACCCATTTGTCCTTCATTCAGCAAATATTTTGTTTGGCTGCCTTGTGTTTGCTGATGCTGGCTCAGAAAGAGAAGCAATGCTGTCAGACCTGGAAACAATATTAAACAGATTAACTGATGCATCGGGGTGAACTCAGATTTTGCTTTTGGGGTAATCACACTCAACGGACGGTTATTGTCATTGTGAGATGGCAGATTTTCATAAGAAATGCTTAGAAAATGGGACAAGTGTAATCAGCATGTCTAGTTTTCATGTTAAGATGTATACGCTTGTATTCACTGTAAAAATGGTGCTAATCATTGCACAAAAGCTGTCCAGTGGACATGTGACTAATCAGGTTGAAATTTCCATTTGCTTGTTTATTAAGCGCTGCATTGGGAGGTGTTACAGGGACTCCTTGAACAATATACAGAGAAAAAATAATTATGCAAGGTATTGTGATTACTGGTAGTGGATGCACATATCCTAACTAATCATGTCACTGCCCAAATCAAGGTCAAAATCCCATTTGAAAATATATCTATCAGTGTGAAATAGGAAGCAAATTATCAAAAAGAATGTGTTCTAATAAGTCAATATGTGCCATAAACCAGAACTCATTCTTTTGGATGCCAGTGCAGATCCTTGGTGGTTAAAGAGTTGAGAGATTTCTCCCACAGTGAATAAGAGGAAGTCTGTCTTTGGGTTAGAGATACAGTCATTTCTGTAAGCACCATGTGGGAACTCTAAGAGCAAAGTTAACTTAAAGTGCTAGGCCACATCATCAAATCCAAAAGCTTTATTTATAACCTTAAAATGAACTGCAAAGGTTTGGTTGCAAGTTAAAAAATATGGCTGGGGAATTCAAGTGAAAGATAAAAACTAGATGTTTGGTGTTTACAAATAGAATTAGTACAGTTAGTATTTTAACAAACTTGCTTCTGTAGTATGCTCAGAAATGTGGGCTGCAGACTTCAGTTTCCATGTCAGAGTAATGTCACAAGTATCTAAAACAAAGGAGCAAAAACAGGGATAGTATCACACTGGCTAAGTGTGTCATGATTAAGGTTGGTCAAGAATTTTCGGTTGAAATTATATTAGATGGAAAATGCAGTGCCTGCAGAATCAAAATTTTCTGTGACAAAATTTGGATTTTGCTGATTTTTTTTGATATTCTGTTAAAAAATAATAATATACAATATTCCATTTTGGGAGCAAATTGATCACAATCAAGATGTTTTGGTTTGTTGAACTGAAGCCAAGCATTTTGTTTTGAGTCAGTTTGACATTAATCTGTGTCTGCTTAAGCTGCCACAGTGCACCAGGTGAGTTGTAGTTCAAGTGCCTCCTCCCCCATCTCCTCCATTGGGCAAGCTCCCAGCTGGACTACATCTTGCGTAATGCATTGTGGTCTGCTGCTGGTTGAATCGATGTAGTGCCTCATGAGAGATGTAGTCAATATTGGGGGCTGACCCATACAGGAAAATGGAAGAGTGAAGTGCCATGGCAGTTAGGGGACATAGATTGATGTTTAACTGATCCAAAACCAAATGTTGTTATTCAATTCTATTAACAGAATCAAAACATTTCAATTCAGGCATTTCAAAACATTTTGTTTCAATACCAAAGGTAGCAATTAAATTAATTTTTTCTGAAGGTTCCAGTCTGTGGGGAAAAAAATGATATTTCAACTTTTTGTTCCGATTCAGGATGAAAACAACTTTCAAAAGTGTGCCATGGGACAGAAATTTTGATTTTTTTGACCAGCTCTAGTCATGATCCACTCCCCTCCAGACCACCAGATCCTACTATTGTTATTAGCTAGTGGATTTACACCAAAAAATATAAGTGGTAAAAGTCTTTGCTTTGATGTTCTATTTCTAAAAAAGTCTCTTGTACTACACTCATCACCCTAGTCTCTAGGGTACATTGCCTACTGGTGAACTATGGGATGGAATTGTTTCCGAATGATTTCTTCAAATCTCTGTCATGACTATCACTCTTACTGGCAGAAAAAACAGGAAGTCTATAGCTCAGGAGCTGTAATCCTCTTCTCAGATCTTGTTAAAATACAGCACTCATTAATAATATTTTAAACAACAACCATATATATTGGGGGGTATGAACAATCAAACCCATCATCTTAAAGTTCTATAAGTCACATTAATTCTCAGCAGGACTGGTAATGTCACTTCAAGGATAAGAAACCATCTGAAAGCTTCCTCAATACTTCTCTTATTCTTCATTAAAGGAGCTGCTGTGTTTTTGTTTTTGAGAAACAGAACTAAATTCATGTCATGTAGAAAACTAACTTCAAGAGTACCTGGTTTCTCACCATCAATTATTAGAAGCCTCCAGGTGTTTAATCCACCACCTTCTTATAGGAGAAAATTTGCTCAGGTTGTTTTACAGATTCAGAAAGACATATAGCCAGTAAATCCAGCTTCAACCTCAAAAGACCTATTTGCTAGCAGTAGGGTGATGATCTTTTCCCTCCTACAGGCCTCTAATCGCCGCTAATAATTGGGGGGTTATATCAGACACCATTTAAAACCTCTACAATTTTGCCTGGGCCACTAATAAACATTACTGAGTTATTTCCTGAAACAATGGAGCAATGCAAAGTTCTTGTAAACAGCAAGTGGAAAGAATGTAATGGAGATCACTGTATAAATATGCAAATAGAAGGAGGGCAGAAACATGCAACATTCTCTTTATGACCACCTGATCAAAATTATGTTGCTACCCAACCATCCCCATAAACACTCCATTCACCCACAACTGGGCTGGAAAAATGTTAGGGGACAAATTTGGTTGGATTCTCTGTGGTACTGAGTCTCATATCTCCCAATGAAGACAAGAGAAGCTGCAAATACTTGGCCCCTCTGAAAATCAATTCAGAATTATACGCCTTCTCCATTTTATTTTTTCTCCAAGTTTTATTTAAGTTGAATGAGTGCCAGTACACTCTTTACTACTGTAGCTTAGAGCCTACAACCACTTTTAGCCTACCAGCCCTGTCTAGCTCTGCCTTCAGTATTTCTGAAGTAGTTTTGGCTCAAGGAGGAACTAGTGATTACCGAAAAAGCTTCTTTCTTTCCATGTCAGAGCAAAGCTTTAACAAATGTTTCTTAGATTCCCTGCCCCTACCCTGTGAAGATCAGATTATTCCTGAGATACAGCAACTGCTCAACATGAGCCAGCAGAGTCTGCAAAGCCCTGGCAGAAGCATGCTAATGTCTTGAGGGTAGTTCCTCTGTATTCATTTATAATGCAATTAAATAGAACAAATACTAAGGGGGAAAATGTTAAATGTTAAGTAAAATGGACAATATGTTACATATGCATACAAAAATAAGGGGGGATATTTCCTCCACCTCATACAAAATGTTTTATATAAAAAGTAAGTGGAATAATGTATGGTTAAAATATAAAATATTATGAATTTACTGGAATTGAGGTTAGAGTTCAAAACTATTTGCCCAATAGGTGAAAAATGTCATCATTTTGGGGTTTTATTTATCATCTAAAGAATTACTTAGCCCTTTTGGGTTAGCCACCACAAATCCCTGTATTTGGAAACTTATAAATCTCAGATCTAATCTCTAGCAAGACTAGCGCTTTTCATGTAAAGATGTGTAAAAAGAATAGTAAATATAGCAGGCTACCAGCTTGGCTTAACAGTGAAATCCTTGCTGATATTAAACACAAAAAAGAAGCTTACAAGAAGTGGAAGATTGGACAAATGACCAGGGAGGAGAATAAAAATATTGCTCAGGCATGCAGGAGTGAAATCAGGAAGGCCAAATCTCACTTGGAGTTGCAGCTAGCAAGGGATGTTAAGAGTAAAAAGAAGGGTTTCTACAGGTACGTTAGCAACAAGAAGGTGGTCAAGGAAAGTGTGGGCCCCTTACCGAATGGGGGAGGCAACCTAGTGACAGAGGATGTGGAGAAAGCTAATGTACTCAATGATTTTTTTGCCTCTGTCTTCACGAACAAGATCAGCTCCCAGACTACTGCACTGGGCAGCACAGTATGGGGAGGAGGTGACCAGCCCTCTGTAGAGAAAGAAGTGGTTCAGGACTATTTAGAAAAGCTAGACGACCACAAGTCCATGGGGCTGGATGCACGGCATCTGAGGGTGCTAAAGGAGTTGGCAGATGTCATTGCAGAGCCATTGGCCATTATCTTTGAAAACTCATGGCGATCGGGGGAGGTCCACGATGACTGAAAAAAGGCTAATGTAGTGCCCATCTTTAAAAAAGGGAAGGAGGAGGATCCAGGGAACTACAGGCCAGTCAGCCTCACCTCAGTCTCTGGAAAAATCATGGAGCAGGTCCTCAAGGAATCAATTTTGAAGCACTTTGTGGAGAGGAAAGTGATCAGGAACAGTCAGCATGGATTCACCAAGGTCAAGTCATGCCTGACTAACCTAATTGCTTTCTATGAGGAGATAACTGGCTCTGTGGATGAGGGGAAAGCAGTGGATGTGTTATTCCTTGCCTTAAGCAAAGCTTTTGATAAGGTCTTTCACAGTATTCTTGCCAGCAAGTTAAAGAAGTATGGGCTGGATGAATGGACTATATGGTGGAGAAAAAGCTGTCTAGATCATCAGGTTCAACCGGTAGTGATCAATGGCTCCATGTCTAGTTGGCAGTCGGTATCAAAGTGCCCTGGGGCCGGTTTTGTTCAATATCTTCATTAATGATCTGGAGGATGGCGTGGATTGCACCCTCAGCAAATTTGCAGATGACACTAAACTGTGGGAGTGCCAGAGGGGGAGGTATAGCTCAGTGGTTTGAGCATTGGCCTGCTAACCCAGGGTGGTGAGCTCAGTCCTTGAGGGGGCCACTTAGGGATATGGGACAAAAATCTGTCTGGGGATTGGTCCTGCTTTGAGGAGGGGGTTGGACTATATGACCTCCTGAGGTCCTTTCCAATCCTATTATTCTGTGATACACTGGCAGGTAGGGATACAGAGGGACCTAGACAAATTAGAGGATTGAGCCAAAAGAAATCTGATGAGGTTCAACAAGAACAAGTGCAGAGTCCTGCACTTAAGACAGAAGAATCCCATGCACTGCTACCGACTAGGGACCAAGTAGCTATGCTGCAGTTCTGCAGAAAAGAACCATGGGGTTACAGTGGACAAGAAGCTGGATATGAATCAACAGTGTGTCCTTATTGCCAAGAAGGCTAACAGTATTTTGGGCTATATAAGCAGGAGCATTACCAGCAGATCGAGGGACGTGATCATTCCCCTCTATTCGATATTGGTGAGGCCTCATCTGGAGTACTGTGTCCATTTTTGGCCCCACACTACAAGAAGGATGTGGAAAAATTGGCAGGAATCCAGCAGAGGGGAACAAAAATGATTAGGGAGCTGGAGCACATGACTTATGAGGAGAGGCTGAGGGAACTGGGATTATTTAATCTGCAGAAGAGAATAATGAGGGGGGATTTGATGCTGCTTTCAACTACCTGAAAGGGGGAGTCCAAAGAGGATGGATCTAGACTGTTCTCAGTGGTAGCAGAGGACAGAACAAGGAGTAATGATCTCAAGTTGCAGTGGGGGAGGTTTAGGTTGGATATTAAGAGAAACGTTTTCACTAGGAGGGTGGTGAAGCACTGGAATGGGTTACTTCGGGAGATGGTGGAATCTTCTTCCTTAGAGGTTTTTAAGGTCAGGCTTGACAAAGTCCTGGCTGGGATGATTTAGTTGGGGATTGATCCTGCTTTTAACAGGGGTTTGGACTAGATGACCTTCTGAGGTTCCTTCCAACCCAGATATTCTATGATACCTTTGAAAACCTATCATAGGGCTAAACATTTTGATATGGTGATTCTCTTTCAGGGGTGGTTCCTTCTACTTTCCCCCAAAGTTCCCCTTTTAGTGCCATGAAATCCGTGGACATAGTTACCTAATTCTGATGGCAGAGCCCAGACCAATTAACAGCTCTGTTTTGGGGGGCAGGAGGAGCAGGATTTACTGCCAGGGTGCTGTAACAATTTGTGTAGTGGGGGAGCTGAGAACCATTGAACCAAACTGTAAACCCTGGATGTGATGGAAACCACTTCAAGCCAGGGGTGCTGCCATATCCCCAGCACCTATGTCTACAGCTCAGGTTGTTTCCAATGACTTGGGGGCTGCAGATTCCTTTGCTGCAACATCCCTCTCTGAAGCTGAGGTGGCTCCAGGGCTGAGCGGCCAGTGTGTCCTGTAGCAAACAGAGGCCTCATTTGCATGAGATACAAGTCAATGCACTAGACCATTCTGTAAGAGATGGGCCCCATCTGTACATTACAGCCCATGTGCAGGACAAGGGAAATATGGTAGTCTCCACTGTGGTGGTGGGTACTGGTATGAGGAGCAAAATGTCCTATCGTATTCCCAGACCTCTTTATGTTTAAGGATACCTGAACAATTCTTAGTATGTTTTAACTGTATAATGCTGTGTACCTGGCTAGCAGGCTCTCTGTCTGTCACACATCTCTCTGTAAAGCTCTCGCACTTTGAAACTGATGCCCTCTCTGGGTCTAATCCAGAGACCATTGGAGTCATTGGAAATGTTCCCATTGGGGGAGCTTTGAATCGGGCTCTCTGGGCATAATGGCACATGAGCCAAATGAGTAACAGAAGGGAGCAACATTCAATAGTATTTCCTAGGAGCATCTTCCAAGCCAGGATTCTTTATATTGCTCTTTAAGTAAGCCAAGAGTTTAATTCTAATCCAGAGTATAGAGATGAATTCCCACTTCAATGAACTGTACTGGGATGAATGTGAATGCAAAGGCTTAGCATTTGGCAGGCTATCTCCCACATTTTTTAGCCTAACACTAATGAGTTTGATATTAGCATAATGTAACCACTACATTTCATTTCTAACCTGAATAATTTAAACAAAAAACAAAAAACAATGTGAAATAGCTTGAAATGCAATCTGCTTGGACTTGAGCTGCTAGGAACTAATCTTTCTTGGCAAATTGAATTAAATACTGCAGTGCTAAATACTTTGGACCTGACTGTGCTGTCAGATGTGCAGGGTGCAGTAGTAGGGAAGTGAGGAAAAAGCAGAGACTCCAACCTCAAGGGCACTTGAACTGCAAACAAAACAGGCTGCCCCTAGATCTATCTCTCTCTCTCGCACGTGCACATGCTGGACTGTGTTGCTGTGCACTGCAGCTGCACACAGAAGGGGCACTAGTAAAAACGGGCCATGTGTCCAGAAGAAAAATGAGTGGGAAAAGGGCATGGCCACAACATCCAACCCATCATGGCATGCTCCCTCTACTAAGGTGCGCATATCATTGGTTCAACGAGGGGAGTAAGGTAAAGAAATGCTAAACTGCTTAATCCTCCATATTGACTGTGTACGGCTTTGCCTGGACCCATTGGAAGGCCATTTGCTGGTACATCACACACCGGAGATGTACAACTGAGAGAGAGAGACAGTAATTCATAGTAGGTCAATGATGTGCTCGTGCGACTAGTGAGTGTGTCTGTGTCTGGTACAACAAGACCATTATTCCTGAGGCCCTTAGGCACCACCATCATAGTAATAAATAAAAATAATACCACAGTGTGCTATTAGAATTCTGTTCCTGCCCAGCAGGCAGTTTCTGAGGTACAGTTATGGGGTCATTATAACAAAATCAATCCATTATATTGGGTGGTGTAACAGTGCAAAGGCCTGTCTGCACATTGACGGTTTTAATCGTCAAGGTCAGTGTCACTGTTTCATAACATTAGAGCTGCTCTAAAGTTTCCCGTTTGCTGAAAGTGCACATCATGGTGTCACAGACCTTCACACTTCCATGAATTCTCTTAGGAGGTGATCTTTTTCTGTGCAATTTGAATTAACATGCTTTAGCCTGTTGTTGTTTATGGTATTTGGGAGAAGTACATATGGATGCATTGTTGCAAGTTGTAGACTCACATTCTGTTTTCATGTAGAAAAATACAAATGAGAGATTTTCCTAATCTGCTCCTGTGCCCCGCAAATAGCTTGCTGAAAAGTTATTTAGAATAAAAAGTTGTGAAACCATTTGGATGAAATAATGTAAAAACTGACCTGCACCCCTTGTAGAAACTGATCGATGCCATACACACATACCTCTCTCGGTGGGGCCTTTTGCCTCTCTCAGCCACAAACACCAACACTTAAAGATTACACAAGGAGTTCTCAATCCATTTTCCTGACCTCAGCCAATACTGCATCTCTCAGACTCCAACAGCCCTAGCCTCTTCCTCCTCCTTCCTGAATCACCAGTAATCTGCACAATAGGTGATCCTGATCCTCAAAAGATGACTTGTGCTCCATTCTTCTCTATGAATCCTAACTGATGCCTCCATGCCCTGCCTCTCTGAAATGCTCTTCCGAGTTTCTTCGACTCTTTCCTTCTGCACAAACTCCTAGTCAGACTTCTTAAAAACCTTGATGATCTCTGCAGCGTCAAGCAGATGCACCTCCAGACTGCTGCCACTTTCAACCCCAGTGTGCCATGGCTTTTTGCCATGGCTCTCATGTTTGAATTTCATGTCTGTTCTTTAGTGTAGACTTCACCAGATTACAGAGGGGATTTTCCAAGGCATAAATAGAAATCCAACTTCCAGTGAATTTCAATGGGAGTTGGATGCCAACCTGCTCTTTGTGCTCTTGAAAATTTTCCCCTATTTCTAAAACAAAGCAGGCACAAGTGGATGGTTCTTTCATTTTAAAAGTATTTCTAGAGATCATAAATTAAGCCTTATATAGACAGTTGAAATCTGATGCATTCTGTAGTGGAAATATTCCCTAGAGTGCCTTATGCACTAAGACCCAGTACTTGCTTAATGCAACAGCAGTCAAGGGCCTTTGCTGTTTTACTGCCAGATGCATTGGACCCCTGAGGATTTTCAAATGCAGGGATGTCTAAAAGGAGAGATTTCCGAGGAAGAGTAGAGAAGACTGATGAGGAACCCAGACATGGCGTTGTCTAGTAAGCCTGTAGGGAAACAAAGAAGTGGAATTCTTATTGAGGATTCCAGAAAAAAAGACTCCCTCAAGATACTGGAATTCCTCTACATTTCTGAATGACAGTAAATTCTGCAAAATTACAGTGACTAATCTGTGATGAAATTGTGCACAATATTAAATGCCAGCATTCTTTAAAAACATAAAATCTTATTTTCGAATCTGTTTTCTATAGCTTCCATCACCATAGGATCTAAATTCTTAATTGCACACTGTTCTTTCAGCAAAATTCAGTTGTTCAAAACAGTTCAGCAGGTAAAGAGATTTATTTACATTAATCCAGTTAATTTGTGTTGGCTGCACAGCACAAAGAAATGGTGACTAAACTCTGGCTAATAGGCATTTAAAAATCCATTTGAGTTACATCTCTTTGCTGCTTACTGCGTTCTGGGAAGTATGAGTCCTGGGCAACAGTGTCACATCTTGCAAAGTAACATGACTGATGCAGTTCAGTTTGCTACATGGGGATTAGGACATTTGAAAGTATAAAATGTATCTGTTGCAAAGTGTTCAACAATTTAAAATGTTTCCATGAATTTCTCAGTCTGGCTGGAGGAGTATTTGTAAGGATTCTCCCCATTCCTATCTCTTAACCTCAAATAGAAAAATCTCAAGAGTCCCTTCTGAATTCCTTGACATTGCTGAGCTTGGTATGGTTGAATCGTCCACTGAAATCGATGTGAAAGTGGCACATTTTGACCTGCAAGAAGATAAAAATGTGGCTATTTTAAGAAAGAAAACCCACTTAGCCCCTTTGGTAAACTGCAGGAGCTGAGGCTGTCAATGCCTGGCAGTCTCTAAATTCTGCTGAACCATTTGGCATTGCCTTATAGAAAAGAGGTGGTGGTTTTCTCATTTGATAATCAAAGAGAAGGTGGTTGTTTTGTCTTGCGTGGCCAGAAAGCACTGCACAGAAGTAAGAAAATGTTTGAATGTATGTGACAGACACTTTCCAGTTTTACTGCCCAGGTAATCACAGCAGTTGCTTTGGTGTTTTGGCTAACAAGAGATGCATAGTAAGATAAAGAGACATTGTACAGACCCTGATCGTGGTGCCAGGGGGTGGGGGAGGGAAATCTTGCATGACATTTTCTGGAACAATAGAAAGGCTGCTGATTTCCTTGCCTTCTTTTTTCCTACAGTAGATACTGCTGTATGGGTGGGGTCCCCGAGATTGCCGTAATTACTACTGGCTGGCAAGTAGCAACGTATTGTATAAATAACTAGCTAGAACAGACTGTATGTTCCAAGGAGAGATGTTTAATTGTTTGGAGTCTACCAGGAAGTCAACTCTGCCCTAATTTCCGATGTGATTCAATAGGCCATTTTCCAGAGATGTTTGGAGCCAGAATTCAACCATTCTGATATGACTGTTGAAAAAATATTCCCATGATTATAAAACCACAGAGAGACAATTTGTTTGGGGAGGTGCACTGACAACTCACAACAAAACAGTGAATATTATCAAGCTGATATTGTGTTCCTGAAAAAAGAAATGATAACTTCTTGTGCGCATTGAGCTGCGTTTGGCTCTCAGCTACATGGGGGCTACTCCCATTCACTTCGATGCTCTTGTGTAACTGAGAGCAGAATCTGGCCAACTTTCTCTGAAGTGTGCAGTGTTTATTAATGTGCCTCTATTTTAAAATCTCTGTATTGTCCAATTTAACTTCTTTGAGCAGGAATGTAACCTTACCACCCTGTCTGAGGAAAGAGCATGGCATAGAGTCACAACCTTGTGCTTTCCCCTGCTCCGGGGGAAGTAAAGCCCTTTTGCTAGTACAAAGTACTCACCCCTCCCCATCCACTCACACCTACTCTCCTGTAACAGGGGAGAGAAGAAATCCCCAAGTGACTGCTGTCTCTACCCTGTAGGCTCCAGTGACATAGGTAGCCTGGGCAGGAGTGCAAGGAGGTTCCTTTTGCACACTTACACTGGCACAGGATGTGCATAGGGCTCACAGCTGATTCCTTGATGTTCGTTTGTAATCTTATAATTCCGAACACTTAGCATGGACAGAGCATTTTAGACAAAGGACTTGACATCATCAGTACTTAGCTTGGATTTGACCTATAACTGCAGTAATCATAACCCAATTTTGATTTGTATTGGTCAGTCAGACATCTGTAAAACACAATGTGCTGTGCCCTTTCTTATATTGGTGAGCATCTGTTCATGTAAGTAGCCCTACTGAAGCCCATGGAACCACTTGTGCAGTAAGGTTCTCCTCCCTGTGAGTGATATCAGAATGTGGCCCAATATGTGCTATAGTTGCCATATACAGACACAATATAGAATGAAGTCCCATTCTTTCCCTCTGTGAGCACAGAAGGACTTAAATGTTCCCAACTACTATGATTCCACTGCACAGCATGCTATAAAGAGGCCATGAACCCCCCTGCCCAGAACCCTGCGCCATGGTGGCTGTCTCTGCAACAATGCAGAAGAGAACTGGAGAAAGGACTGAAATGTAGGATTGGACCTAAGAGTATGTTAAAGAAAACCGTTTGCAGAGAGGGGTTGCACAGGGTTTCCTGGGTCTGAAATAATAGCCACACATTGGCCCTACTAGTGCTGTGATGCTGTGAGCAAATTATTGTGTCCATGGCCCCAGACCTCATCAGGGACCCCATTGCAACCCTCAGTTATTCAGAGCTTGAGCTGCAGTTGAAGGATTAATCCACTGCTCTTATCCATTGCTCCTGTTCCTGCACACTGGGAGAAATGTTGCCCCTATTAAAGTCAGTGGCAAAACTCCCATTGTCTTCTAGGGGTCAGGATTTCACCCACTGTTTAACCTTTATTCTCGCTTCCCCTCACTTGCCAGCAAATGACTGCAATGACATGTTAGAGTAGTCCCCACTGTTACATTTTAATCTAGAGAATTTGATCAGCATTAGCTCCAAGGATGCTTGGTAGGAGTTTAAAAATTTGTATTTGCCAAGTGTTTTACTGAGGAGAGGGGAGGGAGAGAACCTGATTTTGCTCTCTCTTAAGTCAGTGTAAATCAGAAGTAACTCCCCTACCACTAACTTATAGCACTAGGCTGATATAAGTGAGATCGGAATCAGACCCAGAGAGACTCTGGAAAAGACTGCTGCACCTAGGCAACAAAAGGAAAATGGCATATTGTAACACTCCTACAGGAAAAAGGGGAGAAAAAATCCAGTGGCTGAGAGCCAGACCTACTAGGTAGGAAACACAAGCAAACAACGTATGTTTTCGTGTTATTTTGTCATTCTTGGAGGGAGGAGGAAAGATTCCACATGTCTGAAGGAAAGAGATGCTGAGATAATTAAGCATTTTATGCAACTTCAATGATGTTCTATGGAAGCTTTACTTAAAAAAACAAACAAACAAAAAAACACCCACCTTTGCGGATGTGTGTGTGGTTTAGCAAAGGCATTTCAAATGTAGATCCCCTGTCAGCATAATCACTGCACTGCAGCTTGACTGACTTCATATCCTGTGTATATTTGGGGGTGAGGAGGGAAGGGAGAGGAAGAGTTTCTTACGGTTGTAAATACTAATAAGTATGGTGTAAACCTCCCAGCTAAACTAAGCAAGTGTCAAGTCTTGGTGCTAACATTATGACTGTTATGATCCTCCATGCATTCTTATGACATTACAGATGAAAAAAATGGAAACAATTAGGTCAGAACAGAGATTATCAGTGGAATTTAATAACGTTTTCAGTTCGCTCACTAAGTAACTGTTTCAACACTCCACCAAAACAGTCCTTCACTGTGTACATTAGTCAGAACGTGTAATCTTATTTCTAAGTGCATTCAGAAAATTTCTGAAGTGTAATGTTCTAATGAACAGTAATATACACACTGTAATGTGTCAATATTGCTATCTTTTTTGAAGCAGTTGCAGAGTAATCAATACATTCTAACATGTCTCATCAAAGCTTATTGTTTGTCCACCAGTCTGAAGTGAGAGAGAGAGAGAGAGAGAGAGAGAGAGAGAGAGAGAGAGCTGTCATGTCTTCTAAAATTAAATTGCTTCACTTTTAAATTACTGGATGTCACTTCAGCAAAGTCTTCCAGCGTCTCTCCATTTTCCTTCAGAAGACTAGTAACACTTCAGAAGCATCAAAAGCAAACAAGCTGGCATTTATGATTTTCTATTTAAAATAAGGAAACTATTTGTTAAAGTTGCAACATGTTTTTCATCTTTTTACATGAAAAATACAAAGTTTGTAAAAGGAAAGAATTCTTTTAAAGGTTCCCTTAAGCCATCCCTCAGTGTGTAACAACATCTCTTAGGAAACCTGTATTTAAGAGGTTGGTTTTTTTAATGAAACAAAGAACAAAGGCAACATTAAATCAGAGTAAAGCACAGTAAAAGTAGTGCTAGAAAGACCGCTCAAAATACTAAAACAAAATGGGTGAAGGATTTGTCAAGACACCATAGAGACACATATAAAGGGGATGCTATCAAGCAGTTTAAATTCAATTTAACCTACCTTAAATGTTAAATTTAAGGGTTCAAAACTTGCTCCCACTTGAATCAGTGAAGATACTTCTCCAGACTTCTATGAGGGCACAACTAGGCCCATAAACTACTGTGCAACACCTCAGATTCATGTTCCAAGCTGGTGTTTAGACCTGAACTGCTCTCTGAGATCTTGGATTCAACCCTGATCACAACCTTGAATGACAGTGGCAATTTTCAGATCTGACTGGGGCTATGGAATAAATGCTAACAAAGAGGCAGGGGCCTATGGGTATGTCTACACCACAGCCCAAGGTGTGACTGCATTTTGGGTACACATACTCATGCTAGCTTTACCTGTGCTAACCTGGCTAAAAATAATAGAGGTGGTCACACAGGCTTCAGTGTGGGCTGTATAAGTGTACTGGAGACCCTGTGTACGTATTCATGTTGCTAGCTCATGTTGAAGCATGTGCCGCCCTGTGTCCTCTGCTATTTTTAGGTGTGCTAGTGCCAATAAAGCTAGCACAGGTCTAGCTACCCATGCTGAAATCATAGCTCTGTAGCACAGACATGCCTAAAGTGGGTCTGAGAGTCCACAAAAAGGCAAGTGTTGAGGGATATCTGAAAGAAATTCAAGTTCTAAAGACGGTCTCATGAGGAAGGTTGGGCCTCACAGGAAGGGTCAAGGAACTGGAGATGACTGTGGAAGATGAGATGAACTGAACCTGAGGAAGATGAGAGCTAAAATCTTAAAATATCTTCAGAGTTTTACAGAACTTAAAATTATTTGTTCATGCGGAGATCTCCTAACAGATTAGTATTCATGTGATGAATGTACAAATCAATTATGTTTTGACAAGCACACATGATTGTAATGCAAATATGCTTGTCAGAGACATGATTAGGCCAACTCCTCCGGAGGTGTAAAATGGTGAAGCTCCACTGAGCTCAGTGGAACTATGTCAATATACGCCCGCTGACAATCTGGCCTTTTGTCTTTTAACATACCTTTGTGATAGTTTACTGAATGTGAATATCACTGTGTTTAAGACCCAGAGCCATATGAAAGGGGTAGAGAAAAAAGTATGCGATGGTTCCAATCCCCAGACCATGTTGAAACTATATGTCAATGAACGCTGTCAAAATTCCCACTGATTTTCATGGGAATCAGAATAGTGTCCCATATTAGTTTAGGTTGCTTACACCCATTTAGCTAGTAATTCTGTCTGGCTGAAGAATGCTTTTACTAAGGATTATATTACACACACACACCACCCACCACCCATACAAAACACATGAACATTACATTAAAGTTTTGTTTGTGTTCTTACACAGCAGATGATGAGGGGTATAATCCTTCCATGTCCACTATCTGTTAATTGGGATTCATAACTGCTTAGCCCAGGATGTTGGTTGACCACGTCATGGCACCTGTGATTTGATTGGCCCAAAGGGGTGGTCTTGCCATAAAGGAGCAATATTTCCATTGGAGAGTACTTTTTCCCAATTGCCCCACCTGTGATGGCATGATGGCAGTGCCTCCAAAGGTGGTGTTAGGAAGAACAGCAGGACTTACTCTGCAAGGGTTAGCTATATGTTAGCAGGTATCTCTGTCCCTCATTGCTGCATATCCTTAGCAAGGAGACTTTATGTAACCCATACTGTTTTAAACATCTAGGGACAAGCCCCTCAGCTAGTATCAATCAGGGTAGCACCACTGAAGTCAATTGACATCAGCTGAGGATCTGGCCGCTAGATGTTTTGCTATCCGAAATTAGAAATCCAATTCTTCTGCAATTATTCAGCAATCTTAAAACATTACAGTAATGCTTCACATCTCTGCAAAGGTACAGAGATATGCTAAACTGGCTACCACTTTAGACAGTTACCCTCTGGCCTGTGCTGTAAATGAAGAGGCTTAGCAGGGTTTATTAAAACTTGCTCCGCTTTATCACAGAGCTACTAGAGCTGCCGGAGTAGCATTTCTTGCTTATGGGAAACCCATGAGGAGAAAATGAACTGGGAACAACTGTATGGTGTAGCCCAATTCTTCCTATGCTTGCAAAAATCAGAAAGAAAGGAAAAAGTGATCAGGGGAAGAAATATTACAAAGTGTGGCTGTGGCTTCAAGTTGCTCTGTGAGTTTCTATACTGTTACTTTGCTTTCAGGCACAATAAAACGCCAGTTATTAATACTGCAATTACCCAGCCTTATCGCTGCTATCCACACATACTGACTATGACTAGAGTTCTAGATGATATTGTTTTCATTAGTGTGACCAAAGGGAAATTTAATTAGAGATGCATCTCTCAAATGGACAAGGGAAAATACAAGGATTAAGGAATTAATCCTAATGCTTAATTACATTAAGATATTTTGTAGTTCTAGATGGGGTATTATTGACACTCTCGGTAACCTTATTCTATTGATTCTCTTGTGACTGCACAAAATGTTGTTATATAGAAAATACGTTATTCATTACATTACATTAAAAAGTAGCATAGCCCTCCTATCAGCTTTGTGTATGAAGCAGGAAGATTTAATCACCAGGGTTTGTTCTGGATCATAGCCGTTCCTGACTGCATACCATAAATTCAGATTATTGGAACAAAACAAAATGATCTACAGGTAATAGAAACAGAAAAAATGCACTGATAGAGAGATCAGGGAACTGTGACTAAATGGAACCAGGTAAGCTAAAAAGCACTATTTTTAAATACAGGAAGAGTTTTGTTGAGTTGTTCCTGAAAAAAAAACACCTATGTGTGTATATGAACATTTTATCCAAGAGACCTACTAAATCTTAATAAAATTAATGCACTTTATTACCTAATGTATATTCTTTCACTGTGGATTTTTCAACTGTATAAAAATAAGAACCATCTGTGGAAAAACAAACCTCAACTTGTTTGTGCAATTGTTTCTCTGTTGTTGTTTAGATTTCTAGAAAACAGATGCGTGTGTTTCATTTGGGGAAAGTATACATCTGTTCTGCAGAATTAGCTCCAGAAATCCTACATTTTCCAATAGGGGTTTATTAAATTACATGCAAAGCTAACCAACTTTCACCACACCATCTACACATGTGTGCATGCATACATGCACACACAACAACAACAAATGGTAATGCTTACAAGTTGAGGAGTCCATTTACTCTGGAAATCCATAAGTTTTAAAAATAGTCTATAATAATTTAGTTTAGAGAAAGGAAGGAGAAAGTAGGGACATATTTACTTCTGTGTGTGTGAGCGAATATCTGTGCAGCTGGAAATGTTACAGTCCCATATGATATACACTTTAACAGGGATGAAACCAATAAGGTTCTAAAGAAATTCCTGTATAGGGTTTAATAAAGAATGAGGTCCTTGCTATAGCTTGCTTAAACCATACAATAGAATTTTATAATAGGGGTATTATTCTCTGTTATAGTCTATGGGATGGCTTAAATATTTTATAGAGAGGTTATTATTCTCTATTAAATTTTACAGAAATTTTCCATCTGGGGAAAAGGGGAACTCATTCTATATGTGTTTAGAATGTTAACAGAGCTCGGGATGTACTTTAAACCATGATACGGTACATTTTCCCCTGGTTCTTATTAGAAAACACAAGAGCTATAATGTTTAATTGTGATGAAATGTGTGTGGTTTGCATGTTTATGTGCATTTCAGGAATCAAATTAACATATTTCCTCTGGGCTGGGGGACTTTATCATAAGGTCAGAAACACAAATCATAAAATTGGATTGACACTGCAGAATCTCAGTGCAGAAGGGATCTAAGAGTCCATTAAGAATTTGTAAACATATTCACTTGCTTCTTTCCAGGAGCAAAACAGTGCAGTTGAGATGAATTTTGGAAGTAAATTCTAAACAGGTGGACAGAGCAGCAGGCATCCGGCAGGAGGACATTGCTATCCAGTCAGAGAAAAAGAACTGCAGGGGAAAGGGGATGATGTAAATCACAGTTGCTAGGCTGAATATGTTCATTGCACATTCCAAATAGAGCAGACATGCATGGGATCTAGAAATATGAGCTGGTAACTAATAGCGATTCTGGCTCCCTGCATAGCACTAATGGCAGTGGAAATGAAAGCTGCCCATATGTGTTTCATGGCATGGCTCTGAAAGTTCTCATGGGGTGAAATTTATCTTTGTGCAAACTATGCCTCTCTCAAGTCCCACTTAAGCCCGTAGGAACAGCACAAGGCTTATGCACCACTGACACCCCACCTAAGTAGTGCAATGGCCTTGTGCTGGGCTTCTGTGTGGGAGTGAATTTTACTACTAGGGCTCTAAAATAGAACCTGAGTGATGCTTAGGCCTTGTGCTCTCTGGCCTCTGCACAGCAGTGAACTCCAACTGTGGCGAACCGAAGTCCCTCCCATGTATGAACATGTTCTCTTGAATGTCATTTTTTAAAATTAAAATTGGCATTTTGGAGCCTCCTGCTGGTGAAGTCTGCAGGTAACAAGGGCAGGATGGAAGGTCCAGGTTGACAGCTCATTTACCTGTTTCTACGCAGCTTTAAATACCTGCGGAACCATCAGAGGAAGGGGAATGTTACTGGTGAAAATGGCGACTAGGTGAAGGTTCTTCCTTTTGCTGTTTATCCTGCTATCAAAGAAGATGAATCTTCCAGCAGTAAAAGGGCTAAAACAGCCCTATTTAATTAAAGATGAGAGTTGGGCTGGTAAAATCTACAGGACTGGGCTCATTGGGAGTGTTAGTGCCAGGTCCAAACATGACTCCTGAGGTCTTCAACAGCCCATAGAGGAAGCAGGTAGGTGTGTGCAGGTTCTTCTCTAGATGGAGGCTGTTACAACTGATGCAATGTGGCTTTGATGTCCACACAGATCAATACATTCGCTGAACAAAGCATCTGGGCTAGGAGGTAATTTAATTTTAAATTAAACTCGGGGCATTTAAGGAAATGTGTGTGAACTGAATTCTGTTAATCCACACTACCTGTTTGTATACACACAATGGACCTGAGCATACTCCCCCTGACTTCAGTGGGGAGAAAGAACAGGCCACTTATTTTCACTGCATTGTCTTACCATCCCAATATGCAGCAAAACCATAGCTCCTGACTCCTCAGCATTTTCACACTACCAGTGCCCACTGTGCTGTCACCTGGAGTTCTAATGCACAGTTGTTCACTTCCTGATGCTTTCACTGCTCCACTGTTTGGATGTCTGGGAGTTTGGTTAATGTCCTTGGCTAGCCAGCCGCTGACAATAACTCTGCCTGAATGCTGCTCACCTGCTTGTCTGTCTACAACTCTCAGATACCCTGCCTGTTGTCACCTTGGCTTTGTCTTTTCTCTCTCCTGTGCCAGCTGGCCTGGCTGGGGGCTGATTAATTGCCTGTGGTGCTTTTCCTCCTCTGACTCTATGCCTGAGGCTACTTTTTACATCCACCAAAGTCCAATGTGCAAAGCCCATTGAAGTCAGCAGAAATTGTCCCATTGCTTTCAGTGGGACTGGATCATGCCCAAAATCCCCATGGCTTTCTTTGATGCTACAAGGATCATTATAGTGTTTAGTTCCATGTTCAAAATATTGTGCTTCTGTCCATAGTTCCATCTTCCAAGAGAGGTCTTAGTTCCTGGGAGAGCATCAATGTTGGCCATATCATCCTTGAGGAATCATCCCTCTAGCTGAATCCTTCCACCTACACAATATCCCACCAATTGATCTTTTTATTTACTTTTGCAGTGCCACTCCTGAGAAGGTGTCCATAAAGGCCATTTCTTCTTTAAGATCAGTTTTCCTTGCAAGGTTTCTATGCTTGCTGAACCTACTTCTGTTGGGTGCTTTCCCCTTGCCAAACATTTCTGTCTGATGCAGAATACTTCCCTTAAAAAAAACCATCTTCCGCTTAGGCACCTGGAAAAAAAATTGGCTACATTTTCAAAAGAGCAAAATGCACATTTACGTATCTCAGTGAAGGTGCAAGATTCTCCACCAAGTTCTCCACACCCAGCAGCTCCCATTGAGCAAGATGTGTAAATAGGAGCCTGAGGTGTTTTGAAAACTGACCACAAATTGAGGCTGGTGAGCTCTTTTTGGAAAAACTGGCCACTTATTTATATATTGTATCTCCAGAGTACAATAGGATCTTATTAAGAAATCCTTTTTGCCTAGCCAAATATTTACTATGTTCCTTTTTGAGGGGAGTCATGATGTAATTTTTCCTACTTTAGTTAAGAGGCTGTCAGAGTTTCCATTATGACCCTCCCTTTTAGAGGGGTTTGTAACTGAGCTGTAAGACATGCAACATACTCTGAAAACTGATGGGCATTTTAGTCCAGAAGAGTGTTTCTAAAGCATTAATTTAATCAGTTGGGCTGTAATTAAGTTAGAGGAGGGCAAGGATACAAATGTTTTGTAGGTTTAGATGTTTGCCTTCTATTTAAATGTTGTTTTTTTAAAATGACAGGCAGTTAATCCATTGCAACACCTGCTCTGGACCTGGCATAGATCTTTGTGTTAACCGCTTCATAGAATGCATTACTACAATTCAGCATACAATGAAACTTGAATGAACATAAGGAAGCAATTTTTCCACTCAGTTACATTGGTGTATTTCACTCTGTGCCCCGGCTTACAGAAGCAGAGTGGTAGCATTCTTCCTGGTCACGTGGAAGTAGGCTGTACTGTCTCAGAAACACTTTTCTCTTCCCCTGAGTTTCCTTGTGGGTGCTCCTCTGGATCTTCTTGTGGGGCGGGGAGGGCAGGGGAGGGTTGTGATTTCCTTCTGTAGCACTGTCCCCTGCTCAAACCCTTGACTTCTGTGTGGAGATCCAGGCAGAAATAAATGCTGTTTGAAACAGAATTAGTACTTGCTGAATCTCCATACAGAGGATACTGAGCAGGCACAGGGGGATGCCACCAATTCTGCCAAAGGTCTGCAGAGGCCATCCTGCCAAAGGGTAGAGGCAGGACAACTCCTGCTTCAGCAGATCCCCAGGCCCCACAGCACTAGCAGGACAATCCTCCTGCCCACTCCGCAGCCCCTCCCGCCCCCGCCAGCACCTTCTACTAGAAGTGATGCCTTTTAAAATCCAAGTTATTACGTTAAGGTTGTGAATGTTCAGAAGTGGTTTCTTATTCCCAGACCAACTAAGCAATACACAATTTGCCTAAATGGAGAGAGGCAAATCCAACTTGTAAATAATCACAATGAAGTTTGCATCTTTCAAGTAGTTATTGGTAAGAAAATACATAGCAGTGCTTTTTACCAAATAGCATCTAAGCTAAGTCAGGTTTGTTTGATTGAAAACTATCTATGGACATGAGGCATTTTAAGGTGACATACAGTGATAACCTCCTGTCTCTCTTCCAGTCTGGCTAGCTTCTTTTGTTGGCACTCCATTCTCTGAGCCATCTCTTCGTAGGATACAAAGCCAAAATCAAGCTCTTGGTCTTCTTGGGATTGGAGCTAGCTCCCTAACACTCTTTTTCATTAGGCATGTTGGCAAAAAGATTTCCAATCTTGTTATCGTGTATGCAGTAGTGTTGGTGCTAGTGTAGACAAGGCTGCTGCAGGTGCTATTACTATCATGTTGTCTAATCTGGGGAAGAGCAGGTCTAGGAACACAATGGCAGACAGTAGTGCCTAGCATTACGACCCATGGAGCTGAGACAATGTTGTTATCTACACCGGAACACTTTTAAAGTTATGAAGGGCTTAAAAAAATCAAGAGGGGGTATCAGGGTTCCTTCCCGACTCTGAACTCTGGGGTACAGATGTGGGGACCTGCATGAAAGATCCCCTAAGCTTACTTTTACCAGCTTAGGTTAAAACGTTCCCAAGGCACAAGTTCCACCTTGTTTTTGAACAGTATGCTGCCACCACCAACTGATTTAGACAAAGAATCAGGGAAAGGACCACTTGGAGTCCTATCCCCCAAAATATTCCCCCAAGCCCTGCACCCCCTTTCCTGGGGAAGGCTTGAGGATAATATCCTCACCAATTGGTACAGGTGAACACAGACCCAAACCCCTGGATCTTAAGAACAATGAAAATTCAATTGGGTTCTTAGAAGAAGAATTTTAATTAAAGAAAAGGTAAAAGAATCACCTCTGTAAAATCAGGATTGTAAGTACTTTACAGAATAACAAAAGATTTAAAAACACAGAGGATTTCCCCTCTAGGCAAAACTTTAAAGTTACAAAAGCAGGGATAAACCTCCCTCTTAGCACAGGAAAAATTCACAAGCTAAAACAAAAAGTAATCAATAATTTCTTTGCTATTACTTACTATTTCTGCAATACTAGAAGCTTGGTCCAGATATGCTTAAGGAGATGTATTTTTCCTGCCCTGGTTCCTTACTGACTGGAAGAGAAGAGAACAGAACAAAGACACAAACAAAAACCTTCTCCCCTTATGAAAGTATCTTCTCCCCTTATTGGTCCTTTTGGTCAGGTGCCCACCAGGTTTTCTGAGCTTCTTAACCCTTTACAGGTAAAAGAGGAATTAACCCTTTACAGGGTAAAGAGGGATTTTATGCTACCCTTAGCTGTATGTTTATGACATGCCTCACAAATCACAGACTGTGCTGGACAGCTTGCTCCACTCTGTGATTTCTTTCTGGAGCTGGAGAAGAAAACAGAATTAATAAGAGACAGCATAAAATCCCAGATGGGGTCTGCATTTTGTACCAGATGGAGGTTTTCAGAGCATTTGGCTTCATTGCTATATCTCAGGGATCGGCAACCTTTGGCGGGCCGGGACGGTTTGTTTACCTGCCGTGTCCACAGGTTCGGCTGATCATGGCTCCCACTGGCCGCGGTTCACCGCTACAGGCCAATGGGGGCTGTGGGAAGCTGCGTGGGCCGAGGGATGTGCTGGCCGCCACTTCCCGCAGCTCTCATTGGCCCAGACCAGCGAACCGCGGCCAGTGGGAGCCATGATCAGCCGAACCTGTGGACACGGCAGGTAAACAAACCAGCCCGGCCCACCAGGGTGCTTACCCTGGAGTGCTGCATGCCAAAGGTTGCCAATCCCTGCTATATCTAATGGGCTACAATAGCCACTAATATTGTTCTTGCAAAACTAAGGCCTGGTCTACACTAAAAGGTTAGGTCGATCCAGTTTCATCGCTCAAGGGTGTGACAAATCCACACCCCTGATTGAAATAGTTAAGCCAACCTAACCCCCAGTGCAGACAGCTCTAGGTTGATGGAAAAATTCTTCTGCCAACTTAGCTACCACCTCCCGGGGAAGGTGCATTACCTGCACTGATGGGACACTCCCTCCTCTCATCATAGGCAGTGTCTACATATGAAACACCATACGGTGCAGCACTTTGGCTGTAGCAAGCCCTAAGATACATCATCTTGAGTAAATTCTGTTACATCAGAATATTAATGGAGGTCTGTGAGGATCTGCCAACTCAATTAGTATACACCTTCATGTATAGTACCAAAGGGATGGGTGTGGCATGAGTTTTCCCAGCCTTCAAAAAAAAAAAGAAAAAAAAACTGCTGTGCACCAGGAGACCAAAGGTCATTTAGTCTAGTTTCTGTCACAAGAAATAGTTGGTAGATGCTCACAAAGGCTAAATTGAGGAAGATAAAAGGGAGTTTAAAAAAAACAACAAAAAAACAATGATGTCAGTCCAGTCTTTTATAGAGAATTTATTCTAGTTTTTGACTAAAGGAATGCATATGAACTCATATTATCATACATTGGAACAAATTAAAAAAAATAATGCTTCACTCTCCAGCTGACCATCTTGAGTATGGAACACAATACACCTGGGGGGAGTCTGTTCCAAAAAATACAAAATTCTGCCCCAAAAATGCAAAATACTGCATATTTTATTTGTCAAAATAATGCAATATAATCTCAACAGTTTCACTTATTTCGGTAATTTATTTAAACTACCATACAGAAAAAAAATCACAATAACTGTTCAACATTTCCTAAACACATGAAATTTTAAGTTACAGATATTTGACAACCAATACCTTGCATTCCAGTTTTAATCCTGGATTTTCATTTAAATTATGTTACTTTTATTTTGGTGTTTGGTGTTCTGTAAAGTAGAATGTTGCTTTAAATTGCTCAGACTTTCACACATGAAAGTCATATAGTTTTGCTAATCATTGTCCTGCATCTTTTTTTAAATGGCTAAGTAAAATAGATCCTCAGCTGTAATCTCACCCCCTTGTGCTTCTCTGGCACAGGAAAAAAAGCGAGAAAGCACAATAGACTTTCCTAACTGAGGATTCCATTACTGTCATTCACAATAAGGCTCTTTTACACCACTCTGGCAAGGTAAAGGAGTCTTCATTGACTAAGAATGGGAACAATTAACTAACAATGGAAACATTAGCAGCCTGCCTGCTTAGTTATTACATTTCTGCTTTGCCTCTGGAACAGAGGCTGCTTCACACAGCCCCCGGGATGCAGCAACAGAGAGGGACAGAGTATGAGTATCTCTCATAAAATAAGCGTGAACGCTAGCCTCCCTCCTTCCCCCTACCTCTGTGATCTTCTCCCTGCTGACGCACCCATGTGTTCCCCACAGATTTCTTTGCTCCCCCATTTTCCTGCGGGGAGAAATCTGCAGAAGATATCAATTCTGCGCCCCCACGGGGGTGCAGAATTCCCCCAGAAGTGTAAACAAATATATTCAGTGTAAATCTACTAGTAAATTTATTAAATGGGTATAAGCAAAAGATAAACGACAGTGGGTCAAGATAAAGAATGGAACCTATAACATATCTCAGGAGGCAGTACTTTGATACTAACCAAGATTTTGGAGTGTCTTGTCATAACCAGGTGAAAATATAGCTTTATTTTTCATGTTGTTCTCTTCAGAATCTCTAAGAACCCTTGGTATTATATTTTGCCTCTCTTAGGAGAGATTCTACTGTCTTCTGTCTCCAAATCATCCAGTTTGTGTTATCCAGCAATGACAACGTAACCCCAAAGGTATGTAGGGTAAAACATCTGACATTTTTATAATGGTTTATGGTTTCTTTTTTTTGGTTCCCAGAAAAAATAGTTATAATAATGTGCTGCACTTTTCTGTAGCAGTTTTCACCAGAGGATGTCACAGCCCTTTACAAACATGTGTACCCCAGCAAGGCAAGTTAGTGTTATCACAGCGACCTTTACAGATAGGGGAACTGAGGCCCTGAGATGACAATTGACATGCCAATGGTGGCAAAGCAAATTCAGTAGACCAACTGGGATCAGAACCCAGAAGTCCATTTCCTTAACCAATCCACTCCACACATTTTCTGATTCACCTACTGTTATCATTGCAAACCTATTATGAAAAGTTAGAAACAATTAGGGCCAGACTAGAAAGGAATCTACAAAAATAATTATTTGAATCCATCTGTTTGAATAAAGGTGAGTGTAGTCATGCAGTACTCTTAAAAAACCCGGGCAGCGATTGACCCAGCAGGGGTTGATTTATCACGTCTAGTCTAGATGCAATAAATAGATCCCTGAGTGCTCTCCCATCGACTCTTGTACTCCACCACCATGAGAGGTGCAGGCGGAGTCAATGGGAGAGCAGCTGTAGTTGACTCACAGCGGTGAAGACACCACAGTAAGTTGATCTAAGTACCTCGACTTCAGCTACGTTATTCATGTAACTTAGATAGATTCCTGCCTCCCCACCCTAGTCTAGAACAGGCCCAAGGAATAAGAACTGGAAGGACTATTTATAAACAGCAAGGTTAGAGTTTGTTTTCTTGATATCTCAAAAATGATATAAAAGAAATATCAAGGCTCAGTTAGGTTGCTGATGAATGAAAAAGAAAATCAAAAGTAGGGCAACAAGACTTATACAAAATTGATGAAAACTTTACCTGCTTCACCTGGCACTTTTCTATTGACTTTATATAATGTGGGAAACAATCATAACAGAAATAGTAATGTACTGTATCAATAACTGAAAGCAGCACAAATTGAGTGCAAACAACATGAAAAGAGAAAGTCACCAGTCCACTTAGTCAATAAAGATCACAGTTTTCAGGAACATGCTTGAATCGCTGTTATTAATCAGACTCCCAATTTACAACAGATGATATTGTGCAGTTGATGATTGATAATCCTTTCGGGCGTAATGTCAGTTCTTCCTTGAACCATGAAGACATGGTTTGTGTGTGTCTGAGAACTCGTAGATTGGTGAACTCCACAGTTCCCCAGCTGCCCAAATTACTTTTCTATTGAGAAAAAGTGCATTTCTTGGGAAAAAAATATGAAAACCAATTCATAAGATTTCTCTGTTCATTTTTTGTGTGTATGGAGGTGGATTTACAACATATTGAACATAAACATAAAAGCTATTAGAAGCAATTGTTCTATAATAAAAATTGAATGCACATAATGTTGCTAGAGCACAAACATCTGTCACTCATGCAGACATCATCCTGTAAACCCATCTAACTAACTCCATTTTCTTTTCTGATTGTATCAGGGTAGCTTGAGGCATGACAGTGATTTGAGTGACAGACGTCCAACCCAGAGCACTGCTATGCATACTTATGCTTTGTTTATGGGGCATCATCCCTCTTGAAAGATGTAAATTTTTAAATTTGCTTTTATTAAGAAAAGGAAATATAAAGAGAGGTCATTACCTTGGAATGCAAAGTCAGAGTTATTGTGGGTCTCTGACTTTCATAAAAAATTTACTAAGTTTTTAAATTGACTTTTTGGTTTTTTAATGAAAAAGACCATGAATAATTTAAAAGTGGAAAGTGTTGGGTTTTTTTTTATTAGAATGCATTGTACCAATACAGCAGAGGAGACAACACTAAAGACGGAGCTTAACTTAATCCTTCTCCCTCAGACTTTGATTACAATAATGAAAATAGTAATAGAACCTCTATATTAAAGGCAGATTTTTTTCCCTATCAAATTAATGTTAGATTTCTGGAATGTAACCTTAATAAATTTAATCAATTAGATTTAATATCTGGGTGTGTATTTTGAACTATAATGAAAATTGGCTAATTACTTAACTCCCCTAAAGACAGAGCACATGAGGTTTTTGCACTTAATATTAAAATCCTTTTTAAAAAATTGTGCAAAACATTTTGCGTTACTCCTGTTACACGTCTGTTATAACAAATCAATTCCAAACTCTGACATGCCTATGAAGAAATCAGCCACTGTTGCTTGTGGTATATGTATGAGATTCTAAATACTTACACTTCAATTTTGGTCCCATTTGACCATATCTTAGCTTTTTTGCAGTATAACAGATGGAATGGGTCATGTATCCTGTATAAACAAAGTTTCTATCACACAATCTGAAATGTAGGCGAAATATGGTCCCTTGCCAGTATAACCATGCTCTCTCTTTAATGATACCAATCTGTAAGTTGGCATTCTGCATTATGTACTTATTTGTCAAGCAGCAAATTGATTTGTTCAAGTGAAAAAGAGAGAATAATGCACACTCTAATCAGCTTGAACTACTGTAGTGTAGTGCAAAAAGGGTTAGGTGCTTGTTTTCTAAAGGGCACACTCTCATTTCAAATCCCTACCCCTTTGACAAATAAGGTAATTTCTACCTGATCATTGTTTTCCATGTTCTGGTTCCACTAACCTAACATCCCCGCTTATTCCATCACACAGACTGGGCCAGCCAAATGACTTTTTTCAAAACAGCATCCATTTTGTGTTTCCCAGTCATGAACTTCATTAACAATATCCTCAAAAGGAAAGAGAATCCTGCAATGATTCCCTAGTGAAAAACCAGGGAATTGTCTCAACCCAAAATAAAAAAACAGGGGAAGCTGTCTTAAACTAACCAGAAGAGAACTCCGTATAATAACAACAGGATCAACAAAGCAAAACACTGGGCAGGTTAAAATTAGAATTGCAGTTTACTGGTGTCTGTTAATCCTGAATATTTGTTTTATTTTAAAGCTCTTTAAAGTACTTTAGGTACAGTAGTGATGGGCTGTAGAGAAGAGAGATAAATAACATCAATGAAAAGAGAGGACAGTGAATGCTACTAGAAAGTTCTCTAAGATGATGATTACAGCATAACAAAACCTGTTTAAAGGTGGACTTTATAAACCCTCTAATATTGGCATGCTCAGTTGGATTCCTTTGAAATTTGGCCTGCCTCAGGAGGGTGCTGGGTAGGGATCATTTGAGCTTGGGGTTGCTAGACATATAACCTCTAAAAAGAATAGCCATTTTCTAAAAAAGAATTCTAGGCAAGCTATTTTTGTGCAGAGGTAGAGACCAACCTACTGATGTGATGCAGGTCAAAATAGTCTCCATCTGTCAAGCTTTACCCAAGTTAATGCATGGCATCCACTAAATCTCTGGAGGACCCCAACTGAGAACAGTAGTTGAGAAAATGGTTTTTTTGTTGTTTTTTACAGTAAACATGCAACCATACTGAAAAACTGACATTTTATATGTTTTAAAGCTTGTCTCTTTGTAAGTGCTCTGAAATCCACAGATTACTTAGTAATTTGGAGTGCCTCATGGAGGCATGGGGTAGTGTTAGTGAGCTAAATTTGGGATCACGTGATCAACAGACTTCTGAGTTACAGCCTGCCCTGCATAAATGGTTTCTTTCTATGGTCTTGTACTGTTACATTGAGAGGTTGAGATTGATGGCTGTGAACTCACCCTTCAATTAACCTAAGTAACGATAAGTTAATCACAAGCCTAAAACAAAAGGACTTTTGGACTGAGTGGCTGGAGATTGCTACAATTTGTGAGTCATGGGTGGCAATTTTATTGGCCAGAGGGGTCAAAGTATTTGGGGGAGGGGGCAGGAATTACGAATGCTTCCTGGAAGGGGAGGGGTATTAAATGGTAGAGGAGTGGAGGAATAGGAGGGGTGAGGTCTGGAGTTTCAGCGAGGGAGGTTCTGGGCATGGGGATAAATGAGGATGGTGGGGGAAACAGAGATTGGGGGGTCAGTTGAGAGAGGTATAGGAGTTAAGTGGAGTGGAAGGGCGGGACACTGGGTAGGGAGATGTGGGAATGAGTGGCGGGGGAGCTAGAGAATAATAGGAACAGGGGAACTGTCAGTTCCACGTATGTGTGCTTGTCCTGTGTGTGTGCACAGATCTGGGGCATTCTTGTTCCTCTAGGAGGTCTGAATCCACCTCCCTGCCCATATGAGCCCCTCTTGCTGTCACTGTGTGCTTGCCAGGATTGGGGGGGGGTCTTTCCCTTCTGCAGGTGTTGGATCCCCTCTCTGTCCCCCCTCATGTAAGGCAGGTTCTGAGGCAACTTTCCCTTTTAGGAGGGTCTGATGTCCCTTTCATGACACACCCCCCCCCATATGAGCCAGTATGAGAGGAGACATACAGCATACATATCCCAGGCTTTAAAGCACTTAGGAGGGGGATGGGAGCATCCATGGAGAGGAATGGAGTAGTTTGTGTGTCTCAGAGCTATTGTTTCAGGTTCTATTCATCTCCCTGGAGTGTTTTCATTCAACTGGGAACATCATATTGAGATGGATGGGACGTTTCATGCCTTTCAGAGCCTCCTATGCTGCAGATGGATGTGTAGAGGAGCCCGTTCCCTCTCGCCTTCCTGTTTTGAAGGACAATATTCTAAGTGCTCTAAAATCTGCTTGCTTGCACGGATTGTCTTGAAATCTGCCATGCCTTGTGGAAGGCTTAGGAACTTAAATTCAGGGTAATTTTAGCCAAGGATTCTGGAGATATAAGCCCTGAGGAAAAACTGCCATTTTTCAAGTTTCTAGCTATATGGGTGTTGTGTGTGTTGTTTGTTTGCTTGCTTGCTTTTAGGATCTTTTTTTATGCAAGGCTAGAGATCAAGCTGTTGCTGTGATGTGGGTCAAAATAGTCTGTCGGTCAATTTTTACCCAAGGTAGTGAATGACAGCCACTAGTCTTTGTGAGACCCAAATTGTGAATGGTATGTAAGGACACGTTCACTTGTTTGTGTAGATGTGCAGTCTGGAAGGATTACAGTGCACATGCACCAGTAAAGAAAAAAATAGGAGAGGGTTTCTATTCAACCACTTTATTCTTGTCTGGGTAGTTGGAGGGAATACGCCGATACCGTTTTCCCTGGGGCACCCCACTTCTGGTGTGTCTATTTCAAACCTTTATACAACTTTGCAAGAAAGATTTAATAACTCACATTGCTTGCTACAAATTGTCTCTGTTATAATATAGCCTATGTTTATTTTAGGGGGATGTCTACTGTGAACACAGAGGAATAATCAGCAGCCTGTGTAACCAAAATATTGTGTTATATTGGATGAGGAGGAGCTGGAGACAGAGGACTTTCTACATGTGTGTGGTGGAGGGTTTTGGGTGGGCGACAGAGACAGGAGAAGTTGTTAAGGCTGGGATGAGGGAGGAATGAGGACTGATGGTAGGCAAGCCTGGGGTTGATTTTGTTTGAGATAATCTGTATTTTACTATGCCTTGGGTAGAGATGGGGGAGAGTGACTACTTCCAGATCCCAGGGCAGATTAATGTGATGTTTTGAAAGACACCTAGCACAGAAGTCTGTAACTCACAGCGCAGGTGGCTTGACCAATGGGGGGAAAGAAATTTGTGTGCTGCAAGGGCTAGCAGCATGTGGATTATTGGGTGATTCTTGGATCACAAGATCACAGAAGTTGCGGGAGAGCAAGGAGTACACTATGACTTGGGGATTTCTAATTTGGATGAAGAGATGTGGTCTGCAATGGCATCATGTTTTGTCCACTCTGTAGCATCTCATTGGTGATTTAAGAGGTTATGATCTACTGGCCACTGTGGCAATTCACTCATGTAAAACTGATCCAGGCCTTATTGCTGGTGTACACCTCATAAAATGTATGAGAGCAGATTTGAACGGCATCAGAGATTTGTGTCCAGGAGCTGTGATTATTTTCTCTAATTTGCCTGAGCATCTGAATAATTGCTACAGCAACAGTAAAGCTAGTAATAAGTGTAGGAAGAACATTAATCAGGAAATTGAAGGGGTCATCATGGCTGACCAGAAAGTGTGTACTGTTTAGCATAGAAACATTGCAAGCTTTGATGCCTCACTGTTACACTGAGATGGAGTACATCTATTGGACAGGGATTCGAGGATCTTTTTTCTCAGACATAAAACTGTCAGTATTGAGGAACAGAAACCTTTTCTGTGATTCTTCTTACCAGCTCTGCCACAAATTCCACTCTCCAACCATCCTGAACCCTGAGCAGTAACACCATTTCACTGACTCATACTTTGCTCCAGGCACTGCATATGAGTCAGTTATAGGAATCATAGAATCATAAAAGATTAGGGTTGGAAAAGACCTCAGGAGGTCATCTAGTCCAACCCCCTGCTCAAAGCAGGACCAACACCAACTAAATCATCCCAGACAGGGCTTTGTCAAGCCAGGCCTTAAAAACCTCTAAGGATGGAGATTCCACCACCTCCCTAGGTAACCCATTCCAGTGCTTCACCACCCTCCTAGTGAAATAGTGTTTCCTAATATCCAACCTAGACCTCCCCCACTGCAACTTGAGACCATTGCTCCTTGTTCTGTCATCTGCCACCACTGAGAACAGCCTAGCTCCATCCTCTTTGGAACCCCACTTCAGGTAGTTGAAGGCTGCTATCAAATCCCCTCTCACTCTTCTCTTCTGCAAACTAAATAAGCCCAGTTTCTTCAGCCTCTCCTCATAAGTCATGTGCCCCAGCCCCCAATCATTTTTGTTGCCCTCCGCTAGACTCTGTCCAATTTGTCCACATCCTTTCTGTAGTGGGGGCCCCAAAACTAGACACAATACTCCAGATGTGGCCTCACCAGTGCTGAATAGAGGGGAATAATCACTTCCCTCAATCTGCTGGCAATGCTCCTACTAATGCAGCCTAATATGCCGTAGCCTTCTTGGCAACAAGGGCACACTGTTAACTCATATACAGCTTCTTGTCCACTGTAATCCCCAGGTACTTTCCTGCAGAACTGCTGCTTAGCCAGTCGGTCCTCAGCCTGTAGCGGTGCAGGGATTCTTCCATCCAAAGGGCAGGACTCTGCACTTGTCTAATCCTCCAATTTGTCTAGGTCACTCTGGACCCTATCCCTACCCTCCAGCATATCTACTTCTCCCTTGAGTTTAGTGCCATCTGTGAATTTGCTGAGAGTGCAATCCATCCCATCATCCAGATCATTAATTAAGATGCTGAACAAAATCGGCCCCAGGACCGACCCCTGGGGCACTCTGCTTGATGCTGGCTGCCAACTAGACATCGAGCCGTTGATCACTACCCATTGAGCCCAATGATCTAGACAGCTTTCTATCCACTTTATAGTCCATTCATCCAATCCAAACTTCTTTAACTTGCTGGCAAGAATACTGTGGAAGACTGTATCATAAGCTTTGCTAAAGTCAAGGTATATCACGTCCATCACTTTCCCCATAACCACAAAGCCAATTATCTCATCATAGAAGGCAATCAGCTTGGTCAGGCATGATTTGCTCTTGGGGAGGGAGGAAGGGAGGAAGTTAACAGAACTAGAAATGTTTGTAGACCAGGGAGTGAGGACTTCTGCTTGCAATGGGGGATGGAGGAAGGGGCCTGGGCACAGTATTGGGGAGAGGACCCGTTTGGAGAGGGGAATGCCATGAGTGGGTCAAGGGCCTGGCTGGGGAGGTGTGCTAAAGCAGGGCTGGTGCAGTCTAGCTGATTGGGGCAGCTGGCTCAGTATGCAAATTGTGGGACATGATATGTACAACTGCCAAAAAGTCTGCTAACTCCTATCAACAGCAGATCTTTCCCAGATTAAAATAACCCCTAAAAAATTCAATAGAAGAAACCCACATTAATGCAGAGTTAAGGATGCTTGGTGGTATGTCCTCCCCTTGCAGAATTTTGAATTGAGCAAGACTCACATTTCTGAAAACTGGGCAATGCATAATTGAGGTTGCCAATGCCTGGAATCCTGTGGGTGAGAGTGAATGAGTTGTAAAAGGAGGTAAAGAGCCTGTACGATTCAGCAACTGTGGAGTTGGCAGAGTAAAGGTGTATATGTTAACAGTCATACTATGGCATTGCTAAAAGAAAGCAGAGTTGAGGTTGCTTGGGCAACCTTAACCATGTATTTCCTGCTTTTCAGATGCCTGAGCTTTGCTCAACTCAGCATTCTGCAAGGGGATGACATACCACCAATGAACCTTAACTTTGAGTTAACAGGTTTTTTTTTTCTTTTGAACAAGACAAGCATTCTGGGACCATTTCTCCATTATACTCTGGTCCCCTTGCAATATTAAGATGGTACAAAGGACCTGGATTCTTGCTGTAACTCACCTGAACTACAGTTCTCCTCAGTTCAGACGTGGTGAGCCTGCTCAGGGAGGGAAGGGGCAAGATAGACCATAAGCCAGAGGTGCAAGTTAAACTCTAGGCTGCTCCAATTCACACCGGGGAAGATTGGTACAGAATCAGGGGTCATAACAGACTTTTTCATCCTGTTCTCCTTCCACCCAATCCATAACAGTGCTGTTCAGAGGGGAGAATCAAGCCTTCTAAATAGTTTCCCCATGAAAGGAATCACCTTACCTGCTGTAGGTTGGTATTTATTTTAGAGGACTAGATATCCTGTATTGGAGTCATTACACTCTTCTTTGCATTGGCCTCTGGACCAAAGTGGGTTTCCTTTTCTGAGATGCTTGAAGAAATAATCATGGCTTCTGTCTTGAAATATTTCTTCATTTTGAAGACCTGATCACTTTAAATTCAGTACTGAAAGGGCTTGTGCCCAAGTGTCTCAGCACAACAAAGTGGCAGAACCTCCCTAAAACCTGAAGTTGAGTTGACTCTCTTGAAATGCATTGATTTTCAGATGATGCAGAAGTGTAGACTGTTACTTCCTTCTGGTCTTGGATCAACCATTATTGCCATTATTTATTGTTTTTATTGTGGTATTGCAGACAGTGTCCAGCTGTTGTGGGACCATACACACATAGTAAAAAGACAAACTTAGCATGGGATGATAGAAAGCAGGTAAGGAAAATGAAGCAAATTCAGTAAAACAGCTAGTCAAAAATTATGAATTGTGAATCTGTCCTCAATTTTTTTGGGGGGGGGGTCATGTTTTGAAAAATCACAATCATATCTAAAGGTGTCACATAAACTCACCGATTCAGCAAAAGGCCAATGGAATGTAGAAAGGTAAATCTCACTCCTTTTGAATCTCTTATTTCTGGCTTGAAGGCAGACTGAAGGCAGCGTATGTCTACACAGCAAATTAAAACCTGCAACTGGCCCATGCCAGCTGACATGAGTTCACAGGCTGTGGGGCTTTTTCATTGCTGGATAGACTTTTGGGCTCATGCTCACCCTGCAAAGTGGGAAGGTCCCAGTGCTCGGGCTCCAGCATGAAATCTACACAGCAATGAACCTACCCTGCAGTCCGAGCCTTGTGAGCCCAAGTCAGCTGGCGCAGGCCAGCTGCAGGTTTTTCGTTGCTGTGTAGACATATCCTATGAGAGTACAATTATGAGATTGTAATGAAGTTAGGAAATGGCACCGTTTAAATCAATCTTTGTCAGATGAATGACTAAATGTCTGCTTAATTGTCCTCCTCTCAATCTTCATCTCTCAGGAGGCTTTTATCATAATGAGAGTGTTAATTCTATTACATTAAATGTTTAAGAAGTTGTTATTTTCATCTTTTGTGAGGTGTAAGTTTTTGATTGACTGGACAATGACCAGTCTTTCCTTATTCTCCACTATAATAGCACTGTGAAAAGGAAAAGAAGTGGAATAGCCAGCCAATTAAATTACACAGTAATGACAAGTTTAGGCCAAAGAAGAGTACATTTTGGAAGTTTACAAATTTCTTAAACATATGGATTTTCCATGTTTGTGACAGATTGGATTGAAAACAAAAAATGGCACATGAATCCATTAACATGACAGCCCAATAAAAAGGCAGAGAGAAAAAAATTAAGCATATAAGAATACATCAAAGTAATTTGAAGTGATCAGAGCCAAATCCACAAAGGAATTCTTCCCCTCACAAATAAGATAAAATACCCTAAAAAAATATTGTACATTTATTTCTATTTTCAACTCTCTGCTGGTTACATCTTCTAGTATTTCACAAAGGTTTTCACTGCTGTATCTTCTAAATGTCAGCTGTCTCCAAGGTAGACGTGTGGGTCATACAAACAAGATTCAATTCATGACAATGGGTTGCAGTTAACATAACTGATCTCGTGACCTTGTTCCTCCTCCTGCTGTAATGCTCCAGTCTTGCTTTGCTAATGAAAGAGCAGCTTTTACCATCTAAAATGTGCCAGTGAAAAGTGATATGTTTATCAATAAGGAACAATATAGTCATACGTAACCTTTCTTGTTAAGGGTCCTGCGTTAGATCACACTTCCAATTGCATTGCTTGATCCAGTAACCCACAGGAGGGCTAATTTGTTGAGAATATAATGAAAAGGGGACAGGAGGGCTCTCTTTTCAGGGTAGAGTAGAATACCAAAGGTTTGAGGAGCTGTTTTTCGTCATTCGCTGTTTATAATGTCTCTTGTGGACAATGTGCTATCCATATGCTATACTTAACTAAGACTCTAAAGGGATCATTATTTTTTACCTGTTGTAAGTAAAATAAAATGTCACCTCATCTGAAAGTGTCTTAAAAGCTTGGATATATTTATATGATGTCTGCAGATACTATGTAAACTACAGTACCAAGAAACTTAGAACTGCCTTGTTGGCTAATTTATACAGCAATTTATATAGAAAAAAATATTGGTCCAGTCCCTAGATCTCACCAAACTGTGCCAAGTGAGATGAAGACAAAGAGGCTATAAACTGAGTTTTCTGCTCTCTGATTGTTGATCCAAATGGGAGTTGAAATGGCCCCTGACCTACTAGAGCAGGCTAATGCAGCTCTAAGTTATGATGCCCAGCGAGATCCTTAGGAGCTGCTGGCTGGTGATCATACTGGCTCTTCCCCGCCCCCCAGCTATTCCTGTGGCTCACCCTGGAATGTCCCCAGTGCCAGCCACCTCTATGCCACCCACCCTTCTGCTATCTCAAGGCATTTGCCAGCTGCCTGTTAGAACAGCTCTCCACCCCTTTAGTACTGCCAGAACAACATAAAGGAGACAGAGCTGGGGCCAAAAGATGATGCATCATATTGCAGAATATTTTCAAACTAATAAATGCTTTGAACAAATAGAGCACCTTTTATTGGAGGATCTGAGAGGACTTTGCAAAGATAAGCAAAGTATTTTTCTTCCAAGGTAGGAAATACCTAAGCTCATGGTTCTAAGCCACGGAGTCCATCAAGGGGTCTCTCACATCAGCCCGTATGGGGGAATATATGTGATTGTCCACCCAGCACCACCTCTGCTCCAACAGCAGGTTCCTTTCTGACTGTAGTCCACGAAGAAGCACTCTTGGACGGTGCAACCAGTTCCCCAGCTATGCAGCAATTTGTCTCTTTTGATGACTAATTTGCTTCTCTCACCACGGATTAATTCTCCTTCGCCATAGCATTACTTTCATTGTAGTTATTTGAAATAACAGGTAAAACTTTTTGTGAGCTAGCTTTGTTAGCAACAGCATAGCCTGCAGCAGGTGACACTGTAGGGCCTCAAGCCCCACAGTTCCTATTGCATCTGAGAGATTCCGTTGACTCTTGTTCTTAGTGTTTGTGAATTTTGTGTGTTTTTGTCATATTATCTATCTATCTCTCTGTTACTGTCCACTTTGGTCTGAGAGGAATGAGGAAGAAACCCTGTATCCTGTGTCTTAGAACAGATCACAAAGGGCCCCCTTGTAAGTTCTGCTAACAAAGACCCCAAGTCCTCCTAGCATCTTGGAAAGATTCTGCCAAAGGACATGCAAATTCAAATTTGAAATATTTTGTGAGATAGTACAAAAGGGCCAAATGAGGATCCTTTTACATATTCCCCCCAAAAAACTGCTTGGATACCCTCTTCACCTGGGCTATAAACATCTCACAGAGCTCATTTGGTATCTACAAGTATTTATTCAAAACACTCTGCTTAGAAGATTCTGTAGTCTCCAACAGAAGCATGTCAATCTGCTGTCTGATGGCATCTCTCATTATTAGTCTGGTGGCTCATGACTCCAGCGACATATCAAGGACATTCAGAATAAGGGAAGTTTGCAACGGCAACAGACTCAGTCTTTTCATGTAGGAGGTTTGCATGGAGTCCTCTGCATATATTCCCTAAGGGTATGTCTGCATTAGGACTGTAGCAGCATAGCTATATCACCATAGCTAGGATTATATAACTGTAGCTAGGTTAATGGACCTTCCTCCATTGACCTACCGGTGACTACGCTGGGCCTGGGGATTAGGTCAGCATAGCTACATCAACTGAGGTGTGGATTTTTCACACCCCTGACCAACGTAGCTATGTCAACCTAAATGTTAAGTGTAGACCAGGTCTAAGTAATATAGGCTATATTTGACCTGAAGACAACAATCAAAATAGAGTCTGTCAGTATTACCAGGCTAGGGAAGATTAAAATCCTCTACCCACAGGAAAATTTCATTGGTTGGTTGGTTCAGTTTAATGGTTTTTGGAGAGTGGGGTGTTTCACTTTTTCCTGCCTCTCTCACTATCTTGCCATTGTATTATAGAGATATTCCTGAGTCTCCTAGTTTCCAAGAGTGTGTAATCTCCTAAATATGAATCTTTGGAGAAGAAAAAATGATTTACCAGTAATTGCTGTTCTCAGGGGCGGCTCCAGGCCCCAGCACGCCAAGCGCGTGCTTGGGGCGGCAAGCCGCAGGGAGCGCTCTACCGGCGACGCGAGGACGGCAGGCAGGCTGCCTTCAGCAGCCAGCCTGCGGAGGGTCCGCTGGTTCCGCGACTTCAGCGGACCTCCCGCAGGCGTGCCTGCGGAGGGTCTGCTGATCCCATGGCTTCAGCGGACCTCCCGCAGGCGTGCCTGTGGAGGGTCCGCTGGTTCCGCGGCTTCGGCGGACCTCCCGCAGGCACGCTTGTTCAGGGAAAGCCCCTGGCAGGCCGGGCCGGTTTGTTTACCTGACACATCTGCAGGTTTGGCCGATCACAGTTCCCAGTGGCTGCAGTTCGCTGCTCTAGGCCAATGGGAACTGCAGGAAGCAGTGTGGGCTGAGGGACATACTGGCCGCTGCTTCCCACCATTCCCAGTGGCCTGGAGCAGCAAACCGTGGCCAGTGGGAGCCGCGATCGGCTGAACCTGAGGATGCAGCAGGTAAACAAACCGGCCCGGACCGCCAGGGGTTTTCCCTGGCCTGAACAAGCGGCGGCCCTAGTTTGAGAACCACTGGTCTATGCTACAGTAGATGAACACCCACCCATCTTTCTCCCCAAAGAAAGGAGAGCTCTGTAATCTTTTTTACAAATACATTATTACATTTCATTTTTGGAGTTCAGAGGAAGGATTTCCATTTCCTATCTGAAAAGAATGAGTAGCTGGAGCACCAGTAAATTGCCTTTGTTATGCTGTAGTGGCTAGTTGCTTGGCCAAATAGCTCACAGGAGGTGTCCCATCTTAGGCCTGGTCTACACTAGGACTTTAATTCGAATTTAGCAGCGTTAATTCGAATTAACCGTGCACCCATCCACACCAGGAAGCCATTTAATTTGACATAGAGGGCTCTTTAGTTCGAATTCTGTACTCCTCCCCGACGAGGGGAGTAGCGCTAAATTCGACATGGCTATGTCGAATTAGGCTAGGTGTGGATGCAAATCGAACTTAGTAGCTCCGGGAGCTATCCCACAGTGCACCACTCTGTTGACGCTCTGGACAGCAGTCCGAGCTTGGATGTTCTGACCAGCCACACAGGAAAAGCCCCGGGAAAATTTGAATTCCTTTTCCTGTCTGGACAGTTTGAATCTCATTTCATGGTTGGACATCGGGGCGAGCTCAGCAGCAACGGCAGCAATGCAGAGCTCTCCACCAGAGGAGTTCATATAATCTTTGAATAGAAAGAGGGACCCAGCATAGACTGACCGGGAAGTCTTGGATCTGATCGGTGTGTGGGGTGAGGAGTCTGTGCTTCCGGAGCTGCGCTCCAAAAAACGGAATGCAAAGACCTACGAGAAGGTCTCCAAAGCCAGGAGAGACAGAGGATACAGGCGGGATGCAACGCAGCGCCACGTGAAAATCAAGGACCCCAGACGAGGCTACCAAAAAATCAAAGCGGCAAACGGACGCTACGGAGCCTGCCACCACTGCCCCACCAGTGACCGTGGACTCTGACGATGGGACAGTGTCGACGGCCAGTTCCTCTGCGATGTTCGCGGACGGGGAAGATGAGGAAGGGTTTGTGGAGGACGAGGCAGGCGACAGTGCTTACAATGCTGGTTTCCCCGACAGCCAGGATCTCTTCATCACCCTCACGGAGATCCCCTACCAACCCTCCCCGGCCGTTAACCCGGACCCTGAATCAGGGGAAGGATCAGTCAATAAGTGCTTTAAACATGTAAACTTTTATTCTTAATATTACAGAAATCTGAAGTATGTGAAAAGGAGGTCTCTCTATATATGGGGATAGAACAGAAATCATCCTGGGAGATCTCCACGAAGCTCTCCAGGAGGGAATCAAAAAGCCTCCACAGGAGGTTCCTGGGGAGAGCTGCCTTACTGGGTGCTCCGTGGTAGCACACCTTTCCGCCCCAGGTTTTCATGAGGTACTCAGGGAGCATTGCCTCCCCGAGCACGGCTGCATAGGCCCCTGGCTTGTGCTGGCTTTCACGCAGCATGCACTTTCTATCTCCTTCAGTGACCGTCCTCAGGGTGATCTCGCTCGGAGACTCCTGCATCTAATTAGGGGAATTACTGTAATGTTACGCCTGGTCCAAAGTATTTTTTAAAAATCTCCAGACAGACAGTGTAGCAGAGACTCAGCACGCTGCTGCGTGACAAGCGTAACGGAAAGCCAAAGAATCAAATGGACGCTCATGGAGGGAGAGGGGACTGAGGACGCAACTATCCCACAGTTCCTGCTGTCTCCGAAAAGCATTTGCATTCTTGGCTGAGCTCCAAATGCTTCTAGGGTCAAACACAGTGTCTGCGGTGGGTCAGGGCATAGCTCAGCAATTTACGCACACACACCCCCCATCCCCAGAAGTGAAAGGGAAAACAATCCTCTCTTGACTCTTTTACATGTCACCCTATCTTTACTGAATGCTGCAGATAGATGCGATGCTGCAGCACTCAACACCAATATCCTTGCTTCCCCCCCCCGCCATGGGTGGCTGACGGTACAATATGATTGATATCCATCGTCATCATCAGCCTATTGGCACATGGGGCAGTGCAAAAGGACTGGTAACCATGCCGACTAGCATCAGTGAGGTTGATCAAGGGCGCCTGCTCCTAATTTTTCCTTGTAGATGGTGCAGTTTGGCTGGTAACCGTCCTCATCATAGCATCAGGGGGCTGAGCTCCATCAGCCCCCACCCTTCATGTGTAAAGAAAAGATTCAATTGCCCCTGGACTAGCAGAGGGATGCTGGGCTCCTCTCCTCCACACTCCTTAATGTCCTGTCTGGACTATCATAGCAGCTGGAGGCTGCCTTCCACTCATTTCTCACTAACAAGTCACTGTGTCTTATTCCTGCATTCTTTATTACTTCTTCACACAAGTGGGGGGATAATGCTATGGTAGCCCAGGAAGGCTGGGGGAAGAATGGAATGAACAGGTGGGGTTGTTGCAGGAGCATCCCCTGTGAATAGCATACAGCTCATAATTTCTGCAGGATCTGACACAGAGCAGCTGTGCTCTCTGGTTCTATGATACAGTGGTTCTCTAGTACACTTGCCCATATTCTAGGCAGGACTGATTCTATTTTTATATACCAAAAAGGAGGGATTGACTCAGGGAGTCATTCCCAATTTTAACTTTGCGCCTGGCTGATATCAGCCAGGGGCACTTATGACAGCAAATGGTGCAGTGCAAAAGGACTGGTAACCATGATCATCTTATTACCAATTTATGGTATGGTAGATGGTACAGTATGGCTGGTAACCATCTCTGCAGTCATGCAAAAGCAAAAGCATGCTGCTGTGTAGCGCTGCTGGACCGCCTCTGTCAGCGGCATCTAGTACACATACGGTGACAGGCACAAAAGGCAAAACAGGCTCCATGGTTGCCATGCTGTGGCGTCTGCCAGGGCAATCCAGGGAAAACGGGCTCGAAATGATTGTCTGCGGTTGCTTTCCCGGAGGAAGGGATGACTGACGACATTTACCCAGAACCACCCGCGAAAATGGTTTTTGCCCCATCAGGCACTGGGATCTCAACCCAGAATTCACAGAGACAGACTAGACTGTGTTCGTTGTTCGCAAAAATGTAGCTTTGCAAGGAATTCACTCCCTTTTTCCCATCACACAGCTTCGACTGTCTCCAGATCTGCCACAGCATCCCCCTCACAGAGGCTGGCAAAGATTAGGCGGCAAAAGAAAAAGACACGGGACGAGATGATCGCTGAAGTTATGGGGTGCTCCCGAGCCGAGACGGACCAGCAGAGCCAGTGGAGGGAGACCCTCTCTCTGTACCAGCGCTCACACAGCGAATGGGAGGAGAGGTGGCGTGAGGAAGACAAGCAGGCGACTCAAACGCTGCTTGGACTAATGAGGGAGCAAACGGACACGCTCCGGCGACTTGTGGATGTTCTGCAGGACCGCAGCCAGGAGGACAGAGCCCCCCCGCAGTGTATCTGCAACCGCCCTCCCCCGCCACAAAGTCCCATACCTCCCGTCACCCAAAGTAACCAGAAGGAGTGGCGCCAGGGGCCGTGAAAACTGTCACTGCACCCCAGCAGAGTGCTCAAGTACCCAAAAGCTCTCATACCCTAAGTTTTGAGAATTTCTTCCCTTCCTGACTCACCCAAGCCCCAATCCCAGTTTCATCCCCTGACTGTCTGGTTAATTATTAAAAATACTTTGCTGTTAATTACTGTTTCCATCATGCTTTTTTACACAACGCTGTGTTTGAAGGGGTGGGTGGGTGGGTGGGGAAGGGGGTAGGATATTGCATAGGACAGTCACCTTTAGCAGGGTACAGAGACGGGGGCAGGATCAGCAGCAGGTCACGCACACACTGCAGTCAGTAGGCACCCTGGTCGGTATGGGAGGTGGTTTCCAGGTTCTGTGTGGGTGGGGGGGTACGTGACTTTGTAGCGGGGGAGGGGGGTTACAGATCTCATGCAACGGTCCCTGTCCTGGACCACAGAGCCACGTAGCAGAGGAATCTGTATCCGTCCTCCCCTGCCACAAGGCCACATAGCCCCCGCACAAAAGGAGGGATGGCAGGCTCCGTTGAAACAACCAGTCCGGCACTGCAGAGCGCTCTGGGAGCAGGAGCCTGTCATTCCTCGAGTTTAGAGGCGGTCTTTACATCACCGCACACCCTACCCAGCACAGTCTGTGTCCCAGTTTCAACCCTTTAATGCAAAGTCATCAATAAAGAAACCTTTGTAAAGTTACAGTGGAACATGTATTTTATTTTTAAACGTGTGTTGGAAGTGGGGGAAGGGTGGACGGGTATGTAACTGCAGATGCTAGTCAACAGTAACTTGGTAAAGAAACAGGGGCAGGTTCAGCTTCTCTGTAAAGAAACTGAACAGTCACAGGTCACGCTGCTCGCTGGTACTTGAAGAGTTCCTTGTCGCTGTGCAAGGCGCCTGCATAGGGCTTCACGAGCCAGGGCATTAGCGGGTAGGCTGGGTCCCCGAGGATCACTATAGGCATCTGCACATCCCCAAGAGTTATTTTGTGGTCCGGGAAGAAACTACCTTCCTGCAGGCGTCTAAACAGACCAGAGTTCCTGAGAACACGCGCGTCATGAACTTTGCCTGGCCACCCAACGTTGATGCTGGTAAAACGTCCCCCATGGTCCACCAGTGCTCGCAGCACCATTGAAAAGTAGCCCTATTTCTCAGCAGCTGACTGTGGAAGAGGTGGACGATAAGGTGGAAGGAGTTGACAACGGCCATAACTGCAGCGGGCTCCGTGCTCGCAGTGCTGTGGCGTCCGCGCTGTCACTGAGCAGAAAAGTGCATGAACAGATTGCCCACAGGCGCTTTCAGGGAGGGAGGGAGGGCGTGATTGACGGTTCAATGATGACAGTTACCCAAAACCACCCTCGACACATTTTTCCCCCAGCATGCATTGGGGGAAATCCCAGAATTCCAATGGGCAGCGGGGAGTGCGGGAACTGTGGGATAGCTTCCCACAGTGCACCGCTTCCAAAGTCGATGCTTTCCCCGTTACTGTGGACTCACACAGTCGAATTAGTGTATTTAGTGCGGATACACACATTCAACTTCATAAGGTCGATTCCACAAATTCGACTTAAGTTGATTTGAAATAGTCTTGTAGTGTAGACATACCCTTAGTTGCGGGCAGAAGCATATAATAATGATGACCTGTTACAACATACATCTTCAGATCACTTTCTGCCTATGCCCATCTAAAAGACCAGGAACCTGACACAGAGGGAAAATAAGTGATTTGCCCAGAACAGTCAGTGGCAGAGTCACTTATACAATCTGAGCTTTCTAACCCCCAGTCCCTTTTCTGAACACTGCACCACACTATCCTCATGTAGATGTTCCTTGAATTCTTTATTCATAAATAATGTTAGTTAGATGCTTACTGAATACTCAATTGTGTTTTTCATGGACTAAAGTGAGGAATATTCTTTCTCCAAGGCAAAGCTGATAAAGAATGCAAAAAGGCAGTGCATTTCAATTCTCTGTCACTGCTGACTTCTTGAACATGAGCTGACATGCACCATGGACTTTGAAGATGCAATGATTGAATCTGTATATAGTTTACAGGGGAAAAAACCCTTGGAATTCTATCATCAAACATTGTCTGCAGTAGTGATTAATACAGGACATTAGAATTCACCCTGGGTAACATCTCATGGTTAAATGTGTTAAAATAGTTATTGCTGTAAAATGCATTTTACAGGGATTTTGTTTATAAATATTACTAGAACATAGAAAACAATGTCGAAGTATAGTGTAATTGTACAGTGTATAATATAATGGATGCAGAGTGACAGGGAAGGCAAAAGTTTGCCTTAGGATAAAATTTTCCCACTAAACTGAATAAATAATAGAAGATCCAAAAACAGAAATGAAAATTGGAACATTGCTTACGATACATATTTTATTTATATTCAAATACTCTCAATAAGTCTAATACACACAATATTTTCAGAAACATCTGTTTCTCCCACCCATTCTCCATTGCTATTTTGTTATCATCCATATAATCAGTAATTGTAATTATTTCCATTATCGTGTGCTCAGCTAAGAGTTTAGTTTCAGTAGATTAGATTGAATCCAGTTTGCTTTCATTATTTTCTATTTGTTCCACTTATTGCAAATTGTTCTTTTTCTTGAAATTATTTTCCATTAAGCCCTTTGAATTCCATGAATCCTTTCTGAAAATACTCAGCAATGCACATTTAGAAACTAAATCCACTTTCATCAATATCCACATTCTTGTATTTTCACTATTAGATACATAGTCTAAACCTTACACAGGTTTGACTCCTTTGTCTTGTAAGCTGGTAACTGAAAACGGCTTTCCTCTGCCAGCATTCTGTGGCTATGGGCTCATCTGCCCTTGAGATGCAGCTGCTCCAGTGAATGAAAAGAGGCTCTTTGTAATTGTACCTTGTGGTCTGCTGTTTTCTGATCCACTGTGGTTGGGCTGCCACTGATCTCTGAGATGACACCTCGTTTCTTAATCTCAATGTAAGAAAGGACAAGGTCAGACTGCTCAAGTTAGGGAAATCTAGTGGTTTCAAGAGAGAAATTTGAAATAGTTTGTCTGCCCTGGCATTGGTAATTCAATTTGACTTGCCATCATGGGTGACGTTATTGCAAACTCAGCAAAAGGCAATATTCTTCCTCAATATGGGAGGGTATCTCATTTACCCTTTCCTTACTAAAGCTCTAAGCCATCCAGCAACCTTAGAAAGCGGCCTCATTGGGTCTGCCCTCTTTCACTAGGCTGCGTGCAATATATGGGCCTGTTTTGCCCATGTAGAGTTCGTTAGGTATTCACTTTCTATCCAGTAGTAACTGAGTGTCTTCATTGTAGGATGCCTCGAGGCAGCAAGCATATGGTGGGCCCACTGCTAGCCACAGTTTTTTTCCCATGATGCTTCAGCACTGGGCTATTGAAAGTAGCAAGCAGAAGAGGTTATGTGACTTCTATCTGCCTCAGCTTACCCATCTATAAAATAGGTATATAGATAAATATTGATTATACAGCCATAGGCGCGACTCTGTAGGGCACCCACAGAGAAAAATTAGTGGGTGCTTTGCACCCACCAGCAGCCAAGCTCCCTGCTCCTTGCCTCCTTCTCACCCCCTTCTGAGCATGCCACATTCCTGCTCCTCCCTCTCCCTCCCAGCACTTCCTGCCTCCCCGCCAACTAACAGCTGTTTGGCTGTGCTTAGGACTTTCCAGGAGTGAGGGGGAAGACTAGGGATGCAGCACGCTGAGGGGAGGAGGCAGAGAAGAGGCAGGACAGGGGTGAGGACTTTGGGGAAGGGGGTGGAATGGAGTGGGAAGGGGGCAGGGCTGGGGTGGGAAAAGGCGGGGTGGGGCAGGGACTTTGGGGAAGGGGTGGAATGGGTGGGGTGGAGCAGGGGCGGGAAGAGGCAGGGCAGGAGTGGGGCCGGGGGGGTCGAGCACCCACGGGTAGAGGGGAAGTTGGTGCCTATGTATACAGCTGTCTTAAGGGACCTCAAAAATATCCAGGTAGCTGAAGTTTTGGGAACCCTACTTCAGTTTCTTTATGAATTTTGGACTTGGGAATAAAATAAAATTTGGATAATCAGAAACACAAATAATTAGGGTTTGAATAACTGTTGTTTTGCCTGTAAAATAATTACCTTCATCATGGAGTGAGTATCCAACTTAATTAGGCCCCAATACTGCAAACACTTGTGCATGTGCAGCACTTTGTTTCCTTGAAGGGTATCAGACTTTTCACAGTGTTAAATATGTGTGTAGGTCTTTGCAGGATTGATGCAATAGTTGATGTATGTAAAGTATTTTGAGATTCTCAGATGAAGCCACTGAATTCCTTTATAATATCATCATCATCATCATCATCAATTTTTATTAAAATGTATGAATGGTGGATACATAGTTTTCTTCTACCAATTTGAGATGTATTATTGGTTGTACTGGGATTCCCCACATTAAACATAGGGAATATCTCTGAAACCAGAAACTTTCAGAGCAGAAGAAACTTTTTAACACATAACCCCTCTGCCTGTTTAAAAAAAGAATATTACTATGGTTTTCACCTATCCTTCTCCTAGCACACTGTGGATGCTCACAGAAATAATCAATAAATAATAGTAATAATATATCAAGGAACTAGCAAGCATGTGCTAATAAGATCAAGTTACTATGTTGATCTAGGAACAGTGTCCCTTATTCCCACATAATTTTAACAATAATTATTTATTTGTTGGAAGCAACTTCAACAAGGAAAGGTGATTGTTTTAATTTTTTTATTATTATTATTATTTGCAAAGCGTGAAATCAGATTGCAATAAAACTGTGGTAGAAGAGAAAAGTGTTTGGCCAATGTTGTTTCTGGGGACCAGACACAAAACTGCATGAGGTGGGCTAATTTACAACTGTGAGTTTATAAAGAAGGATTTTCTATTTCTGTCCCATAAACTGTGCCACTTGGCAAAAAATCAGAATAGATTAGAAAGGGTGGGAGGGAATGTGTAAATTTCCATATATCTTTAAAGGGGAGGAAAGGGCAATTTAACTTTGAGAGTACGCTAAGAGGGTTAATTCAGGAGAAACTCTACAATTTATTCTTGCTCTCAGTAATGTTGGACCTTAGGGCTTGATGTAATGGAATGTGATTTAGAGTTCTGAATGTGCTAATTTTGTAATTCAGGTGTCCTGTGGAGAGGCTGTGTTCATGGCAGCTGTCTGGGGAATTAAATGCAGCTGATTTGTGTTGGGGAAAATGTGTAGTTTTCTTCAGGCCTAAACTGTTGTAAAATTTAAACCAATCTGTTTTTCTCCCTATTTAATTCAAAGTAGGGGATACAGGTAGGCCCGAGGGGAATCACTGAGTGCTTCCACCATACTTGTTGGTATTTTACATAGAAAATTCTGAAGTTGTGCTTTAGCTAACATATAATACGATCTCCATGAAAACTGCTTATTCTTTTTGTTATTACATTAATCTTGTTTTCTGCTTTGTTTTTCCCCTGGTTTCTATGTACTGTATTAACTTGGACCCTCCACACAAGCTCACTTTTTTTCCCCAAATAAAAACTTGTTGCATTTTTAACACTGGCTTTGGGGCATATTGTGAGCATGAAGCATTGCAGAGGCTAAAGATTAATTTTTCATAACAAAACCTTGTGTTAAATATTAATTTAATTTGTTTCCAGGAGAGATTCCTGAGGTGGGAAATTGGCTCCTAATGATGATTTGTACTGAAGAGCGGTTGTTATAGAAAGGTGAGCTATATGTGGCTGGCTACCGAAGAGGATGTGCTCAAATATTAGCTTCACAAACAAAGTTCAGTTTGCTGATGAATTGTGTAACATTGTGTGAGGGTATTTTTATTTTATTTATTTTGAAATATTGCAAAATGTAGTTCTTAGAAATATTGAACCAATGGGGCTCCCGTGAAGCTAAACTGATTTCCACCAGCTGAAGAACTGGCCTTCCAAACCTGTAAAGGGAAATGACACCCCTTCACTGGTTGTTTTACAAATTACTATGAAAATAGATAGACAAGGAGATAAGGCAATATCTTTTATTGGTCCAATTTCTGTTGGTGAGAGACAAGCTTTTGAACTACACAGAGCTCTTCTTCCGGTCTGGCAAAGGTACTCAGGGCTGGTCTACACTACAGAGTTAGGTCAACGTAAGGCAGCTTATGTCGACCTAACTCTGTCTACACTAAAGTGCAGTTCCCACCGAAGGAACTCACCTACTACACGGACTTAATAACTCCACCTCCATGAGAGGTGTAGCGCTTAGGTCAATGTAGTAAGGTTGACTCGGTGTCAGAGTAGACACTGCACTGCTTACATTGAGTGTTGCTGCTTTCAGCAATGCCCCACACTGACAGATAAATCGGTGCAAGCACTCCTGGTGAGGACGTGAACTGCCAACACAAGGAGCGTAGTATGGACATGTAAAACTGATTCAATTACTGCAGTGCATCTACATAATTTAGGATGACTTAATTTTGTAATGTAGTCTTGCTCTCAGAGTATCACAGCTAAATACAAGATGGAACAGATAGTTTAGCATAAGTAGTTAGCATATATTCTAAGTGATCATTCAACATGAAGTGGCTCATTAACACCCCAATAGCATAGGACAAAAAGGGGGGTTAGAGGGTTACAAATTGTTGTAATAAATCTAGTGTCTCTGTTCAGTCTGTGATTTTTAGTGTTGGATTTAAGCTCCCAGACTCATCTTTTGAAAGTGTTATGCAGGTTTCCTTTGAGGATGAGGATTACTTAGAGAAAAAGTGTTCACCCACAGGTGATATGGTGTTTTTGTCTTTAATCATTTTCCTGTGTCAGTTCATTCAACAGCATAGTGATTGTCTGGTTTCATCCACATAGCTGTTATTGAGACGTTTAATGCAGTGGATGAGGTACACCACATGCTGTGATAGGCATGTGTACAACCCATGGATCTTGAAAGCTGTGTTGTGAGGGATGTTGATCATTAGAGCAGTGGAGATGTGTCTGCAGGTTTTGCATCTGTTGTTCTGGCAGGATCTGGTGCTGCTTTGAGTTGTTGTGTCCTGGTCTGTGGGAAGCTTGATTGCATTATCCTACCATAACACCTTGCCTGATAGGTTCAAACTAGTTAACTTTCTCCAAACCAAAACAATGACATTACCTTGACTGGTTTCCTTTCTAAAACAGCTGCACGGGAAAACATTTTTGAAGAGGATGGTGCCGTGCAAGAAGGGAGGTAAAGTCACCTTTTTATTTAAAAGAATGGTTTAACGCAGGGGTCAGCAACCTCTGGCGTGCGGCTTGCCAGGGTAAGCACCCTGGCGGGCCAGGCCAGTTTGTTTACCTGCCGCATCGGCAGGTTCAGCCAATTGCGGCTTCCACTGGCTGTGGTTCACTGTCCCAGGCCAATGCGGGAAGCGGCACGGGCGAGTGGGAGCCGCGATTAGCCAAACCTGCCGATGCGGCAGGTAAACAAACTGGCCTGGCCCGCCAGGGTGCTTACCCTGGCAAGCCGCACGCCAGAGGTTGCCAACTCCTGGTTTAACATATTCCATCAAGCGTGCTGCATTTTGAAATACAATGGAGGCCCCTTAAATAGAAAATGTTGATGTATGGTGAAAAAAATCTCTCATGCTTTTATTCCCTTATTGATATGCATAGTGATTTTACCATATGTTGCCTTTATGGAGATAACTATAGGTAATATATTATTTTTACAGGTCCGTTCATGTGAACAAAATGAGAGAGGCAGAAACCTCACAGAAGTTAATTACACCAGAGCTTCACCAGAATAGCAGGGTCGTCCTACTATGGGTATAGAAATTTGTCTGTTCAGCTCACCACAGCCTGAGTACATCAGATCCAACATTCTACATATCCACATACTTTCACACAGGAACAGTCTATACTCATTGACTTTGCTAGTGGTGGGAAGTTATTTTTGCAATATGAAGGAACTATGAAGGCTGAACCATATGGAAGAATTGGATTGCCTTATGTTTCTCAAGGTAATGTTAAAATGAGTGTTTAGGTTTATTCATATAGCAGATCTGACACTGATTATATTTCACTAATTTCTGCACTTTCTATCATGTTTTTAATCATGTCATTGTTTCCCCTATACAATAATTCAGAGGACATCAGGCTACATGTGATTTGAATAAGTAGGTATTCTCTGCTAAGACTCATCAGACAAAATAGTTTGTTACTGACTAGGCAATGCCTGACACAGTATCATACAGGCAGCTAGTTTCATAATGGATCAAACAAAACACATACGTTGCCCTTAATGGAAATCAAAATTGTTTAAAATTGCAAATTCGTTTTTTTAATCAGACTAAGCATGAATTCAATCAATGATTGTTGTCTGACATGACTCGGCTTCGGAACTGTATTTATTGATACACTTAGTTCCTGCCTTTATTCCTGTTCAAAGCACAACAACTTTGCAGCTTTTCCTTTCATATCTTCTGTTATTGCGAAGCTGAATTTTAATTAAAATCAATCTCAATTTAATTCCAAACTGCTTCTTCCATCTTTGTTAAAGTGTCCAGTGGAAGAGATGGGGAAGGGTCATCCTTGACTGTCCATTTGTACGTTTCTCCCACATATGCCTCCAAAATTTCTTCCACATAGCTCTTTAGGAATTAAGGCTCCTGAATTAAGATGTAAAGTCACTCAGTGCCATCTTCTCAAGATTCTATTCTAGCAGCCCCTGAGTTGCCTATAAGAAATAAGTCAACAAATAATAGCTAAGTTTGAAGGGCAGTCAGAAATTGCTGACAGTATAATATATGGAGATATATTACAGAACTGGAAGGAACCTTGAAAGGTCATTGAGTCCAGCCCCCTGCCTTCACTAGCAGGACCAAGCACTGATTTTGCCCTAGAGCCCTAAGTGGCCCCCTCAAGGATTTAACTCATAACCCTGGTTTTAGCAGGCTAATGCTCAAACCACTGAGCTATTCCTCCCCCTGGTTTAGTTTCATTTTGTTTTAAAAAACCCAAAAACATGAATTATTTGGACCTTTCAAGTTGTGCATCTAGGACCTGATTGAAAATCCATTGAAGTCACTGGAAAGATTCCCATTAACTTCAATCGGCTTTAGGTATTATCACTGTTTTGATTAGACTCTATATGCATTTTTTTTTTAAGATTGCAGTTGTGTCATTTTGTGCTGTGGTCCTATCAGATCTCACAAACTAATGGAATCGTAGATATGTAGAATTGGAAGGGACCTCAGTAGGTCATCTAATGAAGTTTTTTCCACTCAAGATGGGACTAAGTAATAACTAGACCATTCCTGATCGGTGTTTATCTAACCTGTTCTTAAATATCTCCAATGACAGAGATTCCGCAGTTTCACTAGGCAATTTATTCCAGTGCTTAACCACCCTGACAGAAAGTTTTTCCTAATGTCCACCCTAAACCTCCCTTGCTGCAATTTAAGCCCATTGCTTCTTGTGCTATCCTCAGAGGTTAATGGAGTCAAACTAATGGTTCACAAGGAGTCCTCAAAGGAATACATTACAGATAGTAACAAGGAGTCTGGTGGCACCTTGAAGACTAACAGATTTATTTGGGCATAAGTCCAAATAAATCTGTTAGTCTTTAAAGTGCCACTGGACTCTTCATTGTTTTTGTGGATACAGACTAACACGGCTATCCCTCTGATCATAGGCGCCGGCTCCGTGGGTGCTCCAGGGCTGGAGCACCCAAGGGGAAAAATTGGTGGGTGCTCTGCACCCACTGGCAGCTCCCCACCCCACCTCCCCACCCCAGCTCACCTCCACCTCCACTCCACCTCTGCCTCCTCCCCTGAGCGTGCCACCGCATCCTGCTTCTCCCCCGTCCCTCCCAGAGCTTGTGCCATGAAACAGCTGTTTCGTGCAGCAAGAGCTGGGAGGGGGAAGGAGGAGGAACACGGTGGGCTTGGGGAAAAGGTGGGGCTGGGACGGGGATTTGGGGAGGGGTCCAGTGGGGCAGGGAGGGGGCGGAGTTGGGGTGGGAGGCGGTGAGCACCCACCGGCACCAAGGAAAGTTGGCGCCTGTGCCTCTGATACGTTACAGATAGTGGTATTGGTTATTCAATAGGTGACACTCTGCACACCTGCTTATCAATGAAGTCATGCCACAACAAGATGTTCACGATGCTGTGCTACTGTAGTATGTGAACCTCAGCACCGACTGTTTGTCACTAGAGATCTCTGGGCACTTTGTACAAGAGTTGTGGAATGTATTCTAGTGTCCTGACCAAATACAAATTGGCTATTACATTCTGCCTACCTAAAATTTCCCCTGCTGCTTCAGCTGAAGAGTATTCTTCATACCTCACTAAATGTTTGTATAGTGTTACTGAGCTCCTGCATTTCACTCCAGAGGTAGCTTCATTTCAGTTGTAATTAAGCATTCCTCAACTGTTGTGGGGATTAATTAGACATTGTATGTAAAGCAAGGCTGACATCCTAGATGAAAGTTGCTTCAGAAGTGCAAGCTGATGTTTATCTTATTTTATGAACAACCTTGGGTGGGATGTCATGACAAAACAATCTGGTAACTGAAAGGGGTGAGTTCATCAGGACATAATTAGGTTAGTTTCCTCAGCTGCTGATCAGTTTGCAGGTTTAATCCAAGCCATTTCATAAGAGCTAACGTGTTTTGCCTTGAGCTAGAATCTTACTGTCCCTACTAATGATCACACCCAGAGGTTATTAATATTTGGCAACAAGTCTAGTTTTATTCAGTGACAGTAGCAGAGCTTAACCTTATTTGAGCCCTTTCTTTTTCTTTTTTTGGGAAATTAATTTTAAATGATGCAGCCGGACTGAAGAATGGAGAATTTAATTTTCTCCTCACTGTAGGATGGGAGAGAATGCATATTTATAACATGAATGGCAGACTTTTCATTGTCTTGTTCACATACTTTGCTTACTTACTATCTGTTGCAAAACTCCATACTCTATGTAACAAATTTTCTAGAATTCCTTTAATTGTGGCATTCTGCAATTAATGCTCTACTCATATGTGGTAGAGGTTTAACACAGGAATATTCTAATAGTTTAGACTACATTTCTCCATTTTCTCGCACTGTGGTACAACCAGGTGAAATGCTAGTGGACATTTTATTTCATATTCATCCTGTCCTCATTCTGACTAAGTTGAAAAGTGTTCTGCAGGCTTTTCTACAGTGGTTCATATATTGATTTTTATGATGTGTATATGTGACCCTGAGAGCCCATAATGCCAACTGGCAAAGGCCCCACCGCTCTGTACTGTAATTCATATCAGGCCTGATACACTCATTTCCTCAACATACTGTTGTCAAAATATATATCTCAAAGATGTCATCGTACAAGGTACCATATGTAAACTGGGGATACGTTTGTCCTGAAAATCATTGCATGATATATATTCAGGTTCTATGCAAAGAATTATAGATATGGCAGGAAATATGTTCTTAAAATGTGTTTGGGAGGTACAGCATGAACCCAGCCTGCCCTAGAAAAAGGCAAAATGTATTTACCTGTCTGCCTAGCTTCGTCACAGGCAGTGGACATTGGAAGTACATTTGCATGTAATGTAAACAAAACCATCAAGCTTAATGAGCAAGGGAGAAGACTGTTTAGCAATCATACGAGGGGACAGAATCTGCACCCCAGGAAAACCTCCTGGCTCTTGAAACAGAGACAATAGACTTTTGGTAATATAAGTGGGGGCAAAAAGACATTTGAGTTATCCAGCACTGAGGGGATGATAAGGTACAGTACCCTTTCAGCCTAGGAAAGCTGGATCCTACTGGCCTGAAAGCAAAGAACTGAGGGAAACTTGATGAGAGAAACCTGCTTAGACAAAGATTGTAACTTGCTGAAACTAAGTTTTAGTCACTAGAAAGTGTGTTTTGTTTTGTTTTGCTTGTAACCAGACCTGTCTTTTATTCTTGCTTAGTATCACTTAAATCTCTATTCTGTGTTAATAAATAGATTCTTGTGGAATGAGAGTCCTCAGCTAAACCAACAGGCTTGTGTATGTTCCATCTGTTTGGAGACAGCCAAATGGATCATTTCTGTAAGTACTACAGTGAGAGGGACTGGACACTGCAGTGAGATGTCTCCGGGGAACTCAGGAATTGGGGTTCACTGTTTGTTACCGGTAAGGCAAGATTTGGACTGACAGAATCCTGAAGAATTTGTTGGCAAGGTGTGTCAGGGAGCTGACATGCAGCTTAGCAACAGCAAAATTCTCACTTGCAAAGACAAAGGGGTAACACAGTGGCTCACAATTCTGGGTGTCCTGAGCATAGTGTCACAGTACATAACACAGATAATGATCCTGACCTCCTTGTTGACATGCTTTGAGATCTGCTGATGAAAAGTGCTATATAAGACAAAAGTATTGTTAATGTTATTAGCAGCTCGCTGTGAATCTTTGTCTCCTTCTAGTGGCTGAACCACATATACAGGTTCATGAGTTTGTTACTGCATAAGAGCTAATGGCCCTAGTCCTTTAGTTCAGGCAGTAATGGTTGATGGGTTTAGATCCAGAGGTCCCAGGTTTAATTCCTACAGACAACCCAACCAACAGTGTTATTACATGTATGTAATTATATGATTAATTGTATGATTATACTGATTTATAATTGTTTTGTTAAGTAGTACTGTTGGAGCAATGCTATCCACATGTATGTATCTGTCCCTTAGATGGAATCTGCATGTGATTTTAATATACAGCACGTGTACTGGCTCTGTGCTGTTATGTTTGTGTTTTCCACAAATGTATAGTAGAAAGAACATTGCCTAATAGAAATGAGAACAAAAAAATCACACCTATTTATGGCTGTTACAATCCGTCAGACAATCCAAAATGTACCTGTTTAAATTATCTGCTTCACTTGTTGGTGAGATGACCAAAATCCTCTCTGACGACCCTTAATACCTCCCACTCATCAAATTTAAACTTCTCCTCACCTTCAAGGTCTTGCACGCACCTGCCCCACCCTCCAACTCAGATCTTATTCCTTGATTTTTGTTCACGCCCACCTTATTCTCCTTCCCTCTGGCCTCTGTTTTCTTCTCCCCACTCCTGTCTTTGTGCCTTTTTCTCTGATGTCTCTTTCAATCAGTGCCTTCTTCGGTCCCAATTCTGTTGAACCAGGCCATCACCCTGGCTCAGCAGTTAAATGGGCTAGGAATGCAGAAGTTGTACTTTTCCAACGTGCGGAGGCAGGGAGACAGGACCAAAAGGGGCAAGGCTGGGGACACAAGAATGTAGGAATGCCATGCTGATCAGATTAGCGGCCTGTATAGTCTAGGATAGGCCAACAGTGGCCAGCACCAGATGCTCCACTCTCCAGACATGTAGGGGGACTGTGCTGCAGTATCTACTCCTAAACGGGTATACTAGTAGGTGCAGTTCCTCTGTATACCAGGAAGCTCCCGGCACTCCTCCCGGGACAAAGGAGATCTGCACCGCCCTGGACTGAGTGCAGTATACCCACAATCAAACCCTTCATGCCTTAGTTTAGCTAACAATTTTGCGATATGACTCCTTTAAGAAGGCCTAGCTAGCAGGAGCTCAAAGCAGGAAATGAGCTGTCATCCCTGCTGGCAGGTGTGTGCGTGTGTGTTAGAATGCAGTGAGTGTATGGTGTTTACCAGCTCTCTCAGGCTTAGCCTCTTCTCTTAGGTAATACATTGAGCCAGTGTTACAGTCCATTCTATCCTGCCATGACACAATTTACTGTGTCAACAATCAATACAAAATAATGATTTGAGGAACAAGTTGTTGCTATTGATTAGAACACTTTCTGCTGTATGCCACCTTCTAATTCATGGTAAGGTAGTGGGGAGAAATGCTTTGTTATTTACTGATCTTTCTGCCTGCTCTTACAATATCTGTCCACAAAACATGCAGGGATTCTGAACAACTGACCCCAATTGTTTTCTCTACGAGTACAGGATTTTGATCAGAACTAAAAATGTCTTTAAAAGTCTATAAAATATGGATAGGGGCATTAAAATGACAAGTTTCCAGGATGTAATTTTATTACTATGGTAAGTCAATCCAGGACATGCCTGTTATGTTATATAACTGTTGAGCTGATCCTAGTTGATGATGGTGATGTTTTGTTCCAAAGCATTTTGGATTTAGAATAATAACCACAATCTGCTGCAGAACAAATCTTGATGAGAAGACAATGCCAGCAAAAGAAAATGTGGTGTATCTGTAACAGCAAAGCTGTGTGCAGCAGTGTTATTCACACTTAGAAAGGCAATCTTCCTGAAAGTACTGCATACCGATCTGGAGAAGAAGAGCACCATAGGCCTGATCCAAAAGCTATTAAAGTCAATGGAAAGGGTCCCATTGATTTGAATTGGCTTTGGATCAGGCCCTTATTGCACTGACGTTCCTTTTACTAGAATGCCTATTTATAATGGCGCTCAGCAGTGCTTTTGTTTGGTTTCTCCCCTCTCTTCCAGGTATTATTTTCTCTCCCTCTGTATTTCTGTGAAACGCAGGTTGTCAGAGAGGAAGAGGGGAAAACACAACCCTTCAAACTGCAGTGATCTGCTGTAGACATCTCTCCAATGTTCTTGGCTGAGCCACAGTGAACAAGATGATGATGATCAACATGTAAAAGTAGTTAATAAAAGCAAATGTGAAGTGGCATTTCAAGCTTGATTTGGCAATAAACGTCCTCATGCATGAATGTCCCACTCTGGTGAAAGAGAGAACCAAAAATACCCATGAAATAAGAAACTATGGAATATCAGATGGAACAAGAGTTCAGAGGAAAAAGTCTTCAGACAATCAATGAGGTAGGCACATTTAGCCATAAAAATTTAAAGAAACCAAAATAAATTTCATAGGCACAATGGGTTTATTGATGTTTTCTAGAACGTTTTTCTCTAAAAAGTGTAATAAATAAATGGTAAGAGAAAACAACCCAGGTTTTTCTGCTTAAGGATGGCTGGAGATGTTAGCCACTTCCCTCCCTGCCCAGCAGCTCCCATGTTGGATTTGTCCACCTGCCATGGACAGGAGCGGGGCATGAGTTGTGTGAAATGCAAATGTTCCAGGCCTGTTCCCCATGATAGGAGCTGGGATTTTCGTCAAAATCCCAGTGTTTGCAATGCCATGTTCTTGCCCTGACTGGAAAGCTAGCATCCACCAGTACCTGGCTCCTTTGGTGGTCTCCCAGCTTCCATATTGGGATGGAATTGTCCCATGGCAGCTACTGGCTATTTGACCATACAGAGGGAAAGCTGGCTATATGTTAACTAAACATTTAAGCCAAACCTACAGCTAGAAAATGGTAAGCAAAGCTGGAGGGGGAGGTGTTTAAGGATGGCAGCTTTCTTCCCTCCCCCCACCCTCCAGTGAAATTTTAAATTGAATTTGCATGACATATTATTCTTCACTCACTTGATAAACAATGTGGCCCAGATCTTCATCTGGGGAGAGGGAGGCAGATCCTCAGTAGACTGAGCTCTATTGAAATGAATGGATCTGTGTCAGTGAATGCCAGATGAGGATCTGGCCCCATGTGTGTAATTCCTACTCTGGAAAAAGAAAGTATTTACTTAAAACACTGGAATCAATCCATCCAAGTCACTGGTTGTCACAAGCAGTACAGTTTGATCCTGAAAAGAGAGAACAACAGAGCTAGCATAGAAAAGTGATTTATTGAAGTCTTGACGAACTCTGCACACACTCTGTCCACCAGTTACCCATTTGTCCGGTTTCAATCCACATCTTGCAATAACTGATATTTAACTATGCTAAGATGATTATTCCAAAGTGTTTGTACCCACCAGGTTACATGTGATGCTGAAACTAACTGTGTACAAAAGAAAAGCAGGAGGTCCAAAAAGTGGGATATACTCGCTGTCAACCTACACTTAGTGGCATGACCTTTTGGGCTGCCAGGGTCCCCATGGAAATCCAGCATTCTCATATGTAGGAAAGTTGGAGAAGGCAGGCAGGCAAATAACCCCAGAGATTACAGAAGCTCAATGCTATGCCAGGAAAAGGAGTTGTACTCTCCCTGTAATAACTGAGGAAAAGTCCTTCTCCCTCACAGTGGTGCTGTTGCTCTCAATGAGGAAGGAGATAGTAGCTGGTGGTCTTCAATGTTTTGAGAGTCCTATGAGTGTTGTGATCTCTTTTTAATGATGTAAAACAAGAAACAGTCGAGGGACTTACTATTAAATTGGCATGATACAATTTTCCCAATTCAGTCCGATTAGTGTATAATACTATACAGTGAGGTCAGGTTAAAAATCATGTATCTTCAAAAGCAACTTGTTCACATGACTAATAACACTACAGCAGATATTAAAGGGAAAGCAAAACAGATTTACTTTGCATTGTTTCTCCTGTTTGTTTACTTTTTCATTTCTCTCTGCTTTAATGGAATAATCAAGTTCACTTTTATTTATAGTCAGTTTCCTGTGCACTTGATATAGTATCTTTTTTAGAAAACATTTCTATGCCTGTGCAGGTTCTGATGAAAAATCACTGGCTTTTTAGGTTCAGTATCTCTTCTGTTGACACCTGAAACTGGAAAATCCTACTTGATTTAAAAAAGCATAGCAATACAATATTTAGATTAATTTAGTTAACATTTCAGTGATTTATTCCCAGTGACACACAGGCAAGTAAAGGGGCCATGGTGAAACCTATATAGTTAATGTGTTTTTTGTTTGATCTTGGTCCTGGATATATTAGTTTCTTCTGATGTTTGAGTGGCATTTATTTGTTAGGTTGAAGGGTCAGAGAGAAAGTTGTGCATTGACCTGAAGAAATGTGCAGTGCTATCATGATGATGAAGAAGATAAAAGAGCCTCCTGACTTGGGAGGTATCAGAGTTGATAGGGTGTGTTTGAAGGAGAATATGTCATAGAGACTAGCAGCAGGCTGAACAAAAGGAGGATGAGAAATGGAAGACAAGTTTATTCTTGGCTGAGTTGATTCTCTATGGGTTTTCACATTTGGGGTTTTTAACAAAGAAAGGATCATTATCTGGGCCTCACAACTACGTGCGTCTAACTTTTATCTCTTCTTCTCTTTTTCATGAAATGGAGGCGGGGTGGGGGACTTCTTTGAAGCAGTAGAGTGTTGAATAATCCAGAGAACAGATGGGAAACACACAGGAGTATCGTCTCAGTATACAGCCTCAAACAATGGTCCTTTTCAGCAAGCAGACAGGAGTAGTTCTTGCCCTCCCACACATACATGGCTTCAGTACTCCCTGTGGGGTGGCTCCATGCCCTTCCCACATTAGCACCCTTGGGAGCTGCCAGTGTTTGTGAACGATTTACTATCTCATTTTGAATGATACTCTCTGGAGTTTCTCTAGTTGCTATGCTCCAAATTACAGCCTGGGAGACTCCATTTCAAGTGTGATTTTGGTTTTCCAAGAGTTCTCTGTCCTCTGGAGTTTTGCTACGGCCAAAGCCTTAGAAAGCAGTATGGGTGCTGGGTATTGTAGGCAAGGGTAGGCTGTGCCTTCCCAAACAGCCTAGCATGGCCCCAGGCACACTCCGACCACAGGTCAAGCCTCCTCCTATGGTTTCCTTCCCAGAGTGCTCTGCCATGGCTGGCCCAGGCTGGCTGGCCTGCCTCCCGCATGGAGTTAGGGTGGCTGTTGATGGGGCTGTGCTGCCCAGAGCACCAGGGCCGGGAGTGCTGCCGCCTGGTGCATGGGGCTGGCCGCACCACCTAGAGCACCATGACTGGGGCTTTGTCTCATGGCTGCCCGTCCAGGGACTGTGGTGGGTGTGCTCTTGGCTCCTGTTGGGGAGGGGAAGAAGAAGGGGTGGCAGATGGGAGGGAGTGGGGCCTTGGGCACAATGGGAGGGGCCGGAGACTAGCCTCCCCCAACGACTGGGTTACTGGCCATCCATGGAAAGCAGGAAAGGGCGACTTCTTGCCTTCAGTAGGTGGGCAGTGTCTCAGGAGCTGGGCAAAGCTTTGAACTGAGTTTTAACTGAAGTACTGTAAACCACATCACTCACTCTTTCAATCTATTCTTCCTTTGCTAGTCTGCCTCTCTTGACTTAGTGAGTAGTTTCATCCATTACCCATAATTCAATTATTGCATAATATACAGAATTGTGTACACAGTGGTGACCATCAGATATGTGTTCCACTCCCAAAATATTTAATTTAGACTTGGGGCTACTAGATTGCATGTCCTACCAATGCAAGCCACGAAAAACAGGTTCAACATGGTATCTACACTCTACTTAGCAATTTCTCCTCTCAGTCTCACCTTCCTCCCTTGCTCCACCCAAAGCTTATTATTTCCTTCCTCATCCTGATCCATTTTGAACTCTATTCCCCACCTCTCCCTGCCCCTTGTAGCAATAGGGCCTACAACACGGTGGGAAGGGGACAGACATAGTAAGGGGGAGACTTACAGCTAAAGGTGTCCCCGGCATAGGGGCTGACAGCAGGTCTAGGGAGGAAAGTTGCAGAGCAGGGTTCAGAAGTGGATCACTCACATGAGTCTTTGGCTCTTAGTGGTGCCTCGTCCCTTTGCAGTGTTCAGTACTCCAGCCTCAAAGGGTAGCAAGCTCCCTAATCCCATGGTTTCACCTCCACATCCCCACACTCCCCTAGCGCCTCTACCAAATGGAACATAATTTTCCTTATATTTCCCTTAACTGTTGTGATCATTCCACTTCCCAGGATCAAAATAGTGAATTTTAGGACGGTTTATCTTGAACATCAAAAATTACAATTTAACAAAAATGGAAAATAATGTTAAGTTTGCACTGGGGCTCAGAGGAGTGGGATGGACGATTGCCCATGGGCTTACGGAGCTGGGCTCCACAGCAAGGCTGAGGACTCATGAGTCACATGGAACAGGGAATCAGTTTTATCAGAAAAGGGAAGTAGCTCTCTGATCTGAGCATAGTCTTTTCCTGGCATAGCTCTGCTACCATGATTTAGGAAAATAGCTTTTTGCATCTAAAGTAATATTTCCAAAGTGGCCCATGTCCAAGGTGTTACCAGAATATGTGAGTGCACATTTGTGGATTTTGGAGTTTCTGGAGACTGGAGAAACCAGGACACATGCAAAAGTCAGGGCAAAATTTCAAAAAAGAAGTTATGTTTAGCATATTTCCTCTGCAAAATTTAATAAATATTTACTATGGAAAATTCAGTTGTCCTCTGAAGAATTATTGTGCCAAATTTAGAGACTATTCAACAATTAAAGTTTGAAACGGGATTTTAGTCCTGCTTTAAATTGTAGTGTCAGAGCAACTTTATCTATGGAGTCATTACCAACAGCTCCATTATAAAAGTATCCATTTACCGTGCTGAGGATGTTCTTTTTTAATGACATCCCATTTCATTGAATGCATGTTGAGCTAATGATCCAATCCAGGGAGGCTGACGTAGCCTTCTAGTTCATGCAAAGACAGAGGAGCTGCACAATGCACTTTTTTAAAAAAAGGATAGCGTAAAAGAAACTTACCATTAGGCATGTTGTATATTTTTAATTCCTTCATGTCTTCATTTCCTTTGTTACTATTCTACCTCACTGTGAGCTGCCTATTGTATGTGTCCAATATCATGACTTCTAATGGCACATTTGTGGCATTGATATGTATTCAATTACTGTAAAATTGTTAATATTCGTGGAAAAAATATTTTGCTTTTTTCAGCAATATGAAAATTGCTTTTGCCACAACAGGTATATTTTCTGCAAATCCTCATAAAAATAGTAATATTTAAACTTCATATAGCACCTTCCACCTTAGAATCTGAGGTTTTGCCATTGACTTAAGTGGGACCAGGATTTCACCCTCAATGTTCTGTTAAATATTTAACTGGCCTCCACAGCATAAAGAACTCTGAAGTTTTAGGGTCTAGCATGAATGTCCCCCAAATAAACAAAATATGGAGTCATTTCCATGCTTTTAGAAAAATTCATTTGTAGATGTTTTTTCTTCCGTTCAATGCTCTGAAGAACAATTTCCCATGATCACAAGTTTCCTTCTGTATTGTGGCCAATGTGCAATTTCTTAGGCTTATCCACAGCGGCAATAAATTCCCTAAGAGCACATGACATCTGCCTGTGAGGGTAAGATTGTGCCCTATCCTATTCATAGTGATGTCAAGTGGACTTTCACTGTAGATTTTCATCAGAGCAGGACCCAGGCCCATTTTGTCGCTTTCTAAAGTTATCCATATTCCTATCAGAAATTTTTGTATATGTGTGTGTGAGAGAGAGAGATCTCTGAAATTTAACTTTTCCCTATAGGCAGATTCCACACTCTAGTTATGATCTGGGGTGACTGAGAGTATGTGGAAGTCTCCCATTAAAGCACTGTCCATGCTCAACACTGCTTATCTGACAAGAGCAGAGCTGAAGGTGATGTAGCTTTCAGGTAAAGCTCTTCTGTTCCTCAGACTATGCCTGTGGTCTTGGAATATGATTGTTAAAGAATTTGACTTCAAAAGAAGTTATTTATTCATCCTTATCAGAATTTTTCATTTGAAAATTGTTTTGTACTTTTTCTTCCATGCCAACACTCTATTCTTTATTTAAAAATCAATGATGGCAGTGAGTGGATGATTATTACAAAATGATGGTCTTCCCACCTGTTTAAAAACAAAGATTATCACTTTAAAAAAAAAATTGGTGATCAAAGGGGAGAATGACTGTGTTCCTTGCAAATAGCAAATCATCTTTATATTGATGTATTTGAGTAGAGTAGATGGCCCCAGCATATCAGGTTATGATTACAGTGCCATGTGACCACAAAAACCAGTGATAAAGCAATGGTAATTGATACTTGCTGCTACAATTTTCTGTGTTTTTTTTAAGCTAATGGTTTCTTTCAGATATAGACCTTGCTTCCACGATGCACAACACTGCAACCTCAAGCATCAATTGTTGTGTTGCACTACGCACCTTAACTTAATCCAGACATTTAAACTGCAGGCTGCCTATTTAGTGGTGCTTCCTGGTGGCAGTTATATGATCTGTACTGGCTGTTTATTGGTTCCTGGATTGATTTAAGGCATTAATTTTGACCTATAAAGCTCAAAATGGCTTGGGAGCTTTCTACTTGAGAGACCATCTGTCTCCTCCTACCATATGGCTACTGTTGTGATCAGCAGGGGTGCTCAACATGGATCCCCACAATTTAAAAGACAGAGGACTCCAAGTAAAGCATTCATTGTAAGAAGCCCTCAAAACTAGAACAAGCTGTACCTCCTGGTCTAAAATAGAGTGGGTCGGTTAATCTTCAGGGCATGGTGTGAGCTGCATATATTTGCACAGACTGTAGAGGGAGGGGCATGATGAGGGTTAGATCTGTATGTGGGGTGGAGATAGTTCTGCTATGGGCTGAGGTAAACTGCTGTTTAAATTTTTGTTCTTGTAAAGCGAACAACAAAAATTTAAACAGCAGTTTGTTTACCCCAGCCCCTTGACAGGTAGCAGAACGTGCAGCTGTAATCCTCATCTCTTGTACCTAGAGCTGAAGCAGGGGGAATTTTTCATCTGAAACCTTGTTTGGCAAAATAAATACTGATCCTGGTTAACTAAAACATTTAGTGAATCCATGTCAATTTTGCTGAATTATTTCAGTAGAAATAAAATCCAAAATAACAAATTCAGAAAAAAATTCAGTTATGTTTCAACATTTTTTTAAACAAAATGTTTATCTTTTTCAATTCAGAAAGGCTGTTCTTTTTCAAAAATTCCTTCAATTTTATGTTTAAAAAATTAAAAACATTAATAAAGCACAAACACATTTTTATTTTCTGTTTTCTTTTTACTTTTTGAGTCCCTGAAATTTAAAAAAAAATGTTTGGGGGGTCAACCCAATATGAATTTTTTGCCTAATTTCTCAGAACTTCCAGCAAACCAAAAGTAGCTCTACCCGGAACTTTGACTAGGCAGTAGATCCAAATAACTGATAGTGGTTTTTTTTTCTTCCATATACTGCAATATGTGTAATTTCTGCAAGTTGTAATGGAAATATTAAAACTGTGCAATTTTTCTGTACATATAAAATCAACCACACTTGCAAATCAAAAAGATACACAACCAAAAGAATACTTGGATTGTAAATTCAAAGAAAGAAAATAATTAGTAGGATTGCAGTTGATAAAATGAGTGAAAGCCAGAAAATCTAACCTGGCTGAATGCCAAAAATATTTTTGATTGAATCTGGTTTCTAATTAAAGATGAGAATAAAACAGATTTTGGGATGTCAGTTGAACATGTTTTTCGATAATCTCTAGTTTTGATAATCCCTAGTTTTATCGACTACCACTTTTGTTTTTAAAACAAAAAGAATTTTGTTTAGTCTATGATGGCCAAACTGCAATTCTATACAATATTATGTGGAAAAAGTCTTGGAGATAATCTTTCTTCAGAAGGAAATATCAAAACACCTGTAAATTGTGATCATCAGATCAGAATGACAAGGAGACAGTAGTGTACTGACACCCCAGAACATAAAACATAAATGTTAGTCCTAACCTTGTTAGCCCATAAAGAAAGTTGACTAGGACAGCATAGTAGATCAGTCTGGTATAGGTGAATGTTGAATAATTCTGTCTTTCTGCAAGTGCTGTCCCATAACACTGATTTTCAGAAGTACTTCTGTTATGCTGATCAGTTAAACAGTTTGCTCTATATTTTTGTAAAGATTTTTATAATGCACAGTATAAATTAAATCTATGTGATTCTTAACTTTTCTTTGCTGTAAGGGTTTTGTTGGACATGTGTCACCAATTCTATATTTTTCAGTATTTGGCAGAAGTGTTTTCTAAACAGAATATGATACATAAGGAACATAGCAGATTAAAAATTGTATTTAAAAAAAACACATAAAAACATATATGAATGGGTTGTACGTTTTGTGAAATTTTACTTTTACAACCAAAATTTGGAGCTAATTTTGCCCTGGTCTTTAAGTTAACTGAAAGAGAGATTTCCCTGTACATTTTCGTGATCTATTGTTGGCCGTAGACTCCAATAACTAAGCTATGTTCTATTTGTAAGTGCTGAGGTAAAGGTGTTACAGTGTAAGTGCTGTATATTATCTAGTCCTGTGTGTTGCAGCACTGGAGGCAATTGGCATAGACCCTCAAACCATTATTTGTGACTTGACTTTTCACAGCTGGAATGGCTATGGATTTGTTATTTGTAAAACATCCATGAATTTCACCACAGGCTTTTCAAGAAACGTTGAAGCATCTGTGAATCAAACTGTTACCCAGCTGTTCATTCACAACCTGCAGGTTCTTCTAGCATGGAGTCCCTATTAATACTGATGGTTACACTGCACCCCTGATGAGCACTTACAACATTGTTCTTCTCATACTAAAGTTAAAGGCATTTATTCCAAACAAGAAAAACAGTGTTGATTCTTCCAGTAAAAAAGTTCTTGCCAATGTTTGGAGTTACTGCCAGTGTTTTGATGGCAACTATCCATGTTTAAATCTAAACCTTTTTTGCTTCATATTTTTTGCACTGGGCCCTCCCTTCCAGGCAGAAACACCCATGGTGATTTCCCACAGAAAGAATAGGGAAAATTTCCAATAGGGAGGAAAAAAGATTTAGAAGCTGTAAAGAATAAAAATAAATGCCATACTAAAGTTGTTTTAGAGCTTATCTTCAAAAGCACAATTGCTTCAGGAACCATTAACAAGTAGCCTTTTAATAAAACCTTAGAAATTTTAATTTATTTTTATAGTGACATACATATTTTTAGGCTTTAATTAAAAGCTCTTAGTGATAGTAATTTGAAGCATTGTAGTCACTCACATTTTTTTTTTCAGAAACAAATTGCATTTATAAATCATTTGATAAAGATTATTTCAGAGATTTTGCTTGGGGAGATGGAAAAAAGGAAAAGGCTTTTATGACCTTGAAAAAGAATGAGTGCTAAATCCATTTTTGATCACTGTCTGCACACTCTCAGAGAACTGCTTCATCTTTAAGAATGTATCTTTGGTTATTTAAAATTAATAACAGGTGATATTAAAGTTTTGGAAGTTCAGAGAACCATCCAGAGGTTCAGATGCTTACCCATATCTTATCTCAATGTGTCTGGCATTGAGCTGGGAATCTCATGAGACCAAACTTTCTTCTAAGATTTCCAATACTTCAGCTAGGCCAGAAATAGTACAAGAACAAACAATCTCATGGTAATTCAGTACTTCTGCTCCCAGGAAATATGGAGCATAATGTATAGGAAATAAAGTTTTCCTATTAACTGAAATGGGCTTTGGATGAGACAGAGAGAGGTTAACATATATATGCTATAAGCAACAGAAAATAGGGTCTTATAATGGGAAACATTAAGCAGAGGTGGTAGCCCTATCTTGAGTTAAGGGTTGCCTAACACTTTCCATTACAAGACATTATTTTCAGTTGCTTGTAACTTTGTCAAATTTTAACTTTTCATACTCAGATTTTCCATGTTGGACAGTTTCAGCAAAACGGTTGAGCCATTTCTGAGAACGTGATTAGGAAAGGATATGTTGTTTTGCATATGTTAAAAAAAAGTCTTTTGGCTCTTTTGTTGAGAACTTTTAGGGCCTCCATCCTTCGGAACAGGTGCTTGAAATTTGCCAGCACCTTTGAGACAGGGATGCGACCCAAATCTCAGAGGGTTTGCAAAGTCATTTTATAGATTCTCTGGGCAGAATCCTGACCCTGCTGACTCTAAGAGGAGTTTTGTCACTGACTTCAATGGAACCAGCATTTCACTTTCTTTGTTTACAGATGGAAAGAAGATCATGCCTCTTTATGTTCAGTCCAAAATTATCCTGGTTACCTCACATTCTTCAGGTGATGAAGGAAGTATAAAAGCAGCAGTAGTGATAGACATTTAAAATATTTCCTTACCCCTTGTTTCTGTATCATGTGACACTCTAATTCTAATAATGGATAGAAAGGACTTCTTTAGTATAAAAAAAGATAAGATTGGCGTAAAATCTTCTGTGATATGCCCATTGAAACTGTTAGTGACCAGCCTAGTCAACCCTATACATGCCAATTCCCGGAGAAGGTTATTTGAGATTATAATCAGAAATAATAATAATGTTTCACATTCAACGGTCTTACAGTGCTTTAGACAGATAAAACTTCATAAACTGTCAGCATGCAAGGCACTTCGTTAACTCTGTTTTACTAGTAGAAATACTCTGTAGTGATGTGAAGAATTAGTAACATTTATTAAAAGATTGAGATTTGTTCTTTTTGTACTTGCCTAAATGTTTTGTATTTTCTCTGACTGGTTGCTGATGCCCAACTTGTTACAAAAATATGTTTCTTGTTGTATTATAAGCTCTTTGTTGCTTCATGTTTCCAGTCAGTGTTTGAAGCCATTCAGTATGGTCTTCACTGCATGTTTTGGCAGATTATAATACAGATTGGTAAAAGTTGTTTGTTTTTACTTCTTGAGTATATATGGATCAGAGATTCTCCCTGCTCCTACCACCCCACCACTCCCATTTATTTGTGAAGCATTTTGGCTCATACAATTTCTGTAGGTCCCACATCTTTATTAAACTCATCTGTCATGCCTTCTGAGGATTCAGTTTTTGATGATAGAATAAGGCCAGAGAGGAGATTTCAGGCCAGTCCTTGATATTCTGAAAAAAGATTTGTCTACGCTTCTAAAATCTGCCACAGTTTTAATATAGTTAACCTGACTATTTCTGAAAATTTATGCTTTTCTGATGGGATTTTATTTTAATTGTGGGATGTCATGTTCCTGGCATTAGGATTACCTATTCATTAGCAGGATTCAGGTGATTTAATGGCAATCCAGGATTATCTGGATTATGAAGTAATAAGAAGTATGAGTTTCTCTTTTATTCTGCAGGGCTGAAGGCCTGATCCTGTGTCTAAATTATGTGAGGGAACTTTATTAATAATAAATACCAGGTTCATCTTTAGCTCTGAAAGCACTTTACAAAGGAAGTCATTATCAATATCCCCATTTCACAGATGGAGAAACTGAGGGATGGGGAGAGAAGTGACTTGATCAAGTTCACCCAGCAGACCAGTGGCAGACCCAAGAACTCAACATAGGTCTCCTGAGTCTCAATCCAGAGCTCTATCGACTAGACTAGCCTACCTCCCAAGTCAAAAGATTTCACTTTAGTTTGAAACCAAACTTTGATTTGAAGTGACAACGTTTCAGAGAGAATATGAACCAGGATATTGTTGGTTTTTTGTGTGTTTGTTTGTTTCAATAAAGAGGTGACTTAAAGGGAAAAGGTAATCATTTAGTTTTCTTCTGTATTTTGTTGTCTTTCAGTGCATTATCACCACTTCCTGTGCTGTAGCAAAACCTTCAGTCAAGGTTCAACAAATAATCATTAATGATGGTGCTGAGCTGAGTTTGTGCAGTTCTTTTGTCTTCCAAAGTATCATTTTATAGATTTCCATATTACTCAGTGAATCAAAGCCAGAGAGCAGTTCTGTTTACTCCTTTTAGAAGCTTGGGATACTTATAGAGACAGAAGCATCATTTTGCAGGTATTGTTTGACAAAAAACCTGCATATTAAGCCATTATTTGTACATTAGGACGTTTTCCCCAGGTAGGCTTTATCATTTCAAGACATTTTGTTTTATGTGTTACTCCTTTTTTGTCTAATCACCTCTAAAATTATGAACATTCCAAGAACAATACATCCTGAATAGCAAAACAGCTTGAAATATTCATAACTAAGAATGCAACTGGTAACACGCATAAACAAAGTTGTTTGGAGACCCCTTTATTAATTTTTAATTTATTTTCAGTCAATTCTTTATTACTTCCAAATTCCTGTAGGGGATTCTGTTAATTAGTCATGTGTAAAATATTCATTAAAAACAGCTTCCTATTTTCTTCTTTTATTGCAAATTTACATTTCTAATCTTATAACCAAAATAAATGCCATTGGGTAGAGGGACTACATTAATTTTGATCAACCCTATTGAAATAGAAACCCACATAACAAAAATTATGGTAATGAAAAGCATAACAACATTGGGATACCATGTAAGCAGAAACAAGTATACAAATGTCAAAATAATGTCTAACTGGTACAATTAAAAATAAACTAAGAGCAACAGTATGAAAATAGGATAAAGAACCCAGTTCTGCCACCATTACTCATCTTAAACAATATCGTACTTTGAAAGTAACTCCACTGAAATGTATGAGATTATTTCCATATTAAGATACTACTCAGCAAGAGTAAAGGTCCAAAGAATCAGGCAGAATCCAGTTCAAAGAAGGTGGGTAATGTTGCTGGAAATAAATTTCACTTTCAGCGAAATAATGTTTTTTCCTTTTAAGCTGTTAATTCAGCCTCACTTCAGTTTACCTAAAAATCAAGTGGGCAAAGGCCAGTCTTGTGACTTAGACTTTGTCTACACTGAGCACCTTTTAGTGACATGGCTGTGCCGCTACAACTCTGTCGCTAAATGGCATGCAGTGTAGCCACTGTTTGTCAGCAAAAGAGAGCTCTCCTGCTGACAAAAAACTTCCACCCCCAAGGAGCAGCGGTAGCTTTGTTGGCAGAAGAACACGCCTGCTGACAAAGCACTGTTCACACCAGCACTTTTTGTTGACAAAACTTTGGGGGTTTTTTGACACCTCTGAAGGACAAAAGTGTTGTCGTTCAGTTTCCAGTGTAAACAAAGCCTTAGTTACTGGACTGGCTCTCAAGGCATCTGGGGTCAATTCTTGGCTCTTCCACTTGCTCCCTGTCATACCCTGGGCTACTCAGTCCCTCTCAGCTTCAGTTCCCCATCTGTAAAATTGGGATATTAATATTCCTTTCTCCCATTCTTTGTCAGCCTTGTAGATTTAGGCCCTAATTCTGCAAACAGTCACTCATGCATTTAACTTTCAGCACATGATTAAAACAACTGAAATCAGTGGCATTACTCTGTACTTAAAGTTAACTTACTGGCCATCCTTATTCTGTTGCCTTTTTACACTGGAGTTTATTATTGTTCCTTCTTAGACAGATGAACATGCAAAGCAGTTAGTTTTTCTAAGCATATTTGGCCAAAAAAAAAAATTACAAAAAAATTGTAAAGCCCTAGGAAGTTCTGTGCTGCAAATCAGAAGCCAAATCTATAACCTGGCAAAGATCTACAAAAAATAGGCACTATTCTCTCCTCTCAACAGGGCATGTCTCCCACTGATGCCAGACATATGGCTAATTTTCTAAAATACAGCCCGTCTGGTTTCTTTTCTCTTTTGTTGTCAGGATGGCAGGCACTCAAACAGAAATTGTTGTTATTCTTGTTCACCATACGCCTTACTGGAGAAGAGATATTAAAAAAGGAGGGAGAAATTCACTAGCAATAGCACCTACCGTAGAGCAACAACTTCTGAGAGCATGAGTCATGGCAGCAAACAGGCCAAACCTGGAGTGTTCGCCCTTTAATTTCTTTTTATACAAAAGAAAGAAGTGATTAACATAACCTCTGCCAGGCAGAACAGACAGAAAAAAAAAGTCAGTCATAGAAGGGATTGGAATTAAAATAAATACAGCAAATGTAAAGGAAAAACACAAGGTGTTGCACAAAAACAAAGAAAACTACCACACCAATTGCCAACAGATCCAAACTAGAACCAAAATGAGTGATGCAGGTTCTGCAATGCAGAAACCAGATAATTTTTTTTTAAATGGCTTATTAGGTCCAACACTGCCATCTGTGTCTTTAGAGGGTTGTGGACATAATGATACAGTCTGATTCTTGAACATAAAAGGCAGGATTGGTGCCTTCTGTATACCACAGCACAGAGCTCCAGCAGGGCACCCTGCATGTTACAAAATATGGGTGGTTTGGAGAGGCAGGTGGGTTTGTGGCTCTATAGGCCATGTGATTATTCCCACCACATGGAGGAAGAGCAAGCATACCAGTGGCTATTGCAGCCCTGAGGCAGGAGTAACAGCCACGTAGTATTGTGAGGGGACCCTTCCTTCCCCCCACAGAAGCCTAGGAACACAGGCTGGTTATTCACTTTTGCATTGTCATTCCCCCACCCCCGCATCCAAGCCAGTGCAAATTAATGCTGACTGAAGTGTTTTGGGGAGCAGTGGCAGACAGAGCTGTGCTACCAGAGAGCTGATACAAGAAGAAGCCAGTAAGTTCCATCCAGCCTCTGGAAAGTTGTATTCTGATGTCCCTTAGGAAGTCTGGTTGCCTCTCTTTGAAACATTTCTCTTTTCATGGTGTCACCAGAACCAAGCACAGTATTCTAGATGAAGCCTCACAAATGCAGTGTACTGTAGCTTTGAGGACTCTTGTTTTCCAGAAACATTCTATTGGCCTAAGTCCCCACCTCGCTCCATTTTATGTCATTACTTCCACCCATGCAAAGTGGTACTAAAATTGAACCATTCTCATGTGCTAGCATTTTACACCCACAACGTTTTATACAAGTTTGACTACAGAAGATGCAAAACAGTGGAAAATTAATTCCCATTTATCCATCTGTGATGGGGTGAGAAGATCCCATACTTCAATCTGCCCTCTGTCTCCAGGCCATGAGACCTAAGGGCAGGAGTTCACAGAGATGCCTTATGTCAGCAGGTATCCATCTGCAACACACTGACCAGCCTCAGGACAATGGCTTGTTCCCCTCCAAGCTCCTTCCTACCTTGTCACTCCAGTCAGCGATCTGTGCATCTTCAGGGTCTCTGGGTTCTTTGGCTGGTGCAACTCCCTGTAGCTCTGACCTCCCTGGAGTGTCCATAGGTAGCTGGGCATCTGTGTGGGTCTCAGCACCCCTGGCTTCTGCAGTCCGGGGTGCCAGTGGTTCCTGGGCAGGAGCCAGCAAGGAACCGCAAGGCTTTAAGGCTCAATGGCCGGAGTCTATGGAATCGCCTTGCCCTACAGGGCAATAGGGTCATGTAACTAATATCAAGGGTAGCCCTTCTCTACTGGGCAGTAAGGCCTAGAGGCCAGAGTCCATAGGGGCACCCCAGGGTTTGCGTCCAGTAAGGCCTGAAGGCCAAAGTCGATAGATAAACTCTGGGTCTACATGGCAGTAAGGCCTAGCAGCCAAAGTAATTAATGATACTCTGGGTTCGCCAGCAGCCAGATCTAGAGTTGATGGAGATACCCCTCCAGGCATGGCTGTATGGCCTAGCAGGTGGAGCCAACACGGTCACCTTCTGGGTGGGGCTGTACAATCTAGCAACCTGAGTCAATAAAGTTGCCCTCTGAGCAGGGTTGTATGGTTAAGCGGCTTCTTGGGGGGGGGCACCATTGGGGAGGAGGTGGCAGCCAGGTAGTGGGATCCGGGCCCTCCCTGCTCCACCAGATCCCCGCCCAGGGCCCTTGCAGTGGCAAGTGTATCCACCGCTGTGTCAGCAGGGATCCGTCCGTAACACACTGACCGGCCTCAGGACAATGGCTTGTCCCCCTGGGCTACTTCCTACCTTGTCACTCCAGTCAGCGATCTGAGCATCTTCAGGGTCTCTGGGTTCTTTGGCTGGTGCAACTCCCTGTAGCTCTGACCTCCCTGGGGTGTCCACAGGAAGCTGGGCATCTGTGTGGGTCTTGGTGCCAATGGCTTGAGTGGTTTTTGGGCAGGAGCCGGCAAGGAGCATCCTTCCTCTCCAGCAATCCACCTAAACTGAGCCTGGCTGTTCCCTCTTATATTGCTGCTACACCTGGAGCATGCCCAGTAGGGATGTGAGACAGGGCTTCCTCTGCCCACAGAGAGAAGTTAACCCTTCCCCATCCAGTGCAGGGTGATTTCACAGCATCCCAGCACAGAACTGGCTTTTTTTCTTAATGGCATTAGAACATGAGGCCTATTTTAGCCACTATTTTCCCCATTTCACTGTCCTGATGATGATTTTCTAAATAAAACTCACAAAATGTATTTATAAGCTAGGACTTACTCTTCTGCCAGTGTGGAAATTTCATTTCTTGACTTAAAAGTTTATCTAACTGTGGTCCAACCAACGTCCAGAGTCCAGTCCAGAGCCCTCTTAATGTATTTAGCATCAGTGCTTAACAAACAATAGAATTATTTATTGTAGCTCCCAATTCTAACTGCAGATTTGATCAATGGTAAATTAATCAACTCCTTAGAGTCACTAGAGATTATATTGAGCAATGCTGGCTGAACTGAACATGACTCATCCTTGATAAAACACTGTCCGAAAACAACTCACTTTTATCACTTATCTACCATATCATCATTTTAACCCAGCAATCCATCTCCATTACCTCAGTGACTTGTGTTCTTATAACTCTTCTGCATGCCACAAGTGCTAAATTCCAGATTAATTTTGCTTACCATCTTTTCTTTATCTGCCTAGTCTGTTATGGGGAAAAAGCTGGTGAGTCAGTGCTCTGCAAACCTAGGTTAACTCTCTTATTAAATGCTTTCCACTCTATCAGTTGTCCATAAATTAACTCTTTTGGTCTGCTTTCAAGTTCTTCACCTGAACAAGCGATCAGGTTAAAAGTTTGATAAGTGTCCATCATTCCTTTTTTTAAGATTGGAGCCACACTACATTTTCTCCCGCTCTTGGGAGCTGCAGCATGACTTCCAAGATTTGAGAAGTATTATTGCTAATGGTTCTGCTAGTTCTTCGACCCATTCCTTCATGCCCCAATGATGCATGCATTCCGATCCTGTAGCCTCTTTTTGTTAACTTTCGCTAAATATGTGTTTGCACTCTCCTTTCTGCAGATTAGCTTTACATTTTCCCTTTGGTTTCTTGAATTTTGCTCCCAGTACATGCTTGGTCCTTATTCCTTCCTATTAAAAGCTGAGAACTATTTACTTAGGAGTCTAAGTTATTGAGGATTGTTCTTCCTATTCTATTATTCAGAGGTCTTGCTTTATCCTTTGATTTTCTTTTCCTCTAAATATATTTTCCTTCTGTCTTCTTATTTCCCTTCACAACTACAGCTAGTAGGAGTTGATTATATTTTTAAGCTTCTTGGGTTTTTTTCCTACAGTTCTCAACTGCTATCATGTATTGCAGTTTTTTTAATCTTTCCCTTTTAAAAGCTTTATGTAAATCTCTTCTGTACTTACTAAATTTCCTTTTTGAAGAAGGAGGGTTTAATGTTTTATTTGAAATTCTACAGATACAAAATCCACATAAAGTAAAATGATAAATAACAAACAGTGCTAGATGCTCTTTACATCAGAGCGTGGATTTTGACAGGGAACTCCATAGGTCTCAAAGAAACAATTAAGAAAGTAAATGTGAAATAAGATGAATTATTCTTTTGGTAAGTTTACAGAGAATTTCTACCATGAGGCTGTGTGTGTGTATGTGTACACATGCATGCGCTTTCTCTCCTACAGAGAGGGAGAGACTAATGTGGAGTGAGTGGATTTCTACAGTCTGATTCTCCTCTCATGTTAGTGTAAATCAGGAGTAATTTCACTGAATGCAGTTACTCTGGTATGAATAAGGGTAGAATGTAGCCACCAGACCCCAGATGATGCCTAACAGTGTTTCATGGTGTTTCACTAGGTTGTCCCATTTGAATGTTGTCCAAGATAATGTGATGTGCTTTATTTAGAAGACTATTATCTATTATTGGCATCATCAGGATATTTGAGCTAGGCTCTCTACAACACAGTACCAATATGTGGTAACTTTTTAAGCTGTTGTCATCATGCTACAGTTATATGACTCTTTTTTGTAAATTTGCACTGAAGTGGAAAACAGTACATATTTAGTTACAAAATGAGAGGAACTTATGGTCTTGTGGTTAAGGCACAGGACTGGGGCTAAAGAAATCTGCATTCAAATCCTGTCTTTGCCGATTTCCTGTGTGACCTTGGGCACGTCCTTTAATCTCTTTGTGCCTCAGCTCCCTGTCTGCCAAATGGAAATGATGATACTTCCTTTCACTTGCTCTTTGTCTATTTAGGCCCTGATCCTGAAGGTATTTACTCCTGTGCTTATTTTGACTCACTGTGAGTAGTCCCATTGGGTGACTTCAGTGGGACTACTCACAGTGTAAAAAGCATGTACAGTATAAATCTTTCCTGAGTTGGAGCCTTAGATTGTAAACTCATCATCTGTACATGTGGGCTTTTTTGTTTTTTGGGGGGGTTTCTTCTGTTGCATCTTTAACCCAAATTAATAAATTTAATAGTATGTAAAGTGAACTCTGATTTGCAAGATTTTTGGCATGGTCCTGTTTAATTTTAAATGGTACATCACAGTTACAAAATTAGAGCTAAATAACTTTATTAGCTGAAATTTAAAAAAATCTTGTCAGTTTCATTGTATTGTGCAATAAATGCATAAAATTCTAACTTTCTCCCTGGTAGATTTAATTTCCTTAATTGAGCCCATAATACCACCAGACAATTGTTTTCTTTCAAAAAGCAGATTGAATTTATTTCCCTTTTATGAGAGAGCATTTTTATGGAGTCCTTAATATACCATATCACAAAATGATTCCCAGAGAGTCAATCATCAATCTTCAAATTATTTCATGTTACTGTATAATACACCATGATCTGTGCTGTGTTTGATATAACTTGAATTGTGGTTAGGAAGATTATTTATGGTTTGTATAGTATGGATTTTTAATGTTTCACACATTAGCCCTTAAAAAATTGCCTTACGTTTATACTCTATAGATTTCAGCAAGTACAAACATATGGTTCTGAGTGGCCTGCCCAGGAGTTTCTGATGAAAAGATGAGGCAGGAATTCTGAACAAGGGCAGAGATCCTGTTTGCCATTTTTCTTTAACCCCCATTATAAAGTCTTTTTGTGTTTGTTGGGATTTTGGGGGTGTGGGGGGAAATGGGGGTTGTTGGTTGCTGTTTTGGTGTGTGGTCAGGGATTTTTTTTGCTTGGCTGTTTTTAGTTCTCCACTCCCCACACCCTGCCTTTTTTGATGATGACAGGCACTGTATAACTAGCTTAGGGCATGCTTATTATAGACTGTATTTTAAAACTGATTAAAAATAAATTCTCCATGCCTGTCTGAAACTTATTCCACAGAGAATCTTGTTTCATATCAGAGTGAGTTAAAGGATCTGTTGCCTAGTTAACTAGGTTCACCTTTTACCTCAGCACACAGTTAAAACCCCATATCAAGTTTCCAGTACACTTCATCTATTATCCAGTCACACAGCTTTCAGCAGTATAAGTCTTATAATGACTATGGCTTTGGAGATTTTTACAACTTTTTTATTATTTATTTATATTTTAGCCTATCAAGTCAATCGGAAAGATCTTGGTACCATAATAAACAGACTTGTCTTTTCAATCACTCTGTAACATACAGCACTTGGCAGACTGTCAGATGCAAGAATGAAGAGGTAAGTTGCAGAATCTGCAGATTCCAGCCATACATGAGGGAATAGATTCTGGGCTTTCCAAGAACTTGCAGAGAAAATGAAACTTGGCAGGACTCATGTGGAAATTCATTTCATCTGTTTTCATTTTACACTGTCTGTCATGGAGTTTTTGATCGTTAAATGAAAAAGAAAAATGAAATTTTGCCATATGCATTCTATAAATTTCAATTTAGCTATCAGGTGTCACACCTGCCATAACTCTATATACTGCACTTCAGGCAAAAGACATAAATGTTTGTTTGTGTTACCTATGTTGGGTTGTGAAGGTTTATTTATGGTAGTATTTGCAGTAAATCCACTAGTTTCAAACTGTTGCCATATAAACCTATCACTTCAAATAGAGAGAGTTGTGGTAGCTTGTATAAGAAACCTATTGTATAATGTTAATTAAATGGCAATATTTATTCTCTCTGCTCTTTTATTGAAATGTTCTGAGCCTTGAAATGAACTATTATGACATTTTGAGCAAATTCCTGTAATACAATTTGTGGAGCAGATTCACCTAAACTGACACAGAGAGGCGTAGTTTACACTTCCTATGGCTAACTAATCTACCAGTACCTAAGGGAGATTCATCTCTGGGGCGCGGGGGTGGAAGTGGGAAAGGAGGTAGGTTTGCTGCCACCTTCCATCCCTCAGAGTTTCTATAGGGGTGATGGGGCAGTTTTAATTGCTAGTAGGCCTCAATAGGAGGATTTCATCAGTAAAAACTGATTACTGGTTGTGCTGAATGAGTGCATTCCCCATGGATGCCCTGGCTACAAAGTCTCCTTTGCCAGCAATGACCACTTGCTGCCCCCCAAGAAAGGATAGTTTCTGGCTTCTTTCTGCCACTCCTTCATTAAATGGACTTTCCACAATGGGGACTTTGTCCCTAGTCTTCACCCAGTTGAGGTCATTGGAAACCTGGAATAGTCTGCTAATGCACCACTTACATTCCATTTAATCCCTGATCTGAGTGCATGTGTGTCATTTCTTAACAATACTCATGTTATTGGCCCTGAGTTGGTAATGGTCTTGCAGGCTTTCCATCAGGTACAGTAGTTTTGAAAAAGTGATTTGTATTCTAACCTTTGGGCTGAGTTTAGAAATCCAGATGATTCACCTGGTTGAGAGAGAGAGAGAGATCCTCTGGTGAAAGTGAGCAGCTGTGGAGTAACTCATTAGGCACTGTAAGTGAAAGTTGTCCACTTTCTGATAAAATGAGAAACAGCTGTGAGGGACAGTCATCATGTGACTAATGTTATACCAGTAAGTTGGATACAGATTCTGCAGTACTGTCTCCTACACACAGAGATAAACACTCCAAAGGCTGGTAAATGATTTAGGCTTCATTCCTTTAGCTTAAAACTAGATTGGGAACATATATAACAATAATGCCAAAAGTGCCCCATTAAGTTGGGCGTAAGGTTGTAATGTAAATTAACTTAAAGTTCACCACTTGCATCTGAAGAAGTGGGTATTCACCCACGAAAGCTCATGCTGCAGAACGTCTGTTAGTCTATAAGGTGCCTCAGGATTCTTTGTTGCTTTTACAGATCCAGACTAACACGGCTACCCCTCTGATACTTAAAGTTCAGGTTTTTCTTCATGTTTCCGTTTGGCTCTCTCCATCCACAGGATGTCTGACTGCACCGTCCTCTTCCATGCAGTAATATTGAACTTCTGTGCTGCAGTGATGTTCAGTTGTTGCCAGAGCAGCCAGTCTTCTGCTGCTACGTGTCCTTGCCCTCCCTGAACCGTTAGGTGATAGCTGCCATGCCATCACATTATTAGTCACATACACATACCAACTCACTTTATGGATCAATAGCTTTCCCATGTGCCCTTCCTATGAAATCCATTTCTGTACAGAAACAAATATGGCATATTACGACTGCATCAGTAAGGAAAGCCAAAGCCCCATATATCTATTAATAAAGCTGTCAGGCAGTAAACTATTTCATGGAGTGTATCAACTACTTTGTTAGAAACCAAAAGATTTCATCAATTAAACCGCAATGCTCCATTCAAAGACCAGTGTTTGTGGCACAAAGACTGGATTCCAGTTATAAACTAATAAAGAAGATTTCCATTAGCACTTAGAGAGGATGCTTTCATGTTAGCCTGATTAATAGTACATTCTTCTTTTCCCCTGAGTGTCTTTCTTATTCTATTGAGACTGCTGTGATGTGTCAGTATGAGCATCTTCGTTACCTTCTTATTGAACAAAGCTCACTTAGACTGTCTTTGAAATCTTGAGGGCTTTTCATTTGAGACATTATTTTCTTAGCATGAACAAATCTTTTGTCATCCTAAACTGAGAAATAAACAGTATTTTATCAGAATTTTGGGACCAACCTTTTTCAATATTTACTCAAGTAAAATTTCCATTGAAAATAATGGGTGTTCTACATATGCAAGAACTACAAAATTTGGCGCTCTTTAATAATACCATCTACTAGTAGCAAAGGTCCATTTCTATTATAAAATTCCCAGGGACAGAGTTTAGTAACTATCTCTTTCCACCTCAGGTGTTTCTAAGGCATCTATCAATGTGTTACAAAAAGTGCCTATCATCTTGGTACTTCTATGAAGGGCTTGCCTACATAGGAATGTTACATCAGAGTAACTTTAGTTTTTTCACCGTAGAGTAGGGTCACCAGATGTCCCAATTTGGGGCTTTTTCTTATATAGGCGCCTATTACCCTCTACCCCCGTCCCGATTTTTTCACACTAGCTATCTGGTCACCCTACCATAGAGTGCCTTGAATCTGCACACAATCTGTTTTTAAAGCAAATTATTTGCCATCTTATGCTGCAGTAAATATTCCTGCTGGGAACAGAAGAAAATCCATTTCACAGAGAGTTTTTTTTTTTCACTTTAAGGTTTGTATGGACATATTCCTAACTAATCTGCTTCTGGCAGTCCTCCAGCTACTGCTTCAGACCTGCATTGGCCTGACTTTGTATCTATGTCTTCCACTGCTCCAGAGTCATCATGACCAGATGTCACCTCTCCATTTAGGAGTGCCCTTTTCAATACCAGGTAGTGGTGAGTTCAGGTACCATATGGAAAGCTCCTTGACTCATGGGGTCCGACCCAGAGGATGTGACCTAGCAGATTCAGAGATTACACAAAACGCCCATGTGAGCAACCATACTGAAATTGCCTTGGAGGACAGCTCTACCAGCAGCCAGCCTGAAAATGCTGCAATGGGGAGCTGTACCAGTAAGCATTATGTGCTGTATTACAAAACAACTTTTTTTCTGGGTACTGGCTGTTCACCACCATAGGGGTGGAGCTAGGAGCATCTCTCCGCATGCTTAAATTTTAACCACCGCCCTTCCCTGTGTGCTCATAATGGCATCTATGCCAGAGACTTAAAGCTTAAAAACATCATTTCCCAGCATCAAATCCCGTAACCATCAGCCATATTTGCTACTTCCAACCCCATCTTCCTGAGTAGCTCTCTGCTTGTTCTCCCTCTCTACTCCCGCCATCCACTGTGACCTTCCTAACTTTCCACCCTACTCTGCTCAAGATGTCTGCACCATGGAGGTTAAAAAAATCAAATCCATGGCAGGCATGTTTATTGTAGCAGATACAGAAAGAGAAAAATCAATTGAAAAAATTCTTTGTCTCACAATTTCATTACTCTCCTCAGTTTTTAGCTAACTTGAGATTTATCTGAGGGTAAATAGCCCAAATCATGCTTCACAGACATTTGAAGATATATGGAGATTTTAAGCAATCATAAGACAGTCATGGGCATTGGAACCCTCTGAGTTCAAAACAATTCCAGCAGAATTCTACTTATTTGTCATTTTACTTTATGCTGATCTGTGGATATCATCAAAGAGAACTTAAGGCAAAGATGGTACGTTATTTTGGCTTGGACATTGCAACTTTCTCGAGACTGCCCATATAGCAAGTGTTTCCTTCCACTTCTGCACCAGCTGGGGACACCACCCTGGTAAACAGCAGTGCTGCATAGCCCTGGTTTGCACACTGCATTTCTGAATAAGACCCTGCTCACATCCCACAATGTAAAGACAGCCTGCAGAGATGCACATGCCTCCTGACAAAATACAGATGAATTATGAGATGCCAAGAGAGAATCATGGGAGTTTGCAAATTTGACTTAAAGTCCCAGAATTCCTATAGGTTCCAGCGAGCATTTCTACAATGCACTGAATAGAGCTGAGCAGTGGTATACTACACCATGAACTGTCTGCCCAGAATGTTGCACAGTTAATTCAATCAAGCACAGTCCTATGTAGATGCAATGATTAGCAAGGAAAGTACCTTAAACTGACGTAACAAAGTAGTGCACACACTTCAGTTCAACATAGTTAATTTACTCCCCTTAGAGCAAACAAACTAATCCAATGTAACATCCCCATGTAGACAAACCTTAATACACTAATAAAAAGTCAAGCTAGTTTAGAGTTTAATATGCAAGCCCTTAGCACAGAGGAATTTTTAAAGCAAATCTGGTTTAAATCATGTTACTTAGGCCCTTTATATATTGTATAGGAGTGCAAGGAACATTAAAAATTGTGGTTTCACTGAATCTCTTACATACATAACATAAACATATTTTAAAAGCAATATTTGAAGTGCATTTTCCCATAGCATAGAATAGTGAGTCTCAACACTTAAAGGAATTAAATTACATGACATACAACATCACACTCTGATTTCAAACCTATGTAATAACTAGGCACAAAGAGGAGAGTTAAGGGATTAAATGGGGAAGCTGTAATCCTGAAAATTTTGTTTTTCTAGGTTTAAGTCCAGCCATTACCGTTATTTTTAATATTACTTTTATGTGCTGAAGACTAATATCCTGTCTGAATAATGGCTTTTATTGGAGAAATTGTTACATGCTAGAAATATTCAGGACTATAGTTATAGTCACTTGATTAAACCATCTGGAAGTTTAATTAAAGTGACATGTTAAAGTTGAATTTTCCAGTCAGTTATTTTGCCATATTCTTCCTCGGTATTATTCAGTAAATACAGCATTCAAGGAAGACCATGAAATTATAGTTTAAAGATCCTGATAACAATGGATTTGTTTTGTGCCATTTTTAGCTCTCATTACAATTTCTGTTGCAGGACTGACACTACAGACTTAGTGTAAAGTATATTGTACTTCAAATTCAGTGATAACTCTCTGTTAGGACACAGAATTTTGTGGTAACACAGGCACAAGATTAATCCACACTGATGACAGCCTTACAAGGCTATCAGAAACAGAAAACAGCACAAGATGCATCCATCGTATTGACAAGGACAGTAAGGAGAATGGGAAACGGAACAAAATTAGTCCATTTGCATGATAACCTAAGACTATAATCATATGGTTCCACTCAAATCCTATAGTAATGGACCAGAAGGAAACAGCATAAAAAAGATACGTCATTTAAAACTATATTGTACCCATCAACCTTTCCAGCCTCAGTGTGGAAAGCATAAGCAGTGAATAAAAATTAATTTCAGCCTTCTAAACTAAGAGGGGATATACAGTACTACAACGTTATCTGACCTCTTTTTCATAAGTTTGAATAAACCCATTGTACTGCATATTCACAAAGATGAGACTTTGAGGTTATATACTCAGCTGGCATAAACCGTTGACTTCAGTGACCTCAGGATCTGTCCTTAAACCTCTAAGAAAACCATCTACATGATAAGGAGGCTTTGAAAATACTAAAACAAAGATGACATAAGATAGTTAGGGAAGGATTTTGAAGAATGAGGTTTGGCAAACAATGTGAAATACAGAAATCAAATATAGGCCCGGCTCCTATAAGCCTGAGTGGTTTCCCTGAACTAAGTGGAATTTCTCACATGCATACATTTACTCTTGTGCATAAGTGCGGGATCGGGCCATAGTACTCTTGGGGGGGATTATAGTTTGAAGTCCCACAGACTAGAATAACATCATTGAAATTCAAGCAACTGCATCGGGGTGAAACAAAGGTTGTCCAGATTATCATAAATATGGCTACAAATGTACTGTAAATCTGTAATTGTTTTACTTATTAAATAATTAAAACAATGCAAACTAAGAAATAAGTACGAAATAAAGGTGATGTCTTTACTGGAAAGCTCTTAAGTACTTTATCTGTGGGTCAAAATTAGTGTTATTTTAATTTAGTCCTGAACCTTTGCACTTTCACATCCAAACGATGCAATTCCAATTTAATTTCCTTTTCATGTTGACTACAGAAGTTTCTACAAAGGAAGTTGCATATGAATATCTGCACATCTGCAAATCGCTTCCTTACCACCCCACAGACAAGCCACTGAGAGCTAAAAATTCAACTGCAATATTTATTGGAAATAGTTATTTTAAAATAGTTCAGCTGAGAGCTTTTGCATTAATCAATGAACATTTCAGTGGAGGCAGCTCAGCCAGAACTTGAACAGTTTCATTATAGTGCAGTTCTTCTGAAGGACCAAACCTGTAGCTCCACACAAGCAAAACTTCCATTGTCTTTGGCTTGTGTAAGGATTACTCAGTGATTTATTAGGTGGCTTGGCTCTCCAGGAACCTCACGCACAGCACTACTGTGAGGCTGTCATAAATATGTATTTCTTGTTGCTTTTCATCATGATACTACAAAGCACCAGACGATATTTTTCATCCTGACTTTGGTAATCATACATACTTCTACTGATTTCTACAGCTGACTTGAAAATCACATAGACTCATGACCCAAAAGTTCAGGCAATTTATCTGAAGCTTCTGAAGGAGTCAAAGAATTAAGTAGCTGAGCTACTATTAAAAGATATGGTGTGCTGTAAGAACAGTAATTATATCAGGGGACTGGTGGATGCTGAACACAGAGCACTTTAAAGAGAAGCACAGGGTAATCCTGGGCTTTAAAGATTGCTGTGGCTCACCTTTGTGCTGGGAAAACCATTTCACAGTATTTTTTTTAAAGAGTAATACATAACATGGCTAATGAATAAATGCACTGCACAGGCCTGCGAGTCAGGAGACCGGGGTTCTAATCCCAGCTATGTGACCCGCTGTGTGATTGTGGGCAAGTCACTTCAAGCCCTCCCACTCTTTGTCTGCCTTGTCTATTGGAGATTATAAACTCTTCAGGACAGAGAGTGCCTCTTACTGTGTTTGTACAGCACCTAGCACAATCTCCGTTGTGGCCTGTTATGATAATTGGGCCTACAAATTTACCTTCCGTGTGAGTTCAACTGTGAAAAGTGAGTGAAAGTTCATAAAAATGACACAATACTCTATAACAACAAATGTTAACAAGAAGAGATTTAAGGAGACAAGACTGAATTAATTTAAATAGAGAGGGTCTACTAATACCACTCAATGACTGTGTTAAATCATAATTGGAATAAAAAAAGAGTAGGGAACTGGAAATCACTGGACCAAAAGTGGTTCTTCAGAAATTAGGCCTATATGGTGGGCAGAATAATGAGAGGATGGACTGTTCCAGCGATCACACCTTTTTGGGTCCCCAAAATAGAGGCTGGAGGGGAAGGGAAAAAGAACTTCTACCACCCCTGCAGCTGCAGCAGAGGGAATTTTATCGTAATACTCCAGTGAAGACCATCATCACTACCCCAGCCAGGACCCAACCTGGTGCTACATGAGAAATTCCCTCCTGTGTCTCTTTCTGTCCCCCACCTATTTCCCCCATCCTCTCTCTCTCTCCTTTTCACCTGATCTGAAATCAACTGCAATGTGTGGCATCACTGCAGCAAGATGAGATAGTCCATCCATTTCTGCTTGGCAGGGGAAGAACCTGACCAGACCAAATGTCCCTGACCAGGGAAGCAAGCCAGTATCTAGAACAACTGCTGTTATGGCTGACCTGCCAGACTAAAGCAATCACTCATGACTGACCAACCACCCTGCATCCTGAAAAATCAGCAAAATCTGCATTTCCCCCATCTTTCCTATTCTATTGTTTCTCTCCCTTCAGCGGCTGTCTGGACAGGAAAGTGATCATCATTATTACCAACAGAAAATTGAACAACAGAACTAAACCTTTCTTTCCCAATAAGAGGGACTGTTTGACAGAATAAAAGACTTTACCCAATATTCATCTTCTTTAGAAAGAGGTTTTGATTGTTTTGCATAAACACTCAATTTGAGCATCAACGCTTTTTATCTACTTTTTTTTTCCTTTTGTGTGTGTCAATCAATAAATTTCTAACCTTTAGTATGAAATTCCTAATGTGTTTGCCATGGTGCTAAGTAGGCACAGGTCTCTGTATATAAAACACCAAATGTCGTTTAACAGTATTTAATGTTGGATAGTGACAGGCTCATGTTTGGGCCCATATATTCCATTTAAATTAATACGACAAGTCTTTAGACCCTCCTGTAATACAAATTATTACTCTTCAGAGTTGTCTGGAGAGCACCTTGTTGGTACTGCACAAATAATAAATAATAATTATCGGGATAAAAATCAGTGTGGCAGGCGAACTTCTCTTAGCTGCACCAATGCAAGCCCATTTGATTACATACCTGTATAACAGTCAACTTCCTCTCTCAGCGGCATCCCATAGAGTTGTACCATAAGGATGCCTTGGTGTAACTGAGAGGAACACATGGCCTGACTTCTGTAAAGGTCCAAAGCTTGCAGTTTTTACTGCCTTCTTACTCCCAATTCTCCACTCATTTACCATACTCACTTCAATGTGGCTTTAAGGGTGCAAAGCAATACAATCCAGCTGTAAGATTTCTATTGGAGTTTTACAGGAGTTGAAAGAGAGGGAGGGTTTACTCCAGTTTGTGTTTCCCTAACTTGATACAGAAGGATCTTTGAGACTGATAGCAAAATAGTGGATAAAGCAGAGTGGGTGAATGTAATTTATCTGGCCTATCTAGAAATATTCAATAAAGACCCTTTGTGAAGTTGTCTAATTAAAATATGACCATGCAAATCATTGAAAGCAGCAAAGAATCTTGTGGCGCCTTATAGACTAACAGACGTTTTGCAGCATGAGCTTTTGTGGGTGAATACCCACTTCATCGGATGCAAGTAGTGGAAATTTCCAGGGGCAGGTATATATATGCAAGCAAGAAACAAGCTAGAGATAACAAGGTTAGTGCAAATCATTGTTGCTTCCACTGTTATATAATTGCAACAAATCTTATACAAAATGTGACTCATAGTTGGAAAGGGTTAAGCATCCTGAAGGATAATTGACCCAAAGTCAACCATTAGGGAGATGTTAGAAAGGTATGTAAATGGTAATTAGGGCCATTCCATGGTCCATAGGCTAGAACTTTGAAATGCAAACCTATATTGTTAGAAATTGAGGTGATACTAATTGTATGTGTGTACTCAAATCTTGGTAAATTTCAGCCATGTAAACAGAGAGTTCCTTTCTGTCACTATAGCTATTGATTCAGAGATCAAAAGGGAATATTAACATTTAGATGAACCTTGGATGCAATAATGTCAATGTTTGTATGTTTCGTTAAAGTCTGTGATAGACTGCCTAATGGATAAATTGCCATATGTTAATTTGTGAAGCTAATTACTGGTGATGCTTAGGAAATAGGTCTACTTCAAAAGTTGCCATGATTGCCTATCAAAGAAGACCTGGAACTGTATATAAACCCGTTTAGTCCTGATCCTTTTATCTCAGATCTGCTGGATGCTTCATGCAGGGGAATCTTAAACCCAAGATTGAGATTTCCAGTCTTGACTGGATCTCCCTGAATATAAACATTGGACTATAACTTATGAACTAATTCTGAAAGAACTCTTTGCAACTGCAAAGCTCACCATTTCTGCTATGAATCTGAATCTCAAGAATTGTGCTCATACCTGTATGTATATTGATCTTTTAACCAATACTCTCTCTCTTTTCTTTTTAACAGATTTTAGTTTAGTTAATAAGAATTGTCTGTAAGCATGTATTTGGGTAATGTAGGGGGCAGATACCCTGCCCTGGCCCGGGTGGGATTAAAAAAGCCCTGGGAAAGGGCTGCCCCTGGGAGCCAATAGATTAGGCTGATTGGGGAAGCAGCCACAGCTGGGGCCACGCCCCAATCAGGCCAGAACTGACCGTATAAAAGGCCAGGGAGCCAGGAGCGGACAGAGTTTCTCTTGCTGGGGAGAAAAGGGCCTGGCTGCCTGGGAGCTGAGCAGGGTACCGAGAGTGGAGCAGGGCTGGGGGAAGGCCAGAGGAGCTGGGGAGCTCCAGCCTGGAAAACCCCCAGAGGTGCAGTCAAGGGCAGCAGGTCCAAACACCTGTTGCCGATGATGAGTGGCTTATAGACTTCAGTCTGCCCCAGGGAGTGGGGGATAGATGGTGACTGGCAGTAGCCATTGAGGTGAGGTGGGGGTAGAGGGTTGGGGGTTCCCCTGGGTGTGGAGGCCCAGAGATGGGGGTACTGCCAGGAGGAAGCACCCAAGGTAAAGGGGTACCAGGGTCCAGGAGGGACACAGGGGCCAGCGGCAGGCGAGACACTGGCTTGCAGAGGGTCCTCCGGACTGGAAGAGCTAATTCCCCCAATGACCAGTAGGAGGCGCCGCACCAGTGAGTTGCTGCATCACTACAGGTAAGATCTGAACTATTCATTAATCTGGGAGATAATGTGTCTGATCCTTTGGGATTTGTAGAACTTTTTTATATGATGAATAAGATTTTCAGTAGTCCTCATCATATTTGACTTGGGTGTCTGGGTGGAGGCCTAAGGCGGGGTTACTTTAAGGAAATTGTATTGTTGGCTTCTGGGTAACCAGTGAGATATTACAGAAGCTGTTTTGTGATGGCTTGGTAAATCTAAGTATTGGAATATCCACCAGCTTTGGGGATTGTCTGCCCCACTCTTTGCAGTTCACCCTAATTGAGAGACCTCAGTGGGCTCCCCAAGTATCCAGGTCACACCCTTACAAGAGGTTTTAAAGAGAATTTGTGATCATCTAGTCACTGATCATAAAATAGATCAGAGACAGAGAAATTAGGACTAATCAGCCAGCTCTCAGGAGTATAAGATGGTAATGGGCTCAAAGGGACCAGTGTTAAGCTCAGTATTTCTCAATGTATTCAGTGATGATTTGTAACTAATGAAGTTCACCTATTCTTTCTGTTTATAAGCAACTTTTTGAATTGCTGAATGTATTCATGGTTTGTGAATTTCTTCAGTGAATAACTCTGAGGGCTCCGGTGTCTTGACTGCTATGGCCACTTTGCACACTGTAAGGGGGGCAAAGAATCCTTAAAGCATCCGGAGAATGACAGTGGAGAATTCCCCTCATGTAGGGGAACTCTCTGCTGGCACAAATCTGGTGATGATGGCTCCATCACCTCCTGTGTCAGCTGCCCTTCCAACCAGACACCCAGGGAAGGTGGGAACATGTTAGGAATGCTCCAAGGCTTGGAGTGAGCAGGATAGGGAAGTGGGGCATAGCAGAGCTCCTCTGTGCCCAACCCTCCACTGACATGGAATAAATTAGGTTTGCCCCTGTGCAGCCCAAACTTGTGCCAAGGCTGGGCCCCTATGAATCAGGGTGTCACAACCAGCTCCCTGCATCCCTCAGCTCCTCACTCCATCCAAGCTCGGCTGAGGCGAGTAGTGAATCAAGCCCTTAGTGTGCATTGATTAATTGTAAACATTTACAATGTATGCTGTATTAATTGTACACCTAAGTCCCAGAGCAAGGCACTCAGACACCTGTGTGGCAAGTGGGCGATAAATGCCTGGGGAAACTGGAGGCAGCGTGGCCTAGTGGATAGGCCACTGGACTAGGAGTTAGGAGCCTGAATTCTATTTCCTGTTCTGCCACTGACCTTGGACAGTTCACTTCACTTCTCTGTTTTCCCTCCCACCCTTTGTCTGTCATGTCCATTTAGACTGAGGAGTTTGTGTAATGAAGCCCTAAACTTGGGGCCTCTGGACTTGGAGTGGCATTCCTGGCTTCACTATGACTGATTTGCACTTCTTTGGTGGCACACGACAGCTGTAATGTAAAGTTGGTGTCAAATTCCTCCTGTATGTGGGGCTCTCCGTGTGGCACATAGCTCCTGGAAGTGGCCCCCTACAGCATAGGGGTATTGTGAGAGAGGAGAAAGGAGAAGTGGTGTAGCTGGAACACTCCTACCCTGTACAGCATGGCTTTTTGTAAGTACAGTTAGAATTTTGCTCTAGGTGACTATTTGTGAGCTTAACTTGAATTTTTGGCATGTGTTTGCACTAGTAAATCACTTAAGTATTTGTAGGAAATGAAGAAGGAACGGTCACATATACCATCAAATGAAATTTGCTTTTGACTTCAAATGAATATTCATGAATAATTTCCTCCACTATTTGCTCACCTCTCATATATAATGATCTGGGAGATGGGATGAAGAGCAAAGAGCTGAAATTTGCTGACAATGCAAAATTATTTCAGTTCATATAAACCAAGGGGCAAAGCAAGGAATTGCAGAAGAGGCCAATAAAACATAGGTGACTGAGTAACAAGATATCAGATGAAGTTCAGTGCAGACACAAGTAAGGTATTGAACACTGGAAAAAAACATTGGAACTACTTGCACATATTGATGGGACCTGATTTAGCTGTAACCTCTCTGGAACAGATCTAGGAGTTAGGGTGGGTATAGAGCATAGCAGCAGTCAGAAAGCAAAAAGGCTGAAATTCACCTCTGTGCAGAGGGCCAACACAAGTCCTACGCACCGCTTAGATCCCACTTAAGCCCTATTGAAAAAGGACTTAGTTGGTGCATAGGCCTTTGCACAGAGATCAATTTTAACACAGAGAATAAATGGGAAAAAAATATCACTGACATTTGTCTAGATTCTACACTGATTTACAACTAGTAGTAAGTTGCATTCTTATTTTGATGATTGCTTTCAAAATTTGGGCAAGTCAACTCAAAAAGTATATAGTCAGATTAGAAAAGGTGAAGGGAAGAGCAACGGACATGCTTAGCAACTTAAGGCATGCAGGGGAGATTTAAAAGTGTTCTTAGTTAGTTTGAAAATCAGAAGAGTAATAAGGGCCTATGTGATAATGTATAGTACAACAGAAGCCAATCAGACGCTCCTAGTTACTATCTCTTATCATAAAAGATTCTTCAGGCCATAACAGGATCCAGTAGCTGGGGCAGAGAAGATACTTTTTAACCCATAAGTTATAGTAACACATAATTGCCTTTTCACTGAGCTCTGAAGGTCTGTTTGACATTTCCTATGTTCCAGTGCTGGAAACTATGGCAACACACTAAAGAATAAAATCTAAAATCACTATGACTTTTTTTTTTAACACATCTAAACGGAACTAAAAACAGATCTTGTCTGTCAAGCTTTAGACCAGGACATTTTTATAGCGGAGTTATAAATCCCCTGAAAATTGGGGTTTATTCTGGAAAGAATGGCAGACTTTAAGCTGTCATAGAGCATGGTTAATTATCCCACTGTTTGAAGGGTCAGAGTTAAACAATAATAGGGCCAGAGATAAGTATTAGTTTCAGGTATTGCTCTAAACTACCAAAGAAAGGAGGAGGTAAATGATGATTTAAAACCAAAAAGCAAAGAAAAGCAATAATTTTTCAGGGAAGCCTTTTATATGGGACAGTGGCAATAAAGCAGGGAGGAACCAAACAACTACATGTGTTGAGCCCTGTGGAAAGGCTTATTACTAATAAATCACCACACTGGTTCTATACATTAATCATCATTTTAGATGGCAAACATACATTTACAAAGTCCCCCCACACATGCACACTCCACCAAAGCTTTCAGGGCACTTCCCGAACAATAATACAAGCAGAAGAATAATTAACAAAGAGCTAGATTCTGCCACACTTACACTGAATACTACCTTACTTCTCATGTGTTCTCCGGGCTAGTGTCACTGTAATGTTAGCTTGAGGTATAACACAAGTGTTGCCCCTAACCCAACTCATGTGAGCATACACAGAAGTCTCTAACTTGAGTTAGGTGGTACTTTAAACTCAAGCTAGCTGGCCACTCAGAGGTGTGGTTTGAAGTTCAAGAGGTGCTGAAGTTTGTACTGGTAATACAGTGCAAATGGAGGTGGGGCTGGAGGATTCACCCCTGCACAGATCCTCTGGTTCTCTTCCTTATGAAGTGGTTGCTCATGCCATGGAGTAACTTCCGTGGAGTGACTCATGCTCTACGGACTGAGGCCGAAATTCCTCCCAACTTCCCCTGTAGACATTCCCAATGCACAGCTGTGTCCTGAAGCACTGAAAGAGAGGATGTCATACAGAAACAGCTTGCTTACATGAGCAGATAGATAATTTGTACAGAACTATCTGTTCCTGCATCCACACATCAGAGAATATTCTGCAGCATAATGGTCATAGTTTATTTTAAAAAATCAATCCCCTTATAACCTTACCATTTTAACTTTTAGCATTCCTAACAGTTCATTCTATCATATACCTCAGAGATGGAAAAGAACTATTTGGGTCTCTAGTCCATCTCTTTCTGAGTGTGTGATTGTATCCTACTGTCTATAAGACTTGCATATCATCATGTGAAAAAATAGGACTAAATCCTGAGATCCTTGTTCAGTGTTTATTCATTCCTCAAGCCAATTGGAATTTTACTGAGTAAGGACTTCAAGATATGCTGCCTAGCTTGACCTTGTTGGAGAGCCCAGGTTCTAAATAAAGAAAATGATAGTAAAAAGCCAATATGGAATAACTGTGTGGCAATTTGGGCTGGGATGTTGTGAGGGAATGGTCTAGATGGGCTAAGGCAGAGATTCTCACCTTTTTCCATACAGTGACCACATATCCCAACAGAAGAAATCGTCAAGACTCCTCTTCCATAGTTTAGGGATTTTCCTTTCAACTAGCCATAAAGAAAGAGGAAGCGATCATGACCTCCCTGGAACTGTTCATGATACCGTAATAAATGAGCCTTTCACCTCTCATTCTGCAGTTCAAAATGAGTTCACTTCAGCAGTGACTAAAAGTCATTACCGTCTGAAGTCAGTCCAGTGTTCTGTGTAAAATGAGTTTGTGGTCTCAGTCCTGATCCTTCTGGAGAGCTGTCTGTATCACAAAAACCACCACCACTGAACCTAAGTTTGGCACCTTTGTTGCCAGTCCCAGTAGAAGGTAAATGGTCATGGGAACTAAATTATCCCTGGAAGAGTTTGCTTGTGAGGATCCTTGTATTAATGCTTCCCATCCTGCACCTGGTCTGTGAATGAAAGAAAATAGAGGACTGCAGTTGCAGGGCTGTTAATCTGGTTTTCACAAGCATTAAATTCACATGTAAAGCCTCATATTGTCATGTATTTCAGTGGAGCAAAGCAAGAATGAGTAGAGAGAAATTGGCTTCATCCATTCAAATTTGCAGTCTCCTATATGGAATCAGCCATATAGGTTTAGGTAGGATGTGTGTGTTTATTGCGGGAGGATTGGCTAGGTAATCATCCCAATGGGTATATTCCGTCCTATTTGTCCCAATGGAATATGATGTTTGCACATAAAATGAAAAGGATTCATAAGGCATTAAGATAAGGAGTGGGGGAAGCAGGAGAAGCTGCAAAGACTGCTTCTCTGATAGACCTGTGAGTTCTGGGAAATTTTCTTCTGAATATTTTTCATGAAAATAACTTCTGGAAACCCAGGAAACTCTTTATTTTGATGTGACACTGGCTACATTTTCAATTGTATTCAGATTTGTGTTGCCTGGGGAAAAAATGGCATAACTACCCTTTTCAGTGGCCCATTTCCTAAGTGGCAGAGAGACTATCTGAATTCCTGTAGTATGGAAAGGATTTGGTTTAAAACAGTTGAGTTAGTTTGATATTTACAAAAACAGAATCAGAAGAATGAAGGCTTTTCCCAAAACATCACTTCCTCAGTCTGTTGTGTTTGAATCCATTTCTTTTTGGCAAAAATCTTGATGGTTTGAGCAAGTTTCCATTTGTCAGGGGGAAAAAAGGAGGGAAAATTAAAAAAAAAAACTACTAGGATAACTCTTAACTGTTGACATCAAATATTCACCAGCTCTTTTTAGTTATTTCAATAATGGAAACAGAGAGTGTGTGTGTGTGTGGTTGGTTGGATGCTGAGCTCTTTGCTTATATAGATGAAAGTTTCTGACAGTGCTAGCATTGCATGTGCTGGAGCAGAGCTCTGTGTGTGTGAGAATGTGAGAAGAGGGGGATGTGTAATAGTATACTGGAGTTGAGCAGCATGTGGGCTGGGGATGCAAGGACCTTAATTGGATTTGGTAGGACCTCTGTGTCCCTGACACACATATGCATGCTTAAAACCCAAGGTGATACACCTGGCCTCAAAATGTACAATGCACTAATATATTATGTGGAACACCCCTTGGAAAATGTCCAACTTCCAATTTTAATGTCTGATCTATAAATGGGCTCATTCAAAGGGGTGTGTCTGTCTAAATTTTTATATGATCTGCAAAACCACAGCTATACTGCCTGTAGTCATTGACCTGTTGGCATCCTAGGTCTGTTGCAAGGTTCTTTTTGAAGGGTATTAGACACCTTAATCATCTTCATTCACTTGATTTCTAATTTTTTCTGATGTTGTAGGTGGTCTTTGGAATGAAACAATTGCTCTGTTTTTATCTGTTACGCAAGCTGACTAAGACAAAGTCCTAGGAAGTGAGAACTACCCCCATTCATCATCAACATTAGCTTTATAACATTGTCTGCATAATAAGCATCTTAATTACCTTTCAAAAACATTGTAGGTAAATAAACTTCATAATGCAAAGGCTGGAACATATCCAGTGATTTCTAAGAGCAGACTGGTGTCTTCCCATCAAACACACAGCTATTTATTTGAGAACTTTACAGTTTGACACAGGATAACTTTAATCTCTGTGATTACAGTGATCAAAAATCAGAATTTAAAATTTAGGAACCGTTGTCTGTACGTATACATATGCTTATGCCTAACTAGGACCCTGATCCTGAATACACAAATGGGACTATTCCCCATGTGTAAAGTTAATCATATGCATGAATCTTTGTAGGACTAGGGCCTTATTTTTTAAAATATTCAGTTAAAACCTGCTAATTAGTATATGCAAATATACATCTCTATTAAAAAAAGACTATCAAGCTATTTGCCTATAGCTAGTTTAGTGGACAATGAGTTAACTATTAAGTCTGTGCTTTACTAGAGGCTCCTTTATTTACAGGTATCGTGAGTGCTGCATGTGAAGGTAAGTTTGTTAACATTTGCAAGAAGAGATCATACATGCTATATCAGCATCAGCATCAGCCAGAGCTACGGCTGGTCCTGTTGGCGTATGCTGATGACATACTCCTCGTGGTCCCGGGGCGACTTGGTGCGGGTGGAGGCTTGCCAAGCCATCTACTTGGTGGCTTCCTTTGCCCAGGTTGATAGGGTTAAGAGCTCTGGCCTGGTGCTCAGGGATGGGTGGCAGGCGAGCTCCCTCCCACCACTTCAAGCCATTTGGTGGAGCGGGGGTCCGCTGCTCTATCTCAGTGTTTACCTTTCTGCCACGCATCTGTCGCCACCAGAGAACTGGCACGGTTTAGAGGGCAGGGTGGTAGAGCAGCTCTGGAAATGGACAGGACTACTCCAGTGCCTCTCCCTCTGAGGGAGGGCACTGGTGCTCAACCAGTTAGTCCTGTCCATGCTCTGGCACTGGCTCAACACCCTGGTCCCAGCCCCAGGCTTCCTGCCAGCCAACCTCCGGATGTCGATTCTAGAGTTCTTCTGGCCAGGACTGCACTGGGTCTCTGCAGGGGTCCTCCACCTGCCCCTGGAGGAGGGAGGACAGGGCCTGAGGTGCCTGCGCACTCAGGTCCACGTCTTCCACCTCCAGGCCCTGCAGAGGCTCCTGTATGGTGCAGGTAGTCAGGCGTGGAGAGTATTGGCGCACACCTTCCTGCGCCGCTCCCAAGGGCTCCGATACAACCGGCAGCTCCTTTATCTCCATCCAAGAGGTCTTCCAGGAGACCTCTCTGAGCTGCTGGCCTACCAGGGCCTCCTCCAGACCTGGAAACTGCTCTCGGTGACCAAGTCCGTGGCAGCCACTGAGGGGGTGGCTCTCCTTGCGGAGCCCCTGCTACACAACCCCCAGCTCCGTGTGCAGGTGGCAGAGTCCCCTCGGTGCGCCAGAGGTTGGTCCTGGTGAAAGTCACCAGAGTCAGAGACCTCCTGGACTACGACTGGGGAGACTGCCTGGATCCCCTGACACTCACTCAGTGTATGGGGCTCTCCAGGTCTCGTACTCCCTGGGTTTTCCTCAACCGGGTCCTGTGAAGGGCACGCCCTGCTGACTCTCCACCCCAGGCCCTCCGGACCGTTTCATCGGGCCCCTGCCCTGTGGATCTTCCCAGCCTTCCCACCCCTTTACCGTGAGCCGGCTGCACAAGTTGCAGCCCGTTCGGTTCTGGACCACACCACAAAAACATCTGTACACGCTCATGCTCCACACCCTTCACGTCCTCACCCTCGTGTCCCGCCCCGACACAAAGTGGCGGGACCTCCTGCCACCTCTGGAGGGTGACGAGCCCTGGTGGGCCAGTCTATATTCCACCCTGGTCCTGAGGCCCGCTAGGGATGTCAGCTGGCGGCTCCTTCACGGAGCCGTTAGCACGGGCATGTACTTGGCATGGTTCCCTCCACTCCTAGACACCTGCTCCTTTGGCAGCATGAGGGAGACCCTGGTGCATGTATACCTGGAGTGCACAAGGTTGCAGCCCCTATTTCGGCTCCTCTTGGATATACTATTGCATTTTTGGTTGCACTTTTCCCGTCACCTGTCATCTACACACTCCCCATCCATGGCCTCACAGGACCTCTTTATCAACCTCCTCCTAGCTCTGGCCAAAATGGCCATCTACAAAACTAGGGAGAAGAGGTTGGTTGATGGGATTTCCTGCAACTGTGGGGCCTATTTCCGCTCCTCAGTCCATTCACGCATCCCTGGCAGAGTTCCTCTGGGTGGCATCCGCTGGCTCCCTTGACACCTTTGAGGAGCAGTGGGCGCTGTCCGGGGTTCTCTGCTTGGTGTCCCCATCAGGTTGTCCCCTGCAATTATTTGGAATCCCAGACATGTGGATCCTCCCCTTAGGCTGGGGGGGAAGTCCTTAAGCAGTGGGTGGGTTCTGCCCACCCACTTCCTGGATACCAACAGGATCAGCATGGGCAATCCAGCCGGAGTAAACTACACTGTCCCAGGAGCAGGGGAAGAACCAGAGCTGCACTGAGCCTCATGTGGATTATAAAAATGAACGTATATGTTTTCTTTACCATGTTTTCATGAATCATTTATGTTTGTTTCTTTATTTGTTGGGAAACGGAAGAGATTTTTCAGCACTGACACTCCATGTCACCTTCTCATGTCATATATTTGAATGTCCTTTTCAAATGCACAGGGATGTACATGGATGTGTACATATGCCCCTGCCCCTCTCTATCTATAGACATGATCATGCATATATCAACTTAATATTTTTATTATATCTCACCAATTTTTTCTCAACAGATTTAGAAAACTATGACAGTGAAGATTTTGCAAGTGTCTATATTCTCATGTGTTTCACCTACTTTACTCTTCTTATGTGACAATCTTCTCCTTATCCCCACATACTGGTAGACACTATCAGTAAATCCAGACGGTTTAATCTCCAAAATGTCTCTGAGATCTTTTCTTTCCTTTTCATTCTCACTACAGAAATCCTTCCATCATCCTTGATTATTGCACTCTTATTCCCTTCAGAATCCAATTGACACATTATGCAATTTTTCCAGTACTCTGTTGCAAAAATAATCCACATCTCCCAGTATTAAGATCACATTCAGACATTCCTAAATCCCTGGCTCCCTATTGCCTACTCAATCTGATCTGAATTCCTCATGTCATTTTCAGTTCCCTCACAACCTACACCTTCTGTTCTGCTTTTAGCATCTATCTCCCTTATGCTCTCTGCACATCCAATGCCATTCATCAGAAGTTACCATTTCAACCTATGGTCCAACCTTCTTTGATTCTAATCTCTATGCCTGGGTCCAAGGTAGGGTGATCAGATAGAAAGTGTGCAAAATCGGGACAGGAGTGAGGGGTATTAGGCGCCTATACAAGAAAAAGCCCTGAATATCAGGACTGTCCCTATAAAATTGGGACATCTGGTCACCCTAGTCCAAGGTAGCTCAGCAATACTGTCTGAGCTGGGATGATTACAGTATTCTAGCCTGCCTGGTACATTTCCTGGGTTGGCCTGCCTTTTTTAACTAGAGGCTGGAGACAAGATACCAGTGACCAATTCAAGATATCATGAATTTCCAGGGAGAAAAAGGATGTCTGTTGTATAATGATCTTCCTAGTCTGAATAATCCATCCTTCCTTGTGTGTTTAGGCCTTGATTCAGCAAAGGATTTAAGCACGTTTAATTTTAAGCACATGCTTAAATCCTGTTGATTCACTTGCTTTGCTGACTAGGGATGGGATTATGACAATCAGCAGTAAACATGTGTCTAAGTGCTTTGCTGAATCAACCTTCCTGAATATGCCTTGCTGCATAACTTTCTGCTTCAGTCGCATAAATCCTTAGAAATGCTGGCTCCCTCTACTCCTGACATTCCCAGCCATGTATTTGCCTTCCTGCCTCCTTCCTCCCTGTCTCCATGTCTTTGTTTTCCTCACAAAGCAGAGTTCAGTGGATTTCCTGTACTTTTTCTCAGGCTGTTACCCTTAAAGTGACAGAGCCTGGCAGCAGTTAGGACGTCCCTTAAAATGTGGAAAGCAACAGGGACAAAAGCAACTGCAGTCAGTGGGGGTCTTCTCTCAGAGACGGGTGTTAGGGCTGTGACAGGGAACAGCCAGGGGAGGCATGCAGCAGCTTCTGAGCTGCTTACCAACCCCTTGCACCCTTCTGTCTGTCTGTTCCTCCCATCCTCTGTGATTTGTCCAGTATTCCCCTGCTCCAATCTGCGCCACCATCCATCACCCCTTACACTCTGCGACTGCTACCCTCCCAGTCCCTGGTCTGCTCCACACCCTCTCCACTACCTAAACTGCCTCCACTCTCCCTGCCACTGATCTGTTCTGCATCTGGCCTGCCACCGTCCTCCCCCACCATCTGTTCCACCACCGCCTCACAGCGACAATCTGCTTCTCCATCTCTCCACTGCCCTCTGAGCCCCTCAAATTACTCCTTTAGCCTACTCACCCCCGATCTACTCCAACATCCCCTCCATACCTACCCCTGCTTATTCCCCTGTGCTCTCTCATCTGGTCCTTATCTTCCCCTGTAGATCTGTTCCTCTTCTTCTCTACCCTCCCTCCCCAGCTCCTGAGTCACTAAGGAGTTTTTTTTGTGGGGGAAATGAGGCTCAGGGTAAAGGGCAGGGTAAGGCCAGCAGCTTCACTGGGGTTTCACATTCCTAATGGGCGTGTGCAGACACTTCGCACATGCTCATACATTCTAAGGCAGGGCAGGTTCTTCTATTACACAGGGGCTCAACACCAAGCACTGCATAGCAGCACCACCAATGAAACTACTCCCTCTCCTAGGTAGGTGATTTTCCTTACCAAATAAGTGAGGGGCAGGTGGAAAACAGGGGTTGGAAAGATGAAACTGGGGGACAACTTTGCAGGGGCTATGCAAAGGACGGAGTCAGTGGCAGCTGAAGGGAAAACTCATGGGTAACAATGATTAAAAGTTTCCCATAACTCTGGTTAGTGCAGCTGCTGCATTTGACTATCCCATCTCATCAGGGTAACCCCAACATCTCAAAGGCCATAGGTATTAACTCTCAGAATCCCTCAAGTGTTTGCCTTTATTTCATTCTGTAATCTGCTCTGTAAAACCAAAGCTATTGATTGTCTTGGTTCGGGATGATGTTGGACTTCACTTCTCCTCTAGCTTTTTTGCTTCCGATATCTGCAAGATGCTCTGAACAGTAAAAATAAATGAGCAAGAAGATGGAACTTGGTAGGAAATGGATTGATTTGGTTTGTATATAGTTTTTAAACAAATATGTAATTTTTAGAGTTTTTCATGAATTTTTTTTGTCCAGTAAAGCAACTTTTCAATGAACTTTTCAGGGGCAGTGAAAGGTGTAATTGTAACACTAGGCTAGCAAATATTCAGCATGATATTTTTGTAGAGAGAAGCAGAATTGCAGGGGAAGGGAGTACCAAGAAGGGGCTTTATGTTTTGTAACTTTCCTTATGTCTTTCTAATGGTTTGTAAAGTACAAAGTCGGAAATGTTTTTCCTCTCCAGTGTTAGCTGCCTGGTTTTCTTAATTATATATATTTATGTCAGTTGGCATGTATAATTTTTTGTGAACTGTTAGTTTCATCAAAGTCAGCAGTTCCTCTTTGTGTTGAAAACTATACACATGTATATAATGGGAAAGCAGCTTCTTAATTCAGGAATCATTTAGTGAGAGAAAATAGAAGGTAGCATTTTTGGAACACAGACATGCTGTTTAAAAAGGCTTTTTTAAAAATAATTTGGAGGTTTTTTTCAAATGATAATGCTACAAATGTTGTTCCATGGGAATTTAATCCTCGCTCAGATTGTGACTATGTTCTGTGTTAACTAGATATGGGTAGACATGGTTTAAAAATTGATCTGGGGAACTCTCACTGGTATTTTTCACCTGGTTATTGTTAGGTAGTTTGGATTACACTCCATGCATAATTCTGAATACAAAGACAACTATCTGCATCTGCATCTAGGAAGGAGTAGAAAGCTTTGAAAATCTTTCAAAGGTTTTCCCCACTCCACTATGTACCTTTTATGTTGATCATCATTTTAAGCTTGTTGAACACAGGTTCCAATCCTCCAAAGGCTTAAATGCTTACTGAATTTTGAGCATGTAAGTAGTCTTATTGAGTAAGCTTTTGCAGGACTGGAGCTTCAATTCTTTGTACCACTTCAGTGGTACCATATTCTTTAATGTTTACATAAAAACATAAGAATGGCCATATTGAGTTGGACCAATGCTCTATCTAGTCCCATGTCCTGTCTTCTAACAGTGGCTCATGCAAAGTGCTTCAGAGGGAATGAACAGAACAGGGCAATTTATTGAATCATATTGTTTTCCAGTTCCAGCTTCTGGTAGTCAGAGGTTTAGGAACATCCAGAGCATGGAATTGTATCCCTGACCATCTTGAATAATAGCCATTGATAGACCTATCCTCCTTGGAATTACTTAATTCTTTTTTTAACCCAGTTATAATTTTGGCCTTCACAATATCCCCTGGCAATAAGTTCCACAGGTTGACTGTTCATTGAAAGAAGAAGTACTTCCTTATATTTGTTTTAAACCTGATGTCTATTAATTTCATTGGGTGATCCCTGGTTTCTGTGTTATATGAAAGGGTAAATAACACGTCCTTATTCACTTTCTCCATGCCACACGTGATTTTATAGAAATCTACCATATCCCCCCTAAATCATCTCTTTTCTATGCTGAACAGGTCCTAGTCCTTTTAATCTCTCCTCTTATGGGAGCTGTTCAATACCCTAATCATTTTTCCCCCTTCTCTGTACCTTTTCCATTTCTAATGTATCTTTTTTTGAGATGGGGCAACCAGAACTGCACATAGTATTCCAGTTGTGGGCATACCATGGATTTATATAGTGGCATTATGATTTTTTCTGTTTTATTATCTATCCCTTTTCTAATGGTTCCTATCATTGTTAACTTTTTTGACTGCTGCTTCACGTTGAGCAGACCCCATCATTTTATATGTATAGTTTGGATTATATTTTCCAATGTGCACTACTTTGCATTTATCAATATTGAATGTCAGCTGCTATTTTGTTACCCAATCACCCAGTTTTGTACCATCCCTTTGTAACTCCTCACAGTCAGCTTTGAACATAAATATCTTCAGTAATTTTGTATCATCTTCAAACTTAGCCACCTCGCTGTTTACCTTGTTTTCCAGATTGTTTATGAATTTGTTGAACAGCACTAGTCCCGGTGTAAATTCTTTGGGGACCTTGCTATTTTCCTCTCTCCAATGTGAAAGCTGACCATTTATTCCTACCCTTTGTTTCCTATCTTTTAAACAGTTACTGATCCATGAGAGGACCTTACCTCTTATCCCATTACTGCTCATTTTGCTAAAGAACCTTTGGCGAGGAACCTTGTCAAAGGCTTTCTGAAAGTCCAGGTACACTATATCCACTGGATTACTCTTGTCCACATGTTTGGGTTTAGAATTCTGTCTAAGAATTCTAATAGATTGGTGAGACATGACTTCCCTTTATAAAAGCTGTGCTGAATCTTCCCTAACATATTGTGTTCATCTATGTTTCTGATTACTGGAACGCCCCCAGTTGGCTGGGTATGTCCTGCCGATGTCTGATTTTAGAATTCAGTATGCATTTTAGAAACGAACAAACACGGTTTACATTTGTTTCAGTGTTTGTGTCCAGTCTGCTGGACTATGGCTACACTTCTCCGAACTGCAACATGACGTGCCATAAAGATGCGGAGTGTGAAGTTAAGGGTGGAGTACAAGGCTGCTATTGCGTCCCAGGATTCACAGGAAATGGCATACTTTCCTGTCACGGTAAACATATTTTACCTATGTACATTGCTAGAGGGCATGAAAAATACACCCAGTATCTATTAGCTTGACGACTAAATTTATAACCAGAATAATACCTATGTTGACATGCCACCAAGGCTAAAAAACTGAAGTGCTATCCGTGGTAATTTAAATTAATAGTGGGTATTGTATTTCACTGCAACTTGTCAATCAACTTTCTATCTAATATTTTAATGTAATTTACCATATTACATCTCTCTTGTTTTATTTGACCTGCTTTCCCTGTTGGACTTTGTTCTACTTTGTCTGTCTTTTCTTTCCTATGATAGATAATTATATATTTTTCACAAGTTACTTTCAGCTATTTTTCCTTCTGTCCTCCTTTCCCCCCACCGCTCTGAAAAGATTACAAGAATAGAAGTGCACAATTTATGGAAAGAATGGTTATTTAGATCACCTACATTGATTTTCTGCCTTTTTCCACTGCTGCCCACCTCAGTGCTACCAACTCTCATATCATCTGATGTTTTTTTCCTAAAGCCCCAGATCCTGGAGCCCTGTGATTATGTGAGAATCTCAACTTTAATAAAAAAAATAACTTTCTATGGAGAAAAGCTTGAAAAAGTGAACCCTAAAGACTAATAAAACAGAAGACAAATAAAAAGAGTCCTAAATACATTATTTTAAGCCAATCTCTTGGATTTTAAGCCAATGACATGACTTTGGAGGGGCCTGACTCAGTATTTTTTAAGCTTGGATAGGCAATACTGCCACTTCCACACTCCTTCACACCGATCCACTTGCACATAAGGCTTTGCAACTTTTCTAGACACCTAATATTAATAACTGACAGGCCAATGTTCCTCCTTTCACCCAGCTGCTGGAAAGGGAAGTATGCTGGGATTCCTAACAGGAATTGGTCCCTGGGGGACTCCATCTTTCATAGGTATCTGATTATTTTGAAACTTCCCTCACCCCTGGCCATATCTCTCTGGCTGCTGGAAGGGCTAAGGAATTTCTCTTTCTCTCTGTTCCCCTCTCCCATCCCAATCTCTACTCTCAGCATTCTGGGCTGCTGCAACATATGTGGAGAAAGAGGTTAGGTCCTGCTACTCTAGCCCTCTCTCTGCTTTCAGGCTGCTGCAAGTGAGGTCGCTATACTCTTCCTCTCCCCCAGCCTTCATTTGTGAATTGCCCTTTGCATTAAAGAGTTGTAGTGCCTGCCTCTGCTGCTCGTCAAGCTATGCCCAGCTGCAGCACTGTGACCTGATTCTTGTCAGTTTTCACTGCTGTTCACTACGTCTTTAATAGCAGTCGTGACCAGTAACCAGACTCTGGTCAGAGCTTCCCCTAGTGCACCTTGGCAAAGCTCTGAGCAGAAACAAAGGCACTGGAGCTAGCTGTGAGCAGAGTAAAGAAAAATCTCTGCACTTGGGAGTCCGTGATCAGGGGCCCAGCCGCAGCCCCAGCGGCGCCTGGGGCGGCCGGGCGGCGGCGGGGCGGGCATGGGCTCGTGGTGGCTCTCGCCTGCGCATGGCTGCGCGGCAGGCGGACCGCGGACCGGACCGCTGCGCGGCATGACTGCGGCGTCCCCCCTTCCCTTCCCTCTCGGCTGAGCTCGCGCTCTGACTGCGGCGGCAGGTCCGTCGTCGGCAGGCAGAGCAGAGCAGAGCAGAGAGGAGGAGAGACCCGGGGCGAGGAAGGGCGCGCAGTGCTCCACTCCACTTTGGGGCAGCCTACTTTCTAGAGCCGCCCCTGTCCGTGATTCAGGTTCATGAGCCTAAAGGCTAGAAATTTTCTTTCTTTTTATGAAAGCATAGAACTTGAATGTGCTTGCCTGGGAAAGCTGCCTTCCCTGCATGTGTCTAGGGAACGTTTGGGTGTAAATATAACTGATCAATTAATGAAAAATTGTAGTGATAAAAAACCCAGGTCACCTGAATCCCAGTCCAATGATCTATCCACTAGATCAGTTAATCTAATTGATTTCAATGCTCCATACATGTTTGCAGAATCAAGACCTCTATTTGTGAATAATTATTCAATGAAAAAAATCAATTAATATTATTTGCAACTCACATTTCCTTCTGCCTCATTATCATGTCACTTTGATATTTTTTTGGTGAGGAGCAATTATGAGTCAGCAATTAAATTCACAGCAAAGTTCTTTCACTATCCTTCCTCCCCAAGATCTAAGGTATTTCAAATGTTTATATTTTGTTTATTTTAAAAAAAATCCCCCTTTCAAAGACAGAGAGATACTTATTGGTTACCATTTACACCAGCTGCAGTTTAAGACAAAAGTATCAGTTATTCTCAAAGCGTCGGGCTTGATTAGCTATATAGAGTTATGCTAAAGGCTTGTCTACACTACTGCACGGGATCGATCTAAGATATGCAACTTCAGCTACGTGATTAGCATAGCTGAAGTTGACGTACTTAGATCTACTTACCGCGGTGTCTTCACTGCAGTAAGTCGACAGCTGACGCTCTCTTGTCGACTCCGCTTGCGCTCCTTATTCTGATGGAGTATCAGAGTCGATGGGAGAGCGCTCAGCATAGACGCAATAAATCAACCCCCAGTGGATCGATCGCTGCCCGCCGATCTGGCAGGTAGTGTAGCTAAGCCCTAAGTGTCAGCAAGCTGAATCCTTCAAACCAAATTCCTAAAAGCGTTCAATTAAGGCAGCTTCCAGGCAGATTCATGGTGCATCACAGTGAAATCAAGACTGTTTGGGTATGTCTACACAGAAAAGAAAAGCCCGCGACTGGCCTGTGCCAGCCAACTCAGGCTTGTGGGCCTCAGGTTGCAGGGCTGCTTCGTTCCTATGGAGACTTTCAGTCTCTTGCTGGAGCCTGAGCTCTGGGATCCTCCCATTCCATGGTCCTACAGCCCAGGCTCCAGCCCAAGCCCGGAAGTCTACACAGCTATGAAACAGCCCCACAGCCTGAGCCTGATGGGTTTTTCTTTGCTGTGTAGACATACCCTTAGAAGCCTCAGTTAAGTGAGACCAACAGTTTCTATAACAAACCACCTCTAAAACCACCAAAGTCACTTACCCTCCAGCTTAATAGGGCAGTTCATATGTGGGATGTTCTTCCTGAAAGAGAGGCTGTGTTATGCAGAACATTGTTAACAATATATGTATTCTTATAACAGAATACACAAGTTCATTCCATTTTAATTGGGTAGGCTCTAAAAAGGATTAAAAACATAGTTAGGCCTCACCCCATCATAATTAGATTAAAGCTGAAAAATGTAGAGCAAAGCTGCAGTTGTTTAATGATGTATTAGATCTTATTGTTCTAGATAAAGCATGCAGCACAGGTTTCTACTATTCCAGAGAAAGCTACACATTTCTCTTCAATTAATAATTTTAGGCTTTTATGATGATAATTCAGTCACCTTCAAAGCAGACCATCAATCATGCGTTAACATAAGCATTTTTTCTAAATAGTGCATATAATGCCATTTTGTAAGAATTTTAGCCCTTTTTGTTATTTAGAAAGGTTGTAACAGTCATAATTACTGTCATTAACATGAATAATGTTGCACTGCGTAAGCCTATCTTCTCCTCTGTATTGCATCTTTCCGTTGATAACCACCCAAAGCACAGTAGCTGTTTCTTTTGAAAAAGAAGTTCAAGCTCCATTTTTGTCTTCATTATATGATTTTCTCTCTGTAAAATGCTTTTAACATCAAAACACACCCGTTGTCAGTTTAATTCCAAGTCAGTTTATATAAAACTGTCCCTCTTTATTTAAAGGGACATACTCAATTATTTCTAAGTGGTTTTAATTTGTCTCTTTACACTCAGTTGCTTTTAACACCTTTTAAGTTCTTGTAAAAATTATTTCCCTGCCAAGTCTGTCTTTTCAATGTGATACACTTAGACATTTCCCTCTGAGTTTATTGTGGAGCACAAGGCAATATAGTCCTGTTACTTATTTCCTAGCACTATCATTGATCAATCATGAATCACTGATGTCAGTATACCTTAGGGAATGGGGTTTGTTAGTTAACTTGTCCTCTCTTTGCCAGCTGGCTAAGTGACTGCAGAGCACACAAAATTATTGGACTCACTGTGTTTAGATAAAGATACACATATATATGAATTTAATTTCCTGGTGTCAAAATCATGGATTTTAAAATAATTATCCATTTAGAACCGTGTGGATTTTTTCCCACTAGATATCAGACATTTTCAATTAGGTCATGTTTTGAATCTTCAGGAAGCACGGTTTCATCCAATCCTGCAAAATGTTACTTCCATGGCTAGTCCCATTGTCTTCAGTGGGAATATGTGTAGGAGTGAGAATAGCTATGGGAATGACCGTTTGCTGGATCTGGCATCTTCTATATATTAGCACTATAATTTACACAGTGATAAATTCTGTCTGAATATAATCTTCCAGAAAGCTACAGATGAGCCACTTTTTTCAAACTTTACACTACATTGCTGCAAAATAACCTTACATTTCTCTTATTTCTTGTAAAAGATCTGTTTCTCTAACTCTCTATTTATAATATGATGCAGAGAGAATGACCTTTCAAAATGTAACCATTTTCCTTCTAGGGCTCGCTTTGGGGGCATATATAGTAGTATATTTTGAATATAATGCATGTGGCTTTAGCTGCATATTTCCTTCCATCTGTAATTGAATTTGCACAGCTAACATTAAGGTAAAGCATGACGCTAGCATTATGGTAAAAATATAACCAAATAGGACTGATTTATCAGAGAATTAACTTCCTTTCATGCAAGATTTCTGTGGATTTTGTACAAATAACTAGACTATATCTGCCACTTTCATAAATCCTTTTCTTTTATAAAAAGGGTGACCTTTTTCTTTTGTACACAAAACATCCTTACAAGCTAAAGAGAAGAGAATTGGCCATGTAAATTACATGTTGCTTGTAATCCTGACTTCCTCCATTCCAAAAAACTTTTAGACCTTTGGAGAAAAGCAGGGTGCGGAAGTGAAACTTAATGGAAGTCAATCTTTTATTTTTAAAACAGAGAGAAAAATGGGCTGGCACCATTTAAGCTTTCTCAAGCAGCTCTATCATTTCAACACTGGCTGCCTCTTGCATGCTGTCTGCCAATTTGCGGCTTTGTTGGCACACTGCAGAAAATTAAAGTAAACAGTGTGATCACCGTGTTTACTTTAACTTTCTAAAATATGGCAGGAAAATGCTGCAGTGCTGTTTGTTCCAAGCAGGCAGGCAGGAAAAATAGGAACCCAGTATCCCCCCCACATTTCCTTTTAAATGTCCATTGAAAATTAGCCTTCTAAAAGATGAATCAATCTTATTTGTAAAGTAGATGCAGTTTTTTCAGACATAGCGAGAAGGGAATGATGCCATCAAGACAACATTAAAACTTTAGTAGGACACAGGGCTCTGAAAAGCTATCATGTCTCTCTGTCCAATATGCAATAGAGTAATATTTATCAGTTTTCTAGAATCACAGCCTGTGTAAAGTAATATTTTATACCAAAATACAGAAGCCCTGTTAGATTGTTGGTAATTTACCTAAATTCAGCTAAATCAAATTGAAAGCCTACTGGAAATCCAAATGTAGATATATTTTAATGTGTCTTGTTTTATTGAGAAGCACAGTGCTGGCTTTATGGCTTTAGCCAACTCTGAAGATGATCTCTCCTGTAAGACACCAGGTTATCACCCTAATGTGATGTTATCATATTCCACCATCCAGCCTTCATGGCAGTCACTGAATTCATTTTGATTCATCAGTGTCCCTATGGTCATTAAATGGTATACTATAGGTGTATGGTTTCCAGAGAAATTTTTCCTTATAAAGTAACATGACCCTATAAAACCACTGTCTCTAGTCATTTTATTCTATAAAAAGATGGTCTTTAGCAGCAAACAGTCTAGTCTAAATGCTGGCCCAGCAAAGGATCATTTTTGTTGTTAGAAGCAGATACGCATCATTAAATGTCGCAAAGCTTTTACTTCTGTGTTTACCAAAAAGCCTGAAACCACTGACGTAAAGGATCCAGTCCACCCACTTCTAAATCCATGTCACTGGTATCAGTAACCAGAAACCATAAAGGACAAATTACAGTAGCTTTAGCATAGTGCAGAGATGTTGGGAGATGATATGCGTTAATCAGACACAAGTTATTAGGCTCAATACGGGGGTAATGGGGCAAAATTATTTTGCCTGTGTTATGCATAAGATCAGACTAGATCATCTAATGGTCTCTTCTGGCCTTGAAATCTATTAAACCCTTTTTGCTCAATCATCCCTCAATGCACCTGCTCAGGATACAGCCATGTGATTGATCATGTCCTAGTAGTGCAAAGGTAGGAGGCACTATTGCTGGCATCCATGCATGCAACTCAGAGTATTCTACACTTCCTGTGCACTAGCCAGAGGCTGTGGGTCTGTGAAGAAGGACATTGTACAAATGTAATAGGGGCTGTCACTAAGTGTACACACCCTGGGTCCCCAGCAGCATTGTGTGTACTCCTGCCCTCTGTGAGCCCATGTGCTGCCCTCTGTAGGCCACCATTTGGGTACTACACCTCCTCATCATTGTCACAGCAGCTCAGGCTTTCTTAGCTATAAATAAGATGAAAGTGAAATAAAGTCCCAATCCTGCAAACTGTTCCTCACATGAATAGTTATGCTGAGGTCAATGGGCAAGGACTGCTCACTTGACTAGGAGTTTGCAGTATCAAGTCCTCAGTCCATTGTTCATGAAGATCTGAAGCCATGAAAAGCTTGGTTCCGACACATTGCTTCTAGCTATGAACCCTAGCTTCTATTGAAAGCAATTTTATTTTTTTCTTTGCATTAATATTGGCTGACTTTGACATTCATATTATTAGGTAGGGTCCTCCTGGGAGACTGATCCTGGGAGAAGGGGCTAGCTGAGTGAAGTGTGCATAGTCTTGTGAATAAGGTGCCTGGCTTTGGTATACAGCACATGGTTGTGGTTCAAGTTTTCTTTGTGCTTCTGTTAAAATTCTGTACTTTACGTAGTAAAGAATGTAAGGGTTCTTCTGGAATTTGCTGACCTAGGAAGGTCAATCCTTCTTGCAGATAAGGAGGCTGGAAAGGCTGACCTGAAGCACAGCTCTGCAACATGGAGTTGTGAAGGAGTCCCAAGGAGTGATGTGTCCAGTCCTCTCCTCCACATGGGCTAACATTAGTTTCATTAGCAAACTTGAGGCATACTGAGCATGTGTAATGCTGACAGACCCCTGTTGTCAGCGGGCGGGTTTGAAGCGGGGACCTCTGGAGCTTAGTGCATGAGCCTCTACAGCATGAGCTAAAAGCCAGCTGGCTCTTAGCTAAGGCTGCAGAGCAGACTCATTAATCTCTCTCTCTCAACATGGTCTTGGTGCCACTAGATGGGACAGAACAACACACCCAGCAGGTGTGTGTGGGTTACACATGCTCAGAGCGTTCTCAAAGCATGCCAGGATGGCTGGGCTGGGTCTATTTCTGACCCCCGGAAAAAAGGCAGACACAGGCATGGAGCTGATTTAGGCAGACACAACTTCTCCTGAAGAGTTTCTGTACATGAGCCGTCACAGAGGCTATATTATTGGCTCCTCTCTAAAGAAAATATGTGATTCCGGATGAGCAATATAAAATCTGAAGAAGAAAATTCAGGATAGAAAAAAATATATTTATTGAAATGTTTCATGCCTCTGATCTTGGGCGTGTTATCCAACATTGTTTCATTTTCCCAGCTGTGACATGGGAATAATCATATTTCCTTTCCCAAGGTGCTATGTGAGGCTTTGTTTATTAATAATTGTAACATGAGATCCTTTAATGGAAGATGCTATATTTACCTATCTAAAAGACCAACACTTTAAAAGACAAATTATCTAGTTGTGTCTTTTTTAAAGTGATGCTGTCAGGGCTGAGATGTCCAAAGTATGACCTTCTGCATAAAACCTGATTTTTCAAATGTATTTATTTATTTGCATTTCTGCCTTCACAAAAAACAAAAACAAAAATAAAAAACGCTACACTCACCTCATCAGCTCTCCCAAGCAGCCAACCCAGTCTTAACATCCTCAGTGGCTGACTGGAGACATCAGAGGAAAACCCAGGATATGCTATGTTCATTGTGGATATGGATGTGCATGTGGTGTGAGCCAGCGCACTACATCGTATCTTCACGTCTTTGCTGGCCCTGTTCTTGGGCGCCAACAGGATGAGGTAACTAAGAATTCATGTTAGTTTTAATCTGTGCTATCTGACAAGAACAGAGCTGGCAGTGAAGCAAAGGGATGTTGGAATGCAAGACCCTTGTGTGGGATTCCAACAAAGATGCCGGCCTGGATCTTAAAATTTTGTTCAGTGTATGTCATCCAACTCATTGGATGAGGTTTTAAAAAAATATATGATTATTGTTCATTCTTTCAGAATAAGCCACATGTCTGCAAGGATCCAGATGATAGATTAGCTGAAAAATAACCAAGTACATATATCTGTCCTCATACCAAAAGGCAGAGTGGTACAGAGGATAGGGCATGGAGTCAGTCACTGGATCTGGTTCTGTTTTTGGTTCTGCCACTGACTTGCAGGTTGACCTTTGACAAATCACTTCACCTCTCTGTGATGTTCTGCTAAGGACACCCAGAACTGTCAGCCACTGTGTTATCCCCCTGTCTCAGCAAAAGTGAGCTTTGCTGGAGATTAGACTGTCAGCTCCCTGCCACACTGGCCCATCTGCTTTACCAGCATACTCCTCAAGACTCTGCCAGTCAAACCTTGCCTTTGTGGCAACGATCAGTGAACCCCAGGTCCCCAGAGACATATGTGTACAGTGCCCAGCTCCCTCTCAGTAGATACTCAGAAATTATTAAGTTCACTGCCTCCAAAGAGCAGAGTGCACACCAGCCTGTTAGCTTAGCTGAGAACTCACACTGTAATTCAATATAACAGCACTGAGATAGTTTATGGTCAAACTAAGAATAAGTTTATTAACAAAGAATAGAGATTTACATGATATGAAGCGAGAGGAAAAAGAGATAGTCATGGTTACAAACAAAACAAAACACGTTTTCTATAGACTAAAACTTAAGTTGAGCAAGTTACAATCTTTGTCTAAGCAGTCTTCTTACTTACATCAATTTACCAGCAGCCCCTAGCCCTCCTGGCCAGGAGATCCAGCTTTCACAGGCTCAGAGGATGCAGTTCCCCATGTTCCCTGAGTGATGGATTCCTAAAGCGTCTTTTTGCTCCTGTGATATTACCCAGAGTCCATTGTCTCTGACTCAAGGGCTAGCAGGGCTTCCTGGGATGCAGATTCTGTCCCCTGATCGTTAAACTATCTTCTCCCTGCTTGTTAGCTTGATGGGGTTGTTTACCTTAAATGTAAATGTACTTTAATTTAATTGTCCTCTGCCTGTTATCAGGCCAGTCAGAAAGGGGAAATCATATTCCTTGTCTAGGGCAGGCTTAATGTATGCACTGCCTCTCAACCACATTTGAAGGACATATTTCTAGCACACATATATAACTCCCTGAATGCAACCCATACATACATCGCACAGTGATTTTCGGGGCCAGCACATCACCAGTTTAGGTATGATTGCTAACAAGACATCTTTTTGATACATATTATGACAACAGTGTGCTGGGGACAGTGTCAGGCCTGATATGAGTTACAGTATGTTGGGTACTCTGCCAGTTGGCATTAAGGAGCTACCAGGGTCACAATTACTTACCCACTTTTGAAAAAGCACTTTGAGATCTACGGATGAAAAGCACTATACAAGCACTAAGTAATATTTATTATTACATACATAATTATTGGGGCCTAAACATTTGTATTTGTCATTATTTCATCATCACACAAAACAACAGTAGACAGATGGATGTGAACAAATTGAAAATAATTTGGCATGTTGTTTCTTGGCTAGGGTGCATATTTAAAATGGAAATAGGTCCTATGAAACAGGCTACTGTGAAGAAATGGTGAGATTTTACATGTTCTACAAGTTCTATATCTTTCAGATGACAGAAAAAAAATCCTTTTTTGTTTGTTTTGTTTGTATTTTATTTCATTTGAAATTATACTTTGAACATGAGTAAAGTTCAGTACGTGAATTTTCTGAATGGGCCAGAAGGAACAAAACTTCCTCTTTTCACATCTTTAATCCTATTCCTACACTCTTCTAAATTGCTTCTGATAGCCTCTGAATAAAGCTAAAAAAAAAAGATGGGTAGCTGATGTGATAGAAAAGCGTTAGTTTCCCCTTCTCAGAAATGTTCCTCAACCTTCAAGTTGATTATCCAAATATGGATGAATACTTGTTTATTTAATTAAAAATGTGCTTTAACATTTGCCAAGTGTTTCTGACTTCCTTTCTCTAAGAAAGATCCTTTTCATCCTGTTTTGTGGCTCTAAAATCAATCAACATATTACATGTTTAGAGGATGTGGGAAAATTCATTTAAGAAGCTGTAAATGTATTATCTTAGAGTCTGCTCTACTTTGTGTCTACCAAAGATATGATTTTCTATCTGGTATCTCTAGTATCAAAAGGAAAGTGGTCCCAAGGTCCAGAAGTAACAAATACGTATAACTAGCTTGTTTGTCTGAAATAAAGTGAAGGTATGTATTTCCAGCATGTGTGTATGTATTAATGTGTGTATATTTGAGTATACACTTATGTGTATACAGATATTTATGAAATTGAATTTACATGCTATATATTCCCTAGAAAAAATATTTGGAACAAAAATATGAAGTTATCTTTCTAACAAGAAAATGTAAAGAAATATAAAATTTCTATTGTTTTACTTATGTTGTAAGACTTAACACTTTCTTAAAAGATTAAATGTATACTGGGGTTTAATGGGAAGGAATTGCTTGCATAATTTCCATTACCTTTAGATGTTTAGATCCAGTATCTAGACTTAGACAGTAGTAAAGTTTGCCAGCTGTTAGTCACCGCAGTTGTATTTGTGGCTAAGCAGAGAGCTGAGAAAAAATGTGTTAGCTAAAGTAGGATCCCAAAGAATTATACATGTGAAAGAGAATGATATCATTTTCGTGCAGGTACCTTGCTGTTTTCCATAAAGTACCAGTATGTAAATTATTTCTCTATGTGTGGCTGGTTTGGTCTGTTCAATATATTGTGTCCCCATTGCATAACTTAGCTAGTTTAACATTAGAGAACTTGTTCTTAGTTTTTCCCCGTATGAACTGGGCAGAGGTGGTGGTGTTGTGCACACAACCTCATTTGAAATGTGTAATTTATCCAGGATGATAGGCTGGTGCACAATTTTTCTGTGTATGACTGTGAAAAATTGCCAACTGAGCTACTGGCAGATGGGACGTCTAACCCTGTATAAATCTTGTATGGATAAAAGACTTTAAGAAGGAAATTGACACTTTGGGCCTCTATTTGCCGTAGAAAGAGATAATGACATTCTCCAAGAAGATTAGAATCTAACCAAACATTGTATTCTAAATACAGAGCACAAAGCCAGGTGCCATTTGTGAAAATGCTATTGAGTGGGTGAGGGAACCAAGAACTAGTTTTTTTCACTGTATATTTTTTTAGGTACACAGATTTAATTTGGAGATTATGCTTTGAAAATAAAATGTATAGTATGTGTGTTTTTGGCTGATAAGAAATTGATTTTGTGACCTTGGTATACTCTAATTTAAATATCTGGCACTGGGTTTTGTGGCGGTTAGAGGAAGCCATATATGCTTGGAACCATATTATTTTTTCACCTTGAACTCTGCAGTTAATCACAACTGTAATCACTGGGTGGAAGGAAGCTGCTGTTTTGATGTGGTACAAGGAAACTGAATAATCTCTGTTTATTGTCTAATGGGTAGGGTCTTATGTGATTACTTTGGGATTTAGAGCTAAGGTTAAGAGATTCATGATGATTTTAAAAATGGAGATTTGTGGGTGAATTAACATTGAATAAACATGGAGGGACAGAACCACAGCTACAGTTGTGCGGGACACAGTGCAAAGGAAGGAAGAGGAAGTCTAAGGCTCAGTTGAGCAACATCATGATCCTGCTGCCTTTGTATACAGAACTGGACACCTTTGGCTGAGGCTCTTCTAATTTACACTCTCTGCTAGCCTCCCGCCCTCCCAATACCAGAAAACTCATGTAGTGAAAGGGTATCCTGACCACTCACATTCTTCTATACCGTGCCAGCAACAGGGAGGGGGATTGACCCTGGCATAAGAACCTCTGTGCCAGTGGATTGCCTTGTGAAGAGAAGATCTCTGCAGCCCAGCGTAGGGGCAAAGTGCACCAGTTGTATGGCATGTAGCAGCAACCCTGCCTGGCAGAAACCTGCCCAGAGTATTTCTCTGGTGGTTTTTCAATGTTATGTTTGTTTGATGTTGGGACTGAATTTTTGGCCCGGTTTAGGTTCAGGCAAGTGTGATGGTCTGAAATGGTTGGTAAACCAATGTTGTTTACACAGTTGTAGTGTCCATGTTAGTCCCAAGATATGAGAGAGGGAAGGTGAGTGAGGTAATATCTTTTATTGGACCAATTTCTGGTGGTGAGAGGGACAAGCTTTCGAACTTACACAGAGCTCTTCGTAAGCTCAAGAACTTGTCTGTTTCACCAACAGAAGTGGGTCCAATAAAAAATATTACTTCACCCACCTTGTCCTGTAAACCAATGTGGCAGATAGTCTCATTATTTTAGTTATGCTTTAATGTAACCCATTTGTTACCTTGACACAAGGATCTTGTTTCTTCAAAATAGAAAATTAAACTGGCTGAAAATCCTCCATAATAAATGGTTATTTGTTCAAAAACAGTCAAATCCAATCTTTATTTATGTTAGAGATGTTCAATATAGAAAAATAGTTCTTGCAGATGTGCATTGCCTTTTATGCTTTATTCATAATGAAAGCTATTCACATAGACAGGTATCTAAACAAGTTACTTTGAGGGAGGGCATAAGTATAGATGGTGACTAGCATGTTTATATATTAATATTTATTTGTTGCAAACAGTGCCTGGAAAGGATTTGAGGCTAGTCTGTAGAATTTTGAAAGTGTAACAGATTGTTTCTCATCCCTAAGAAGCTGCTCTGCAAAGGCCAATGAACAGCCAAATTGCAAGAGGCCAAATAAAGGATGAATTCTGAAAATTCATTCCTGTTCCATCTGACCAGAGAAACACCACTCCCATTCCACTCCTTTACACCCCAGCATGAAGAGGGCAGAAACCACCAGCATCTCCCCAGATGAGGAGTCCATAGCATGGGATAGAGTCCCCAGACAGTTACAGAGCTAGCATAGCTGGTGGCTGTGCCATTCTTCCCACAGCCCACATGTGTATGGAGAGGTCACATTACAGCAGAAGCTTCCCTTCACTTAAATAAATCATCATGGAGAGGAATACGGGAGGTAGTGCAGAGCCTGTGGAGGGGTGACTGGATCTGTACTATGCAGCTCCACTGGCCCAAAATTAGCACATAGTGTAGAGGGGAAGTGAGTGGAAGTTGAGACTGCTCTATAACCAACAGGATCAGAACCCTTGTGTCCAGCCAAAAAGCACAGTAGAGTATTTCATCATTTATATCCACGATGGTGCAAGCATCTGTCTTGAAACAGTGAGTGATGCAAAAATGTCAGTTTCACTGTCCTATTGTATAAAGGATACATCATGCATACAGAGAGAATTTTATCTCCATAACAACCACAGAGAAAATAGGAAAGGCAAATAGCTTCAATTGAATATTGACTTAAAAGCAGATTTGGGGAAAGTTTCTATAACTTAACACAGCTTCTCATGTAGGTTAATCCGAATAGAAATGAACTTGGGTTGCAGCTGTAAATGGTGCACGGCCCTGGCTCAGCTCCTTTTATCTTCCACAGTATAATAAGTGGGTGTCATGCAAATCTTGGTGCAGTAATTGTAAATATGATTAAGATTTTATTAGACTTAGTTCCATGATTCAGTAAAGCCGTCTTTAGACAAATGAAATCATAGTCTGCTTTTAAATAGGCATCACGTGGCATCATTGTTTTCACAGGCAGGGCTAAGAGCTCAAACGTGTTATGGCCTAGGTGTGTCAGGATACAACAGTGGGCTACAAAAATGCTAAGTTCATTTGTATCACTATACACACAATGTCTAAAAGTGAGAGGGATGTGGCAGGAGATATTGAGGTAATATTTACACAGCTGTGTGCTGCAAAGAAAACATTCATTAGCTGAACTTTTTGTATATCCTCTTGGTTTGCGTGCACTGCCAAGTGCTGCTTGCCGTGGGGGTACTCCAACTGGCATCTGGACTGGATTTCTTGTTCTCACACACTGGGCTCTCGAGTGTTGTCCCTATTCTGCCTTTCATCCATCCACAAAAACCTCTAGCTCAAGTGTGGTGGTGTTTTAAACCCAAGCTAGCTGGCCTGTCGGCAGGTACAGGCTGAAACTCGAGTGCTGTTGACATCTATTAACAGAGCCACTCTTCTGAGTGGATGCATGCTATGGCTTGTCCGGACAAGATTTTAGGGTTCCCCCTTCATTTTGTTTAGAAACAACTGAGTCCCCCTTTTGCATTTTCTGGCTAGCAGAGCAGACACCTGACCCTCAGTGAGGGAACTCAGATAGTAGCTCTTGGGTCAGCTTTTAGCTGTATTCTGTGGCACTATGATAAAAAAAAATCCCCTTTGATTTACTTGGTTTCCACATAAATTATACTCTCCCTTCAGTGATAGGAACTACTGAATCAATAACAATCATGATCATTATGATGTGCCAAATTTCCATCATAAGTCCACTGAGGGAGTGCTGATGTTGACTATAATGTAACGGGGCAGTGACTTGCAGATGACTTTTACAAGCCACAACAGCCATAGAATATGTACCTATAGGTTGGGCCAGGATTTCCAAAAAGTTGAGAGTGGAGCACTGATGAAATCTAGCTCTTATTTAGGTGCCCAAATGGGAGTTGAGCTGTTTTGAAAATATGGTCCTGGTTGTGGGTGCAATTGAAAATAAGAACTTAGAACGGCTGTACTGGGTCAGACCAAAGGTCCATCCAGCCCAGTATCCTGTTTACCGACAGTGGCCAATGCCAGGTGTCCCAGAGGGAGTGAACCTTACAGGTAATGATCAGTGCTCTCTTTCCCTCCATCCATCTCCACCCTCTGACAAACAGAGGCTAGAGACACCATTCTTTACCCATCCTGGCTAATAGCCATTAATGGACTTAACCTCCATGAATTTATCTAGTTCTCTTTTAAACCCTGTCATAGTCCCAGCCTTCACAACCTCCTCAGGCAAGGAGTTTCCCAGGTTGACTGTGTGCTGTGTGAAGAAGATCTTTCTTTTATTTGTTTTAAACCTGCTGCCCATTAATTTCACTTGGTGGCCCCTAGTTCTTATATTATGGGAACAAGTAAATAACTTTTCCTTATTCACTTTCTCCACACCACTCATGATTTTATATACCTCTATCATATCCCCCCTTAGTCTCCTCTTTTCTAAGCTGAAAAGTCCTAGCCTCTTTAATCTCTCCTCATATGGGACCCATTCCAAACCCCTAATCATTTTAGTTGCCCTTCTCTGAACCTTTTCTAATGCCAGTATATCTTTTTTGAGATGAGGAGACCACATCTGTACACAGTATTCAAGATGTGGGCGTACCATGGATTTATATAAGGGCAATAAAATATTCTCCATTTTATTCTCTATCCCTTTTTAAATGATTCCTAACATCCTGTTTGCTTTTTTGACTGCCGCTGCACATTGCATGGACATCTTCAGAGAACTATCCAAGATGACTCCAAGATCTCTTTCCTGATTGGTTGTAGCTAAATTAGCCCCCACCATATTGTATATACAGTTGGGGTTATTTTTTCCAGTGTGAATTACTTTACATTTATCCACATTAAATTTCATTTGCCATTTTGTTGCCCAGTCACTTAGTTTTGTGAGAACTTTTTGAAATTCTTCACAGTCTGCTTTGGTCTTAACTATTTTGGACAGTTTAGTATCATCGGCAAACTTTGCCATCTCACTGTTTACCCCTTTCTCCAGATCATTTATGAATAAGTTGAATAGGATTGGTCCCAGAACTGATCCTTGAGGGACACCACTAGTTACCCCTCTCCATTCTGAAAATTTACCATTTATTCTTACTCTTTGTTCCTTGTCTTTTAACCAGTTCTCAGACCATGTAAGGATCTTCCCTCTTATCCCATGACAAATTATCTTCCTTCTTATCCCATGAAAAATCTAGCCCTTCATTTTATGCCCATGTGTGCTAGCTGTTTTTACTTTTGATTTACTTATTTTGAAATTGCAAAGACCCTTTAATTAGGGAGGGAACTATATGAATGAGTTAGATCTGGCAGTGGTAATGGCTCCTCTGCCACAAGAGATTCAATAATTAAATAAGCAGATAATCTCCTCCTTATTGATGAGATTTAGTAAATCATAAGGACATTACACTATTACAGTACAATGTTTAACATCAGTAAATGGAGAAAAAACATTCTAGCAATTTTTATCAGCTGCAATGCACGCAGAGGGACATTTTTCTTCCTTTTGAACAGCACAACACTGAACCTTTACTACATCCCTCCTTGTTACGTATGTTTACTTTTTTGGTGGTTAACCCCCCCATAAACCTGAAATTGAAGCCTTCCTATTAGAATACTTGCTGACAGCTTCATCAATAACATCCTTTCCAATAGTACCATCACATCGTGATTCATCTATTGTGCTCGATATAGTCAATTTAACCAGATGTGTCTTCCTCAGTTAGGATCCACTTGCCCTCATTGGTGATTTTTTTTCCTTTAGACACTTTATCAGATCCCCACTATAAACCTATGTTTATCTTTGGTACCCTTTTAGTTGTGGAATTCAGGTAGCCTGCAGAAAAACAGAGTAATTGGCTTGCTGCGGGCGAAGAGTGGGAGTGGCTGAAAGGAATGGCAAACTCCAATGCACAAGACAGCAGTACTGCCCCTTTGCCTCCAATGGCTGCTATCCCAGGCTGTGGACTGGAATTCCAGCTTCAATTTCTCGGCACCACTTGCATGAAATGTTAGGGCACTGGATCTGCGTAATCACCTCAGCCAGTCTGCTTCCAGCAAGAGCCTTCCATTCCAGGCTCTTCGTAGCCAGCACAGAGACCCATCATCAGTGTGCAAGATAATGTGTGGCCACTCTGTGCAGAACTCCACTTGAAGCTCTCCTCACACAGGATCCTCAGCATCGTGTACAATAACATAGCTTTATTGATTTACACCAGCTGAGGATCTGGTCTAATGATCTTCCCACATTTTAGTGTAAGAAACCAAAAAAAAAAAAAAGGGAGAAAGAATTAATTGAAATTTAACATTTGTTTTCAGAATTAAACATTCAAGCAACAGCTTTATCTGGTGAAACCGCTAATACTGCTTGAAAACAAAACCTATGTTTTCTCTGATGCTGATACAGTTAAACATCTTCTGCAACTAATTTTGGCCCCTAAATAATCTCTGCAAGTAATACTGGACACTAGCAATGATGCAGATCTGAAAGACTGAAAAACTGAATCTCTTTTAAAGTCATTGATTTAGTCCTACACCCTGTTAGGTGTTCTGATCCAGATCCTCAGGTATGCAGGAGCAGTGCTCAAGGGCGGCAATGGTGGCTTTTCACCCTCTTTCTGTCCCCGATCCATGGTGTAACATAGAGTACCCTTAAAGCTATTCTAAATTTGCACTGGCTTGCAGGGCCCCACTAGGGACCATTTGTCTTATACATTTTTTTTTCACAATTAATCTGTATTTTGTTAATGGCCAGGTTTTCTGAGAAGGCAATTGCAATCCTTGCTTTATTTTTCTTTTCATGCTATACTAATACTGAATAATGAACATATGTAGGAGTGTTTATACATGCAGTATACATCACTGTTTTGCTTTGCTACAATTTGATAAATGTGATAAACATCATGATTATCCTAACATGCAGAGTTTCATACAAACCCAGGGGGTCTAATTCAGCCCATAATCTGTTTTGGTTTTGCGTGCTGTGTGGGCTACAAAGTAGAGGCGAGAGAGATTCCTATGTTTTCTCTTGGTAAATACATCTTATCTCTTTCTATATGCATGTGCAAATACAATAAAAATTATAAATGATATCTACATTTCTTGAAATCTGCTGAAAAACATCAGAGATCAAAACCTTCTGGTAGAAAATTTGGATCAGTATTTGATTTATGAGGTACTTGGCTTCCATAAATATATTTAAAAAAATCAGATTCCCTGTGGCTGAAATATCCTCTGCCCTGCACAAAGCTGACTAAAATGGCTTTGGACAGGGATATAAGCAAGAGATGCTGGAGAAGAAATTCACACATCTCAACCTACAGGCAGGCTACTGGGACACAACAGAACCCCTCTGTAGGCACAGCCCCTGTACTGCAATTCCTGGCCATTGCAATAATCTAATCCAGACCCCATGAAAATCCAAGGATAATCTCTCAGATGTTCTGCTCCATTGGCCCCTCTGCTGGCCAACTACATCAATCCATTTAGAACTTCCCCTCTCTGACACACTTTGAAGCCTCCCCTCTCTGGTGCACCTGGGATGTGGTGGCTGGTCTTCAATGTAGCTGAAATGGCACCAAGTTTTTTGTATAGACTCTCCTCAATTGAGTGTATTTCACCCTATAACAAGATGTTACACTCACATTCTTATACTGGAAATTGATCAGCAAGGATCAGGAATCCATATAAATGGACAAATTGCAAAGCATAGAGACCTGCCTTTTATGGAAACCTAATTCATTCAAGATGGAAACTGCAGTACAGAAAACGAGTGAAATCTCAAAAATACCAATTAAATGTGAAGTACCCAGCTGGTATGGAGCTTCTGATAATAGATACTCTTCAACAATGCTCACAAACAATGAAAGCAAACTTCTTCAGAAAGTACTACCATCCTGAGTCCAGTACTACCTATTTCCAATTAAAATTTGACAAACTTCAAATGCGAATCCACTGAGCTAAACTTACTATTATAAATGCAGTCACCAGATGGCACTATAACATACAGTCTGACAAGTTTTTTTTCTTCTCGTATAAGCAGTCTTTGAAGAATGGTGCATTGTTAGTTTTATGAGTCAGGATGTGTTTGGAGAAGCTCTTGCAAATAGCAAGGGAGGTTGCTCTCTGCCTTAGTCTGTGTAACCAATCAATTGTTGGGGTAGAGTTGCTTGCAGGGAACTGGGCATTGTGTTGGCGCTGAGATTGCTGAAAGAGCAGATTGCTTTTGTGCCTGTTGGACCACTTCTTTTCAAGGACTGGCGCATATAGTGTAAATAAAACAAGGAGATGCATAGATTCCAAGGCTGGAAGGCACCATCGTGATCACATTGTCTGACCTCCTGTAGCACAAGGCCATAGAACCTCCCCAAAATACTTTTTAGAGCATATCTTTTAGAAAAAATCCAATCTTGATTTAAAAATAGTCAGGGATAGAGAATCCATCATGATCCTTGGTAAATTGTTCCAAGGGTTAATTACTCTTGCTGTTAAAAACTTACCACCTATTTCCAGTCTGAATATGTCTAGCTTCAACTTCCATCCATTGAATCATATTATACCCTTCTGAGCTAGACTGATGAGCCCATTATTAATATTTGTTCCCTGTGTAGGTATTTATAGACTGTAGTCAAGTCACCCCTTAATCTTCTCATGAGTAACACTAAGGAAACATCAACACTCTGTGTCACTGATTTCTTTTTCAACAGGAAATCAACATGCAAGGCTCTGACATCTGCTCTCAAGAGGCTTCATTGCAATAGCTTTCTAAACTGATTCTAGACAATACTAGCAAAAAAAAAATCCAGGCACCTCCAAGTATAAAAACTGTTGGGACTATAGAAATGAAATCCCTAGGTTGAAATTTTGTACAGAGAACTTTGTGTCACAATAAGGCTGTCACAGCTCCCCAGTTGGTGATTAGGTATGGACAAATTGTCAATGGGCCTCCCTAATTGTGCCCAGATATTCCCATAGGACATACAGATGTTCACATTTAGTACATATAAATATTGTCATTGACTCTTGCTGTTCCTAACCTTTTTGCCTGCCTTTGTATTATTTCTCTGGCCTGACTGGTGTTAACAGCACCTCCTAAGATAGTACCATCTGTGAATTTAATTCACAGGCTGTTCATCTCTTCTTCCAGAATATTAATAAATATGTAAAATAAAACTGGGCTTATCAACGATCCCTGTGGCAACCCAACTGGCCACCTCTTCACAACTCAGTACAGTGCCATTTGTCACGACTCATCCTTATCTTTTGTTTACATTCCTTCAACCACTTTTCAATCCACATGACAGCACTCCTACCCAAGAATATGAATCGAGTAAGATTTTGAGAGCCTTCTTATCAAATGCTGTAGTAAAATCCAGATATGTTTCAGCAACTGTGTTCCCTCTATCCACTAACTGGTAATTGTCAAAAAAGCAATTATGTTTTCCTGGCATGATCCAAGCTGTTTATTGGTCATAATTCTATTACCCTCTTCCCAGTGTTTTCACCCTTTAATAATTGTTCCATTATTTTACATGGGACTGAATGTAGCCTTGCTAGAGAGAACTGCCAGACTCGTTCTCCTTTTCCTTCTCCTTTCACTTTGGAGATTGCTAACAACTTTTGAGGTTCAAAGATTCATAAATTTTAAGGCCAAAGGGGTCCATTAGATCATCTAGTCAGATCTCTTGTATGTCATAGGCCATTAACTTTTACCATTACCTTTGTGTTGAGTCCAATAATGTGTGCTTAACTAAAACACATCTTCCAGGAAGGCATCCAGTCTTGAAAACATCAAGAGACGGAGATGGATGTCTCTACTTTGTAGTCCACGCAGCATGCAAAACCAAAATAGATTATGGGCTAGATCAGGCTCGCTATGTTGGTATGTGTAAGGGTCCGGTAAGGGGGTTCGTCCTTCTCAGGCACGGCAGGGAGCCAGGGCGCCTCACTACAGGCAGCGATCCGTCTCGGGCTCAGACCCCTCAGCAGGGGCGGAGCAAACCAATAGTCTCTAAACAAGGCAGAGTCCCGGCCCTTCAGCAGGGCCCGAGCAAACCCAGAGTCTATAAGCTCGGCCCTGGAGCAGAGCAGGGCAACAAGCAGTCCAGGCTCAGGCCTTTCAGCAGGGCTGAGCAAACACAGTATCTAAGCCCTGGTCAGGCCAGGGGGAAGGGGGAGTCTGCCACCCTTGGAAGGGTGGCAGGGGGAACGCAGGCCCTCCCACTCCACTGCGTTCCAGCCCGGGGCCCTAGCAGCGGCAAAGATTCGCTGCAGTCAGTGGGGATCCTGGCCGCAACACACTGATATTGGCTCGGGGGTCCCCTGGAGCCAGACTGGGGTCGGCTACCCCCGGGCCACTTCCAATCTCCCCCTCCCTAGGTACCTGTCTCTCGCCGGCATCATCCGGTGGGTCCCAGACCATGGGCTCCTCAGGATACCGGGCGGAGGGGAGCTCAGGCGACTCCTCTGGATACCGGGCAGAGGGGAGCTCAGGCGACTCCTCTGGATACCAGACATAGGGGAGCTCAGGCGACTCCTCTGGATACCGGGTGGAGGGGAGCTCAGGCGACTCCTCTGGATACCGGGCAGAGGGGAGCTCAGGCGACTCCTCTGGATACCGGGTGGAGGGGAGCTCAGGCGACTCCTCTGGATACTGGGCGGAGGGGAGTTCCAGCAGCTCCTCCGGATACCGGGCGGAGGGGAGTTCCGGCAGCTCCTCTGGATACCGGGCATGGGGAAGCTCAGGCCAGCGCTCCTCTGGATACCGGGCACGAGGAAGCTCAGGCCAGCGCTCCTCTGGATACCGGGCATGGGGAAGCTCAGGCCAGTGCTCCTCTGGATACCGGGTACGAGGAAGGCTGGGCCCGGCAGGAGCTCAAGCACCGGCATCTGTCCTCTCCGGCAGCCTCCGTCTAACTGAGCGCTGGGGCCTGGTTTTTATACATCCTGTCCCACCCCTTGACTTCCGGGGGGCGGGGACAGGCGGCGGTGGCTCTGCCCACTCCGGCGCCTGGTCTGGCTCGTCCTTCTCAGGCGCGGCGGGGAGCCAAGGCGCCTCACTACAGTATGAAACTCTGTCCATGTATATGGACAATCCACCACTTCCCTTGTCAGTTTCATCCAATGGTTAATCACCCTCACTGTTAAAAATCTGTGCCTTATTACTGACTTGAATATATCTGACTTCAGCTTACAGCGATTGGTTCACATTGTGCCTTTGTCTGCTAGATTAAAGAGCCCTGTAGCACCCCAGTGTTTTTTCCCTGTGAAGATACTTGTACACTGTAATCAAGTCACTGCTCAGTCTTCTTTTTCATAAACTAAACAGATTGAGCTCTTTAAGTCCCTCACTGTAGAGTATTTTCTATAGCCATCAAATCATTTTGTGGCTGTTTTCTGTATCCTCTCCATTTTTTCAACATCTTTTTAAATTGTGCACACCAGAATTGTATTCAGTATTCTCGGATAACTGGTGGAGATGAGAACTACAGTGGAGGGTCCATAATTTTTCATTCATTTCAGTAGTTCCTAAAGTTGCTATTTTTTATGAAGGGGTCTTGGCTTTTCATTTTTCTGGTAATGCTCATGTTACTGCTTTATTCAGAGCATTGCACTGGTGATTTTAGAAGCTGATCATAAGGCTAATGTCCAGTTTCTGTTTGTGAAATGTGATGCATTTGTTTCTAGTATAGGATACCTTTAATGTGTGATTCTTTTCTTGAGCCATCTGTGCCTTTTGCTGTGTTGAGGAGGATAACCTTTGTGTGTATGATCCCACTTTGGGGGCCAATCCTGTGGTTTAAGCCTGCAGTACACAGGCATAACTCTCACTGCCTTCAGTGGGAGTTGTACTTGCCTGAGGACTGCCGGCTCATACCCTCGGTGGAATTATTTTTGTATGGGAATTATACATTCTACCACTGGCTGGCAGCAAATCAGTCACATGGTTCAGTTGCAAGAACCTATTCGGGGGCAGGGGGACGCGGGAAGAAAATCAAATGGAGAAAATTGGCTATGACAAGATAGAAACTCTAATAGTGGCTCTGCATCAATGGGGATCATGGGAGAGCGCTCTCTCAGACTCTGATCTAGCAAACAACTCTGTGTGGACTCAGTGGGACTCTGCATGAGTGTAGGAGTCTACCCACCCCAGATTAACTTTCAAATTGGTGCCTAATTGAGCTGTAGTGCAAACTAATGTATCCCACTGTGCCAAATTAGGAAAATGCTAACTTATTGCTGCTGATGCTAATTTGCCACCAACTCTGGTGGGTTCCCTAATCTTTTGTATCAAGGGGTCCCAACATGCTCGTTTATTTTCAGACATTATTTTCCTTTGCTGCCATCTCTTGTCATCTTTCTCCAACTCTCTTCCCTTTTTTCTCTGTATCTCATTCCCCAATCTTTATTCTCTCTCTTGCCAAACCACATTCCTCAAAAGGATAATGAGTTTCATTTTGAACAGCATCAAGGATTTCCTTGTGAAAACAATGGTGTTGAAAACATGTAAGGTCTGACTTGAAAGGACATCGTGGACACTTTGTCCATGCTACAAAAATCTTGATCTAGCTCCTGGAAGAAAACAACATTAGCAGATTTTTGTTTCTTGCAGACCTGCATGCCATATGGTTGATAGAGCAGCAGAAAGGCATACTTCCTCTGTTGACAAGCAGAAAGGCAGATGTTGTCACTTCCACCCACTGGAATTTGGCTGCCAATTTAGTTAATATCCTCTGCCTATTCAAACAACTCACTTAGGAAGCCGGTGGTGATAGTGTAACTTTGAGGGTTTCGCTCCGTTATCTGGTTAGGGTTGCCAGGCGTCCAGTTTTCGACCTGAATGCCTGGTCAAAAAGGGACCTTGGCTGCTCTGGTGAGCTGTTGGGTTTCAATAAGAGTGGCAGGTGCTCAGCAGCTCTGAATTTCATCTCCAAAGTATTTAAGTGCCCAGATACATTCCAGTCCCTTCACTACTATTGCAAAACCCATGGGAGAGGGTTGGGAGGATCCCCTCATGATGACCCACCCCACAGGGAGAAAGATGCAGGGCCAGCACACAAACAGTTCGTGTGGGCAGAGCTTTTATACTTGCTACCTATCCTGATAGGATCCACAGCAGTATCTCTCCAATAGAGCTGTGGAACCAAGGACTCCACTTGGTTGTAGTCACCCCCAGGATCCTTGATGGGGAGGAATGCTCTGTGAAAAAGATAATGCAGCACTGAGCAGTCCCCTGCCCTGCCCCCAACCCACACAGTTGCTACCTGCTACCTCAGTGAGGACCCCACAGTTGCAGAGAATTGGGGACCATGCCAGTGAGCCAGCTAAAACTCCTTTCCAAACAGAAGATGAAAAACAGAAGGTGATGATCTGGTGGCAGATCAAAGGTCTATGAATTTAGATACCTGCATTTGTACACACAAGTAGGAAATTTTGCCCCTAAACTATAGTTTTATTCTGATATGAGGAAGGTTGTGTATTTTATTCCTATTCCAATTTTTGCTGATTAGTTCTAAGAGAAAACAATAAATATAAGGAGACAGACTGTGGGGCTGATTATATCATTTTTATCAGTAGCCTTACACTAGTGACTGTGAGAGGAGAACCAGGCCCTCCTTTTTATGTAAATAATCTATTTTAGGTACTCATATGGACCACATTATATGAGCAGCTCACAGTCTTTAATCATTTACCCTCACGACACCTTTGGAGGTAGGAAAGTACAATTATCCCCATTTTTCTGATGATGAACTGAAACAAGAGAGACCAAGTGCCTTGCCCAAGGTCACACAGGAAGCCCCAGCCTACTGAGTCCTAGGCTAGCACTCCAATCCTGCCCCTTTATAGCTGTGACAGTTTGGGGGAATCAGTCTCTGTACAGGTTAGGAATTCCAGTCTGATTTTATGAACTGTGTGTATCCTTATATCTTATGCCTGTCATTTACTGTGTACCTAAATCATACTCCATGTGTCCAGGATGAGGGAAGCCCATCAGGTGTGTATTGCCTTGAATAGGCTAATCATAAAAGATTACCACCACCTGACTTGATCTAGCCCATAATAGAATAATGGGGTTGTTGAAACCTGACCGGAACCAGTTCTGCCCAGAGTGTTTGGAGAGAGCCTGGGATTGGAGTAGTGGAATTTCTCCAGAACAGGACAGAGAACCAAGGTGTTGATTCTAGCTTTTAAAGCCTCAGAGACTGGGTAGGTCTGAGAGTGAGACAAAGGAAGCGTGAACAAGAGAGGGGCAAGCTTTCAGAGCAAAGGGGACCTATTTAATTGCAGGACTAGGTGAAGAAGCAGGAAACTGGCCCCAGAGGAGAGAAAGAGATTCTGAGATTCAGAGGAGAAGCTGTGTGCTGTAGTGGGGATCATGGACTACTACAGAACTCTGACCTGAGCACAAAGAATGCTCAAACGTGGTAAGGAAACCGAGGCAGGGAAATTTTGTCTAGATCTTCATATTTCTTGGGCCAGCTAAAGTGAAGAGTGATTGGTGTTTTGGGAGGCTTACAAAGCCTGTCAGTTTGCTTTCACCATCAGGTGTCCCTGAAGAACTGAGCTGTAAACCCAAAGCAGCCACAAGCCTGGGAAAGGGTATGCTTACGGGGAGTCAGCACTGGTCCTGGGGTCAAGGGCAGCGGGGCTGCAGACCCTCATTTACATGAAGGGGTAACAAATAGACAGCTAGTGCCTAGGAATTATCCTAGAGCAGCCAAGGAAACAGTGTTATTGCCTACTCAGGCCTAAGGATGCACATGGCTTTTGTATGGTAGGACCCAAACACAGCAGCCTAGTGAGTGTCCAGCTGGAGGAGCTCAACCAGGGCTGTGTGACAATATGCAAAGACTCTTTCTATGATGTATTTTGATAAATGGTGTATAACTATTGTCACTTGTAAAATGAGATACTGGAGCTGCCTGGTATTTTGGCCTACATTTTAAGGAGTAGCTAACTTACTGGTTCCATCATTTTAATATTCATTGGTGCAAGTTTTTATGGCAGTAGATGCTGTGGTCATTTTTCATTTCTCCTCTGATTTCGTGGGCATGGTGTCTGGGCTGTCTTTAGTCTGGCTATTGAAGGCTACTCTATCTAAGGGACATTTCTTTGGGTAATCCATATACAGTATGTTAAAAAGAAAACACCGGTAGGTATTTTCAAGGGTGCCCAAAGCACCCATTTGTAAGATGTCGAGATCTAACTACATAAATAACACTTTCTATGTTAATATGCAGAAAAACAATGGGCCAGTTCCCAGATGGTGTAACTTGGCAAAGCTCCAGTTAGTTCAATATCTTCCTGCTGCAATTTTTGGGTGGGAATGGGTGGGAATTTTCTTACTAAGAACAGTGAAATATATATTTTGCATTTCAAAGCTAAAATACAGAAACCAATATGTCATTAAACCATTTAATTTTCTTCCAAGTTTGAGACTGGATTGACAAGAAATCAGCAATTGGCGGGAGAACAAATGGAACATACTAAAGCAACCAATTTGCCAGTATGGAGGGAGGCAGATGTGTCTGTTTTGCATCTATTGTTGTAAAATCCTGGTAGTTCTTTTCACATACAGTACGTTGTCTAAAGGGTTGATTATTAGATAATTGAATAATCCTTTACTATATCATGTGTACAAATGCTAGGCCTCCTTTCCATCTAAGGATCCTTTCCACCCCTGCGTTGTGGTTCTGTGTTACAATTCATTATGGAGGTTTATGATTTACACAGAACCCTTCGTACCTGCCACATATCTGTTCCCAATGCCAATTAAATTTGCTTGTTGTACCCTTATGCTCCAGATACCAACTCACGTCCTTTTTCTAGTAAGTGCAGACACAGGAAGAGGAGTGGGATTGTCACTGCTACCCTGCTTGAAGCCAGGTGCCGAGCAGCAGACAGAAACAAGACAAAGAAAACCTTTTCCATATTTTAAATAGAGCCAGGCAAGTGGGTAACCATAGATACTTAATTTATTTGTAAAACAAGTAGACAAGTGTGAGTTAGATTGCCAACTTTCTAATTCTAGAAAACCGAACTCCCTTGCCCTGCCCACTGTCCCACCCCTGCCCTGAGGCCCTGCCCCCTACTCATTCCATCCCTCCTCCCTCTGTCACTTGCTCTCCCTCACCCTCTCACGTGCTCATTTTACTGCAAGGCCCAAACAGGCATATTTATTGTTTTGACAGATGTATTATGCTAAGTTCAGGTTTTATTTGTTACAGAACCTTAGAGCTGGCAGCAAAATAGTCAAAAAGGGTAATTTAAAAAAAAAAAGGAAATTTCACAAAGATTTTAATGATTCTTTCCTTCCCGTCTTCCCATTTTTCATAATCAGCTCCATGTTTTTTGTTCACTAAAGTTATTGTAACGTTATGTGTGGAACTAGGACCACACATTGTCACAGCTGCAGTGAGTCCATTAAAGGCCCACTCCTTGAGCCCAAATAAAAAACAATACAACCACAGAAATGTACACCTGTCCAGATACATGTGTATACATCTAGCATGCACTAACACATTTACTTCCACATTATTTAATATTACAATTGTTGTTTAGTGCCTAGAGACCCCAACTCAGATCAGGGCTCCAGGGTGGTAGGTGCTGGACATACACATAAAAAGAGAGAGTCTGCAACAAAGAATTTATAATGTAACTAGAAAAAGATGAGGAGAAATGTATGATCCATTGGGTCTTTTGCAATTACTAGTCAACAACATTCACTTTTTAAGAAATAATATATTTCTTTTAGCGTTCCCTTCTCTTTTAAAAACTTATGACTTTTTTTGTGCGCAAGCCAGAAAAAGGAATAAAAGTCAAAGAGTTAGGCTGCACATTTTATTCACACAGGTATACACACATGCAGCATACACACACCTCCCTACACAAAGACACAGTCTCTTACACACACACAATGAATGCATGCACGCACTTGCCTACACAGAGAAACTTTTTCATACTCTTTTCCAGGGGCTTCCTAAATCACCCAGCTGGGAAGGGAGGAGGCTGGGCTGGAGGAGAAAAGATGGGGAGTGGGCAGTGGAGGAGAGAGGTTGGGGTAGGAAAGAGGCCAAGGATGAGAGCAGGGTGGGGTGAGATGGGCAGTGAAGAGGAGAGGAGGAGGAGTGGGGGGTATGTGGGGTGGATCGGGATGCGGGGGAGGCAGAAGTCTACAGGTGCATGAGGATGTGGGGGGCACAGGGATATATAAGGACATAATGGGAGTGCAGCAGTGTATGGAGGTGAATGGGGTGCAAGGGTGTGGGGGGTGAGGGACATGGGGGTGGCAGCTCTGGGAGGTGGAGAGGATGGGTGGGAGAGCACTGTAAGGGATACAGGGCTGGGATGGGTAGGCATGGGGGCAGGACAGGATGGGATGGGGAGGGATGCAGAGAGAGAGCTGGGGGGGGGGGGACAGGGAGGGATGCAATGAGGTGGATGGGTGTGCAGCCCCATTCCCAGCACTTGGAGATGGGGATACACATACCTCGAACTCCTAGGTGCCAGTGATGGGGTGACAGACAGACACCACGGATCGCCACAGGCACACGCTACAGCTCTAGCCCTGCCCCACGAGGAGTGTGAGGAGAAGAGGGCTGGGCAGCAGCGGGAGAGGTGCACGCCAGCAACCACTCAACAGCTGCCTGCTGAGTGCTCATGAGTCACACTAGTTCCTGCCCTGACCCAGCCACTGGGAGCTGCTCCAGGGGGTGGGGCAGCACGCGGACTCCCCTGGCTGCCCCTGAGGCTAGGAGCCAGACATGCTGTCTTCTTTCTGACCCAGGAGCTGCCGGCCCCACTGCACTGCACAGCGTGGTGATGCACCGCGCCAGCCGGACAGTTAACGGCCCGGTCAGTGGTGTGGACTGGAGCCGCCATGATCCCTTTTTGACCAGGTGTTCCGGTCCAAAACCTGGTCACCCTAGCTAGGTGGTCACTCAATAGGCATTAGTTAATCTGGCCTGATCAAGAATGCTGCAGTGGTTATTGTTTGAAGGGCTGGTTAGAGATGATAAGGTAAATAATTCTCTGCCCATAACTTTCCCAGACATTAGTTCTTGAGGCTTTAATAGAATGTGATAGATAGAATAATGGCATACTTCTCTTTTATTAATTTTAAAGAATTACAGCATATCCTGGATGGTATTGAGAATTTCACACTGGAAGTGGCAACAACTCTTAATCAAACATTCAAAAAATCATGAGTCAGGTACCAAAAAATCAGGAGATTGGCATAAAAATTAGATGTTTTTAATTTGATTTTTGAGCCTTTTCGCTGCAGCCATGGGGGGGTTAGAATTTTTTGTGGGGGGGGGGAGGAGATGGTTTTCTCTCCTCATGTAAACTAAAATTGTCACATGATTCCAGGAGCTAAGGCTTTAGAAAAATACTAAATATCATGAGACTATTAATCTTGTGCAATCTAAACATTTCTAAAACAACTGATCCTCATAGCATCTTGGGGTTGTTCACAGTAAAATAGCACCGGGAATTCTGCCCAAAATTATGTTCAGCATCTGCTTTTTTTTTTTCTTGCTACAATTTATCTCTTAAATCCACCACTGCCTGAAGTTCTGTGTTTCATTATGGAGGGAATGTCTCAGTGGAGACATCCTGATCAGTGTTCTATAGGTTAAGGTCCTGCTTCAGGATTGTGCATCATCCACTCATCCATAAATCCTTCTAACAAATTAATAAAACCCAAAGTAGCAGGCACTGGCTGTGGAAACCTTGTTTCAGCTCCAGCGGAACTGCACCACTGGGAGCTGGGACAGCAACAAGGAGCTCCGAAGCCAATGCAGAGGCAGAAGGCTATAAGTTCTCTTGGGCCTCAAAGGATGTTCCAAGTTCTGCACAGATTTCAGGGCTTCCAGAGGTTTGGGTATTCCACCCTTAGTTTTTCATGTGAGTGGACTCCAAGCTAGCCTGTTTTAAAGTCACACCCTACTCTTTTACTATCCTTCACCCAACAACATAGTAATTTGAAGGGAGACTTCGCAATATTTTGTTACTACTGTTATTACTAATTACTTGTTTTACAATAGCAGCAAGAAGTCCCAAATGAGATCAAGGCCCCATTGTGCTAGATGCTATATATACACATAGTAAGACAGTACTTGCCTGAAAGGGATTATAAATAAATAGATAAGATCGAAGACAGAATTTTGCTAATGGGGAATTGAGGCACAGACAGATTAAGTGATTTGCCCAACCTCACACTAAAAGTCTGTGGCAAAGACAGGAAGAGAGCACAGATCTCCTGAGTCTCAGTCTGGTGCTTAACCACAAGATCATTTTTCCTTTCTTCCGCCCTGGACAACCTCCTATGTCTGAGTGTTGCCAGTGGAGAAGATGATGAGGCCCAGTGTATTGTGTTGAACATCATTCCAAATTATCCAATTGGTATCAGCAAGAATATCACACCTTCCACATTACCGTAGTCACCCTTCAAAAGTCAGCATTTCCCAGCAGTTATCACACAGTGCTATTGGAGGTGCTGCAGTTCTCCCTCTATACTTAGAGTAGAAGGTATCAAGGTGACTGTCGGTAGCAGTTGGCAATTTAAAAATTGTGTCTACCGCACTTCATATAATTATTGCCAAGGTGATAGTATAGTGAGATAAGCATAGCATTGACAAGCAGACTTATCCACCTTCAGAGTTTAGTTAACAGGCTGGCTGTTTTGGAATTCAAGAGAAGTCCACTCTGTCAGGAAGGATTTCAATAGAAAATTAAATGGGTTTGCATATTGCTCTGCATGACAGATTTTTCTGTTAGCCTTCAAGGTCTGCATGATCTAACCAAGCATGTAGAAGTAAGATACATGTTTCTGAGTGCTGTAATGTTTGTTTTTATTGTGGAGAACTATGAAATATAAGCAATGGTTCCCTTTATCCTGTTTTCCAAAATTGTTGTTTTAATCTATTAAATATTGTATGGGTTTACAATATTGAGTGGTTCACTTTTTGGGGGGGTATTGCCCAATTAGCTTCCCTCTCAGAACGAATTTTCTCTCTGGCTATCTTCTTCCCTCAGGGGAACGATTGTAGACAAGAAAGATGGCTCTGCAATTATGTCTTGACTGGAAGTAACTGCAGAGGAAATTGTTTAGTTTTTCTTTTCTTTTATGAAGTGCAATTAGTACTTTGCTTACCTCTTTTCACGAGATGTTTCTGTACAACATTATTATTAAGCAACATATGCTGCCACTGAACCCATCCTTTAAATATGCAGTTGAAACAGTCAGCTCTGTTCCACTGACACAAAACATGAGAGCGGCAAAGCACAGCATTTTATCTAGTGGGGGTAACAGTATCTCAGCTAATAAAATGGCTGTCATTCTGCCCGCTGTATAGATAAGGAAACCAAGGACCTGTGGATGCCCTTTGTTGGCATGCCAGTTTGCAATTATCCTATGATGGAGCACTTCTGTGCTTTGATTAAGCATTTTGGAAGAAAGGACTTAAATAAGGGAATTTCACTGGATTTCACAATGACATTGTTAACGCCACAGTAGTCAGAAACAAAAACATTTAAAGTACAACTGGGGAAAAATGGCCTCATTTAATCTCCCTCGGATGTCCTTGCCACATTCCCTTATTCACCTCATATGTGGGATGTAAACAACTTAAATTCTAAGGTTCTTGTATTGACCTTTTTTACCACTTGGATCAAAGTAGTTTCTCTCAAATAAAGATGAGACACTTTCGAGACTTCGGCGGCTTGTCACAATAGGCTGTGTTTAAACATAGAACAGCACAGTGATACAGCCTTTGGCTAAAACAGGCAGTAAAGAAATGTGCAGCTCCTCAAGAGAATCATGATTATCTTGCACCTTGAAGATGACCTAAAACTGGGCTAATTTTGAACTGTTTTTCTTTGTTCTTTCCTGTGTCTTAACATAGGAAATAACAGTAAGACTCTGTGCCTTGTCTCTTAGGCACAGCACAGAACTCGCAGGCTGGGAGGAGGGGTGACTTTAAGCTACCCGTGCAACTGCTTGATCCTGGGCTGCTTTGGGGACTGGAGAGGCCCCCTGTATAACTTACACAGCCCTTGGGGCCTTTCTAAATTACAGCAACTTCCCTGAGTCATAGTGCTGCCTGGGATTTCTACAGTGTGATATGCTGTGGTCTCATCCCTAATGTCCCCCTCCTGACCCCAGCTCTGGCTCACTCTCTATGCCAGGGCTTGCAGCAGGGTCTTTAGAAAGCAGTTTCCCTGACCTTCCAGAGCCCCTTTATGCCATTCTGGATCTTTTATGAGGCACAAAGGAGTTGGAACGTAGCTAAGAATCTTGCCCTATAATTTTAGTATGACATACCAGGCCACCGGTTCATTTAATTTGGTGTTCTTACTCTGGCAGTGACCAATACATCAGAGAGGAAACTGACCAACACACCCAGGTGTTCGTGCAGTGCTGGGAATGGTACTGTGGAAACCCCACAAAAGATCACAAAGCATGAGATTTGGTTATTCTTTTTATTTTAGCTGGTAGAGATATAAAATGGTGTGATTATGATCGTTTACTGTAATAACCATGTCCTGTAATAACACAGAATGAGGCCTGGTTCTGCTAGGCACTGAAGTAGACAGTCCCTGCCCTGAAGTGCTTACATTCTAAAGGGTAGTGGAAGGGTAGGGCTGCCAACCCTCCAGGATTGCCCTGGAGTCTCCAGGAATTAATCTTTAATTAAAGATTATGTCATGTGATGAAACCCCCAGGAATATGTCCAGCCAAACTTGGCAACCTTAGGAAAGGGACATAACATCTGAGCCAAGAAATCAATGTGATGACAGCAAACATGCAATTCCAAGACACTTTGGAGGGTTGGCAGGAGGGATAGGGGTTGAATTAGGCAGAGATGAGCTAAATAAAAAGACAAGAGGAGGGAGAGTAGAAAGAAGGACAGAGCAGGTGAGGAGGGGGAAGGGAGAAGGAGCAGGTGTGGAGTGAGGCTGAGGTGAGGAGACTGGGGGGAGGAATGGGAGAGGGTTGGAGCAAGTATCCAATCAACACGGGAGAGAATGCTGTACAACTACTTGATGGCCTCTTGTGGAAGTGAGTTCCCTATATTAACTATATTCTGTGTATGTTTCTTTTATTTCTTCTGAATGTATAGCCACTTACATTTGTTGTTTCCCCCTTTGCTTTCAGATTATGGGACAGATGTTGTTATTCATTTTGGCTATAATCTTCATAATTTTGAATCCCTTCACTCACTACTTTCCAACCTACATGATAGTAATTTTTGCAACATTTCTTCATAACTGTCTTCCTGTACCTCTTACCCATTTTATTGTTTTGCACCTTTTTAATCTCTGTCTTTCTTAAAGTGAAGTCACCCAAACTGGATAAAATGTAACCAAATTCCATTTTTAATTTTGGTGAAGTTAAGTCCTAAATTAAGATTGAACTATATTTTCAGGAGCTATAAACCTATTCAGTGCTGCGACTGAAATAAGAGTGTTTGTCAAACCCCAGTTAAGTTAATGACCTGCAGTGTCTTGACTTTTTAAAGGAGCAACAAACTAAATAACTTCTGTAAGTATTCAGTAAGCAGGGGGCTGGACGCTGCAGGGAGACATCTCCGGGAACTCATCTGCCAGGCAACACTGGCAGAGTCCTGAAGAATTTGCAGGCAAGCTAGTATGGCAGGGAGCTCCCACTCATTTTAGCAATAGCAAAACTCTTACTTGCTGAGGCTGAGAGGGGTAACCCAGTAACTCTCAATTCTGGGAACCTCAGTAGATTGTCACACTGGCAGACAGTTTGGGGAATATTCAGGCATGGGAGGGTGTTGTAATCACTCTGCAAAAAGTAACTGGGTGGTGGAAGCCAGGGTGAGTCCTGCATGCTTGTAGACTGGCTATTGGTATCAGGGCTTTGAGTCACAGCAGCATAGCACTGAAGGCACTCAGTGTTGCAGGGCAGGCAGTGACACAACCCTGAAGTGTCACTACGAGTTTCAGCAGTATTCCCTGTTATATGTATACAAGTTATCACTCAAGCCAGTAGTATCTGTCAAAATCATTTGAATGTAGGACTGGAAGGGACCTCGATACATCATCTAGTCCGGTCCCCTGAACTAAGGCAGGACGATAAGTATTATGTAGACCAGTGATACTCAGACTGAGGCTCGGGAGCTGCAAGCGGCTCTTCAGTGTGTGTCCTGTGTCTCTTTGCAGCACATGACATTAAAACACTGTGTGATTTAATTATTAACCAGTCTAAGTTATTAACCAATCAGGATACTTTTGCTATGTTGTTAACAAATTTTAGAATACTTGCTTAGTCATTTTGCTGTGAAAATTATATATAGAGAAAGTAAATGAAACAATGAATTCACACTACTGCGGCTCTTGTGGGTAATGTTGATCGCTAATTTGACTCTTGAACCACTGAGGTCTAATCTAGGCCATCCCTAACAGGTGTTTGTCTATCCTATTCTCAAAAATTTCCAACAATGGAGATTCCACAAGCCCATTACTTCTTGTCCTGTCCTCGGTGATTAAGGAGAACAATGTATCACCTTCCTCAAACAAACCTAATTTTGTCGGTCTTTCCTTGTAGGTAATTTTTTCTAAACCTATAATCATTTTTTGGAAATGGAAACATTTCAAGTTTGCCCACTGTATAAACTGGGAGTTTCACATCTCAGTGCCAAGCATTTGTGTGTGTGTGTGTGTGTGCGTGTGCACGCGTGTGTATGCACAAACATACTCAGTAATAACTAAGAAGGTTATTTACATAAGTTGTTCAGGTACATTAGTGGTATTTGAAACCACTGTCCAATAACTATTGACAAATACCTTAATAGGTTGCCATTAGGGGACACTTCTATAACCACCGAAGGCAAAGCTCCCCATGGAAAGAGTTAAGATGCCATAAGCTATGATTGCAGTCACCCACCTTGTCTCTCTCCTATGCCAACTACACACACAGGAGTCATTGAGTGGGTTAACTCACTCTCCCCTTGGAGTTCAAGCTTTGAGAATCCTCTGTATTGTAAACAGGCACAAAAGGAGAGCTGAAACCCAGCTCACCAACCATGTGGTCTGAAAGCAGCTTGGAGCTGCCAACATTACATAACTCTAAAGCTCATAAGCTGGGTTTGTAAGAGGAAAACTGTTCTGTGACATCATCAGTTTTGGCAAAGACTGTGGATATGTCTACACGGGGAAAAAAGTGTGTTCTTAACTTGGGTTAAAATAGTAGTGAAGTCACAGCTTTTAACTCACTTTAGCAGCTCAAGTTGAACTCAAAGCTGCTAACCCAAGTTAACAGCTGAGTTGCCATGTCTTGGCTGTTGTTTGAACATGGCTCAGCTAACCCGCTTAAAAGTGTACTCTTTACCAGTGTAGATATACTGTGAGTCCTGATTCAGAGGCAAGAGAGCAGTTTCTTGGACAGGGCAGAGGTGTCCGGCCTGAGGTTTCTGCCAGAGAGGGTTGTCTATATACTATTTGTTTCTTCTTCTGCCCCAGAAAACCAAGCAGGTGTTTATTTTGTAAATAAACAAATTGCACTAAGCAAATACCTGGCTCCAAATCACCAATTTCTGCTCCAAAGAGGAAATTGACTTATGAGAACCCAAAAATCTGCTACTCCTTGGCAGAGGGGCCTGATTCTCCCCATCTTATGCTATGTTACTCCATTGATATCAGTGGATTTAGTTCTAATTCACAGCAGAGTAAGGGATAGGACGATCAGGCCCTATCTTTTTGATGGTGACCCAGGTGTAATATACACACTCCTTAATCTAAAGAGGATTTTCACCAAGCGATTGAATACTTACAGCATTTACAGTAGCTAGAAATACTTACAGTAGTTATTATAGTTGAAGTAATTAGTCTAGCTGCAGTATGGCTGGGATGTTTTCCCTCTGGGCGGAATACCTCAGTCTGGGTGTCTCCTCCTAGGTCTCAGCTTGCCAGACTGTATATGATATCTTCCGTTTTGGAGACTGGAAATTTTCCAAAAAGTAATGGCTTTTCTCAATTATAGATTGAAATGGTTTCCTTTTGTGAGTTAGTCTGTTATTGAATAGTGAAGCTACTGAATTCCAGAGCATTTAACTGAATGGCTTACAAATAATATAGAAGGCATTTTGTTTATCACCAAGTCACATTAATGCTAGGGGCGTCATCATGTAGCTATTTGGTGACATGGTAGCTTTATGGTTCACGTGTAGTCGTAAAAGAAGAATGAAGCAGAGGCAATTAAAGAAAAAAACGTCCACTCCATGCTTACATCAAGTGGTTTATTTACTGGGATTGTTTTCCCTTTAATAACTCAGCCTTAATAACAAAGGAGACACAGTTGACATAGCTCAATGTCTCTCATCAAGTCACAGATTAAGACCATAATGGACCATTAGATCATCTACTCTGACCTCCATAGAATTTCAACCAGTTAGCTCTGCAGTGAGCCCCATAAGTTGTATTTGACTAAAGCATATCATAGTCTCAATCTCTGATACCGGGACAGATCTCTGAAAAGGACTTTCTCCATGTAGAGGATAATTAGCTACTGGTTTTAGATATCAGTGAATGCTGCTCCACACAGAGCAAATATCTTCTTCAGAAGGCCCTTCTTTAAGGGCTTCTGTTGCATTTGAACCATTACTTCTGTCAAAGCAATTTTTACCACATCTTTTGGTCTATTTTATTACCCAGAATGGAGGGTGCGACAGATATGCAATTTCCTGCAATATCCAGGACAAACCTTATTGAATTAAGTTGAAGTATTTTAAGAGTTAATTATATTAAACTGCAAATGTTTATGTTATTGTGGAATTGTACGTAACATCTCAAGGGGGGAGCTGTGACTAATGTAAACCCTGGGAAGTGTTATTAGCTTCAAAGGACCATTTGAAACAACAGGAAAGACAAGAATGAACTTTTTAAGTTAAGTGGTTTTCCCAGGAAATCTTTAAGGGGAGGTGTACACAAAGGTATCCCCATGGGTAATGCAAAAACTCAGCTTTTTGAAACTTCATCCTGAGGAGGGAACCTCTGTCTGCTGGTCACTGTTGCATGAGGACAAGATCAGAGGCACAACAAGTACACAGGAGTGACTCTCAGATTCATGGTGTACTTGTTTTGAGCCAAGGCATTCATGAACTTGTATCTGAAACCCCCTTAGTGGGGTTTGAAGGATTGACTTCCTACCAGAGTCCTTGTGGGAGTTGGGGTGATCTCTGGTAAGCTTATTAGCATGTGTGTCGGTTCTTCCATTGTTTTGATATGTTTTCTCTGTAATGATTTAATCATAAGAATTAACGTGCTTGCATAGGGAAAGCTGGGTGGTAACTTATAACTGTGGGGAATTACCCTGCTTATAGCCTTTGAGGAGAAAAGCAAAGTAGGCCTGACTTGCTGGGGGCTTCACAATGTAGGCAGGCAATGTGCAACCTATAAATATGCCTGGTCAGGAGGGAGTGAGATGTGAGTCTCCACCCAAGACAGCGACAGCTGAGAGCAGGAAACCTGAAGGTGGGAACCCTCGGTAGACCATAGAGGGTGGAATACGGGTTCAGTTACCCTTTGTCACAGGTCAGGGCATTATTATAACAGATCTCAATCTAAGAGCAAGCAAGACAATTAATAAATACTTTATTTCAGATACTTTAAAGCAAATTCTTTTTTAAAAAGCTTGGCATTTCTGAAGGGAAAGGTAACACACTATTACATATATATCATACATAGTGCCATAATGTGGCACCAGTTTTTAGGTGGAAGACCCAGTGAAGTGAAGCAGGAGTTCTCTTTCCGCACTGATGGTACTAAATGGCTCATATTATATATGCCATTGTTTCTCGGAGCTGAGATTTCCTATAATGACTTTTAAATTCATCCGATATCATGACTTGGCAAATAAGTTTTCAGCAGAGATGGAATTTTTTTTTCCTCCTCAAAATATGGTTAATTAGTTGAGCTGTGTAGCGTTGGCATAGGCAATCTTGGAGTATCACCTTGGGTTACAGAGGAGACCCTGAAGCCTGCATAGGGCTCTTTTTACCCCTCCCCATTCATGCTGCCGATAGATGGGGCATTGCTCGAGGAAAGGGGCTGTGGTCAATACTTATGTGTGCCTCTCTGGCCTCTGACTGCATTTGCAGCCTCTTTGTAGCTGCTAGCAATTGACATGAGTTAGAACAGCCTGAGAGATCCACTAACTTATGCTGATGTACACACAAACACACACAGATGATGATACTACCTTTGCAGCTGCACACACCTTGTGCTGTACATAAAATGGCACTTGGTAGTTAGATGTGAAACCATTTTCCTGAGAGTAGGTGGTTTAAAGATTCTGCTTTAAACATGCAAAAGAAAGTAAATTCAGATGTAGGCTGATGTTCCATCCTGAATTTGTGCAATTGGGCTTATGTATTTCAGAAGATCATATCAATCGTATTGGTTCTGCAGCTGGAAGATTCAGAAGTGGATGACCTATCTTGTGCAATAGCTACAACAGAGTGAATTTAGGGCTGAATGGTAGCCTTAGCTCTGACTTTCCTGAATGCTGTTGTAGAGTGGATTCTGGTATTCATTTCTTAGGAGAAACCATTGTATTCCCAAATGCCAAAAAAGAGTTAATTTGAGATTGTGCTCTTAGAATTGAGCATTACAGGTTCTGGTCCTTCTAATTCTGTAATGCTGGTGTAATATCTGCACCATGGCAAATTGAAAATACAATGGGACATCCACAAGAAATTACAGAGGAGATGTTGTCTGGTTTTAGTTTTAAAACAAATACTGTTCTAGTTACCCTGCTGAAATGAAGCATTCATTTGGACTGCATATTTAATGCTGCAGTGAGCATTGTTATCAACCAAAGAATCTTTCTCAATTCGAGACACTGCTTCACTTCTCACTTTCCTTTTAAAAGAAAACATTTTCTGAATGTACATATGCTTCTTTACTTCTTGGTTAGAAGATGTGATTTAATGAAAATAAGTCGGTTAGCAACAAAAAAGCATAACACAAATTGAGAATGACTCAATGTAATAAGCGTGGAAGTTTCCAAAAGCCTTATTGGTAGTGTTCAGAAAAACATTCACACCTGTATATGGCTGGCAAACCACATCTGATATACTCCAGTTCCAGAATACATCACCTTGTTTTAATTCAGTTTTTTCAGTGGAGGAAATCCAGGCATCCAATGGTGGTTTCTCTTGCCATAATGTCTCAAGCACGTTGTGTCCAATACCCAAGTGGGATGTTTGACACAGGGTGCATGCCAGATTGTGTTTCCCTGAGGAAGGAACTTGGAAACTTGATCCATTTGTGGTGAGAAGAGTATAGGCCATATGTTTTTCATTCTTCCTTCTGTTTCTGTGCCATTTTTGTCTCCACCAGCCTGATAAAAAATAACTGAAGTCAATGGGAGCCTTTCCATTAATTTCAGTGAGTTATAGATCTGGCCCCAGTTCAGTACCAGACTCTTCGCACACTTACAATGTAAATATATATGAATAAATTGTGGATCCATTTGCTCCAGGTGAATGTGGAGGCTGTACTGCCATTTCACATCATATCACTAGGGGGGAGTGATAGTGCAATTCATGCAAGAAAATGCTCTTTGTTCAGAGTTCAGTGGAGATGAGCCTGAGCCAAACCCTAAGTCCAAACACCCATCTGCCATCCCCATCCTTTGAGGGAGTTCAGAATCCCCACCTGAATCTGGTTCCAAAGTTCATGTCTGGCCCCTAACTCTATAATGGACCAAACAGAACAGAATGTGGTTTTCCCTTGCATCCAGTAGGCCCCAGTTCAGCAGTGTATGTAAGCATCTGCCTAACTTTGTGCATGTGAATAGTCCCATGTAGATCATTATAGCCAATGAGCACAGTCCATTTCATACTGCATGGTCAGAGTAGAGTTAGGTCTCAGCCTAACTCCAGCCGTGCTCAAAACTCCCCTCCGTACTCCTGGGGAGGGCTTAGCAGGCAAAGAGTTGTGAAATTCTCCTAAGTGCTTCTTGCCCCAGCTCCCACCTGCAAATTGGAAATGGGCAGTTTCTGGTGCCATTTGGGCCTAATGTCGACAGGTTGAGGACTCCAGGATTTGACCCTATATAAACAAAATGTGGGTATATACCTTAGTCTAATGCAGTGTTGTTTCTCAAGCCCTTTGTTGTCTGTTTTATGTTATGAGTCGCTCGTTAGATAAAGCCCTAGGTGTATCTGCCTAATTCAAGCTGTAGTCTTGTTTATCAACACTGTAATGACAGGGTTCGTAAGCCAGACTGTTGTGATGCATTTCCTGGCTGCTGGTGATCAGGTTCTGTTGTCTGGAAATTTGGGAGAGTGTTGCCCAGAACATAAACTTTTCTTCTTCTTTTTTTTTAATCAAACTGCTTGTTGATGTGTTCTTTTCTGTAATCTTTGGTGTGGGACCAAAATGTTTAGATACGCATGATGGTGTCTCGCTCACATCCTCTCCAAATAAGTTCACTGTATTTGTAATTACTAAGGAATAGAAGCTGCATGCGATGTCTCAATAGAAATTGGATCATTGTTTATCTCCTCTTGTCAAGTCTCCATCAGGCCATTTTCCAGAGAACTAATCCATTCCTCACAGTCACAGACTGAGAATTCAGACAACTCACTCCTAATCTGGACTACCAGCATTTCAATTTTGTTTGTGACTCATCGTTTTCTGTTATAACTAAACTATCACAAACAGGTCACTCACTTTTCTTCTTTCAGTCTGTGCCTTAACAATCTCACCAGACCAGATGCTCTGCTGGTGTAAATTGACATCATGCCATTGAAGTCAAATTTCTACTTGCTTTGTGATGAATTCATAGAACAGCCAGTGCAATTGGGTTCCTGGCGGGTGTGGGGAGCGCCGCCTCTTATGGGAAAATTCACAGCAGAGAGAGGAAGTCTCTGTGACGTCAGCTTGTAAAGTTTTCCTCAAATTGTTCTGTACAGGGAGAGGGGTTAGGAGTCGCCTAAGTGAAACAAGCAATTGACTCTGTTTCTTCACATGAATTCTGGAACCACCCATAAGCTTCCAAGCAGCACAGCTGTAAAGGAGATGGGCTACCGAGTCTTCTTCTGCCCACTGCTGCTCCTGAGATACCCCCGCCCTCAACAGTGCAATGCTGCAGACATACACACATTCTTGGTGAATCATACCAAGGTGGGGAGGGTGTGACACCTCTCCTCCACACACACACATTCACGGGACTTTCTGAGGGAAGAGGAGTGACAGTGCTAAGGACACTACTAAATAAACACTTCCCTCTCTGTATGGGAACAGTGAGATCACATGCAGTTGTTCCAGACTTTACACGGATCCTAAATGATTGAATTCCCTCCCCCCCACACCCATGCTCACTTTCCCTGACTAATTTGAGCGCCTGCTTCTTCTTCTTGAGTCCCAGCTGATGCTTTGCAGGGTAAATATTTTCTTTCCAGTCAAGGAGTAGCATTTTAATGATGTTTTTTTCTTTTATTCTGTTCTCCACATATGAATGATCACAAATTATAGATTTTCTTTTCATGATACTCCACAAGCATTGGAGAAGTGCATTGTTCTGTGCAGCTAAGCAAATGACACTTCTCATCACTAGCATTTATTCCAATAATAAATGCATCTCACATTTAATTTATAATGTCTGATTTTACAGACTATAATGAGGAAAGCTTTTTGGGTAACATAAGAACCTCTCCAAAGTTTGCCCAAGCTCTGAATAAACCCAACCTGAATGCTTTTTTGGTTTCAAAAAAGTGTAACCCTTTTCCTCCCCACTGTCTTTCATTTTGGGGGGCTGCTTTGCACTTCAAGTTTCAAACCAGGACCTCAGTGTCTGTTTACATGGAATATGCAGCCCCATTGTTCACGTAGAAGCACAAGAAATACTGGCCTCAATTTGCCCATGCATCAGTGCAGAGCCTGGTGCAGGGATTGAGAGGGCAGCCTTATGCCTCAGTGATTCCAGGGGTTCCCAGGGTTAGTTTGGAACTGGTGTGGAACCATTATACCCACATGCCTAAAAGACCTCAGCATGCTACTAGAATGCCCGGGGCATCTCCAGTGCCACAAACTCTTGCAAGGAGGTGCACAGCCATGAAAGCACAGCAGAAAAGAGGCATGGATATTTCCCATGCAGCTGTGTGGCTGCCGTGTATTCCCTTCATGCCAGCATAGCTGGTGAAAGGCACCAGAGGTCAAGGATGAATCAGGCCCATTATGAAAAAAAATAATCCTAATGAGATTTCCAGCCCAGTTTTGCAGTCTCAAATGGTTCATCTAAGCATCTGCTCTTTCCTGCTGATTTAAGATATTTTAAGAATCATAAATAAATTGTGTTAAATTAACATTAATGGTAACATATTGCAAAAAGGAAAGCCGGATTGTTAATGGCATTGCTATTCTCGGGTCAGTTTCTCATAACTGTAGAGATACTGTACTGCAGCACATGAGTAATGTATGTAAGATTGCCTGCTGTTCTGAGACCTCTAGACAGGCTAAGCACAGCAGGGTGAGTAGCACTGGAATTTGTTTTACAGGAAGCCTTCATTTCCTTGCTTTTGAGGGGTTAAGTGAGGCACTTCAACCACTGCTCTCTCTTGGGGGTTATGTTGGGGAAGGTCAGCTTTAAGTTTCCCCCTGAGGCTTTTCAGGAGCTCTAGCAGTAGAGGCTGCTGTCAAAGGAGAACAGCAGAATGCAATGAATCAGTGTATTCCCCAGTCACCTTGGCTACATTCCCTTCCCAGCCAGTGCTGTCCATTTTTCAGACTGTGATGGTTCCACGCTAGTCCCCAGGCTTGTGCTGTCACAACCACCCTGACAGATTTTTGACCACCAGGGACCTGGTTTACGCTGACCTGAATCAGGGCTCAATCTGATTCTTTTTTTAATTGCTTCTTTTAGGGTGATATGGGGAGGGAGGAAAATCTGACAATAACGCCGTGAGCATACATTAGCATCAGTAGGAGCTGAGTATCTTATAATCCATAATAATATCAAATGTGTAACTACCTTTATGGAAAGTAGCTACTGTGCTTGTTCAGTTGTTGCTTTTTAAAACTCAGTGCATCATTTTAGCAAGCTGCTTGCTATGTGTGGGTCCAAGAGGGATGAATTTGTTGTAGAAATATTTTGTATGTGGGGGAGAACAAAAGTGTTAATCTCTCTCTCTCTTAAATGAAAGTGGTTGATTTCAAAATTTCTAATAAGAAAAATAGTGCTATTGCTTCCTGGCTAAGATCTAGTGTGGCAGGTCTGAACCTGAGACTACTTGGCTAACAAACTGTTCTCACTGTAACAAAGTTTATCATGGAAATTCACTAATTTATAATGGAAATACTTTAAGGCAGTTGTTTTGCTCAGCTAACTGCCAGGAAAGTTTATGCTTTCTCTCAAGAAAAAAATGAAAAGGGTATTTCTAATCAAACCCAACATTTAAACTACCGTTGGCACTTCGGGGACTACTTCTATTTAGCTACTGCCATATTACTGATCGTTGATATCATTTTGTAACTGTAATAGTTCCAACACATCCATTTTGGAGATTGTAATTTAGTTTCCATCTAGGGTGACCAGACAGCAAATGTGAAAAATCGGGACAGGGGGTGGATGGTAATAGGAGCCTATATAAGAAAAAGACCCCAAAATTGGGACTGTCCCTATAACATTGAGCCATCTGGTCACCCTATGTCCATCCTGCATTAAAATTGGGTAATGAGTGGGATGAGGATGGAGAACTTTGTACTATAAATTCAGATTGTTAAAGTCATGCTGAATAGGATGCATTTTTCAGTAACATGGCGGCATCCAGACACATAAATGAATATTTTACACCAAAAGTTCTATTTCATCCAAATTTTAGAGTTCATGCGTAAGAAATGTTCCATATGTAAAACTTTCTTATAACTGCATTGAAAGAAATAGTTATAGCTTTTCTTTACCAGTAGCTGTACAAGCTACGGGGTTGGGGGTGGGAAGGTTCAATATACAGCCTGCTGAAGTCAATGGAAAGACACACATTTGGCATCAGTGGTTTTTGGATTAGCCCCTGTAATTAATTCATGAAACTAATGTCATGCACTGTTTATACAGAAATAACATCACCCCAGTTCAGAATGCAGTGGGCAAGTAAAAGCACATCAGTCTCTCAAACCTATTCTTTTAGAACATCTTTATATGTAGCCTGGAAAGTAGCAGAGAAATTGAGTTTGGCCAATAACTGACTTGATTTTTGTTTGACTATAAATATGCCCGTGCATCATAAAATATAGAGTGTTCTCTGAAAACAGATGTCCATTATCCTTGTATTTTTTAGACCAGCATGAATAATCACTTTTATTTTACACATATAACAAAAAACCACCCTACTCGTACACGCCCCCATGTACAGTCCTTTTTGGTCTTTGGGCTACTTAAAACTAATTTCCTGTAACTAAGTCACAAATTATTCATGGTTTCCTCCCATTGTGATATTTAATGATAACAATTTGAGTGCATACTAAATATTATAGAACTCTGTGCTTTAAAAAATGAATTCAAGACTGATCAGCCATTCTGTGAACCTCTTGTATATCAAATAGATTGGAATGCCACATTACCATTTAGGCACAAGAATTACCCTTGTCATTTGACCACTCTTGTTTCTAAAAGTCATTCATATTTTTCATCAGTTATTTTTTAAAAAATCTTTAAAAAATACCTGTTTCACTTATGTCATTTCTTTCCCTTGATTTTCAGTTTGCATTCCTGAAACATTGCCTGCAATGCTTAATGGGTTTCGTTTGCCAGCAGTTGCTTTACTGTGCATGTACATGTCATAATTAGATTATACAGCAACAAAGCAAATGGCTCGTATGCCTGTTCGTCTTTTAGGGTATCCTCCTTTCTGTCCATATTGCTAAACAAATTTGTTTAAGAAGGGGTTAGAGATTTTCTAATCTATAAATCCTGATTTTGTCTGATTCCCCATAAACCACAAATCTGATAGCATTATAAATTATATAAAAATTGGAAAACATCTTTAAACTCCTAGGCTGGATTTTTTTATACAGTAGCTCAATATCTTGACTATAAAAAGAATTGAAAAATATGTTGTTTTGTTAGTGGTTTTTAAATATTTTTTGTCAAGTCAAACAGAATACTTAAATACGATAACAGCCACCCTTGCCGCTGTTCATTGATATATGGGATGCAAACTTCCATCAACCGCATAGCAGAAATTCCATCTGGACAGTGCCCTGCAAACTTTCCATTTATGTGAAATTTCTTTTTTCATGAAAACACATCCCCTTTCTGTCCCTTGCAGGAATTCAGTAATTTTTTTTCCATAGTGAGCATCCCCTTTGTTCCACAGATGTCAGTGATACTTTTGCCATTAATTTCAGTGGGAGTAGAACCTGGTCCACTAAATTAGACCCCTGGCATGGTCTCTTCAAATGTCATATATGTGAAACCTGAGCATGTAGGGAAAGCTAAATGAAAGTTTACTGTCACGTCTTCATTGATATCATATTAGCACTTCAGATGCTCACTTTGCTTGTGTTTGACATGTAAATTGCTAGGTTTCATCTCAGACGACTTTGAGGTTTCTTGCATTCCAATCTAGATTATGTCAAGCCTTGTGTGTTCCTGAGAGCAGAGTTGGTGGCCAGGTTAGAGATGGCAAGGTCATGTTTGGCCTAAATCTCTACTGCACACCCTGTGTCACTATTGACAACTATGCAAAATGGTGTGAAATGCTGCCAATCTGAGTTTGGTAGCATTTTGCATCCACTCTGCACAAGCCTAAATGACCACCCCAACTGCAGGGCATCTCTCCACCTCTCTGCTGATGCAGGGTCCTTCTCTAATGTGCATTTTCTAGTGCTTTGTCCAATTATTTTAATTGTCTTAGGTGATGGAATATCCACCATTTCTCTTTAAAGGCTATTCCTCAGTCAAAACAGATCTCATAGTTTCTCCTATTACTCCTATTTCTAATGCCTTATCCCACATCAGAAAAGTTTATCTTGCACAGTGCAAGCATGAGGGAAAGATAATGACCATGACCAGGAACAATTGGCAAATTTTATCAGCAGGGGCGGCTCTAGTAATTTCGCCGCCCCAAGCACGGCGGCATGCCGCGGGGGGCGCTCTGGCGGTCGCCGGTCCCGTGTCTCCAGTGGACCTCCTGCAGACATGCCTGCGGAGGGTCCGCTGCTCCCGCAGCTCCGGTGGAGCATCCGCAGGCACGCCTGCGGGAGGTCCACCGGAGCCGCCTGCCGCCCTCCCAGCGACAGGCAGAGCACCCCCCGCGGCATGGCGCCCCAAGCATGCGCTTGGCGCGCTGGGGTCTGGAGCCGGCCCTGTTTATCAGGCATTAATGAAAACAATGTAGTGTGACCACCAAGTTCCTCTGGTCTGGGAGCTCTATCCTGCAAGGAGCTCAGAACTCTGGCTCCAGTCCAGTAAACCACTTAACATCATGTGCATAGTCCATTGTCTTCAAGGATGTTAAGGCTCACACTTACTCCTGTATGTCATTAGATACACACATTTTCTGTCTTGCTATATCTTACCCTTCATTTTACCTGCACTGTTACTGCAGAGTATAAGAGGAAACATACAAGAGGCTTGAGACTTACTTCACTGCACACTTGTACATAGCTATAGCCTGCATTTACAGATGGTGCTGGAAAGCAATAGCCATTTGCAGGGCAGGCTCTAGGTTTTTTGCCACCCCAAGCAAAAACATTTTTGGCTGCCCCCCGCCCCAGCCCTGGGCTCTCACCCCCGCCCCCACCGCCCCAGCCCTGGGCTCTCTCTTCTCACCCCTCACCCGCACCCCCTTCCGCCCCAGCCCTGGGCTCTCTCTTCTCCCCCCCCCCACCCGCACCCCCTGCCGCCCCAGCCTTGGGCTTCTCCCCCACCAGTGCGGACTCCGCCTGCTCCCCCCTTGCCTCCAGCTGGCCCGGTGCTGGCAGGGTCGGGGTAAGCCGCACCTCAGCCCGGGGTCCCTCCAGCTGGGGCTCCTGCCTCCAGGACCAGCCGGGACCTGGGAGGACAGAGCCTGGGGACCACCCCGGCAGGGGGCTGAGGAGCTGGGGCAGGGTAGCTCCAGAGGGAGCGGAGCCCCGGAGAGTGGGACACGGGCCCCACACGGCAGCACCTCGCCCTCTATGGACCTGCTGCAGCTGCTGCTTCTGGCCGTCCTGCCACAGTCCCTTGGAGGCTCGGGACGCTTCACCCAGTGCTGGCTGCGGCGCTGGGGGGCAGCCGCCCTGAGGCACCTGCAGGTGGCTCCATGTGCCCCGTGGGGCGGCCCCCAGCCTGAGTGTCCCCCCGCTAGGATCCTGCCCGGCCCAGCCACAAGGTGCGGCGCTGCTCCCCCGCGGCACGAACCACAGCGGCCCCAGGGTGCCCCCCGCGCACGACGCGCTGCTGCTGCCAGGGCTGGCTCTAGGGTTTTGCAGCTGGAAGCCAAAAAAAAAAAAAAGATGGCCAGAATGCCGCCCTTGAAAATGTGCTGCCCCAAGCACGTGTTTGGTTTGCTGGTGCCTAGAGCTGGCCCTGGCCATTTGCTTCCTGCTGTGCATCACATCAGCCCTTGTAGATTCAATACTAAATAGTTTCTCTCTTTCCTTGGTACTGAAATACTTCAAATATTTGTACACAGTTATTAGGACCCTCCTAGACATTGTGGAACCAAATTATACATAGATCAGTCCCGATTCTGCTGTCTGTGACACGGGAGCAAATCAGGATTAGAACCATTGATGTATATGGAGTTGCATCCATGTAAACCTGACGTTAAGTGACCTGGGAAGTTAGCTTTCATAACCTTCCTTGAAGGAGTTCCTGCGATGCCTCTGTGTAAGCAGCCTAAAATTCTGTGCTCATTAGCTAATCAGGCCAGATGAATGAAAACAAGCCAGGCTTGTAGGGTGATTAAAAAAGAGACTTGTTTCCTCTCAGGAAAGTGTGGGGCAGCAGGAGCACTTATCTGAAAAGGTTCCCAGAACAGGAGATCCTTCTAATATACAATGATTACCATTAAAATATTTATGAGCTCCCTAAATATATGGAATGCCGCCAATACCATGGGAAAGTTAATTAGACAAAACTGTAAAGATTTTAATGGTGTCCACTGTATGAGTCAGTTTATACTGCTTGAGAGTGTTCTTTGGGCCACTTGAGAGCTGTAATACAGCCAGGCTTTCAGGACTGCAGCTCTTATGTCCGAGACACTAGAAAACACAGGCAGGAGTTTTTGTTTTTTACACTCACAAAATTCTATGACCTCTGTCTATTCAGCTTTATTTCCCCCTGGCCTTGAATAAATCTCCATGCAGTCAGTTTTCTTACCCACTTCTGTTCTTCTAAGGCTTCCACCCCCACATTTTCCAAAACCAGTGTGTCTTATTTTCTAGAAATCATGGCATTGCCTGCCCCAACACCAAATTTTTCTATCTTAATAGTAGAAATTGTATGGTGCACTCATAGCCACACTGATTTTTCAGCTGAAAGGCTAGGGTTCTAATGGATAGTATGCTTCACAATAATAGGTCATTCTGAGCAAGATCACCAAACACACACACAAAATGCAAGTCCATCGTCACACTCACTGTCCCTAAGAGGGTAAGGTCTAAAGGAAAACAGCCTGAAGGTTAAAGTTTTCTATGGCATGCTTGTCCTTAGAGTGAGAAGCATGCCACAGATCATGAAGTACTCATATCTTAAATTATTAGTTTCTGGCTCTGATTCTGATCTCATTTACACCAGTTTTTCCCCGATGCAATACCATTACTTCACTGAAGTTAATTCGGGTGTACACCAGTGTTCTGTAAGTGAGAGCCAAATCACACACCCTTCTCTATTGTTTTCTCAGAAGTACAGCTGCTGAAGCCATAAAATAAATATTGTTAACATACATTAGCAAATTGCTTTTACACTTGGATTCCTTATTAAATTACAATATTAGTTATAATGAGTGTAATCCATTCATTAGCATTGACCCAAAGTCCTCTGGAGAATGTTGTAAATCCATTTGATGTTCCTGAGTTGGCATTTGCACTGTGAATTAACTGAAAGGTGTGTTAAATCATATGTAGTGAAAGGGCTTCCTATTAACTTCATATCTGAAACGGTCCCTGTGCCAGGGCTATTCCAGGGGTCCAGAATAAGTTATAAGGCAGAAATTTGTTCCTGCTATATCCTTACAAATATTGCCACTCTCAACAAATTTGTCACACTGGTATCTTCTTTATCTGCTGGCACAGTCTTGCTCCTGTGTCTGAAAACACCTTATTTGTGACATTTGCCATCATTTTTTCTCCCCTACTACCATGCCTCTTAATATAATTATCCTTCTGCAATTAATAGTTATATCTTAGGGTTTTATATTGCTCCCCATCATTATAGACTCTGAGCATCTTCCATATAAAAATAAGACCAAAGACCCTAGTGGACTTCATGGGAATAGCCAAGGCCTCCCTCTCTTAGGCCTGGTCTACACTGGGTTGGGGGGGAATCGATCTAAGATAGGCAACTTCAGCTACGAGAATAGCGTAGCTGAAGTCGACGTATCTTAGATCGAATTAAAATTACTTACTTCACATTCTCGCAGCTCTGGATCGACGGCCGCGGCTCCCCCATCGACTTTGCTTCCACCTTTCACACTGCTGGAGTTCAGCAGTTGATGGGAGAGCGATCGAGGATCGATTTATTGCATCTACACTACATGCAATAAATCGATCCCCGATAGATTGATCGCTACATGCTGATCTGGCAGGTAGTGTAGACGTACCCTTAGGATTAAAATCTCTGCTTGGAGTATTTTTTGGTTCCTGGGAGCTCTTGGTAGGTTAATTTATTTCTTTTGCTTCAGGATTTTGGGGGGAATTTGAGGGGGAACATTTGAGTGGATAGAGGTATTGGTGTTGTGTCATTCTTGCTATAGTGAATAGACTTTACTGAAGATGAAGGTTTTTCAGTTTTTCCTAAAGTTGGTAAGACGATTATTTAATTGTATAGAACATCCAGAATGCAATGTGTATGGAAGAATATAGAAGAAATAGTTGTATTGTGTGTATTGATTCACTTGACTAATGCGCTAGTCTTAGTAATGGCTTCTTAGTATGTTTTGCCAAATCACTTGGATCATTCCTCTTCTCCTCCCTCTCCCCCATGATAAAACCCACAGAAAAGGTGTCTAGAGAGGTAATCTTCAGAACGATACCCTTATGAAGTTATTTCCCTGTTGTTCCATTGAGAGCATGGGTTGGCCTGCTTCTGAAATATACCACTGGGCCTTCCTTTATGGTTGGTGAATCCCCCAAAATTTGTGGGAGATTAAGGTTATCTAGGTCAGGATTCTTGTCCCTGGCAGAAGCTCTCTTCTCTTTGGCATTAGCTGTCCCAAGGACCCTCAGGAGAGGAGGCTCCATAGCAAAAATAATGCATTCTTTTCCAAAAAATATCTAGAAGGATGGAAGTGGAGAACAATATACTGTATATCTGTGCACCTGCCCATGGCCCATCCTCCATGTGTGGATCTTGGGACATCATCCACATGTTAAGGACTGGGACAATTGTCTGAAGGTCAGAGCAGAAGTCAGGTCTAGTGGGTACAGCAGGTGTCCAGGTCAGCAGACAAAGTCAAGGGTCATCACTAGAGTCAACTGCCAAATTACCAGAGCCCAGGGTCAGAGCTGGGACTGGTAACTGATGGTCAGAAGTGAGGCAAAATGACAGGAACTGGAAGAAAGGCAAGGATGAGGCACAGAGGTGAACAGGAACAAAGGCAGGGGGAAGCCAGGAGCAAAGAAGGAATCAGGAACAGGGTTGGGTGCAGAATGAAGGAAGCAGGCACACGCAGGATTTGATGCAGCAACAACAGGGAATCACCTAGTTGCTCAGACAACTTCCTATGCCTCCTTCTGGCTTACGTGGAGTTTGGTGATCCTCCAATCCAGGCTCCTGTGGGTGGTGCCTCGGCTGAGACTGTAGTCATATTAGCTCCTCAACCCACCAGGCTTCAGCAGACATTGGATGAAGATGAAAATGTGACAGCTGTCTGGGCACTCTCAGACCCGGGTTTGAGACCCATCACATCAGGTCTCTATTTAGAGATCATCCAAACATGAGCGTATCTGACCTGATATGTGATTTGGAAGTGGGGGTCCCAGCTAGAACATCCGTTTAGTACATGCATTTCTGTTCTCCTCTAATACAGAGCTGGTTTTACTTTGTAAAAAGCGACAAAGAGTCCTGTGGCACCTTATAGATTAACAGACGTATTGGAGCATAAGCTTTCATGGGTGAATACCCACTTTGTCAGATGCATGTAGTGGAAAGTTTTACTTTGGATACCTATGTGGCTTTGAGCATGATTAAGTCCTTGGCATTGGTGAGGCCAGTGTTAAATAAATAATCAACATGTTAGTCTCAACATCTATAAATAAAAAATACTGGAGTCCAGATTAAACCATTATTTTGTTAAACTGGCAAATAAAAATTATTTTTATGTAATTTGTCTCTTGACAGATGATAACGAATGTGAAAATGCTACACAACCTTGTGGAGAAAACGCGAACTGTACCAATACTGTGGGGAGTTATTACTGCATGTGTGCAACTGGTTTCAGATCGAGCAGTGGTCAAGAGAAGTTTGTAACTAATGATGGAACCTTTTGTGTGGGTAAGTTACTGTAATGTCATCCAGGTAGCTTTAAATTGTCACTTATTTCTTATGTCTCCTGTTAATTAGAGAAATCCAGTAAAAGAAATTCAGGTGCCCTGATCTGTGCAATTTGGATGAGGGCTTCCCACAGTTCACAGACCTGGTATTCCAGTTCAAGCCCCTATGTCTCAATAACAAAAGACTGCTTCCTAGTATCTTTACTCAACAAAAGTCCCATTGAACTCAGCAGAACTTCAAGATTTAATCTGAATGTGGTAGCTTTATATAGGAATATAGATCTAAGGCCAAATGGTGGCCCACATTCTTTCTACCTTATAACACCTTCTCCTGGCTCTGCCAACACAATGGGCCTGGCGGGGATCAGATGGGATTTGGTCAGAATTCAAGGGGCCAGCAGAATGGCCTTTAGGGTTTGTCCCATCCACGTTCAGTTTGCTTACATCTCAGCACCAGACTCTGGCCAATATTCCAAAATTCCCTTCATCCCTCACTAATTCTTCTTTTCAGTTCTGGTTTAAGGTAGTGAGTAGGATAAGTAGCTACCTGCATTCTGTGCAGTCCTTCAGTTTCTGCCTGTATAGCAGTTTGATGGATCATGTTTAGGATTACAAAACAGAAATATTCTCTGGGAAAATATTATTTCTGAACAATTGTGCGGTCCTTAAGGATTACCCTTCATTGGAAGAATTGTAACTATTTCTCTTTTTTCAATCCTTTGGTAATTTTCTTTGTGTGCTGTGATACTCTTTGGGGAATGGGAAAACAAGCAATAAATCCGTTGCCTCTTTACACAGGTATATCATCTTTGGGCTGATTATATCTAGTTCCAGGTATCGCTCTCCAAAGCTTGACAGTCCTGACAATCTCTGTCTTTTCTTACCATTTCAAATATAAGCAAAATAGTTGCATATTAGGCTAGAGAGTGATCTAGTCAAACTTCCATTGATGTTCTTCACATCCTGATATCATGTTTCCCTTTTACTAAGTTGCTGTGAATCTCTTCTCAAGTTATCTGGATTTTTGTGAGCACAATGAGCTGTAAAAATTACCTGTTTCTAGATGTCTTGATTTTTACTATAAGCTTCAGAAGTCTTGTCTTCAAAGTTGTTTCACTTGAATGTTCCTAGTTTTGCTTTACGTTTTCGCCAGTTGAGAGAGATTACTTTTTATTATTATGTTTGTCTGTCTATATCCACCTGTCATCCCTTTTCTTGTACTAAGATTATGTCTACGCTGCAGCCATAGGTGTGACTGAAGCACGTGTAGACATACCTAAGCTAGCATTGGTCTAGCTAGCTATGTACTCAAGAGGCTAATCTGTGCTGCTGCAGCTTCACTATTATTATACAAATTAGCTAGATCCAAGCTAGTTTGGATATGCCTACATGTGCGGAAGTCCCTGATTTCAAAGCAGACGTATCCTAGATTGTAAGTATCTAGATGGAACAAGGACCATCTCTTCGTTCTGTAATTGAACACCACCTAGCACAATGGGGTCCTGTTCCATGCCTACGGTGTTATATATTAATAATAAACTTTTTTGCCCTGCTGTTCAGAGTGCAGACATTCTACTGTCATCCTCTAGTGGTCCTTGATTGTCAGCTTTCCCCTTCTTTTGTGCAAATCAGTGTGGATGGAGCTGACGTGTTCCAAAACAAAAAATAGCCTTGTGGCATATTGTCCCATTAAATACAGGGACAAAATAAATAAAGTCAGTTTTGCAGTTTATCAAGGAAGCCATAGAGGATTACGTTGTAACCCATGGATCTGCTACAGGTGAGAGAGGTCTCAGACATGTCTTCTGTACACAGACAATAGCACCCTAGTGGAGTACCTAGGTGGCAGGCAGTGCCATATGTCTGGAGTGGACACCAGTATTATAATAGGAATCTAGTAGTGTTGGCTATACTGTACAACTCAGAGCTGCTTAATTTGCACTAGGACAGTGCTGCCAGCCCACTTGCTGATTTATATGGCCCCAAGACACGTTCTGAATTTGCACAATCTAAGCTTTCTTTAAACAAACAAACAAAAAGTTTCTATCCCTTTGAGATGTCATGTTAACCTTTCAAATGTGAAGCAAGGATAACCAATGCAATGTTGAAGCAGCAAAGAATCCTGTGGCACCTTATAGACTAACAGACGTTTTGCAGCATGAGCTTTCGTGGGTGAATACCCACTTCTTCGGATGCAAGCAGTGGAAATTTCCAGGGGCAGGTATATATATAAGCAAGCAAGAAGCAAGCTAGAGATAACGAGGTTAGATCAATCAGGGAGGATGAGGCCCTGTTCCAGCAGCTGAGGTGTGAAAACCAAGGGAGGAGAAACTGGTTCTGTAATTGGCAAGACATTCACAGTCTTTGTTTAGTCCTGAGCTGATGGTGTTAAATTTGCTGATGAACTGGAGCTCAGCAGTTTCTCTTTGAAGTCTGGTCCTAAAGTTTTTTTGCTGTAGGATGGCCACCTTAAAATCTGCTATTGTGTGGCCAGGGAGGTTGAAGTGTTCTCCTACAGGTTTTTGTATATTGCCATTCCTAATGTCTGATTTGTGTCCATTTATCCTTTTCCTTAGAGACTGTCCAGTTTGGCCGATGTACTTAGCAGAGGGGCATTGCTGGCATATGATGGTGTATATTACATTGGTGGACGTGCAGGTGAATGAACCGGTGATGGTGTGGCTGATCTGGTTAGGTCCTGTGATGGTGTTGCTGGTGTAGATATGTGGGCAGAGTTGGCATCGAGGTTTGTTGCATGGGTTGGTTCCTGAGCTAGAGTTGCTATGGTGCGGTGTGCAGTTGCTAGTGAGAATATGCTTTAGGTTGGCAGGTTTTCTGTGGGCGAGGACTGGCCTGCCACCCAAGGCCTGTGAAAGTGTGGGATCATTGTCCAGGATGGGTTGTAGATCCCTGATGATGCGTTGGAGGGGTTTGAGCTGGGGACTGTATGTGATGGCCAGTGGAGTCCTGTTGGTTTCTTTCTTGGGTTTGTCTTGCAGTAGGAGGCTTCTGGGTACACATCTGGCTCTGTTGATCTGTTTCCTTATTTCCTCGTGTGGGTACTGTAGTTTTGAGAATGCTTGGTGGAGATTTTCTAGGTGTTGGTCTCTGTCTGCGGGGTTAGAGCAGATACGGTTGTACCTCAGTGCTTGGCTGTAGACAATGGATCTTGTGGTGTGCCCAGGATGGAAGCTGGAGACATGAAGGTAGGCATAGCGGTCGGTAGGTTTTCGGTATAGGGTGGTGTTAATGTGACCACCAGTTATTTGCACCGTGGTGTCTAGGAAGTGGACCTCCCGTGTAGATAGGTCCAGGCTGAGGTTGATGGAGGGGTGGAAGCTGTTGAAATCATGGTGGAATTTTTCCAGAGTCTCCTTCCCATGGGTCCAGATGATGAAGATGTCATCAATGTAGCGTAGGTAGAGAAGGGGCGTGAGTGGATGGGAGCTGAGGAAGCGTTGTTCCAGGTCGGCCATAAAAATATTGGCATATTGTGGGGCCATGCGGGTGCCCATAGCGGTGCCACTGATCTGGAGATATATATTGTCATTAAATTTGAAATAGTTGTGTGTGAGGATAAAGGCACATAGCTCAGCAACCAGTTGTGCTGTGGCATCATCAGGGATACTGTTTCTGACAGCTTGTATTCCATCAGTGTGTGGGATGTTTGTGTAGAGAGCCTCTACATCCATGGTGGCTAGGATGGTGTTTTCTGGAAGGTCACCAATGCATTGTAGTTTCCTCAGGAAATCAGTGGTGTCACGGAGATAGCTGGGAATGCTGGTAACATAGGGTCTGAGTAGAGAGTCTACATATCCAGACAGTCCTTCAGTGAGAGTTCCAATGCCAGAGATGATGGGGCGTCCAGGATTTCCGGGTTTGTGGATCTTGGGTAGTAGATAGAATAACCCTGGTCGGGGCTCTAAGGGTATGTTGATTTGTTCCGGTGTTAGTGTAGGGAGTGTCCTGAGTAGATGGTGCAGTTTCTTAGTGTATTCCTCAGTGGGATCTGAGGGAAGTAGTCTGTAAAATTTGGTATTGGAGAATTGTCAGTGGTAAGTTTTTCATGGTTGATCATTATATCAGATAGATTAGGGAAGGGGGTGATGATAACACCCACAGGGAGAAGAAAAACTGGAGGTTGCTGTAGAGAAGGAAAAACACAGGGAAGAAAGGAGGAGAGTCACAAAGACACGGGACAGAGAAATTAAGAAAGGAGAATAGGGAATGAAAAAAGCCTCAAAGTAGAAATAGTGGTGGTCCTGAAGGTGAGAATATTTTCCTGCTTCTGATGCTCAATATAAGTTAAATAATAATTATAAGCTTATTTACTACATAAAAGCCATTTTCCACTTGATTTTTGTATATTAGTTCTGCTGCGGGTCAAAGGGGAATGGAGCCCTAAATTGTAACCCCAGCCCAAGAGGTCAAAAATAGAATTTGTTTCTGTCCAGAATGAATTTGACATCTCTGCATCACAATTTCTGGAAGAAGTTGCACCATTCTTCCAAACATGCACTATTGCATTCAGGTCCTGCTTTTTCCCCCAGCTAATTGGCCGTTCACCCTTTCTCCCTCATACCACTTTGTAGTGCCGTTTGTGTGGGGATATGGTATTATGCCACATAGCTGTTATCTCTTTGCATATGCCCTTCTTAGGACAATTTGGAATCCAGTTTGTGTACATTGCTTCCCTCCACAGTGCAAAACCAAAAGGAACATCTGGTCCTTTACCAGTGGACTTTTCAATACTCTGCAAGCTGCTAATAAGCATCATTTATAATGTAGACATCAAGCTGTCTTGACTGGCTGATGAAGAATCAAAGAAATATAGCTATGATCCCATAATTGGCAAGACTGAACATAATAACCATTCTCACTACCTTTATATAAATTGGAATTATCTTGCCTGCTGTAGTAAATGAGCAGTGACCAAAAAGCAGAAATATAATAAAAAGTTATACATCTCTTTTCATACTAGTTAAATGGTGTTGGTGGTGTTATTTTGGGGGATTTTGCTTTAATATTTCTTTCTGATCAGAGCTATTATAAAAGCTTCAAAGCTCAGTTCCAGGGTTTATTTTGAATATTTTCTGAAAGGCAGGGTTTCTTGCTGAGCCATGGCAAATGTTCTTCTCATTAGAGGGCCCAGTCCTTCAACCATCACTCACGAATCTTCTCACTAAAGACTACTCATGTGCGTTAGAGGCATAAGACTCTTTGGGCCCCAAACTTGCTCCTATAGTAGATAATGGGAGAAGGAACGGGCTCCTAGCTACAAACCTCAGGTGGAAGTGGATCACTTTCTAAAAGAATTGACAAGCTGTTGTCTCCTGTGTGGTCTAAAGTTGCATATTCATTTAAAATAGAATGACCCCCCGCCCTCCAAAAAACCCAAACCCTGCAACAAGTCCAGAAGAAAACTTAAACTGACACTGTTAAACTATTTAAAAGCAACATGCAATCTACCTTGAAATGGTAGTAAAATTGTTGATGGCACCTGCAAATCATATTGATTTAAAGAGAATGTGAAGGTGATCAGTACCTTTAATTATGTACTCCAGTAAATATTTTCTCCAACAAACACTGAATTAGCTATGATTCATATAAATTCATTCTGTATTGACAACTCAGCTGCAGATAAACTATTTGTATATACTCCTCAGTCGTTTTGTATGTCCTTAGCATCTTTGTTGCCTGTCATGTCCATGAGCTTCCGCTTCTGTTTTGATAATCCTGGCTCCTCATTAAGGTTCTCTATTACAATTAACATGTGACAACAGTATGAAAAGAAAGGTAATTTGTATAAATACCTAATAATGACAAATACATGATTTGGGTTTATGAAAAACAAATTATCATATGTTGCAAGTATAATAACCTTGAAAAACTTTTGTAATTGTAAGTGACATAGCAACCTGATACTTAGCAATGATGATCTTGAATATGTTCAATTATTTAGGCACATCTCTAGGAGGTATAATTTTTAGGAAAGGAAGGTTGCTATTGGTCATCTGTTGATTTTTTTATACCAACTTTATAAGTGTTGTTATAAATCAAACTATTAATAGATTATTTTAGCACACATTCAAATCAGGCATTTCAGGTTGTTGTGAAGTTTGGCATTTATTGATATTTCACAGTGAGCTGCATGCTGGAGATCTTGTTAGGACTTACACATCCTTCTCTACGTAGCTGAGAAGGCCAAGAAAATCCCTGGAGATGAGGCTCATCTGTGGAGCCATTATGCAGACTGGTGTTGTCATTGTTTTCTCACCCTTGGCACTTCAATTTAATCCAAGTGCATCAAGAGTCACATAGTGGGACACTGAGTGACATTTACATGCTCCAAAAAAGAGCCATACAATTAATTGATGTGAATGGATTATTTAAATGCCAGGACTAGTGTCTTTGGCCCCATGCCTTCAAATGACAGCATTTGATTATGATTTACCCTTTGTGTAGCAATATCTCACATGGTACTTCTCTTTTTGTTTTCTCACTTTTATCAATCCCCTGAAATTTGACATGGTTGCCACCTCAGCAGGCAGGTCATAAAAACCATTCAGATAGAAATAATGCAAAACCCCATATGCTGAAATCAAATGACTCAATATTTGTTAATTAGGTATCAAAACGAATTATCAACATAACACAGATGTCAGCAACTTAGGGGGAAGGAAACTGGAAAAATCGATATAAGATAACGAACTTCAGAAACGCGAATAAAGTCTGAATATCTCTTATCTTATATCGATCTTTCCTCGCTCACCACGATCGGACGGGCGGTCTCTCGGCCTCCCGCCGCGCATCGCCCGGCGCGCTCGTGGAGTTCGGAATAGAATCGGCGTTCGGGAGGATCGATATCGCGTCTAGATGAGAGCGCGATATATCGATCCGAAAAATCAAATCTCGCCCGCCCGACGACGGGGGGTAGTGTAGACGTAGCCTTAGCCTCACACTTGATCTTTCAAGATACCTCTTAATGCCTTCTACTGTGATCATGGCAAGCTGTAATTGTCTAGGAAGGCCTCAGTCTAAACCAGTAGAAGATAGGAGGCTGTGGGGAACTGCAGACAAAGCAATAAAAAACAGTGGGGTGAGATGGTTCTTAGACTCCTCCATTAAATGTTCAAATGCCATGTACAATTCTGTGCACATAAGATTTTTTTAAAGCATTTATCTGACCTTTTTTAACCAGACATGCTTGTCATTGGCAAATTACGTTCTATTAAATTACCAACAGATGATGCCCACCAAAAGCAGAGGCCTTTTGTATATTCTTCAAATGACTTTATGTATCTTTGCCTCCCTCCCTGAACTCAGACAAGTAAAATCTTTTTCTCTTCCTCCATTCTCATTGTTCTGCTTCCTCTGTTCTTCTAATATTTCTTTTTTATTGTATTATCCTCTCCCTAACTTCCTTTCCTCCTTCCAATTCCAAATCTCTCCCATTCTCTTTTATTCCCTGAATTTCTCCATTCTCTCTCTAGTCCACATACCCTAACATCTACTTTCGATAAATGTATTCCCACTCCTCCTAATCCGTACTCTCCCCTTTCTGTGCCGAATCCATTCATTCATTCTTTTTCTTACCCATTTTTGCCTCACACATTCTCTGCGTCACAGAATCAGTGTCACCAGAAATCCACTCTCTAATCTAAACAGTGCCAGCACTGAAAAACAATGATCAGTTCCTCAAAACTAAAAGACTATTTTGTAGTCCCCCCCTCGATCCATTCTCCATTTGTTCTCTCCTAAGCCGCTCTTATCAGCATGAGCCCCTCCATTGATTCATAAGTGTTTGCACCATCCCACAAACGGATCACCAGTTGTTTTTCCCCCCAACCCCTACCCAATGTATTCAGTTATCCCCAATTCACCAATTTAATTTTGCCCCCTTTCCCAGATCATCAGTTCTGTTTTCCACCTCCACAATCCTTCAATTCAATTCTCAGCCCCTCCTCTTCTAAATCTATACATGTATTGGCTTCTCTCTACAAATTAATCAATTCTTTTTTCGGTCCTTCCTCTTTCCAGACTGTTCAGTTCTTCCCTCCTCCTCAGTACATAATTTCTCAGACCCCTACCCCACTGCTCACAATTACTCAGTATAGTTCCAAGACTCAATGTATCAATTGAATTATTTGGTCGCTATCCCCAGTCAGTTGATATAATGCAAGACCCTCTTTCCCATCCATCAAATCAGTTTTTGCCCTGCCTTTCCAAATCCATCAGTTCACAGATTTCCTTCCCACAATTCATCAGTTTAATTCTCAGACCCACTCTCACTCGGTCAATTGAATTACTGAACTTACCTACCCAAATTAATTAGGAAGGCATCATCAATTTTAGAGAAATTAAGTTTAAATGTGGATAAAATAGACAAGTCAAGCACTTTGAAGAGTCTTTGACTTAAATATTAGATTAACCAGATAGGCAAATTGATCCTTTAAATACTAAAATAATAAAGCATTGATTTTAAATCAAAAGGCTGTGTATACCAGTTTCCTCTGTCTTTTCTAACTGAATAATAAGGTAGTACAATTTATTTTAGTATAATATGTAGAAAAATTAGGTTTCAGATTATTTTCATCATACATAGTCTAGTATTTTGATATTGAATTAACTTTTAAACTCACTTTTGAAACATGAAAAATACACTATATGTACAAATAGAAGGTTTTTTCAGTGAACATAGAGTTGTTATAGCTGTGCAAAAAATCAGCAGTCTCTCATTGAAGAATATTTTTAATATTAAAAAGATGCTTAATTGTGCTTTATTGTTCCAAACCCTAAGTGATATAATTAACAGATGTGTTTGCCATTAAATTTGGCTTTTTTAGCTTTTTGCTATTTTTTTCTTTAATAGTATTTTGTGAAATGTTGATGTGAAATTGCTGTATGCATAACTTATCAACAAGGCAGCAAGGTGTTAGTCTTTAAATACTTAATAAAAAATTCAATTTCTCACGATATTTGCAGATATAGATGAGTGCAGTGAAGCAGTAACCGTTGCCTGTGGAGATCATGCGAAATGTGAAAATGTGGATGGAGGATATAACTGCTCCTGTAAGGAAGGTTATCAACCATCCACAGGAAAATTACAGTTTAAGCCAAATGATGGCACTTCCTGCCAAGGTAAATGATATTATAAAGGTTTATGTGTTATTATAGAACTACATCTTCTGAGAAACCCACCAGTGTCTCTTTATCTTCAGTTAGATTAATCAGCCAGACATGAAAAAGAGGCAAGGCACTCACACCTATATTTTCTAAGAATATCATTGAGATGTGCTCTTAGAAATGTATTTGTACTGAACAATGTGATGAAATCTGAAGACCCAACCTGACATTGTGCTGATGTGTATTCTAAGCTGCATAAGCCTGATTTCTTCTCTCACTCATACCAGTGTAAACAGTGAGTCAGTGGGTCAGATTCTCTGCTGGTGTAAATTAGCAAAACTCCACTGAAGTAAATGGAGCTGCTCCCATTTAAACCAGCAGAGAATGTGGCTTGGTGCCTTTATACCAGTGTAAACCCAGTAAGTGAGGTCAGGTCCTAATAGTTTATGCTTGCGAATGATCCATATGTATGTGCAAGTTTCAAATACTGTAGAGGTTTGGGTTTTCTTATACAAGAACTGTTACTGTAATTGATTAGTCTTCTTTTTAATTTCTACAGAAAATCCAAAGGCAAAGTGCAAGTTACATAATGACTGTATAACTGAAAATATTACTCAAACCTCAGCTGAAGTAAGTAGCAATGGTTTATAGATTAATTTGCAAATTCTTTGATTGTTTCTCTTTTAAAACTGTTATTTCAATTATATCTATTGAGGCACTTTTAACAAATGGCTGAAGATATAGATGAATGCAAGCATATATATAGAAGTCTTTTTAATACTTCCAGCTTATTTGAAATGGTTATGTATTTGAATCACAGTGTTAATTTGCCTGCAAGCTTTGTTTTGTTTGTATCTCCAGTGAACTAAATCATGTTGTGCATAGAATTCAGAAGTGTGGTAATCACTCAACAGTTTCTGAATGGCAAGTTCTTGAAATTACACCTTTCTACATTTAATTATGTGCAGCTATTTGTTTGTTCTGAATGAAACCTAGAAAGATAATTTATAGAGGCAGTAAAGGCAAGTGACAAAATATAAAATAGAGCAATAATACACTTGGGTACCAATATTTTTCTCTCTTTCAAAACATCACGTGTTAGGCTGCATGTGAAAGAATTGGGGAGCCAGATTTTTCCCCAGAAGCATAAATTTCAAACAGCAAATTAAATAAACTGGTGAGTCCACAAGACTATCGGTTTCTGATTTGACTAAGTGAATCACCACTGTGCGTGTTTACTTTTTATCTCAAGGAGTTTGCCTCAATGATCAGATTTAAAAGAACCCAGTCTTTTAACATAAGAGGTTTGATTTCTTCAGTGTTAAGGTATACATTATATTAACATGCTTACTGTAAATTTAAGTAGAGAAGACAGGATAAGTATAACATCTGAACTTAAAACCAAATAACTCTCTGTTTTTAAAGCTGTATTTAAACTAAGGTTGGGTCAAAAACTTGAATCTAAATTTTGAAGAAAAATGAAGGCTTTAAATTTGAGCCCTGGGATCTGAACCTACCCCTGTAGTTTTGATTCTGAGTTAGATCAAAAACAGAAAGAGGCCTGTTTTCCAGTTCCATTAAAATGCAGCCAAAGATAAAGTCCGGATCTCACGAGAGCACTATCTCATGGGATATTCACCTTTGAGATCAAAGGAATCTCACCAAATTGGATGATCTCATTATGTTTCTACTATTTAGGAATGAAATCTCCTTGGATTTCAATGCCAGAAAATCTGAAACCCTTCTCTGATTCAGCCATGGCACTGAATTCTGAATCCTAGCCTAACCCTAATACAGATCCAGATCTCAGTCTTCTCAGCCCATTACTAATATAAACATTTTTGTACAAACATTTCCATCTAATTACTTTATATTAATATTTTCAGTAGGGAAGTTATTTAATAGTTTTCAGCCCTTAGCAGTGAAGATTAAGATTGCAATAGAATATTGGTAATCTGTGCGCTTTTTAAAAAAACTGGCCATCTGTTTCCACCTCTCAGCAAAGATTTAACAGAAGAGGCTGTAGGTAAGTTGGCATACTACTAAGATTTAATTATTTTTACAAAATATGCAACAAAACGTTTACTAGTACATAATGGAGCATTATGCTAAATAAAACTGAGTTGTACTGGTCAAAATAAATTAAGACGGTATGCTGGATATGTATTATACTTTTATGATGTCTATTTGCCTGGTCAAATTCTGGCTTGCCTACTCAATTGGAGTAGCTCCATAAGTAGACCTGCTGACCTGCTGTGCCCTGTTTGTGTGTAGAAACCGGCCCTTATTCACGAATTCACAGAAATCATTAACTTATTTCCCCATCATTTGTGCAACTCTTTTATATTCCCCAAAAGTCATCAGTGGTTGCTTTGCTGGTTGAATTGCCAGTGGAATCTCCTAAGTATACTGATTTCCTGTTTCTTTCAGCTTAGGACTATAAAAGAACCCTTGGCTTTCCTACAAGAAATCAATAGGAACACTGTGGGACAACTTTCACCTGTAGATATGATTTCATATGTGGAAGCATTATCTGTATCTTACCCATCACTAAGTACCATGAATAACACAATTTCTGACAAGGAAGCACTTACTAATGTGACTATTAATGTAAGTGGCTTGAGCCTTACTATTGTTTTTTTTTTCTTTTATAAATAGCATAAGGCTTTTGTGCTTAAAAATATTTTTATACTGACAGGTTTTTGTTAACACCGTGAACAATTTTGTTCAAAAGGATAAAATTACAGTTTGGGAAGCACTCCCTACAGATAACAGGAGAACAAGTCTCACTAAGCTGATGCATGCTGCAGAACAGGCAACGCTGCTCATGTCACAGAACTTCAAAAAGACAACACAGCTAGATGTTAATGCAAGTGAAATGGGTAAGAAAAAGAAAATGAATGTAAGTGATACTTTAGATGTGAATTACACTGTGAAGTTTTTTCAGTATAAATTGTTGAGATTAAAGTAGTGTTATATAAAACCTACAGATTTGGGGGTTTAAGAGTTTGAATGAGCAACCAAAAAACACCTACAGATTTTGGGCCAGACGCTCGGCTGATGTAAATCAGCTAACTATATTGACTTCAATGAAGGTAAGACCAGCTGAGGATCTAGCTTGGTTCTTAGAGGGATGATGTAGAGGGTCCTGCTTTCCACTCTGAATGTTTTCCAGTTCAAACTTCACTCATGACCAAAGTGGCAGTCATCACACTGCATTTAGCAAATCATTGTACATCTTGAACAGATGCATTAAAAATGCCAACAGAATGAACATTAGAGTTGCTAGCAGAACTCTACAAGCCACGTTTTGTTTTATTTTTGATTCAGTAAAAGTAATGTAAACAAACTTTGAACTAGTCTGTGCCTTGAAGGCCCAGCCCTGTGTTGGTGATGGCACAGCTGTGTTTTGAATTTCAAGAAAGTTCAGATAAGGATATTGGGGAAGATCTCAACTTGACTTCCCACTATCTCCCTCCATGTATAAGTTGCTTGTCTTCTGTATTGTGGTCTTAGGAAGACACTAAGAGTTGCATTTTTAAAAGTGCTCAGCTTTGGCCTATCTCCTTTCACTGAAGTCAGGCATGCAGTGAAGATAACAGTGTTATAGGCTTCAGTGGGAGCAGAATAAGGCTAGTGCTGCGCCCTTTTTAGATTCTATCCTAAGACTACACTGTTGTTTCCCCTTTTTGGTTGTGACCAGCCATTCTGCTTTCCTCCTTCCAGAGTAACTCATCTATCCTCTGATAGACCCAGTTTCCTGATCTGGTGTAGTAAAATCCAGTATTCCCTCCCCTGGTCACATCAATCTTGCCATTTACAGATCACTTCCCAAAATGCACCGCAATACTGAGAAAAAACTTGCCTCAGTTTCTAAGGAAGAACAGATCCTTTTCCTTCTTTCACTTCAGTGAGATTTGCTGTTGTCAGATGAAATGAGGGAGAGAACATAGAATGAACCACTGTCTCATAAGCTCCAGGGAGCCTGTTGCATTTGTAATTTGTAGCACAGATGGACCCAGTTGTATGGCCAACTGTGGGAGCAGTTTGCTAGGCCACACCCTAAAGAGAAGCAGATGCTAATACAGAGACCTAATGGAGAGCTTTGAAAATTTCAGTCATTTTCTGGCAAAGTTTTTTTTGAGAATCTGAATTTATAGGTGCTTATCCAAACTGAACCCAAGCTCTAAACCTTTTGACGTTTTCCCATTACTACTCAGCACTATGAATATCTTACCCACAATGCCGATGTGTTTCCCACACACTTATTTTTGAGACCAGGCCCACAATAATGTCTCATTCTCCATTGCATTTCATGGTGCAGCTTCGTTAACTACAGGCTATCCAAAACTTCAGCCGCGAGAACTATTTCTTATGTCCTGACAACATTTTCTGACAGCTGGTCTATTGAAGAGCTCATATTGTTTTTGTGTGCTGCACTATAAGCAATGCAGATGGTCTAGTTTAGTGATTCTAGCCCATCAGTCAAGTTTTAGATTTTTCTTTAAGGCCTAATTCACTTCTTTTTCCCCACTATGGGTGATTGAAACTCTGCACTATAATGAACTGAGTAAAGAGCTCAGTGTCCTCTAATGTAGTTTTTGTCCTGAGGGGCAATGATTGTTTGTTTGTTTTTTGTTTTGTTTGTTGACAGCACACATCATTATATCATGGTGCAATGTGCATTTCGTACCAGGGAATGATCACTGTGAGAGATTCACTTTTCAAAACTTGGCTTTTTCAAATGTTTCTATTCAATGGAGGATTTTATCCTTTGCTTTTTATAATTGTGATTTGTGGTCCCTTTCAGAAATGAATTTTTAATAAAGCAATAGCTCTTCCTAAAGTAACCCACATTATTCTTTCCAGTGCCTAATTTAATGCAAAGTAAATAAAAGACCATATTTTTCATGGAAAGAATAAAAGGTATGAGAGAAAAACGTATGCATTAGAATAACAAAGTCTAGCGGTTTAAAGCAAACATGTACCCTATTAATAGCATTTCTTCTTGAAATATTTGGCACAATGATGTATTTTTAAAATTCGCAATAATTATGCAATCTGATGTCACATTTATTAACCTAACTGTAAATTATGTTAGACTGTAATGGAAGTGATTTGCATAGTATTTTTCTTTTTACAGCTCTCAAGGTTTTTGCTTTTGATTCGCACCACATGAAACACATTCACCCTCATGCACACATGGGAGGAGATTATATAAAGATATCTCCAAAGAAAAAGGAATCACCTAATTCTAATGGTAAGAAAAAGCCATTAAACAATAGCTTAGTTTAAGCAGCATTAATGGTACCTACTTGCTGGCAAAAATCTGATGCATAATTCACTAACTGTGTAGTTGTGACATTGATAGCAATAGAAAAAGGCATTTGTAATACCTTGTTGTCTAGCCCTGGTCCTATCTGCTCTACAGCTTCCACTATATAATGCACCGCAGGAATATTATGCCTCTTATTTTTGCCAGTTTTTATATGGAAACCTCCCTCCATTTTTTATGTCTTATTATGATATGTTTTAAATGTACTAAAATACTAATGATCATACTGGCACATCTAAAGTATTTTACAAGGAAGCATATTTCTTAAAGTTCGAGGTGTGTGTACGTATATTAAAAATATGTCAAGTAAGATCCAAGTATAACTAGCCCATCCAGACTGACCCCAGCTCTCAAGAAATGAATTGATCAGCAGCACAATAAAACTACCCCATGCATCTCAACCCACTCCTCAGCGAAGAGAAAGCCAAGACAGTAGACAAGTCTTACAACCTGTCAGAGTTGGGTTAAGTGGAAGGAATGACTTGCAGACTCAGTTACCTCTCCTGAAAAATACCCAGTCAAATGTCCTTTGAAACCAAGAAGCTGTTACCCTGATTGCAGTGGTGGGAGTACCACACAGAGATGTACAAAAGTGATGGTGGCTATGTTGAGAACCTAGAGGGATAATATACCATTTATGTGAAATCCCCTCATACTATCCCCCTAAATTGAAACACAACAGCTGTGTAATAGCATATAGCACCACTGTATAACACTTTAGGACAGACAGTGAAGAAAAAACGTCTAGCTGAAGCAAGGTGGAGAATTTTGGCAGGCATAATGTACCTACATGATCTGTGAGCAATAGTGTAGTGCCGCTCTTCTCAAACTGTGGGTTGGGACCTCAAAGTAGGTTGCGACCCCATTTTAATGTGGTTGCCAGGGCTGGCGTTAAACATGCTGAGGCCTGGGGCTGAAGCCCTGGGCGGTGGGGCTCAGGCTTCAGCTTAAGCCCTAGGAGGTGGAGCTCAGGTTACAGCCCCACCCCGACTCTGCCCTTGATTGTGTAGTAATTTTTGTTGTCAGAAGGGGGTCACGGTGTAAGGAAGTTTTGAGAACTGCTGGTGTAGTGTAATGCACAGGGCACTGACTTCTGGGATTTAGAAAACCTGGGCTCTATCTCTGGCTCAGCTATAGATCTGCTGGGTGACCTTGGGCAAGTCACTTCACAAATCTCTGTAGCTCTGTGTATCTTGTCTATTTAGGTTGTAAGCTTATCGGGGCAGGGACTCTCTTACTATGTGTTTGGACAGCACTTAGCATAATGGGGCCCTATCTTAGCTGGGGCCTTATGGTGTCACTGAAATACGGATAATAAGAAATTAGAATTTTGCCAGAACACCAGAACTAATGCCCCAAATCTGGCAAAACCAACCTTGAGCTCTTTCTCTGTCTTTACCTGGGTTTTCAGCCAATCAAAACCTCACTCCCAAACACCACAGAAGGGCATGGTATCAATCCTGACTCAGGAGGAAGCATCCTACGTATTACTGTGGGTTTCTGTGCCTTGCATGTCTCCTATCCAGTTACTGACCAGGCACGAAATCCTGGGTGCAGTAAAATCAATGGCCAAACACCCATTAACTTAAAACTGGGGCCAGGATTTCATCCCCCTTAATTAACATTGTTTATCTTACAAGATCTGACACCTGACCTGCAGCCGGAGGTAGTATTGCTGCAAGTATACATTGCTCCAGAAAAAAACGTGCATCTATCCTGTTAGAATATCCGATATAAACACACATTTTTAATTCCAGTGGACATTACATTGTTTTAAGTAAGGCTATATTTCATTGTCTCTAAAACATTTTTATAAGTATTCCACGAAGATTCCATCTGTTTTGCATATTTTATGCAATAGCAGTAATAATGTCTATTGTTTATTGTTTTCTTAATGTCTTCAATTTTGTTCTACTATAAAAAAAAAACCCACAAACTACTAAACACAGTCTGTTTGATTGATAGGCACTGTTGCAGTTGTGTTTCTGAGGTATAGCAATATTGGTTCTTTGCTTTCATCATCTAAAAACTCCTCATCGAAAGATAGTTCAGAGCAGAGAGAGACAGTAAGCTCATCAGTTATTGCTGTTGCAATTAATTCAAATCCACCTACACTCTATGAGCTTGAGAAAATAACATTTACTTTAAAGTACATCAAGGTAAGATTTTTTTTTAATCAACATCTGAATAAAGGAAAACAGTACTGTAATTATTTGATGTGATATAACTGTACCTACAGGATATGTTGGCTACCACGGGAAAATGTTTCTAGAGTATGTCAACAGTAATAACTACAGAGTCACTGGACTAATTGTGAGCAAAAAGTTATAAGTGTGATCAGAGAATCCTTCCAGCTTCTGACCTTTCTGTATTTAGGATAATCTCGCAAACAGTTTGTCAGATGATTAGAGCCATAAAAGGGAAACACTTCAAATCAGCTTGAAGCAGATTTGCACAGGATAAGTGACTGCAGAAGCTTTTTGTTCTGTGCACATTAGCACGTGTAGCACATCAGGGCCCTGGCCCATGGCATGTCATGACTGGCACTCCGAGGTCCTACCACAGTACAAATAATAATAAGGTCTTGGCAGTTGCCAGTATCATATTTGATGTCAGTGCATTGATGTTGAGCCAGAAATGGCCTTAAGTACCCACTAACCCCTGGCTCCCTCCTCCTCTCCTCCTCCCCCCCACCCACCTGACCCTCTGGCTGGACTTATAAAATGTATAGGACAAATCTGTTCTTTTTCCCTGTGCTGTGACTATTGCAACACAAGATCATTTATGAGCAGTGAGCTAAGCCTAAAGTCTTTTTCTAGTTCACATTACTTGTAGATGGAGGCACCCCAGGTTGCTTTACAAGTGCCCAAGGTATTCAGTGTGATAGATGTAGCCCTGAGGATTAATCTGTTGGTCTGTATAAAATGTCTTTTTGATAAAAGTGTGTAGGCTGCATAGATTAATAGAATTTGCAATAGCTATAAATGCAAGATACCTAGAAGCTTCTAAACCAGACATCCTGGCCTATTTCCTCTGTGATGCTGAAAGCAACCTTTAAGACCCTTACTCAGAAAAGTGATACTAGGAAACAAACCTACGCAAATTGTCTAGGGACTTTCTGAATATCTGCTAACCTTTCACCTAGTTAGGTGCAAAAGTAGGGTATTTCTGCCCACAAAATATAACAAGTCTACCACAAAATACGTAGATAGTTGTCATTAGTACGTACACAAAGGTCAGCCTATGAAAACAGGTACCCTCACCTTTCCATGGGGGAAAGACAAATTTGGGCATAAAGGGAAGGATTTTTACCTATAAAAGGTGTGATAATCCACCATTAGGGCAGGCGATACATCTCTCTGTTTCCTGGTCGTCTCAACCTGCTTCGAAGCCTCCTTCTCCTCTAACGCTGTCAATGCTAGTCGTAGTATTAATTCTTTGTGAGTATGAAATAATTCTTAATTTCTACTTCACCTCTAAGCATCTATGCTAAGAAGGGTTTAATTTACAACCAGTTTCTTTATAACTATACTTCCTCTAGCAGAGGTGTGAAATTCACTTAGTACTCTTTGCTGCAGAGTGCATTTAGGACTGTATAATATCATATTATATCTCTTAAAGAATTGTGATACTTTGTAATCTCATACTGCTTTTAACATTTTACATTTACTTCTTGTTTCATTGATTTTAAATAAAAGGTCTTGTTTGACTAAACTTTGTCTCAGTGTAATTCCTGTTATACCCCAATCTCCTTGGTATTAAATTCTGTGAAGCCTGATTCAAGACGAACTTTTATCTTCTGATCACACATATTGGCGAGCCATACCCATATTATTAATATCTATTAATTATTACTAACATTCTTAATTAATTAGAAAATTAATTATTAAATAAAACTAAATTAAGTGGATAAATTCCACTGTCCCTATTAACCCTCCCCAAATCAGGCAACAGACTGGCGAGCCAGCCAGGAGGAGATTTAAGGAGTGTGTGACAGGAATTTCTGGACCCTTTAGAGACTTTTTCTTTGAACCGTAAGTAAATAGTTAATTTCAGTAAAACTCTGAAATCTTTCTTTTAAACCAAAGTCAGAATCAACTGTGGTTATTGCTGCTGGCAGCACGCCCAGTATTTCCGTTTTGTATTGTGGTTAAGCAATCTTAAGGTCTTTACTTTCACTTTTGCCTAAAGGTTTTGTATTGATAACTGAATATTAAAGTAATATTGTTTTAAAGTGATAAGCGCGCACAGAAAGGGGTTTTTATATGTTGAAGAAGTTAATGAATGGTACCGAATAAAATAATAGCAGCCGCACCTGGATCCGGTGACCCACACTAGTGGTGGCGGGGAGTTAATAAAGGTATTCATAGCCGCCAGAAAGGCCGCAATCAGTCAGAACTTGAATAGTTCAAAGATACCTTATCTTAGTCCCATTAACTCTTCCGGACTGCACCTCTGATCCGTCTGCCTCAGTATTCCCCGATATTTGGCAGGTCCCGACAGAGGGGAAAGACCTCTCGATCTGCTATAAGCCATCGAGAGAAGAGAGAAGAGAGTATCCCCACTCCCTCTATTTACTTGGGACTTTTATGATACAGTGTTTAAACCGGTGTACAAGGGGTATTATCCTGTTGTTTCTGTGAAGGGACGCCTTCTATATCAGAGTAAATCAACAGAAGATTGATTCTAGTGAATATACTAGACAATACTAGATTCTAGTGAATATACTAGGAAAAGAAAGAGATGAATTCTCTATTTCGTAGTAAGAGTGTTAAAAGTGAAGATAGCACAGGAGTGGAGTGTGTTGGAATTTCTAGTAGTTTAGCTTTGGAAAACTTTGCTAGGAAATATATTCAGGAACATGGTGGAGGTTTGGAGCAGCTGAGAAATAGTAGAATGATTTCTGAGCAGAGAAACCCATGGGGTTTTGTGAGTAATGTATTTGAGGATGAAACAGAGCAGAAAAAGAAAAAAGCTAAGGTGGTGAAGGGAATAGCTGTTGAATGCTTGCTTGTAGCTTGTAGTTCATTGGGAATGAAATTGGATAATAAGATGGTGTTTCTCAGGGAAGTTCAGCAGATGCTGGTAGCCTATAGAGTGGACCGTGGTCGGCTGTTGGAAAAGATTAAAGAACTAGAAAATGGAGAAAATAGAGCAGAGGAAGTTGAAGAATTGATTCCCATTCCTATTGGTATGGTGGACCCGACAGAGGTAGAAAATCTTATTGGACCAGTGACTAGAAGTAAAACAAGAGAATTAGCAAACACAGTACCTTCAGAAGCGAATCTTGAATCTGTAGAGTCAGAAGAGGAAATTGGCAGTGCAGAGAAAACTGACAGTCTGCCGATAAGAGACGGAAGTTCTGAAGTGACAGTTCAGGAGGCGGAGACAAGTGTCACAGTCAGTGAAGCAGTTAGTGACACAAACAGAGAAGCAGAGAAAGAGGAAAAGATCTCTACTTCTGTAGAGACAGCTTCTGTGAGTGTACCTTTAGAATCGGTCATTGTTCAAGGGTTGGAAGAGGCTGTATCACAGGTAACACAGGTAGCTAATGCATGTGATGTAGTGATCTCTAAGTTACAAAGAGAGCTACAACAACAAGCAGGGAATAGAATTCCTGCTCCTCCACCCAATGTTACATTAGCACCATATAGAGTAGAAAATCCAGTCCCTTTGGGTGGACATTTATTGGCATTCGGGCAATCAACATTGCCTAGACCCCAGGAATTTCGTGGGTCCTCTACACCCCCGTGGTATATGCTGGTATCACCTAGTATATCGGTAGAACGCCCTACCACGCCAGACTTTAGTGGACTAAGAGATGTCCTGCGTCAGTGTGGAGACACTTTGGATGTAAGCCATAGATATTTCATGGAAAGTTATCCTAGATACCCAGGATTCTCTCCAGTGGAAAGTTTTGATGGTTTAGATGAGGAAAATGTGAATCCAGGTAGAAGGAGGCAAGGAATAGAAATTGTAGATTTAAGCTCAGATGAAAGCTCAGATTCAGATCCAGAAGAAGGAACTGCAGGTTCCAATTCTGATTGTCCTGTAGCAGTTGTCACAGATATTAAAACCTTAGACCTGGTAGCTAAGCAAGTAGGAATGATGGAGGATTCTTCAGTTGCTATGCATGCACAACGTGTGCAGGAGACAGCAAAAGTGTTTGGCTTACCAAGGGAAGATTGGGTTAAAATCTTACAGCTCACAGTGAATCGAGCATTGTGGAGTACTTTGCCACTTAAGTTTAGGGTAGGAGAGAAAAGTTTTCAAGAGACAGTAGCCCTATTGGAACATAACCAGCACCCAGGGCAAGCTGGAGTAGCAATTCTGTCTAACCTAAAGCAGAAACCTAATGAAACTCCACATCAGTTTCATTTGCGGTTAAGTGCAGCTTGGCGGAGTCATATCAAAGAGGAAACAGACGAACTGCCATACATCAGTTTGCTAGTTAATAATTCTCTTCCTCAGTTAAGAGAAATGGTTAATATGCATATCACTGATGATATTTCTTTAAAAAGAACATTAGCCTTACTGGCTAAAGCACATGCACAGGGAGGCTCTAAATTAGGTCGGCATGGAGCCCCGGTTGCAGTACTTCAGGAACCACAAACTAATCCTACGGTGAGGATTGAGGGACCTCAACCTCAGCCAGGATTAGGACGAGGAGTTCCTAAATTCCCTAAGTATCAACGTTGGCAAAATGACCCTAACCCACGTAATAACCCTGGACCTTCGAGTGGCCAGGCCCCTCGACAGGGTTATGCGTTTGGATCCTATGCAGGAGCCCGGGATCGTGTTCCTTTCTTTTCAGATGCTGCACAGAACAGTTCACGTCTGCAGAGACCCAAATCACCGCCTTTGCACAAAACTGAGGACTCAGTTGTGAAAATGTTTAAAACAGTGCAACAGACGCTTGAGGCTCAACGACGGGCTATCCGAGAACTTCATGCCCGTGTGAATGAGCTGATGATGATGGAAGGCCAAGGCTCAGCAACCTTGAACCGTCCAGTGGCCTCCGTCGATCCATCCCCTTTTTCCCAGTGGACAGCCACTCCTCCAGAATTGGCTGCCTCTGAGGAGATAGAGGAGGAACCCCTTGATTATCTGACAGCATATGCTGCATGACTACAAACAACCCCGAGTGTAGTCATAACCCCGTTAGGCAGAGATACAAGTGGAAGACCCACAATATCTGCAGTGATAGAGGGACTAGACAGGAATCTCATTATAGATACTGGAGCAGCAATCAGTATTCTCCATGTCGAGGATCCTAGATCCTCTCCTCTATCATCAGGATGTACCAAGACACTTGCAACCTTTGCAAGTAATCAGGTTACTACCACACTTTCTAGACCCCTTGAAGTACAAATAGGTCACCTAAGAAAGAATCATACTTTTGCATTAATGAAGTTAGCAGACCCAAAGAATTCCTTATTGGGAACTGATTTCTTATACAAACAGGGATGTGTTCTTGATTTGTGTAACCAATTATTGTGTCTTTCAGTAGAACAGGAAAAGGATGACTCTCCAGTAGTCATACCTGAGTGTGGCATGGTATCTCCAGTGGAGGACTTTGAACCTGAAGGGTATGATTTGGACAAAATAGTGGCTAAACATGCAGACCAACCTGAGTTACAGGCATTACTGTACAAACATGCAGATGCCTTTGCTAAACATAAACATGACTGTGGATGCATGGCCGTCACTATTGTGGTGGAAGGAGGAGAAATTTCAGCCCAAAAACAGTATCCTTACCCAGAACAGGCAAATCCATACATAGAAAAGACTATTAAGTTTTTACTGTCCAACAGGGTAAAAGATGGGCAAGTTTCAAATGCTCGCCTTGCTCACTGGGCATTATTACTGCAAGGGAAAGATATTGCAGTCAAACCTATTAGGACACCATCCTTGTTACCAACAGCTCTATTGTATCAGGGAGAGCCACACAAGTGTCCCAACTTTGATCAATTGGATCTAAGGGGGGAGGAAAAACAAAAGCTCTTTCAACCTTTAATCCAGGAGACAGATCCCATTAATAGGTATAAATTCTTTGTTGATGGTTCTAGTTATTACCATCAAGGCAAACCCTATACTGGGTTCGGAATCTATGCAGTTCCCCCTGAGGGGAAAGGAGAGCCTTGGGAAAAGGCATATTCATGCACTCCACATTCGGCTCAATATGCAGAATTAGCTGCAGTGGCTTGTGTGTTGGAGTACTGTGTGCAGTTCTCCATCACCACCACATACCAAGATATCTGTCTGTTTTCAGACTCTGCATGGGTATGCAATTCTCTCACAGAGTTCCTACCATATTGGGAAACAAATGGTTTTACATCTTCTGATGGCACACCTATTAGGTATGCATCACTGATGAGATACATCCATTGGTTAACAGTAATAGTTACTGTTTCAGAGCGGCCAATCAAAATAAAAAAGGTAAAAGCTCACTGGAAATTAGACCCTTATGCTATGGAAAATGAGAAAGCTGATAAATTGGCCCGTGAAGGAGCCCAATCAGGAGAATTTTGGGAAAGTAAGGATCAGGAGTATTCTGTTATTACCCATAATCCTAAATGTCCTGTAGCTGCAACTAAATTGGTACAACCCAATATACCAGATCTAAAAGACATGCAAAAATTGGATAAGGACATAATAAAAGTAATTTTAGAGCTTTCCAAAATAGACAAAGAGGGATCACTAACAATAGACCCTTTGTACAAACGACATGAACAGCAGTTACAAGTCGTAGATGGAGTTCTCATGTATACAGGAGGTCCTTTCCCTGTGTGGGTAGTTCCAGCTCACCTACGAAGGGAAATGATGTACATGGTCCATGACACTCCTACAGGAGGACATCAGGGAGTGGACAAAACTGTCCAACGTCTTGCATCTGTAGGGTAGTGGCCACTTCTTAGGATGGATGTGCAACAATATTGTGAAAATTGTCTGGCATGTGCCCAAGCTAATCCTACTCCATCCAAAAGAAATGCGCCACTAAGATCCCAGGTGTATGAAGGTCCGTGGATGGCTTTGCAGATTGACTTTGTAGGTCCTTTGCCAAGGACCCAAAGAGGTAACCAATATTTGTTGGTGATTATCGATCCTTTCTCAAAGTGGATAGAGGCATTTCCTCTTAAAGCCAATACTGCAAAAGCCACTGCCAAGGTTTTGGTAGAACAAGTCTTCTCTCGCTGGGGATCCAAGGTAGAATCAGACCAGGGATCACATTTCACTGGACAGTTCTTTAAAAACTGTCTTAAATTAATGGAAGTCCCGCAGAGACTACACATCCCATACAGACCATAGTCATCTGGGATGCTGGAGCAAACCAATCAAACTATAAAAGTAATGTTGAGGAAACTGGTTAAGGCCAATAAACGTAACTGGAACACTCTCATTCCTCTAATTTTAATGGCATTGAGAGCAACACCGGCTCCATCTACTAATAAAACACTCTTTAAAGTGATGACAGGCTGAACAATGTAATTGCCAGAACATTTAATTTGGCACACCAGTGGCACTCAATTAGAGGGAATAAAAATGGATACCTACCTGCAAAATCTGCAAAAACATTTAAATCACATTCACTTGCAGGTGGCTGCTAAATTGGGAAAATCCAGACGTAAGGCAAAGGCTTACTTTGACAAAAACCAGAGAGAGAATACTTGGGAGGTAGGAGATCAAGTAATGTTATTGTCATATAAGTCACCAGAACATGGGTTGTGTAATCGATGGATTGGACCTTTCCAAATCATTGATAAACTCAGTTCAGCAGTATATAAGATCAGAGTAACAGGAGGAAAGCATAATAGAGACAAGATTTATCATGCTAACCAGTTAAAGCTGTATCGATCGTCCAGGTCTCAGGAGCAACTTCTTCCTCAGGACTTAAGTGATCAGACGAAATCGCAACAATTGGAGCCCAGCAGTTTGCAACCATGAAATTGACATTGACATTTTTGACTTATTACACCCTTATTGTTGCTCTAAGGGTAGGACTATGCCAAAATCTTAAGTCTGAAACTGAACTATTGCAACCCCAGGAAACCAGACGACCGGATCACACTCAGTTGTCTGAGCCCAAGCAACAGAACATACCAACAAAGAAGGAACGGACTATTATACTTAATCCAGAACTGGTCAACAACCCGATTCAACAGGTTAAGGGAATTCGGGGGGAGGATGTTATTTTTGAATATCAATTAGTAGAAGTAACTACCCTCTAGTGGTTGGAAAAAGATGTGTTAATCGCTTTTAAAGTTAATTGCTTTAAACAATGATCAGAAAAGAGATCAGCATTTGGGGAAAGAAATTATATGTTCTGCATATGGGGAATATGTTGTAAGCACAATTACTGATGCATTACGATCCTTAAAATTAGGAGAAGTCCCTGACTTAATTAAGGATGAACAACTAATGAGTTGGTATTGTCCTAAATGTTTTCAAAAGCTGGAAAAGGAAAGATCCACTTGTTTGGATGCATGCCAGCATTTGTCAGTGGGTGCTATGAGAGAGATAGAATCTGTGACACCTCACCCCAACCGAGACAGTTGTTCTCTTACAAAAGATTGTATGATGGCACGGTCTTTGTATGTCTCATTCACGGTCTCGTTACCAGTGTTTGACCCAGACAGAGATGTGTACAGGCAATTGGCTGCTATCCATTCTATAGGTCACCTCGAAGATGACATCTACAGGGAACGCGTTAATGCACCTCCCCTGGTAGTCTATCACACTCCAACTCAGACTTGGAAGGTACCACAGATGGCCTGTTGTTCTGAAAAGGGACCCCAGTATATCTGTAGGTGTAATGTGTTTGAAACAGACACTGTTTTGTGTGGACTACAGGGAGAGAAAGCACAGAATTCATCATCGTCATGCCTGGTGAGGCTGACCACATGGAAGACTCCGATGGAGAGGGTGACCTATGCTGGAAGGAACCAATTTTGCGTGGTTACCAACCAAAAGAGGTACCAGTATGGTCCCTTGGAGTGTCCTGTCACAGAGCCAAATTTCTGTTTTACCCCAAAGCAACCCACGGTAATAGGAAATCAAGTTATTTCCCCTATTCCTATTTTTGAGAACATTACCATTATTCAGTCTAACCCTGATTACCAAAATTTAACTATTCAAAGTATACCTACTTTTCTGGCTTATATTCCACCATTAGGGTTGCAACTGAAATCCTTAATGACTCGTAAAGAGACTCACCTCATTCAAATTACTAACAATATGGATGAAGCCCAACAAGTTATTACCCAATTAATGAATGAAGGGAATGAGCCTGCAACAACTTCTAAAGAAAAATTCGGATTAGAAGTATGGATGATTATCCAAGGAATTGGGATTGTGATTAATTTCCTTATGTTAGGTTATATGCTGTATAAATGCAACAAACCCAAGCCAAAAACTAGGCAGAGACCTAGACAGACACCCAGACAATCCCCTAAACAAATGCACAGACGAGCACCATCTGGGGATAAAGATGAATATATATACATGGTGCCCATTCCTGATACATACCAAAATTTGCCCAGGTATGAAACTAAAAAGGGCCCCACAGATATTAAGTCCTAGGTGACGGGGTTTCTTTATGTAAACCACCCCGTCAAAGGGGGGCGTGTAGCCCTGAGGATTAATCTGTTGGTCTGTATAAAATGTCTTTTTGATAAAAGTGTGTAGGCTGCATAGATTAATAGAATTTGCAATAGCTATAAATGCAAGATACCTAGAAGCTTCTAAACCAGACATCCTGGCCTATTTCCTCTGTGATGCTGAAAGCAACCTTTAAGACCCTTACTCAGAAAAGTGATACTAGGAAACAAACCTACGCAAATTGTCTAGGGACTTTCTGAATATCTGCTAACCTTTCACCTAGTTAGGTGCAAAAGTAGGGTATTTCTGCCCACAAAATATAACAAGTCTACCACAAAATACGTAGATAGTTGTCATTAGTACGTACACAAAGGTCAGCCTATGAAAACAGGTACCCTCACCTTTCCATGGGGGAAAGACAAATTTGGGCATAAAGGGAAGGATTTTTACCTATAAAAGGTGTGATAATCCACCATTAGGGCAGGCGATACATCTCTCTGTTTCCTGGTCGTCTCAACCTGCTTCGAAGCCTCCTTCTCCTACGAACGCTGTCAATGCTAGTCGTAGTATTAATTCTTTGTGAGTATGAAATAATTCTTAATTTCTACTTCACCTCTAAGCATCTATGCTAAGAAGGGTTTAATTTACAACCAGTTTCTTTATAACTATACTTCCTCTAGCAGAGGTGTGAAATTCACTTAGTACTCTTTGCTGCAGAGTGCATTTAGGACTGTATAATATCATATTATATCTCTTAAAGAATTGTGATACTTTGTAATCTCATACTGCTTTTAACATTTTACATTTACTTCTTGTTTCATTGATTTTAAATAAAAGGTCTTGTTTGACTAAACTTTGTCTCAGTGTAATTCCTGTTATACCCCAATCTCCTTGGTATTAAATTCTGTGAAGCCTGATTCAAGACGAACTTTTATCTTCTGATCACACATATTGGCGAGCCATACCCATATTATTAATATCTATTAATTATTACTAACATTCTTAATTAATTAGAAAATTAATTATTAAATAAAACTAAATTAAGTGGATAAATTCCACTGTCCCTATTAACCCTCCCCAAATCAGGCAACATAGAACAGAAAAGAACCATGCTGCCTTAGGGCTGCAAATGAAGAGGGAGGAAATGAGAAGGAAAGAATGGAAGCAAGCTGTTCTATTGGGTAGGCTAGGGGCAGCAATGTGGCTGTAATGTTGCAAGTTGTTCCATTCAGGTGCATGTATGTATATATAGTTGTGTACCAGATATAAGATTCTGACACCTTTGTAAATGCCAGGAAGGTTGGATAGTTGGATCAGTCCAGCTTGTTTAGTTTGCTGTTAACTAAGTGAATCAGGTATTTCAATGTTGTGCTATTTTTAATTGCTTGGGATAGGTTTGTTTGTTTTTATGTTTTGTTTTATGTTCTGAAGGTTGGTTTGGAGTGGGGGGCGGGTTGTGTCTTGTTTTGTTTTGGTTATTTTTCCTGAACCTTCCTTCAGTAAAATACAATTTTTAATGAATTGTTCTGGCTAATGTAACAAGAGTCTCTTGATGGAAAGTGTCTGCCTTTCACCATCAGTAAAACATCTTATCTCTCTTGCAGACTGCAGATAAGGATATTAAATGTGCATTTTGGAACTACTCAGCAGACACAATGAATGGCAACTGGTCTACCGAAGGCTGTGAGCTGACACATTCCAACACTACTCATACCTCATGCAAATGTAATCATCTGACTCATTTTGCTATTTTGATGTCTTCAGGCAGCTCTGTTGTAAGTGCTATTTTTCACTTAGTGTTTTACCAGATACTTAGATCTCATTTAATGTGGGTTTTTTTCATTGCCACTAATATCATTTATTGCCATTCCCCACCCCTACCCCCATTTTCGCTCCATCTCTTTTTCCTTATTCAGCAAACACACAATTTATTGTGAACAGTGCAAACACAATTCCTCCCATTTCTGCCTGAATTTCTTTGTGTCCATTTTGCAGTATGACAGGACAGTGATGCAGCAAAGAATCTTGTTCCAAACTTGCAGTCTGTTGTTCTTTAGTTCAAAACCCACTTCAAGGCTACAATGGGATTTAACTGGTATCTGAAGTGGTCAGCAACCATATGGCCTGGGATTTTGTTCACAATGCTTTTTTGTCATATATTCGTCTTAGTATCTAAAAATCTAGAATGTCTCCTTTAATTGTATCCGCTGAGTTGCAATAGCATTGTTGGAAAATTGCATAGGAATAGCAAGGCAGGACTGAGTTCATGAACATTCAAACAGGGACCCTCACAAACATCACAGAATTGTGAAAATGCCCCCTCACTTTGTGCCCCACTTGCATTAAAAGGCTCCTAAGGTTTTTGGAATCCATACAGGATATATATATATAGGAGCCTAGGTTTAGCCTCAGGAGGCAGCTTTTTTAGGCATCAGAACTGGTGATAAGAAGAGCTTTAGCATGAATACATTGTGCTGAGACAATTCTTCCACACTGTGCACTTCATACTGATAGAGGGTGCTTCTTAGTTGCTAAATAGCATCTTAAGTCTTCTGTTCAAATTTAAGACTTTTGAGGGGTCCTTATATAGTTTATTTTAAAAAGAGGATAATCTCTGGGCCTGTATTTAGAATTCATACTTAGATATACTTTATGGCCAGCCACAGCCTGCCCTTATGCAGTCACGTATTTCAGAGGTTCTTTTTGCTGAATACCAAGTAGCCAATGTAACTGTCCTTCTGCACAGAAAATACATGCACATAATCATTAAAAATAGCCCATAATATTTTAGACTGTTTCCATACTATGTATCTTGAACTAGCATTTGATTTAAGCAATTGTAATTTCCAAGTCTTTTATTGCTCATGTTGACATTGAAGAAAAGTGATGCCCTTTGCTATGTAGGCAAATATGAATGAGTCACTGATGAGGTAATATTTTAATGTCATGTATTAATACATTTTCTGTTGCCAATATGTTTGTCATTTAGTAATAGATCAGATTTTTTTAAAGTCATATTACCAGATATCAATACTAAGATGATATTATGCAAGGAAATAACACATCACTGGTGTTCAGAACATTGAAATACATATTGTTGTTTTTACTGAGCATTATATCTGCCTCAGAAAAAATACTTTTGAGATTATCAAAAGTGTGCATTTGCACTGCAACCCTACAAACATTTTTGATGTATGTTTTGCAAAAAGGTAAAAGGGACTATATTATAGAATGATGCTTTTTTGACAAGGTACACAGTTATTCTCTTAACTATTATAATATAATTTTCCCCCAGGGTGTTACAAATTATAACATTCTTACAAGAATCACTCAGCTAGGAATAATTATTTCGTTGATTTGCCTCTCCATGTGCATTTTTACCTTCTGGTTCTTCAGTGAAATTCAAAGCACTAGAACGACAATTCACAAAAATCTCTGCTGCAGTCTTTTCCTGGCAGAACTTATCTTTCTTGTTGGAATTAATATGAACAATAATAAGGTGCGTAGCCCTTGTCATTCCTTGATTTTTACATTTGCAAAGTAAATACACAGTATAAAGTACCATTTTCCATATAGCATACAATATTTTCTGATGTTAATATGAACGTTCTAGTGCTATTGACATCTTAGTCTCCACATTACTTATGGTGAATACAAAGTGTTTTTATTGTGTTTTAGTGTGTATTTTATTTTATTTTACTTTGCTTTAGTTCAAGAAATAGAGCCACATTAATTGATGTAGCTCCATTGAATTCAATAGTGCTTTGCCAGTTTACGCTATCTGAAAACTTGGCCTCCGTGTGGTTGGTATTTCAACTATTTCACAACCCTAATGTTTTGGCCTTTAAGAGTTCCACCAACTAAGCATTTAGGTGCTGTACAAAGCAATGCTGATGAATCAATGGATGGCACTTTTCCCTCAGAGTCAGTCCTGAACCAAAGCCCAGGGCCGGCTCCAGGCACCAGCTAAGGATGCAGGTGCTTGGGGTGGCCAATACAAAGGGGCAGCACTCCGTCCGCTATTGGGGCAGCACGGCCGGGTCTTTGGCGGGAATTCGGCAGCGGGTCCCTCAGTCCCTCTCTTCCTCCTTGAGCTGCCGCCGAAGTGCCTCAGAAGAGGAAGAGAGGGAGTGAAGGACCCGCTGCTGAACTGCCGCCGAAGAATGGAGTGGCACGATTGAGCTGCCGCCGAAGTGCTGCTGATCGGCTTTTTTTTTTTCCCCTCCACTTGAGGTGGCAGAAAACCTGGAGCCAACACTGCCAAAGCCCCAGCCTTGTGTTAAAGACACTGTGCTGCTAGAGGTGCCATCTGTCAGATAAGATCTAAAAGTGATTAGAATATATAGAGATATACCTATCTCATAGAACTGGAAGGGACCTTGAAAGGTCATTGAATCCAGCCCCCTGCCTTCACTATCAGGACGAACTACTGTCCCTGACAGTTGTGGGAGTTTTTTGTTTGTCCCCAGATCCCTCAATGGCCCCCTCAAGGATTGAGCTCACAAACCTGGGTTTAGCAGGCCAAAGCTCAAACCACTGAGCTATCCCTCCCCCTCTTGACCATTCACTGTCACTTAAGACCTCATGACACTCGTCAGTGGAATAAGGATGTTGAGCCCTGCTTCCTGGGAAGACTATAGTTCTGCCTACCTAAATTATCGTGTAGTTTCAAGTGAATATGGTATTCTTCAAATCCTGCCTTAAACTGCTGGTTAGCATTGCTGTGTACCACACACCAGAGGTGGCTGAGTCTCAGTGGAGGTGGGGGTTGTGAAGTAATCCTTGTGTAATCCACCTCAGTGATGTAAAAAGACCTCTTTAGCACCTTGAGATTCTCAGGTGAAAGTTGCTATGTACATGTAAGATTTAATAATTATGATTTTTGAATTAGCTTGACATCATTTTAATAATGGACAGTAGCTAAAAAGCATCGTCTCTTTTCTCACGTATTGTAGAACAGTATTTTAAATTGTTTGAAAAATATCATTTGAAATTCCTGAGACAGCTCTCCAGTATTGATTGACTGAGGAGTGTAATTTTACAAGCATTGTTTACTAAAAGCATGTCCATATGCTTTAAAATAAAACTTTAAATAATGATTTGCCAGGCAATTTAATTTTGGTATCTAAAGGAAAAATGCATTGTGCATATTCAGCTCAATATATAGACTAGTCAGCTCCAGTTGTGGGGTCAAGAGTGTCAATTTATAGATGTGATTTGGGCAGGGGGACACAGACATAGCCACAGCTTGATTTTAAAAGTTAAATATATTTTCTTTGCTTTACAGATTGCTACAGAAAAATAATAATGAAGAGGTTTAGTTTTGTGTTTAGGCCAAGTATCTCTAAGTATGGTTAAATTTGGACTGTGATAATACCCTTTTGGCATAATTATTAATAAACAGAGCCCCCGGTCATATATTGTAATAGTACCGGTAATACATTAATTACTATTTATGACTTTGCTTTCTCTGGTTGACTTTCTAGCTCTTCTGTTCAATCACTGCTGGATTACTCCATTATTTCCTTTTAGCTGCCTTTGCATGGATGTGCATCGAAGGCATACACCTGTACCTTATAGTTGTGGGAGTCATCTACAACAAGGGATTCTTACACAAGAACTTCTATATCTTTGGTTACGTGAGTCCAGCAGTGGTGGTTGGAATTTCAGCAGCGCTAGGATATAAATATTACGGCACTACCGAAGTGTAAGTTGCTGTTTTACATGTCTGTTTCAGTTAGTAACATGGTGTAAGAATGCAGAGGAAGTATATGCAGGAGTTGGGCACATTTCAAGACATTCTGTGCTGTTTACTTTTCAGATGTTGGCTCAGCACAAAGAATAACTTTATATGGAGTTTTATAGGACCAGCATGTCTAATAATTCTTGTAAGTATAATTTTCCTTTTTATTATAGTTCGTAAAACTGATAATAAAAGGTGTTTAATAATCACTAAACTATTGGCAGTCTATCTGTGAGTGCTAACTAGAGGGCAGGATTGACTATTTAAGACTATTTTTATAGTGTCTCTAAATTATTTCTATGCTATATATCTAAATGCTTTGCTAGCCTGGAAAACAAATGTTGGACTAACAAAACTCCATGGCAGATCAGAGCTGTTTCTTCTTTTTTTTCCCTTTTAACCTGATAGTTTGAGGAATTCTGTGCAGCATTTTTAGTCTGTAAGAAGCAACATCTTCACATGTCAGTGGTATCTCAGCAAGGCTCAGCAGGAGGTGTATACAGACACTATGCCAACAGACAGATAATCTAGTATTTGAAATGTTGCGTTACTTAATCTTTTATCAGTGATCGGTCATCTTAGAAGATTAGACTGTCATCTTTATGGTTTTTTCTTTCCTGTGTACCCTGTCATCATCAAAGCTATTTTAAACTAAATTGCGATGTCAAAGACAAGAACCCTCTATTTCACGTGGGCAGACAAGTCAAGTATTGATAGCCCTATTTCAGATGGGAAGAGGGCCTTTTTAATTCTTATTGAAAGTGGTTTCAAACCTGCAAATTTGGCAGGTATTATATGTTCCATTCTAAATAAGACATCTTTTGGTACTTTACAGCACTTAGAAATGCTCTTGAAGTTTAACAAACCGTTCCATCTGTAATCGGGCATCACTATATGTGAGAAGATTGACAGTGATCAGACAATAGCAGGCGCTCTAAGAAGGAGAAGGTATAGTGGAGGCCTTGTGGCCTCGATGGTCAGTTCAGTTACAACCCTTAGCTAATTTTTTATGTGTTTGGTGATAAATTTTGTGGATTTTTAAAAGGAGCAAGTGACAGTGTTCAATATGAGTACAGTGAAAGCAAAAGAGTTTAAGCAAGGACTACATACATGAAAATATTAACCTCTTTAATGCTGAATAACGTACCAGATATATTTTGGCCCAATTCTACTTGCATTATGTGTGTACCCAAAATTCCCACTGAAGTTAGGGGACCAAATCTTGAGCTCTGTCATGCTAGCTGTGCATCGTTCCAACAACTCTACCAGATACAGGACAATCGCCCTCAGGACAATATAACCCCCTCTCACCCGTCCCTTCCAAGCCTAGCACTGAAACCATAGGCAAATTTCAAGTCATTCTAACTTCTACATGGGAAGCAGACCAGTGGAGAGTAACTCCAGGATCAGAGTAGTGCAAAAGTATATTTTGCAGAAGGCAGGTTGTCGGAGCTGAAAGGGGGCAAGAAGAGCAGTGAGGAGAGACAACTCCTCACTAAGACTCGGTTTTCTCCTGTCTTCTAGATCATAGGGCTTTACAGGCTTAGGATGCCATTTCCCCTGCCTCCTTTATGGACTTTATCCACTTCTTCTGTGAGCATAACTTACAAGGTCCACATTTCTTTGTTCTTTCCATTCCTGTGCCTCATATCTCCAGGGGAGGGTATCCGTTTTTCCTTTTATCATTAATTTCTTGTCAGCGCTATGCCTTAGATTAATTCACTGTTAGTATCCAGAACTCCAGTCTATAAAACTATGGGATCTAAATATAGAAATCGTCACAGTATATACATACGAGTTTCAATTCTCAGGTCCAACTGAGCTGTGCTTGGTGCAGGGCCTAAGAGAAAAGATGCAGAGATAGCTTGACCCCACTTTTGTGGCTTCCCAGTTTTGGACTCCACTCAGCCCTTGGCGTAAGTTAGAGTAGCATCAGAACTGCTCTCATTTAAGTCTAGTCACCTGTGTCCCCAAAAGCAGACCAATCATCCAGGAGTAGGTAGACTATGTGATATACAATGCAAACCTGATTGCCATGCCCCCTATACCAAGAAGATCATGGGGCACAGATTGGAATGGGTTAGACCAGCGGTGGGCAAACTTTTTGGCCTGAGGGCCACATCGGGGTTGTGCAACTGTACGGACGGCTGGGTAGGGAAGGCTGTGCCTCCCCAAATAGCCTGGCCCCCACCCCCATCCATCCCCTCCCACTTCCAGCCCCTCTCAGGACCATCAACCCATCCAACCCCCCTTCTCCTTGTCCCCTGACCACTCCCTCCCAGGACCCCCGCCCCCTATCCAACCCCCCTGCTCCCTGTCCCCTGACTGTTCCAACCCCTATCCACACCCCTGCCCCCTGACAGGCCCCCTGGGACTCCCACCCCCATCCAACCATCCTCTGCTCCTCGTCCCCTGACCACCCCTTCCCGGGACCCCCCTCCCCTAACTGCCCCCGGGATCCCACCCCCTTATCCAACCCCCCTGCTTCCTGTCCCCTGACTGCCCTCCCAACCTCATCCACATCCCCGGCCCTTTTCAGGCCCCCCGGAACTCTCACTCCCAACCCTCCCTGTTCCCCATCCCCAGACCACCACCCCAGAACCTCTGCCCCATCCAACTGCCCCCTCCTCCCTGACTGCCCCTCAAGACCCCCCGCTCCCTTACCCAACCTCCCTACTCCCTGCCCCCTTACCAGCAGCAGGAGCTCGCAGCTGCGACACTGGCCAGAGCCAGCTGCGCTTCCCCACGCTGCCCAGCGTGGCTGCGGGGGAGGAGGAACAGCAGGGGAGGGGCCAGGGACTATGCTCCCCAGCCGAGAGCTCAGGGGCTGGGCAGGATGAGCCCATGGGCCGGATGTGGCCCGCGGGCCGTAGTTTGCCCATATCTGGGTTAGACCCACTATGTCAGTTCTACACCCCCAAGTAATTTCCCCTGTCCAGGGAGAGACCACTCTGACTAGTTTCCAAGCCCTTTCCATCCATGGCGCAGCACAACATGGCTGTAGCAGGTCAGGATATCAAATCAAAAATTGTTTTGTTGTGGTTGCCTGTGCAATGAAAGTGCTTTCTGACACTGTTTATTTTAACAATATTCTTACACATTGATGATTGTCTGTTAATAACCATGTGTGCACACACTACTAAATCCATGAGGGAATGTACTCCATTCACAGTGGACTCTTTTCCTGCTGTGTGACTTTTTGATAGTTTTGATTGGGTAGTAACGGAAATTAAGAAGTGAAATACACAGGAATGTTTTCAAAGTACTTCAGGGGATTAGCTAATTTGCCTGCTCTACTTGGAAAACCTCAACCCACATAACTCTCCAAGGAGAAAATAGAAAATATCTTATGAAATGCTTGATTTAGGAGATGAAGTCAGTACTAAGTTCTGTGGAATGGATACAGATGGCATTATTTCCATTCTTGTTGTTCCTCCTTCCCAAATAGTGTGCTAGGTGCAGGGAATGTAACAAATATATGTTCTTTCCAAGGCAATGAGGACTTGGAATTACCTTTTTAATTAGTAAACCCTGTTTCTTTCCATAAGGCTTTCCAAGGTTGCTGTTCCAGAGAAAGATTAATTAATTTAAAATCAATAGAGAAATCTCTCTGAGAAAAAACACAAAACAATTAAGTACCTTGAAAAGGAAAGGCTACTTTTTGTTCTGACATAAAGAGATAGAGCACCAGAATCTTCAGATATAGAACTATATATACCGGCAGCTTTCAAACTTGCCTTTAATCCTGAGCCTAACTAACTGATGGCAGGGAGTTCACAGGCTTTTCCAAGCAAGCCTAAAGGGATTTGTACACCAGAGTTCAAATCTCTAATGAACAGCTCACCACAGCTCTAATTCTTACTCAGAAACATTACATTCTTAGTCAACAGGAAAACCCATGTACTGTAAATGGTGCTTTCTGCTTTTATGAATGGAGCCCTAGGAGATTTGTGGTTTGGGATTATAATGTAATATGCTTTTGAGACAACATGTAAATGATTAAGAACAGAACTGGTTCTGTGCTGATGGATTATCTACCTCTGGGTGCATTGTTTCAAACAGATCTTTGGTCTTTAAATCTACTGTAATAATAGCTAAACGCAAGAAGCTCAGGTCTTTATCATCAAGAGTACAAGCTATGTTCCTCTCTGTTTGCTTAAATAGTAACACTTGCCTAAGGTATTTGCTTATTAATATTAAGGTTCCATTAGAATTCTGAAGTATAACCAATGGCATTATTGATCCTATCTAAGGATTAATTATTATTATTTATTATTTATTAGATTGATGACTGTACATGAAAAGGAGTGGGTCAGAAGTTTGCTAGATTGGGTTATGGAAGAAAGGGCATTTTAAACCTGGGTAAAGCAAGCTGAAGGCTGAAGATAATTTCCACAACTTCACATCTTCTTATTTCTTCTTCCTAATACTCGTAATCTTTTAGAACCACAACCATTTTAACTAAAACTGTGCCACAGATTAGATCAAAGCATACAAGCTTGAAGAAATTATTTTGTAAGAACAATTTAAACTTTTTAATATAAAAATGAATTTACTACAGACTTTAAAGGGAGAAAATATATACACACACCCACAACTGTATGCTTGAATGAGGAAAATACAAAAGTAAGCTCCAGTGATAAAAGGTATAAAAATGAGAGAAAATTTTCTAGTTTTTTTTAATGCACTCTTATAGCTTTAATCTCTATGCAATAGAAATAATGTAAAATGAAAACATGCTTTGCACACAGTTTAGTGCAGGTGCATTTTTGATTAATACATAATGTTAGCAAAGGATGAAGTCTACCTCTTATGGAGATCTCATGCAGAGCCTCCCACACATTTGAAGCTGCCCATTAAGTACTGTGTAAGAGGGAGAAAGGCCCCTGACACAGCCCCCCATGACTTCAGTGGGGCAGGATGAAGCCCTCTACTCCCACACACTGCAGAGAAGAGTTCTGCATTAGCTCCCCAGTAAGCTGCTGAGGAGGGGTCTCCAGGGATGGGCCAGGAATGGAGCCACAAGAGCTGTGCTTATGCAGATCCAGCATCTGGAAGCCACTGAGTAGATGATACAAAGGAGAATCCAATTGCTTTTGGATGAGCAGCCATCAGAGGGCCCCTTTCAATATCCTACTCACCCATCCCTGACATCTTTCCCTCACAAAGCCTGTTTAGTGGTGCATCAAAGGTTGAATTTCAGCCATAATGAATTAATTCAATCAAAATGTCCCCTAGTAACAGTACTTGCACCCTGACAAGACATGCAGAGATACACAGGTCTGATATGACTCGACTCTCCGGTTACACCTATGTAATTCCATTGATATGAACCTGGCATACCAGAGCAGAGGACTGGCTTCTGAAAGTATTATAAGCAGTAGTATTAACATACTAGGTATGCAATTCAATTTAACAATCATATCTATCAGTGCAGTCATTACCTCTGTGATCACAAAAAACATACATGATCCATAACAATGGGGCCTTGAGACTAGAAGATATCCAAAACTGGACACTATAAAATGATCTCTCTAACTTTTTATCCAGATATTGCAGTGCTGTGTGTAAGGAGGACATTATTACTGTGTTCTTCCATTTTTACTCCTCTAATGTGTTTTCAGGGACACTGAAGGGACTTGGCTCAGATTCAGGCTCTAATTTCTTGAAACAATTGGTAATTGTGGTGGTTGCAACTACAGAAATGGCTTATAAGATGAGCCCTGCAATTTCTAGATTGTTCTTGTAAACTGGGCCTGGAAAGTACAGACTGAAATTACTTCCTGGGAACGGTATCTCATAAATGCAGAGTTCCTTTTCAGGTGCTCCTATACAGGAATAGAATGACAACTGTAAGAACATAAGAATGGTCCAATTGGGTCATACCAATCAGGGGCGGCTCTAGACATTTTGCCGCCCCAAGCACGGAGGGTCCGCTGGTCCCGCGGCTTCTTCCACCGAAGCCACGGGACCAGCGGACCCTCCGCAGGCAAGCCGCCGAAGGCACTCTGCCTGCCGCCCTAGCGGCGACCGGCAGAGCGTCCCCCACGGCTTGCCGCCCCAAGCATGCGCTTGGAGCGCTGGTGTCTGGAGCCACCCCTGATACCAATGGTCCATTTATCCCAGTATCCTGTCTTCTGACAGTTGCTGGTGCCAGATGCTTCAGAGGGAATTAACAGAACAAGGCTATTATCTAATGATCCATGTCTTGTTGTGCAGTCCCAGACTGGTAGTCAGAGGCTTAGAAACACCCAGAGCGTGGGGATGCATCCCTGACCATCTTGGCTAATAGCCATTGATGGTCCTGCCTTCTATGGAACTTATCTAATTCTATTTTGAACCTAGTTATGCTTTTGCCCTTCCCTTCATCTCCTGGCAACTAGTTCCACTGGTAGACTGTGTGTTGTGTGAAGAGGTGCTTCCTTATGTTTGTTTTAAACTTGCTGACTATTAATTTCATTGGATGGCTCCTGGATCTTGTGTTTATGTGAAATATAACACTTTCTTATTCACTTTCTTCACACCATTCATAATTTTATAGACCTCTATCCTGTCCCCTCCCTTAATTATCTCTTCTCTAAACTGAACAGTCCCAGTCTTTTTAATCTCTCATTGTATGGAAGGTGTTCCATACTCCTAATATTTTTGTTGCCCTTCTCTGTACCTTTTTTCCAATTCTTATATATATAGAGGGGGCGGGAGAGGGGAGAGAGAGAAAGAGAGAGAGAGAGAGATGGGTCCACCAGAAACTGCATGCAGTATTCAAGGTGTGGGCGTACAATAGGTTTGTATAGAGGCATTATAATATTTTCTGTCTTATCTATCCCTTTCCTAATAGTTCATGACCTTCTGTTTGCTTTTTTGACTGCTGCTGCACATTGAGCAGATGTTTTCAGAGAACTATCCACAATGATGCCACCATATCTTTTTTGAGTGATAACAGCTAATTTAGACTCCATTCTTTTGTTTGTATACTTGGAATGATGTTTCCCAATGTGCATTATTTTGTACTTATCAATATTGAATTTCATCTGCCATTTTATCACCCAGTCTAGTTAGAGCCCTTTGTAACTCTTTGCAGTCAGCTTTGGACTATCTTGAGTGTTTTTGTGTCATCTGCAGATTTTCACACCATTTGCCCCCTTTTCCCAAATCATTTATAAATACGTTGAACAAGATAGGTCCCAATACAGATCCTTGGGGTCACCCTCCCCATCCCTGTTTACCTCTTTCCATTGTGAAAATTGACCATTTATTCCTACACTTTGTTTCCTATCTTTTAACCAGTTACTAATCCATGAGAGGACCTTCCCTCTTATCCCATGACTGATTACTTTGCTTTAAAGCCTTTGATGACGGACCATGTCAAAGGGTGTCTGATAGCGCAAGTACACTGTATCTACGTGATCACTCTTGTCCACGTATTTGTTGACCTCCCTCAAAGATTTCTAATGGATTGGTGAGGCATGATTTCCCTTTACAAAAGCTGTGGTGACTCTTTCCCAACTTATCGGGTTTGTTTATGTGTCTTATAATTCTGTTCTTTACTATAGCTTCAACCAGTTTGTCTGGTACTGAAGTTAGGTTTACCAGTCTGTAACTGCCAGGATCACCTCTGGAGTCTTTTTTTCAAAAATCAGCATTACAAAAGCCTGCCTTTTATCTGCCAGTTACCTGGTACAGAGGCTGAAAAGCAATAGGTTACATACCATAGTGTGTGTGAATCATACATTGTACAATAGAAATATTCTAATGATTGCAGTGATTGATTAACCATAGGATTTTGAACATCACGTGTATAAATGAATGGGTAAATGAATAAAATATACAGATTGCAGTTGCACAATTCAGAAGAGTGACATGTGAATGATGAAAGCAGGCTACCAGTAGATTAATGCTTTTCATTAAGGGACTGCCTGCATATTCATTAGAGCTGGTCAATTACTTTAAAAAATATGCATCAGATAATTTATTTGATGAATTTTGCCATTATTTGTCAAATTGTTTATTCAACAAAAATGGGCAAATGAACTGAATGGTGCATTCATCAAATAGTATTCGACTGTTCTCGTACTAGTTCTGTGCATTTGCAGCTAATTCAGGAATAGTAATATTGCTGTAATCAATGCAAAAGAGGTTCTAGACAAAACTATTACTAACAGCTTTCCCACACTTAATGCTTTAATCTGGATTGTTCTGATTGATCACGTCTTTCTTGTTGAAAATAGGCTCAGCAGAAACAATATTTCTCAGCCCTCAGATATCAGGCAGATTTACCACTCTGCCACTCCAGTTTTACAGTGTAACTCCTCTGAAATCAGTGGAGTTCCACTGGTTTAGAAAGCAACAACAACAACTGGACTAATGGAATGGTGAATCAGGCCTATTGTCTCTTCAGATTTTGATATGGATGCTTATATTATTATTTCTGTTCTAACTGTGAAGTTCAAGGCCAGTATTCTTGATAGCCTACACTATGTTATTTAAAAGGTTCCTTGACCTCCAGCATCTGCCAAAACAAACCTTACCACCATCTCACACTTTTCAGCTAGTGTTTATGCTCCTTAGAGTTTTAGCTTTCCTGGAGGTTAATACATTGTGGTAGATACCTATTTACATTTCTTACACAAATGTGTATTGTTTGGTCTCCAGTGTTTAGAGTGCATCTTCCATAAGCCATTTTAACCACTTGTTTTATATCGACTCTTGTTATTAAGCCTGCCTTTTAGTGGAAATTAATTTCCTTCAAGAATTTTCTGTGGGTTTATTATTCTTCACAAAAGTAAGTGTTAATAGTCATCTTTTCACCTTTCACTCCATTTCTTTGGATGAAGTGGAAAAAATTGTAACACAATGGTAGTTGACTTAAAGATCAAGGCTTCAATCATGATTGAAATACAGTAGTTCAGACTGCAGTGTTATTCAGCAATCCATAGACCCTGCTGTGCTAAATAATCACAAAACCTGAGGACACCTACCTTGTGCCATGGACACCAACCAGATGCATCCTCCAGACTATAGTTCCCTAATCTTACCAGTGTAGGAGGGGTAACTGTTTTCTCATGGAGGCACTGGTACATGTGCATGAGAAGAAGACCCAACTTTGCACGCATGTCTTCCCCCAAATCATCCTTAATACAGCTGTTCCCAAGCACCTGCAAATAATTTGGAGAAAGAGGCCTCAACACCAATTTCCACCAGAAGGGAATGCCCTCCTATTAAGTTGTTACATTGAGAACAAACATCAAACTCTGATAGCTGGATGCTCCAGGGGAAGGGGAAGGTGGTGCCACAGATTAAAAAAAAAATGTTTACCAACCCCAAATATGGTGACCAGTTTCACCCTGGATGGAGCATGTGAGAGACAATCAATCCAAATGAGCTCTGCCATAGAAGCAATTGCCACACAAAGCCCAATCTTCAACTTCACTTATCAGAGTTAAAAAGTTCTTTCTCAGCTCTTTCTAGCATGGGTGCAGAGTACTTTCAGGTTGTTAGCAGTGATATAAGAAAGGCCCCAACTCCCACTGGCAGCCCCTTTTTAGTTTCTGCCAGCATGTGGCGGGCCCACTGCCACCTTCTCCAGGCCTATACTCACTCATGGTAGCTGGAGGAACATTCCACTCACCAAAGTAAAATTTCCTCCATCATAGGAAAACAACCAAGGACAGAAAGAAGGAGAGGAATACAGGCCAGGTGCAAGCTACCCTTGCAGACTACATGACCCCATCCCACTAGGGTTGCCAGGTGTCTGTTTTTCTACTGGAATGCCCATTTGAAAAGGGACTCTGGTGGCTCCAATCAGCACCACCAACTGGGCCGTTAAAAGTCTGATTGGTGGTGCTGCAGGTCTAAGACAGGCTAGTCCCTACCTGTCCTGGCACCGCACTGCACCCTGGAAACGTCCAGCAGGTCCAGCTCCTAGGACCGCAGGTCCAGCTCCACGAGATGCCACACACGGCCACCGCCCCAAACACTGACTCCGTACTCCCATTGGCTGGGAACCCTAGCCAATGGGAGCTGGAGGGGTGGTGCCTGTGGGTGAGAGCGGTGTGCGGAGCCTCCTCCCCCACCTCTGCCCACCCTAAGAGTTGGACCTGCTGGCCACTTGCGGAGTGCAGCGCAGTGCCAGGACAGGCAGGGAGCCTGCCTTAGCCCCACTGCACCACTGACCGGGAGCTACCTGAGGTAAGACTGTGCCCTATCCCTGAGCCCCCACAAACCTGGAGACCCCTCCTGCACCCCAAACCCCTCATCCCTGGCCCCAGCCCAGAGACCAGATCCCTTCTTGCACCCCAACCCACTGCCTCAACCCGCAGCCCCCTCCCACATTCCAAATCCCTTGGCCCCACCCCCAGCCTGGAGCCTCCATCCTTCACCCCAAACCCCACACCCCCAGTTAGAGCCCTCACCCCCTTCCACACCCCAGTGCCCTGCCCCAGCCCAGTGAAAGTGGGTGGAGGACAACAAGCCACCAAGGGAAGGGGAATGTAGTGAGTGGGGGTGGGGCATCAGGGAAGAGGCGGGGACTCTGGGAAGGGGCAGGACAGGTTGTTCAGTTTTGTGCAGCTAGAAAGTTGGCAACCCTACATCCCACAGCCAGCCCAATCTCCCACATTTTCACTCAGCACCCTGTTTCTTTTCTAGCTATGGAAACCATATCCACAGGTATGTTCTACCTTCATGCTGCTTTTCACCGAAGCCACTGACATTTGGATGACTTCTCTTCTTACTTTTCTATCCCTTAAAATGCTATTGGAGCTACTTTACTTTGTCTCTCTTTAAAGTGCTCATTAAAAGGAATGTGTGGGTTTGCTTTAGACAATCTATGGAGAAGAGTGATGTCCTCTATACTTTTCCTAGTGATGAGCTATGATTATCTCTATGACACCACCATCAATGGGTGAATACTATGTAAAAATATTCATGAGCATAAGTTTTTATTCAAATGGGAATTTGCTTCCACTCTACTACTTCGATTCATCTTTCACAAACATTTACAGGAGGGAATTTTTATTCACAAAAATGATTGCAGAAAAAATGTTACAAATACTCCCATGACCATAGATTCGTAGGAGTATTCTCCTTGGCAGTGTCACATGGCCATCTGCTGAAAGCTCTTTGAATCTAAGTCATCCAACCTGGGATCAGAAACAACACCATGTGATTTAAGTGACCAGTCACACAGCTGAAATAGCGGATATTCAGGGGACAGGTCATAACAAATAGTTTGTGAGCAATCCATACGTCAAAATGTGTTTGATAAATAATACACCAAATAATGAACAAATCCGGTTTTAAAAAAAGCCAGTTTCCCTGTGCATCACAGCAGCCTTCTGTGCACCTGTGGGACGGAGGGGACTGTCTGCTATATATTCACACACACACCCTGTATTTGTAGGCTCCCAATGGACTCGTGTATCCCCAGGTGTCATGCTGCTGATGACTGTGCCCCACACCTCCCAGCTGCCTGCACACCCCCAAATGCCCACCATGCCTGGGGTCCTGGAGCAGGGCCGGACCCTGTGTAGCCAGCTCTACACCAGTTAAGGATGCCCTTGTGCAAGGGAAATCTTCAGGCACTGCTTTAAGGCAGCTTTAAATCCTCTTTGCACCTCTTTGAAGGTGTGTGGGGACTTAAGAGGAGCCCAGGACTTGGCCCAAAGGGTACAGATTCTTTGCAGAAAAAGGGGCAGATTCAATCTAGTAAATAATTTATTCATATAGACCTATCAGAACTATTAGTTTCTCTCGTATACTGACCAGTATAGGCCACAGTCCTACAACAGAATAAAAGCAGGCCACTTTTATGCCCAAATGGAGTCCCATAGATGTCAGTGGATCTCTGCATTGACACAGAAGTCCGCCCTTGGCTGCAGGATCAACATTAAAGAAAGCTATTTCAGAATCAGCTAGTAAATCAGGGCTAGAGCCGCAAAGAAATTTTGGAGCCTAATGCCTCATTAGGCACCTATATCCAAAATTTAGTTCCTCAAAACTCCACACAGCTGCCATCAAACCCTTTAGACACCTAAATTCCCAATCTGTCTAAATTTCTGCCAGTGGCATCTGCAAAGCTACCTAAATCCTGGTGCACCCCACACAGCTCAGAATCTAAGCCCCAGTGGGATTCTCAGACTGGGTGTTCCCTGCCTATGTCACCTGTGGGACCACATCCCATAGGCACTTTCAGAGCCTGCTGGAATGGATCTTACTCAAAGCAGAAGGGGAGAAGGTGGTGGTGGTAGTCCAGTGGTCAGGGCACCTGCATAGGAGACCCAGGTTCAAATCTCTATGCTGCCTGACTCGAAGCAGCAACTTCAGCACCGCCACCATGTCAATATCCTCATTTCCTTTGTGGAAGGACTGACCTGGCATTGGCACTTAACTCCAGGAGTGGGTTCATAGCTGTGAATCTTATGTGGAAAGATGTGCCTCACTCCCTTTGAAGGACAGGTGTTAGGCCACACTCTCCTCCTCAGCATTTCCTATTAGCTAATTTAGGTGGTTCCCTGCTCAGCTTACTGGCTTTTGTGGATCCCGTTCTTAGGTGTCTGTCTAACTCTTCCTACGGATCATATAGAGAGCCTGGATGCCTAACTCAGCGCTCCGGATTCCACTAGACAGCAGGGCCCCTAAGCATTAGGCAGGGCAATACTGAAAGTCCTTTTTGTGGATCTAGCCCCCTGCAATCCATTGACAAACTGCATTGAATCTAGAGTGCTTCAGAGAACAGAAGCTAGGCACTCCCCCGAGAAATGCAGAAAACCACTTATTTATTTATTGAGGCCTCCCTAAAAGGGTTCTCAGAAATGTTGACAACTACTCGCTTATCAAATTGCTAAATCCACAGCTTGAGGTGTTTAAAAAAGATTATGAAATATTCATAGCTACACAACTTTATGAGAAGATGTCATAATTATTGAGACAGGGTCTGAAATGAACTCAACCAGTACATATTCACACTTTTAAATAAGCGAAGTTACTTAAACAATTAGAGTCACAAAATCTAGCATGAACCACTGCAGACCTTTTCTTTATTCTAAACAATTTTTTCCCTACATTTTCCACTGCTGCGTAAGGTTACTATTGTCTAAGTAAAGCATGTAAGAAGTTGTATTCATTTGGGAGATGATAATGAGAGAAATCAGACAGGAAACAAAACCCAGACTGTTTGACTGCCAGCTTGTGTGCAATTTTATGCAATTAATATGGCATACATTTTCAATTTGAAGCTTGAACTGTTATATTGTTAGCAGCTTAACTCTGTTCTACCCTTTCAGAAATAATGTCCCACTAACTGTTGTCGTTTTACCCATCCATTAGTCAGGTAGCCAGTCAGAAATATCTCTCTCTCTCTCTTCATGGCAGAATTCAGACCATCACAGACTCGTTAATTCCACCACTGATAATAAGGGTCATTGAAGGAAATGATACAGATACAACTGTGCTGAACATCAGACATTGTTTGAAGGAGCCAAATTCAATCTGATGTATGTAAAAAATTCAAGTATATGCCTAAGAGAGCAGCAGGAGAAATTTTCTCATTCTTTTTTGTGAGATCTGACATCAGCATATAGATGGTTTCATCAATTATTGAGACCGAGACTGAGAAAGGAAAAAAGAATGATTTGGGGGCTTCATTTTTGAAGTTTGAATGTGGAGAGCTCAGACTGAATCAGAACTAGTACGTCTGAATCTTTAGAATTAGCTGCTTCTTTATTGTACTAGCTCTGCTTTGTAATGATGGAGAGCCTTAGAGTCTGGAACTAAAAGGATTTTAATATCTTGTGAAAAGCTAAACTGTGTCTTCAGTGTTCTTAGACCAGAATAGCATTTATGAAAGTACACGTTCCTTTCTCTTTGGTAAATACATTTGTACTTGAAATAGCTTCAAAACGCTTAGCTTCAGATTAAACTATTACTACTCTGTTTGTTTATAAAGGGTTACGGTTAGATAGTCCTGGGCAATTTCATTTTAACAGTTATTCTGATGCTCTTGCTTATAACAAAGCATCGGGCAAAAACCTATTGTATATATTTATGCATTACAAAAAAATAAGTAGTCTCTTGGTTGCAAAATCTGAAAGCTGTAACACAAACTGATGGAGAAAAATGATGGCAAATCTCCTTGCTCAGTAAGCTCTCAGTTCTGTCACCCTTACTCACATTGAGTAGTACCCTTTCTCCTTAAGTAGTCAGAGTGATTTAGTAAGGGCTACTTATGGAGTAAGCTGCTACTCAACATAAGTATGGATAGCAGAATCAGGCAGTTACTTTGCATGCTTTAGTACATTTTATACATGTAACATTCAGCACTCAACAAAAATAATTAGCATTTGATGCTAAATACAGAAGTGTTTCATATAATGCGAAGCAGAAACATAATATTTACTCCAGGATATAACATTGTTATTCTGCCACTATAAAATACTCCATTTTTAACATTTTAACAGGGGAATTAAAGATCATTTTTAAACTTAGTAGTTGCTAAGCAATATGCTGTTAGCAGGACTCCAACAGCTTGGAGCATTTAGCATTTTAAAACCTATGTTATCTTTATATGATTACACAATTTGCAAAATACAGTTAGAGATCAACAAGGAAGTTTGTAATTTGCTTAGACAATAACATAGTGCTATTATTCAGTACTTTTCTGAGTCCTTGTTTGTTGTACCCAGACTCAGGAGCACCACACACCACAGTTGTTGGACTGTCTCCCTATATCACCAGTTCCCAGAAAACTTCAGAGTCCAACTTCATGTTGTCAATGGAAGAGTAGGAGAGCAGAGACAGGGAAGCAATGACACCCAGGCTTCTGAGGGAGCCATCCTAACTCAGGGCTGAGGTAGACAAGCAAGTAGAGTGGAACCACTTCAAATAGATTTCTCCATGTTCATGGAATAACTGTGGCTGGAGGGGCATACCTTTGCTGATTCCATTGGCAAACAAACCCCATCTCATGACAAGCTGATTAGTTGAGACCTCTGTGGGTTTCTTGGAATTTGCATATTTTTTAATCCTATGAGTTTTTCTCCAGGAGGGCATCATCCAAACCATGACATACATGTATGAGGGCTGTATTTAAACTGTAGAGTGAGTTATGCATCTGATGGGGCTCAGAGTAGTCTCTTTCTTACCTGTAAATCTTTTGATACTCCGCTATTCCTCCAGAAAACACATAGGTAAAATTCTGGCACCACTAAAGTCAATGAGAGTTTCGCCATGGACTTCACTAGGGGCAGGATTTTATCTCACATTTCTGAATCCTCCTGTCCTGCATATGGAGGATCCTACAAAGAAGAGTGTGTTTGGACAAATCAAAATGTAGCACTTCTATTACTGTATGACAACAAAATGCATTCAAAGCCAGCTGTCTAATGCCTGGAAGGTGCCAATAAAAGATGAAATAACTTATGCTCCTTGAGTTTCCTTAGCTGTGTACCCAATAAGAAGCTGTCTGATATCTTTCAGATCCATCATGGATCCTAACATAAAAGCCAGCATTCCAGGATGTCATTTGGATTTCTGACTCTTGCTGGGGTAGTCTGGGATTACATTGGTTCATATCCATAGCTGTCTCTCTCTATAACATACATTATAGCTAATTTTCTTTTTTCAATGGCTTTTCATTTACACGTGCCTTCACTTTTTTTGTTCACATACAAAGCTGTAGATTCACATACAAAGCTGTAGAATCACAATATACCAATGTACATAAATGCTACTAGAAGGTAAGATAGGTCTGGCTAAATATCATTTTGTAAATGTATTTAGAAACAGATGATGTGGTAGGGGTGGTTCCTCTATCTTCTTTGGCCAACCACTTATGTCATTGAACTTCATAAGACACTACTGAAAAGTCAGAGTAATTTCAAAAACTGTACTTGCAAAGCACCCAGTCCTCCAAGTTGCTGAGCCCTTCAGTTCCCATTAAAATCATTGGGAGTAGGGGCTGCTCAGTGCCTTGCAGGCTTGGACTCTACATCAGAAGTTTTTAATTTGTGTGCCTGATGTTAAGGGAGGAAAGTGGAATAATAAGAATTCAGTTTGCCACTTGCCCAGCAGCACCTGGTTTTTATGAGTGTACATTGCAGTTTCCCCTGTTTTTTGTGGGAGAATGCAGTTTCCAGACCTGATATATCTCTAGGGGACATTACAGTTCCCCTTTCCCCCATTAGATCATATGGTGTTAGAACAGCAGACCAAAACCAAATACATACTTCACAGAACCCCCGTCAGGACACGTAACGATTTCTCAAGCCGTTCAGCCTTTGTTATATTGAAAACAAACTTTATAACAAGACATACTGTAAATTCTTTCCTTACTTGGGAAAAGTGTGGCTCCTTGGGGGCAATTGCAAATATTTTGTTATCACCTACTCTTGTGTCATCTAACAGGCAAAGCTGCACTCCAAGAAGTTTCTTGCTAGGGTTTGAAAAATTTGCATACAACTCACTGTTTTGAGCATTCTCACTTTATTATACACACTGCAAATGTATTTGGCTCATTATTTTTTATGTACAGAGTGCTTGGAAATGTTAGAACCTGGGGTAAAAACCTACTTAGGATTTTAATAACTCTTGCAAAATACCCTGTATTTCAGAAGTAGAGCTCACTGTCATTACCATGTAACACAACCTCCTGTGAGGCTACTTGAGACAATAACTGTGTTCTGACAGGAGACTCCAGTGAAGCCAACGTTAGCCTCACCCATTCCCTTGGTACATACAGATTATTCCTGTTAGAATTAATTGAAGAATCAAATTATTAGAATTAATGGTTATTACATTAGTGCAGAGGGCCAAATCCCAGTACCTTGCTCAATAGACAGAGTAAATGGTCTCTGTAGGGGAATCCCATTTGGATCCAGGGAAATGGAATCGTCCCTCACCAGTACACCCCTTTCCCAGTTACTCCCTGTGGGCTGCCCCATTCCTCACCCTTCAGGACATTTTTGTCCATGGGCAAGGAATAATAGGATTTGGCCCATAGGCCCTGCCACAAAGCCCACTGAAGTCAATGGAGAAGGCTCTGCTTTGGCACTGGTGAGTTTTGGAACAGGCCCATAGAATGGAAACTAGGCCACATGTTTTGTATCATGACTCAAAGGTTTCCAATCTTATGCCACTTCATAGAGAAATTATAGTGAGTATTCTCTCTGTGTACAGTATTTGGATCACATTTTATCTTACTTTCTAGACAGTATTTTAACAAATACATTAGATTGGCTATGCAAACTACAGTGTATATACCAAGTTACTTGATTTATTATTCACCAGCAAATATATGATAAAAAGTAACTCTGCATATAATTATCACAACTACTGACTTACTTATAATTAACTTTGAAAAATTGCTGGTTTAGGAGATATTATAGATTACAATTTTAAATGTAAGTAGCTTCAGAAAATCTCTCATGATCTATGCAAGTGCAAGGTATTCAATGAAGAATTAATTCCCTAAACTACTAATCAGCTCTCTCTCCTGTCTTATCAAATTGTAAATACATTATTACTGTATTAAAGCGAGCTAATTAAAGCAGAGCCTGCATTTAACAACATACCTAATACCCCCCCAACATAATCAACAATGTTCTGAGACCATACACAGCAAATGTTAGAAAATTAAACCGATACTTTAATAGTGATGCTGCACTTTTTTTTATTTTTATTTTTTTAAGGAAGAGAAGGGAAAAAATAATACACAATCATTCTGGAGAAACAAGTGAGAGAGGTATTAATTCTATTCACTCTACAGCTGTAATCCCACAAGCATCTACAAATAGAATCTGGAAGACATCCAGCTGAAACTTGCTTAATTTATTAACATTTTTAATAGATGTGGATATTAAATGCTGCAAACCAAAATAAGAAATTTTAAAAAAGGAAGACCGCAAGCCCATACATCTTGTAAGAGGAATGTACTAGAAACTTAAACATGAAAGCTCAGTGAAGCCTAGCCAAGCAAGCAAATTGAGCATCATTTGCAAAACCTCTTTTTTAGTTCTTTTTTGTTTCAACCACAAATAAGGCACCATAATCATAAAACAGGTCAAAAAAATTACTAAAAAATTATTCCACAGTCAAACAAACATAAATATAACGCATAATACCCAGCAAGAAACCCTTCAACCAAAGTTATTTTTGAAATTCTTTGTGTAAACCTCTAAGTTTTTTACTCCGCGTTTACACACCCTAAAGACCTCAGATTATATGATGCCATTAATATTATTTGGCAACAAAAAGCAAGTTTTATCAATATAGAGTATAATGATAAATCTATAGGATTTTATTTGATATATATATATACACACCCACACAGGAAAAAAAATTGAGCAGGAAATCTAAGAGATTTCCCAATGAAATCAATAAAAACATTTGCAGGGTGCTGTCAGTGATACTGTTTAGGTGCAATAGAGTTACAGACCTGTTTGATCATTGTTTATTACCGGGCTCATAATTTTGTTTTTAATATAAGTGGATCAGAGAGAGGGGTTTTTGCCCCCAACAACAGATTCTTTAGATTCCATGTACACAGAAATACTTATCTGACTTGTTTTATTTAAACACACAACTGATATTGCACATTAGTCTGAACTAAAAACAAAAGCATTTTTTCCCTCAGGTCAATTTGCTGGCTTTTGGGGTGATTATTTACAAAGTATTTCGACACACTGCAATGTTAAAGCCAGAAGTTAGCTGTTATGAAAATATAAGGTAAGTTTCCCTTTTAACACAAATTCTACAGTCCATAACTCTAAATACAATCAGAGGTTAAAGTGATCATTCCAAAAATAATGGATTTGCCTACTCAAAGATTTTTTTAATGGTTTGTAGAAAGAAAACTAATTCTCTGTTATCACATTAAATTCATTTTGGGCTAGATTCTGCCATCTTTTGCTCACATTGAGCAATGCCTTATTCCTCAAATAGTCCCACTGACATGAATGGGGCAGCCTGCAGAGTAAATAAACCCTACACAAGGTGAGTATGAGAATCTAGCCCTTTATAAAGAAGAGGTTAAAGACTGGTGGTAAGGGTTAAACGACTAATTTTCCATTCCTTTTGAAGCACCAGATCCTGCAGCCCCTACTCAGGCAAAAACTGATTTCAGGAACCGTGCCTGAATCAGAACTGAAAGATTTCTCCCTGAGTAGAGACATATAATAAATATATGAAGAAACCAAGTTCTCAGTGAGTCACTTTATCTGTGAAGAAATTGTACAATGAGGCTCAGTGTTTCTTTCTTTTCTTTTTTCTTCCCCAGGATTTTTACTTTGCATGCTGCTATGATTTTTCCATCAACTCGCTCTCTTTAAAACTGATTTATAGGGACCTTGAAAACCGTTTGTGCAGGAAAAGCTGAAGTGTACTACAGGGAACATTGAAAACAACTTACTGTTTGTGTTGCTTAGAAACACTCCTGCAGTTTCAATGCATTGCCCAAGATTTATAGTTAGGATTTAGAAATTGTTTGATTGATTACTTTCTCTTATCCCTCATCCTTCATAGCTTCATGTAGTGAGTTGGTTTTAATGAAGTTGAAAATTATTCATTTTCAGAGGAACAATGCTAAAAATGTCTTCTGCTCTAAGGAAGCCCTGCAATGACTGGGCTAAGAATGAATATGAAAGTAATGAGTGGTTTCATTTCCAAGACAACATACTGTAATTTGCTAGAGCGAAGGAGCTATACAATATGTTAGCAAAAATAAATCACAGCCAATCAATGTATAGAATATTAAGGCAGCAATATTCTGACCTGGAACTATGTGAAGCTATTTGTGTTGTAAAAGCAAAATCTTTTTATTTTTATTTTTACTTTTTTTTAAAAGAGAGTGCATTGTTTTACTGCCGGCCCCATTTTCTGATGAGGGCGTCATAAGATCCCTTTGATGCCATGCATATGTGCTGACCTAAGAGCATACTGTACATTTTTCCTGGTTTGGGGAGGGGAGAATACTTCATAACAGACATATGTTTTACCTTGGGGAATTACACTCACAGTAGATTTAAAATCAAATCATACAGCACTGCAGTACACCAGAGGAAACTTATATGAAGATTAAGAAAGCCAGTGTTTTAAATCCATCCAGTTTTACTCTTTTCCTATTCTACAATGACTGTGAGCATATTCTTGCAATAGTGCCGCAGCACAACCTAAAGGACACACCATGTAACTGCAAAAAGCTAAATGCTCTCAGACCCTTTGTGAAGCATTAATTTTTCAAAGGAGAGATTAGAGGAAGAAAATGACGTAAGTCACCACATTGATTGCAATGTTTTTCTTTTCCCTAGGTCTTGTGCTCGGGGTGCTCTTGCTCTCCTGTTCCTTCTTGGGGCTACCTGGATCTTTGGGGTGCTCCATGTGGTCCAGGGATCAGTGGCCACTGCGTATCTTTTTACAATTTTCAATGCGTTTCAGGGGATGTTCATCTTCCTATTTCTTTGTGTTTTATCTAGAAAAGTAAGTACCATCTTTCCGGTGGGAAATGTTTCATGTGAATATTCATATATAGCTACATAATCAGGAACCTAGTCCTGAAAACATTTACGCACATGAGTATCTTTTTATGCATCTGAATTAGCTCTTTGAGGTCAATGAGGGGCATTTACATATATGAAGTTACTCATGTGTAGAAGTGTTTACAGGATCGTGCCCTCTGGCATAAGTGGTGTAATCCTGACCCCACTGAAGACCATGGGTCTTTTGCCATTGAGGGGCCAGAATTTCATCCCAAATTCTTATCTTCTCAGATATTTCTCACAGGTTTAGAGTTTTTAAAACAATGCATTTCAATGTCAAAAATGATTACAGTGCAACTACTCTATGAAATAATGTAAAAGGTTGAATAAATCTGGCCTTCATTCTTTTCAATTAGGATCTGACCTGGGGCTTACTGTTCACCTTCCAGTTCTGAGATTATGTAGTCTTTGGTGTCCTTTCCTAGTGCCAAAACCAGTACCTCAATACTGAACACCTTTAAAACCAAGTAAAATGGAACACTGGCTTTATTAGTCTGTTAATAAATTGGTCATGTTTAATCCCATCTTTTCATTTCAGATCCAGGAAGAATATTATAGGTTGTTCAAAAATGTTCCTTGCTGTTTCAGCTGCTTAAGGTAAATGGAAGAAAAATATGTATGAGCAGTACAATGGAAGAAGGGAGGAAACCAGGCATTATTATTGTTATTTCAGAAAATGTAGCACTGTGAAAATATGAAATGACCTAGTGAACAGATATCTCTCTTAACTCAATAGCTATCTCTCCAGTATAGGCATTGTACTTAAATGTGCACTCATGCACAGTGTTTATACTACACTGTGTACAATCGGTATACATACACAAGAGAAGCTGAATTATTGTAAAACAAATATCATAAACAAGAAGAGAAAAGGAGTAGAATTGCTAAAGATGCTAGAGACTTTTCATAGTTTAGGGTTTATTTCTAATATTAGAAATATCTGCAGTTCATGAGAGAGAAAGAGGGAGAGAAAAAACCAACCGGCACAGCAGATTTTATTAATCACTTTGCTAGTGGAAACATTCCTGTTGCCTTTTTTGTGGTAATGAGATTCTTCACATAAAGTTGTATATTACCATCTACAGGGAACGGGTTCCATTAAAGTGTTCATAGATACAGGTCTGCTTCAGCCCAAGCTTTTGTTCAATTTAAAGTAGATTTTTAAAATGTTTTGTGGTTTCATATAATTCTCTTCTCCCTCCCAAATATATATTAATCTTTTTTTTAACTTGTAAGGAATTCCTCTGAGGTCTGGTCTAATAAAATAATGTGGACTAGACATTTTGTAAGTCCAATTTCTTTTGTGAATATCTTCACAAGAATTTGGTGCTGATTTTATTTAACCGTTGAAAGATTGATATCTACTACGTCCAGGATTGTGACTTGAGAAGGTTTAGGAAAAGAAATGTTTTCATGAGTTTGTCATCTGGTGCACATTTTGAGGATCCTGACCTTATTTGTCAAACTAAAATGCAGGCGCATAAGTTACATGGGCAAATCAATGCAAGTGTAAATGCAAGGGTATGTGCCTTAGTTTCAGTGTAAAATATATTGTAAATATAGCAGATTCCTTTGCTTCCTTTATGACATGCAATAGTCTTCCATCCAGGCCCCAGATACTGCAAGCACTTACACATGTGTTTAACTTTAAGCATGTGATGATTCTGTTGATGTCAATGGGCCTACTCATGTACATTTTGCACGATTGGAGCCTAAACATGTTGTTTCAGCATTTCCAATGTTGTCCTCTTATAAGGTCTGCTGTCACGTCATCCTTTTAAGTGCCTGGTCCTGTGAGGTGCAGAGACCCCTCAGTTCTCACTGCCTTCTCAGAAAGTGCCTCGCACCTTATAGAATCAGGCCCAGTACCATTACTGGTAGAGGGCTGTGTAAATATGTATCTGTTTATAAAATTCTACTACTATCTTTTTTTCTGTTGAAATAAAGAACACTTCTCAATAATTTTATTTATAACCAAGAAGGCTTTTTAGCAATGGTCAAATTTGCTTGGTTTTTGTCTATTTTCCTTACATACAAGTCCTTACTTACAGTACATTTCTCATTAAACATATTGTATGTTTCTGTCAAAATCTTCTTTGGAAAATTCAAGTGGCAATTTTCTTTTCATTTTTTTTTTCAGAGAGAAGTAATTACTGTCGGTCACCTGTATGTAAAATATGTTAATAAACTGAACTGTTTTGTCTGATTCTTTCAACATGTTTCCTTTAGTTCGTTTAAAGAAATAAAGAAACAAGTTTTATAGCTAACATATTACTTGGCCTGAATGTTTTGCTGCATCTGTTTTGCTAGCTGTATATTCTCCTTAAGCTATGGGGATATACAGATGCATATCACTTACATATGTGTTTTCACAGGAATACCTATTAACGCATCATCTGTTATCTCATATAGAAATGTGTAACCTGTGCTAAGGTTGTCTGGGCAAAGAAACACCTCTACTAACTCCATAATGACTTCAGTATGCTCAGGGAGATTGAAAAAGTACCTTTGAACGAAAATATCCCACAAAGTGTTTACATTACAATGGACTTTATAATTAAAGAACATATTTTAGAGCAAAACTCTGCTGTCCAATCCACGAGTCGCATCTTTACTCTGATACTTTACTTTCCTCACAGATCCATGCTTGAAAGAGAAGATCTATCATGTGGCTCTTAGAGTTCTTAAATCTTAGGACCTTAATATATTTGTCCTCACTAAATGTTGAGGATAAATATAATTGTACAGGGCACATCAGTCACCTCATCAACACATGCCCCATCCCACACAGGTTTCTCATTTCCAATACTATTTCCAGAATAAGCCTTTCCCTCACCTTTAGGCATCTACCACTGTGAACATTTGAAATTGGCCCTTAGCCACACATTGAGGCAGCCAGTTTATCACTTCCTGACCAACTTTGGTGACCAGTCTGTTCTTCAGCTGCTCTGTGGTCTATACCAGTCTCTGTGGCAAGTACATACTGTTGCTTCTTGGGCTGAGAGTGGGAGAAGGGATTCAGCAACAGGTGGAAGATGGCTGTCATTGAATGAGCCAACAGGATAGGGAAGAGAGGAGATGGTTCCTGGCTTGGTGGAACTGTGCGCAGACAGGAGTCCTGAACCTGATTCAGTTCCCAGGGGATACTGGCATCGCACTTTCTAGTTGCTCCCCAAATCTCTTGGAAATTAGCTATTACCCAGGTTAAGCTACCTGAGTACTGACCATTTTCCTATGATTTAATTTGTTTAATTATGTTTAGATTCATGTGTTTCACTTGAGTAGTTTCCGTGCAGTGGAATTAGTGTTGAGTATTCAGGTAACCAATGAGTTTGTCACTGACAAACTGACTTGATTTTTATTGAGCTCTTTGGAAGACTTTTCCATACTGGATAAAGATCTTGTATTTCTCATGGAGGTCCCAATCCTGCAGCCTTAAGGACATGCATAAGTCTTTGTAGAATTGGACCCTTAGCAAATGAAGAATACTGTATACTACAATAGGTATAAAACCACACGGTCAAACTATATTGCTTTATTCTTTGATGTGTACTAAATGGCAAAATAAAATCATGATAAAAAAACGCATTTTTAATCAATAATGAAATAATAATGAAACTAGCAAAGGTCCTGTAATATGACAGGGTGTAATCAATAAATCGTGTACCACATAAATATTCTGTATGTCAAATCATATTTCAGGGTCTGTGTGTTTTGTTGATGTACCTTTCTGGCTCTTCAGATGCAATTTAAGAAATGTTATTCTGGGTTCAGAGTAATTACAATAAAATTCATTTCTGTGTGCTTCCACCAAAACCAAAGCATAGAATGTAACCAACAGAAATATCCAAATGGAAAACACCACCTACACATTATCTATGGCTTTGCTAAGAAAGCTCATACTCCAGCGAGTTGTATAACATGAACTAACTGCAGTGCCAATGAGAAATCTGCATGACCTATTTGTCAGGCCAGCTGATTACCAGTTGACTGATTTAAGCTCTTTTGAGATCTACAGATTAAGAGCTTTTGAAAGTGTGGCACATCAAAGTGGGTTCAGTGGTGGTGGTGGGGAATCAGTGAATGAGATAGATAAAAATAAAATGTTAAGATTCAACTCTGAAATTGTGCTGGCTGGAAGAGAGGGACTGTTTCTACTAAACCAATGAAAGCTTGTGTTCACTGTTATACTTGGAGATGTGCTACAGAACATTATAAATAAGATCTAGGTTAAGAAAGACCTGTTCATTCTGTAAATAATTACTTCCCCTCCATTCCTCACTGAATTGAAAGTGAATTTCAAAGAAGCTGCAGCATTTAGGAGATAATTATCCTCACAGCCAGCCCAGCTTTGGAAGCTTCAGACTGCAAGAGAAGTACTGCAGAATAGACCACCTGTAATCTTTGCCTGCTGTGAAGAAACAAGCATGTGCCGCCACCACCGCAAATATTGTTCAAATTACACTTAAAACTTTCCCAATTTTTTTTCAGCTCTCTAATTTTTTTCATGAATGGCAGTATCCCAGTGTGCCCATTTATTCCACTATTTAGTCCCACTTGGCAATCATGGGCATTTACAGCACAATGTTAATGTATAGTGATCATTATTACTATTTATAGGACATAATGTTACTTAGGTGGACAAAGTAAGTATTTACATATACCATACCCTCCCATGTCTCAGTTCTAAGTGATTGTGTACTACTTTTACACATAGATATTCCGTACATGGGCCATGTGGCCACAAACTACTCTTCATAAGTAGGAAGTTTTCTCCTCACATAGGCCATTTTCTCATTTGTACATAGGATAAATTGCTAACTGCATAGGGAGTTGAATTCAGTCTTTTCTGGTGTGGCTGCAAGGAAAGCAGGATGGATAACCTGGTAGTCTATTAAATTAGAGGTGAGAGGCTTGAATAGCCCAACAGTGGTCCTCTGCCTCAAGATGGTGTGGCCAGGTCAGATTATGTGGGTAGCACATAGTGCTCTTTTTGGACCAGCTGTTAAGAGCACTGCTGCATATGGTGGCAGTTGGCAGAATGAGCGCTGCCCCTATATTAGCAGAATGCTTCAGGCACCTCTTCCCAGGTGCCACAGCTTCAATACCACTCTATCATCAAATATCATTTATTATTTGTACTGTGGCAGCCCTCAAAGACTCCACTCAGGAGCAGTGGCCCCCTCCTACTACATAAAGACTCCACTCAGGAGCAGTGGCCCCCTCCTACTACATAGGAAGACTCGGTCCCTTTCTGGGAAATCTTACAAGTGGGATCTAAAAGCCAAAATGCAGCCCACAAAAATACTGAAATTTTCCTCCATCCAGGCCGGGCTGGCTCTAGGCACCAGCCCTCCAAGCATGTGCTTGGGGTGGCACTTTCTAAGGGGCGGCACTCCGCCCCCCCCTTTTTTATTTTTTATTTTTTTGCTTGGTGCGGCATTGCCGGGAGCTGGCCCTGGCATAGCCACTCGCCCTGTCAGCGCGGGAGCCAGGATCCACGCACCCTGCCCAGCCCAGCGGCGCCCTGCTCAGCCCACTCAGGGAAACGCCGCGCCACCCTGCGGAGACTCAGAGCGGCAGCGGCAGCAGGACCCCTCCTCCCTTCCTGCATCCCAGGCCTCGCCTCCCTCCTTCCCCGGCTCCTCACACATTCCGGGAGCCCCTCTCACCTTGCGGCGGCGGCGAGAGGGACTCCCAGAGTGTGTGAGGAGCCGGGGAGGGAGGGAGGCGGGGTTCCCTGGAGCCGAGCCCAGGCTGCGGCAGTGGCGAGAAGGGCTCCCAGAGTCAGGGCCATCCGGGGGGGGGGGGAAGCAAGTGAGGCAATTTTCCCTGGGCCCCACAGGGCCCCCCACGAGTATGTCGGAGGCTTCCCCCGCCTCCGTCTTCCCCCATCCCCTGGTGTCTCAGCTGGTAAGGGGATGGGGCTGCGAGCTGCAGCCGAGCAGTGGGAACTCAGGCCCCACTGGAGACACCACGCCGCTGCAGCGCTGTCCAGGAGAGGGGGTAAGCGGCATGGTAAGGGGCCGGGGCCAGAGCTGGGCACCCCCCCAGCACTGACCCCCAGCTCCAAGCCCAGCCCCTCTGAGCCGGGCACCCCCCGACCCCATCTCCCACAGCCCAGCCCCCCAGCTCCGAGCTCAGCCCCTCTGAGCCGGGCACCCCCCAACCCCATCCCCCACAGACCTGACCCCCAGCTCTGAGCCCAGCCCCTCTGAGCTGGACACCCCCCCGACCCCAGCTCCCACAGCCCAGCCCCCAGCTCCGAGCTCAGCCTCTGAGATGGGCACCCGACCCCATCCTCTGAGCTGGGCACCCCTAAACCCCATCCCCACACAGCCCTGACCCCAGCTCCGAGCCCAGCCCTCTGAGCCGGACACTCCTGACCCCATCCTCCCCACAGCACCGAACCCCAGCTCCGAGCTCAGCTCCTCTGAGCTGGGCACCCCAAACCCCATCCCCACAGCCCTGACCCCCAGCTCCGAGCCCAGCCCCTCTGAGCCGGACCCCGCCCGGCCCCATCCTCCCCACCGCACCGAACCTCAGCTCCGAGCTCAGCCCCTCTGTGATGGGCACCCCCCCGACCCCCAGCCCCCCCACAGCCCTGACCCCCAGCTCTGAGACCAGCCCCTCTGAGTTGGACACTCCCTGGCCCCATCCTCCCCACAGCCCTGACCCCCAGCTCCAAGCCCAGCCCCTCTGAGCCGGGCACCCCTGACCCCATCCCCCTCACAGCCCTGCCCCCCAGCTCCGAGCCCCGCCCCTCTGAGAAGGGCACCCCCCACACCCCCTCCCTCCCCACAGCCCTGACCTCCAGCTCTGAGACCAGCCCCTCTGAGTCGGACACCACCCGGCCCCATCCTCCCCACAGCCCTGACCCCCAGCTCTGAGCCCAGCCCCTCTGAGCCGGGCACCCCCCCGACCCCATCCCCCACAGCCCTGACCCCCCCAGCTCCAAGCCCAGCCCCTCTAAGCCGGACACCCCCCCGACCCCATCCCCCTGCAGCCCTGAGCCCAGCCCCTGTGAGCTGGGCACCCCGCAACTAAGAGCCCAGCTCCCCACCCAGGCCTGGGCAACAGCAGCACCACCCCCAGGCAGCGACAGCCCATTGGCACCAGCAACAACCCATTATGTAATTGCAAATGTCTACATACCATTAAAGCATTTAATGTTTTTAAATAATGTATTTCGTGTATTTTCAAATTCTTACAAATTAATTTTTGAATGTATTTCATTAGTTATTTTTTACATTTCCAAATACATGTTGCTATAGTATTGCCACTTTTTTATGCAAGGGACCCCCGAAATTGCTTTGCTCCAGGCCCCCTAAATCCTCTGGGCAGCCCTTCCCAGAGTGTGTGGGGAGCCGGGGGTCCACTGGAGCCGAGCCCGGGCTGCAGCGGCGGCAAGAGGGGCTCCTGAAGTGTGGAGGTGAGCGGCCAGCTGGGCTCGTCGGTGCTGAGCAGGTAGCCTCGCAGCCAGAGATCCTCGCCTTCCTGCCCACCGGGGCTGGGCCAGGGCGTGGTGAGGCTGAAGAGCAGCAGGTCCAGGATGCTCTCCAGGTCTTCGCCAGCATGTCGGGGGTGAGGGTGGTGAGCACGAACTGATCCACCTCGGCCACCAGCAGCACCATGAAGCCCAGGAAGGGGGTCGTGTTCTCCATGCCGCCCTGCAGCCGCACCGCCACCTGTAAGTTCTCCCACTCCACGCCGCCCAGCAGCTCCACCTGCATGGGGACAGAGTCGCAGCTGGGCCAGAGCTCAGCTGCTGTGTGCTGGTAGCAGATCCCATGTTTGGGGGGAGCCCAGTGCTGGGGTGGCAGGGGGTTGGCGGGGAGAGAGAGAGCCCAGTGCTGGGGCGGCAGGGAGTGCGGGTGGGGTGACACTGGTGGGCAGGGGTGGGAGCTCAGGGCTGGGGGGGGCAGCCAAAAATTTTTTTGGCTTGGGGCAGCAAAAAACCTAGAGCCAGCCCTGCATCCAGGGAAGGTGAGAGAGGGCTGGGCAGCTTCTCATCACTGGCTGAGCTCCTTCTTTTCGGTTTGTATTCAGACACACATAACTCCCTCACTGTGGCACTCGGCAGCTCTGGTGCACACAAGTGAAGATGCCACCCCATCAAACCAGACTGGAAAATCTATTTTTATATCAAATGACGTTAGGGTAGATATAGGATTGAAACCGTACCCTCTTCAGTGTACTGACACGCTATTTCACACAAAGAAAAATGTCAAACTTGCTAAAGCATTCCACAATACATGCAGCTCTCTACACCTCCCTATGTGTAAAGGATACAAACTGTGCTGACCTTATTTAGCATCCACTCTCCAACTTCAATGGAGATGGAAGCACTTAAATCTGCCCTGTACAGACAACTTCTCCATTGAAAGGTTTACACATCATTTCCTTGTGAAACACAATCCTATCTCTTTGAAGAGATTCAAGCAAGCTGTTCCTTGGTTGCTACTGTTAGTAGTTTTTAATAGCTGTAAATGTTTTGTGGTCCATACTCACTGAGCGGGTCGACGCGGTGAGTTCGACTTCTCCGAGTTCGAACTATCGCGTCTAATCAAGACGCAATAGTTTGAACTCCCCGCGCGCTCCGGTCGACTCCGGAACTCCACCACCACGAACGGCGGTGGCGGAGTCGACCTTGGAGCTGCGGAGTTCGACCCCGCTGTGTCTGGACGGGTAAGTAAGTCGAACTGGGGTACTTCGAGTTCAGCTATGCTATTCGCGTAGCTGAACTTGCGTACCCTAGTTCGACCCCCGCCCTTAGTGTAGACCAGGCCTTACAGTCAGACAGGCAGTAGGAATGTGTGACACAGAGTCTCATCCAAAAGCCTTTGATGCCTTGGGAGTCTTTCCATTGCCTACAATGGGCTTTGGGTCTGGCCCGTAGGTTATTACACTGATTCATCTGTGAATGCCTGGAGATTATCACCAAATCTCCCAGTGTGTGGTTGCACTTTTCTAGGACCTTTTTCCCAGAATACCTTTTGAGGAGCTACTGGCCCTTTAAATGTGACATACGAGCAACTGCTGCCCTAAAGCAGCCATTTTGCAACTGTCTGCTGTATCTCCTTCTCCTCCAGTAGGTAAGTATTCTCATCTCCTATTGTACTTACTCTTTAATATTTTGGAGGGTATGGTGGAGACTCACAAACTCAAGTACCATCTGTGAATTTCATTGAGGTGATGTTTACTCACACCAATCCTTACAGCAACACCCTAGAAATCTCCTTCTGACTTAATCCTTTGTATGTACCATAAGTATTTGTATAACCCCTTCAGTGCACATAAACCCAAGCCAATCTGAACAATTTGTGAGTAAGACTTGTCTGCCAACATTTGTTCATTATAAATCCATGTTGCTAATATCCATCATTTAATTATACTGTGTATAGTGATGCTCTCCCCCCATATGTGTTCCATTATTTTTCTGGGACTAGAAGTTTGACTTAAAGGCAGTAGTTTCCTGAATCACTTCTCTCCCTTTTTTGGAATATTGCTTATACAGTGTCCAGATTTCTGGTCCCTCCTTGGCTCCCCATGAGTTTCAAAAATAATTATCAGTGATACAATTTGTTTACTCTCCTTTAGCACCTAAATCCCAGTCCTACAAACACTTATGCATTTGCTCAGCTTTATGCATGAGTGGTTCCATTAACTTAAATAGAGCTACTCATGTGCATAAAGTTAAGCACATGTGTAAGTGTTTGCATGATCAGGGTCTTAGGATGCCTATTATCTGTACTAATGGATCTGCATATATTCATGGTCTCCCACTACAGTATTCCCTTATCTGCTCATTATCAGTAGTGATTTTTCATTAGTTATTCCTCATTTACTGATTATATACAGTGGGGCTTTTTTAAAGAGATTTTTTTTAAGTTTGGTATCTCAGCTATTTTTGAGACATCATTAATTTCATCCCTTCCTTCATTTGTTAATTAATGCACATACTTTCCCTCTAATACTACTTTCCCCCTCAACACACATATAAATGTTCATCTTAACCCCCTGTAGTTTAGCATCAGCTCATTTATGTTAGTGGTGAAAGATCAGGTTACAACACATAATCTGAAAATTTGTACCATGATGGAGTAGCAAAATCCCCAAAAATATCATGCCCAAGAAAGATCTAGAAATCATGCAGTCACTGTGACTCTTTCACAAGTCACGGTTCCTGTCACCCAGGAGTTAGGAGCTAAAAGAAATTAGCAGCATCTGCAGCACATTTGGCATGCGTGGTAGTAAAGTAGAAGGCAGGTTACACACATCTGCTTTCTAGCTGTTAGTGGAAAGCTAGGGTTAGTGCACCATGCTTTGCCCTTCACTTAAGTTATGGTGCATGCTGTAATAGAGCACAGCCTTCCTTCCCACATTCTGTTGTGCTCTCACACACTGAATTCCCACAGTTCTGCAGGATAACTCCTATTGGGTTCAGGATTTGGCCCATAGTGTTCAGAAAACCCTACTCATTTTGCTCATCCCTGAAATTTCAAAGGAGGGATCCAAAGCAGTTTTCATAACACTAAGCATTGATACAACCTTTTCTCACCTAGGACCCACAGTTTCTTTCCAGGCTCCAATCAAATTCTGCTATCCAAAGGGTGGCAGCCGTAGGCTCATAGTTTGAGGAACCAACATTTCATTGCTGGAGAGTATGGATGTTGCTTCATGGGAAGAGATGGAAATGGGGGATGGCTGGGTCACTTATAGAGGAAATGTTATTCTTCAAGTAGCGTGCCAATGGGTGCTCCACTCTTGGTGCGTGTGTGCCCACAATTGGAGATTTTCATGAGCAGTGTCCATTCAGCTGGTGTGTGCACCATTCGTATCCTTGTGCCCGACACTAAGGCTATATCAGGCTGCTCAGGCAAACCACCCAGGCAGCTCCTTCTCAACTGCTTTGGCCAGAGACAGAGCTAGTTTTTCCACTTCTTGTCTACCACAGAAATTAGAGGTTTTCTTTAATTAAGTAGTTAGTTCATTAGTAGTATTTCATTTAGTATTTGTTTAAAAACATTTTTTAAAATCACATTTTTGATTATAGAAACTTGTTCTGTTCCCTCTGGGGAAATCCTCCCTGTGAGGGGCGTGCCTGATTTGCTGTGGTTTAAATGCTGCCTCTCATGTAAAGAGGCCATCCCAGTCAGTGACGGACACCCAAAGTGCATTTACTGCTTATGTAAGGGGACTGTTGCCCCCTTACTAACATTCAGTGGGGGTGTTTTGGTTGCTAGCTCCCAGCACTAAAAGGGGAGGGATCGATGGCAAATCAGGACCCTGAGACTGACAGTCCCCAGGAACAATGGCAAGAGGCCAATGCTCCAGGTCAGCCTGATTGACAGGGCAGGCCGGCTAATCAGGAAGACAGAAGGCCAGGGTGGGTCCCGTCTTCCGTGTGAGCAGGAATGTGCCGGAGTCAGACGGAGTGGGGCCGAGCTAAGGAGAAAGCAGGGGCCCAAGCTGAGCTGGAGAGCAGAGCCGGGCCAGATCCAGAGGGGCCAGAGGCACAGCGCAGAGAGAGCAGACCCTGTGCTGGGAGCGGAGCTGCAGCCAGAGAGCCAGAGGCACAGCGCAGAGAGAGCAGACCCTGTGCTGGGAGCGGAGCTGCAGCCAGAGAGCCACAGGCACAGCGCAGAGAGAGCAGACCCTGTGCTGGGAGCAGCCAGAGAGAGCCAGAGAGACAGCAGAGAGAGAGCAGAGCCTGTGCTGGGAGCGGAGAGAGAGCCAGAGAGAGAGAGGAGCAGCCCAGTGGCAGCAGACCCTGTGCTGGGAGCGGAGCTGCAGCCAGAGAGCCAGAGGCACAGCCCAGAGAGAGAGCAGATCCTGTGCTGGGAGCAGAGCTGCAGCCAGAGAGCCACAGGCACAGCCCAGGGAGAGCAGATCCTGTGCTGGGAGCAGAGCTGCAGCCAGAGAGCTACAGGCACAGCCCAGGGAGAGCAGATCCTGTGCTGGGAGCAGAGCTGCAGCCAGAGAGCCAGGTGTAGTGAGCAACTGGGGCCAGCCAAGGGGGGACCTTGGGCAAAGAGCCCAGCACAGAAAGACACCCCCAGCCAAGGGTCCATGCAGGCCAGGCTGGGAGGGGGACCTTAACCTGCCGGGGGGCTGGCACTGGAAAGAAGGATCCCACCACCCAAAGCCCGGAGGTGTGTGGTCACCACCATTTCAAGTGTCCCACCCACAGCATCCCTGCAGCACAGCCAGGGCCTGAGAAGGAGGCCTGGGGCCTACAAGGAACAGACTGCAAAGTGCCTTGATGTCCAGAGCCACTGTTTGTAATGTTCCCTGCCACAGAGCAGGGTGATGTGTTTCCCTGTAACCGTTCCCATTTATTCTTATTCTTTTCTTCAAATTGATTGTTAAGTAAACAACTTGTATTTGCTTTAAATTGTCTGGAATAATCAGTGGGTCAGGGAGGTGCCCAGTGCAGAGAGGGTACCCCGGAGTGGGGACACCTTAGCCCCTGTCCTAGGTGGCCACAGCAGGGTTGGGGGTTGAGCCCCCCAGGAATCCTGGGCCCAGTCTTGTTGGGGCTACGAGAACTCTGCCAAACAGGAGAGTCCTCAAGGGCAGGGAGGCCTCTGGGTAAAGGAAGTGGGAGCGAGGACTCAGATCCTTTCGCTAGCCCACTTCACCGGGGTAGCACAGAAGCCAGGAAAGTTCCCCACAATAGCGGGACCATTCCCCCGCTTACACTTAGGCTAGCTGTGCATTTCGCAGAAGGGCAACTTCTCTCTAGCCATGAAATCTAGGCTTGAAAGAACCAAGAAGTCAAACTTTGACTCCTTATGATGGAGAGTTCCCTTTGCCCTGCTTCAGAACCAGTTTAGTACCCCCCTGGACATTGGTATCCGGGTGTTTCTAATGGCTCTTCCACCTTGGTGCAACATTCTCTAGGAAGGAGAAATCCTCACAGTCCTCCTCCAAATCTTCTCATAGGGACATGCATTTTAAAGAACTACTGTTAATGCACAGGGTGAGTAACATCTTCATTTCTAATGTGATGCAGAGGGCGTAGTGAAAACAATCTTGTTAAACCCATGATTTAAAGTTTCCAAAAGTAAAATAAACAGTTCTTGGATGAAGTGGATATACTGTAAAACCATCTCTTGAAGAACCACTTGGTTCCTTACCTGAAAATTGAACATGACAAGAGAAAAGGGAAATGATGAGGCGGTGGTTGTGTTTAAGAAGGAAAAAAAACAAATTTATGGACTATTGAGAAAATGAGAGACGCATGAAATGATCGCAGTTTGAAAAGGATGTCTCCTCTGGAGCTAAACAAATCTTAAATCAACTTTCAATGACATCCTATATTCTGCCTTTTTAATGAATGATTTGTATGCAACACTTCCAAGCAGGATGACAGCATTACAAGCTACTGAGTCCAACATAATAATTCTGCAGACACAGCAGGAAAAAGTTTACAATAACAAGTGAAGAGTAAAAGATCTTAGGATCCAGCTAGATCATTGGCCTTCCAGAGATCTTACTAATTCAGAGACCACTGGCCTCTTGAAAGCCACTGGCCTCATAGAAACCACCCAAGCAGCACCACCTATGACATTTGCTTATGGTACTATGTGGTCTGAACTATCACTTAGGTTTCACCCTTTTTTCTTTCAAACATATTGCTTTCTTTTAAAAGAAATTATATATATTAAATATGTACTGAACCACCAGAGACATATGGCTTGGGTATTTGCCTTCCTTCTGGATCTGCACCGCCCTCCAAGTGTATCAGACAGAGGTGACCTCGATATGGTATAATGTGCAATGAGAAGGATGAACCGAAGCACATTCTGTACTTTCTCTCTTTGTGAATAATGTGAAAATCAGTCAAAAGCAACCTGAAGACTTTTAAAAAGTGAATTGGCCTTTCAAGAGGCCAGTGGTCTCTGAATTAGTAAGATCTCTGGAAGGCCAATGATCTAGATTCTGTAAACTGTATACATGAGCCACGGCAAAGCGATGCCTGTAATTAAATCACATTCTAAGCCATTCGGGCATGAGTGCATATTGCAAATTTTAGAGTCCTTTCTCCTCCTTGTAATTCAAGCAATACTTATGGGAAGTATTACAAGTGACAGTTGTTCTATGTTTTCTGTACTGACATGACAGGTGAACAGCACCTGGAAAAGGGTTTTATGCAATGACAACAAAGCAATAGTATTGTTTCCTTTTTTGACCCAAGCCACTAGTCAGAATTCAGGGCTCTAGGGATGTTCCGTGTGGAAACTGAAATTGATGGAATCTGTTTTGTTGTTGGTGGTGGTGGTGGTTTTTATTCAATCTTGTTTATTTAAAAGAAATGCACTAAGTCCTGCTTCGATGCAGGAAGGATCAAGACCAAAAAGAGCAGTTTCTTAGCTTACAAACCTCTTTAGCCAATACCCAACCCAAACAGTTGTCTCTCTAGCTTTTTTCCAAGGTCATAAATCATGCTCACAGGCTACTACTTGGCTTTCTTGCTTTGTTGCCTTACTGTTCGTGTCTGTCCTCAGTTTCCTTCTCTCACACACCCATGTACAAAATAATACTCAGCAAAAAGCCCCTCTGCCCATGTAATCCAAAACTCCTCGGCCAGTTCTATTCTTTTAGGTGTGGCCCTTTAACTTTCTCACAACTATTTTCAGAGCATGCTCACACCACAGGTTTAACCCAGCTCATAACAATGTCTTCCCCAGCCCTTGTAGTGCCAATCCAGCAAGCTGACCTCTGATGCTTTACCTGTGAGTTACTACAGTACTACTGGATGATGGCCAAAGTAAATATCCTTTCCATGACACTGGTCACATTTGAGATTTCCACCTTCCCATAGAAAGAAGAGCTAGAGGGACTGTAAATATGAAACATACTTTGACTCTTCTTCCAGAATGTGTTGTATCAGAGAGAGAGAGAGAGAGAGAGAGAGAGAGAGAATCAGTCCACTCTCTTAACTGAAACTGCAACTTCCAGACCAGTGAGAGGGAGTAGTTAAGTCAAGAACATTGAGTCTGATTCTGATTTTACTTACATTAGTATACAGTAAATCAGGGGCAATTCCAGTGAAATAAAAGGATTTACACCAATGTAAAACTCATATAAGGGCCCAATTCTGCAAGATACTGAGCTTCTCTTATGAATTGTTGAGTGACCTGTACTCCCAATGACTACAGGAGATACTCAGCATCTTGCGGTACCCAGCCCTCAGTGGGAGAGCAGAATCAGACCCATTAACTGTGTGTAAGCCTGTCACTTTACTTTAGTGGGCCTAAACACCAAATTATAGCTCCCACATCTGTCATTGATCAGGGCAGCAAAACTTTAGAGAATTCTGAAATCCATCTGGAACCACAGTGAGTATAGTCTCTGGAGGCTAGTGCAAGAGGAACATATTAACTCTATTAGTGCTGATGGAAAAGTGGAAATTCCAGGCAGTTGTTACTAAATAAAATGAGGTACTGCATAGAAACCAGTAAATGCATAATTATTTTTATATAATTTTTTTTACCAGATCTATGCTTGTAAAGGTAAGTCCGAAAAGAGAATATGCAGGGATGCCTTCTTGTGTCCTTGAATGTGTTTCAAATTGAAGCAAGCTAAAGATTTTGGCGTGAATTTGCAAAGGGTGGACCCAACAGCAGAATTTGGCCTATTTTATCTTACTCTTTGAAAGACAGGAATTTTTATTCCTTACACAGATGCATTCTTCCAACAGATATTGGTTTCAGAAGGCTTCGTCTCATTGCCCTCTGTCCTACATGTTTTGGCTTGCATCTTGCAAAATGTATTCCTGTGACAAACCTGCTCCTTTGCCATTTATTTGTTTAAATGGGTTCAAAAGTTCTTAGCTTCCTGACAACATTTTTTCTTTTGTTTTACACCAATCAGTTAATTCTCTAACATGCCCCCCGTGTCTTCTGATCTTAGTTCCAGCTGGCTGAGGATATGAGCATCTTTATCACCAAGTTACAGCCAGCAGTGGGGAATGCTGGTGAGAAAGGAAAGGAAGAGGGGAGTTCATTCAAAATGGGGAGGAACAAGGTAAGGGCACTGGGGCAGATGGGGAAAGGACGGAGCTGCAGAGAATGGATACATTTTAAAAACAAACCAATGCAGAACCAACCAGACTGGTGCTTAACTTCCCCTTTGGTCACTTTGGGTATATTTACACTTCAAGCTAGGGGTGCAATTCAAAGAGCTGCACTCACTCTAGCTCTCATAGAGGTAGTGCGCTAAAATTAGAGTGTAGTCGTGTGAACACGAGAGGCAGGAGGGGCTAGCCGCCCCAAGTACGTGCCTAGGGTCTCAGATGGGGACAAACTTGGGGTGACCAGTCCATCCTGCATTCTATTTTGGAGTGCTGGCTCAATGAGAGCTGATGCAAGTTTGTCTGCTCAAGCTGGAAATGCAGCCCCAGCTCGAAGTGTGGACATGCCCTTTGAAGTGTATGTTACATCCTTTTCCCCATCTACTAATTGTAAGGTCTTCAGGGCAGGGCCCAGTCTTCATGCAGGTTTTCTTAAGTGCCTTGCACATTTTATGTATTATATAAATAACAACATATCAAAAGCCCTTATGAATTGCTGATTAAGAAGAGTAGGAGTCTGCATCCCAAATCGAAATGTTAAAGCCGGTTTCACAAAAAAGTTGTCCCTTTTTTCAATCCAAGTTTTTAACATCTTCAACAAGTCTGTTTCAATGAGCTTGATTTGGGCCTCACTTTCAGTGGATTGATGGAATTACTCTTGAGTTACTCCAATGTCCATTAAAGCAGAATCTAGCCTTATGACTCTGCAAAAGAAACAGATAATTAATCAAACAAAATTTACTCAATGTATTGAACAATATTGTTCAATATTTGCAGCATTTGGAGCCTGACATTTACATACTGAGAGCCTGATTCTCATCTGGAGTCAAATACTGTAGCTCCTTTCTCTTGCTGCAGAGGAGCTACACTAATTTATTCCAGCTGTGTGATCCAAGATTCCCAGATGTGTTCTCCACTAGATACGCATGGCAGTATGTGTCCTAAGTGAACGGGTAGTGCTGCCTTGCCCTCTCACCTCTGCCAGTGGCCCTTCCCAATCAGGGTCAAGGCACACACTGGGAGGACCATATGGGGAAGCGTGCACTGCTGCTGTCATTACTGTAGCTGTTGTGTGGATAAAGAGGGAAATCTATTTTCTTGTAACCCAGCACTAAAGTCAGTCAGAAGAAAACAGGACCATTTAACACACTATTGCATTTTGTGTGTAGTGGGACAAAGCAAATAAAGAGTTAAAGTGTGAATGCTTTTAAATAACTCATTTCACTGGCAGAACGTTTTTCCTTGCTGCTGGCTAAAGGGAAATGTGACTCCATCCACAGAAAGAGGGACAGGTCTGCCAGTAGAAAGTGTTTACTTTCAACTTCTATTTGTTTTGCTGCCACACAAGAAAGAGATGCACTATTTCTGAGAGGCACTGTACATTTCTCTTTTCCCATCAACTGAAAGTGCTACACTGACAAAGCAGGAAACTAAAGGGCTCTGTTTATCCATCGGGCAAGGAGAGAATGAGCAGCAGCAGCACAGCAAGCTTCTCTCCACCAACCACCTCTAAGGCTGAGTGGCTGTTTATGACAATACCATGTACCTAGGCCAAAATTCTCAAGCTCATGAGTCACCTACATCTATACTTAGGCACTGAAAGGAGTCACCAGACAGTGAAGGGAACTGAGCACCTACAGATACCAACTTTGGAATCATGTCACTTACTTAAATGCCTACCCACAGGATTTAGCCTAGCTAACACTAGGTTCCCACAACTAGTGGCAAACAGCCTTCTCGGAATTTTAAATCCAAATTCCAATCAGCAAAATTCATGCTCCGACTAACAAACAAGGTGTGCTGATCTGGAAGCAGGTCTCAATACAGGTGGCAGAAGATCAGTGACAGACAATTTGCTCTGTGGCTAGGACACCTGGCTACAGCCCCTTGCCACTTAGCAGAGAGTTGTTGGCTGATTTTTAAGAAGCCCATCTTAAGGCAGTTGGAGGCCTCTAGAAAAAAACAAAAAACAAAAAAAACAGTCCTTCCTAGATCTGCCTGCTCACACAGCAGTGGGCAGAAAGTATGTGTGTGCACATGCTCATATTATTCCTCCCTCGCGTTCTCCTGAATTAATGTTGGGTTGAGGTTGAACGTGGACAGTTTTAAATAGTATTAGAGAATTCAATATTTAAGTGCCATAGAAGCTTTATGGGTAAAAGACACAGTGTAGTGTTATTGTTGTTAACATGCTGTGATAGGAGATACTGCAGTACTTTCCTGTACGCTCTGACCTCCACTCCCAAGCAGTTCGGGAACATAGATTGATAGATTTTTAAAGCAGAAAGGACCAGAAGTCTGACGCCCTGCATTACACAAATCAAAGAACCTTTTTCAATAATTTCTGCCATTAGATAACATAGCTTTTAATATCCCAAGACTCTAAGTTCATTTGGCCCCTTTTCTTTAAGCCTCTACAGTTCTGGGATAGAAGGCCCTGTAAAATATATATGCAGATACAGGCATTTTACAACATGCTTGCCATGAAAGTAAACATTTTTAAGCCTTTGAGGAAGCACAAATAGGTTAGGATTATAATTCATTGTAATACCATGGCAAGGTGCAATTTCAAAGGCAAAGGGCCTTTATTTTGTAGTCAATAAAAAATTTAAAGGGATAAAAACCCAATTTTAGCGCTGCTGCTTTATAATCAATAAAATGTAGAATTTTTTATCTTATTAGAAGAGCTTGTCAGTTGCATTCAACCATTGTCAACAGCCTATTTGATCCATCAGTGAAACAAGTCATTACAAAGAACACAGCAATGCTGCTGCAGCTATTCACTGTGTTTTTAATGAGGAATGAAATTACTTCTATTCCATTTCAAGGTTTAACAGAACTTTTGTTGTACTCACTCACTGGCTCACAATAGAAGGCTGGGATTTAAAATAATTGCATGAGTCTAAATCGTTCTATTAATTAATTTCTTTTTTATGAATTATTATTTTATTGTATCTGTTCATGTTATTTAAATGTAGGCACCCTAGTGTGTTAGATGCAAAGGGATTCAGCCAAACATCTGGCTTGTGCAAGCCATGAGGTAATACATGGCTGCTCCGTGGTAAGCTAACCAAGGGAACCAGTGAGGATTTTGGAAGCTGCTCAGGGAAGGACGGCAGAGAAGATAGTCCGTGAATTTTCTGCCTCCCATAATTTTGTAACTGTTCTCATGATCCTGTTTCCTCTCCACAACCCGGGGTGTGAAGCCTGAAGGAGTACTACTGCCTAGTTAGTAGCTTGCATGAACCTTAAAGCACAGCCCAACTCTGCCATTAACTCTGAACTGGGGTTGGAAGCTAAACAGAAGAGCAGGACGTTCTTTGAAGGACTCCCTCCTAAACCAATATCAAAGCTAATGTTTGTTTGGGGGGGAAGGAGAAAGAATCCTTAGGCCACATGATTCCTATTGTTGTGACGTAACTAAACTCCAATAGAGCTGCCAGCCAAAAAGAGCCTGTTTAGCTCTCCAATCGCATTAAACCCCTTCCCCGACTCGCTCACTCTTCCCCCAGCTTTCCACAGTAAAATATCAGGGGGCTCAGCCTGATTGTCAGAAGTAGTGAGTGGGGTGGGCAGGTCTGTAACTCCACTCCTCAGGAAAAGGCAGTGGGAGCCACCACAGAAAACTGGAACTAGCATTATTTGGTTGTTACCCATGGATACCTCCCCCTAGGAGCTGGATTTGGGAGTATCCTCTATGACCTTTGGAACAGCTTCAGAGGCTATTTTGAGCTGGCTGGGACCCAGAATTGTCAACAATCTGAGTAGCCACTTGCAGTCCTGCTGTGAACTGATTATCACATCTAACAAAATAATTTGCTGGAACAAATAACACTTCAGGCTCTGTTGTTTCAGGTGAAACTTAGTCCTAGTAAGTATAAATCTATAATAACAGCAGCAGCATGATGAGTTTCCCAACAGCCAGGTTTAATTCAAATACATATTTCAGACCCTTGAGGGGACACTCATCTTTGTGCACTGGGATTTGGGGATTTACACACATAATTCCCATTAACACTAATAGGACTTACAGTATGCACAGAAATCCCCATGCATCAAGAGGACAATATATCCCTGAGGATAATAAATACATTTTTAATTCTGGGTTCTTGCAGATTCGTACTGCTAGTACATAACCCTGACATAAGAATTGTTTCTTTGCAGGAAACATACACATACTCTGACCTTCCCACAGCATAGGCACACACATACTTATGCTATGTAAATGTAAGAAGGATATAATTTCTCTCAACTAGCAGTGCAAGTTCAAGACAATTGCTGCTTGTAGTTTAAACTTATACAGTGTTCATTTTTTTTCAAGGATGAAATATTCTTTGTTTGCAAATACACCTTCTTTTCCATCTACCAGCCCTCTGACCCTGTAGAGCTTTTATCAAAGGATGACATTTGAGAAGGGAGCTTTACAGCTTGTGCCCTGACACAGTGTTTTAGTGCCACCTGCTGGAGAGCACTTAGAAAGCTAACTAATCTGAAGAAGTGGCACTAAAATCATCTCTCTCAGTCAGCCTAGGTGTAACAAAGACCCCAAATGAGGAGCAAAATATAAAATAGCCGAGGAATTGCTCAGATATCATGGTGGTGAGCTCAGTCTAAACGCCTAGGTAGAGAGATAGACGGATAAGATGGGAGCAAGGAATTACATAGGGATTTTTTTTTTTTGGGATAGCTACAAGATTCAACATCTCAACTGGTACAGTAATGAAGTGATAGATCCACAGGGTAGAGTAAATTTGGGCTTAATATGAGTGGCATTTTTCATAACATAGGTGTTAAACAGGTAAGACTCTGACATCTACCTTTAGATTCCCTTCCCCCTCTTCCCCACCCACCACCCCCAACTATTTCTCTGCATTTGCTGGGGGTGACTTCCTGGCATGAATCCCTGAAGCAGCTTTGTGCTGTACAGTCAGGGAGGTAAGGTCATTGGGAACATGAGGGTTGGCTGGCGGGGTATTGGGCTCTTGATCCTCGCAGAATTCACTGCTTGAGAGATTGGGGAAGTCACTGCTGAAGATATTGGAGGGTAAGTGTCCTTAGAGAGAGATTGGAGAGAGTTGGGAGCCTCACCCTACCTCACTCTGGCCCCAATTTAATGAAGCACTTGAGCAAGTCCCACTGACCTCAATGGAATTTAAGCTAGTACTTTAATTTAAACACGTGTTGCTCAGTCAGGGCCTCTAGAATTCAGTGGAGAAGTGTATTATGTTGCCTTACATTGCATTTATTCCTATTGCGCTTGTGGTCCATCGTGTTGGCGATTGAGCCTTCAGCACAAATCCCCACACAAATTACCTTTATAGTAAAGCGGTTTCTGGAGAACCCCGTGAGAACATGTCCAAATGGAATCTTTCCAGGGGCTTGATTCTCCTCTTACCAACAGAATTGTATTCAGAACTGACACTGGTGAAGTCAATGGATTTACACTGGTGTAAAGCTAGCCTGAGGGAAGAGTCAGGCCCAGGCTCCGTTCTTTATGCTTTCAACACTCATCAGTAAGAGTTAGACTGAGTCTTTGCTTGATGCCCTGAATATGAGATGGCATATAGATCCATCACCCTAAGAGGAGCCCCAGGAAGGAACTGTGATTCCAGAAAAGAAGTAATTAGTGTCACCTTTTACCCTGGTGCTCCACTGGCTAGCCCATTGTGGGGGCAAAGTCAAGGTTCTACACCTCCCTGCTTAGTTGGTCACATGATGTGGGGGAATAGAGGCCACACAGATTCCCTCCTCACGCACCCCACACATACACTCTGCTTAGAGATGACTTGCTGGGAGGCTGTGCAGGGGAAGGAGATCTGACTTACCTTATTTCCCTGCACTGCTGCATTAGTGTCATCCTGAGCCAAGAACTGCAATTCTTACTGTACCTATGAATTACCAAAGTGGACTTGTAATTGGCTGTTTAATGATGGTGTATCTAAGGAGGGCTGACTTGAACTCATCTAGCAAGGCAAGAAAAAATATAATTGGAACAAGCTCTGCTTAACCTAAAAGCCCTCTAGTCATTTAAATCCCACCTGAGGACCCACCTATCTCATAAAGAACTACAAGAAAGAGTGTCCCAAATTACACCAGAAATGAGCTTGGTCTACTATGTATTGTGGCTCCAGAAAAGAGGATTTTAAACACTGAATTTAATGGAGTTCTAATTATTTACACAAGCCGGGGATCTGGTCCTTTGTGTATTTCCTCATCTTCAAAGGGAAGAATGTTTGCTAATGAAGAGCTGCTATGTGCTGTGAGACACTAAAGGATCTGCTGGATCCTTCCATTCCTGTGAACTTTAGAACTGGAGGCTCTCTGCAGACAACACATTCCTTCCCAGGAGAGTGTTAGAGGTCATGCTGGGGACTGAGACGCTGCTTTGGCTGGAGGGCCTGATCCAAAGTCAAGGGGAATTTTTCAGTTGGCTTTGGATCAGGCTCTTAGAAAGCAAGTCGATTTCTACCTTGTTATTACCCAGGTGATCTGTACATCACTGTGTACAGAAAGTTAGAGGTTAACTAACTGTAAGGAACTTTCTGTGCCTTGTGCTTCCCTACCTGCTTCTCCAAAGGAATTGCACCAACAAGGGCCTCCTCCGTCAGAGCAAGTTACTCGCAGGCCCCTTTTTAAAAGGAGGCCAGGGAAGGGAACACATCCGCAATCTATAGATAAAGAGAATAATCCAGCTGGAATGTTGTAGACGGCTCATTTCAGTGGGTCAGAATCTATGTATGGAGGCAGCTCTGTGTGCGTGTATCTAACACTCCTGTGCGGGCTCTGGACAGCCTTGTGCTGGGGGAGGTGCTGTGTCAGGAGGCTCACACTGTCAGCTCTCCAGCCAGCACCTTATAAAATTATAATCCCCCTCTTCTGGTTTCTCCATTTATTTCTTGCTCCCCTCTTGGGGGTTTTCTGTATTTTTACTTCTGTTTTGTTTTGTCTCCTCTCTATCTGCTGCTGTTTTGTCTCCTCTCTATTCACTGCACTCATTCTCATTCTCATGCTCTCTCACTCTGTGTCAGTTTCACTGGCTCAGCTGCTCAGTGGCTCTTCCAAGTGACCATTTTGCCCAGGAAGGGGTGCTAGCAGGACAAGACACCATTCTTTGTACAGGGGCTGGGACTCAGGGACACTGGCTCATCCCACACAACACTGACAGAATATTTTGAATGAAAACTATTCCGTTGACATTCCAATATTCCCCTGCAGTTTCTGTATTGCCATCTCTCATGATATTTTATTTGGTGTTCTGTTTAAAGCTGCTGGAATCAAGTGAATGCAGGAGAACCTCAGTTTTCATTTTAAAAAAGTAAACTTCTAGCCCTTGTGGTTTTCAAGTCCCCACTAAAAGCTCAAAGATCAGAAGACAAATAAAAAGAAGCCAAAGTGTGTTATTTAAAATCTTCTTATTTTTAAGCCAATCCTGTGGTTTTGTGGGGACTGAGACATGATTTTTGAAGGCTTGAGGTTGGCAGACCTGCAGTTTTGAAGTTGTGAGTGCAACAGTGAGAAGCAGAAAGTGAAACTGACTATAAATATAAAGTGAACCTGACCTGCCTAGTTTCATTGTCCAAACTGAGGCCGCATCAAAGACAGGTAAGGATTTAAATTAATCATGATTTTCATATTGGCAATGATTTTTCAGCATGATTCAGAATCAAACACTTGCTTTTAACACACACACAAAAAAAGACCACTGAAAATATACGGACAAACCAACAACTGCCTATGAGAAATCAAACAGTCTGTCTGGGAATGAAGTCTGTATCTGTGAATGCTGTCGGGTCATCATGAAATAAAAAAAGCTTTACATTGCTGACCTCTGTTGAAAGCAAACTTTCAGCAGACCACTTTGACCTGTCTCTTGTCTACCTGTCAAAATAACTGTTTGCTCTTTCGCTGTGCCTAGAACAATTGCAGGGTAAGGGTTTATTTACTCTTTTGAGTCATATTCAAATCATTTACTTTTATAACTGTGCTAAGCTGTTCCAGGAGAATAAGGGCTGAAGATATAAACAGCGACCACAAACAAAGACAGCTAAAGAGAATGTACATTTTGAAACAACACAGGACTTAACTATTTTAGTGCATCAGGTCACGTAGCAATCTGCCATTAAAACTGAAGCACTCTATAATACCTACTACAGCATAAGGTATATTCTTTTTTGGTACACATAGTGAACTCCCATTAATGTTAATGGGATCCACACACAGAAACTGAGGTGAAAATACAGCCCTTATCCACTGTTTTTCATACAATCATGTAAGTCAGTGCTAGAAAAGACTTATTATCCCATCACCCTGCTCCAGTCTATGCAGCTACTTAATGTGATTTTGTTTCTGTGTACAGGCACCTTTAACATTTAGGTCTATGTTGTCTGCTGGAGGCAGCTGCCATTTTGTGTTCAGTTCCGATGTAATCTGTTACAAAGGTGACATATGCACCCACACTGAGATCTGAAATTACTGAGAGCCGGGTGGCTAAAAAAAACCCATCATCTTTGAAAACCACTGTGCTCTCCTGTGAAGACTTTTCTTGGTTCTATCTTGTTCTGTTGTTTTCCCTCAAACTAAAATAAGTAATTTAGACTGGAAATATATGGTTGCCCTAAAAGTATAAAATAGAATCTAACAGTGTTACCCCCCCCAATATACTTAATAATGTTTGGGCACAGTTTAGTACAGATATGGGCACAGTTAGAGTGTACACTTCCCTAGAGGTGCATTGTAATTTCCATTGGATTTAATCATGTTCACTTGTGATTCAGAAGTCAGATAATCCAAAACAGAATTTAGCCACAGAAATCTCCTTCTTGAAAGAAAAATCTTTAGATTTTCTTTTTCAATTGCCTTTGTGGCATTTCCGTACCAGGAATGTGTAGACAAAGTGAGCTTTTTGCAACCCATGTATGTGGAATGTGAGGTGGCAAGGGTTCCTTTCCAGCCAAGTACACATGCCCAGTGGCATTTCAGTCCTTCAAAGTAAATCAAACATTTGTGCATATCTTACCATTTGATCTATTCACAGCACAAGTATATGAAAAACTGCTAAATGTGTATACTCCACTTAAAATACAGTTGAGACAGATTTCACCAAAATCACATGCTCTCAAATGATTTTGCAATCCATTAGCAACTGCTACAGAACTTTGCTGCAAGATTTCAGATAGGGGTGCCCCAGAAAGGAGGAGGTCATGCCACAGTATGTAAGACCAGTGTGCCATTGAGACCACAGAGACCTGATGTTAATCAGTGTGCAGTCGTAAAAACAAAAAGAATGGTCCTGTCCTAAGAGGAAATGGTCAGTCCTAGCAACTGACCGGCTAGTGTGGGGAAGTTTACCTTGCTGCTGCCCATATGCAGAACAGTCCATTTTGTGGACTCTAGGACAACAAAGTACTGTGAGCAAAGGGGGTCAGCATGGAAAATGTGTATAATATGTGCTGTAGAATATCTTTCAGGAGAGGCACTGGACTGGGACTTGAGCAATCTGACTTCAGTTCCCAGCTCTGCCATGGACTTCCTATGTTAATCTAGGCAAGTCACTTAATTCCTGTGCAGCTCTGTTTTCCAGCTCCCTTTCCCCTGATCTGTATCTATCTTGTCCACTTCGACTGTATGTTCTTGGAGTCAGGGACTATAACTCCATGTTTGTACAGTGCCTAGGATAGAGGAGGGGGGCACTGATCTCCATTGTGGTGTTTAGACACACAAGAATTTAATCAAAATGTGATTGAAATATATGAGCAGAGTACAGAATGCATCTGAATGTACTTTAATCATCATGATAGGGAAAAAGGTCCTAAGGACACATACTCTAGACAGTCATCCTGAGCTGAACTGGTTTTGTTCTTATTGTACAAATTCTCTATTAATTATTGTAATAGAAATCAACAAAAGACAATTTAAGCAGCAAGAGAAAAAAACTAAATGTAAAATCATAATATACATTATGAATAGAGGCTACAAGTGCTATGAATAGAAAAGCAAAAACAGTACCATGCTCTGTAGCATTAGGAGCTAAGATGGTCAAGAAATTTGGTTTAGTTTTTGAGGCTGTCTACCCTTTACCCTGGGTAACCCATCCCATTGACTGATATTATTATCATACTCCCTTCTGGCAATCTCCTACCTCTTTATCCATGCGCCCTGCAGTTCTGCTACTGCTTTTATTTTGTCCTTTGTTTATAACTGCTCTGTCTTCAAGCTCTTCTTCTCTCAAGATCATTTATAAGAGGAGTCATCTCGATTTTATATTTTCAGATATATGGCTTGCTACCTTACAAAACATGTTTTTGATAGATTGTATCTCCTCCCTCCCCAGAGAGATCAAATGCTTAATATCAGAGGCCACAGCAGCTTTTGTTAAAACTAGCTTCACCTATTTGCCTTTTCATTCTTTTTGTCTGGCAGCCAAAGTTACCTTTTGTTTGTCAAGCCTTATTATGGATGCTCCGGTCATCAAAAATGTTATTTGTAATGAAAGGCATAAAAAAGATTATTTCTTCTAAATCACAATATTTTCCCCACTGTAGCTAACCATTCAAGCATCCATACCAAAGGCAATCATGAAACTGAGCTGGGAGAAATATCTGTTGAACAGACTTGTTATGTACATAGGAAAGCCTAGAGTCTCTCAATGTGTGCGTGCGCTTATGTGCGTATCTATCTATCTATCTATCTATCTATCTATCTATCTATCTATCTATCTATCATGCACCATGCCATACACTAAATGAGTGTAATTACTCTAGTGTAAAACTTGTGTAAATCAGATGAGAATCATGCCCCAGTTTTTGCAAGTGGTCTCAATCTAGCCTCTTGGGCTGTGATTCTGCAAACATTTAAGTTAACTTGGCTCCCGTGAGCACTTCCATTGAAGTTAAAGGGGACGAAAGTGGATGAAGTCATGTACATACTTCAGATCAAGATCAAGGCCTAAATTTACACCTTCCAATTTGAGTATACAATTTTTGTCTGCATATAATCTTGCATTTGTTTTTGTTTTTCCAATCAGGCATATTTGTACTATCGATGTTTGTTTACCCAGTTTTGTGTGTGTATAGTTAAATGTCATTTCTTGATGCAAATGCAGGGTTTTGCTCAAGTACAGAAATGGCGTGTGCAAATTTGCTGGTGCAACTTTATGGTCTGGTTTGAAAATTTGACCCCCTTAACTGCTCTTTAGCTTTCTAATCCAGTGGTTTTCAAATTTTCCTGGCAACAGGGTAAAGGCATAGTTATGGTGACTTGATGACACCTGGTCATGACCCCCCACTCAGAGCCAGCACTAGGCATAAGCAGACTAAGCAATTGCTTAGGTCCCCAAGCAGCTCAAGGGGGCCCCATATTCGCTTTTTTAGTATGTGTTGTTTGAGAGGGGGTCCCCCAAAATATTCCTACTTAGGGCCCCCAGTGGACTAACAGCATCCCTGCCCACACTTTGAAAACCCATATTCCTTTTTCTTTCTAGTTGATTTAAAATCACATAAACAGCAGGATGATGGGAAACTTTGTAACAGTTAATTCATTTTTGCACAGCCCCAACTCCCACAAGTAAAGAGAGCAAAAGAGCACATAGCATAAGCCACAGTTCACATGTCTATGCTACAGACCATGAAGACCATTGATTGATGTGGCATGAGTTTACTCTCCAGGACACAGCTGAGGTTATTGGTGGGACAGGGAGAAGAAGATTATGTTGCAGCTATTGGCATCATTCATGAATTGTTAATACAGAAGAGTGAAGTAATTCACTCCCTAGACAAGGCAATCAGTTCCTCTTTAAAAACACACAAGCATTCCCGCAAAAGAGTGAAAGAAGGTTTAAACTATGAGAATTGCTTTCAGATTAGACACCAATTAGCCCTGTTTTATATTTCGAAAATATCATTAATCACGCTAGACAGTGTTTGACAACTATTAACTAACAAAAAGATTCAGCTTCCACATATAGATAACTTTTATTAATGAATAAGAAGCTGGAAAAGTCACTCTTACTAGATACTTTTGCAAAAATGTATTGTTTAGACTTTTTTAGAATGTTCTGACGTGAGTTGAGAGACTTACTAGAAAACATTATTCTGTCTGTGTGTACACACACAGGCATGTGTAAAATGAATCGTTACCTTCCTCCTCCAGAAAATATTGGTGTAATAGTTTGCTCATTTGAATTTCAAGTCTTTTGTGTAAATTATAGCAGACACCAATCCCCAATGAAAACTGCTGCATTAGCCATTTTTGAGTTCCTCAAGGTTAAGACCAACTTTAACCCTGCTCCCATATTCCACCAAGCTTTCAAGTATACACTAAGGACCACCTTTAGTATTCACTTCCTTACTCCCTTTTCAGTACAGATCATAGGCACTCACTCTTTCAATATACTATCTTGTTAGCTGCAAAACAAATCACATGTAACTGAGCTTCAAAAAAACAAACTCCTCACTAATGACCAGAAACTACTGTACTTCCCATTGTCATTTGTAAATATAGGACAGAAAAAATCTCATCATCCCACTGTAACCTGTCTCCACATCACATAATTCCTCAAGGGCAGTCAAGTGACAGGGAAAGAATATTGAATATAATCCATAGATTGGAGGCAGTTACTCTCCACAGAGAGGCATAGATTGTCCTGTATCTTCTCCATCCAACACACTGAATAAAAAAAGACCACATGACTCAAAGGGCCAAACTGTGGTTCCATTGAAACCAATGGTAAAACCTACATGGCGTTCGATGGACCAGGAGCTGGTCCTTGCAACCTTCATTGGTAGATCTTTAAACACTTGTGAAAAGCCAAGTTGCAAAGGAATGTGCATTTTTCCCCAGCAAATACATTGCTATATCACAAATATGTATCAAAACTAATGTAGCAAGTGATTAAACTCTCTGCTGCATGATTGGAGGAAGCCAGAGATATTGGAACAGATTTAAGATTGGTGTAGGAACTTCAGCTTTCATTGGAGTTTAATGTTTGGGATTTTTTTATATAGCTACAAATAATATAATTACTGAAACTATTACCATATAACTGATAGTATTTTTATGTGAACTGTATTTTGAACCTTAACTCTTTTGTGCTTTGTCTCCTCCTGAGCTCTCTGTTCTGACTAGAGCTGTAAGAGTACACAATGGAAATAGTTTGGTATAAGTTTTGACTTTTTGACACTGGGCAAAAGTTATGTAGAGTGTGGTGTGATGCAGGAACAGGAACAAAGTGCTAGCAACCAAGAGATTTAGGTAATGGAGAGGAGCTTTGTTTTCACTCAATGATCCCACCGTCCAGAGGTGCCACTAGGGAAAGAAGTAGGAGATGAGGGACAATGGGAATGAGCTAGTGAGCAGTGGAGGAGATGGGCTGTAAAGGGGAAGGAAATGAGGAAGGAGAGCAGGAATGTAACAAAAGACATGGAGAGTGTGGACAAGGAATAGAGGAGGAGGAAGAGAAGACAATGAGACAAGAAGAATAATTAAAAAGAAAGGAGACTGGAGAAGGACAACAGAGAAAGAAAGAATGAAAGAGGAGGGCAAAAAGGGGTAGTGGAGAGAGGGAACTGAGTAATAATTGGGGAGGATGTAGTGAACAGAGCAATGAAAGTGAGAAAAAGGTATTGGGGGGAAATGGAGAGGGGAAAGGAATGGATGGAGAAAGGGAATGGGAAATGGGAATGGGAAAAAGGCCAGAAGAAAGTGGGAAAGTCTCTAATAAAAGGGAGAAAGAGAAAACTACATGAGAGAAGGAAAGTGGCAGATGGTTGGAGAAAAGGGAATAAAATAGGGGGAAAGGGAAATAAAAAGCAAGGAAAAACAGCTTTAAAGATTGGAAAATATATCGGATGTATTCAAGTTTCATATTGTAAATGCATCATGGGGATACTATCTGACACGACATCTGTGCAGATTTAGTAAATATATTAATGTAAATTAGCTGTGGCCCTTGGGCTCATGAGAACTGTGACTCTCAGCGCTGCAAAGGTTGTATACCACTGCACTAGAGAAATCCCTGCTGGAAGAATAAAGTGGAAGTTTGCTCAAAATCTATTTTGTGCCATCTTTACAGAGTTTGTAATGCTGGGTGCACTAGCCAAATCCTTTTGTGCTTGATGATGTAAGCCTTTCTGCTTAACGGCAGCTCATCGAAGGAATCTGTTGAAGACACAGCCAGCTCTCAGCAATGCCAATGTAATATTATCATCATTATGTGTACTTTGGTGGCCCCAACTGGGCTTGGAGCTCTATGGTCTAAATACTATACGTTCACATAGTGAGAGAAAACCCCTACCCCAGAGACCCTACAAGCTAAATAAACAAGACCCCTTGTCACAGACAGGGAACTGAGATACAGACTGATGGGGTGACTTGCCCAGAATCAAACCAGAAGTCCGTGACAGAGTTGGGAATTTCAACCAGTTCTCCTCAGTCCCTGGTGAGTACCTCAGCTACAAGACCATCCTTCCCCTTCCTGCAGTAGAGTTGTCAAAAGGAATCCAGAAATATTTCCTCATATCCCTTTATCTTAGCACACATCCATTGAGTAATATTGAACCCAAACATCTAACTATATTTCCAATTTATACATGTGCTCTGGTTAATAAATTCATGCTTACATGCCACTAAGCAGCTTGCATGTACTGGCCAGCAAGACCCACTTTCCTTGAAACAAAGCCATTGAAAGAAGGTCCAATAGTCAGCATAGACCTCTTTAAATTGTACTGAGAGCACAGGAGTAGCTAACTCCAAAAGCATTCGGCTTCTCTTCTCTTTGCATCTGCATCCATAAAATTAGTGTGCATCATACATTATGATTGCTGACAGTTATTTCCTAGTACTTCAGTGTTTTGTATGAAGCTTTGCTATTGGGGTTTTTTGTAATCACTCAGAAAAAGTGCTACCTGGACTCTCAGCTGCCCTTAATATGAATATTAAAATGATCTTAAATTGTAACTCAGTATGTTAAATTTATGCTCAGAGGCAACATTCTACCTTGTATGTCTCAGTCTAGCCACATGTCAACAGAATGAACAGTACTTTTTCCTCAGCAGTGCATCTGCGCAACAGTGCTGTAAAATTTAGTTCTTACACCTCTCATTTCCTTCTACAGCTTTCCTGAGTCTTATTCAAGTCATCCATCAACAGTTTAGTTCTTCTCAGATCAAGGGAATATATAACATTTGAAGTTGTCATTTTGATTGGCAGTAGAGATACCGTTAGGTGTTAAATAGTCTGAAATAAAGTAGGTCACATACATTTGCAGAATTTAGTTTGCTGAATACCTATGGAAATGTACATAGTGCATGTTGTGAATTTCTTTTGAGAAGACTGTTCCCACATTTAGCTTTACAATGAAGCGACAGATGGGAATACTCTTCTCTTCTCTTCTGACAAATGCACCGTTCTTACTTTCTTTGTTTGTTTCTTTGTTTCTTTCAGCAGGAATATATGGCTGATGTATCCTACTTTTTCTGTGATGTTAAGGCATGAAATGGGAAGTGAATATGAATGGAAGCAAGAGAATTGATGGGCCTGGATATAATCAGGGAAACAAAGGTGGACATTGGAGGCTCGCTTTGCCTATAGAAAAACTGATCACACAGCAAGCAGCTTTAATTTATGTAAATTGTATTCAGACATATAGTCCCATACTACCAGCAACAGTATTACTGCATTCCCATCTACATCTAGCTAGCTCATCTATCTGTCTACATGGTAATATGACTCTCATCACCATGGTATCTGATTTATGGGGCCAAATTAATCCCTTGCTTAACTCCATCTCTATAATTCCAATTTGTTGAGTTAGATGTGGAGCTAAGTGAATATGTAGCCAAACTGAAAAATCAGACAAAATTTTCATTTTGGGTCCACTCAAAATAGTATTTTTTGTTTGTTTTCTCATCAAAATAGCAATGAAATTTTATGTCAGGTCAAATGAAATATTTAGTTATTCCAAAAACTATTTTTGCCAGGGTTTTTTTGTTTCATTCTTAGGTGTTTTTTAATCTGTTTGAAATAAATCTTGATAAATTGCAAAACAAAACGTCATTTTGAAAAGAGAAGTTGACATACTGAAATGTTTCTTTTGCTATTTCCGTATACATAGAGGCCTAAATGGTATTTTCCAGTGAATAAACCTTGTGTCCAAAAATTTTTGCCCGACTCTAGTTAGGTGCAGAAATCAATGGGTAAAAATCTCTGGGCTGTGTTATTCTGGAGGGCCGACTGGATGGTGAGAATAGTCCCTTCTGACCTATGAATCTTTAGGCACTCTGTTTAAAAAAATAGTAGGGAAATATTTAAATATCTTTAATCAATTTTATTTAGTTTAATGGCAGCTATACAATGACCAGTAACAGCCTAAAGCATTCTCTTCTGAAACACATTTTTGTGTTGCAGACACTGCCTCTTTCACTCATTGTACTGAGGTCCCTTATTGCCCAGTATTGTACTAACTCTGTCTGGTCTACTGTAATGTGTTAACGCCCCCTTGCCCATTGTACTAGGTTAGCACCTCCTTGGCTATAATAAGTATGGAAAAAATTGAAGGTTTAACTCATCAAATGGAACTTTTCAGTGACTTATTAAAAGGACCCCTGCGGGATTACAGAATGCAGGTTTGCTGTCATCTAGCTAAAAGACCCCTTCATTTTTATGTGTGTAAAGACAGTTTCTCCTCCTGAAAGTCTTTGATTCTTCCCTGAATGAAATCAAGTGTTTTAAAACTTTTTGAGGCGCCCCAAAGGCTCGCTTCTGTACTACGGACTGTAAAGGGCTATAAAGCGCTCATGGAACCATCACATAGATGCTTTTCAATGTGCTCATAGAAATGAGCGTTCATTACTTACCGCACGCTTTTATAAAAACTGAATAAAATTGGGGAAAGAGGAAACTGTGAACTGTGTCCCTCTTGATCATGAATACTTCGGGGAAGAGGCTGTATAGAAAGCTGTCCCCAAGATTGCATGGTCTGTAGTGAGGTTAGTAGAAACTGTTGCTGAAGACTTCTTGCCTAATGACACAAGAAAGCTAAAGGAACATGGGATGAAATAGCTCCCCTGTTAACCTGCCGTATACATATACACTTTAAGTGCTGTTACCTCTTGTACTTTGAAAGCAAATAGCAATTTTAATTTGTAAGACGTGAGCCACTTGCTGTATATAGAGAGCACTCTGGTTTTTTTCCTGTATAGACTCTTTGGAGACCTATCTTCGCACCACAGGATAAAAATTATTCCCAGTGAAGTTACTTGTATCCTGCAGCAAGTGAATCAGGTCCTTGGACTATTTTCTAAAGTACACGTGCTGTTCTCTCACACTGTCTCAAGCACTCAGTCTCTCACTGTGTAGTGCTGAACTGTAGCTGCTTTCTGATTTTTAGAATCTATTTTGGACCTGAGAGTTAAGGAGGTGAACAGTGTAGCAAGTTTCCAGTGACCTGTTCATATGTTTTATTCAGATGCCAATAAAATAAGTGGAAATATGTGAAAAACAGTCAGAAATTCTTTTATTCAAATAATTTTAATTTGTTAACCTTAAATGCCAAGACCAGAACTGTAAACAAATTCACATGGAAATTTGGAGCAGTCTTTCCCCAGTTGTTGACAGGGCATGTGGAGGAGTCAAGGAGGGGACATCAACCCAAAGAGGATGGGGAAGGAGTAAAACCCCATTTGCCCTGGTCAGCGGAATGGTCTGAATACGCCAGGAAGAGACAGCGACACTATCCTAAAGGATAGTACAGACTGTGCTCCTCCTACCCATCCAGAAGCTCAGGGATGGATCAATCTCTCCCCATCTTTATCTGGACCGAGTAGATCCACCCATTCCTTATGTAAGTGCTTATCTGGTACAATCTAGTCATCCATGCAATAATGGAAACTACTAGAAGGGTCTGGAAGATCATGGAACAGCCTATTTAAGAGACAAGGGAAACATTTTTGGGGACACTTTCTTTTGGTGCTTCCACTGGAAGCAGCATTTGACTTTGTGCTTTCACCTCTTCCAGGTTACTTCACTTTTGACCAAAAGCCCAGTACAGTCACCAAAGCCAAATAAACCAAACTACAAAAGGAACCAAGTGTGAGGACCAGAGACAACCCTTGACCTGTCACCCCACGAGGCTATAGTGGATGATCATTAGGATTATCAGGTCCTGCTCACTCCTTCCCTTGATGTGCTTTTCTTTTCCCTCTTGACTATTCCCTTGTTGCAGTCTGTCTAACTAAATCCAAACATACATAAAACTGGACGGAACCTCCTGAGTGATTGAGTCCAGTCCCCTACTATCACAGTTAACGCTGTCATAGAATCCTGTTCATAACTGCAAAGCTCTATTTTAAAACATAGTTTTACCTCACTACTCCTATTGGAAAGTTGTTCCAGAACCTCACTTCTCTGGTGGTTAGAAGCCATCTAATTTTCAGTTTAAATTTATTCATAGTCATATTATAACCATTTGTTCTTGTGCTGACATTGTCCTTAAATAGCTCTTCCTCCCTGGTGTTTACGCCCCTGATGTAGTTACAAAGAGAATCAGATCCCCTCTCAGCCTATGTTTTGCTAAAGAAGCCAAGCCCTCTCTATTCCCCTGATTATCCTACTAGCCTTCATCTTTCTTGAACATGGCCCATGGTACTGATTCTTCATAAAGGGATTTCCAATAAAACATCATCTGTGGGAGAAATACACTGGCTTAGGATTGAAGATTTTGCAGGGCTTTAGAGCAAAATGAATGGCACCAGAGGCAAAGTGCTGGGCCCAGCAATGGCATAGTGATCTCAGAATGGAACTCTGGAATCTTCTCTCTCTGAACCCAAACAAAACTATACCAAGGGAATTTTCCCCACTTTCCTGAATGCCTGCTTAGCAGCACACTCCTGTGACCTTTAGAATCGTAGGTGATCTCCAGCTAACCCTCAAAATCGGGGATTGGCAAATCGTCAAAGGTTCAGAGTTTGGGCTGAATAAGAATTAAAAAGTCTGGGTGCTTATCTAAATCTTATCCAAATTATCCAAACATTTGCACCAATCGTTCCACACAATTCCCCTGGCTAGTCTTTGCCCCCCCCCCCACACACACACAACCATCTTCTCTCAATCATCACTAGTACAACCCCTCTCCCTACTATGTCTCAGGAACATCATCCACTCCTTTTCAGTTCCTGGGGTGATCCTTAGCACCATCTTGTTTCTTCCCAAATCGGCCTAGGTGTACACTAGCCTAATTTTCCACCTCTTCAGGAGGTTGTCAGCAAGTCTTTAGTTAGTGGCCAGCAGGCCTGCTCCCTGCTCTCTATATCTTTGGGGGCAAAGTGGGGTAGCAGCACAGGTCCAAGAATAGTACAAAATCTTTGTGTTGAGAAGCTTAAAAATGTGTGGAATATTGTTCATTCCAATATACTATACATTTCAGCTATGCTAGTTTCCCCTGATGCTCCAGTAATTATCATCTAGCGGCTAAGGCTGAATCACAGTCAGTGGCAGTATGGACAGTTTTATGTTTTTAGAGTCCATTGACCACTAACTTGCAGGTCTCTAGTTTGCTTTATTTATTCTTCAGACATTGACTAAGTATTGGTGCATGCACTACCGCAACTCCCTTTCATCACTTTCTATACATTTCCCAATGCATTGGGTAAGTGGGAATTTATAGGTGGAGTTGCTGATGTGCTTTGACATGAAGCATATTTTTTTTTGAGCTGCATGTCTCATATTTGAATTTCACTTTGTTGTTACCAGCAGAAACTTTTATGCCTGGAAGATGAGCTTTATCAGACTCCACCAATGCTTCTTACAGCTACATTTCTTTGTGGATTGGCTGGAAGGAAGACATTGAAAGTAAGTTACTGAATTATATTGTATCAACTCCGGTCTTCTACGTGACATCTGAACTCCTCCTGATTCCAGGTTTAGTAATAAGCACCACCAAAATACTATGTAAAGCTACCAGAACAACGAGCTAGGCACTAGTAGCAGAAATCTAGCAAAACACCCGTTCTCAATCCCACATGTTGATGGATTTCCACCAGCGTGTTTAGGTCTCTGGAGTTACAGCCCCATTGATAAAATGCATCTTTTTTCACATGAAAGCCCAATTTTAGTAAGACTCTTGCTGATCTTCTTAATAGTATCACCAATTCTACTCCAACAAGAGTCTTGTGATACAGTGGCCAATAGTCTATGGGACAATAGTATTATCACTAGAGAATCAGGTAATGAGAGGGCTCAGAGGGTCAACAGAACAGTATCCATATCAAGATGTCTTTATAATTTTATTCAAATAGTGCTTACTAGATGTTAAAGGGTACTTTTGATATACTGAATATTTTGTGAGTGGAGTGGAGATGGAAAATTCAATATTTTACCTTTTCACAAAGGAAAGCATAAATGTGAGTAGTTTTATTGGGTATGAGGACTTTGTTTTTTCATGCATGCTGCATCATCATTCATAACAGATGAAAATCAACCACTGAAAAATCTGGAAGTCCTCAGATCAAATTTATTATAAAACATGAAGAATTCAGGATCTAGCTTAAAATGAGTGAGATGTCAAATCTCTGATTTCCTTTGGTTCTTACATTCTTAGTTTTTAATGTCACAATGTCCAAAGATTATAGGAAAGAAATGATGAATCCAGCAAGCATGTAATGGAAGATATTTAGGCTTTTTGTATTTTCCATCTTTGTCTTTTGTAACTTGGTATCTAGAGTATATGCATGATATTTCTAATTTCCCACTCATGGGGATCTCAGCTGATTGGTATAGATCCTACCAGAAAAAAGTAATTAAAATATATTACATAAACCAAGATCATCCTGAGTGGGAGATTATAAATACTGGGCTAGATAGTCAATTGCAGTAAATCTGCATAAATCCATAGACTTTGATGAGCTCTGCCAAGTTACCCCAGCTTAAACTCTAGCTCATTGACTGATTCATACAATAAACAGTAGATACCTATTGTCAAAGGTGAAGGAAAAGGCAAAGTGCATAAAGAGTATAAACCTTATATGGCAGGGCATCTACTTGTGTTTCTTTTATTCCACTACAGGCCACATAGAATTGTTCAGTTGGTCATTATGTCACACTTTGGTTTCAAGAATGAATATTGTTATTTATTGATCAGTGCAGGAACTGCTACAGAACAATTCAGAAGTTGCTTTCCCAGTATTTTTTTTCTAAAAAGGCCATGAAAAGCATAATCCTGCTACTGCTTTCCCCAGAGATGGGAAAAAGGAAATGAATTTACACATTACAGCAACTATGTACGAAAAACTAAGAAACTGGATGGTTGCTGAAATAAGGGTCAGCATTAAGGGGCCTGTAAAAATGTGCTGAAATGCTTTGTGAGTTAGAGCCAGATGCTGCCAGCCCTACTCAGATTGAATAGTATTTTATTCCTAGAGCACTCCTATTAAAGTTAAAATAACTTCTCAAGGAGTAAGGTACTGCTCAGTATGTGCTTGATCCACTCCCTTTAAAGTGAATGAAACAACTCCATTCACTTCAGTAGGAGTGGGATTGAGCTTTGTGGACAGGGCTGCCAGAATCTTGGCCCTTATCCTTTACATATGCATAAACTAGGATGGGAACATGCAAATACAATTCAAGTGACTAGACCACTCAATGTGCATGCAAAAATACATTCTGCGTGCAACATACTGTATGGGGGGAAAGATACTGTGCTGGCTACGTAAAAGTCCTCCTGTCCTGTAGGAAAGGAAAATCTTTTCTACAAATACACAGCACTGTTCTGTGGTATTCGTTCTAATGAACAAGAAATGCCCTGCAGTATAAGAGGAATGTAAAAGGGCCAGGACACAGATATGAAAAATTTCAGCCGGAGACAGCTGTGAAATGCAAATCTGGATTTCAGTCCTGATTCCAAAACAGGTAGATCTGGGAAGGTTGTTTAGGCCCTTCTCTCACAAACACAGAATCAAATTCATCCTTGATGATCTCAGCCCCAGGTGAGTCCATGAATTAGAACCAAGAATAAATTTTTCCCAAATGGTTTACAAGTAGTACTCTTTTTGTGATATGACTGAACGTTGCCAGGAAACTCAGAACCCAGAACTAGCCTGTGCATACAGTACATCCATGGTCAATTACAATTCAAGGCTTTAGGGCTATACGACATGTCCAGGTGGGTTTAAGTTGCTTAGTTAATAGATATGAACGTCACTTCTACATTTAATATTCTAATGTGAAATTATATAAAACAGAAAAAGGAATAATGAGCCATTTAAAATATAGCAGAAATATCCATTTTATAAGTGTAACAAAGTTTTTCCTAATTAATGAAATATAAGGTATTTAATTTATACTGAATTAGCCATAAGATTAATTTTAAAACTAAACTGTGTTAGTCTGCATTGCTTTCTTGTTTTCATGTGACTAGATCCCTGGGTCTTACAACGTCAAAGTCGTTAATCAAATACTGATAGGTGATTTTGCATTTTTTGAGGGTAAAGTCAATGTCTATTATTTGTATTGGCAGAAAAGTGTTTCTTTCTTGGGAGTTATAAACCGCTTATCTTATCTGGCCTATGACCTGATGTCACAGTGACCTAGTGGTAAGGCATCATGCTCTTCATATGTTCTGCCCCTAAGTGAGTTTATATTGAATTTATAACCTGTTATCATTAACTTCTTTAGCTGTCAATAATACAGGAATGTTCTTATGATTATATGGCAACTGGATGAGCCTGATTCACCATTCTGTTACACTGGTTTTATAGCATAACTGAATAGAGAATCAAACTCATGGTCTAGAAAACAAAGAAGTCTGCAAACACCTTGCCTGAGAAATACTATTGTTTTTGTAGGCTCTTCGGAGTAGTGGCAATGGATTCCTCTGCATTTGGAAAGTGCTTAGCACATTTTGTATGGAACCACAACATAAATGTAATTATTAATTAGTATTTATCTGGATAGTACCATAAATGTACACAATGCTTTTAAAAACACATACAATCAAATCTTTGCCCAGGAGAGCTTAAAGGCTAGAGCCAGATTATGGGTGGTCTGGCATAGGATATAATGGAGGAGAGAGAGGGTGCATGGAGAATTCCCCTCTTCCTTAAGCACGTCTGCAAAGGTCTCAGTCCTTGTGCTCCCAGAGCACAAGAGAGATTCACATTCTGCAACTTCATGAAGGTGGTAGATTATGGAGGAACATGGGCTGCCTTCTACAATGGCTCTTAGAATATAGTCAATGTGTAGGGCCCAGAGAACCTCTTGTGAATGGTTATAAAAATGGCCATTCTGGCATGTACTCTTCTGATGATCCCAGATACATTCTGTGTGCCTTATTGTTAAGGTAAACAGAATACCTCCACAATCCTATACATACATACCAACTGGGGTGATGATGCTAGCAGCCATAATTGAGCATCAACACATTATCTATCCAGTCAAAGTGTATCAGCACAAACCATTATACTGGCACTGTGACAATAACCAGGAATACAACCACATGCAGTGGCCCTTATGCAAGAACAGTGTTTGAAAGCTAGGTACACTGTTTGTATCTCTGGAGTATCCTGTTTGTACAGACACTGTTTCCTCACCAAGGTGAGTTAAGTGAAAACACATTTTCATGCAAAGGCTAAATTTCAGTACTACTTGATGTTGAGTCTGCATACCAATGCCACAGAAATTAAGAGCTACCTGACCAAGAAATCTGAATTAGGGCAAGATGAACTTATAGCAGATATCTGCTAGCACTCAGATGTGACCAGACTCTAACATCAAGTTGACTGACATTTTCCCTATCCAAGCACTGCCTCAAGTAAAAAAAAAAAAGAAAAAAGAAAGCAAAAGCCAAGTAATTAGCCTGACAGCTGATGAGTGTGATGATGATGATGCATCAGTGCTTTCCATTTCTGTAGATATATAATTTCCATAATTATAGCTAATTTAATAATTTGCCTTTTTTCAAAAAACATTTTCCTCTTTTTTATCTTTAATCCCATTGTAGAAGCTCAAAAATCAAATGAAATGTAATTTTGTTCTGAGGTGGGCATTCTGTGAGCGGTGGAGTTTTGTTGGCTGTTGTGGGGTTCGTATAATTTGTTCTTATGGCTTTTGCCAGGGGAGCTGTGGACTAGAGCTGGCTGGAGGAAAATTCAATTCATTGACAACATTTGAGATTTTGAAATTTATTTATGAAAACAAAGCCTTTCAAACAATTTTGTGACAAAGAATTGTGTTCAAACATCTATTTTCAAAAAGGCTGGGGTTTGATTCAGAGCTCGTTGTCTCTCTCTCTCTCTCTCTCTCCCTCCCTCAATCTGTCTCTCTCTCTCTCTCTCTGTGGAAATGACTGAAGAGTCCACCCTGGACCTCAGAAGCTTTCCTGTTGAAAAGATCATTGATATTGGTATATCTCCACGAAAGATTTCAGCTTCAACGAAACAACACAGTTCAGTGAAAAACCATTTCATTGAAAATGTTCCAACCAGCTCCACTGTGGGCTTTGGATAGATGCCCCCATTTAATTTTTGCATATTCCAAAAGAAAGACAGAAATAATAAATAATTTTGCCATCAATGTCATTGTGAAGGCACTGTGTCTGGTCCCACAGGTATGACTCCACTGAAATCAGTGGTGCTAACCAGTATGAAACTGGGGTAACATGATAGGAAACTGGGCCTGCAGCTTTATCTCTAGTACATTGGACTGAATTGTCAGGGTTTTTGTTGTTTTAGAACAACAAAAGAAACTTTTAAAGCAAGCTGATGTAGCAAAGTCCCTAGGTGAATGCGGGGCAATCAGCATCTGGCAGCCTGGCCCAAACTAGAGAACATTCCTTGTTAGTTATCCACTGCCCCAGAGCCAGCAGAGGAAGTACAAAACATTGTCTTGTAAGCCATACTGAAACACTGGCTAGTGAATATATTTTTAAATTTCTCAGTGACTGAATGTTCGATATGATTTCTTTGGTCATTTTAACCTTTCTCCAACTATAGAAGCTGTGTACAATTCGAAGGCAAAAATCTTAGCCACCCAATTGCATCCATTTTAACCTACAGTGGTTGCTTGGGAGCTGTTTTGCTAATCCCTTCTTTGTTGTTAGGCAATATATTAGCAGGATGAAAATGGCATCACTGCACCATAATTCAGCAACATAAATACAGAACAAGGAGAGTGCAGGGCTATCAGCAGCAGTCCAACAGCAGATAATAAGAGTCTGTTACCTGAGTAGAATCTGTTATGAAAGACAATGGCAGCGTGGAAGCAATAGTTCTAATTGGGTTAATTAGCCTGTATTCATATTTCATTTATGGTGCACGTACCTGTAAATTCAAAGCATCCTACCTTATCATGCTACAGCCCTTGTAAGTATGCGCTGCCATCATGCTCTCTGGAACTCTCCCCACCCCCACATATTGAAATAGTGCACATCATGGTCCTTATCACATGTGTTGCTGTGGAAATGGCATAGAATAGTAGCATTGTGATCTTCTTTCACTTGCCTTTTTTTAAGATGCTCCCATCATTTTAAAAATCATGTTTTGCTTATTGTTTGTATTTTAGCAATACCTTTGTAGTTTGCAAATGAAGTCTGTGACCAGACTGCAAATTCCTTCCTCTATCATGAAAGTATGTACCCACTAGCTGGTTACTGTCGGGTTTTTTTCAGTTGTATTTATTTTAGGTGTATTTCAGTGGCACTCATTACTTGTATTTTCCTTTTCATCTGATTTCTTAAAGTGGTAGGTTGTTTATCCCTTCTGACCTGGATGTTTTGGGGAAATGCTAGATTAGGGCTCAGTGCTACTCCCCTCAAAGTCAGTGGCAAAACTCTAGGACTGTCTTTCAGGTACCCAGTGAATTTGTGTGGGATGGGGAATGGTCCACCAGGCTCCCCCTTGAAAATAATGAGAGGTGTAACAAATTTCTGTACCTTTTTCTTCCTGACGCCCAGGAAAACAAACTCGGGTAGTGGGGATTCAGCAGCTATGGTGAGGTAGGGAGGAAATTTTGCAGAAACTGGTGATGAATGGAACACAGGGATACTCCGGAGATTCAGTTATCTCAGGATGTTCCCTCTTCTGCAATCAGGAGGTGTGATTTCAGTACACGAGACATACCTGAGATAGCTTTGATCTAGCTAAATCAAAGCTAGCTTGAATAACAACAGCAGTGAAGCTGCAGCAGCATGTGTGGCGGCCACTTGAGTATGTACCCAGGCTCTAGGAGGGCAGGACTATATCAGGTATATCTGTGTGCTGCAATCATATCTTCTAACTGCAGTATAGACATACCTTTAAGTGTCCAAATTTGGGGTGCTTATACAAGCTGATCACAAACTTTAATCCTTTTAAGGTTCACCCATCACTAAAGTAATGCTAGAACAAGACTATCTGAACTATAAAACCTATTGTTAAAATAGAAATGTCTTATAGCACCATATAAAAATGTATGAGTGCCTCTTACACATTGTTCCAATACTGTGTTAATAGTCTCACATTAATAGTCTTACTTACAGTGTTTCAACATTTTGTACTATGCAAGCCTGGCCAGTTCATCATGATGGCACAATATGACTGCAGCGGTCAGGCTATATCATTGAGCTATATCATTGATTACAGTAGAATGAAAGAACAGTAATGGAAGCAGCAGAATTCTGATGTTACCACTCAGAAAATATTATGTTGCCACTATACATACAGACACTTTTATAATGTGGCTGCAGAAAAAATAAGCATTTCCTTCATTAGTAATAGCACTTTATCAAATACTTCCAGTAGTCACCATTGTATACTTAATGCCCTAGTCAACAAAGGCAAAGGGGTAAGAAAACTATACAGTCAGTGAATGTTTCATGTCTCTCACACTTTTCTCATTCAACCAGATCAGATTGAAATTAAATTAGGATTTCTTAAAAGAAAGTTAATGAGAGAATACGCATTTACACATTTGATATTAGAACTTCAGGGCTCAAAGATCTTCCTGGGTTATTCACTGCCATCTCTTTAATATATTTTTGTAGCATTTTACTTAGAGACGTGCAAACTTTCTGTTTCTTTCCCCACATTATGCAGATTACATCTTTGATGGGAAAACACCAAGTGGACGGAATATATGAGTTGGGAAAGATGGTGATACTTGGAAAGACAGAATGGCACATTCTTTTAGGCTGACATTTTCAAAGGAAGTAGGTGTCCATCTCCCATTGAAAGTCAATGACAGTTGGGCATCAAACTCCTTTAGGCCCCACTGAAAATTGCAGGCTGAATTGATAGCAGTTAATAAGACCAAATGACAGTTCTAATTTCAAAGTTGGAAGCTACTGATGCACACTATGGGCCTGATTTGCCACTGTGTCTCTCCAGTTTTACGGTGGTGTAACTCCATTGAAATCCATCGCTTATTAAAGCCACTTACGGCAATATACATGCTACCTGCAAATGGATGCCACTGAACCCCTATCTCCTGAAAACACTGTGATCTCATCAGATAGCCACAAGATGGGAAACATGAGGGTCTAGTTAACACTCTGAAGAGAAAATGTTAAGGAAAACCCAGTTGCTCTTGATTATTCAGTAAGGTGGTATTCTACCATCCAAACTGGCACCGAACCAACGACTTAAATATGGATCTGGCATAACAACTCAGATATATATCTTGCAAATTTTAATGTGTTTCAATAGAAGATATTTTCATTGGTTTTTTTACTAGAGAACAGCATGATTTCCAGGAGTGTATACATTTTGTTTTATGGAAGGCAGGTGTGAATTTAGGATTTCCAGGACTTCTAGCAGCATCAATAATAAGGGTCCCCAGATGAGTTTGCCCTCATCCTACTTATTTTTTCTGCCACTGGTTTTCCTCATTGATTATCTGTTCAACTCCAAAAGTGATGTACAATAGCTGCTCCATCTGTGCACCTCGGTGCCATCTACAGAGTAACTGGTGTTGCCACTGCTAAGCACAATGATTGTCCACTGATGACTGTGCACAGCACATTTATGTCAGGTTATTCTACGTAGTTGACTGCTCCATGCACTCCACCGAAAGAGTCCTCCTCAGAAGCATTGGCACAGCTCTAGTGTGTTATTCCCTCATTCGGGTAGCAATACTCAAGTAAATGTACAGTATCATTATGGTAGAGAGGGAACTAGTCAATGGGTCCTCCATGGAATAGATTTTTAGGCCCAGAATAAGTCTTAAAAATCCAGCACCATTTTTTATTCTTCTTATTCTTAATGAAGTAGCAGCCTAAGGAAATCTTTTTCTTCTTTTTAGCCGCTGTGTTTTAGCTGCCTGCATGTGAATCTATCTTGCAAGCACTTTTTTTAACTTTCACAGCCTCAAATACTAGACGTACATCTTGATTTCTCCTCCCCTCTTCGCATAACAACCTTAGCACCCAGCTACTTGAAAATTATGTCTTTTACTTGATATGTAATTTACATAAAATATTTGCCCTTAAGGCAAGGTTACATTCAAAATGGACGTAAGCTCATTCAAAATGTGCATAACTGAGGTGCTCTTAGTTTTGGGAGATATAGGATTTGGAACACATTGTGAACTTTTTCCAAAGGAAGATTAAAATAATTGTCATTATTACAAGAAGCTGGGCATCAAAAAGTTATATAAGATGAGTGCAAGGTTGTGGGTAACATTTTCAAAAATCACCCAAGTGATTTAGTGGCCATTCCTTTCAAAGTTAATGAGATGTAATGCACCTAACACACACGGGTGTTTTTGAAAATTTTACCCACTGCCTTTTCTTAAGATATCACAACAAAATAGGTTCACTTGTCTAGGTAAACACAGTCCTGCCTCAGCAGAGGGGTATAACTTGATGACCTCTCAAAGTTCCTCTAAACCCTGTGATTCCATGCTCCCATGAAAATGGTGAATTTTCCTCTCATTTTTATGGTGTAAATCTAGAGTAATGCCATTGACCTAAATGGCCAGCCCATTTATTTGAGATTGATACACACGTAACCAGCAACAGAATCTGAGGGAAATGCTCTCCCCAGATAGCTTCACACAAGTCTGTAATAAGACCCCATTCATGCTAAGAGAACTGCAGGGGGAGCCATGCACAGTCATTGAGCCTCATTGACTTCAGTGGGGCTCTGCATTTGCATGGTTTTCTCTGCAGGATTGTGACCTAAAGCAACATGCACAAATCTCAGTCACTGGAAGATTAAATCGTGCACAAATCCTCCTTTAAGACTATGTCATTTTGAAGAACTAATGTATGTCTCAAAGAGCTTGTGGTCTAGATATGCAGGAGGTATAAATCATCATGACTTCACTGAATTCAATGGAGCTAGGCTGAGTTACATCAGCTGTGAATCTGGCTCCACTGTTTTTAAAGTAAGCCCAAATATTTATTGCCAGTTGTTGAATTATTGTATAAATGTGTGTGGAGAAATGGAAAAAAAGGGCGAAAACAAGAAATATCAGAAATAGATTCCATATTTCATAGAAAAAATACATTTGGTCTAAATTATCCGATAGATTTGCATTAACAGCATTCCTACCCCAAGAAATGTTTGTTTTTTGATTGATCAATACTGATTCTGAAATATGCTTATTTATTTTGGAACATCACTTTGATGATCATGTGATACACAATGCCTTTATAAAAGAGAACCTGGCACCTTCACCTTTAGCTTTATCCTTCATAATGAGGGACTTAATTCTAGCTCTGACTTTAACCCTTGTTGGTAAGTAAGTATGTTATCTGTCTGGATAGGTTTATAGCAGAGCCTTTTTTGAATAAGGCTTAAGAGACTAATTGTTGTTCATTTATAAATATAAACTTCAAAGTTGCATAAATGGATAAGAAAACCTGATAGCAAATTCTCCATTGTCTAGGGGAGGAAAGTTTGGATATATTCTGACTTTAGAATAAAAATCTGTGTTAATTTTTAAACAGAATTAAATGGAAAGTATTATGCAGTATGTACTTCAGAGGTTGAGATAAAAATTTGAACAGTACTTTTTTATTTAAAAAAATGTAAAATGATTCTTTGCCATAATTTCTATATTTTTTTTCTCTTTCAGGGAGTCAGCATCTTAATTATCGTAAGTATTTTTCCTATCAGATTATATAATTCTAGTGAGTGCAATTGAAATATAATCTGAAAGGTGTAGGAATGTTTAATTTAGTTTTACAACTGCTAATGTGCTTCAGAAGTAATATCAAAATGAACAAATTGATCGTTCCTGTTTGGAGCTAAGTATACTAAAATATATTCTATAGGTTCTCTATGATGTTTACTGAGCATTGTTTCTTTACAGAACCTGATTTCAAAGAAAACAAGGTTTACACATATGATTCTGAAAGTGTATTTCTCAGTGGACTTCCAGAGAGAGGACTTGCAAGAGCTGGAATAAAAGTAAAATGTAAAGTGGAAATCAGTGGTATTGGGCCAAAACTTTGTCTTATTAGGGTAAGAAAATGTATCCAATGTGAAAGCTGAAATTATCTTCCTACCTGACTTTTTTTTTTTTCAGGCTTTGGAGAGATAATTAAGTTTCATCATGTGTTTTGCTTACTCGGGCAGAATGTAACTGACACTGTTATTTTTTTATGCAGTTCCCTATATTCTATTTGCACTTTGCCAGGTAATTCTCAGCTCAAGCCAACCTTGGGCTTGAAGGATTTCTTCTGCTTTGTGGTCAGGGAGACAACAGAATGTAATTTCAAATTCATAATAATTCATTACTGGATCAATTCAATTGTTCCCAAACTGTACAACCTAAGATTATTTAATCAACTGATTTTGCAACTAGCAAACAAACAGAAATAAACATATTATAGCAGCTGGATGTCATTCAATGTCTGGCATACGTATTTTTTTCTGGCTGTTTCTTTAGCTTCAGTGGGAAAATGTCATGTTGTGCTACACTGAGATTGTATTCCTTTATTGTATGCTGACATTAATATTTTTGAGTAATTACTAGAGATTTCTGATTATATGAAAATGATTTTGACCTCTAATGTAAGCCTGTGTGTGCTTCCAATGAATGTATTGAAACAGACTCCTTTAGTGCTCTGGGCTGATTCCGTTTAGTCTTGTATGTGTGTGGAAGAAAAATCATCTTTTAAAAAGATTTCACTTGGCAAATTTAAATTATATATAGGAAAGACTAGTGGCTGTGTCCTAATAAGTGCCTGAAAAGAGCAGGAACATTCCAACTGAAGTAGCTACCTGCTGTTGTGTATGCTTATAGGATATAATGAAAGACAATAGGAAATGTCTCTTTTTGGTTATGTAACATGGCGTGCCCTTTCAGCTATAGGGGAAGTTTATTTTTATGCTGCTAAATTTAAAGCATGTGGTTCTGGAGAAGTGAACGGCACAGGAGATTAACCTTTCACTTATAGGCCACTGGTTCATATCTACCTTAAGTCAAAATTAATGGTCTCGGACCCCTTCCCCGTAGACAAGTATCTTCATCGTAAAACCACCAGCATAACTCTCACCCATGTTGGCAGTCTCCACTGAAAGCCCAAGTACTGAATGTGCCCTGGAGATTGAACATATATGGCATAAGCACACTGATGGGGCAGTGTGTTGGAGGGTGGGGTTTTGCACTGCAGCAGGGCTACAATATGAGGTGGAGAGAGCTGCAGCTATCTGAGCTTCCAACCCCAAGGTTCCCCAGTAAAACATATAGGGAGGGACAATTCCTCCCCTCTGCTCTCTAGCCGCCCTCCCCCCCACACACACACACACTAATTGTGACTCTAAGAATAGCTCAGCAGCCATGTCACTATTAGCTCTACCCTTGGCTGTGCTTTGTGACTTCAGTTAGGGGGATCATAGCAAGTGCCACCAGAGTTAATGCTGCTTCATGCAACGTTGACTTTCCACACAATTTACTGCAGGTCTTCCACAGTTCTGGTGGTAGAATAGGGCTTAGTGTGTCTCTTCTCTGGCTCAGTTCTGCACACAGGCCAACCCTTGGGCCAGACAGATGATCTGCAAATTGAGCCAAAGGATGGTATGTGTGGAAACATCCCACTCAGCCACTTTTCACATCTGCAAGTCCCTGTCATGGCTTTATCTTGAGGTATTGCTTCATAAAATCCTAAGAAAAAAAATTCATGGAAGAATGTTAATAGGAAATCTATTTCCCCTTTTCCCCAGATTCATTCACTTGAAGCAGCAGAATACAATGGTATCTGGCCTAGAGATCCATTTGCACGGTCATCTAAACTGACCCAGGCTCTTTCAGCACAACTCAGAAACCCCGTGAAATTTGAATACAGCAATGGCCGTGTTGGAAATCTTATGGCTCCAGATGCTCTCTCCGATGATGGTCTTAATTTCTATCGAGGATTTCTGAATGTGCTGGAATTCACCCTGAAGAAGTCACAGAATACATATAACTTGCAGGAGGTGAGCCCTTTGCTTTGGTAATTATGTTTATGGTGTAATTTGAATAAACATACACTTCTGGTTCTTCTAACTCATTTATCTGAATGTTAAGTGTCTATTTACTAATAAGCAACATCTAGACTTAGAGGAAAGTTGTTCATCTATTCTGTACGGCCACTGGTAGATCTGGGCCTTAATGGTCCAGAGAAGTGTATAGATTTTTAATCTAATTGATCAAATGATTTCAGGGGTGCATTAACAACGTTAGAAACTAAGAAAACATGGCTTGTTGGGTGGTAAAAGGAAAAGGGAAATCGCTCTGAAAGCTATAATGTTAGTCTACAAAAAATGTGAATAGTACATTAAAAGAAACTTAAGCCCTCAGCATATTATTAACATTTCATCTAGAAATAATAGCAATTTGATGTCTCTAAGAAATCATATATACTTTAATCTCCTTTAGCTCCTATTTGGGAAGGAATATAGTACATATGATGTGTTATTATAATAACATCAGCTGTACTTGATGTTCTGTTGGAATTTCCACTGTTTTATGGGTTTTAATACCATTTTAAGTAACCCCACATTGACATTCAACACACAGATTGAAATTAATTTAGTTTTCCATAACTATATTTACACTGATGAGGTTGGTTTTCATTTCATTGATATTATTTTGCTTTCAAAATATTTTTATTGCAAATGTAGACCAAAACCACTTTCATTTACTTGATATGATCAGAATAAGGTTCAGAAATGAGCTTCAGGATCTCATATTTTTCACAATATGTGTTCCACCTGCAGCACCATATTGAGACCTTGTAGCTGTAGCATACGCAGTATTTTGCAATGCCCAGTTGCACATCTTCATTATTTCTAAATGAATTGGTTACATGTGGTAGTCCGGTTGCCAACCTACACATATGGGTTTAGCTACTGAAATCTTCTCTGAGTTTTCATTATTTTACTCAGTCATTTACTGATTAGTAAACCTTGGCATCTTTCCCTGGGGATCTCAAAGAACTTTAGAAAGGAAGATAGGCATCATGATAGGTCCCAAAACACAGAAGGTGAACCTGAGCTGCAGAGCGTGACTTTGTGTTTCCTGTGCCTTCTAAACTCCCAGTGAGGTCAATAAGAGTTGGGATATTTAAGGAATGAAGAATCAGGTGATAAATGACTTACAAGAGATCACTTAATTAATGAGAGTTTTAACTGAGGTCTGCAAAATCAGGTCCTGTACCACTAAGTCCTTGGAGTAATTGTACGCAGGGCCAGTGCAACCATTTAGGCCACCTAGGCGCACTGGGATTGCGGGGGGAGCCATTTTCTTCGGCAGCGACCGCAGCGGCCAGATCTTCGGCCGCCCCGGTCACCGCTGGCATTTAGGCGGAGGGAGCTGGGGCAAGGAAGTGTGGGGAGGGTCACCTGCAGCAAGTAAGGGGGGTGGGCGTCACGCAGGGGAACTCCCCACCCCAGCTCATCCCTGCCCCACCTCCTCCCCGAGCACACCGTGGCTGCTTCACTTCTCCCGTCTTCCAGGACTGCAGCACCTAAGCTGATTGGCGCCGCAAGCCTGGGAGGCGGGAGAAGTGAAGCGGTGACGGCGTGCTCAGGGAGGAGGCGGGGCAGGGTGAGCTGCTTCACTTCTCCTGCCTCCCCGGCTTGCGGCGCCAATCAGCTTAGGCGCCGCAAGCCTGGGAGTCGAGAGAAGTGAAGCAGCGACGGTGTGCTCGGGGTGCTTGTGCTCATGCTCATGCGCGGAGCAGGGGTGAGTTGGGTGGGAGGGGGTGTCTCAGGGCAGAGGGTGGGGGGTGGGCAGCTGCCTCAAGGGGGGCACCTCAGGGCAGGGGCGCGGGGGAGGCGCAAGGTGGAAGTTTTGCCTAGGGCACAAAACATCCTTGCACCGGCCCTGATTGTATGCTATCATTAACAATGAAAAGTCAGGAAATGAACCATTCCCCCCAAAAATACATTCACTTATCTCCCTTTAACATTAGTAGAAGTCCTGTTCACTGACTGAAGAGAACAATACATCTTATACATATAAAATTTTAAAGTAGTATTAAACATCTGAGTTAAACCTTCTAATGCAAGAAAATCCCCAGTAAAAGCTCCACTATTCTTAACTAATGTATAATTATTGCTGCTCACATTGTGTGTCAGATTATCTGCTGTTCTGAAGCCTCTAATAGAAGAATGTATGAGCTGGAGATTAGGTATAATGGGATTTTTAAGGGCAAAGTATCAGCCGCAACTCAAAAAGCTCTTGCTTTTGAAGTTTAAGTCTGACTGATCAAATTATTTCAGCACATATTTATTAATTTTTCCAAATTATATCTCCTATTCCATAGTCCCTAACTGGAAATTGATACAAACCTCTCACTGAGCCAAAATTTTATCCCACTGAAGTCAGTGGGAATTTTGTCTGTGCTTTCAATGTCTGTGATTTCAATTTTGTCAGTGCTTTGGCCCTTTGACAGTATATGTATGTTTTTTAAATATGGTGAGAGCACAGTAGAGCTCCATGTTAGGCATCCAGCAATTCTGCATCAAGACAAGCATTCTCTGAGAGCTGATTGGTTCTAATTTTTGGCAGGCTGGGATCGATGGTGTTTGCAATACAACCTATGTGCTTCAAGAAAATAGGAAAGCAAATCAAATGTATGTGACAAAATCCAAGGACCTAAACAGCTGTGATGAGAGAGCTCAGATGTTTACTGGTGCTGCATATACTTGCCAATGCCCAGACTGCAGAGAAGTAAGTAAGACGGATTTATATTTAAACACATTGTGGGGCTGATTCCTCTCTCACATGCATTGGTTTTGCACCCATTTAATTACATTGGCTCCTGATTTATACCACTTTAAGTGGAAGGCAAATCAGGCTTGTTACATCTAATTATCTATGTTTTGTTTCTGCATGGTATTCATGTGTATTGGCCATTGCAAAGCCTCTGTATCACATTATGCCCTCAGAATAGGGGTACATATGTCTCATGCTGTCTTTGTTCAGAACAAAATTCTGCCCTCTCAAACGAATGATCAGTTGCTTAAATTTAAGGAAAGAAAAGTTTGTGCTTAAAATTCTTAGCAGTATGAGCAATGGGATTGAACTTCATTATGTATATATGCCAGCAGAGTTCACATGAGACATTAATGGGAATAGTATAGTGAGTAGCCTTGTAAACAAACAGGTCACACTGGATGGTATAAGTGGTATTTTCTGAGCCTACTATCTATGAATTCTATTCACGGAATTTAAATTAAATAACTTTCTGTTTGTCACTTTTTCATTCTGAAGAAAAACAAATATTCCCGGGCAGCCACTACTTACAGTTACAAAATCAAATCTTCCCGTGAGGAGGCTTTAATTGTGCAAGCTGATGTCCAAGAAGTCCATCAGTTCACACCATTCCATGAGGTCACTGGAGGGGATGCTGTAGTAGAAGCAAGGTATTGTACATCTGCATAGCTGATCCAAAATTACCTATCCCTTTAATTCACTAATTCAGCATTTACGTAATCTAGTCAAATTCCCTAGAAACAAATTTGTTTTCCACAGAAACAAATTATTTTATGACCAACTCTAGTTATGGGCTTTATATACAGAGGAATCATGTCACAGAGTAGGGAAGAGAGGGAGTTCTTTTTATCACTTAGATATATTTCACCTCAAGCCAGATCCTAGCTTATGTCAACTGGCATTGCTCCATAAAATTCATTGAGGAACTGGTCCCTCCACTGTAGCCTATTGGTCTAGGCACTGCAATACCAGAAAGATTAGGACAAATTAGGAATTCAGAGAACTGTAACAAAAATAAATAAAGGGGTGGAGACCAATTAATTAGCTAAGAGAAGCATAAGTGGGCGTAACTTGGTTAAACAGTGAACAAGCAGGGGTAGGATAAGGTATTTTAAAGAACTTTTACACTCTAAGGATCAGATGTGGATATACATTTGGGTGGTGATGATGGAAGGTGTTTGATGCAGCCCAGGAAAGGGTCAGGCATAATTGCAGACCAGGTGCCAGATCCTAGGCTGTTGTAAGTTAGCAGACCCCTCTTGGAGCCAATGGACCTACATTGATTTCCACCCCCTTAGGACCTGGCCCTCTATCTTCAGGAGAGCACAGACTGCTTCCTTCCCATTCCTCAAGAGCTGCTTGATGCTCCCAAAAGAGTGGGAAAGAGACTCAGCAGTAGCTTTGCTCTGCTCCCTGCTCCTATACTCCATGAACTGTCCAGCAGACTTGGCCAACCACATAAGGGGTAGTAAGGGGAGAGCATGCAGCCTGGGTCTCCAGGAAGCATTTGTCAAATAATTAAAGCTATTTTAAATAATTTTTTCATATAACTCTGAAGTAAAATATCAAGACATTTAATACACTTTAGTACAGATTTTCAAAACTGTTCACCGCTGGCCTAACACTGCTCCCATTGAAATTGGGGAGGGGGGGGGTTACTATTATTTTACCTTTTAACCCCACCCTTAGGCCATGGCTATATTACAAAGCCTATGCCAGCCTAGTCCCCAGTGTAGATTCACCGTATGCTGACAGATGGAGGTGTTCTCCCAGTATAGTTACACCACCTCCCTGAACAGCACTAGCTAATGCCAATGAAGAGTGTGTCTGCTGGCAAGATACATCTACGTTGGGGGATTTGTTGGAATAGCCGCATCACTAGATTTATTTTCCCCCTTCACATTCCCAGCTGACATAGATATGCTGATATAAGTTTTAAGTGTAGACCAGGCCTTGATATTCATTTTCCCTTATATGCACATATGCCTCTTCCCAATACTTCAGAGCTGAAGGTATGTAATAGATTTGGCATGTCCTGGAAGGGGGAGAGAAACCTGTCTGAGTGTACCTGGCATTATACTTCCAGACTCCAATGCCGTTCCAGTAATATAGTATATGTTTTCTGGAGAGGAAAAATCTCTATTGATTGTATAGACCCTTGTATTCAGCTCCTACTGGATTGTCTGTAGAGTATTTCTATAATATTTTTGCAAAGATCTTATGAAATTCCTATAGAAATTGTGTGTGGAATGTTTCAAAAGATCTCTGTAGAGATTCCAAATTGGTAAATGCTAATTTTCTATGGAGGTTTTAGAGACTATTCAGTACAATCATATCTACTGGAATGTTCTCAGATGTTCAGTACAAATACTTACAAGTATTATATTGTCCTAAATGGTCTATTTAAATGTAATTGTCAGGATAAGACACATTCCTTTAGCCACAGATATGGCAAGGATAAGAAATGTTTACAAACACAGGCTTTCATTAAAAACTTCTTGATGATGAAGGGTGATGGTTTGGCTCAGTTTGAAAAGCTTCCAGAGGTTTGGATGTATTTCCAAAGTATCTGAATCTCTTTGCTTCAGAAATCAGGTTGGGGAACTCTCATGAGAACATTTCATCTTATAAAAACCCCAGGACATTCTGCTTACAGGTGGATCAGTAATAATTTAAGAAGAGACTGTAACATTTCTTGCAGTATTTCATTTTTTTCACTTCCATTTGAAACCAGAAAGTGAAGAGGTGTTTAAGAACTCTCAGGGAACCTCTAGACAGGCTCAAAATTCAGTGATGATTTCTGATGAAGGATCAAGTCCGTTATTTTTGTCTGAACTTCAATACACAAATGTACATAGAACACACACATTTCCTGTGATCTTATTTACTAAGCCCCCTCACCCTACCCACACCCACCACACATACTCCTCCTGACCCAGTTTCCCTTCCCCTGGAATTTCAGTTCTTTAATCCTAAAGGGGAGTAAAGTCTAGATCTGACCCTGAGACATTCTGAGTACTGGGAGTTGCAGGTTCTCTCAGGATCAGGCCCTCTCTCTGGATTTCAGTGCATATGTTTGTGAATAACTTTGCATCTTGATAACAAAACACTTTTGTAAAAATACATAATTATATTAAGAGCAGAACTTCTCTTAATTTTGCACGCTGGATCTCATTATGTTAGTTCACTGGGTTTCTCCATTGCAGGCAGAAGCTGGTACTGAGTGATGTGGAAAAACACTCCCCAGAAGTCCCATCAACAGAATTCCGGAAACGTGGATCTCTTCGGTACCATTTTGGCAGTGAATTGCTTCAGCTTCCCGGCCAGTTATTCAAAATGAAAAACTTGGAGAGTCAGGTAAAATTAACTGCCGGAAGTAAATATTTCGCTGTAAATTGGTGCTGATGCATGTGGGAAAGGGAACATATTTGATCTTGCTGTATATTTTAATTTTCTTGCAGATAGTGGAAAACCTGCGGTATCTGGTAGAGCACACACATGAACGGGTTCCTAGTGATGCTCCATCAAAATTCCTGAGGCTTGTACAGCTTTTCCGGGCAGCAAATGATGATATCTATGAGTCAGTTTGGAAACAGTTTTCTAGCCGGCCTGTATACAGGTAATAGTAACTTTAATTCTTAAAACTATGATTGAAGATATGAAATTAATGTGTTCAGATGCAGATCTGGAAAATGATCACTGTCTTTCCTATTGCAGGCGCTTGATTTTGGATATAATTTCTGCCGTTTCGACTCATAGTGCAATCAGATTCTTAAGGCATAAAATTGAAAGGCAAGAACTCAGTGACTTGGAAGCAGCTCAGGCAGTGCTTGTGGGCCTGCATTTAAGTACACCAACCCGTGATGTGATAGAGGAAGCTGCGGTAGGATGTTTTAACATTCTAATCTTTCTCCACCAATTCTAGCATCCATTGTATTTACTCCTTTGGCAAGATTGCAAAGGCTTTGAAAATACAAAGGTTTTATATCCGGCAGTGAGGTTGAAAAGACTTTATTTCCTGACTGTGTTGGAAGGGCAGAAGCAATCAAAGGGACATAGATGAAGCCAGAATGAAACAGCTGAATATTCTTAAGTGATGTAGTTTTAATGTTGCAAAGTGATTTCTGGACGTCTTTTGTCCAAATTAACTTTATAGTTAGATCAAGATTGGCTCTGTAACTCAGAGACCCCACAACGGCTAGACTGGTATAAATCAGAGTAATTCTGCTGAAGTCAAGGGAATAATGCCAGTGTGGAATGAACTTGTGTAAGAGAGAGTAGAATCAGGCTCATTATAAAATTTTGTACATATTCTGTGGGTCAGATTCTGCCCTCAGAAGCATAAAGTCATTTCCTCTTAATTTCAGTGAGAGCCATGCCTCTAAGAGCAAACCTTGGCCCTCTATGAATGTCACCACAGAACAGTTATTAGCATGTTCAACTATGGGGCAGAAAGTGATGGGTTCAAGTCTGATATTAGCATATGCTTTCATGCTAAATAGTCCCATCAGTCTGAATTATTGGGATATATTTAGTATCCCTCTTAGGTTTTTTGTCCCTACAGTTCAGGCAATTATAAAGCAACAAAGAACATTCATAGTTTTATGAATACTATGCGTCCCTCAGTTCTCAGTAAAATTCACCTTCCCTACTTGGGTGATTTTTCACCCTTTGGATTACAACAAGAATTTAATACTCAAATCAAAATCTGGAATATTATTAAAACAACAAATCTGAAGTTTCTCAGAGATACCATGTGGTCACTATGTGAAATACAGTAACAGCCATTGACCAACTAAGAAGCCAGCCTTTCAGGGAATATCAGTTGCTATGCATTGCCTTTTCCTGCATGCGGATTTATATAAAACGTACATAAATGCAAAATAAAAATTAAATTATTTCTTGCTAGTGATGGTAATGTCCAAATATTTTCTCTCTAGCTCATCCTGAAAAAGGCTCATGCACACTCAGATACTTTACTGCACAGAATTGCCTATCTAGTCTATGGCTCATTGCTTCACAAGTACTGCTCCGTTTCAGACTCCTGCCCTGAGTCAGCTCTCCAGGTACACAGCCTGAATTTCTTTTATTTATTTTTTAATGGAAAAATTGTAATTGAGACAGTTAAGGTTGGAAGGACAAAGCATATCATTCTGCACGCTTTCATGGTACCTTTTATCTGAGGCTCTCAAAATGCTTTATAGTGAAGTTTCATGACACACTCATAGGCACCGACTCCGTGGGTCCTCCGGGGCTGGAGCACTCACGGAAAAAAATTGGCGGGTGCTGAGCACCCACCGGCAGCTCCCTGTGGCCCCGCCCCCCTTCTCCAGCTCACCTCCGCCTCCTCCGCGAGTGCGCTACCGCATCCTGCTTCTCACCCCTCCCTCCCAGCACTCGTGCTGCAAAACAGCTGATTTGCGGGGCGAGGAGGGAGGAGGGGGAACACAGCATGCTGGGGGAAGAGGCAGGGCCAGGGCGGGGATATGGGGACGGGATCCAATAGGGGCAGGGAAGGGGCGGAGTTAGGGCAGGGACTTTGGGGATGGGGTTGGAATGGGGGTGGGGTCAGGGGCGGGGATGGGTGGAGTTGGGGTGGGGCCAAGGGTGGGGAAAGGGGAGCGTGGGCACCCACCAGCACCGGAGAAAGTTGGTGCCTATGGACACACTTCCATGGTACTGATAAATAGAACCATTTAACAGATGTGCAAATTAAGGAACACAAAGCTTAATTCCTTGCCTAAAGTCAGGCAGTGAGTCAGTTGTAGAGCTAGGAATAGAACCCAGAAATCTTGACACCTAGTCACCTACTTAAACCAGTAGACTACACTGGCAATAATAATAGCCAGTTCTTATACAGCGTTTTTCCTCAGTACATCTTAAAGTGCTTTGCAAAGGTGGTAAGTATCATTTTCCCCATGTTGCAGTTGGGCAAACAGAAGCACAGAGGGCTAAAGTGACTTGCACAAGGTCACTCACCAGCAGGGCCGGCTTTATGACCTGCAGGGCCCGACTGGAATACTCGGCAGCAGACCGGGGCTTTGGCAGCACTTCGGCGGCGAGGGGATCCGCTCCGGGTCTTCTGCGGCACTGAAGGACCTCCTGTCACCAAAATGCTACCAAAGACCCCCGGAGTGGACTCCCCACCACCAAAATGCTGTCTAAGACCCCCAGAGCAGGGCCCCATTCCAGGGAATTGGCATAAAACTGGCCCTGCCCACCAGGCCAGGAATAGAACCCAGGTGTCCTGAACTGCACTGTAGCACTCTTTCTCCACTAGACTACACTGCCTCCCACCTAGTTAAGACAAATGTTATTGGGAGATGGGAAGTGTTTAAAGCAAAGCAAGGGGTCAGACAGGAAATGTTTTAAATTTGGATTTGCCTATTAGTATTATCCTGTGCAAGTTTTGAGTTGGATTAATAAATCAAAAATATGATGTCTTAAAAAACAAAAGTTGCTCTTTAGGCCTATCTGATGTATTGAAAATATTCTCTGATATTTTGACTCTTTTCATTCAGCCCTTGTTTGTACAGTCAGAAGATTTATCTACCAGGCAAGAGTTAGTTCTAGCCACACACTCAAAAGTGACAGCTGTTTAGACCACAAGTACAAATCCTGCCCAGTGACTAAAAAATTTTACGATTTGCTTGCTTTACAAGCAGCAGAATGAAATGGCCTGGTGGTCTCCCTAGAAGTCGATGCTACAAAAACTGCCACTCCAGTTGGCAGAGATTGGAACCTTTATAAACCATCTCTTAAAAGAGACTAAAGACAGAATGGGCCCAAAGACTAGTCTGTCTTCTTGAATCTATGGGGGGTTCTTAAACAGGTAAGGAAAGATTTTCAAAGGCAACAATGCCAGGTTCCTAACTCCCATTGAAAGTCAATGGGAATTGGGTCCTAACTGCCATTTGTGCCTTTATACATCTAACCCATCGTGTTTAAGGTATATCGGTGAGGAACTGTGCATTGCTGCTGTCTATGCTGAGTTGTCCAAGAACAAATTCACAACTTCATTCTTCAGCACTAAAATTCCAGCAATTTCCACGAGCACTAAATGCAACTGAAAATACTTCCATTAAATTATTTGAACAAACTAAAACTACTCAACGACCCCCCGCAGGGTATGTCTACAGAACAGAATTACAATTTAAACCCTCTTTTTTTTTTTTCAGCCACTATATGATTTTGCAGCTGAAGCATCCAGCAGGGCCAAGGAGGAAGAAATGGTTCTGGCCCTGAAGGCCTTTGGGAATGTAGGACATCCAAACACCCTAAAGCGCATCATGAAGTTTATGCCAGGATATGCACCTGGTGCTTCTGATCTCCCACTCAGGGTTCAAGGTAATGCAGTGATGGCCCTGAGAAACCTGGCCAAGAGAGACCCACGAAAGGTAAGGAAACAACCTTTAGCATGTGCTATAAGCTCACCGTGTTGTTTCTATTTGTTGCAAGACAGGAGTGGCATTTTATACATACTTCTGGGGGTTTTCTTTACATTATTCCATTATTTATGAGTGGGAACCTCCAGTTCCTTATGACACATTCATCTTCAGTATTTCAGAATGCACGGAATAGCTTAGTATAAGGATACATTCATTATTCTGTTGTTGGGTTGTTGTCCGCATTTCCATTTTAAAATCTTATTTTCCAAAGATACATGAGAGATAAGTTACTGATCAAAATGTGTTTAGTGTTATTTCAACACTGGTGTGAGAGAGAACCCACAAAGCAAGGTTTTCCAAAGATTTATATTAACTATAGATTAAGTGTCACATCTAGTCATAAATCAAGGCCATATCTTAGCTAGATATTGATATCTCATAGATATTGCAGATTTGAATCCTAATTATGAATGTATAGACATTGTGTGTTTTTAAACCATAAATGGAACATTTATTAAATGTGACTTTTGTCTTTGAGTTATATTATGATCAGGCAGCACAAAATAGTCTCTTACTCCACAGATCTGGCTTTACTGCTCCTCTCACCTGAAAACAGTTTTATTCTAAATCAGAAACCTTATGTTTTCAAGTTTGACTTACGTTAAAGATTCTTTTTTAATCACTCAGGGTGGAATATTGTTTTCTTTTCTTTTTCTAAACAAAAACAAAGTATATGGTTTTAATTAATCTTTACATCAGCTGAATTCACAACATCCCTCTGAGGCTTTATCAGGATTTCTGTTATACCCAATTTTCATATATGTTGTCTTGATCCCATATATTGGCTCCAGGGTAAGCCGCTCCAGAATGTGTTTTTAGCAGAAAAATAAGGAAACAGCTGCTAGGTTGCATGAGCTATATAAGCAGGGAGATAGGAGTTGAGCATGGTTTCTTCTTTAGAGGAAAAGAAAAAGCTGCTTTGGTGTTTCAAAGTGGTACTGTGGCTGTGATTTCCCCTCAGCCCAACACTCCTCATGTGGCCCAGGCAGTTATTTCATTACATTTATTATGCACTTTTTGGAAAAACCCTAATCTGAACTATTTTAATGCCCATGACTGGGTGTTCCACTGTATAAGAAACAAGGTGATCCCAGGTTTGTGGTTTACTACACACAAATTTGCACTAATCAGTCCTATCGGGTGGCCTTTCATTTCATGGCTCAATTTGAAATAGTTGTGTACATTTTGGACACATTTGCATCCTTGTAGTCACCTTTATTTTAACATTTGCTAATCCACATCACTGAATTAATATCAGGTCAGGCAGAGCTTGATCATTAAAGTACTTTGGATCAAGCCCTTCCGCTGCACAACCTGGATGCTTACACTACTAAATATTGTACAGATCAGACTGTATTTGTCACATATAACAACGTGCAGTTAAATTTGTTGTGTAAACTTGAGGTGGCTGGATGAGAATCTACAAGTATGTATGTGGGGAAGAGATTTTTTTATAGTTGAGGGCTGTTCAGTCTAGCAGACAAAGCTATAATGAGATCCAACGGCTGGAAGTTGAAGCTAGACAAATTCAGACTAGAAAAAAAGGCACGTTCAGGGTAACTAACCATTGGAACAACTTACAAGGTAGGTGGCAGGTTCTTTGTCACTTGAAGTCTTTAAGGCAAGACTGACTAGCTTTTTAAAAGAATTGCTATAGCTCAAACAGAAATTCTGGGTTTCATGCAAAATGCATTGGATGAGGTCCTTTGGCCCAATGAGGTCAGACTAGATGGTCATAATGGTCCCTTCTGAACTTAAAATTATGAACTTTGTTGCCAACATTACTTCCAAGAATTAAATGGAAAAAATAAAGCATGGATTTTGTTTCTAACACAAGACTTGTACTACAATTGTGGTAAAGCATGGGAAAAGATGAATAGTTAATTGCAAATGTTCAAACATACAGTAACTTAAAATTCTATTTACTATTTTCAGGTACAAGATATTACCCTGGAGTTGTTCCTAAACCACAAGATTAATCCTGAAGTCCGAATGGTTGCTGCCTTTGTTCTGCTTGAAACCAAACCAGGTCTTCCTGTCTTGGTGACTTTAGCTAATGCTATGCTAAAAGAACCTAGCATGCAAGTGGCAACTTTCATCTTTACGTCCCTGAGGGCTCTGGGCAGAAGTACAGCTCCGGATCTCCAAGTCGTGTAAGGGCACTACACATTATGTCTCTAAAAGAGAAACTTGCTTTCCTGAAAACTGCAATGGAGATGTTAATATGGTACAATTCACTGAATCTTTCAGGGCTTCTGCCTGCAGAATGGCTCTCAGAATACTCAGCCCCAAACTTGACAGACCTGGCTATCGATTCAGCAAAGTTTTCCGCTTTAGTATGTTTAGAGGTAAGGCTCAAATTTCTCCATCTATATTAATCACCTGTAGGCTTTGAAATAAATTACACATAAGTTAAGGATGGGAGGGGAATCACACAAGCCAATCATACAAGCCCAGTTCTACCCATAGATTTCTGAACTGCTTGTCAGTTACACATTGCACCTGAAAATTCTTCTATCATGAGGAATATAATGTCATATCTAAGGATCTTCCCTTTAAAGAGATTTATATCCCTGTGCATTTTACGTTGTACACAGCCAGCCCAATATAGCTTCCATGATGGGCTAGGAACAATGCAGACATAGGCCAAGTTTTCAAACCATAGTTGGGCACTAAAACTGACCAAAACTGAATATAAGTGGTCTGATTTCTAAAAGTGCTGAGCCTCCACAACTCCCCCTGAATTCAAATGCAGCTGTGAATGTTCAACACTTCTGACAATAGGTGCCCATCTCTAAATATTCAAGTTTGAAAATATTCAGACACAAATATTTCCTTTTCCCACGACTAAGATTTACATCCATAGCTTTTTCTTGCACCATCATACCCTTAATTCTCCTGTACAATACAGTAGATCCATGCATAGGATCCTGTTGATATCCCACTCCTCTCAATGGGAGTTTCACGCACAGGTCATAGGCAGTGTATGGCCGTTAGCTGTATAAAGAGAGAGAGCATAAGAAGACACATGCTTGCTCAACCAAATTCTAGCTATTTTCATGCAAGTTATATTTGATAATGGTGATTATTTAAGTGGTTCCCCCATATAAATGACCATGACAGCCCCAACAATTTGGCATATGTAGCTGGCAGACTAGGGGGATTATATCTATAAACACAGTCCCTCTGTATTGGGATGTTTTTATCACTTTTGTAACTCATCAGGATATTTAAAGCTATTTTTGTAAAAAAATCAATGAAAAACAAGTCCTTGAAACATTCTAAACCTATAGTGACAAATGTTGATGTATTTTGTTGTTATTAATTATTAATTATTATTATTATTTTATTTTATTATTTTATTGCAATGCCTTGGTAGATTGTTATTGCTCTGCCTTTCTTTCATGGATTTTACATAACCATTTAATCTGCTCTACAATGAAATAAGTATAGTACATACCACAGTGACCACAGTAATATACGATACACATGCTTGCTACCTTGGAGACGCAGACAGAGAGTGCCTGAAGAAATAAAATCACTAATACATGCTATGTGAACTTTTGTACCTTTTAAAATGCATTCAGGGAGATACTCTAGAAATTATTACAGAATTAAATAAAACACATTTATTAATATTTTAGGGTTTCATTTTTGAACATTGCTTTTTGTCAGCACTGGTTTTTTTCCATCAGTCTCTCAGTCTTCCTCGAGATATGCCATCTAGTCAGATACATTTATATATATCCACATCTCTCCAGATATATTGGCTACAGTGCATCATATGGCTGTGCCAACACAAATTTGCATTGGTAAATATTGGTAAATATTTTCTCAGAAAACTAAAAATATTTGCTACTCAAGCTGTATGAGTTACTGACACACACTGATGGAAAATGTCCATGCTGTCTTCAAGTTAATACATTTTGTGTAATCATCTAATCATTTACAAGCAGCAATTCTTATTAAGTGTCAGTAGGTGCAATGTTTGGATTAACAACAAGATTTCATGGCCTAGAAAGTAGACAATATGCACTGTAACACACTAAGTGTCATGTCCTACATCAGTGGCTGGTTCATATAAAGGATAATAGAGTACTAATGCTACTAGCTAATGGACCTATCTCAATTGGTGGAGACCTGTGGTTTCTGGTGTTGAACGCCCCAGATTTACTCCTGAGTGGGTGATCCAGTGTGGGATTATTACACACTAAAATGACATCTCTTGGCTGTATTGGAGACCATACGAAATTATAGCTCCTGATGGCTTAGTTTGTTGCCTCCGGTCCTTTCTCCATTAGATTCCTGTGTTATGTAATGGGATTGCGGCAATATGGGGTCTCAGTAAAGTTTATTCAACTTTGTGCTGCATTGTTGGTATAGTCTGGTCCTAAAGCCAGTTTAACCAGCATGTGGAGTATAATTCCAAAGTAAGGGTGACCCTCCCGTGGCAGAGATCTAACAGGAGTTCTTCAGCCACTCACACTAGCTGCTGCTGGTGTAACAAGGGAAGAGTGGACATAGCTGGAGGAAAGGAGCTGTAGTAGGGATGCCCCTGTGCTATCCTGGTTCTCACATATGGTTTTGGTCTTGTTGTTGTTGAAGCCCAATTTTTTTTAGAAGAGCGTTGAGGCTACTTTCACACAGCACAGGAACTAGACTGGACAGAGCTGCACCAAGATCAAGGGAGTGCAAGGGAGAGTTTTAAACCACCTTAGCACAGAGCCATCTGATGTGTTCTGTACAGATTAACCATGCCCTAGGATCTGCCCCATTGTGTATGATAAACCTAGAGAACGGGAAATACATATAAATTACATTGCTTTCTATTTACTTGACAGTTAACAATTACCGAGCAATTAGTGCCACTTCATGTAAGGAGTTACAACATTTATTACTAGATGTATTTAACTGCCTTAGAGTACTTTGGGAGACACATCTACACCTCACCATCTGTCCTTATAGGACATCTATATCACTTTCCCTAAACTGTTAGCAAAGGATGGCAAATCTGTTTCAATTCCTGATCCCCTTTGTCAAGTTACATTGAATGATGTCTTGTAAATGCACCTCATCAGCTGATGTTACAGAATCTGACCGGATGTAAATGATATAGCAGAAGCAATTGAAAAAATAGCATAATTGCTATGCAACGAGCAGGGGAGTTGTAATTTTGTCCATTAATAGTTCAAATATGCAGAATATTCTCTTTATGACAGTTTTATGCCATCAGTTTTATTACTGGGATTTCTGGCCTCTCTCATGTCATGCTGTATTGCTCATATTATGCAATTAGTAAATTGACACAGTCTGCACTCTGTGGTTTTAAAAACTAACTGAGCTTGCGTTTTACTGTATATTTTCCTTTCTCTTTAGAGTCTCTTATGATTGGAATGGCAGCCCATTCATTTACACTGAATAATGTAGGCAGCATATTCCCGTCAAGAGCATTGTCCAAATTCAGGGCCCATTTCGTTGGACACATTGCTGAACCTTTGGAGGTAAATGGGCATTCCCACAATTTTTCTCTGATTAATATCACTGTTTTTTTATTCCTCCCACACTTCTTTTTTCATTTCTGATTTACTTCTTTACGCAGGTGGGACTGAAAGCTGAAAGACTGCAGGAGATGTTAGCGAAAAGACACTTACCTGACAGTGATTCTGACAGTGCATTTGATGTGAGGGAAGTTCTGAAAACGGTGCGTTCACAGAAAAAAAAATGTAGTAAGGGGTTAATCCTACCAATGCCAGGAACATTCTAACAAATTTCTTCTTGTCACACAGCTCTCTGACTGGAAGGCGCAGCCCAGTGACAAACCTCTTGCAGCAGGCTACATGAAGATGTTTGGACAAGAAATCCTCTTTGGTGCACTTGATAAAGATTCCATCCAAATTCTATTGCAGGTAGCTCTTTGATAGTACCATCAGACACATGATCAAAAGGTGTAAAATACTGTTTCTTTTTTTTTTCTCTTTCCTTTTTTTTTAACTTTACACTCATGAGATGTTTTGCGGTAAGGATTTGATCATATACAATAAGTTCAAACTTTGATCAACGGTAATTATTATCACTGCTGGCAGATTTTCTCCTGGAGCATAATTTGTGACATGGACTATGATATTCAAGTTCTACTTATTTAAACAGAGCAAATCTATAATTGCAGGCATTGTATGGACCAGAAGAAAAAATTCCCTCAATAAAGAAATTCATAAATCATCTTCAAAGTGGTGTAGGGACCCAGTGGTCGAAAGCTTTGTTGTCTGCCGAAGTCCGTCGCATTGTGCCTATGTGTATTGGATTCCCAATGGAAACAAGCTTGTATCATGCTTCTTTCACAAATGTTGCAGGAAGTGGTAAGGCAAATTGAAAATCAAGTGGTATGCAGGACTGCAAGGTACTTTTTACACAGTTTCATATTCTTTTCTTTCTTTACAATAGTTCAAGCACAGATTTCACCAACTCCAAGTTCCGATTTCAGACTGGCTGACTTACTTAATGCCAATATTAAAGTGCGATCCAAGCTGACTGTAAGGTAAACATTTAGTACAAAATAAAACGATCATATTTCCAAATGCACAGGGCAGTTGTAAGTATCTGTCAGCTGTTTACTGTATGTGTGCAACTTCACCATGTTGTTCTAATTTTTCAGCATGGTCAAGGACATGATCTTTGTAATGGGAACTAATACACACCTGTTCCAAGCTGGATTGGAGGCACATGCTAAAGTGAATGTAAATATCCCTATGAACATTGCAGCTACTGTGAATATTAAGGATAAGAATTTCAAATTGGAAATCCCACCATGCAGCCAGGAAACTGATGTTATTACTCTAAGGTAAGATGCATACATTTTATGACTGGGATTTCTGAACTTTCTCATATCAGGTTGTATCAGTCATATTATGATACTTTTGGTGATATTATATTATCTTCCCATGTAGTAATGCGGAAAGGAATCTTTTGAAAATAAAATGCATTTCCTTTTTAGGAATCACCCCATGCAAATAATTTGGCTGACTGGCACTGTCTGGCATAACTTACTTATTACAGAGTAAATGCCTTGAATCAAAAATTATGCTTATATAAATGCCACTTCTCTCCAGTGGTCTTCACTTGCTTTTCTCTTTTAAACCACTTTTAGGCCCAAATTGTTTATAACATTTATTTCATCATTTTTTTTCTCTCAAATAACTACACAATATATATGTATTAAAAAGTTTGCATTTTTGAAAGCATAAGGTTAGGTTTAAGCAGAATGAACCCCATTGATTATAATTGGAATACATTGCTAATCACACACACACACATACACACATTCAGTGTTTTAACATTGTACAGAATTCAGCATTTCTTGTGTTCTTATCTGGTTTTCCTGTGGTGGGCATTTGATCTTCTTGCCTGATTGGGCTACTTGATTTACTACCATTCATGCAACTACAAAACACTCTGGAAAACTATTGCAGCCAGATGCCAAAGAACCAAAAACAGATAGAAATACAAGCACAAAGAGAGGCAGGGAGGAAAAAAAAAGAGAGTGTCCAAGGAATCAAAGCAGCAGACCAAAGCTTAGGAAAATGTTCACATACAAAAGACACAGAAAGCCAGGCTGAAAATTCATCACAAAGGAGAAGTGCCAGCAACAACAGAAATCTACAGTGCCCAGAAATGTTAACAAGTTTCTGTTCCAGGAATATGGCGGCCATGAAAGAATTCAGTGTTTGACCCACCTGAAGTTAGCATTCATGACTGCTGGCTCCTGGAAGCTCTGCAGGTCTCTTCAGTTTAGCAGTCATGGAGGCTGATCATTATTCACCCTTAAAAGTCCCCTCTCCCTATTATGGTCGCAAACTGTCTTATTAGACATTCTGTATTACACCCTCCTCCAAGTGTGAATCCTTCACTCCATCAAGAGTGATCATAACCAGGTTCTCCACAATGACTTTGGGGGTTCCAGTGAACATGCTCAGGAAGCATTTCCAATGCCTAAACAGAGGGGCGAGTTCTTCCACAATTGACAGAGCATCAGTTATCTGTGCAAGAGCTTCAAAGGGGTCATGGCTCAAAGTTGTTTGTTCAGTCTCTTGCATGGACCACACGTCCATTCCTGAGATCAGCTAGAAAGGGATATTTATGCCAAACACTCTGAGTGGGTCCCAGTGTGGGTCAGGCTAAAGGGAATATTAAGGAAATAAATAATAATAATAATAATGAATATTAATAATAATGCTGAGCATTTACCTGGAGCTTCAAATTTAACTAATGTACAGCACTCCTGCAAAACTAGTCAGTAGTTTTCCCTGTCTGTCAGAAAAGGAAACTGAGACACAGAAATGTTAAATGACTTGTTCCAGGTCAGAGAGCGAGCCAGCATTAGAACTGTGGGATTAGAACTCAGGAGCCACGCCTTCCTATTCAAACCACTTCCCTTGCTCACTTCTGAGTATCAAAGCACAGTAAGTTATATGTCACCTGAAATCATCTTAGATAAAAATAATTAGATAATGCCTAATCAAACACATAAATTAATGGTATAGACTCTAGCAAAGATGAACCAAGTTTTATCACCGTCAGTTTTTCTTATGCTTATAAAAGAATTTCAAAACTATGCTCCGAAACAAGTGAGTAATGGCATATGCACTCAGAATGAAACAATGTGCACATAAGGGGAATGATCAGAGAATAAAACATAGAACCATGTCACCAAGGTACTTCTGGGACAAGTAAAATCTTAAATGTAAAAGGAAAAAGATTAAGTCAATATATGGAGAATTAGCAGGAAACCTTAATTTAATGTGGATTTGTTTTGCATGATATTTTGAATAGTTCAGTTCTTCCTGTCAAGTTATAAGAAATCTATTGGAGACAATATTTTGGAAATTTTCTGACACTATTTACCTAGTTAGCTTTGTATCCTCTGTTAAAGAAACCACAGGGAATGGTTCTTAAGGGCAGGCTGAGAAGTTGGAGATGTTTGCTATTTAGAGCCCTTTGTGAGCAGCCTTCATAATGAAACTATATTTTACAATATGGCACTTTGATTCAGTCTTTATGGACTTCACACTCAGTGAGCTACCTAGGCATCACAGAAACACGGTTCAAAGAGACCTTAAAAAGTCACCTAGTCCAACCAACGTGCACTGAGAGCTTACAGTGACATTACAGATAGTGAGAAGATAGTTGGCTGCATGGAGAAGCTAGTATGACTGTCTCCTGTCACTCATGCTTTGAGAGTGACCAGACTTCCATGGGCATGTAACTGTGAGTAAAATCTGGTTCAATATTATCTAGGCTGGTACACCATATCTGTGAGAATGGTGAGATGCATGAGACTCCAGCAGTAAATAAAAACCCAGATGAGAAATCACTGCCTTTTGAAGAATTGATTTACAGTGTTGATGATAAAGACACTGAAGCCCCAAGACAAGACAGCAAATTTAGGACTTGGACTCCCTTTTCAACACACATCACAACTACCCATTAATAATACTACATGAAAAATACAAAGCATTTGTTTTAATCCAATCCAATCAAAGTTAAACTGAATTTGAGAAACAATACAAACCCAAGGTATTTTTAAAACCTTTTCCACACACTTATTGGGTTTTGCATATTTATTGATATTATATTCAGCTTGCTAGCAGATGGCCACTTAAAAACATATTTTTTCCTATAACATTTACAGGAAGAAATGTAAATAAGCTTTGGGGAAAATCAGAGCCTTGTGCTTAAAGTATATGTAAGGAGAGATGCCAGAGAATGCATGCTCTGAAAATGTATCTCATATTCTTAATGACAAGCTATTGAAATATATACATTCACTTGCATAGTGCTGTGTCCCAGTTTTTAAAAAATTGTAGGTTGGCCTGGCAGAAATTGCTTCACAGGAGCCTCTTATAAATAAGATTAATGACAGAATTGCACAATTTTATGTGACATGAGATAATTTCACTCTCCTAGAAAGGAGTACACAAGTGGGCCAGTGTGTGGTACAGGACATTACTAAGGAGATGTGGTGTGCATGTGTGGGAGGGAAGTTCAATACCAGTTCAAAACTTTATTTTTTTTAACATTCTTGCACCAGATTCTGAATTAATTTTTCCTGTTATTAATCAGGAGTAATTCTGTGGATTTCAACGGAGGTACTTTGGCTTTTCACTGGTGCAAATGAGATCAGAATTTGGCCATAGGGTTGTTACTTGCGTACCATTTATGTAGTTCTTATAGGTAGTGTTTTAAAATGAATAAAGACTTTTTTAAAATAATGAAACATATTCATATATAGCTCTTATTTTCTTTTTTCTATGCTAGTACTTAGGACAACACTTGCTGCTGACATAATTGGGCCCAGTTCAACAGAATCGCCCCCCCACACTCACACGCACACACAGATACACATTGAATTTGGCTGATATTATATCACAGATAAATGAACAGCTTCTTCTGTTATCCAAGAAATACACTAATACATATATTGGAAAATCTCCCTTTTATTTTCTCCCTTGTATGGGGATCACAGAGAACAGATTCTTTCATACCATAGCTGTAGGTCCTCTTTGTAACTATTTTTTTCTTGTTAAAGAGCCAGAGCTGGCTCTTGCAGCGTATTTTTACTGTGCTGTGTGATTCTGCAGACATTGACATGTGTCACCTCTGATGCAGCTGCATTGTCAACTCTCTGAGCACAACAGGGAGGAATTGATCCTCCGCTTTCATTAGGTGGCAGGAGTAGACTACTGGCATAAAAAAATACCAAAAAAAAAAAAAAAATAGGAGAGCTTTGTGCCTGGAGACCCAGCCTGCTGTTCGGTGGTCATTTAAATTATTGAATGGGACTGAAATAAAAGCCATTTGCTTTTTCCTTTGTCTCCCTTATCCAGATGAGCCATCTGAAATGCATGTTGATTTGTATTTTCTTTTATCCACTCAGCTTGTTAGGAAGAATATTTCACTTCAGATTCCATTCTTCAAGGTTCTACTCACGCTCAGCATGGAGCGTTGCTGTCATGTCCTTATCTAAAACGGGAGAGCAGGAAAAGCAAACAAAGCCCCCCTGGGTGACACGTGTTTTATTGAGGTGTTCCACATGAAGTGCAATTGTATGCTTTACAGTGCACGCAGCATGGCAAGAGTCTTCAAGAGGAAGAGAGCACCATCAAATGAATACAAATTCACCTTTCAAATAGGGAAGATTGAGAGCTCTCAGACTTTCACACAGTGTGGACCTCATTATAATAGAGATCATCTCATAGGCCATCTCCCCATTCATGGTCAGGCAGGCCACCTCCTCTCATTCACAACCTCATAACAACCCTGTGGTAGCTACAGCAATTGCTGACATGAAAAAGGAACATTAGGAGAGTACATAAGGTATTTTTAGTTGTATTTTAATGCTATTAAACAGCTAGAAATAAAGAGCAAGCACCAGAGGTAAGATCCTCATCTCTGTGTGGGCCCCCTTACAACAGGTAAAAGGGCTGGAGAGGTGTAAAGGGACCTTAAAAGCCCCACATCTGGCTAAGGGAGGATTCTCCAGGCCATGGGGCAGCCCAGGATTGGGAAGGCACCAGGGGCAGCTCTAGGGATTTTGCCGCCCCAAGCACGGCAGGCAGGCTGCCTCCGGCGGTTTGCCTGCGGGAGGTCCACCAAAGCCGCGGGACCAGCGGACCCTCTGCAGGCAAGCGGCCGGAGGCAGCCTGCCTGCCACCCTCGTGGCGCCGGCAGAGCGCCCCCCGCAGCTTGCCGCCCCAAGCATGCACTTGGCGTGCTGAGGCCTGGAGCTGCCCCTGGAAGGCACAAAGGTGGCTTAATGCCACCTCAGCCCCCTTCTCATTCTGAGCCTTTAAGGGGTGCAGTACAGAATCTCATCCTATGTTACTAGTACCAGATCCGAGTGCTCTTGGACCACCAGCAGTCCACAGACAACAGCTTAGGAACCTCGGTACTGAATATTATTATGTAAATGAAGTTCTGACCATTCCTGGTCTGGGAAAAGCAATGATTCTAGTGATAATGCAGTTGCAGCAAGTTGCGGATGTTTTATTCAGGTGACTCTTGGCACCTCTCTTCAATGGCATTTTTAATAAATGTCACACAAGAATTTACATTTCATGGAATACTTTCCCTGGTGTTTATTATTTTTAATTATAAAAAAGAGAGGATGAAGTAGCAGTTGAGAAACAAGCATGCCAAGTGCTAGTCTTTTCTAGGCTATGTACAATTTTGAAAATTAGAAAGAAGGCCATAATTTCCAAACATGGGAGCCAAAAGCTAAGCAATTAAATCCATAGCTAGACACCAGACTAAGTGGCCCCATTTTCCAATGTGCTTACATGCACAGAGCCCACTGCTTTCAAAGACTGTTGCAGGCAGGTGTGCAGCACCTCTGAAAATCTAAGTATGAACACAGGGGCCTATATTTTTGCACCCAACTTTGAAAATGTTGGTCTACATTTCTCTGCAGCCTTTATAGGGCTTGACAATCTCACTAGCAGGATGACTTCTGTAAATATCTGTGAAGTAATTTGCAAGGTAGAATGTTTGTTGCTAAGTACATGCCACAAGATATAATTCAGATCTTTTCCTCAGAAGTGCTTATCGATACAACGTTCCTCTTCATGTTTATTCTGCAGGTCTAAGACATATGCTGTTACACGAAATCTTGAAGACTTAGCTGCCGCTAAGATGACACCAATTCTTCTACCTGAGGCAGTGCCTGACATAATGAAGCTGTCCTTCGATTCAGGTTCCGCATCAAGCGAGAGTGATAAAATAAGGGTAACACATATTGGATTTTGAACACTCCTTTTGTTTTTTTGATCAGTGTAAGATTATCTCCTTTATCCAGAAGTGAATTTGTATTAATTATTTCTGACCCATTATTTTTTTCAAAATAAGTCAAGTACAACCTTCAGACAAAAATAACCCAATAGTAATGCTATAACAAAAATCTGGAATTTAACCACAGTGTCAGGCTAACATACTTGTTTTTAGAAACCATTACATTGTCTTGACTAATTAATTTTTGCAATTTCCTGTGGGAAAGACCCACAACCCTTTAAATGCATTGTAACTCTCATGTAGCCTTCCTGTAAATTAACAGAGGGTCACAAAATGTTCCATGCGGCGATGGGTGGATTATTCAACAAGTAGAACTGAACTCTAATGTTGAGAAATGGAGCATTTCTGGTTCAGGGATGAATGTCTGTTTTTGTGACAAAAAAAAGATTCAGAAAATGTTCTTTGATAAATAGATGACTTAATACTATGCATATTAATACAGAACTCTGAGTAATAATTTGTTTAAACTACAATACAGAACCATATTTCCCACGCCCCCCAGAAGCAGTGCAAAGGCTGGGGGGAGTCAGGGGTAACAGAGGATCTGAGTGAGAGGGAAATAATTGCTGAGAAGGAGCCTGGGTGTGAACTTGAAGGGTTGTTGGGTATGGGTGGGAAAAGTATTGAACAGGTTTTTTGGTTGTTTTTTTGGGGGGGTGGGGGGTGGGGAGAGGTACTGTTAGGGAGCTTCCCCCATACGGATCCTGGTTGGCCTCCTCCATTCAGTCAGGCACATGTGTCCCTGCACCACCACTTAAGACACCCACTCCCCACATCCCCATGTATCCTTGCACCCCCTGTCCACATGTGTCTCCCCAACTGCACTCAAACATCTACTATCCCCATCTCCATGTGGCCCTGCACCCCCACCTCATCCCCATATGTCTCTATGCCCCCACTCAGACACCCTATATCCCTATGTAGCTCTGCACCCCCTTCCCCATCACCATGTGGACCTGCACCTCCCTTACCCATGGCCCTACGCCTCCACTCCCATTCAGCCCCTGCCCCAGTCTATCCTCCCCCACTAGCCCTTATGAGCCCTTGTCTGACCCCACCAGCATTCCCGCTGTCTGTCTCCTCATAGCCCCTGTCTCCTGACCTGGCCTGCTGTGAAGAAGGCTCTTTTCTTCCCTAGCTGGCTGGGAGTTGCCGCTGTGTTCTAGTGCCACAGCGCACTCTGGTGGGCAAAAGGTGGAACTGCAGAAGTTATTTTCTGCTGGGAGCTGCTGCAGTCTGTTGCCACAGCGCCCTCTGGTGGATAAAAGGGAGAACTGCAGCAAGTTTTCAGCAGAAGCTTTTTTCTGCGCAAAATATTAAACCTATGCATGGCTCATTAATTACGCATGCATGCAGTGGTGCGGAATTCCCCCAGGAGTATATAAGGTAGAGCAGCCCCTGTGGCACTGAAACAAGCTGAATCCTCCTAGTCTGTGTCTCTCTGCTGCATCTGCGGAGAGCTGCAGCACAGAATCTGGCCCTGACTGTTGAACTGACGCTAAATGAACAGTAACTAAATGATAAGCCTAACTTGAACGATTCCCAGCATAGCTGGAATTTACCTACAAAAGAAAGAGCTACCATTAAAAGCTCTATTTTTAGAGTATGCCTTTGACAACTCAGGAATCTTGTAAGGCAGTCCACAAAAATGTGAAGTATTTACTCATTTCTGAAAAAGTAAAATTGATTGTAAACCTTTTACTACATTTAAAGAGGCACTATGCACCTGGCTGGTGGAAAGTCATGGTTCTGTCCCTTTAGCTGTTAGCTTCATTGCTCAGGGAAACCATAAATTGCATTGCACAGATTTAGTTCCAACCTCTTAACTGTAATTCAGTGGGTCCTTTGGAACCATTGTTTGCCATATATGGAATGCTTGGGGGAAGCACTTTCTAATGTCATCCACTTTGGCCATCTAGGAGATCTTTGTGGCTTTCTTAGCTGATGAAACCTGTAGTCCTTACTAAAACTCTGTCAAGGCAAATGCTCCATTGACTTGAGTAAGGGCTCCACAGTTTGGCTCAAGGTTTATTGTAGGACAGAATTTCATACTATACATTTATTTTTGTCTAGAACTTCTAGTCATTATAGGGTTACCGAGATACTGGGATTCAGTGAACACAGCTTGAATCACTGAACAAACAAAGCAAGATAAAATAATTAGCACGATTAGGTGGAACTCCATTTTCCAGCCTTAAATCCTGATGCTCCTTCCCCTTCTATTCAAATTGAAACCATAAACGTGAGATGACATGGCCTACTTGACCATGAGATGACATGGCCAGTTTGACCAGCTGACAACAGCGTCATTCCATGTCAGATGACCAGAATCTCAAGCAAATCATTTAATCACCTCTATAAAACATACAGGAATCTATTCTTAAAACAGAAGACTTAACAAGATTATTTTTTTTATTGGCATCACAGAATCTAACATTGATATGTGTTTATTACACAATAGGGTAGACTGTCTTCAGAAATCATTTCAACAGGAAACATCTATTCAGCTGGACAATCATCCCAACAGAAAGTACCATCTGTTCGTTCCATGTGCTTCAATGCAAGTACATTTGGAGTTGAAATTTGCGCAGAAAGAAGAAGTGTGAATGCTGCATTTATCAGAAAGGCTCCTCTCTATTACCTGGTTGGGGAGAATGCTTTTAAACTTATCTGCAAACCAGGTAAATACTATTGTCTTGAGAGAAACTAATAAATATTTGTCTTTCTATCTTAGGCACTTTCATGGCCCCTATTACCTTAGTATCTCAGCACCTTACAATATTTAATATATTTATCGTCACTACACCCCAGAGAGACTAAATGACTAGTCCATGGTTATACATGAAATCTCTAACAGAGAAAGATATTGAGCAAAGGTTTCCCAAGTCCCAGGCTAGTGGCCTGAACTCTGAACCATCCTTTAAATATCCAGAGGCAAGCACAATATCTAATTAATTAATTAATATATAAACACAAAAATTCATGTGAATTTGTCAAGACCGATATGGCAACAAATGTGTAATTCTCTTATCAGAGCTGTTGCCAAGAAAGGCACCGCCAATAAACTCTGGTCAAAAAAGCAATTTATTCCAGTGACCTGGATGTGCTGACTGGATTATCTGCAATTTTTTTATTCACTTGAAATGAATCTAGCGTCATGCTCAACACTGAAAAATGTGTGTAAGTTCAATTTGCATGACACACTATCGAAGTCACTAAATACCAGAAATATCCATTTTCACCAAATGCAAATATAACTGCAAAGAAAAAATGTTGCTTTATCTCCCACATACAATATAAAATCAGAAATTGGCACATTCTGGGCTATTGTAGTCCTCTACTGCTATTAATAACAAAAAACAGGAACAATACTGTTATACAATACTACGGCTAGTGTAGTCCTCTGCTGCTATTAATAACAATAACCAGCAACAGTGATATTAATTGCCATGTAATGTCAGTCCATACAGGGTCATCAATTGAGAAAATACAAGTAACAATCCAAGCAGGTGCTCAGGCTGCTGCAAAAATGGTGCGTTTAGTAAAATTTGAAGACGCGGAAACTGAACTGGCTTCTGGCAAAGAGGCAATTAAAAAACTGAAGAAAATCCTTGATGATCCCACAGCCCAGACCCAGGTACTTATCTAATATATACACTTCTAGACTTGCAGGGGACAATATACACACACTTGGTACACTCTTAATAGTAAATAAAGTGACAATCACAAGGCAAACTTAGTACTTTTGATAGTGTAGGAAATAAAACATCATACAGTATTAACTTCAGTCATGCATAATTCTATGCACGGTAACTTCTACACGTAGTCATCTAAATGTATTGGTTTAGAGCACCATCCCATGTGGACATCACTAAAACATGTTCTAAACAGAGATGAAGTTTCTATTTGGGGACTAGACCTTGCTTTCTGAAGGACAGCAGAAAGACTTCTTTCTCTCAGAAGAGCATTTTACGTAAAAACTTCCGCAAGTGAACAGAATAATAATTGTCTTTCTCTGCTCATATCTTCTACTAGGGAAAATCACTCATTATCCGAAAAGGCAGAAAATCATCATCCAGCTCTAGCAGCAGCAGCAGCAGCAGCAGCAGCAGTAGCAGCAGCAACAGTAACTCCAGCTCATCCAGCAGCCAGTCCAGCAGTGATTCTCAGCGTAAGGCAGGTGACCGGATAAATCTGAAGAAGAAAGATGTATCTTCCTTTGACGATTCATTGGGCCCACCAAGCAAGAAACAGCAGAAGGAGCAGCAAGAACATGAGCAGAAAGGGCCCCGCAGCAAAGGGCATTCTAAAACCAAAGTAAAGAAGTTATCTCCATTTGGGAAAAGCAGCAGCAGTAGCAGCAGCAGCAGCAGTAGCAGTAGTAGCAGCAGCAGCAGCAAAGCTGTTGGAGGAAGACATACAGCTAAGACACATTCTAAGAAGCCACCTACTGTACAAGCTACTAGTGCTGATAAAGAGAGAGGTTTTCATGAGAAGAAACATTCCAAGGCTGCACGCAAACAGCAGAGCAGCTCTAGCAGCAGCAGCAGTAGCAGCAGCAGTGAAACCACCACCGGCAGACCCAGCAGCAGCAGCAGCAGCAGCAGCAGCAGCAGCAGTGAAAATGCTGATAAAACTCGCTACGATGCCAAGAAGCATTCCAAGGAGTCGTATCCTTTCAGCAAAACTGATAGAAAAGATGAGAGGAAACAGGCTAAGTCTCAAAGGACCAGTCGCAGCAGTTATGACTCATCTGAGGATTGGGTAACCATTTTTAATGTATCATAGTTGAATGTGATATGATTCTTGTTGAATCATTACAGGCAATAATTTGTTTTGGAATTTTGCAGGAACAGCATGTTCCAGAAATGTACCGACTCCGCTTCAAGTCCCATTTGGTAAGTCCAATATTTAAGTGTTTACTTTAATGATCATTAAACTAAGAAGTTAAGCGGATATTAGAGCAAACCCATATGGCTCCATGCCAGGAAGATTGACAATAGATACTGATTTTGAGCTGAGGCAGTTAGTGAGAAAAATTCAGAGAGAAGAGGGAAAATATTCAGATAGTGTTCATTGATCTTTGCCCAAGTTCCCAGGAAAGTCATCCGGAGGTGTACAAAGAAGAAAATGATACCGAACTTTGTGTGCAGCTTGTTCAAGCCATATATGTAGGTGCAATGTCAACAGTCAAAACTTCCTAGTAGTGAAAGAGAATGATCGCTAAAGGTGGGAGTGAATCAGGGATCAGCACTGAGCCCTTTCTTGTTTATCCTCATCCGGGATACCCTTACAAGGAACATACAAAAGAAGGAAGCACTTTGGTGCACGTTTTTTGCAGATTATATCATTCTACGCAGTGAGGAGAAAGATAGTCTAGAAGAGGATCTTTATAAATAGAGAGATGTGTAGGAGAGACGGACTCAAAATAAGCAGAGGAAAAACAATATACGGTATGTAATTTTAATAATGTGGCCACTGAAGAATTATTCCTACAACTAGATGGACAGACAACACCAAACCCACAAAATGTCAAGTATCTGGGTTCCAGAAAATGGGGAAGTAGAGGATGAAATTAGAGCTAGGGTAATAAATGCCTGGCTCCAATGGAGATAGATAAGTGGTGTAATATGTGGCAGAAAGATACCAGTAAGATTAAAAGGGAAGTCTATAAAACTAGACCATCCAGTTTTAAGGTCTGGCGCTGTGGGTTGGGCTTCAAAGAAGACATATGAGCAAGTGACCTGTTCCACAGAAAACCGGGACTGTGGAGATGGATGAGTGCCATAAGTAAGAAAGACCACATGAGGAATGTGTATGTTTGAGACATTCGTACGAGAGTCCAACAGATGAAGAATGAAGGAAATAGAGAGAGAGGCTGACTCAAGGAAAAGTTGTGGGATGTCATAAGGGAAGACATGTTAGCATGTGATGAGATAGAGGATATGGCATTAAACAGAGCACTTTGAAGGGAGAGGACTTGTAGAGCAGTTACTGGGAAGATAGGAGGAGAAAAATGACTTTTATGTTCATTTCACATGGACATTCTGAAGAGTGAGTGACCCCAAATAATTTAATATCCAATGTCAGAATGTGAAGAATACTATGGTGTCATCTAGAGCAGCCACAATGGACTGATAATCATTTTTATTATTGATAATATTATTATAATACCTGCATATTGCTGTAGCCCTAGAAGCCTTAACAAGATCAAGGCTATTCTGAGTTAGGTGGTGTAGAACCATATAGTAAATAACAAGCAGGCGTGGCATGGGAGCGGGGAAGGAGAAAGGGATAACAAAATAATAAGATGTTTTAGCACAGACTAGCTATGTGCAGAATTCTTAGACAATCAGTAGCAGTAATAAGAGCTTGCCACCTACCTAGACATTATCAGAAGGCAGATTCTGTGTGCATCACAGCAGAGGTGAGTTTTAAGGAGGTACTTAAATGAGGAGGATAATGTGGTGGCTTTATGGATTTTTCCTGTAAAGTTCTTGTTATTAGGGCTGGTCACAAAATAGGAAAACAGTTTTGTGAAATGTATAATGAAAAAATCCTGCCCTTTTTTATACAAATAAAATATTTTTAACCAGCTCTAGTTTTATAATGAGATGTTACACTGCTTAGGTGCCTCCGTGTGACCTAGTATCTGATTACTGACACAAGAGCTTCCAGTTAGGAGAGGGAGTTTTCATGATAAGAGCTGGATTTGGCCATATACACCTCTGCCTCGATATAACTCTGTCCTTGGGAGCCAAAAAAATCTTACCGCGTTATAGGTGAAACCATGTTACATCAAACTTGTTTTGATCCACCGGAGTGCGCAGTCCCCCCTCCCCCCACAGAGCGCTGCTTTGCCGCATTATATCCGAATTTGTGTTTTATCGGGTCATGTTATATCGAGGTAGAGGTGTACCTATCCTACAGTCTTTCACCTATTTCTCTTCTACAGAATCCAGATCAGGCGGCGTCAAGCAGCTCATCATCATCATCATCTTCCCCTCAGTCAGACAGCAGCAGCAGCAGCAGCTCCAGTGACGGTAGCAGCAGCAGCAGCAGCAGCAGAGAGAGTAGCAGCAGCAGCAGCAGTAGCAGCAGGAACAGCAGCAGTAGCAGTAGTAGCAGCAGCAGTAGTAGTAGCAGCAGCAGCAGCAGCAGCAGTGATTCTAGCTTTGCACATGAGGTGAAATTTTGTCTTTGCCTGGGAATTAGACTGTGTAAGGGGCATTGTTGATCTTGCCTGTGCCTCTAGCCATTAACCCCAATGAGTCTTTGCTCCCCAGGAAATGCACTACAGGGCGATCTTTTTTATTTTTACAAGCTGAAAACCAGAAATGATTTCTTTCCTGTAAAAAATTGTGACAAAGATTTTTAAAGTTCCTTTCTTGACTAAATTTTTCAATTTTTTTTTTTTTTTGGAGTTTTCAGCAGTGAAAAACTTTCAAAGAAAAGTTTCCTTTTGGATGGCTAGAAATGAAAATATTTTCAATTTTTTAATGAAAACTCCAAAATTAAAATTTTTGGTGAAAATGTCCATGTCATTGATAAGGTATTTTCCATCAAAAACTGTTTTGACAGAAATTTTTCAACCAGCTCTACTGAAAAACACAACTTAGGCATGTGTCCTATATAATTTATATAGTCATCAAGAGGTATGAAAAAAACCCACCTATTCATTTAAATATTAAATCCTGGTCTTGCAATGCTTATTCTCAAGAGTAGAGCCACGGGAGTCATCAGTGTAAGTCCAGTGTAACAGAGACAAAATCTGGCCATGTGCACAGTAAAACTGATCCATTACTTTTAGAGAGAAACAAACATTTCCATAAGCACCAGTTAGCTCACTAACTGTTCACAATCCTTAGTGTGGTATTCTGAATCCATTCCAAGTAAATGTATCTTAATAATAATATACCAGCCTGGCCAATTCCATAGTGAAATATCCAAAGGATTCATAATATTGTATGAATACTGCAATTAATAAGAAACTCACAACTGTCATTCTGGCTCAAAGGAGTTGCTTCTGAATGAATATATTGCTATGGTAATATCCAATGTTCTAGAAATCTATTAAATATTAAAAATAATACACAAAATCTTAATAAGTCCATTGCCATGTCTTAAGTAAGTTGTGGATCTTGTGTCAAGACAACTGCATCTTTTTAAAATTCTTTATTCTACTGAAATAAAAAAGATTAACCCACCAAAACTTCCTCTGAAATAACAATCAGAGTCTGGAACTATGTTCATTCTCAACCAGCCCAGGGTCTGTACTGCTGTACGGCTATCAGTGCAGTACAAAATGAATCCAGCGGTCACCACTGGCTATACATGTGCATTTAAGCATTGCCATTTTTGTTTTGTTTTTCAGCCCAATTTCCTGGGAGACGTACTTCCACCTGGGCTCACCATTGTGGCTCGGGCAGTTAGGAGTGACAACAAAAATCAAGGTTACCAAGCCACTGCATATATTAACTCTGCTGCTGCCAAAGTCGATATGCAGCTGGTTGTGGTTCAGCTGGCTGAAACTAACTGGAAGGCGTGTGCTGATTCTGTAGTATTGCCTCTCAAAGCACAGGTAAAGATACAACTAGCTCATCAAGTTAGAGCATTAAAAGGCCCCCCGGTATCAAAAAACCAGATGGCTGTGCTGATTAGAGATGGTCAAACAAGGAAGACAAATTTTCCGCAAATATTTTTCATCAAAATATTGAATTTTTGAAAAAATTCAACCACTCTTTATAAGCCTTCTGAAAAACAGGAAAATAAATTTGTGAAAATTTTCAAAATTTGTTTGCAAAACATTTGTAGCTAAAGTATGAAAATTTGAAAATGTTTGACCAGCTCAAGTACCAATTTACAACAGCTGAGGATCTGGCTCATTCCTTTCTTTATACATGCATTTCAAATGACAGCCTCTTCAAATGTTGTATGCAGCACAGTTGTTATGTCGGTCCAAGGATATTAGAGAGACAAAGTGTTCCATCTTGCATTTGGCTCTGCTGCTCAGAGTACCTTTCCCAGAGTTGAAGAAGAGCTCTGTGTGGCTCAAAAGCTTCTCTTTCACACCAGCAGAATTGGTCCAATACAAATTTTTATCTCACCCACCTTGCCACTTCAAGGACATTTTGTTTCCTTCTTTCCATATAAGAGAGGTGCTGAAGTCTTGTTGGGTGTTCAGTTGATGCCTGAAAGCACAGGAATTAGGGCACTGTGTTTGCAGTTTCTATTTTCAAGCCTCTCTGTACAGCAATGCCCACGTGCCCCAGTTGTGGAAGCCTTCATTTGCAGAGCTATGTACATGTATAGTGATCTCCAGACTTCTGCATTTTGTGGCTGCAGTTTCAAGATTTCATCAGAATTGTCAGTAGTGAAAATTGTTTATCTTTGCAAAACCAGACATTTTTGTAAAAGTAAAATTTCTAAAGGAGCATGCCGTTTCTTTTTTAAATATACAGATTGATGATGAATTTGCAAAATGTAATGAATCTCAGCAAAATGTCACACTGCAGAATTCTAGGTCATGTTTCAGTGCAAGATTTTGAATGTTCAAAATGGGAACATTCAGCCTGGCCTACCACCCTTCCCGTTCATCCCCATATTCCTCCAAATGCAGCCAAAGCTCCTCCACAAGTATATTTAGTGAATGAGTTAGGAGCTTTGAAGACTTCACTGAAGTTTCATAAAGAGATTGTGTGTTTTGATATGACGACAGATTTTTTAATATGATTTAATTTCCAAAATTCTAATGACTTTTTCTCTTCCTCATGAAGGCCAGGTTCCGGTGGGGCAAGGAATGCCGGGACTATAGAATTGAAGCAAGAGCTTCCACAGGCCAAATTTCAAGGAATCCAGCCGTACAGGTGAAGGTGTCTTGGACAAAACTTCCATCCTGGATAAGGAGGACAACTATAACGTATGCAGTCTGCTACCTTGTCATTTGTTGTGTTGTTCTTGTTACATTGGTTGGTGTTATGAAAGTTCTGAGTATGTCACATCTTGTTTATCTCTAGAGCTATGGAATTTGTTCCTGGAATAGCATTCCTGATGGGCTTCTCAGAAGTGTATCAGAAAAATCCTTCTCAGGAGCTTGTAGTAAGAGCAGTTGCAACTTCACCACGGACAATTAATACAATCGTAAAGGCTCCCGGGGTATGTGGGCCTTTTGTTTGTTTGTTTTTCCAAATATACTTTCTAGTTGTATAGTTTGACTTTGGGTAATACATCTAGGCTAATTCTGAGAAAGGAAAAATGCAGAACCTGACCTCTTACATGAGCTACCGTAGATCTTGAATACACAGGCTTGACCCTGTAGTGTGCCATAAAGCACAGATAAAAACGTGATCAGCATTACTTGAAGTTCTTGGGAACTCAATGCTTTCATAATGAAAGAGCCACCAACTGCACAGAACCAACTGGGGGGAGGGATAGCTCAGTGGTTTGAGCATTGGCCTGCTAAACCCAGGCTTGTGAGTTCAATCCTTGAGGGGGGCCACTTAGGGATCTGGGGCAAAAATTGGTCCTGCTAGTGAAGGCAGGGGGCTGGACTCAATGACCTTTCTGGGTCCCTTCCAGTTCTAGGAGATTGGTATATCTCCAATTATTACCTTAACTCACTCTGGCCTGCAGAGTAATGCCCAAAGGGGAAGCCTTTAGCCAAATGCTTCATTTGTATGCAGAGGGTAGCATTGAAGCTGATATCGCCTCAGATATGCCCATCCTGCCCACACACTACTTGTTTTTATCCTGGACTCTCAGGAGTATGGGGTATGTGACTTACAAAGGATGCATTGAGGAAGACTATGGCTAGTGCTTAATCTTACTTGCACCTATATGCTGCCTGGTGCTGGAGTCCTACAGTCCAGTGCTTCTTGCAGTCCATTACTCACTGATCAAACCTTGGAACTCCCAAATGAAGCACTCCTCTGAACAAACAAGAAGGGCTATGTTTTGCCAGCAGCCTGCACAGATGTAGTCTGCAGACTCCTACTGATTAATTGGTCTTTGTCCACTAAATCCCTGTGCATCTTTATGAAAAATGTCCCCTGGTGGGTCTGGTGTAATTTAACAACAGCTTGGCTTTCCAGAAAGGAAGTGAGTGTGTTCTTAACCTATCCTTGTACTTCAATTTTCCAGGGGGTTTTCATATGTGATAATGAGGGAGTGGTGTATGACCTGTTTATCTAGATATATTTAATGTGTCTTTCACTATGGTATGCAAACTTAACCAAAATCACATCAAGCCAACTTCCATTCTGTAAGACTGCCAGCTAACACATACTCTTTAGTCTGCTGTACCTAGTTGCAGTGGGACAGGATAAGGCAGATAACTGTTTATTCAGCCACCCTGTGGTGTGGTGGTTTGGTTTTTCGTTTTAAGGAAGTCATTTAACAATACCGTAAACATCATCTGTGCATCTTAATTCTCTATGTCTTTAAATGGTCGAATCTCTGAAGAAAATGTACAAGTGATAAAATAAAAGGTTTCAGAGTAGCAGCCGTGTTAGTCTGTATCTGCAAGTACTCCTATTCTTTTTAATAAAATAAAAGATAATGAGCTCATAAAAATATATATGTTAGGTTTGGGTGCCCACAATGTCCTGGGAAGACTGTAATGATTCCAGTTATACAAATACATATTTAGGGAATTTTTAACAAGCGGGGTCTTTTTGCCTGTATGATTGACCAAATTGTATGACTAAACATATCCTAAAGCATTTTTTCATTGCTTCTTTTTCAGCTAACCCTTTACTATGAGGCTTTCCCACTTCCATTTGCTTTGCCTGTGAGCCCACCTCCAGCTTCTCAGGCTCAAGAAGTGACTGCTTGGAATTTCCTTCCAGAAATATCTTCACTGATAGCTAGAGAAGATCAATGTAAATGTTACTTCAGTACTGGTCTAGTCCCTGATAAATGAGCAATGGTTATTTAGAGTAGTCAAAATTTGGCCCCTCCAGGGACGCTGTCTCCTGTCAGCTTTGAGCTTGGTCTTTTCAAGCAGTGTTCTTCTGGGGAAACTTGGCAACCCTAACCTTTAGCCTTACCCCAACCACAGGAGATGCCTTCTCAGCAGTTGTTGGAAGGGGGGCGCAGGGAGTTCAGGTCTGTATGCATGGTTAGGAATTCATGGGTTTCACACAGAGATCCCAAGTGGCTACAAGCACTGTAAGCTCTGTCCTTTGTCGCTTCAAAGAGGCTGTCAATCCCCACCACCAGAGGGATGACTTGGTGGATATAGATAGGGCAGGGACATGAGTTTTCCAATCCTCTTTATTTTCCTTAGAAGGGAGACTTCGTGATTTTTAGTAGGACTGGGTCTGTCTAATTCTAATGATACTTATTACAAACAGTGGCAAAATTTGGAGAACTGCTACTAGTTTTTGTCATGGGTTCAGCTTTTAGCTTCTCGGGAATGTGACAGTAACAGTCTCTTTAAAATGAGACTATCACTAGATGGTTTGTTTTCAGCTGCTTATCAAAAAGGGTGATGGGCATACAACAGTATAATTCCACACTGATTGATCATTTTATGTTGCTGCCGTGACTTTCTTAAGTATGTGTACTTAGGCTGAGATTTTAAAAGCTGCCAAGAAGATTTGGCTGTCCAATTCCCATTGATTTTAATGGGAACTGGCCATTCAGACCTCTTGGGCAGCTTTCAAAATCTCCATGACAATCTCCAAAGCACAGTTGCATCTGCCATTTATTTTTATTGTTTTTTTCAGCCACGTGTGAAGTGAGGGAAGAAAACTTCAAAACATTTGACAGAGTGAAGTACAAATGTTCATTCAATAAAGACTGCAACCTGGTAGTAGCTCAAGACTGCACTGCTCACCCCAAATTCATCGTCCTGACAAGAAAAGTCAATTCACGCTCTTCCTCCAGGGAGGTGTACATCAATATTAGTTCATCGTAAGTGTAATCATTCTTGAGTCTCTATATAGAATTTTAGGAAGTTAGTTTACATTTTGTTGCATTGGAAAAAATGATGGGTACTTTTTAAATCATAATACCAGCAATCCTCTTCTGCCCTCCAGCCTCTCCCTTCAATTTCTCAGGTAATGCTTATCAACAGCCCCCATGCAGCTACCTCCTTGGGCTTCTCATTTCCTGGAAAGTGTTGAACCAGAGCACTAAACCCAACCAGTGTTGAACTTTGGGGGCTATTCAAAATTTGGATGCTGAAGCTGGGGCTGGGGCTGTGTTGGTAATTTACATCAATGTTCCCACAGTTAAACGCATTTGTTTTCTTCTTTCAAGGAGCATCAGACTCTCTCTTTCTCCATCTTCCTCTATCCTCGTGTCATACAATGATGAGCCAGTGTTAACGCGCAACAAAATGTTTCAAAATAAAAGAGGTACAGTGTGTTACTCACCTTTCCAGGAATTATTTAGAAATTAAATATTTACAGGAACATAGAATCATAGAATTGTAGGATTGGAAGGGTCCTCGAGCGGTCATCTGGTGTAGCCCCTGCACTCATGGCAGGACTAAATATTATCTAGGCCAAAATATTTGACAAGCTTAATGAGGACTTCGAGATGTAAAAAATAATTGTGTATCAATACTAAGAAAAACTATGCACCTGATACTCCTGTGACTTACTTTGGTTTTACATACATGACTTCAACTGCCACACTCTTAATTTTCACTAATAAGTGAATCAGGCCCATTATTATATTGATTTATATTGTGTGCCTGCCACTGTAAAGCATAAGAATTAATCCTCTCACTGAAATGTGAAGCATTTTGCATTCAAAGCTGCTTGAATATGTTGGTACTTTTTTATATGTAGGTGCAATGCCATGATAATGAACATCATAGAGGAAGCTAGATATTTAGGACCAGATCTTCAGCTGGTGTAAATCAGGCTAGCTCTGTTGACTAGACAGAAAAGTCAATGACCGCTATGTAGATCAAGAGAAGCAGCATTTTGCAAATAAAAAGAAAAAAACTTATTTCTGACCTCACCTCTCCACAAAAAATGTATTCAGATGGAAATAGTAAATAGTCATTGTAAATGAATATTAATGATTATACACATTATCCCTGAGATTAGATAATTTCTTTACTATTTCAAAAGTAGAGGAACCACCTGTAAATTGTTGTATCTTTTTACAGAAAACATTCAAATTTATAGAAATGAAACAACAGTTGTAGTAGAAGCTCCAGACCAAGGGCTGGCGAATGTGACTTTTGATGGCTCGACACTTAAGGTACATCTGAATCTGTTATATTACTAGCTTTCTTCTCTTTTACACCTTGGCATTGTAATGGGCCAACACATTAGCATCGACAGAAAAGATGTGCTATCTTTCTAGATTACTGTCGTTTCATGGATGAGAGGAAGGACCTGTGGTATTTGTGGAAATAATGATGGACAAAAGCAAAATGAACTCCTCATGCCCAATCATAGGCTGGCACACAGCTGCTCAGCTTTTGTCCATTCATGGGTACTGGTAGAAGAAACCTGCGCCGAAGGTCAGTAGTAGATTTGAAAACAATTTCTACTTAGAGAAAATGTCATTTTTATTTTATTTTCCCCCTAAAAATACAAAAAAGAAAAAAGAAACATATACCTGTAAATAAAAAGGACCACTGTTGTCATTCATTTTCTGGTTATATAACTAATCGTTAGTTAGAACTCTCCCAATGAATCTGAAGTGTTGAATACTTTGTACTTTTTCTCACATTCAGTTTACTACTAGAGGCTTGATTCTTCCATGTTTACTCATACTTGAGTAGTTCCTTAATCCATGATTGGTAAAATCAGACCCAGTCTTGCTCTCAACACTGATTTGCTTCAGAGCAGGAGCATGCACTAAATCAGCTCGCTCTCTGTAGACTTAATTTAATCAAACAAACGACATATGTTATAAACAGCACACAGAGAATTTTAGTACATTGGGCCAGATCCTCAGCTGGGGTAAACTGGCATAGCACCATTGACTTCAATTCCATTTTACCCCATCAGAGGATCTGGATAGAAAGGGTGGGGGAGGGGACGAGTTGGGAAATACTCTTACTGTATAAGTGTGTCTCCTTGCATATACTTATAATACTACTACACTCCCTCCAACAGTGCGGTATTTTCATTTACTTTGGGTCTGTAAAGAGTCTCAATAGAGTCAAATGGGCTTTTACCATTGATTTTAGTGGCAGCAAGATCATACCCACAAGCACATCAGGAAACAAGATGGCATGTGGGATCCTGTGAATGTTAATGATCTTTTTAGTGCTGATAATTGTAGCATTATAAAAATCATCCAATACAACAGTTGGTCTTGATATCATTATGTAAATGCTGCCATTACTTATGCACTCACAAACAACTGACATGTTTCCTAATGTAATTCAGCAGTCCCTGTTCTTACACAGCACCTATTATTAATAGCTTTCAGACCCAAGAGGTACTATTTCTAAAAGAGTGGACTATAGGATTTCGTTTGGGCCATACTGTGCCATCAGTTTTTAAACACAACTCCCCTTTCAAAAAATCAGTTTTCCCCACTAACTATGGTCCTGATCTTGCCACCTTTACTGTTGTGAAAATGGATCATTGGGGAGTTGTACTTAAAAGCTGAGGAGAAAATATGGACTTCCCTTATTGTAAGGAAAGATTAGAGCCTCTGTATTCCTTAGGGTTTGACTACTTTTTCTTTTTCCTCTTAGGGTGTAAACTGCAACGCCGCTATGTGAAACTGAAGGGACATCCTGTTATTGATGGAAAGGAATCTACATGTTACTCTGTTGACAAGATACTGCAGTGTATGAGAGCCTGTACTCCAACTGAGAGAACCTCAGTTAAAGTTGGCTTCTCCTGTTTCCCAAAAGGTAGGATTTTTTTTGTTTTACTTTCTTTGTCACATACCAGAGGAGCTCTGTCAGATCAGTTAATCAAGATATAGCACAGCACCACACAGAGCCCCTACTAGCCCACCTGGCTTTCAGAGCTGCTATTTCCTAACCCCATTAATATTTTACATAAACAATTACAATCCTGGGTAGCTAGAAGCCAATGTGGATTATTTGGCAGATGGTATTGTCTGAAAAAAATCTTAGGGATGGTAAAAGGGGCAGCAGTGACCAATAAAAATGTGTCATGCCTTCCAGATGTTTCACTGGGTTGTGATAAGCAACAAAAAGTCCTTTAAGTCACATTGCAATCTGCTATTTCATGTAGACCAAGATGAGAAAAGCAACTGAAAGTCAGTCACTTAATGTGACATGACTGCAGTGTGATTAGGCTGCCATGCTCTGCCCATGTGCAATGCATCAGCAAAAAACATATTGCTTAGGTGTTCTCCAGATTATTTCAGAAAACAGCTTGGTTTTGAAGGTATTTAACTCTCAGACACATCAGATTTTTAAAAAGCATGGACCTGATTCTGTTTTCACTTATATCAGTTTGACACTAGTGCAACTCCGTTGTCTCAATTCATGCAAGTGTGAAAGGAGAATCAGGCCTCATGTCTACAGAGTTTCTTCTTTTCTGGTGCATTACTTCCAAATCCTTAAATATACAGGAATTGATCACACAACTCACATGGACCATAGCAGTAAACAGTTCTGCCACCTACCAGTACAGCTCTGTTCCACATGTTAACCTTCTGGGCCAGCGCCTCAGCTGGTGTAAACTGACATAGCTCCATAGAACTCAGTTTACACCAGAAGAAGAACCTAGTATTCTCTGACTGATTTTAAACAGTGTTCCTAAAGATCATCATGCTTTGCTCATATTATTACAATTCCCAATGTGCCAAAGCAGTTCACAAAAACATTGGGTATATATCTCTTCAGTAGGCAGCCCAGCTCACACAACCAATAAGAAAAGTAACACAGTGAGATTACTAATAGCATACTGACAGTACCATGTGATGTGACTAGATGAATCCTTTTAAGAAAAGAAAAGACACCCTCAACGCCAAGCTATCTCTAAAATCTTGTCATATCCATGTTTCACAGATTTTTTTTTGTGTCCATGTTCCATATCTGTGAAGTGTCATCACCCTAGGCCACTCACTGCTTCCGATTACTAGACTATAATAAACTTGTCTCATTCTCACACAAAATGAAAAGAAGATCAGCCAAATCAGTCATCATAGTCACTGATGCTTGCACAGCAGCTGCAGGTTTCTCTGGTTCATTTACTGAATCTCAGACACAGGAGCCCACTACCATCTCTGCTTCTTGCTCTTTTATCAAGGGTTTTATTATTATTATTTATGATTTTCCTGAGGAGGAAGAAGGTAGAGGATGCCATTGGTGTTCTTCAGTAACATGATTGCTTTTCCTCAGGCTGGGAATCAACAGCATTACAATGGAACGCTTTAAGAGATGTCCTCTTTTTGTTTTTGTTTGATGGGCCAGATAAGTAGCAGCAGAAGCAGAGGTGGTAACATAATTCTATCTCCCAGGTTCATAAAATGACCTCCTATATATGAGGGCAAAATTCTTCTCTCAGCTCCACACAGGGAGAACTCAGCCCTGATACTCTGCTCCTCACAAAGTGGGAGCCTACATCACTGACAGCAATGGGAGGCCAACACATGTAGGGTGAGCATAATATCAGGGAAGTTACTGCTGTGCAGAACTGAGGGGAAAATTTCCCCCTTTTGCCCTAGAAATCTGTGGCCAAATCCTGCAGTTTATACTTCAGGCAAGTTTGCCTGATGGACCAGATCCTACAAATTCTTACTCACTTGCATCGTAGTTACTCAGGTATGCAGTTCCATTGATGCCACTGAGACTGTTTGCAGAAGTAAGGACTACTTATGCAGCTAAAGGTTGCAAAAATTTAGAAGACCAAGGCATGAGAAAAAGCAAAAGCAAATCAAAACCAAACTCTTTAGGGTTTCTCATTTTCTAGCTTTAAAATATTAAATATTTAATAACAAACAGCTCAAGCATCATGCTAGGATATGTTATGTAGTTCATTATACAAAACCTGTATGTCAAGTTGGTCAGAGTGGTGTAATTCTACCAAATTGTGCATTAACATTTCATTCATTGAGTATGGATGACTGATACAGCCAAAACCCATACAAACAGTTCCGGATTTTCTCTTGGTATAATATAGTATGTTGTAAATATATTGCCCATATGTCTGACAAAACAACTAGAGATAAAATTATGGAAGCTTGGCACATTCTACTTAGGCAAACAACCTAAATGCGAGTTCTAATATTCTTCCATATGCAATGTTAAACCTCCAACCAGCTCAGAATGTTTATTGGGAGGATGAATATTATTATTCCATTTAGATTATTTCAGCAGTAGGGAGTTATGATATAATAAAGCTGCTGTTGATAAAGCAACCTGGTAAGGTTAATACTGAAACTGACATTGCTCTGCCAGTTTGGAGAATATATGGAAAACTTTAATTAGAAGTTTATGAACCTCTGAAAATTCTCTAAAGGGCTTATCCTTCAGAATGAACTTAAACAGAGAGCGGAAATACCCTCCCACCCACTCCACCCCCATAGGCAGCGATAACATGAAAAGAGATGGCTGATGTACAGAGTGCTCCTATTTAAAGGGCGGTCACATCCAGCACTTCTACAAGCTCCTGCTTTCTATATTTGTGCATCATGAAATTCAATTCATTTTGTTTTCGGGAGGTATTATAGTAATTAAACCACAGATGAAAATCCTGCTCCGAGTCAATAGGTCAGTCAGAGGTCAATGGCGGAGGCAGGATTGGACCCATATTCTTTGTCTGGTGAAAGAGTTGGCAGCCATCAAAATAATATTGCCTTGGAATATTTTCAAGTGTTAATTTGCTTGATGTTGGTTAATGTGACTTTGCTTTTCTGACAGATTCTGCTGTGAGCCTGTCTGACTGGCATAGGAGCAGTGACAGGAAACATGCAGCCGAGGACATCGTGGAGTCTGTGGATGCTGACATTGACTGTTCCTGCACTGACGATTGTAGTTCATCTTAATGCTTTAGCAATTTGCTATAGACGTACTCACCCAAATGATTGAATAGCTGGACAGCTGCAAGGGGAATGCAATAGCTGCAGCAAAATATTAAAAAAAAATGCTTTAAAAATAGGTAAGCCTAATGCATTACGTACAAAGTCAAATGCATTATGTACAATATGCGCTGCTTAATAAATGTGTTGCTCATTAAATAAGTATCCAGATCTCTTTTTCCTCCCTCCTTCTTATCAACAAAGCAATCAAGCCAAGTATAATATTCTGGATCCTTTTATCTGGAATATAATTACACTGGTCCTCTCTCTTAAAATTATGTTCACTGGGTGATGAGAGGAAAACATGATTATGGCTATCTCTAACATTCTATTATATAAAGGATTTTGTAATTTAGCATACTAAAGATACAGTACACAATTGTTTTCATTTATGTTTTCTAGTAAAAGGGAAAATCCGGTTCTTCAAAACTGTTCTGTAAAAAAAAATTTCACTCCCAGCAAGAGCATTAGCTTTAGTATACAGTACAAAAGAATGACTTGAACTGCTAGGCTCCCACAGTAGCTTTCCAGAGAGCCAATGTGTGTGACACAGTCCCCATTTTGATTTAAATTTAAAAGGGTGTGAGGTTAGTTCATAGGCTACCAGAGTAAAAAGGAACTTTTTCCGTTGATCATTTTCTATGGTACATCCATGAAATTCGTGCTTATAAACACTTTTTAGGAAACTATTAGTAAAACACCGAGTAAAATTACAAAAAGAATGACAGAAAAATATGATACAAATGACAACAATACCCATACATCACATATCTAAAATAAAGGCCAATCGTAAGGGCCAGATTCTGTCTGGCAGGTGGTTAGTCATAACCAAAGAATTTGTTCAGACAACTATTTAATGTTGATCCTCAATTTTCCCATCAACTCCATTCAGTCTAGGAACAATAACATCAGTTCTCCTGCTACATTTTTATTTGTGATAGTGTTCAGAAGATGTTCCCTATCCTTCCTTGAAGAACCTCTGCCTCAGTCCAAATCCATGTTACTTGCTAGTTCCTCAGTAGAGTTACACTGCAAAAGGATAGACGAAGCATCTTACACTCCTCCTCCCATTAAAATGGCAAAGTACAGGCTGAGCTACTGTCAGCTCCTCCATTGGGCCTGGGCCACTTCCCACTGTCATTTGTGGCAGCTTTGCCCTCACTTTAATGTGCTCACTACTGGGCCCACTGTCTCTAATTCCAAATTTTCTTGCCTCTTAAGCTACCTGTTTATGAAAGGGCAACTTTCCTCCAGTAAACCAGTTCAAATAAAACAAAGATAGTGAAGAGAAATGTTAACAGGAGCATTAATGCTTAAAAGGCATTTGATAAAAACCAAATACTCTTTACCATTACGAATTAATTCTATTTTTAATAGACCATGCCCTCTACATACAGATACCACAGTAATCAGCACTGATCAAACTGGTACCTGCAGTATCAAAAAAATATAAGCCCCTGTTACATCAGCTAAAAGAGAACTCCTTCCCCTGGAAGTAAGACACAGGGTGTTTATAAACAGTGGAACCAACCTCAAGAGAGGAAACTCAATCACATATACTAAGCCAGTGTATTACATAATGGCAACACAGTAATGCCATAAATCACGGCAAATGCAGAGAGTGTGATGTTCCTGTCTCAGGGGTGGCAGCCTCAGATCTACAAATGTAACAAAGAGAAGACAGTAAAAATGCATTTCCCTGTGTATAGCACCTGCTTAAATAAAATTTATCAAATTAGGCAGACTATACTGTACTGCCTGAAACGATAAATGCACATCCTCAGTGATGGAGGGCGGAGCCTTGAGTATTCAATGCTCAACCCTAGTAACAGTAACTGCAGGCCAGTCACCTGACTTAAGGTCAGGCTGCTAGTGATGAGTAGAAGGGAGCCTGAAGCGCAGAAACAGGAAGACCATGCTGCTACTTTAAACTTTTTTTGTTAACCTTCTTCTGCACTCAGGTGCACTAAAATGAGTCCCACCGCCTTCAGTGGGAATTGGCCCCAAGCATCTGAGGACAGACGTTAGCTCAGCAGCTTGTGACAGGCAACACGTATCATTGTTTCACGTTCTCGTGGCTCAGTGCTGCAGCTGCCATGCTGTAGCTGGTTTATTTCCAGGCCATTGAAATCAGTGGACAGTATTCTACATGTAGGTCCATTCAGAAGCAATACTGGCACATTCTAAATGGCTGTAAGCTAGAATGCTCTGCAGCACTTAAGCAGCTGATGAAAGGAAAGGTGATATCTGGGAGGTGTATGTGCTGGGAGCACAAGATGATGCTGGAGCAGATGTTCATTTCTGCTAAGGAAGTGCACAGAGGGGCAACCATTCACACTTTCTCAAGTAAGGCTTTGCTCAGACTGCAGCTTCGCCCAGATGGGGAAGCCGTAGCTAGTGAAACGAGTGCATGCCTGCTTCTCTCTGTTCCATTCAGGACAGAGGTTAGCCACAGCTCATATTATTTCCATTTTTAAGGCACAGCTTTTATTTCTGTCTGTTGTTCTGGAGGTGGTGGTGCTCATTCATTAGTGCCCCCATACGGAGGCAGCTGAATATCTTTAAAAGACAGAACGAAGCCACTGATGCTGCAGCTGTGAAATCCAAATATAATGAAAGCTTGTAAAGCTCTGGGTTGGAATTGGGGGGGAGGGAGGAGCCTGGGAGAACAAACTCATCTTACCAAAGGAATTAAGAGCAATATTAGATTTGTAAGTGTCAAAAGGCCAATGCGCCATGTGCTAATATACCGCAGCGATATTTCAGACCTATTTCAGAGGCTGGCTGAAGTTTGGATTTAAAGCTCATTTGGAATTCAGTCCTGCCCTATGCTATAAAGCAATTCTAACATTACAATTATCTACTGAGTAGTAAAATGTATATTTAACAGGCAAGGCTTTTATGTACTCTACCTTTCTTCACTGTTGCTTCTCAGCTGCTATGAATTGGTTAAGTTTTGTTCTGTATTGTAGCAAGCTATGCAAATGGCCTTTCACTTACGCCCCGTATGATGTTTTGGAGCACACCCAGACCAGTAAGGGATAAGGTTGCCAAGCCTCCAGAATTGTCCTGGAGTCTCCAGGAAGTAAGGATTAGTCTTTAATTAAAGATAATGTCATGTGAAAAATCCTCCAGGAATATGTTCAACCAAAATTGGCAACCCTACTAAGGGGATCTGTCACCACCTGCCCTGGAGCCTGGGGGTACCAGTGCAACTGCAGCTCAGATCCCTAACACCAGTAACTGTTCACAAGTGCAAAGTCACTCTGGTCGGGGCAGCTCTAGTTTTTTTGCTGCCCCAAGCACGGCACTCAGGCAGCTTTTGGCGGCGCACCTGCAGGAGGTTCCCGGTCCCGCGGATTTGGCAGCACGCCTGCGGGAGGTTCATGGTCCCGCGGATTTGGCGGCATGCCTGCAGGAGGTCCGACGGTCCTGTGGCTTCAACGTACCCGCTGCTGAATCTGCGGGACCGGCGGCCCTCCCACAGATATGCCGCCGAAGGCTGCCTGACTGCCGCCCTCGCAGGGACGGGTAGGGCACCCCCCCGCGGCTTGCCGCCCCAGGCACACACTTGGAGCACTGGTGCCTGGAGCCATCACTGCTCTGGTGTCCAGCAGCCTAGTTACTCCTTGCAGGGTGAGTCAACAGCCCTGCCAAAGTCCCCCCAAATCCATCTTTCTTGAGTTCGTAAGTACCAGAAACTCTAACTTCTCCCCTCTGGTTCAGCCCTCCCAAAGGTGTGAATCCAGCCCCTCACCCCGCACCCCCTACGTTATCAGGTCTCTTTGATGCACACACTCCACACAGTTTGCACCACAGAGACCTGCTTAGGGTAAAAATAAACAAAAGGTTTATTTAATAGTAAAACCACAGATTCAAAGATGAAATAGTAAGAGGTAGCAAACATATGAGTTACCCAGTAAATAAACACAAACATAACCTCAGGCTTTAACTTCCACATTAAATAAAATCCCTTTTCTAATACAAGTTGCCTTTGAACTGTTTCCCAGCATACTGTTTCCCTACAGCCTGTCCCTCAGTTTCACTTAAACCCCTTCCATTTTAAAAGTGTTTGGGGTGAGTGGGTGTGTGCGGGGGGTGTTCTTTAGTCAGTATAGGTATTCAGAGAAGAGAAAATGCTCGCCTGCCTTCGTTTTTGAAGACTGGGGTCGTCATTTCAGTTTCAAGCAGGTCCCATGGTGGTTCCTCATTGATTTTTCCTGGGCTGGACAATGGGTTGGTGCTTGAAGGCAGTCTTGTCTGGTTCAGAGGTAGCCCCCATTCTCACCTGATTCTGTCACCATGCTGTTGTGAGGTGGTGCTGAGGTCAGTTCCAATTTTCTATACATACATACAGTCATAACCCCAAAAGCCATAAACATATCTCAAAATGACTGTTCAGTTCAGTGCATTACAAGCTTTCATAAAAGATCTCACTCGGTATTCTCTTCCAGTAAAATAACAGTATATGCAATCAATTGGCTGAACTTCTCATTGTGGCGGAAGTTAACCCTTCTCTTCTCTCCTTGGGATGTCTGTGCAACCCACACACCTCCTGGGTGTGGTGTTCTGTAGTGGCACCGAGACCACTTAGAGAGGGAAATTAATGAGTCTGCTCTACAGCCTTAGCTAAGAGCCAGCTGGCTTTTAGCTCCTGCAGTAGAGGCTCATGCACTAAGCTCCAGAGGTCCCAGGTTTGCTCCTGCCCGCCGATGACCAGGGTCTGTCAGCATTACATCTACACCCTGATTATCACAGTCTCCCCCCTGAGTTTGATACTGGTGTTTTGGCCATTGGCCATGACGTAAGAGTTATTTCTGCCTAGGAGCTCCAGCAGCTCCCTAAAAGTGGTGGGCCGCCGACACCCAAAACCAAGGTCCTGCCCCACCACTCTGTCCCTTCCCCTGAGGCCTCACCTCCACTGCACCTCCCCTCCCCTGAGTCCCTGCCCTTCCGCTGCCTCTTCCCCCCAAGGCCCCACTCCAGTGGTGGATTATCCACTGGGCCCACAGTGTCCATGCCCAGGGACGCCGGCCAATTGGTGGGAACTGGGAAAATGGGCTCTCCCACCCCCAGTGTAAATCCACTGTGGGGTGGCAGGGAAATCCCCAGTGGCACCTCCCTCCCCCTGGTCCCCAGAAGTGCCAGACTGCCAGGGAAGCCCCCAGCACACACACACACATACACACACACCGCGCCTGACCTCAGCATGGGACATTAGGGGAAGCCCCAGCAGCAGCACCTGCCCCCAGTTCCCAGAAGCGCCAGACAGGCAGGACAACCCTGGTGCGGGGCAGCAGGGGAAACCCCAGTGCCCCTACCAGCAGCAGAAGCTGTGGGATGGGGAAAGACACAGCCCCTCCCTCCTCCGCAGCAGATTCGGTAGGGTGGCAGGGGACGCTCCCATGGCAGAAGTGCCGGGAGCAGACGGGCAGGTGGGGCAGGTGAAGCCCCGATGATCCAGCCCTGGTTCCCCGCAGAAGTGCAAGGGGTGGCAGGGAAGACCCAGCACCCAGACTCCCCTGCTGCAGGCCTGGGACTGGAGGAGCTCTCACTCCCTGCTGCAGGCCTGGGACTGGAGGAGCTCTCACTCCCTGCTGCAGGCCTGGGACCATGGAACTGGGACAAAGCTTCTCCAGTCTGGGGGCCACAGTGGTGGAAGGGGAAGAAAGGTGCAAACAGGATGGGGGCTTTAGTGGGTGGTGGAATGGGGGGGGCCATGGATGGAAAAGGGGCAGGCCTGGGGAAGGGGCAGAAAGGGGTGGGGCTGCAGGCGGGCCGCAGGTGGAGGGGACAGAACAGGGGGGATTGCAAAGTGGAATAGGTGGGGCGGGGGCACCTTAATCCATTCTCCCAGCCCCCTTTTTTCCCCAGTCCTATCCCCTACTTCTCCACTGTCTCTTCCCCAGCCCCCCCTGCCCCCCCCTTTGCCCTGTCTCCTGTGTGCACTCGTACAAGAAACAGGTAGAACTAGGACCCAAGAGGTGGCAGCCAACTGCTGAGGTGGTAACCCGGAGCAGCTGCTCTGTCCTGCTCCCCACCCCACTGGGCTGCCTGGCTGCAGGGCTTGCGCTGCTTGACCTGCCAGCAGAGGGGAGAGGCACAGAGTGGGAAGGACCGAGCCGCCCCACACACACACACACAGTTGCCAACTTTCATGTGGTAAATAAGCACCCTTTCCCAATAAACCAAAAATCAAACTAATCCCATTTCAAAACAAGGCCAAAACAAGCCAATCCCTAAGAACCCCAATGCTCTAAGTGACTAGATTCCCCCCGGCGTGCAGTCTGGGACTGTGGTGGGCCTGCTGGGCACCCCTGACTCTCGCCCCCACCTTGCCCTTGTTTGCCCCTTGCCTCTGCTTGCCGGGAGCTGATCAAAAAAAATAAGCAACAAACTACAACACGCTACAAGCCAAAAACTAGCCAACAAGCAACTCACAAGCCAATTAAGCCAAAAACAAGCCTGATTTCTGCATTTTTTTCCCACGGGTTTGGCATGTCTGTCCCCTCCCCCCCAAAGATTGAGCAAAACAAGCCCTGCAGGGCAGTTCAGCACTGACAAAAAGCTGGGGGGAGGGGAGTGGAGTGGCATATACCCTGCATGCCTCCCCCAGGCCTCACCTCTGTTTGGGGGAGCAAGACCCTCCCTGTACCTCCTCAAACTACGCCCGTGTCTTCAAATGCACCCACGCATGTGTTTAGAAGGCTGAAATTCAGAGACGCGCACATACAGAGGTGGGGGAAGTGGTGCCAGTGTAAATGCAAGTTAAATAAGTTTCACTTACTACTGTAAACTGCATTAATTAATTTATTGAACTGCCCCTTGCTGATTTAAATTGGTTGTGACATTTTAATTAATCTCAGTCTGCAATATCATGGTTTTTAAGTTAAGTAAAGGTGTGTTAATTTTAAACTAAATTTATATTAGATGCATATTGTTTATAATTGGTACTTTCGATTTAGACACATTGCATAGATTAGCTCAGGTTTATTCCTTGAGGATCCCAAGGCATGCATGGTACAAGGTCCAACCAGATGCAGGTACCCCCAAGATTAATTTCCTTTACTAGTACTGTAAAGGGACTGCAGCAGAGGGGTGGCTAGAGGATTCCCATTTAGCCAATATCACCACTGGGATACTCAGGATCTCCTTTACTGTCAACATCAGGCACCCAGGTGAGTGTTGCCTGCTCCTCAGTAATCCAGGGGGAAGGGGGAGGTTACACAAGATAGCATGAATTTGTCAGCACTTTTATCACACAGCCCCACCCACATTGCTTTACTGCTGTGCCTAGTTTCTGGGTTGCCGGCGGACCCTGTCCCACAGCATTTCCTAGCTGTGGCAGTATCTCACTGCTCCTAGCAGGGGCCATGGCTCAGCATTCATGTTACATTCCCCATCAGTGCCCGGCCAGGGCCAAGGAAGTTAATGATCCAACAAGTGGACTAAATTTGGTGATGAATCCTAAGGCACGTTGCACATACACTAAGAAGAGCCTGCTCCTAGCAGATTCTGGACCACAGCACCTTTTCACTGTGCCACAGCCACACACACCCCCGACTCAGTTTCCCAGGTAAGGGTAGATAGCAATTTTGCTCCCTCACTCACTGAGTTTGGCCCTCATAGGCTTCTACCTGAGACCTCAGAGTTTAACCCGTTTACTTAATTACAGAAAATAACACAAGAAAAACATCCCACATTCCAACACCCAGAAAAACCTTTAGTGGCCATAATGCTGAAGACTACAGGCAGAGCAATGGCATCCATCGTACCCACATTGCCCCTGATCAGGCACATCCTTATGTCCTTCCTCCTGGGTCCCATGGGCATGACTTGACTGTTTAAGCTGCCTGTTTGTTCTGGGCAACAAGCTTCTATTGCTCCAGCTCTGCCTCCACTTTCCTGATCCCTGGCCTCCAGTTTCTTCCGCCTCTCCTTCACAAGCAGCCTTTCCACTCCAGCCTCCACGGGTCTAGACCTTTCACCATCACTGCTACCTCTGCTGGATCATCTGGGGAACCATCTGCTTGGTCTCTATGCCCTGTATGAGAAAAAGGGACTTCTCTGGACCCTCTGCTGCTCTTCATGGCATGTAAGTGCAGCAAGGTCACCAGCTCTGATTTCTGCTGATCGACTGACAGCCCTCGCTATTCACACAGTTCTTCTGCTTCTTCGTGAGTTTCTTTGTTCATCTGCCTTTTCTGCTGCTTTATTCATCATATACTGACTTTTGTTCTAGTCCCTTTACCCATAATAAACAAATGGAAAATATAAAAGCTGTAACCTTGTACTTTGCTCCCTCACTTTTGAATCTGTTACAGTTTGTTTAGCAAGGTGTTTGGCGCCTGAATCTCGGTTCGCTGATTTTTTGGGGTGCAGCAGCTGTAACGAGTATACCACTGACATTTTGGGGCCCACCAAGACCACTGAGGGGGTCTCACCCCTCTATTCTTTACTTTCATTTGCACTTGTGTAATGAAACGAGAGCTGGAAGAATGACATCGGCCTGAGAGTATGTGAAGTGCTGACAACTAACCCTGGCTCTAACACTGACTTGCAGTGTGGCCTTCTGCAAGTCTGGTAGTCTTTCGGCCTCATTTTCTCCATCTGTGGATAACAATACCTACCTGCTGCATGGAGTTCATAATACTGAGATATTAATATTTATTCTTGTACACGTTACACAATTTAGTCCACGATGATAGAAATTAAGGTATTTTTCCAATAGGTCTCATAAAATAAGAAAAGGGTATTTTCAGGATTCAACACATTTTAAAACAACTAGACATTTGGAGAAATCAAAACAGCATGTTTGATTTGCTTGTGTTCAGTTTTGATTAAAACTCACCTAGTTGTAATGTCTAAATTATTTAGATCATTAAATTAAAGTGAAAGAGGGAAAAGGTTGATCTGAACAGATTCTTTTCATTCCTGAACAAAGGTGATAAACAGTTTGGTCCAATCAGATGCTTCTATTAGGTTCCTGTTGATTCATTAGTTTGAAAGGACAACGGGTGTCATTTTGAGAAAGTATGATATTGTACTGCAGCCAGCGACAAGGGATCCAGGATGACAGGCGAGGAAGAAATACACCTCTACCCCGATATAACGCTGTCCTCAGGAGCCAAAAAATCTTACCGCGTTATAGGTGAAACTGCATTATATCAAACTTGCTTTGATCCGGTGGAGTGCACAGCCCCGCCTCGCTGGAGCGGTGCTTTACCGAGTTATATGCAAATTCGTGTTATACCGGGTCGCGTTATATCGCGGTAGAGGTGTAGTTAAGATCAAGTTGCTGCTGGAAATTAAATGCCTACACTTCATAATAACACCTTTAAAAAATGAGTGACATCGCAGCCCCATTGTAGTCAATGACAAAACTCCCATTTACCTTAATGGGGGCCAGGATTTCACTCAATGTTTGAATAAGTGGTTAGTAAGTAAACTAAAAAAACAAATGTGCTATGTGTAACTAAAGTGCAACTTATGAATAAGAGACCAGGGGACTCCACACAGTGGAGGGCTTGGTGCTAAAACAGGAGACAGGGCTCAATGTTGAAGAAGGGAACAACTTTTCACATTGAACTTTCAAGTCTCTCACGCCATCTACTGACTCTTTTGATTATTAACAATAGTTTAAAGCCTCCTCCTCCTGGTTTATTTATATATTTGTAAACATTCTAGAAAGTTTTAAGTGAATTACTGCCCAGTTTGTTTCAACCCCCAAATACTCTTTCTTTGTATAAGTGCATTACAGTACTGAGCCTTTGTAAACACCCATTTTCTATTGTCTCTGGAGGTTAAAGATATTGCCTAAGCCACTCTCACTCCTGTTATTGCTGGATAAGTGCTGATTACATTACTAGCAGGGCTGGGAGAAGAGTTTGCTGAGAAAATCCAAAGCTGTTCAAAATCAGCAAATATGGCTTTCCTGGACTCAACATAGGAAGGTTATTTTGTGGGTACCTACAAACATCTGAATGCACCTAAAATAACTTGTGTCTGCTTCTTCCAACAGTTCACTTAACTGTAATTTACAGTGGATATTTGTTTGTCCCATTATTCTTCATTACTTTTAGATGGAGTGTTAGAAGCAGAAATTGTATTCACAGATAGACAAGATTACAACATCCACCATTATTACCTTAAATCTATTTTTTTTACCTATTTTAATTTCATTAGGTTACCAATGCACATTCTCCTGCTTGACTCACAATGAATGTCAATTTTTAATGCTCTTTCAACCAGACAGCAACTAAGCACAGATGGCCCCTCCTATACACAGAGTATGCAAAAAGCCATTCAAACCGTAGGCAGTTCCTAATAGAAGCCATTCATTAAACTTTAAGAGTTAAATTTGATCTTATGTTAAAATGTTTGTCTGACAAAGCCTTTGGAATTTTTTAGCCTTATTCTGTCTCTCCTGACTATGCTATCCACTTGTAATAATCTTTCCATTAGTTTATGATTGTAAACAGTTCCTTACCTAGGATGGGGGCCAGATCCTTTGCTGATGATTTCAGTGGAAGTACATCAATTCACATCAGCTGAGTAGCTGATCCTGTATTTTTTAAAAATACACACCCTTTCTCTTTCCTCTCCACCTGGGATTATATTAAAATTGTTTTCATTGTGGTTTAATGTCTAATTTCATGGGAGCTACACATTGTTTTTGCAGAATTCATTTTCCACCCTGCCACAATGGGGCCAAAACTCCTTGGATCGTTGCCCAAGCATGGAGTGGATTGGGACGAGGGATCCTTTTGAGTTTCTGGGCCTGTCTCTTCCACTTTGAAGACACATTTACAGGAGCGCCACCAGCTTTTTTGGCGCCCTAGGTGGCGGAAAGTCCTGCCCCCAAAATACCACCGACGACCGGGGCAACCGAAGATTTGGCCGCCACGATCGCCATCACCCAAATGTTAGCACCCTAGGCGACCACGTAGGTCGCTTAATGGGTTGCGCCGGCCCTGCACATTTATGACCTTTGGAATCTTCTCCTGAATCAAACATATTTCAAAACATATTGATAGCAAATACTTGAGATGCTGAGCAGTCCCTCTCCAATCCCTCTCCCCCACTTTTGTACTTTTTTCCCCATGCATCTCCTCACATTTGCAAATACACCTCTACCCCGATATAACGCTGTCCTCGGGAGCCAAAAAATCTTACCATGTTATAGGTGAAACCACGTTGTATTGAACTTGATTTGATCCCCCCGAATTCGTGTTATATCAGGTCATGTTATATCGGGGTAGAGGTGTATGTATACCTCACCCGTTATTATGGCCATAACATGAAATAATAATATGCAATATTTCGTTGTGGTTGCACCCTCTTCCCTTTCATGGTGAGGAACGAATTCTACAATTGTAGCTGCTGTTGCTTTCATGTTTTCTTTGTCCTCCTAGCCTCAACAATTTCCTGTGACAATGAGCTCCACTGTCCAGCTACGTGTTGTGTGCAGAATTTTTTCCTTTTATCAGTTTTGTATTTGATGCCATTTCAGATAATTAAATATCCCCCTCTTCTTGTGTTATGAGACCATGAGAACAGAAGTTCCCAATCTAACTTCTCCATACTATTCATTATGTTCCCTCTTATTTGTCTCCTTTCTGAGGTAAACAATCCCACTCTTTTCAATCTCTCTTCCTAGGAGAGTTTTTCTTCTCATGTCTGAATCTTCTCTAATTCAGCAATGTCTATTCTGAGATGAGGTGACAGGATTCCAGATGAGATCACAGCACTGCTTGATATAATGGCATTATAATATTCCCTGTATTATTCATCGTCTCTTCCTTACAAATCTTAACATTGTGTTTGATTTTTGACTGCAGCTGCACGTTGAGCAGAAGTCTTCATTGCACTGTCTACATTAGCAGTTATATAACTCAGAGTTTGGTGTGTGTTACACATCCCCCTCTCTGTGCTACAAAGGATGTGAGTTTGTTACAGCTTCCAGATATAAATTTAATTCTTTAGTTCATGCTACAGAGGCTGGCGTTTTTAGCTTTGGAAGTCCCTCATCACAACCAACATGGCTGTCATCACACTGTAATCTAGAACGGGTACAACACTATAGGCAATTCACTCTAAGACCCTGAAGATAGTGAAAAAAAAAAGGCTTGATGAAAATTTCTTTTACCTAACTGCCATGAATCAATTGGTGTTTTGCATGCAGCAGATCAGCTGGGATTCACCCACAATCAGCCCTTGAGAAGAGTTTCAAAATGATAATCGCCGGGTTAAATCTTACCAAAGCATGCTAAGAATTGCTCCAGCTTCTTTGCTTCACTCTCAGTGTTTGTGTAGAGTTAACACTGCTGAAATTATTAAACAGCAGCTTCTCTTCTCAACATCAGCATGAGCTAGAAAATGACAAAAGAGCCCAAACTGCAGAAATATTAGATGATCTTTTTAAATGATGCATGAAAAACAGAATACACACATACTGATGCTGATACACTAGCCTGATTCTACAGGGCTGGAAATTGCAATAAAAATTGTTTTATATGGTACACTGAGGAAAGGTGAGATAAAAGCTCTGAAAATGCTTCACTGCAACTCAACAGCTATTTGGTTTCATTTTTTTCCCCAAGAGGTTCTGATTTACCTCAAAAGACCTTTGAAGGTCAGTTATATCTTGTTTTTCCATTTTGTTGACCATCTCAGTATGCTACTTATGGGATATAATACACTTTTAGTGTGTTTTTACTATTGTCATCCTGAAGACAAGGTTTGACTGCGGTAGCTATATATGTTTATAAAATATGCTTTAACAGGATGAATACATTCCAACAGCAAAATATCAGGAGACGTAAAGAGGCCCTCCCATACTCCCATCCCATCACCTGCTGTTGTCTTATGATGGAGAGAGCTGGTGGCTTGCTACGTGCCTCTACTTTCTAGGCAGATGGGCAGCTGGATGGTAGGCTTGTTCACATCGGACTTGGATCAATGGGTAAGAAAATTCCTCCCCAAATAGTTGTGTGCTCACAGAAAAGAAAATAATAAAGAATTAAATCATAGGTCAGGCAATAAAATCCTGCATCCTAGTCTTTTCTAAAGCATCTTTATGTAGCACTATTTTCTAGAAATCCATATTTTGTAACTGTTGGCCACTAGAGGGCAAACTGGAACAAGTCAAGGGAGGTGGTGGAATCTCTATTCTTAGAGCTTTTTAAGGCCTGGCTTGACAAAGCCCTGGCTGGGCTAATTTAGTTGGGGTTGGTCCTGCTTTGAGCAGGAGGTTGGACTAGATGACCGCCTGAGGTCTCTTTCAACTCTAATTTTCTATGATTTAACAAAAAGAAAATAAATTCTTGTCCAATAACATGCATCGCTCGATTTTAATTATGGTTTATAGTATAGGAAGTAGCCCTTCCCCTCAACTGTACCTGCAGGGAACCATATACCAGCCATGCCAACTCTTTCTGGAACAGTCAGAACCTTGACTACTCTTTGTATTGTTACCATTGCATTTGATATTACATCTCATCAAAAATCTAATCCAAACTCTGCTCTCAAGTACTCAAGTGCAAATCTGAAGTAATTGCTGATGTCAACAGAGATACTGCAGTTTTTAACCAGTGTAAGCGAGAAGAAAAGTAGGTCCCTTGTGTTTCTGCCTAACCTCTTCTCATGGATTTTAAGGCCAAAAGGGACTATCATGATCATCTAGGCTGACCTCCTGCACATCACAAGCCACAGAACCTCACCCATCCACTCCTGCAACAGGCCCACAACCGCTTGCTGAGTTACTGAAGTCCCCAACCTGGATGAAGTGACTGAAAAAGTGATTACAGTAATTTATTTTTCCAATTAATCTAACAAAAGTTTTACAATCTACTGTTACAATTTTATTTTTAAATGGAGAAGAGTAAGAATGTGGAATGTTTAATAAAGGAATCCCACCTTGAAAGCTGGAGAATCTATTCTTCCCTTGATACATGCAAAAATACCATTAATCTTACGCAGGCAGTAACAAGATATAGAACCACTGAGCCAAATTCACCATGGGCATAAGCAAGTGCAACTCCACTGAAGTCAATGGAGCAATAAATTTGACCTCTCGTGATAGCACATAAAATATCCAGCATCACAATAAACATCAGGTTAGGGCTCTTTTTTTGGCTTCTCAAAAGGGAAATTGTCAAGGTAGCTTTCTGCTAAACGTATAAGCTGCCTCACGGCGGAAAGTAACAGGATGTCAACATCGAATGAAAGATCCAACTCGGAGCAGTAGTTTTTAACAGGTACAATCTGAGCAAGAGGGATTCCAAGTTTCTCTGCAGTTATCCGCATCTGTAGAAAAGATACAAAATGGATTATCCTAAAGAGATCCCTCACTATTTTTCAATCTTTCTGTTCCTTGAGAAAGCTAAGCAAAACCTTAGAGTATTTTCACAGATATTGTTTGGTGAGATTAAAAGTGGAAGATATTGTAGTTCTTCAAACTTCCTTATACTGAAGACGTAACTACTTTCACATATATTTTGAAATCATACCCATCCTGCAGCTGAAGTGGCAACTACATTTTGATGCAGTGTCAGTTCAAGGCCATGTTCACTATATTTTATTCTTCTTTAGCAAATTCACTGCTAGAAACTGACTGCGTAAACTACCCTGCAGGCCAAAATCCTCTATTTAATCTCAGAGGTGATACCCAGGACACAGGGCTATTTTTCCTCCATCATGATCTAGCGAGAACACGACTAGGGATTCATCTCTGGTACAATTCCACTTAAGTCCATATTTGGACTTTCTAGATACATTCTCTGGGCCAATCCAGCTCCTTTGTACTGGATTTTGGTCATAACTAGACAGTTAAGATTCTGATGAGAATAGCTCTTCACTGGTATAAAACTGATACAAGTCAGCTCCTTTAGAACCACGCTTCTGCACACATCCTGACCCAGCGTCGTGTGAGATGTAGAAGTATGGGGAGTATGTCAGAGGCAGGGAGGGACCAAGGCAGAGCTCTGCTTTGCTATGCTAAGCCTCTAAACCATGGTTCAGATACAGGACAGAATGTACCCCAGGGTCAGGACTCTACCCTAGGAACTGATCCAGTCCCTTTGTATCATTTCTGCTGAACAAAGCAGTCAGAACGCAGTCATATCTCCTAAGCTAAATATTCCCCAGGTGGGGGAGACTTCAAATGGCATAGAGTCAGCTATTCCTCTTGGCTGGGAGACGGTCACTTGGGCCACAAGTCTCAAAGGTATTTAGGCACCTAACTCCCATTGAAATCAATGGAAGTTAGGTGCCTCAATACCTCTGAGAATTGCTGATGGCTGAATCAGCCCCAGGCCAGCCTCAGTATTTGGGAACTGCAAACCACCACCAGCCTCTGATTCCCCACAACCTTCCACCTTGTGTTAGCATTTATGGCTGCGAAAAGTGAGTGCAGAGTAGGTGTAAAAATCGACCAAAGCAAAATGGCAGCATTTTACAAGCACTCTGCACGGGGTAAAAATCTATACGAGATGGAAGCTAGCAGGGAATCAAACCTTTATGGATTCTCTCCTGAGTCAGACTCTGCCAGCATGGGACAGGGGCAAGGAGTCCAAGGAGAAACTTCAGTGTGCTGGTGCGTGAGCTGTGTCATGACTTAGAACAGCCTAGGGACTGTACAAAATTAATCCAGCAGTGTTTGCTCCCCGAAAGACAATCTGCTTAAAAAAAATCAGCAGAACAGAGCTCCCTCCCACTTCCTTCCTCCCCTGAAGTGCTTTTTTTTTTTTCAGTTTTACACCTATTCACACATGGGGAAATTTGCACCTGGCCAGTTTTGGCCAGACTCCAGCTCCTTCATATGGAGTGGGGTTTGGCAAAAGAATCTGGCCCTTAATTTTTAATGAGGTTTCTGGTATCTCCACCTTTTTCTGTTATGTAGTTTTATTCTTCAGAGGTGCCGCTTGCAATTTTAACAAGTCCTAAACCTTTTAGGTAAACCAAAACCTGAGGTATTAAATTTAGTTATATTTTCAGCTTGTGCCTACAAGCCCAGAATGAGAATGTGTGTAGGAACCTGAGGGGATGCAAGTACTGCAAACGTACTGTTGAGTATCACAATACCTTGATTTGTTCAAATCAATTGAGTTAATAGATAGCGCCACAGTCAACAATGCCATACTTTACCTGTTTCTCAACAGCTTTGCTTTTGTACACACACTGGATGTCTTCTTCAAGACCAGGGCAAATTTCATCCACTTTAGTTAGCAAAACCAGCTGTGGGATTCCTGTACCAAAAAAAAAAAGAATAAGATTTTAAACCTAATTTCCCATCAGTTCTTCATTGCAACTGCTTCTGCTTATATAAGGTAAAAGCGTTTTTGTTTTGCACAACAGCATTAGAAAGATTAATTATTAAACTAATATTAATTGAACAGTTATTGGGCAGCACCCTAATTCTCTTGGTGGGAAGATGTTTTGTAAACAAAATTATTATTCCACTAGTATTGTAGACACTTCACTTAATGACTCACTCATCTCATTGGGAAGATTGCCAGGGCTGAGATTCCGTGCAATGAATTCAATGACTCACAACAAGGAACTCCAAAACATGCCACACCTAGCTGAGTTCAATAGCACAACGGAGGCCTACTTTCAGCCCCGTAGGTTATGTCTCTGTCTATTGCCTCCTATGGAAATTACTCATATCACATGGAGAGAAAATCAGATATTGTGTCCAAACATAACCACAGGAGCTAATGATGTAAACTGGCATTCACAAATATAAGTTAGTTTTTCACTTTTTGTTGCTTCCTGTCTTCACTGCAGCTGCAAATGAATCAATCTCACCTTTACTCCCTTTTAAAAAGGTTTTAATGCCTTGGATTATATGTATTTTAAAGTAATTAATGAAATCAAAGTGATTTTTTCCCGGAGAGACGTAGTCCTAGAAGCCTAGTGCACAGCTCTGTTTCCCTGGGGGCCTGTGTCAGCAGGAGGGCTCTGCTATATGGAGGAGCAGAAACTCAATAGTGCACACTGTAAAACCAAAGAGTAGAGAACAGCGGAGGTGATCAGGAATTCCTCTATTCTCCCGCCAACACCAGAGCCCATTGCAATGCCCATACTTCCATCAGTCTGGGGCCCTGTCCCTCCAGAGTGCATTAATCCAGCTCAGAGAGCCAGCCAGCAGGTAAACCTCAAAAGCAATAAGTGGCAATTCCTCCTCCCAGACCAAGGATAAGCCTGGCTCCTAGCAGTACTTCAGGCCCCTAATAACTCCAGCTGCTCAGGCTTGAAAGTCAGATCACCTCCTGGGCATGCCCACTTCATTCAGTTCTACGATATTAGGAGACATAAAACATACCAAACTGGTTCACTTTCCTTCGAAGCTGTTTCAGCTTGTCTTCCAGTTTCTCAGGGAGAATCTCAATTTTGCACCCATCAATAACAAATGCAACACAATGAATCTGATCCTTCAGAGAAGGGGTCTTGACATAGCCTGGAGAATCTGGGCGAAGGGTGGCAGCTGGATTAAACTGCAAAGAAATGTTTTTATAATAATCAGTAGCACTTCCAAAGAACTGGAGATTCAAAGGGCTGTACAAACACAAACTCAAAATACCCCTCAGAGCAGGAAGACAAGTATTCTGATCTCATTTTACAGAGAGGAATACTGATATGCAGAGAGGTGAAATGATTTACCCACACTCATAAAGGGAGTGGTCAAGTCAGGATTGAAATTCCAGATTTCCTGATTCCCAGTCTCATACTCATTCTTCCAGATGAAGAGCAAGATTCTGATCTCTGTTACTGAAAACGTGTGGAAATCCAGAGTCGCTCCTTTGAAGTCAATAGAGTTCCTCTGAATTTATATCCCTTGTGGAAAAGTAACAATGAAACCAAAAGGCATCTCTAGAAAATAAAGAGGATTCACGAGATATTCCGTATGTGTGTGTGTGTATACACCCATGCATGCATACACACACACACAAACACACACACACACCATTGACTATCCCTACTATAGAGTTTTTGAACACACTTTTTATTAAGGTTCCATCTATAAAGCATTAATAAATTATTAACAGATGTTTTAATAAAAGGTTAATCGATTGTTGTCGAGTCCATCAAAAATTTACCCATAATTATAGCTTATAACATCTACTGATGTGCTTATAACCATCTATACACATGCTGCTCAGTACTGTAATGTGCTTTTAACATTCTTCATTTATTAATTCTTTGTAAACCATTTATAGATGGAATTTTAATATAAAGTGGGACCAAATAAATCATGGAAAGATTGGTCTTGTGGTTAAGGCATAAAACTGCGACTCAGGAGATCTCACTTCCAATATAACTTTGACCAAGATAATTAATCACTGTTCCTCAGTTTCATATCTTTAATATTAGGTTAATAACACTTAATACCTTGCTGAGTTGTCATGAGGATTTGTGAGGAGCCAAGATACTAAAGTGATGAGAGTCATACAACGATCTTAGCCCTCCATCTTTGCTTCTGTAACAAACTCAGCTCAGGTGAATGGCCAATCAAATTCTACATCTCTTGCATATTACAACAGTTAAAATTAGAAATGGTCTATAGGCAGCAGCTCTCTACTAGGCAAGACAAAAGGCCACGTAAGAAGGCACTGTACTAAGCTTGAATATGGTGGAAGCTGCTCTTTACAATGTTTTAAAACAATGTTTTCTAAAAATTCAAAATGTCAACCTTGTTTCTGCTTTACCAAACTAACCCATTCTTCATTTTTCAATTTTTTTTTCACAAAAAAATAAAAAATTGCTCATTTCCTGAAAACCAGTTAAAAAAAAATAGAGAATTATTTCAATAATATAAATGATTAGATTTTTGCTAAAAATCTTTCAAAAAATTTCATGAAAAACTACAAGAATTTCAAGAGATAACAGAAATTTGGGCTGGGGGGGTTCAAGTCCATTTTTCTATTTAAAACCTTTTTGTTCAAAATATTTCAACCACCTCCAATCTTTATACACCTTGAGCCTGATTCTCCCTTGGCTTGTACCTGAACAAAGTAGGTGCTAAACGCTACCTGGGCAGAAGGGTGGATAGTGATTTACATCAACTTCACATGACTGTAAGAGGCTACACAAAGTGCAGGACAGTGGAGAATCGGGCCCAAATACAAATTTTCCATAGTTTATTCCTTTTCAAATACACCTTACCTATGATCACCATTCATAAGGTTTTACTGTACAGTACCACATTTGCAAGAATGTACTGAGTACTGTAGATATTTTGTTCCACAGTAATTAAATTTAGGATATAATATTTGTACATGTAAAAAAACATTAAAGGATATCAGTTGAACTGCATAGAATTGTAGAAATCCTACCTGGTACCTATCAGGAATGTGGCCTTTTATTATGTTGGACACTTCATCAATTTCCAGACCTGTTCCTGATTTTTCTTCTATTCCCATTGTGTCACAGAAGATAATAGGCAGAGGCTTGCCATCCCTTCCATCTTTAACTGGGTAAGCCCTGTACTATTGGGGCAAAAAAAAGTAACATATAGAAATACATATTTAAAAAATCCATATTTAGCACCAGATTATCTCTCATCCATATTGAGTAATACCTTTCTTCTCACAAGTACATGCATGGAATTCAGTGGGGGCAATCATGGACTATCTTTGGGTTTTCCGTTTAGTGGGAAAAAAAATGTTGATTTTTAACTAAGAGACTGTGCTTTAGCTTGGATATTTATTAATTAGAAGCAAATATTTACCTGTGTTGTCACGCTAGTATTATCAGATCCTGCTATGGCTTGGCTTGTCACATAACCTCGGAAAACAGAATTCACAGAGTTGAAAAAACTGGACTTCCCAGCTCCAATTGGACCAAGAACCAAAATCCGAATCTGTGGCACTGAATTTAAATAAGGTTTGTAAGATCTGATTTCCTCCATTATTTTCGCTCTTTCCCTGTTAAGACAAAAAGATTTGCATAATTTCAAACACGCATGAGATCACAGCACATGTTTTGCAATGCATTTAGGCACAGTGAATTCAGTAAACTGAAATATACCTATAGGAGAAAAACTCAGTTCTCACTCTGGTTGGGTGCAGCAATTGCATAGAGAGAGGGAGTGCGCTAGGACACAGGGTTTCCCTCTCCTAGGCAGGTCTCTCCACAGGTAAACAATTACAGCAAGCATTTATACTTTTTGTTACATACAATAATAAGCAACAGCTGCATTTTGTTTATACATAGGCCATCTTGATATCTTATTTTTCTCACTTCTATTTAGACGCTAGTCTGCATTCCACCTTATCGACACAAAGTCGCAACAACTTCTCACACAGTTCTTTCCCATTCGCCTCAAACAATCCTCGCTTCTACAAATCTCGCGTTATTAGGGTTACAGCTAGCCTGACTCTTGCTAACAGAGACTGTCATGCATTAAGATCCCCTACAAATCCCTGTCAGTTCTTTCTCTACTTCCACATTCCCCATCCCCCCATATACTCCATCTTTAACTATCATCAAACACACAGTCTACTCAGGGCTGTTGCACCAGCCAGAATGAGCACAGTTGATCGCGTCACACAAGGCATCGTGTTGTTAAGTTCCTAGATCTGGCTCAATCCTGCGAATCCACAAATCTCAGGGGTGGCCCCACTGCCGCACCAGGTACAGTCAAAACATGAACCCCCCAGGTGTCAATAGAGAGTTTGAGAGCATCCTGGTAACATGGCCAAAGCGCATCCAGTGGTGCTTTTGAATACAATGAGCAACTGAAGAACAGCCAGACTCCTCTGACAGAATGAACTTCACACAAAGTCAAACAACTTTGACATGGTTTGGACATGGAATGGATCTTTAACTATGATATCCTCTAATTTTGGGTGCCCAATTTTAAACATCCTATGGCCTGATTTTCAGAAAGTGCTGAGTACCCAGAATTCCTATTGAAGCCAATGGGAGATTCAGGTGCTCAGCACCTATACAAATCTGGCCTACAATGTCTCCACCTGGGTACCGCATATCAGTGGTCAACTTTGAAAATTTTGAAAATGTATTCAACCAATGCTGCTTAAAACAGTTGCTTTGACATGTCACTGGAGAATTAAATCTCTGTTGCAATGTGCTGACTGTCACTGGTAATGCAGCAAAGTTACATCCATTCATTCAAACAGCCTTAGAAGTAGACTAAAAACTACTAAGAGGGTAGGACGAATCCGTTTTCACAACATATGTATACAGAGCATACAAGTTGTCATGCAGTACGCATGTATTCAGGTAACCAAGTTCAGGTACCGTAAACCACCAAATGCAGCTTAGATCTTGTAAGCTGTGCACTGTGAAAACATAGCAAATAAGCAAAATCAGGCAGAACGGACACATCTGAACCAATGTCTAGTACAGAAGTGGGCACATTACGGCCCGCGGGCCACATCTGGCCTGCGGGACCGTCCTGCTCAGCCCCCAAACTCCTGGCTGGGGAGGCTAGCCCCCAGACCCTCCCCTGCTGTCCCCCTTCCCCCGCAGCCTCAGCTCGTTCGCTCCGCCATCGGCGCAATGCTCTGGGAGGCGGGGCTGTGAGCTCCTGGGGCAGTGCAGCTGCAGAGCCCGGCCTGACCCGTCGCTCTGTGCTGCGTGGTGGTGGCGGCGGCGTGGCCGAGCTCCAGCCGTGCGGTGCAGCTGTAGAGCCACCAGCCACCGGTGCTCCAGGCAGTGCGGTAAGGGGGTAGGGAGCAGGGGGGGTTGGATAGAGGGCAGGGGAGTTCAGGGTGGTGGTCAGGGGGCGGGGGTGTGGACAGGACTAGAGGTGGTCGGGGGAGGAACAGGAGGTTGAATGGGGGCAAGGGTCCTGGGGGGGGCAGTCAGGAAGGAGGGGGGGTTGGATGGGGCGGCAGGGGGCAGTCAGGGGTAGGGGTTCCAGAGGGAGTTAGGGGACAGGGAGAAGGGGTGGTTGGATGAGGCAGGGATTCCCAGGGGGGCATCAGGAATGAGAGGAGGGGTTGGATGGGCCAGTGGGGGTTCAGGGGCGGTCAGGGGACAGGGAGTGGGGCTGTGTGGATGGGGCAGGGGTCCCAGAGGGGCCATCAGGGAACAGGGGGAGTTGGATGGGGCAGGAGTCCCGGGATGGGGGGCGGGGCAGATAGGAGGTGGGGGCTGGGCCCCAACCCCCTCCCCTAACTGGCCATCCATACAATTTATGAAACGCGATGTGGCCCTCAGGCCAAAAGGTTTGCCCATCCCTGGTCTAGTATGTGTTCACTGGAGTGTGACTGTTGTCCAGGTGTGCATCTGTCAACATAGCAAAGGAGTTTCTGTAGGATGAGGTGAACAGAAATTCTCTACACTCAAGGTGATATCAGGCACAGTGACTTCATGTTCCTGATTTTTGAAGTGAGGACAGTGGCATGCTTTATAGAAATGTCTTTTTACAATGTTGACACATGGCATCTTTGACAAAAGATCCTCTACAGCTAACTTTGTAGACGCATACATGCTTAGCGGAAGCACAACATTTTTTCATGGAAGATGCTTTAACTACCCAGATATCTGTTGGAAAAGTAGGGCAGCAAAGCACAAAATGTCTAACAAGTTATCTGAATGTGTTGGAGACAATGTGTTGTTTCAGACGGTGAAGGAAGTAAGCAGGAAGCAACCATTTTAGATTTGATTCAGAATAATAGGAAGGAATTGGTTGCAAATCTGAAGGTAGAAAGCAATTTGGGTGAAAGTGATTATAAAATGATAGATTTCATGACTCTAAGGAAAGGAAGGAGTGAGAACAGTAGAATGAGGACAACGGACCTCAAACTCAAGGAACTGGTAAGTAAGGTCCCATGGGAAGAAAATGTAAGGAAAAAGGATGTTCAGTAGAGGTGGCAGTTTCTCAGAGAGACAATATTAAATGCACAGCACCAAACTATCCAGATGTGAAGGAAAGACAGCAAGAATAGCGAGAGGCCAATATGACCTGAAAAATCAAAAAAGAATCATACAATAAGTGGAAATGTGAACAAATTGCTAAGGATGAGAACAGAAGAGTAGTATAAGCAGGTAGGACAAAATCAGAAAAGCTAAGGCACCAAATGAGTTACACCTAAAATGGGACATAAAAGCAGGGTGGATTTTAAAAGATTTTAAAATATTATTTAAATTATAATAGGTTTTCTTTTTATAAACAAACCTGTTAAAAATAAAATCTGAATGTAATACAAAATATGTTAAGGTCAAAATTTATTATAATCTCTTGAAATATTTAAATTAAAGAATTAGTATGCTGAATCCATGAGCCTCCATCAAAAACTTTGAGTTAAAAGCTGCTTTTCTATATAAAGAAAGTATCAGGGGAAAAACATTTAACTTTTGAGGTCAAACTTTATAAATACGGCACAAGAGTAGCAATTAAGCAATATATCATTCACTATTTTCTAACATACTAAAAATGTACCATTAATAAGAATCTGAAAATATAAAGCTATATAGTTGTTTAAATAAATGCATATAATTATAGTGTACCTTTCTAGGCAGCAAAAAAAGAACCAAATCTAGTGTAATGGTTCTATTTAGTTGTAAATCAACATGTTTTAATGGTTATATCAGCCAATGAGAATGCACCTTTCTTTAGAAATACGAATGAATACACACTTTTCTGGACTAGGACTCGAGGAGCGTCAGAGAGAGCTTGAGGCACAGGACTGACTGAGATGGAATACACTGTAACTCTCTATGTTAACCAAGGACTTTCTATGCTGTGTTCCAGATATCCAATAAACCTTTCTGATTTTTACAATGCTGTCTGAGATTCACTCCAGATTAAAACAACAAGGAGTCCTTGTGGCACCTTAGAGACTAACAAATTTATTTGGGCATAAGCTTTCGTGGGCTAGAATCCACTTCATCAGATGCATGGAGTGGAAAATACAGTAACAGGTATATTTATACATAGTACATGAAAAGATGGGAGTTGCCTTACCAGGTGGGGTGGTCAGTCTAATGAGACTAAATATACCTGCTACTGTATTTCCAGTCCATGCATCTGATGAAGTGGGTTCTAGCCCATGAAAGCTTATGCTCAAATAAATTTGTTAGTCTCTAAGCTGCCACAAGGACTCCTCATTGTTTTTGCTGATACAGACTAACACAGCTACCACTCTGAAACCTGACTCCAGATCAGGGGTAGGCAACCTATGGCACGCATGCCGAAGGCGGCACACGAGCTGATTTTCAGTGGCACTCACACTGCTCGGGTCCTGGCCACTGGTCTGGGAGGCTTTGCATTTTAATTTAATTTTAAATTAACCTTCTTAAATATTTTAAAAACCTTATTTACTTTACGCACAACAATAGTTTAGTTATATATTATATATTATAGACTTAGAGAAAGAGACCTTCTAAAAATGTTAAAATGTATTACTGGCACGCGAAACCTTAAATTAGAGTGAATAAATGAAGACTCGGCACACCACTTCTGAAAGGTTGCCGACCCCTGCTCCAGGTTAAGGAAATTAGGGGTGCATTGCTCCCTTTGGGTTTGCAAGCCTTCCCCAGGTGTCCAATTCAAATTGACTCACTAAGGGGAGCTCACAGAGTTAAGCAGGGGAGCTGAAGGCTCAGAGGTTTGGTCCCAGGAGTCAGAGAATCGATGGGGCTTACCCCAGTGAGAGAAAGTAACCCAAAGGGGGATAACACATTGAAGGGGTCTTCTTGGAGACTCTTCCAGAGCTGTGCGAGAGCACCAGACCTGTGGATTCTGTAACAAAGATTATTCTTAAAGAGCAGTTCTTAAGGGTTTGACATCATACTGAGTGGACATATCCAGTGGGGTTCCACATGGATTGGTCCTGGGTATGGAAGTATTCCATATTTTCAGTTATGACTTGAATAATGAAGTGGAGAATATGTTTATAAAATAAGTGGATGACACTAAGCCAAAGGGATTATAAACACTTGGGATGACAAGGTTGGAATTCAAAATGAGGTTAACAAATTGGAGAATTGGTCTGAAATCAACAAAATGCAATTCAATAAAGACAAGGTGTAGCGAAGCGGTCTGGCTCCCCGCCACCCCGGAGAGGGACAAGCCTGGACACCAAAGTGGGCGGAGCCAGCAAACCCTGAGCCCACCCCTCAGAGGTCAAGGCGCAGGACAGGAAGTATAAAAGCCCAGCGCTCACTTGAATCTCAGCCACCAGAGAGACCAGACGCCTGTGGTGTAGCTCCCAGTGGGGAGACCATGGCGATCAGCGGCCAAACCGAGGACTGGCCAGTTCAGCCAACATCTGATGCTAGCCCGAGCCCAGAGATGCTACCAAGCCTACCGCTCGCCCATTACCCTGAGGAACTGCCAGGACTACCGTTTGCCAGTTACCCCGAAGAGCTGCCAAACCAACCACTAGCCAGCTACCCTGAGGAGCCCATGATGTGGGACCCCATGGAGGACGTTGTCCGGACCCAGGAACCTCTAGAGGGGAAGGAAGGAAGTAGCCCGGGGACAGCCAACCCGAGTCTGGCTGCAACACTGCCAGAGCCAATGTCAGTCTGTTGCGGTCAGGATCCACACTGACGCAGCAGCGGGTCTTCTGCCGCTGCTAGGGCCCCGGGCTGGGACGCAGAGGAGTGGATGGGTCTGCGTCCCCCCTGCCACCCACCTCGCGGGTGTCAGTCTCCCCCTCTCCCAGGCCGCTCGGAGTCAGGAGTTTGCTGTTCAAACTGTTTGCTCAGCCCCTGCCTGAGGGCCTGAGCTACTGACTGTTTGTTGGCCCGCCCTGACCCAGGGCCTGGGCCTGCTAATATCGAACTGTTTGTTCAGCCGGCCTGAGCTGCTGACGCTTTGCCGCACAGCCAAGCTAATTCCCCAACACACCTGACCAAAGTAGGGCAGCATCCTGGCTCCCCGCTGCCCCGGAGTGGGACAAGCCCGGCCGAACTGCCCTACTCAAGGGCATAGTACTAAAATTAGGAAGGAAAAATCAAATGTGCAGCTGGAATAGGCTTCTCAGGGAGGTTACAGAATCCCCATCACGGGAGGTTTTTAAGCACAGGTTAGATAAACACCTGTCAGGGATGATCTCAGTATATTTAGTCCTGCCTCAGTGCAGGGAACTAGATTAGGTGACTTCTTGAGATCCCCTCCAGCCCAATATTTCTGTAATTCTATGCTGAGATGCACAGGGTTTTCTAAATGTATTAAATACTTTTATGTTTGCCACACTGTACCTATGCCACTCTGGGAACTGCCCAGATAAGTGACTAGTTGCTTAATCATGGTCTGTAATCCTCTGGAATGTCACTAAGTCTCAGTGTGGCTAAGAATAAGCATAGCTCTTCATGAAGCTTATTTTGGTTCAGACATTAAATAATTCATTTATGTTTGATCTGTTCTGAAATCATCATTTTGTACTTATCCCCGGACTGTGAGGTGCTCAGACACCATGGTCATAGGTGCCCTATTGGTACCTAAGATACACAGATAAGCATCAAATACCACATGTCTGTCTATTCTAGCACCATCTACCTAAAGTAGCTCGCATCATCTGGTGGCCACAGATCATTATAGTGATATATTGCAACAAGTAACTTACTCAGTTGTCCATGTAATCTTCCTCCATGGAGATTCCAGGAAACTGCTAATATCTAGAGGAAAGGAACATATAACATTAAGAGTACGAAGCTATAATTTCCTCAATAAACATTTTCTCTTTTGATATCAACTTACCTTCAACTCGATACACCTCACATTCTGTAAGGCCTAGATCATTTCCATGCAGGTCAGCAACATTGTATGTGTAGTTGTTGTTAGAACTTGTTGCCGCTGCGGCGGCATTTTGGTTCAACAACTGCAGTGCTCCACCGCCAAAATTAGGGCCAAGGGAACTATAGTCATATATAGCACCTGATGCAGTTGTAACAGGAATTTTTAGTGGGCTAAGCACACCCTCTCTGCCTTTCAATCTAAAGAGAAAAGCCTTCTCATCCTTTATGTACCCTCCAGATGAAACATAGCACTGACTTGTAAATCCTCCAAAAACATAACCACTTCCATTATATGCTACTGCTACAGTTGGCCCTTGTCCATCACACTTGGCATGAAATATAGAAGCATTGTAACCATGGACGCTTGCTTTATAGAGAAGAGAGAATTGTCTGCTCCCCAACAGATGTTGCAGTTGCTTTACTTCATCTTGTGTTAATCTAGATTTGACACCAGCCATTCTTCTTAATCTAAAAAGACAGAAAAGATGTTACAAATGCAAGTATAACAGTAAGAAAAATGTATTATTATTTTTAACTCATCTCACCAAAGATGGAAGACAATAGGGAAGGCCCTGTGTTTCCCATGGAATAAAGTGGCATGTTAGTAAATCATTATCATCATCATCATTATTCCAGTTTTATTCCATGAGTATCTAGACATTCCAACTGAGGACGTGTGTGTTGTGCCTAACATTGCATTAGGCACTATGTAAACACATAGTTAGAGACAGTCCCTAACCCCAAAAGCCTACTGTCAAAATAAACAAGACAGACAAATAGTGGGAGAAAGATGTTTTTATCCCCATTAACAGATGTGGGAAATGATGCAGGGAGGGCCAACTAGTCTAACTCAGCATAGCTTCATGGACTTCACAGCAAAATACTTTTTCGGCCTGAATGGAGACAAAATATTCTTAAAACGTATGGCCCAATTGTGTTGCCTTTACTCGGGCAAAACTCCTATTGACTTCAATGCAAATCAGGACCGTTTTATCTAAATGGTGAAACCTTTCATACTGTGACCTGATTCTAATCTTACTTAGACTGGATAACTACACAGACTTCACTGATTTATGGTGGTGTAAATGAGAGAAAATACATATTCACTGTCTCAAAAATATAGTTCCCAGTTTATGGAGTGAATCTTTTTTCTATTTCCAGTAACAAAAGAATGGCATACTGGCTCAGACTAATGGTCCACCTGGCCCGGTATCCTGTCTTCTGACAGTAACCAGTGCCAGAAGCTTCAGACAGAATGAATAGAACAGGGCAATTTTGAGTGATCCACCCCCTATTGTCCAGTCCCAGCTTCTGACACTTGGAGCTTTAGGGACACCCAGAGCATAGGTTTGCATCCCCGACCATCTTCGGTAATAATCATTGATGGATCTATCCTCCATGAATTTATTTAATTCTTTTTTGAATCCAGTTATATTTGTGGCCTTCACAACAAGTTCCACCAGTTGACACTGCATTGTGTGAAGAAGTACTTCTTATTGTTTGTTTTAAACCTGCTGCCTATTAATTTCATTAGGTGACCCCCTAGTTCTTGTGTTATATGAAGGGGTAAATACTTTCCTAGTCACTTTTTCCATACCATTCATGATTTTATAGAACTCTATCATACTCCCCCTTAGTCATCTCTTTTCTAAATAAAACAGTATGAAAGTTGTTCCACACCCCTAATCATTTTTGTTGTCCTTCTCTGCACCTTTTCCAATACCATTATATCTTTTTAGAGATGGGATGACCAGAACTGCACACAGTATTCAAAATGATTAAAGGTCTGGAAACATGACCTATGAGGGAAGATTGAAAAAACTGGGTTTGTTTAGTCTGGAGAAGAGAAAACTGAGAGGGGACATGATAACAGTTTTCAAGTACATAAAAGGTTACAAGGAGGAGGGAGAAAAATTGTTCTTCTTAATCTCTGAGGATAGGACAAGAAGCAATTGGCTTAAATTGCAGCAAGGGTGGTTTAGGTTGGACAGTAGGGTATTCACCCATGAAAGCTCATGCTCCAAAACTTCTGTTAGTCTATAAGGTGCCACAGGACTCTTTGCTGCTTCTAATATAATGGTCTTTACAAAAGCCATGTTGACTCTTCACAAATATATAATGTTTATCTATGTGTCCGATAATTCTGTTGTTTAGTATAGTTTCAACCAATTTGTCTGGTAATGAAACTGTTTGAAATGGGCCACTCTCATTACCACTACAAAAGTGATTTTTCCTCCCTTCGTATCCTACTGTTAATTGAATTGTCTAGTTAGACTGACCTCCCTCTTGGTAAGGCAACTCCCATCTTTTCATGTACTGTGTATTTATACCTGCTACTGTATTTTTCACTCCATGCATCTGATGAAGTGGGGTTTAGCCCACGAAAGCTTATGCCCAAATAAATTTGTTAGTCTCTAAGCTGCCACAAGGACTCCTCGTTGTTTTTCCTGGTAATGAAGTTAGGCTTCCCAGCCTGTAATTGCCAGGGTTGCCTCTGGAGCCATTTTTAAAAATCAACATTAGATCCGCTACCCTCCAGTCACCTGGTACAGCAGCTGATCTAAGCGACAGGTTATATGCCACAGTTAGTAGTTCTGCAATTTTATATATGAAACTCTTGGGTGAATATCATCTGGTTGTGGTGACTTATTAACTGTTCAATTTATCAATTTGTTCCAAAACCTCCTCTGCTGCCATACCACCGCCTGAGATAGTCCCTCAGATTTGTCACATGAAAAGAATTGCTCAGGTGTGGGGATTTCCCCAACATACTCTATAAAGAATTAATTTAGCTTCTCTGCAATGGCCTTGTCTTCCTTGAGTGCTCCTTTAGCACCTTGATTGTCCAATGTCACTGTTTAGCAGGTTTCTAATGTATTAAAAAAATGCTGTTGGTTTTTATGTCTTCACTAGTTGTTCTTCAATTTCTTTTTTGGCCTGTCGTATTGTATTTCTACATTTGACTTGCCAAAGTTTATCCTCCTTTCTATTTTCCTCACTAGAATTTGACTTCCAATTTCTAAAGGATGACTTTTTGCCTCTAACCACCTCTTTTACTCTGCTTTCTAGTCACAGTGGAACTTTGCTGCTTTTCTTTTTTTTTTTAAAAATTGGGGTGTACATTCCATTTGAGCCTCTATTATGCTGTTTTAAAACAGTCTCCATGCAATTTGCAGGCAATTCACCCTTCTGACTGTTCCTTTTAATTTCCATTTAATTAGCTTCCTCATTTTTGTGGTTGCACTTTTTGAAGTTCAAAGTTACTGTGGTGGGTTTCTTTGGCATTTTCCCCCTGCAATGATGTTAAATTTAACATTATGGTCACTATGGTTCAGCTACATTTACCTCTTTGACCAGATCCCGTGTTCCACTTAGGACTAAATCCAGAATTGCCTCTCCCCTCGTGGGTTCCCGGACACATTTATGGTGCCTAAAAATTTTACCTCTGCATCCCTTTCTGAGGTGACATATACCCAGTCAATAAGAGAATAATTGAAAAAAACCCTATTAATGTGTTTTCTGCCTTTGTTGCCTCTCTCTCAATATTTCACAGTCATTGTTTCTATCCCAGTCAGATGGTTGGTAGTATATTCATACTGCTACACTCTTCCATCCATCTTCAAGGATGGAATTATTGTGTATAGAGATTCTATGATACAGTTTGATTCATTTAAGATTTTTACTTTGACGCTATGCTTTCTTTTACACATAGTGGCACTACCCCACCAATGAGCTACTCTGTCATTCCTATGTATTTTGCACCCTGGCCAGTTACTGACCAGTTGAAAGCACAGATCCAGCCCTGCAAATCCTAACCTGAAAGATACTTGTATGAGCAAAATGCATGGGGTTTACTGTCTGCATAACCACACAAGATTAGTTTAATAATTCTAGGTTTCAGAGTAGCAGCCGAGTATCCACAAAAAGAACAGGAGTACTTGTGGCACCTTAGAGACTAACAAATTTATTTGAGCATAAGCTTTCATGGGCTACATCCTATGAAGTGGGTTGTAGCCCACGAAAGCTTATGCTCAAATAAATTTGTTAGTCTCTAAGGTGCCACAAGTACTCCTGTTCTTTTTAATAATTCTGAAGCTTATATGGCAAGTAGAAAGAATGAACAAACACACCAATGTTATTTGTGCTTTCACCTTGCCACGTTTCATTTCCTCTTTCACTGCACTGTTTGTATGGACGGACAGAGACTAACACACCTCCAACAACTGTTCTTTTTTAAGTTCTCTTAATATTTTCCAGGGGGAGGAGGGTTTTTTTTTTTTCCATACTGACTGCTTTGCCAGAAGAAATCTTTGTGTGCAGCCAGACTCGGGGGGAGGAGGGGAGACAGAGAGTTTATGTCCTTTTTTGGTATATACTCTATTTTATTAATCTTCATTATAGAGATAAAAAAAGAAATATAAAGCTGTCCTTTACTCTTTGGGTCCTTTATCTGTAAATATGCAGAACTTTCAAGACCACTTACTGCTTAACTTCATATTAACAAATTTCTGCATGTCACAGTGCACATACTTTGCTCAGAAATGTACAATACATGCTGTCCTGAATAAATGTTCTTCTCTCGTCTCCAACTTGGAGAATTTAAAAAGAACATTCTTCACAAGATTTCCCAAGTATTCCTCTGTCCAAATATATTAGAATGATGGGACAGAAAAGATGAAACTCTACATTCTACTATTGGCAGCAGAGTGCGTCCTAAACACACTATGCTCCCTGCTTATCAAGAAGAACTTAGGGTGACCAGACGTCCCGATTTTATCGGGACTGTCCCGATATTTGCTTGTTTGTCCCGCGTCCCGACCGATGTTCGGTCGGGACACTGGACAAACAAGCAATTTTGCCCTCCGATCCGGTGCATAGACGGAGCCCGGAGGGGCTTTCACCCCCCACTTCCCCCGACCATCCCCCACCTTCCCCCATTGGACCCTCCCCAAATCCCTGCCCTGGACCCGCCCCCAACCCCGCCCCTCACTGCCCCATTGGATCCCTCCCCAACTCCCTGCCCTGGTCCCGCCTCTTCCCCAAGCACGCGGCATTCCTCCTCCCTCCCAGGCTTGCACAGGGGCCATGGCCAGGGCTGGGAGCGCAGCACGGAGGCTGCTCCAGCCCTGCAGCCTGCAGGGCAGTGCGGAGCAGGCAAGGCCTGGGTGGAGACACGCGTGGGGCGGACACGCTCCTGCCAGGAGGGGCCGGGCCCGGCTGCCTGGTTCGCCCCCTGCCCGGGGGGGTCCCCAAGCTCCCTGCAGCCGGAGCGGGGCTGCCCGGGGCGAGTGTCCTGGGCGGGACAGAGTGGAGCAGCCTCTGCTGTGGGGCTGGTGCAATGAAGCCCAGGAGCGGCTGGGCCGGGAGCTGCAAGAGGGGCCCGGAGCGTGGCTCGGCTGCACAGCTCGGAGTCCAGGCTGGGCCCAGGAGCGAGGGGATGGGGGAGCTGGGAGTGTATCGGGGGTCAGAGCCGAGAGTTGGGTGGAGACGGGGCTGTGCCACTGCCGCCTGGTGGCGGGGGGCGCTCCGGCTTTTTTTTTTTTTTGCTCCCCCCCGCCCCCCGGCGTCCCGATATTTCATGTTTGTCATCTGGTCACCCTAAGAAGAACTAGACCTAACATTTCTTGTTTGGGGTACATCAAGAATGACTTCTCTTGCAATGCTAAGCCAATTTCTCTGCTCTCTATTTAAATATATTGCCCTGAAGAGGATGATCCAGGTTTCAATTATTACCACTAAAATCTTAGGAATATTTAGTTTAGAAAAGACTTATTAGTTAGAATTACTTGAAAGTTCTCTACCTAGCCTGTAGGTGGAGCCAGAGCAAGAGTTCTCAAACTGGCGGTGGCGAGGTTATCACATAGGGGGGGTCGCGAGCTGTCAGCCTCCACCCCAAACCCCGCTTTGCCTCCAGCATTTATAATGGTGTTAAATATATTTTAAAAAGTGTTTTTAATGTATAAGGGGGGGTCGCACTCAGAGGCTTGCTGTGTGAAAGGGGTCACCGGTAAAGAAGTCTGAGAACCCCTGAGCTAGAGTGTTATGGTTAACACGTTACCCCGAATAAATCAAGAGTTACATTACTGTACCATGCGTATAGGTATAACTTGAACCCGATCTTATATATGACCATATTCACCCCTCTGCAGCCACATTCAAGAGCAGATTTTTGCCTTTCTGTGGGTATTAGTTAAAGCGATGGTACGGGGAGTATTTTAGTACCCATCTTGTGATTATATTACAAGTTCTGGCAATCAGCAGCCACCGCTACTGTCCATAACTGCTGAATGCCAGTTTCCCCAAGTCTCTGTAGCAGAGGCTTTGCTAACATGTTCAGTGTGAAACAAGGAGATTTCTTTTAAACAGTGCTTTTAGCTAAGAGGTGATGTTATGGAACAAGGGAATCCAGAACATGATGATGTTATTTCCACCTCATTGGTAGCTGGCACAACTCTCTCATTCTGGCTCTTCAATCACGACACTTCCTCCTTGCTCAGCACAGCTAACATACAAATGGCTTTCTGAAGCATGGCCTGGGACATGCAGGACTCCACTGGCTAAGGTGATCAATATCTGGTTTAACTATCCTCTGGTCTGATCTGAAACACACAACTTCGCGTTTTGAGAGCAAGAATTGCTCCGAGCTTTAGCTTTAGGGAAGCTTTAGCGAAGGGAAATGAGATCATCTTCCAGCTCCTGACCCCAGCTACACGTTAGAGCCTAGTATCATAGACAGATGCTAAGTTTCTCTTCGGAGCGTATAAATCTTTCGTGCACATAAAAAACCAAACCTTCTCTCAGTCCGTCTTAACACTTTAAGCGCTCACAATGTCTATATGCAAAGATATAGGCTCTTACCGTGCAAGCTCTTCTCTTGGGAAGTCTCAGGGCGGAAAAGAAACGAAACTGAAAGTCAAACCTTTGTTCTTTACAGCCCTGCCGCCAGTACCGAAGCAGCCAATGGTGTTGGATTTCTTCACTCTCCCGGGAGCGGGCTGCCGGCCCCTATCAAGTTACCAGCTGAAACATAAAAGAGAGGTGATGTGATCTCGAGCTTCCAGTGAGAACCAGTGCTACTCGCGGTGTAATAACAAGGAAAGGAAAGGGTTAGACTTCGAAATAAAATAATACTTTGCAATAACTCTTTAAGTGAAGGTTCTGTGGGTGAAATCCTGGCTCCTATGGAAGCTTTGCTATCACTGCCAGGATTTCACCCTGCAAGTACTAAGTAGGGTACAACAAATCGGAATGGCAGCACTGCTCATTATAGGTGCTGGAAGTAGAGGTGCTGGGGGTGCTGCAGAACCCCCTGGCTTGAAGTAGTTTCCATTATGTTCTGGGTTTACAGTTTGATTCAATGGCTCTCAGCACCCCCACTAAAAAAATCATTATTTGCAGCACCTGCGCTGCTCACTTGCCACTAGGCTAACCAGACAGCACGTGTGAAAATAGGGCCGGGGGTGGAGGGTAATAGGAGCCTATATAAGAAAAAGCCCCAAATATCGGAACTGTCCCTATAAAATCAGGCTATCTAGTCACCTTACTTGCCACTCTCTTGGTGTCAATGGGCTGGGCAGTAGAAAGTCAGACCCTAGCTCTCTGTAAATGCAATGGAAGGTTTTGGGATTCCTTTCTCCAGGTAGATTTTCAATTAAAAACCAAGGTTTGGCCCTTTGTGATAAGAGGCAGGATTTTGTTTGAAAGCTTCATTGTCCAGTGGTGCTGTTTTCGTGGTATGCATTTGATCTTTGCAGTTGAAAGCTAGACGCTTCTCTAACACTGGGGCAGTAAGAGGCAGCATAATTCTGTCCAGGGAAGCCTGGGAGAGTGCCCATTCCATTGAAATCTCACACCCACGCTGAACACCTACTGGAAATAGCATCATCTTTTTAAATACTATTTTCTCAGGTGAAGGGAAAGATCAGGAAGGCTTGGTTGGGGTCAAGGTTCTCCAGAAGCCAAGCACAGCCATACCCTGCTGACAGGAACTGTGTGAGACAGGGGCCTGCAGGCAGGGGAGACTCTGGCACCCATTTCCCCTGTCGATTTCCCACAATGCCAATGCACATCAGGGGCAGGTTTCCCTGACTCTCCCTGTCCCGCTCCCCCTTTGCTCCTCCCACTCGCTCTCTCTCTTGTACACAGGGAGTGGAGAAGGGGGTGGGACAGGAGCAGAATGAGAGAGGAAGGACTGGAGAAGAGCAGATCCTGAGGGTGGGGTATGGAATTCAAGGAGGCAGGAGAGGCAGTGAAGGAGGAAATAGGAGAGTGGAGGCTGTTCAGCTGAGCCAGCTAGCCTTTCTGGACACAGGAAAAAGAGAGAGAAGACTGGCTGTGAGGGAGGAGGGGGAGAATAGGTTCAGGCAATTTTTACTTACCCAAGGTTCCTTCCCCTGTGTCAGGCTTGCCCAGGTTTGACTGTTGGGACTCACTGGACTGCAGTGGAGTCTTGAAGAGGTCCTGCCTCATGGCATAGCGGGACCTCTCACATGTCCCCCATCCTCCACCTTCACCTCCTCCTTGTCCTCACTGTTCGTGCCAGGGGCCTATGACTCAGGCTCCTTGAAGGTATCCATGGTGATGTGCAGGATGGCAGGGGGTTCTCCCCAAGTATGGCATGCAGCTCTTTGTAAAAGCAGCATTCTACGGCTCAGCACCAGATTGATTGCGGCCTCCTTGGCCTTCTGCTGTTCCTGCTGCAGTTCCTTCACCATAGTGCCGCACGGCTGCTGATCTGTTATACCCCGTCCCCTGCATCCCCTGTGCAATAGATGTCCATGTTTCTACATCTGGTCCGTAGCTGTGTTTGCACAGCGCTCCCCACAGGCGGAGGAGATCTAATATCTCCTGTCTACTACGTGCCAGAATGTGTCTGGAGCATGTAACTGGCATGGTCAGCTGTCAGTTGCACACAATAATGGAGGGCTAGGTGTGCTCATCCAGATAGGCAATCAGGAAAAGTCATTTCAAAACTTCACATGGTTTTAAATGGAGAAGGTGGGGAGCTTCTGGTCATGACCCCTGGGCAGTGGAGTTAACAATTGTGACCAGATCAATCAGTGTCAGGCATTTTTGCCATATTTGCTATATATGGTCTTCTCTGCACTTGGATTCAGGAACTTTAAGGCTAAGATCGATGACAGCAAGAGCACAAGACAATTTAAGAAATAAACATCCTCTGCGTTCCTTATATAACATCAATAACAGGATCAGTTGGTTAGGTAAGAAGCTGTTGGTGGTTGTAGTGAGCCTGAGTGGCCTCCCTCTGAGCAGGAGAGCAAGGGTGCATTACACGCCCATTGGAGGGCAAAGCTAGACCGCCCTCCCCACCCCCCCACCCGCTTGCGGGAAGTACCAGGGTGTGGCTGGAAGTATAAAAGGCTGGCCCTACAGCACAGTTGGAAGAGAGCCTGCGGAGAAGGACGCTGTGCCTGCTCTCCTGTGTCCCCGAGAGAAATCTGCGCCTGGCTGTTCTCAATACCCAGACGCTGACGAGGACTGGCCCCGAGTACCTGCTGTTGTATATCCCGAGGAGCCAGAAGAAGCCTGGAGGCCGCAGGTACCAAACCCTGGAGTGGCAGGAAGTGGCCCTGGGGCAGCCCCGAAGCAGCTGGCTGCAGAGCCAGAGGTGGCCTATTCAGCGAGTTGCGGCTGGATCCCCGTTGACGCAGGGGTAGCTGATTCTGCCCCTGCCAGGGCCCGGGGCTGGGACGCAGCGAAGTAGGGTGGGCCTGCGTCCCCCTGAAACCCCACCCAAGGGTGGCTGACCCCCTACACTGTGAAAGGAGGCTCTTGCTCTGAAGAGGAGCTTCCCATACCACTCACCTGTAGACTGTTTTTGTTTGCTGGCTGCCTGAGCTCTGCCCCAGGACCCAGCCAGCCCTGGTAGAATGTGTTTAAGGGCTGACTACTTGAGCTACCCAAACCCAGGCTAAAGCCTCGTAGTGACTATTAATAGCGCGGCCCTATTGGGGGCTCTTGCCTGTCTGACACACTCTGGCCCTGACCCAACAGGCCTAGCCTGAGTGGCCTCCCTCCGACCAGGAGAGTGAGGGAGCATTACAGTGGTGCATGACTGGTTTATAGTTGCAGTAATAAAATATTCTCTTACTTTAATACCAGCCTGTAGCCACAGATCTTTATAGTCATGCAAACAAGTTACAATTAAACTACTGTCAAACATTAAGACTGGAGTAATAACAGTGAACCTTTATTAATGTTTTAGAGTTTATTGTTTCTATCAAAACCAATAGTAAAAATAAAAAATCTAATGATAATGTGGAAATTGGTTTTAAACCAAAATGCTTACTTGACTTTTGTTTATCTTTACTTAGCCATGATTTTTCCATGATGCATCACAATGGTTCTTACTTAGTGTTCAAGACAAAGACAGGATTGTCCCCATTGGTCTGGTAAGAAAATTTTAAATATAAGTAAGAAAAGTATAAGTTGGGGTCGATGAAGTCAAGAAAGACAATGAAGATGGTTAAAGCAGCAGTGGGAATTTCAATGGCTCCAACTCTTCAAATAGATCCCCATGCACAGACCCTTACTTCTAAACAGAACCTCATTGAAATCATATGAGATCCCCATAAAGAACAGAGATGCTGTGGTAGGACTAGGGAGAATGAGAGATGCAGAAACAAAGATACATGACCTGGAAAAGAATGGAACTAGCAAGCACTTGAACAAGGTATCCAGAATGGAACGGTGCCATGAAAACTGACCAGAGTCTCTGTTTGCACAAATTAAAAGAACAGGGTGGCACTAACACTAGTAAAGTCAGAAGATGTGAAAGGAAATACTACTTCACAGAACACACAGTCTCTTTATAGAATTCACATCAGCAACTTAAGTACTGTGGATAGATTCAGTGAATTTATAATATTTGTAGGTATGTCACCTAAAGACAATCAGATTTCATGCTTCATGGTCTAAAATAGCCTCAGGAATTAGGAAGGAAGTTTTCCCTAGTTAAGTGATATATAATTGGCTAGTTGCTTAAAGTATGATGGGTAGCCACTGTCCTCTGAAGTACCAGGCACTGGCAATTTCCAGTTTAATTACCATATTTCACAGAATAGTGGTTTCATCTGGCTGGACACTTTGTTCCAAGATTCTTCCAAGATACTCCCTGGAACATATTTTATATACCCTAGAGCAGTGGTTATCAAACTAGGACTGCCGCTTTTTCAGGGAAAGCCCCTGGCGGGCTGGGCCAGTTTGTTTACCTGCTGCGTCCACAGGTTCAGCCGATCGCGGCTCCCACTGGCCGCGGTTCGCCGCTCCAGGCCAATGGGGGCTGCAGGAAGCAGCGCAGGCCAAGGGACGTGCTAGCCGCCCTTCTTGCAGCCCCCTTTGGCCTGGGACTGAACAAGCAGCAGTCCTAGTTTGAGAACCACTGCTCTAGAGAGCTATTCCTGAGACCCCTATGGTATTTCATTCTCATTAATACCATATCTGATCATCCAGTAATTTTACTAACACTCTGGGAACGGTGTATTGTACAGTAACTCCTCACTTAACGTTGTAGTTATGTTCCTGAAAAATGAAACTTTAAACGAAACTATGTTAAGCAAATCCAATTTCCCCATAAGAATTAATGTAAATGAGGAGGTTTAGTTCCAGGGAAAATTTTTCTCCAGACAAAAGACTATATTATACACCGTATAAGTTTTAAACAAACAAATTAATACTGGTACACAGTGATGATGATTGTGAAGCTTGGTTGAAGTGGAGGAGTCCGAGGGTGGGATATTTCCCAGGGAATGCCTTACTGCTAAATGATGAGCTAGCACTTGGTTGAGCCCTCAGGGTTTAACTCTCACATTCTACAAGGCATCAGGAATGGAGGCAGGGGCGACAGCATCGCAGACAGAGACAGAGACACACACCGTGTGTATGAGAGAGATGCGCATTTGCCTTTTAAGTACGCTGACCCTACTCTTAAGTACACTGCCTTGTTAATTAGATCAGCTTGCTGAGACCGCAGCTGCTGCTAGCAAGCTCCCTCCATCCTGAGCGCTGTCGTGTCCCCCCCCTGCTCTATGGAAGCAGGATACAGGAGCAGAGGGGAGGGGGACACCCTGACATTAGCCCCCCCTCTTTCTCCTCTCCCCCCTGCACAGCAAGCAGGAGTCTTGGGGAGCAGCTCCAAGGCAGAGGGCAGGAGCAGCACATGGCAGTGGGGGAAGGGACAGCTGAACTGCCGGCAATTGATAGCCTGCTGGTCAGCTGCTTCACAGGGACCTTAGGGGAGTGGGGAGCTGATAGGGAGAGCTGATAGGGGGCTGCCGGTCCACCCTGGTTCCAAGCCGCCACCAGCCAGCTGCAACGGGCTGCTCTTCCTGCAAGCAGTGGACAAAGCAGGCGGCTGCCAAACAACGTTAGAAGGGAGCATTGCACAACTTTAAACAAGCATGTTCCCTAATTGATCAGCAACGTAACAATGGTAACCGGGACGACTTTAAGTGAGGAGTTACTGTATATTCCAAATGTCTTTTTATACCAAGTATATAAAAGTAACATTGCCAATAGTATATTACTGTCCTTTCCTGCAACTATCAGGGTGAGAATGAGAATCGATAAAATGTGCCCAAATGTGCAGTCAATTCAGCTCACATGTACCATTAATAATTCTGTAGTATATCAACCTCATATACCCTTGCTGGGAAGAAAATTAAAAAAATAACTTAGAATTTCACCATTCTATTCAAAGCACTTTCTTTAAATTAGTGGCTGTAAGACTGAAGTTCAGATTCAAAACACCAATAGTGTTTAAATTATAGATCTTTGTTCAATGTAATGCTCAATTAGAAGGTTACAAAAAATGTTTGCAAAGGCAAGTTGCAGTCCTATTCTAGAGTACTGTACCTGTCATTTGTGATAGCTTCCCCGCACCTCTCAAATACATTTTGTCAGGTACAGAACATGTTGCATTTTCCAAATCCTTTCCCTCCACTTCAAGTTTCATTTAATCCATCATTGACAGCTTTGGGTCATGGTAGGCAAGCAGCCATTTTGGCTTCTCTTTGCCCTCTGGCTGTTCTCAGTCTGATTCATTATTTTGCAGATATAAAAGAAACATCATAGGTGAGTCAAGATTCTATTGAAAAGATCCTTCTATAAAAAAAAAAAAAAGTCAGGGATAGAGTATCCTTGTTCCTTCCTTGATACTAGAACATTCAGGACTGACAACCACATACTGAGTTTCTCTGTTAATCATACATACTTTACTGAGATTTATTACCTTTATTAAAAAGTTACAGTGTAGGTGGAACTAAAATACCTATCCTTTGCAATAAATGAGCATATATTCATGTGTAAAGTAGAAAATCCATTATCAGGTATGCTTTAAGTATTGTGAAGTTGTTAGTCATTTTTCTATTCTATGACAGGTATAAAAAAAATTAACTTGAATTTTCCAAAGTAGAGAAATTTAGGACACATCAATTATTACCTTTGAATTTTTTCAGATAACCTCCTCTGAAGAAAGTGTCATTCTGCAAATCACATATTTCTCTGTGCATATTGGACCTAATCCAAAGCCCACATAGGTCTCTTATTAACTTTAGTGGACAGTGGATCATGCCCTTGAACATAACTTCACCACTATTAAGAACCTTGCTGCAGCAACTGGCTGCCAAGGCAGCTGGAAAGTTTTCATGTCTAAGATTCTGCTATATCAACTTTCAGAATAAAGCTTTACAGTTTCTCTGTCCATAACAATGGCTATTCCAGCTATTAGCTCCTACTTTTTGTACTGTTTGACTGAGATGTATGTTTTATACAGGCCATCTGCTTTTATATTAAGTATTCATATTTTTTTAAGACAGCAAGGATTGTGGACAACATTTTGACAGTGAGCATGAAAATGCAAGGGAAGAGAAACGTGACAACACCTTTAACTCCCTTTGATTGTTCAGCCCAAATAATATCTTCTATGCATCATAATCTTGACAGTGAAACTTGTAAAAACATTGAGAGAATGACAGCAGGGTTATTCTCATTGTGTGTAAAGTAATTAAAGCAAAATAAAAATACTGAATATTAAATATAGTTGGACTCATTTAAGATTGTACTAACATCATTCTGGCCAAAACGTCAAAAACATACCTGATTGGAGCCTGTGGGTGTTTCTGTAAGTTTTGGGGAAGGCAATATGCTAAATCAGGTATAGTATTTTTCCCTCTGCCTGTATTGTAGCTTATCTCTCTGCTGCAGTAGAGACCAGAGTGAAGTCTTTGCAGCACTTTGATATATGTGTATACCCACAAATATCATACAGAGTTAAATCTCTGATAGAAGGTCAGTGACACAAAATCTTGGAAGGAAAACATTTACTAAATAAATATATATATGACTACATCATAGTTACTTGCAGTCCTTGAAACAAGTCTGAATATTGGCAATAAGCAATCTTTTTAAGATAACACTTTCAGTGGGGTTTCCCCCAAGTTTTAGTATTTGGGGCTATCGTAACTTCAAATGTAACATATAATTATGTGCATGCACTCCCCGCGGACTCTTCCTCTGAGAGGAGTTGTCCTTCTCAGTGGCATAGTGTCCAAACCCGCTGTAGGTCATGCCAGCTCCTTAAAAAGGGATAGTCCCACAGTTTCCTTCAGACTCCCCTTAGGTCTTTGCAATGATAGTCTGCAATTTGCACAGCCTGCAGCATTTCTAGCAGTGCAGTTGGATGAGGGAGCCTTGCAGTCCAATCCAACAGACTGGCTAAACCGCTTGCATACAATCCTTACAGCAGAATTTTTTGGTCCTTGCACTGCTCCAACACTGCATCCTCCCACTCCTCCTATTTATAAATTACGACTCATCCCCATGAGTTGCTATTGGGCTGCCATTGGTTACACTCTCAGGGTCTCCGGGTGTGTCCTGCCAGGCTGCTAATAAGCAAGACTAGTGCTCACCACTCAATATTTGGATGATGCTGCCCCATCCAGCAGAGTCACTCTGCCAAGCTCCAGCAAGTCTGCAGCATACTGAGGCCCTAAAACAAAAAAAAGAACTATAAACTGCCTAGGGAGATTGTGGAATCTCCAACTCTGGAGCTATCTAAGAGTAGGTTAAATAAATGTCTATCAGGGATGGTCTAGACAGTATTTGGTCCTGCCATGAGGGCAGGGGACTGGACTTGATGACCTCTTGAGGTCCCTTCCAGCCCTAGAATCTATGAATCTATATTTAGGCACCTATCTTCCCCTTTAGGTTCCTAAGTCCACCATTTAAGGTGGGAGTCACAAAGGAGCTTAGGTGGCTATAGGAGTTAGGCATCTACATCGGTTTGTGAATCCCATCCTTAGGCTTCACTGCTATTTTCAAAACCAGCACTCAGATTTCACCTAACCCCATAGGCACTAAGTCCCCTAGGCACCTAAGTGTCTACCAGTTGGCATTCACAAACCTCCCATAGCCCTGTACTGCCCCATAGCTGACAAGCTGCTTGGAGGCTTAGCTGAAGCTGAAAACCTTGAAGCTCCCAAAGTGGGATTCTGAAACAAGGCAGGGCATATCAATAGGGTACAATCCTTTAGGTGTGCTCTGAGCATGCCTAAGACCCAACAGCAGAAGGGCCAGATGCAGGCCCCCAACAGGCGGACGGGCAGCACAGCACCCAAACAAGACAGCAGGGACACAGGAAAATGTAGGGTGAGTATGAGAGCAGTATTGAGCAGGAGACAGCGAAAGTTAGAGACTGTTTCAGCTGTGAGGGCATGGGTTCCCTAGGCACTAGCTAGATCAGCCACTTAACTCCAGGAGAGGGTTCATGACTGAGAATCCCAAATGGAGGGAGGACCTATCTATGGCCCATCAGCCAGGCAGCCCACTCAGTTTGCTGGTTTCTGAGGATGCCTTTCTGGAGCACGTACCCCTCCCTATGTGCCTAGCTGGAGGCTGAGGAGTCCACTAGGCAGCTGTCTACCCAGGGGTTAGGCACTGCAGCACTGACTGAAGCCACAGCTGTATACGTTTGAAGATCTGGGTCTCAGTCTCTTCCACTTAGAAGACACATTTATGACCTTCGGAATCTTCTGAATCAAACATATTTCAAAATATATTGATGATGGCAAATACTTGAGATACTGAGCAGTCCCTCTCCAATCCCTCTCCCCCACTTTTATACTTTAACTTCCTTTTTTCTCCTATATGTCTCCTCATATTTGCAAATATGTACACCTCACCCTTTATTGTGGCCATAACATGAAATAATATTATGTAATAATATACATAAGAATATTGCATATCATGTATATTATTCTTATGTATATTATGTAATATTATTATATAATATTCATCAGGTTAGAGCTAACTCTACAATTGTAGCTCCTATTGCATTGATGTTTTCTCTGTCCTCCAGCAGGGCCTCAACAATTTCCTGTGGCAATGAGTTCCACTATCTAGTTATGTGTTGTGTGCAGAAGTAAACACTATAGGCAGTTCATTCTAAGACACGGCGTGCAGATAGTGAAAAAACAGGCTTGATGAAGAATTCTTTTACTTAACTGCCATGGAAGTCAATTGGTGTTTTGCATGCAGCAGATTAGGTGGGATTCACCCACAATCAGCCCTTGAGAAGAGTATCAAAATGATAATCTCCAGGCACTCTAGGAATTGCTCCAGCTTCTTCCCTTCTCTCTCAGTGTTTGTGTAGAGTTAACACAGCTGAAATGACTAAACAGCAGCTTCTCTCCTCAACATCAGCACATGAGCTAGAAAATGACAAAAGAGCCCCAACTACAAAACTATTAGATGATCCTTTTAAATGATGCATGAAAAACAGAATACACGCACACTGATGCTGATACACTAGCCTGATTCTACAGGGCTGGAAATTGCAATAAAAATTGTTTTATATGGTACACTGAGGAACGGTGAGATAATAGCCCTGAAAATGCTACATTGCAATTCAACAGCTATTTCATTTCATTTTTCCCCCAAAGAGGTTCTGATTTACCTCAAAAGATCTTTGAAGGTCAGTTATATCTTGTTTTTCCATTTTGTTAAGCATCTCGTATGCTACTTGTGGGATGTAATACACTTTAAGTGTGTTTTTACCATTGTCATTCTTAAAACAAGGTTGGACTGAGATAGCTATATATGTTTATAAAATATGCCTTAGGAGGATGAATACATTCCGACAGCAAAATATCAGGTGACATAAAGAGACCCTCTCACACTCCCATCCCATCACCTGTTGTTGTCTTCTGGTGGAGAGAGCTGGTGGCCTGCTATATGCCTCTGCTTTCTCTTGGCAGAGGGGCAGCTGGATAGTAGGGGTTGTTCACATTGGACTTGGATCAATGGGTAATAAAAACTCCTCCCCAAATAGTTGTGTGCTCACAGAAAAGAAAATAATAAAGAATTGAATCATAGGTCAGGCAAGAGGGCTAAATAAAATCCTGCCCCATAGTCTTTTCTAAAGCATCTTTATGTAGCACTATTTTCTACAAATGCATATTTTGTAAGTGTCAGCCACTAGAGGGCAAACTGGACCGAGTCATTTAACAAAAAGAAAATAAATGCTTGCCCAATAACATGCATCGCTCAATTTTAATTATGGTTTATTGTATAGAAAGTAGCCCTTCCCCTCAACTATACCTGCAGGGAACCATATACCAGCCATGCCAACTGTTTCTGGAACAGTCAGAACCTTGACTACTCTTTGTATTGCTACCATTGCATTTGATATTATATCTCATCAAGTATCTAATCCAAACTCTGTTCTCAAGTACTGAAGTGCAAATCTGAAGTAATTGCTGATGTCAATAGAGATACAGCAGTGTTTAACCAGTGTAAGCGAGAAGAAAAGTAGGTCCCTTGTGTCTCTGCCTCACCTCTTCTCATGGACTTTAAGGCCAAAAGGGACTCTCATGATCATCTAGACCAGGGGTGGGCAAACTACGGCCTGCAGGCCACATCCGGCCCGCGGGACTGTCCTGCCTGGTCCCGGAGCTCCTGACCCAGGAGGCTCACCCTTGGCCCCTCCCTTGCTATCCCCCAATCCCCCGCAGCCTCAGCTCGCTTGCTCCGCCGCTGGCGCAATGCTCTGGGCAGCGGGGCTGCGAGCTCCTGGGGCAGCGAGCTGCAGAGCCCGGCCTGACCCAGTCTCTGTGCTGCACGGTGGCGGCGGCTGCGTGGCTGTAGCGCCGCCAGCCAGCGGTGCTCCAGGCAGTGTGGTAAGGGGGCAGGGGACAGGGGGGGTTGGATAGAGGACAGAGGAGTTCGGGGTGGTGGTCAGAGGGCGGGGGTGTGGATAGGGCAGAGGTGGGCAAATTACGGACCGCGAGCCACATCTGGCCTGCGGGGCCATCCTGCCCAGCCCCTGAGCTCCCAGCTGGCCCCAGCCCCTCCCCGGCTGTCCTTCCTCCCCCGCAGCCTCAGCTTGCTGTGCTGGCAGCGCGGCATCCTGGCTGGCTCCGGGGCTGGGCGGCGCGGTGCAGGGGCAGATTTACAAGTGAACACAGAGTGCCCTGGCAAAGGCCCCCCAACAACAGGGGGACCCAGGGCCGGGCACTCGGGCAACTCAACACTGGCTGCACTGAAATCATATGCAGGCAGGCGGTGCAGATGGCGGGAGCGCAGGGAACGCAGGCAGAGGCTCAGGGAGAGCACTGGGAGGCCACACAGCCGGCCAGAGAGAAGCGGCCCTTTGAAGGGGAAACTGCCGCTTCTCTCTGGCTGTGCGGCTGCCCCTGCTCCTGTTGAGTCCTCCGCCCATGTTTGCGGGGCCACATTCCGAAAGGGGCTGGGTGGGGGGAGATGGATAAGGGGTAGGGTCCTGGAAGGGGCGGTCAGGGCAGGGGTCCTGGAAGGGGTGGTCAGGGGTGGGGTGGATGGAGGGGGTCGGTTGGGGACAAGGAGCAGAGGGGTTGGATGGGTTTGGAGGTTCTTAGGGGGGCAGTCAGGGGGCAGGAAGTGGGAGGGGGTGGATAAGGGGTGGGGGGCAGGCTGTTTGGGAGGGGGCACAATCTTCCCTACCTGGCCCTCCATACTGTTTTGCAACCCCAATGTGGCCCTTGGGCCAAAAAGTTTGCCCACCCCTGATCTAGACGGACCTCCTGCACATCACAAGCCACAGAACCTCACCCATCCACTCCTGCAATAGGCCCACAACCGCTTGCTGAGTTACTGAAGTCCCAAACCTGGATGAAGAAAGTGATTGAAAAAGTGATTACAGAAATTAATTTTTCCCATTAATAAAAGTTTTACAACCTTTATTTTTTTTGAAATGTTAACAGCATTTTGAGAAACAGATGATACCATAAAACAACTACAGTAATTTTCACTTCCTCATAGCTGTCACTAGTCAATCCTAGTTATGAATTACCAATTTAACTCTGGTTATAAATCAATCCTCTATTCTTTATAATGGCTGCAGTGAGAAATATGAACATGTAGGTGAATATTAATTTTCACATATGTGCTTGTAGCTATAAAATGTTGGTATGAAAACTACTTTATGATATAGCGTAGGCACGGGAACTAGGGGTGCGGGTGGTGCTGCAGCACCCCCAGGCTCCAGGCTGCCGGCCCCATGCACCCAAAGTCCGGGCTCCCGGCCCCATGCGCCTGGGGTCCCGGCTGCCTCAGCTCTGAGGGGGTAGGGGTGGATAAAAGTAAGGGTATAGCTTTCAGTATCCCCACTATTAAAAAGGTTCCAGTGTCACTGTTATATAGTATAACATATAGCATAACAAACTTAAAGAATAAAAGTAAAGAACATATAGAATGCACAGCAACTAGCACTAGCAGCAAGCAACTCGCATGAACTACTAGGAGGAAGGTATCAGAGGAGTAGCCGTGTTAGTCTGGATCTGTAAAAGCAGCAAAGAGTCCTGTGGCACCTTATAGGCTAACAGACATATTGGAGCATGAGCTTTTGTGGGTGCATACCCACTTTGTCGGATGCATGTGGAGGAAGGAATATTTTTAGGCAATTCCTTAAAAGGTTTATGCAAATGATTCTTTTAGTGGAAAGGGCTGTCTCTGACTGGAAGGTTAGGAGAAGACTAAGAATGTGGAATGTTTAATAAAGGGATACCACCTTGAAAGCTGGAGAATCTATTCTTCCCTTGATGCATGCAAAAATACCATTAATCTTACGTAGGCAATAACAAGATATAGAACCATTGGGCCAAATTCACCACTGTCATAAGCAAGTGCAACTCCACTGAAGTCAATGGAGTTGCATCTGCTTAGGGCAGCAACAGATTTGACTTCTGATGTCAGAATTTTTAAAAGGTTAGCACATAAAATATCCAGCGTCACAGGTAAACAAGGTTAGAGCTCTTCCTTTGGCCTCTCAAAAGGGAAATTGTCAAGGTAGCTTTCTGCTAAACGTATAAGCTGCCTCACGGCGGAAAGTAACAGGATGTCAACATCGCACGAAAGATCCAACTCGGAGCAGTAGTTTTTAACAGGTACAATTTGAGCAAGAGGGATTCCAAGTTTCTCTGCAGTTATCCGCATCTGTAGAAAGGGCACAACATGGATTATCCTAAAGAGCTCCCCGACTATTTTTAAATCTTTCTGTTCCTTGAGGAAGCTAAGCAAAAGCTTCAAGGATTTTCACAGATACTGTTTGGTGAGATTAAAAGTGGAAGATATTTTAGTTCTTTAAACTTTCTTATATTGAAGGCATAACTACTTTCACATCATACCCATCCTGCAACTGAAGTAGCAACTACATTTTGATGCAGCTAAAGGCCATATTCACTTTATTTTATTCATCTTTAGCAAATTCACTGATAGAAACTGACTGCGTAAACTGAGGCCAAAATCCTCTATTTAATCTCAGAGGTGATATCTAGAACACAGGGCTATTTTTCCTTCATAATGATCTAGAGCAGAGGTTCTCAAACTGTGGTCCATGGACCACAAGTGTTCTGTAAGCTCCATTCAGGTGGTCCACAGATAGTTCCCTCTAAGGTGCGTGCCTTGGCGGCCACACACAACAAAATGAAGGGCCACACACCTAATTACTGAAGCTGCACAGGAGGGAATAGGGGGCTTCACTTGGGGGAAATAGAGGGTAGGTGGGAGGGGGCAATGGGGTAAGAAGAGGGGGTGGATGGAATTTGGGCTGTGCAGGGCTGCAGTGGCCAGGGAAAGGGGCGACGTTCCCCAGCTCCAGGGCTGCAGCTGCCAGGAAGAGACGGCCCTCCTTCCCAGCCTCAGCTCTGTGGCTGCTGTGGTGGGGGAGAACCCCCCCCCCACCTCCTTCTCAGCCCTAACTCGGGAGCTGCTGCAGTGGAGGAGAGAGGGAGAGACCCTCCTCCTTCCCAGACCCAGCTCGGGGCTGCCGTGGCGGGGGAGAGAGGGCACATCCATCATATTAGAAGGGTCAGACTACTGACATTAAAATATGCATTGTGTGCTTATATTTGTAGAAGAAAAATGTAAATTAAGGGTTTTTTTTATATAGCGCTTTTTTCCAAAGCGCTTTACAATAGTTAGCTAACAGTACAAAAAACATCTGGAAAGATCATTAAGTGGTCTGCTGAGACCCTCAGCGATTTTCAAGTGGTCCACAAAAAAAAAAAGTTTGAGAGCCACTGATCTAGAGAGAACACCCTTAAGGATTCATCTCTGGTATAATTCCACTAAAATCGATATTTGGCCTCTATAGATACAGGGAGATGCATTCTCTATACCAATCCAGCTCCTTTGTACTGGATTTTGGTCAGAACTAGGCAGTTCAGATTCTGATGAGAATAGCTCTTCGCTGGTATAAAACTGACACAAGCCAGCTTCTCCGGAACCACGCTCCCGCACACATCCTGACCCTGCATCGTGTGAGATGTAGGAGTATGGGGAGTATCTCAGAGGCAGGGAGGGACCAAGGCAGAGCTCTGCTTTGCTGTGCTGAACCCTTAGACCATGGTTCACACTGAGGCCAGCCCACGGAGTCAGGGAGCTGCACTCAGCTCTCTGACAACGCTTCCCCCATAGAAAGCAATCATATCGCCTAAGCCAAGAGTTCTCAAACTTCATTGCACCACAACCCCCTTCTGACAACAACAAAAATTACTACGCACCACAGGAGCAGTGACCAAAGCCTGAGCCTGCCCAAGCCCCACTGCCCTCGGTGGGAAGGCAAAGCTGAATCCCCAGGGCTTTAGACCCAGGCGGAGAGCCCCACTGTCCAGGACTAAAGCCCTTGGGCTTGAACCCTGGGGCCCAGCAAGTCTAGCGCTACCCCTGATAACACCACTAAAACGGGGTTGTGACTCACTTTGGGGTCCGGACCCACAGTTTGAGAACTTCTGTCCTAAGCTAAGGATTCCCCAGGTGGGGAAGTCTTCAAATGGCATAGAGTTGGCTATTCCTCTTGGCAATGCCTGACTGAGAGATGGCCACTTGGGCCACATTCCTCAAAGGTACTTAGGCACCTAACTCCCATTGAAATCAGTGAAGTTATGTGCCTAAATACCTCTGAGAATTGCTGATGGCTGAATCAGCCCCAGGCCAGCTTCAGTACTGGGGAACTGGAAACCACCACCAGCCTCTGATTTTCCACAACTTTCCACCTTGTGTTAGCATTTATAGCTGTGTAAAGAGAGTGCAGAGTAGGTGTAAAATTTTACCAAAGCAGAATGACAGCATATTGCAAGCACTCTGCGCAGGAGTGAATATCTACACAAGATAGAAGGCAACAGAACAGGGCCCCCTTCCACTTCCTTCCTCCCCTGAAGTGTCTCCAATGCCAGGATGGAGAGGCTAGTTGGTGCAGAAATTCTGTCTTTTCCCTCCCCCCGCCAGTTTTACAGCTATTCACACCAGGGGAAATTTGCAGCTGGCCAGTTATGGCCAGACTCCAGCTCCTTTATATGAAGTGAGGTTCAGCAAAATAATCTGGCCCTTAATTTTTCATGAGGTTTCTGGTATCTCTGGCTATGTCTACACTACTGTGGTAAGTCGACCTACACTACACAACTCCAGCTACATAAATAACGTAGCTGGAGTCGACGTATCTTAGGTCGAGTTACTGTGGGGTCTACACCACGAGGAGTCGACGGGAGAAAAATCTCCCATCGACTTATCTTACTCTTCTCATCGGGGGTAGAGTACAGGGGTCAACTGGAGAGCGATCTGCTGTCGATTTGGCAGGTCTTTACTAGACGCACTAAATGGACCTCTGGTGGATCGATCTCAGAGCATCAATCCCAGCTGTAGTGTAGACCTGCCCTCCATCTTTTGCTGTTATACAGTTTTATTCTTCAGAGGTAACCAAAACCTGAAGTATTAAATTTAGTTATATTTTCAGCTTGTGCCTACAAGACCAGAATGAGAATGTGTGTAGGAATATGCGGGGATGCAAGTATTGCAGAAGTAGAGTATCACAATACCTTGATTTGTTCAAGGCAACTGAGTTAATATGTAGCACCACAGTCAACAATGCCATAGTTTACCTGTTTCTCAACAGCTTTGCTATTATACACACACTTGACATCTTCAAGAGTAGAGCAAATTTCATCCACTTTAGTTAGCAAAACCAGTTGTGGGATCCCTGTACCAAAAAAATGAGTAAGATTTTACACCTAATTTCCCATCAGTTCTTCATTGCAGCTGCTTCTGCTTATATAAGGTGAAAGTGTTTTGGTTTTGCACAACAACATTAAAAATAAAGATTATTAAACTAATATTAATTGAACAGTTATTGGGCAGCACCCCAATTGTCTTGATGAGAAGATGCTTTTTAAGCAAAATGATTATTATTCCCCCAGTACAGTTGACAACACACCTAATGACTCACTCACCTTATTGGGAAGATTGCCAGGGCTGAGATTCAGTGCAATGAGTTCAATTACTCCAAACAAGGGACACAGAAAACATGACATACCTAGCTGAGTTCAATAGCACAACTGGGGCCCGTTTTTACCCCCATAGGTTATGTCTCTGTCTATTCCCTCCTATGGAAGTGACTCATATCGTGTAGGGAGAAAAATCAGGCCCTAGGTGTTGTGTCCAAACACAACCACAAGAGCTAATGGTGTAAACTGGCATTTGCAAGCATAAGACTCCAATTCTTCAGTTCTCTTCACTTTTTGTTGCATCCCATCTCCATGGCAGCTACTAAATGAAACAATGTTACCTCTACTCCTTTTTTAAAAGGTTTTATTGCCTTGGATTATATGTATTTTTAAAGTAATTAATGAAATCAAAGTGAATATTTCCTGGTAAGATGTATTCCTAGAAGCCTTTACTCCTGGGGGAATTCACTGCCACTGCATGCACGCATATTCATGTTCCGGCACATATTTTTGAAAAAAAAAAATCCAGAAAATAGTTTCTACTGAAAAGTTACTGCAGTTCCACCTTTTGCACAACAGAAGGTGCTGTGGAGCTAGAACACAGCAGCCACTCCTGGCCAGCACCAGCTCTGATAGGGAAGAGAAAGAGCCTGCCTTCTTCACAGTGCCTCTTGGGTGACATCAGGAGACAGGGGCTATGGGGAGACAGACTGGAGTTCATAAGGGCTATTGAGGGAGGACACACTGGGGGAGAGGGAGTGGTGAAGAGCCACATGGGGATAGGGGCACGGGTGTCTGAGTGGGGATGAAGGGACACATAGAGACATGGAAAGATATGCCTGACTGAATGGGGGAGGCGAGGAGTCAGCCAGGGTCTGCTCCCTAACAATCCCTTCCTGTCCTCCTCCCTCCCCAAAAAAACCTTTTCCATACTTTTCCCACCCATACCCAAAAATACTTCAAGTTCATACCCAGGCTCCTTCCCAGCAATTACTTCCCTCTCTTTCAGCTCCTCTGTTACCACTGACTTCCCAAAGCCTTTGCACTGCCTCTGAGGAGTGTGGGAAATATGGTTCTGTACTATAGTTTAAATGAATTATTACTCAGAGTTCTGTATTAATATGCCTAGTAAGGAAACTATTTGTCAAAAAACATTTCCTGAATCTTTTTTGTTGTCTGTATTATTACAGACATACTTACTGACAGGGATTTTGAAATAAAGTACTAAATAATTAAAACTGTTTGATTATATTGTGTTTATTTGTGTTTTGACAAATAAAATATGAAGAATTTTGCAGAATTTTAAAATATTGTGTGCAGAGTTTTTAATTTTTTGGTGCAGAATTCCCCCAAGAGTAATAGAAGCCTAGTGCACAGCTCTGTTTCTCTAGTGGTCTGTGTCAACAGGAGGGCTTTGCTGTACTGAGGAGCAGAAACTCAATAGGGCACACTGTAAAACCAAAAAGCGGAGAACAATGGAGGTGATCAGGAATTCCTCTGTTCTCCTACCACACAAGAACCCATTGCAGTTCCCATACTTCCATCAGACTGGGGGCCTGTCCCACCAGAGTGCATTAATCCCACTCAATCTTGGGTGACCTCAAGTACAATATGTGGCTATTTCTCCTCCCAGACCAAGGATAAGCCTGGCTCCTAGCAGTACTTCAGGCCCCTAATGACTCAAGCTGCTCAGGCTTGAAAGTCAGATCACCTCCTGGGCGTGCCCACTTCATTCAGTTCTACGATTTAGGAGACATAAAACATACCAAACTGGTTCACTTTCTTTCGAAGCTGTTTCAGCTTGTCTTCCAGTTTCTCAGGGAGAATCTCAATTTTGCACCCATCAATAACAAATGCAACACAATGAATCTGATCCTTCAGAGAAGGGGTCTTGATATAGCCTGGACAATCTGGACGAAGGGTGGCAGCTGGATTAAACTGCAAAAAAAAATATTTATAATAATAAGTAGCACTTCTAAAGAACTGGAGGTTCAAAGAGCTGTACAAACACTGATTCTTACAATACCCCTTTGGAGCAGGGAGACAAGTATTATTATCTCATTTTACAGAGAGGAATACTGATATTCAGAGGGGGAAAATGATTTACACATACTCATATATGGAGTGATCAAATCAGGATTTAAATTCTGGATTTCTCAATTCTCAGTCTAATACTATTTCTTCCAGATGGAGAGCCAGATTCTGATCTCTGTTATTGTAAACATGTGTAAATCCAGAGTCACTCCTTTGAAGTCAAAAGAGTTCCTCTGAATTTATATCCCTTGTGGAAAAGTAAAAATGAAACCAAAAGACAGCTCTAGAAATTAAAAAGGATTTTTGACATATTACTTGTGTATGTGTGTGTGTTTTTAATCACACTTTTTATTAAGGTTCCATCTATCAAGCATTAATAAATTATGAACAGATGTTTTAATAAATGGTTAATTGATTGTTGTAGAGTCCATCAAAAATTTACTCAAAACCATGGCTTATAACCATCTGTAACATCTACTCATGTGCTTATAACCATCTTTACACATGCTGCTCAGTACTGTAACATGCTTTTAACATTCTTCATTTATTACTTCTTTGTAAACCATTTAAAGATGGAATTTTAATATAAAGTGGGACCAAATAAATCACAGGAAAATTGGTTTGTGGTTAAAGCATAAAACCAGGACTCAGGATATCCGGCTTCCAATATATCATTGACCAAGATAATTAATCACTGCTCCTAGTTTCATATTTTAAAAATGGGATTAATAACACTTTATATCTCACTGGGTTGCATAGGCATGTGCACGGGGTGTGCCAGGTGTGCCCAGGCCTAATGCTCGCGGGCCGGATCCGGCCCCTCAGGGCTTCGGATCCAGCCTGCAGGATTTGCCCCCTGTGGTGCCGCAAGCCCCACACTGCTCTCAGAACGTCCCTGGGGCCTCCGGGTGGGGGGCAGAGGGCTCCGTGCCTTGCTCCAGGCACCGCCCCCTGCAGCTCCCATTAGCCGGGAACGGGGAACCGCGGCCAATGGGAGCTTCAGGGGAGGTACCGTCCTGGAGCCCGAACCCCTCCTGTACCCCGCTCCCCAACTCCCTGCCCTGAGCCCCTGCTGCACCCTGCACTCTGCACCCCTCCTGTACCCCAACCCCCTTCCCTGAGCATCCTCATATACCCCGCACTCCTCCTCTGCCCCAATCCCTTGCCCTGAGCCCCTTCCTACACACCACATCCCCCCACACCCCGCACTCCCTCCCGCACCCCAACCTTTATGATGTTCGCCTTTAAAAAAAAAATTCCCTGGGTGCACACCCTAATGAAATGTGCTGCGTACACCTATGCTGGGTTGTTGTGAGGATAAATTAAGGTTTGTGAGGGGCCAAGATACTACAACGATGAGAATCATACAATGACCTTAACCCTCCATCTTTGCTCCTGTAACAAGCTCAGTTCATATGGAATGGAGAATCTAAGTCTACATCTCTTGCATATTACAACAGTTAATATTTGGAATGGTTTGTAGGCAGCAGCTATCTAGTAATCGAGACAAATGACCAGATAGGAAGGCGCTATACTAAGCTTGAATATGGTGGAAGTTGCTCTTTTCTAGAGCTGGTGAAAAATGTTTTAAAACTATGCTTTCAAAAAATTCAAAATGTCAATATTGTTTCTGTTTCACCAAAATAACCCATTCTTCATTTTTCATCAGAAAAAAAAATATTTAAAAATGCTTATTTCCTGAAAACCAGGTTTCCAGTAAAAAATTAATTAGAAAACCATTTCAATAATGGAATTGGTGACATTTTTGCTAAAAAAATCTTGGAAACAATTTAACGAAAAACAAAAAAATTCAAAACACAACAGAAATTTGAGGGAGATGTGGTGTTAAAGTCCATTTTTCCATTTAAAACCTTTTTGTTCAAAATATTTCAACCAGATCTACTCTTTATATACCTTAAGCCTGATTCTCCCTTGGCTTGTACCCATACAAAATAGGTACCAAACGCTACCCAAGCAGAGGGGTAGATAGCAATTTAAATCAACTTTGCATAACTGTAAATGACTACACAAGGTGCAGGAGAGTGGAGAATCAGGCCTAAACACCTTTCCATAGTTGATTCATTTTCAAATACACCTTACCTGTGATCACCATTCATAAGCTTTCTCTGTACAAATGAGCACAGTGGGTATTTTGTTCCACGGTAATTAAATGTAGGATATAATATTTGTACATGTAAAGAAACATTTAAGGACATCACTGGGTCTAATAAGGAACTGCACAGAATTTGGTGAAATCGTACCTGGTACCTATCAGGAACATGGCCTTTTATTATGTTGGACACTTCATCAATTTCCAGACCTGTTCCTGATTTTTCTTCTATGCCCATTGTGTCACAGAGGATAATAGGCAGAGGCTTGCCATTGCTTCCATCTTTAACTGGGTAAGTCCTGTACTATTGGGGCAAAAAAAAAGTAAAATAGTATAGAAAGACATCACTGAAAAATGACTATTTAAAGCCAGATTACTATTTCTTAACCATATTGAGTAATGCCTTTCTCATCACAAGCAGATGCATGGAATTCAGTGGGGGCAATCATAGACCATCTTTGGATTTTCCATTTAGTGGGGAGGGGAGGGAATGTGGATTTTTAACTAAGAGACTGTGATTTAGCTTGGATGTTGTTTAATTAGAAGCAAATATTTACCTGTGTTGTCATGCTAGCATTATCAGATCCCGCTAGGGCTTGGCTTGTCACATAACCTCGGAAAACTGAATTCACAGAGTTGAAAAAACTGGACTTCCCAGCTCCAACTGGACCAAGAACCAAAATCCGAATCTGTGGCACTGAGTTTAAATAAGGTTTGTAAGATCTGATTTCCTCCATTATTTTCCCTCTTTCCCTGTTAAGACAAAAAGATTTGCATAGTGTTAAACACCCATGAGATCACAGCCCATGTTTTGCACTATAGTGAAATTAGGAAACTGCAAATATTCCCCATCTTTCCCTATACTCCATTTTTAACTATCATCAAACACACACTGCTAAACAATCAGTGGGGCCATTGGACAATCAAGGTGCTAAAGGAGCACTTGAGGAAGAGAAGCTAAATGCTAAATTGCAGAGAAGCTAAATGAATTCTTTGCATCAGCCTTCACTGCAGAAGATGTGAAGGAGATTCCCACACCTAAACTATTCTTTTTAGGTGACATATCTGAGGAACTGTCCCAGACTGAGGTGTCATTAGAGGAGTTTTGGAACAAACTGATAAATTAAACAGTAATAAGTCACCAGGACCAGATGGTATTCATCCAAGAGTTCTGAAGGAACTCAAATATGAAATTGCAGAACTACTAACTGTGCTTTGTAACCTATTATTTAAATCAGCTTCTGTACTAGATGACTGGAGGATAGATAATGTAACACCATTTTTAAAAAAGGCTCCAGAGGCAATCCTGGCAATTATAGGCCGGTAAGCCTAACTTCAGTACCAGGCAGATTGCCTGAAACGATAATAAAGAACAGAATTATCAGAAACACAGATGGACATGATATGGTGGAGAAAAATTAACATGGCTTTTGTAAAGGGAAATCAGGCCTCTCCAATCTATTAGAATTCTTTGAGGGAATCAACAAACATGTGGACAAGGGTGATCCAGTGGATATAGTATACTTAGACTTTCAGAAAGCCCTTGACAAGGTCCCTCACCAAAGACTCTTAAGCAAAGTAAGCAGTCATGGGATAATAAGGAAAGTCCTGTTATGAATCAGTGACTGGTTAAAAGATAGGAAACAAAGGACAGGAATAAATGGTCAGTTTTCAGAATGGAGAGAGGTAAACAGGGGTTCCCCCAAGGATCTATACTTGAATCAGAGTTGCTCAACACATTCATAAATGATCTGGAAAAGGGGATAAACAGTGGGGAGTCAAAGTTTGCTGATGAAACAAAATTACTAAGATAATTAAGTCCAAAGCAGACTGCAAAGAGTTACAAAGGAATCTCACAAAACTGGGTGACTAGGCAACAAAATGGGAGATGGAATTCAATGTTGAATATCATCCCAACTATACATACAAAATGGTGGGGTCTATATTAGCTGTTACCACTCAAGAAGGAGATCTTGGAGTCATTGTGCTCTGAAAAATCCACTCAATGTGCAGCAGCAGTCAAAAAAGCTAACAGGATGTTAGAAACCATTAGGAAATGGATGGAGAACAAGACAGAAAAATAATGATACATCTATATAAATCCATGGTACGCCCACACCTTGAATACTCTGTGCAGATCTGGTCACCCCATCTCTAAAAATATATATTGGAATTGGAAAAAGTACAGAGAAGGGCAACTAAAATGATTAGGGGTATGGAACAACTTCCGTATGAGGAGAGATTAAAAAGATTGGTATTTTACAGCTTGGAAAAGAGACGACTAAGGGGGATATGATAGAGGCCTATAAAATCTTCACTGGTGTATAGAAAGTGAATGAGAACGTGTTATTTACTCCTTCTCATAACACAAGAACTAGGGGTCACCCAATGAAATGAATAGGCAACAGGTTTAAAACAAACAAAAGGAAGTACTTTTTCACACATCGCACAGTCAACCTGTGGAACTGTTTGCCAGGAAATGTTGTGAAGGCCAAAACTATAATAGGATTCAAAAAAAGAAGTGAATGGTGGATAGTTCCATCAATGAATATTAGCCAGGATGGACAGGGATGCAACACCATGCTCTGAGTGAACCTAGCCTCTGGGTGCCAGAAGCTGGGAGTCGATGACAGGGGATGGATCATTTGACATTTCTGTGTTCTGTTCATGCCCTCTGAAGCACCTGGCATTGGCCACTGTCAGAAGACAGGATGTTGGGCTAGATGGACCGTTGGTCTGACCCAGTATGGCCATTCTTATGTTCTTATGTACATAGTCTACTGAGGACCATTGCAGCAGCCGGAGTGACCATGGTTGATGGTGTCACACCAGGCATCATGTTGTGAAGTTCCTAGCTATGGCTCATTCCTGCAAATCCATAAATCTCCAGGGTAGTCTCATAGACACATCAGGTAGAATCAAGACATGCACCCCTTCACAGGTCAATGGAGAGTTTGAGAGCATCCTGGTAACATGGCCAAAGAGCATGCAAAGGTGCTTTTGAATATAGTGAGCAACTGAAGAACAGACAGATCTCTTTGAGAGTATGACCTTCACACAAAGTCAAACCACTTTATGCTCAGGATTTGGTGCTGGTATCACATATGGAATGGATATTTAACTATGGTGTCCTCTATTTTGGGTGCCCAATTTAAAGCACATAGGGCCTGGTTTTCAGAAAGTGCTGAGTACTCACAGTTCCTATTGAAGCCAATGGGAGATTCAGGTTCACAGAACATATACAAATCTACTCTAAGGTGTCTCAGTCTGTGTACCCTAAATCAGTGGTCATCTTTAAAATTTTTGAAAAAATGTTAAACCAATGCTGCCTACAATAGTTGCTTTGAACGTCACAGGGGAATAAAATCTCTGTTGCAATGTGCTGGCTCTGTCACAGGAATGGCAGCAAAGTTACATTCATTCAAACAGGTTTAGAAGTAAACTAAAAGCTATTAGTAGGGTAGGGTTAATCTGTTTTCACAACTTATGTATACAGAGCATACAAGTTGTCATGCATTACACATGTATTCTGGTAACCAGCCTCAGGTACCGTAAACCACGAAATGCAGCTTAGGTCTTGTAAGCTGTGCAGTGTGAAAACATAGCAAATAAGCAGAATCAGACAGAACTGACACATCTGAACCAACATCTAGCATGCAGTCATTGGAGTGTGACTGTTTTCTAGGTGTGCAACTGTCAACATAGCAAAGGAGTTTCTGAATAGGATGAGGTGAACAGCAATTCTCTACAATCACTGTTATAACATCAGGCACTGTGACTTCATGTTCCTGATTTCTGAAGTAAGGACAGTGGCATGTTTTATAGAAAGGTCTTTTTATACTGTTGACACATGGCATCTTTGACAGAACATCCTGTACAGATAACTACGTACAGCATATATGCTTAGTGGAAGCACAACATTCTTTCATGGAGGGTGTTTTAACTAACCTGACATCTGTTGGAAAAGTAAGACAGCAAATCACAGCACAACCAACAAGTTCTCTGAATGTGCTGGGACCATGTTTGTTTCAGACAATGAAGGAAGTAACCAAGTGGCAACCATTTTAGACTTCATTCTGAATAACAAGGAGGAATTGGCTGCAAAACTGAAGGTAGAAGGCAATTTAGAAGTGATCATTAAATGATAGATTTCATGTTTATAAGGACAAGGAGTGAAAGCAGCAGCATGAAGACAATGGACTTCAAAAAAGCAGACTTTAACAAACTCAGAGAAGTGGTAGGTAAGGTCCCATGGGAAGAAAATGTAAGGGGAAAAGAAGTTAAGTAGAAATGGCAGTTTCTCAAAGAGACAATATTAAATGCACAGCACCAAACTATCCAGATGTGAAGGGAAGCTAAGAAGAATAGTAAGGGGCCAATATGCCTCCATCAGGAGCTTTTTCATGACCTGAAAATCAAAAAAGAATCCTACAAAAAGTGGAAACATGGACAAATTGCTACAGATGAGTACAGAAGAGTAGCACAAGGGACAAAATCAGAAAGGCTAAGGCATCAAATGAGTTACATCTAAAAATGGACATTAAAGCAGGGTGGATTATTTAAATTTTGATATTTAAATTATAAGTTTTTCTTTTTAAAGATAAACCTGTTTAAAATGAAATCTGAAATTAATACAAAATATATTAAGGCCTAAATGTATAATCTCTTAAAATATTAAATTAAAAAATTAGCATGCTGAATCCATGAGTTTCCGTCAAAAAATTTGAGTTAAAGGCTGCTTTTCTATATAAAGAAAGTATCAGGTAGAAAACATTTAATTTTTGAGGTCAAACTTTATAAATATGATACAAGTGTAGTAAATAAGCAATATATCATTCACTATTTTCTAACATACTAAAAATGTACAATTAATAAGAATCAGAAAATATTAAGTTTCAGGGTAGCAGCCGTGTTAGTCTGTATCCGCAAAAAGAACAGGAGTACTTGTGGCACCTTAGAGACTAACAAATTTATTTGAGCATAAGCTTTCGTGGGCTACAGCCCACTTCATCAGATGCATAGAATGGGACATATAGTAAGAAATATATATACATACAGAGAACATGAAAAGGTGGAAGTAGCCATACCAACTGTAAGAGGTTAATTAATTAAGATGAGGTATTATCAGCAGGAGAAAAAAAACTCTTTGTAGTGATAATCAAGATGGCCCATTTTAGACAGTTGACCAGAAGGTGTGAGGATACTTAACATGAGGAAATAGAATTAATTAGCCTTTGTTTGCAAAACCTGATGAAATTCACCCTAGGAAATAGCTGAAGCAATCTCAGAACCATTAGCAATTATCTTTGAGAACTCAGGGAGGATGGGTGAAGGACTGGAGAAGAGCAAACATAGTATTTATCGTTAAAAAGAGGAACAAAGAGGACTTGAGGAGTTACAAACCTGCCAGTCTAATTTTGATACATGAAAAGATACTGGAATAAATTATTAAACAATCAATTTGTAAGCATCTAGAGGATAACAGAATGGTAAAAAATAGCCAACATGGCTTTGTGAATAACAAATCATGCCAAGCCAACATAATCAGTGGATCAGAAGTGAAGCTGTAGACATGATGTATCTTGATATTAGTAAGGTTTTTGACAGAATCCCATATGACATTCCCATAAGCAAATTAGGGGCATATCGTCTAGATGAAAAAATTACAAGGTGGGTGCAAAACTGGTTAAAAGAATATACTTAAAGAGCATTTATCGAGGGTTTCCTATCATACTGGGTGGACATATCTAGGGGTTCCACCGGGGTTGGTCCTGGGTCCGATTTGAATAATTAAGTGAAGAGTACACTTGTAAAATTTGTGGATGACACCAAGCTGGGAGGGGTTGCTAGCACTTTGGAGGACAGAATTAGAATTCAAAATGATCTCGACAAATTGGAGAATTAGTCTGAGATTAATAAGATGCACTTCAATAAAGACAAGTGCAAAGTACTAAGCTTAGGAAGGAAAAATCAAATGTGCAGTTACAAAATGGGGAATAACTGTCTAGGTAGTAGTACTGTTGAAAAGGATCTGGGGGGTTACAGGGCTTCACAAATTGAACAGGAGTCAACAATGTGGTGCAGTTGAAAAAAAGGTTAATATCATTTTGGACTCTGTTAACAGCAGAATCAAATGTAAAGCACAGTAGGTAATTCTCCCACTCTACTCAGAACTGGTGAGAGGCCCCAGCTGGAGTACTGTGTCCAATTCTGGGCACTATAATTTAGGAAAGATGGACGAACTGGAAAGAGTCCAGAGAAGAGCAACAAAAATGATGAAAAGTTTAGAAAATCTGATCTATAAGAAAAAGCTAAAAAATCTCTGCATATTTAGACTTCAGAAAACAAGACTGAGGGGGGACTTGATAACAGGACTGTTATAAAGAAGAGGGTGATCAGTTGTTCTCCATGCTTACTAAAGGCAAGACAAGAAATAATGGACTTAATCCGCAGCAAGGGAGATTTAGATATTCGGAAAACCTTTTTAAGTATAAAGATAGTTAATCTTTAGAATAGCTGCTTAATCATGGTTTGTAATCCTCTGGAATGTCATTTTAAATCTCTGCCATAGCAGACTCACTGTGGCTAGGAATATGTATAGCTCTTCATTAAGCTTATTTTGGTTCGGACATTAATTTCACTTGTATGTTTAACCTGTTCTGAAATCATCATTTTGTACTTATCCCCTGATTGTGAGGTGCTCAGACACTATGGTCATAGGTGCCATATTACTACCTAAGATACATTGATAAGCACCTCAACAACACGTCGGTCTATTCTAGCACCATCTAGTTAATTCCTAAAGTAACTCACATCACCAGAGTATTTGGTGGCCACAGATCATTATAGTGATATATTACAACAGTTAACTTACTCAGTTGTCCATGTAATCTTCCTCCATGGAGATTCCAGGAAACTGCTAATATCTAGGGGAAAGGATCATATAACATTAAGAGTACAAAGCTATAATTTCCTCAATAAATATTTTCTCTTTTGATATCAACTTACCTTCAACTCGATACACCTCACATTCTGTAAGGCCTAGATCATTTCCATGCAAGTCAGCAACATTGAATGTGTAGTTGTCGTTAGAACTTGTTGCTGCTGCTGCTGCATTTTGGTCCAACAACTGCAGTGCTCCACCGCCAAAATTAGGGCCATTGGAACTATGGTCATATATAGCAGATGTTGCAGTTTTAACAGGAATTTTTAGTGGGCTGAGCACACCCTCTTTGCTTTTTAATCTAAAGAGAAAAGCCTTCTCGTCACTTATGTACCCTCCAGATGAAACATAGCACTGATTTGTAAATCCTCCAAAAACATAACCACTTCCGTTATATGCTACTGCTACAGTTGGCCCTTGTGCATCACACTTGGCATGAAATATAGAAGCATTGTAACCATGGACGCTTGCTTTATAGAGAAGACTTAAGCTTCTGCTCCCCAACAGATGATGCAGTTGCTCTACCTCATCTTGTGTTAATCTAGATTTGACATCAGCCATTCTTCTTAATCTAAAAAGACAGAAAAGATTTTACAATTACTAGTATAACAATAAGAAAAATGTATTATTAGTTTTAATTCAACTCAACTCACCAAAGATGGAAGGTAGTGGTGAAGGCCCTGTGTTCCCCATGGAATAGAGAGGCATGACAGTAAGTCATTATCATCATTATTAGTAGTAGTAGTATTCCAGGGCTATCTAGAGTCCCCAACTGAGGTCAAGGCCATATTGTGTTAGGCACTGTCCACACATATAGTTAGAGACAGTCCCTACCCAAAAAGCCTACCGTCAAAATAAACAAGACAGACAAATAGGGGAAGAAAGATAATGTTATCCCCATTTACACATGGGGGAAATGAATTAGAAAGAGTCAGCATAGCTTCATGGATTTCACTGCAAAACAATTTTTCTACCTGAATGGAGACAAAATATTCTTAAAACGTATGGCCCAATTGTGTTGCCTTTACTCAAGCAAAACTCCTACTGACTTCAATGCAGATCAAGCCCATTTTATCTAAATGGTCAAAACTTTTGTACTGTGACCTGATTCTAATCTTACTTACACTGGATAATTCCACTGACTTCACTAATTTATGGTGGTGTAATGAGAGCAGATACACGTTCATTGTCCCAGAAACATAGTTCCTACTTTATGGAGTGAATTTTTTTCTCTTTCCAAGAACAAAATAATGGCCATATTGGGTCAGACCAATGGTCCATCTAGCCTGATATCCTGTCTTCTGACAGTAGCTTGTGCCAAATGCTTCAGAGGGAAAAAAGAGAACAGAGCAATTTTGAAGCTTCTGGCATTTTGGAGGTTTAGGGACACCCAGAGAATGTGGTTGTATCCCTGACTATTTTTGCTAATAGTCATTAATGAAACTATCCTCCATGAATTTATTTAATTCTTTTTTGAACGCAGTTATACTTTTGGCCTGCACAACATCTCCTGGCAATGACTTCCACAGGTTGACTGTGCGCTGTGTGAGAAAGTACTTATTTTTATTTGTTTTTAACCTGCTACCTATTAATTTTATTAGGTGACCCCTATTTCTTTTGTGATGTGAAGGAGTAAATAACACTTCCCTAGTCACTCTTTCCATACCATTCATGATTTTATAGAACCCTATTATATCGTTCCTTAATCATCTATTTTCTAAATCAAACAGTCCCAATCTTATTAATCTCTCTTTTTATGGAAGCTGTTCCATACCCCTAATCATTTTTGTTTCCCTTCTCTACACCTTTTCCATTTCTCATATCTTTTTTTGAGATGGGATGACCAGAACTACATATAGTATTCAAGGTGTAGATGTACCATGGATGTATATAATGGTATTATGATATTTTCCATTTTATTATCTTTTCCAATATGCATTACTTTGTACTTATCAACACTGAATTTCATCTGGCCATTTTTACGCAGTCACCCAGTTTTGTGATATCCCTTTGTAACTCTTTGCAGTCAGCTTTGGACTTAGCTATCTTGAGTAATTTTGTTTCATCTGCAAACTTTGACACCCCACTTTTTACCCCCTTGTTCAGATCATTTATGAATGTGTTGAACAGCACTGATCCCAGTATAGATCCTTGGAAGAATCCCTGTTTACCTCTCTCCATTCTGAAAACTGATCATTTATTCCTGTCCTTTGTTTCCTATCTTTTAACCAATTATTGATCCAAGAAAGGACCTTGCTTCTTATCCCAGGACTGCTTAATCTGCTTAAGAGCCTTTGGTGAGGGACCTTGTCAAAGGCTTTCTGAAAGTCCAAGTACACTATATCAACAGGGTCACCCTAGTTCACATGTTTTTTGACACCCTGAGAGAATTCTAAGAGATTGGTGAGGCATGATTTCCCTTTACAAAAGCCATGTTGACTCTTTCCCAGTATATCATGTTTATCTATTAATTCTGTTGTTTAGTTCAGTTTCAATCAATTTGCCTGGTAATGAAGTTAGGCTTACCAGCCCAAAATTGCCAAGATTGCCTCTGGAGTCTTTTTTAAAAATAGGCATTATATTAGCTGCCCTCCAGTCATCTGGTACAGCAGCTGGTTTAAGTGACAGGTTACATGCCACAGTTAGTAGTTCTCCAATTTCATATCTGAGTTCCTTCAGAACTCTTGGGTGAATACCATATGGTCCTGGTGACCTTATTACTGTTTAATTTATCAATTTGTTCCAAAACCTCCTCTAATGACACCTCCATCTGGGACAGTTCCTCAGATTAGTCACCTAAAAAGAATGGCTCAGGTGTGGCGGTTTCCCCCATATCCTCTACAAAGTATTAATTTAGCTTCTCAGCGATGGCTTTGTCTTCCCTGAGTGATCCTTTAGCACCTCAGTCATCCAATGGCCTCACTGACTGTTTGACAGGCTTCTGATGCACTTAAAAAAAATTGCTGTTAATTTTTATGTCTTCAGCTAGTTGTTCTTTAGTTTCTTTCTTGGCCTGCCTTATTATATTTTTACACTTGACTTGCCAGAGTTTATGCTCCTTTCTATTTTCCTCATTAGAATTTGACTTCCATTTTGTAAAGGATACCTTTTTGCCTTTAACGGCCTCTTTTACTTTAGTCACGGTGGTACTTTGACATGCATCCGACGAAGTGGGTATTCACCCACGAAAGCTCATGCTCCAATATGTCTGTTAGTCTATAAGGTGCCATGGGACTCTTTGTTGCTTTTACAGATCCAGACTAACACCGCTACCCCTCTGATAGGTGGTATTTTTGGTTCTTTTCCACTGCTTTTTTTTTTTAATTGGGGTATACATTCAATCTCAGCCTCTATTATGCTATTTTAAATAGTCTCCTGTGAAAAACAGGGCACCCCAATATTCTTTCGGGGCACAATACAGATAAGGAAAAACAAGACTGACATCTTCATGCACACGCACAGAGTTAGGTGCAGTCAAAATCCCAAGATTGGGTAAAATTGGATATACCTCCAGGGAAAATCCCAGCAGGAACCATCCCTCTACTGATAATGAATTGGCAAGGCATCCATCAGATGCTAAGAATATTGTTGATGATGTGAGTATGACTACAGTTATAATAATTGCATAGGTATTTACAGGATTTACAGCATCAGTAATTGTAACTTTACTTATTGATTTAATAAAATGTGTATAACAGACTAGACCTTGTACTTGTGAATGTATGTGTGGTCACTATCCTTGGTGGTAGTGGTCTCTTTTTCGGTGAGATATACCTTTAGGCAATTTGTAGCTGCCTATATTGGATATCAAAGTCCTGAGTATCATGTCAGAAGGTATATACACCATTTTATTATTCTTCATTATAGAGATAAAAAAGAAATATAAAACTTTACTCTTTCAGTCCTTTATCTGTAAATATGCAAACTTTCAAGATCACTTACTGCTTAATTTCATATTAACAAATCTCTGCATGGCACGGTGCATACACTTTGCTTGGAAATGTACAATACATACTGTCCTGTATGAATGTTCTTGTCTTGTTTCCAACTTGGAAAATTTAAAAAGAACATTCTTCACAAGATTTCCAAAGTATTCCTCTGTCCAAATATATTAGAATGATGGGACAGAAAATATGAAACTCTACATTCTACTGTTGGTAGGGGAGTGCTTCCTAAACACACTATGCTCCCTGCTTATCAAGATGAGCTAGACTTAACACTTGTTGTTTTGGGTACATGCAGAATGACTTCTCTTTCAATGGTAAGCCAGTAATTTCTCTGCTCTCTATACAAATATATTGCCCTGAATAAGATGATCCAGGATTCAGTAATTACCACTACAATCTTAGGAATATTTAGTTTAGAAAAGCCCATTAGAATTAGAATGACAGTAGAACCTCAGAGTTATGAACACCAGAGTTATGAACTGGCCAGTCAACCACACACACCTCCTTTGGAACCAGAAATACGCAATCTGATTGCAGGAAAGACCAGTTAAAAAAAAAGTATAGTACTGTGTTAAATGTAAACTACTAAAAAAAAAGGGGGGGGGAGATTTGACAAGGTATGAAAACTTTCTGTGCTTGTTCAGCATTTTTCTTCTTCATAGTAAAGTTTCAAAGCTGTATTAAGTCAATGTTCAGTTGTAAACTTTTGAAAGAACAACCATAAGATTTTGTTCAGAATGGCCAACATTTCAGAAAAAAACAACGAGGAGTCCTTGTGGCACCTTAGAGACTAACAAATTTATTTGGGCATAGGCTTTCGTGGGCTAAAACCCACTTTATCAGATGCATGGAGTGAAAAATACAGTAAGCAGTATAAATATTACAGCACATGAAAAGATGGGAGCTGCCTTACCAAGTGGGGGGTCAGTGCTAATGAGACCAATTCAGTTAAGGCGGAAGTGGCCTATTCTCAACAGTTGACAAGAAGGGGTGAATATCAAGAGAAGGAAAATTACTTTTGTAGTGCTAATGAGGCCAATGCAATCAAGGTGTAATATTTATACTGCTTACTGTATTTTTCACTCTGTGCATCTGATGAAGTGGGTTCTAGCCCACGGAAGCTTATGCCCAAATACATAGTCTCTAAGGTGCCACAAGGACTCCTGGTTGTTTTTGCTGATACAGACTAACACGGCTACCACTCTGAAACATTTCAGAGTTACAAATAACCTCCATTCCCCAGGTGTTCATAACTCGAGGTTCTAGTGTACTTGAAATTCTGCACCTAACCTGTAGTTGGAGCTAGAGTGTTATGGTTCACACATTCACTGATTGTGCCCCAAATGCCTAGTCTCAACCTAAGCTTCAAAGCTGAAGTTATCCTGAAGAAATCAAGATTTACATTACTGTAACACGCCTATAGGTATAACTTGAACCAGAACTTATTCAGTACCGTATTCACACTTCTGAATCCACATTGAAGTCACTGGTGTTACACCAGCATAACTCACAAACAGACTTTTGCCTTCTGTGAGTATTAGTTAAAAGGATGGTAGGGGGAGTATTTTACTACCTGTCTTGTGGTTATATCACAAACTGACAGGTTCTGGCACTCAGTGGCCAGAGTTACTGTCCATCGCTGCTGAATGCCAACTTCCCCCTAGGTCTCTGTAGCAGAGGCTTTGCTAACTTGTTCAGTGTGAAACAAGGAGATTTCTTTTAAACAGTGCTTTTAGCTAAGAGGTGATGTTATGGAACAAGGGAATCCAGAATATGATTGATGTTATTTTCACCTCGTTGGTAGCTGACCACGACGCTCTCATTCTGGCTCTTCAATCATGACACTCTCTCCTTGTTCAGCACAGCTAACATACACATGGCTTTCTGAAGCATGGCCTAGGATATATGCAGGACTCCACTGGCTAAAGTGATCAATATCTGGTTTAACTATCCTCTGGTCTGATCTGAAACACACAACTTAGCATTTTTATAGCAAGAATTGCTTCATTCAAGTTACAATGCAGGTGTAAAAGCTCGCAAAGGGAAATGAGATCATCTTCTAACTCATGACACCAGCTACAATTTAGAGCACAGTGTCATAGAAAGAGAAATTTTCCAACTGCAGCCAGCCAGCACTTAAAAACCAAGCCTTCTCTCAATCCTTCTTAACATTTTAAGATACATATATATATATGTACGCTCTTACCGTGGAAGCTCTTCTGTTGGGAAAGATCAGGACAGAGAAGAAATGAAATTGAAAGTCAAACATTTACAGCCCTGCCGTCAATAGCAAAGCAGCCAGTGTTGTTGAATTTCTCCTGTCAGCCCCTATAAACTTAACAGCTCAGAGACTATTCAGCTAAAACATAAAAGAAAGGTGGTGTGATCTCCAGCTTCCAGTGAAAGTCAGTGCTACGGGGAACACGTATGGTGTAATAAGAAAAGTAAAGGGTTAAACTTTGAAATAAATAGTTATTGCAAAGTATTGTTTAAAAGTGAAGATTTTGTGGGTTATGTAACATCAATAACAGGATCAGTTGGTTAGGTAAGAAGCTGTTGGCGGTACATGACTGGTTTATAGTTGCAATAATAAATTATTATCTTACTTTAATACCAGCCTGTAGCCACAACTCTTTATAGTCGTGTAAACAAGTTACAATTAAACTACTGTCAAACATTAAGAATGGAGTAATAACAGTGAACATTTATTAATGTTTTGAAATTTATTGTTTCTATCAAAACCAATAGTAAAAATAAAAAAACCTAATGATAATGTGGAAATTGGTTTTAAACCAAAATGCTTACTTGACTTTTGTTTATCTTTTCTTAGCCATGATTTTTCTATGATGCATCACAATAGTTCTTACAAGTTCAAGTTCAAGACAAAGTCAGGATTGTCTCCATTGGTCCGGTAAGAAAATTTTAAATATAAGTTAGAAAAGTGTAAGCTTTTTAAAGTAAAAAAAGACAATGAAGATGGTTAAAGTAGCAATGGGAATTTCAATGGCTCCAAGTCTGCAAATAGATCCCCATGCACAGACTTTTACACAGAATTTCACTGAAATCATATGAGATCCCCATAAAGAACAAAGATGCTGTGGTAGGACTAGGGACAATGAGAGATGCAGAAACAAAGATACATGACCTGGAAAAGAATGGAATTAGCAAGAACTTGAACAAGGTATCCAGAATGGAACGGTGACATGAAAACTGACCAGAGCCTCTGTTTGCACAAATTAAAAGAACAGGGTGGCACTAACACTAGTAAAGTCAGAGGACGTGAAAGGAAACACTACTTCACAGAACACACAGTCTCTTTATAGAATTCACATCAGCAACTCAAGTACTGTGGATAGATTCAGTGAAATTATAATATTTGTAACTATGCCACCTAAAGACTATCAGATTTCATGCTTCATGGTCTAAAATAGCCTCAGGGATTAGGAAGGACGTTTTCCCCAGGTAAGTGATATCTAATTGGCTAGTTGCATAAATTATGATAGGCACTGGCAATTTCCAGATAAATTACCATATTTCACAGAATAGTGGTTTCATCTTCCTGGACAGATATTCTGTTCCTTTGATCCAAGATTCTTCTATGATATTCCCTGGAACATATTCTATATATTCAAGATAGCTATTCCTGAGATGCCTATTTCATTCTCCTTAATACCGTATTTGACTATCCAGTAATTTTACTAGCACTCTAGGAATGGTATTGTATATTCCAAATGCCATTTTATACCAAGTATATTTGAAAGTAACATTGCCAATAGTATATCACCAGGTTGAGAATCAGAATCAATAAAAAGTGCCCAAATGTGCAGTCATTTCAGCTCACATGTATCATTAAAAATACTGTAGTATATCAACCTCATATACCCTTGATGAGAAATAAGTTAACAAAATAACTTAGAATTTCACCATTCTATTCAAAGCACTTTCTTTAAATTAGTGGCAGTAAGAAGAAAGTTCAGATTCAAAACACCAATAGTGTTTAAATTATAGATCTTTATTCAATTTAATGCTCAATTTAGAAGGTTACAAAAAATGTTTGCAAAGGCAAGTTGCAGTCCTAATCTAGAGTACTGTACCTATCAAATACATTTTCTCAGGTACAGAACATGTTGCATTTTCCAGATCCTTCCCTCTACTTCAAGTTTCATTTAATCCATCATTGACAGCTTTGTTTCGTGGTAGGCAAGAAGCCATTTTGGCTTCTCTTTGCCGTCTTGCTGTTCTCAGTCTGATTCATTATTTTGCAGATATAAAAGAAACATCATAGCTGGGTCAAGATACTATTCAAAAGATCCTTCTACCAAAAAAAAAAAAAACAGAGATAGAGTATCCTTGTTCCTTCCTTGATCCGAGAACATTCAGGACTGACAACCACATACTGAGTTTCTTTGTTAATCATACATACTCTACTGAGATTTATTACCTTTATGAAAAAGTTACAGTGTAAGTGGAACTAAAATACCTATCCTTTGAAATAAATGAGCATATATTCATGTGTAAAGTAGAAAATCCATTATCAGGTATGCTTTAAGTATTGTGAAGTTGTTAGTCATTTTTCTATTCTATGACGGGTATAAAAAAAATTAACTTGAATTTTCCAACGTAGAGAAATTTAAGACACATCAATTATTACCTTTGAAGTTTTTCAGATAACCTCCTCTGAAGAAAGTGTCATTCTGATTACAACAGTGAGAGTGCAAAATCACACACTTCTCTGTGCATATTGGGCCTGATCCAAAGCCTACTTAGGTCTCTTATTAACTTCGGTGGATCATGCCCCTTAAACACAACTTCACCACTATTAAGAACCTTGCTGCAGCAATTGGCTGCCAAGGCTGCTGGAAAATTTTCCTGTCTAAGATTCTGCTACATCAACTTTCAGAGTAAAGCTTTACCTTTTCTCTGCCCATAACAATGGCTATTCCAGCTATTAGCTCCTACTTTTTGTACTGTTTGACTGAGATGCATGTTTTATACAGGTCATCTGCTCTTTTTTATTAACTATTATTATTTTTAAGACAGCAAGGATTGTAGACAACATATTGACGGTAAGCATGAAAATACAAGAGAGGAGAAAAGTGACAACACCTTTAACTCCCTTTGATTGATAAACCCAAATAATATCTTCATGCATCAAAATCTTGACAGTGGAACTTATTAAAACGTTAAGAGAATGACAGCAGGGTTATTCTCACTGTCTGTAAAAGATAAAGTCACTGAAGCAACTTAAAATACTGAACATTAAATATAGTTGGACTCATTTAAGACTGTACAAACATCATTCTATCCACAATGTCAAAAACATTCTTTTGATCAAAGGCATTTATTCCAAAACTTGTTGGATGAAACAAAGCAAGTTCTCTGAATGATGTTCCTTCTTTTAAAAGTGAAGTGTCCCAGAAACAAATATAGAAAAACCAAAATGAAGACACTTGCAAGCAACCGATGCCTGGAACAGGAGAATCAATACCACAAGGAATGGTAGTACAAAATGGAAACCCCAGAGCAGAAAGATGGTTAGGTAGCATGTTTCACAAGCATAGTGTGTTGTAAGAAGTTGGGAAGGAGTAGGGATGGGAGATGGGATTCCCTCTCTATGGTCCCTTGAGGGTACCCACTCTAGGCACTGGATTCCTTAGCTGTCACCTCTGTTTCAAAGATCAATCTCCTAACAGGGGTTTTCCAGGCTGCACTGTTCCCTGCCTACACTGTGGTATCCCCAACAACCCAGATTGCCTAAACAGGCCAGCATCTGCACTTTGCATTCTCTCCAAAGGCTAGCAGTCACAAGTTACCACACAGCTCTTTATAAGCAAGCACACTTGTTTCCAATCTTGGGCTCTGGTAGGTGTCAGTCCTTCAAAACCCACAGCTGGGCTTTTTACACATGGTTACAAATTCATAACAGTCTCAGATTCAGAACCTGAACAACCATGAACAGTTCAGTCTTTCCTTTAGATAGCTTGGGCAGTTGATATTGACCTCATGTAACAGGTGATCAGCGTACAAAGACCCTCAGACCCTCAGGGCATAGCTTCAAAAGGCTGGGTTTTTGCATAACTGGAGGTAGGGAATTTGCATTCACTTCCCCCTTCGTATTTCCCAGTAAAACCACTTCACACATATTGAACCAAATGTCCACTCTTGTCTGGCACATTGTACAATATAGTCCTTTGATCATCCAGGCCTTATATCCCCCTCCCCCAAGAGGTTACATACTATCCTGGCCCACAATAATACATAAACTATTCATGTAATACAATGGACCATAAAGATATGTAAACTTAATTCAAGAATGCCTCCCAAGGATATGGCAGGAAATGTCATATCTGTCACAGGTAGGTTAAAATTGATCATGTTACAAAGGGGACTGGAGAGAAAAGAAAAAGTTATTGTAAAGTATAATCCCCAGGAAACTACAGCATTTCTCTTAATCCCCTCCCGCCAAATGCTATAAACAGCTGCAACTCAGGCAGCAGGAGACAAATCTAAGTGTTTGCTCTGTCAACAACTAAAAGGTAACAATAAAAGGAGCAGACGCATTTTCACCTTAACTTTACTGAAGTGAATACAATAATAACTAATGCTGCAGCAAGCTCCTTCCCCTGGCCCATTAGGTCCCATACTATCCATCTTTGAATCAGTAAAAGTATTAGAAAAAGAGGCCACATCAGGCAAGATAAATAAATCTGAAATCTGTGCTACTGCCAAAGCAACTACAGCTGCTATCGTCACTTTTCCCACCGATGCACCTGAAATAGGAGCAGCAGCCCAGTGAAAATGAAACATCGTCCGAGTTTACATTGATAGTGACATGAAGCAAGGCTTGATCTTAATGCCTACAGGCTTTGGCATCTTCTTCTCTATTCTTCTTAAAATAATCTCAGAGCAGAAGGCATGTTGCCCAGTTCACACTTCGGGATCTTCGCAGATGAGGTTGCATTCATCTCTAACTCGTCTGATGAATTGCAGATCATGATGAATAAGTTCTCTGATGCAGGTATCAGAGAACTTGTATCGGCATGGTAATCACTTGTCATGTCACAGGGCACTAAGATCCCACCTAAAATGTACGTCAATAATGAAGCCCTGGACAACATGGATCACTTCTTCTATGTTGGCTCAACTTTAAGCAGCTCACTTAAACCTTCATAAAGAACTTGATGAGAGAATCAGCAAAGCCTCTATCAGTTTTGGCAAACATACCTTATGTGTTTGGAACAACAAGCTGTTAACCCTGAACACAAAGGTGTCCATTTATCAGGCTTGTGTCCTCAGTACCCTCTTTTATGGATCTGAAAGCTGGGCCACGTACTCCAAGCAGAAGCAGAGATTGAACAGCTTCCACCTTCACTGTCTCAGAAAATCCTTGGAGTCACTTGGGACCAACAGATCACTAATGAGATCCTTGAGAGAACTGGCCTACAATCTATGCGGACTACACTGGACCCTCACAAGCTTCGCTGGGAGGGACACGTGGAGCGTATGCCTCAGGATAGTTTGCCAAAAGCTGTGCTCTATGAGCCAACACAAGAACTACCCGTGGAGCAGAGAAAGGCCAAAGGTCTGATACAGCAACAAAGTCAAGCAAGGGCTCAAGAAATTCAGCATTCCCACTAACAACTGTGAGAAGTTAAACCCTGCCTACAACCTCTCAGTCTGGAGAAGCCAGGTCAAGGCTGGTGCAGTCATTGCAGAGAGCCATCAGAGCCCAGGCACAGGCCCTCAGGCCAGCCAGGAAGCAGAGCGTGCTCCAACCTCCATCTGGCAAGTGGACCTGTAGCCACTGTGGGAAGGTTTGCCCGTCACACATTGGTCTCTTCTCCCACACTACTGTCAAACACCATTGACTGACTGACACTTCATTGTGTTTCCTTTCATCTGTCAAGATGCTGGATGGCCATACATATATAGCCCATTTAGAGAACTGTGACTGTTCTCATTCCTAACCCTGAAATATCTGAAGTGAATTGAATTCTCAGAAACAGTGATAAATTGACAGTCATAAAGTCTCCACTACCCTCGCCTATGCAGTCATTTACACCTGGGGAAAGTGAATGTAAAATGGATTTGACAGCAGTTTACACCACTTTACATGAGTGTAAATGACTTTACCAGGTGCAAGGCAGAATACGATCAGGTCCCACATCCACAGATATGTATACAGTTGTCAGCTTTCTTTGCTGAGACTGCCAATGAGCATTCCACTTTTGATGACAATTTTTTATATGGCTACCTGTCCACTACAAGTAAGATTGAGGCCATAAAGTAAAGTTAAATAAAAAAGGTCAGGTGCTCCCTGCCTGTCCCCCCACCCCAACTACAGAAAAATTCATTTTTTCAGAAGTTTGAAAATCAAACTATTTAAGCCCACACTGCTCTGAACAGAGCACACACAGTCACAATATAATCAGAAGTCAAAATTTACCTCTTCCTGGGATCTGGCTTTACATTAATTTAAAACAAAAACAAAAACAAAAAACCAGGCCTACACTTTCAGTCTTTTCCCTGCATCATCCCTGCCCCCTTTTTTTGTCCACCACAGACAGGCCCTCCAACTTCCCTCATATCTTGATTGATGCTTACATACTCCACCTGCAAGCATGGGCCATCAAAAATGACTGTCTCTTTATGCAGGGTTCTAGTACCTGAGCATAGGGTTACTCAACAGAACAATCCTGCATTCCTACGCAGGGTCCTGGAATCTGCCCCTTTATTACACACAAGAGCCAGGCAGGAAGGAGTTCACAAGGACCATGGTCTCCCTGGAAAGACACTGACTAAGACCCAAAGGACACTCTGGAGAGGGGAGAAAATTGAGGCAGATCTTGTGTATATGCATTTTTTTATTTTTCCATGGAGCTGTATATCTCTTGCACTTTGGCAATGAGCAAAGTGTGATTGATTTAGAAATTCCTTTGTAAAGTCTGTGTCTCCCTTGCTTTAAATGTCATGAAATCCCCAGATGGGGCCAGTGCAGCCCCGGATATAAGTTAGATCAGCCACGGATACTCTAATTTATGCCAGGCATCTCCCGAGTTGCCTATGAGGTGGTCTTGCAGCAGCACAGACTCTCTGGCACTCAGAGCTGTGGAGACTGCCCGGCACACTGTTGCTATCCCAGCATGCCCCTTGCAACATGGCTTGTGCATGGGAGGGAAAGACAGTGTAGGGCTACTTATGGCAGTTCTGTAGAGAGCCTGCATCAGAGAAATTCTCCCCTGAGCAGCTGCAGGGCTTTTATGACCCGTGTATGCCATTGGATCAGTGTACAGGTTTTACGGGGGAAAGAATTCTTCCCCTTAGATCTAAATACTCCTTAACAATATAGTGTTCAAAATCTGGATCCACATCAAAATTATGTGTCTGGAGACCACCTCTAAAAATATACAAAATAATAAATACACAGGAGTAAAAACTTTTTTTTAACTGTACAGAACTAGCTCAGATTGTCTTGTAGTTAGTGTGAAACAGTCATGTGTTTTGGGGGTAGTCATCCTGCTGGACACAAGCAGGTCAGCATTATTCTGAAGGCTGTTACAAGAGTTTGTTCCTGAAAGGCCACAATATATTTCCCACCCCCTTCCCATTAATGTCAGTCTCCTTTACAATAAATAAAGTCAGTAGTTGAGCTTTAGTCAGCCTTTCCTGGATGATTTATGTCCTCAGTTTGTAATAAACTGAGCTAAAGCTTCCCTGTCCTTGATTCACTCCAACGTTATAACTGTTTGGTGACTTCTTTCCATCCTTTGAAATCAATTATTCAGCATGTTAGTGCTGATGATGCAATTTAAAGCCAGGTATTTTGCATCTTCCATTTTATTACATGCAAATTGCATTTGAAAATGGAAGTGGACACTGCTGGAACTATGCTGACAGATGATATTGTTACCAGCTGTCTATAGAATTCGAACTAAATAGAATATAGCAGAGGGAAGAAATTGTGTCAGTAACTTTGCTTTGCCTGTGTTTAAATATTAAATCTAAGCTATTTTGCTGTTGGGGGGACACAAAGCAATCACATATTGCAGCAAAGGGCTGTCATTTTGTGTCCTTTTCCAGTCCCTCTTCTACTACTTGCTAGTAAATCCAAAAAGATTTCTCACTCAAAGATTGTGCAAGATTTTCCAGAAGGATATTAGAATAATAATCAACTATGTAGCACCAGCTACCTAGTACCAATGGTTGTGGGTCACATTTATATAAAGGCTACTTTTTAAAATGCATCAATTAATTAAAACATTATTAATCAATGTTATATATGTATTATAGACATATTGCTATGCGTTACAGATGATTGTAAGTACATCAGTAGAAAGCACAATAGGTGGCTGTAATAATACAACATCTAGCACTTTTCATTAGAACTCAAAGTGCTTTACAGAAGAGATCAAGTAACATTATCCTCATTTTACATATGGGGAAAATGAGGCAAAGAAAAATGATTATGAGCAACATACTGACCTGTTGATTAACCACTTATCTAAACATCTATTAATAATGTATTAATCCTTCCTGGTAACTGCATCCTTAATGTGAAGTGTGACTCGGTTTTGGTACGTCAAATGTATTCTCTCCTACTCTGTGTGGATGAGAGTTCTGGTAGCTTGATACAAGGAGAAAGTCTAGGACTGAGTCAGGATACATGAGTTCTAGTCTCAGCTCTGCTGCTGATTTTGTGTGTGACCTTGGGCAAGTCATTTAACCTTTCTGTGTCTTCCTTAGTTGTAGAACAGGATAATTTACAGTGTTGCCAACTCTTGCAACTTTAGGTATTTTTCTTAAAGTCCCTGTCCCTGGAGTAATGTGGTATTTGAGAATCTCAGATTTCAATGAAAAAAGTAAGTTTTTAGCCCTCATTTTTGTGCAAAAAACCTTGAAAACATGAACATTAAGACCTCATAAACCATTACGCAAACCAATATTATTTTTAAAACTCATGATTTTTAAGTCAAACATAATTTGGGGGGACTGATTAATGATTTTTGAAGGCTTGGGATTGGCAATATTGAGTTTTCCCACCCTTGTAACATTTTAAGATTAGAGCAACACATAAGTGCTCTTTATTAAAGTGAAAATAATGGGCTTTGTCGGATGATACTTTTTCAATTCAGGGAACTAGTCTCAATGGAAAGGAAGGAAGCAAAACTATTCTAGGCAAGAGTAAGGTTAGATCCTTCTACAGGACTCTCATCACAGGGATACTCTCCACAGGATTTCTCATAAGAACTGTGTAGCTGACACCAAAAAAAAAAAGCCTCCTTTTACGGGGATTTGGTTTTAGAAGTAACTTAAATTTCTCGGGCTGTCGATCACAGTTAACTCAAGTGATCAAAACAAATTAACTAGATTAAAAAAGTCATGATTAAAAAAGTCATGATTAATTGCAATTTTAATCGCACTGCTAAACTAGAATAGAATACCAATTTACATTTATTATAAATACTTTTGGATGTTTTTCTACATTTTCAGATATATTTATGTCAGTTATAACACAGAATGCAAATTGTACAATGGTCACTTTATATTATTATTTGTATTTCAAATATTTGCACTGTAAAAATTATTTAAAAAAATAGTGTTTTTCAATTCATCTCATAGAAGTACTGTAATGTACTGTAAAAATGTAAAATGACAAAAGTAATTTTTTTATAAGCCAGTTAATGCCTTAAATCAGAATTTTGCCAGAGGAGATTCTGAAATGGTGCAGCTTAGAACTTGGCAAAATGTTCACAACAAAACCAAGACTATGCTCCTGGAATCAGGTTTCCTTATAAGCGTCAAATTCAGATCAGGTTTTTCAAAGGGTTCCCACGAGATTCTCAACCATAGTTCCAAGCAAGTCTGGGCTGAGTTTCAGTGAGCTTAGACTGACTGATAAGGTTTCATGTTAAAATCATTTGAAATTCATAGATCTTAAATGGTTTCAAATTGAAACCAAGAGAAACACAGTAGTTTCCACTGAGTTTTTCTTTCAGGTATTGAACCCAGAAAATCAAAGCAAGGCATATTTTGTATAAAGATTATTATAATGGTGTGTAGGGTGTTGGGAACGGGGATGAGGAGTGAGGGCAGGGCTTTGGGAGGAAGAGATGGAGCAGGGATGGGTCTCAGGGGGAAGAGGTGGAGCAGGGATGGGAAGAGAAGCAGATTTAGTGGCACAGATTTAGGGCTCAGCTGTGACTTAAAGTCCCAGTCCACAGCAGAGAGCATTGTAGAGACATACTGCTCTATTGGGAGCTCTTGGAGGCATTGTGCAACAGGCATGCACAAAAGCATAGGGAGAGGGAGATTACACCACCCATTCATAGAACACAGCATGTGCTTCCCCTGTACTTGCCAGCTCATATAACCCTCTCTGCTTCTCCTGTTTCTCCTTCCTGGGAGGCCATCACTAGCAGAGGCACTGCCATTGTGCAGTGTGCAAGAGGGAGCTGGTTCTATTGTCCTCTCACCAACATATGCACCCGCAAAAGGGCCAGGCCCAATCAAGCTCTCACTGTGCAACAGATAAATCTGAGGATTATGTAGCAGAACCCTTCACTCATTAATTAATGATTGGTGAAACATACTGTTCTCTTTGGACACTTTAGCTAATAGTATTTCACCAATATCTGAGAGAGCGCTATAAATGTTTGCTTTGCGTGACACATAAGTTTGGGAAAAAACATCCACTGCCATTGAATGACACATTCCAGGCACTGTAAATGATCTATGCATATCCTTGCTATACAAACCTTTTAAGTGAAAACAGTGCTAACTTGCTAACTTCTGATTGGAACTTGGATAGCTTAACTTTCAGCTAGTCACCAGGAGAAATAATGCCATTACTGCATAGCTTTTATAGCCACTCACTTTCATTTGGAAGCTGATCGGGGACTGTTCTTGGCTGTTCTTAATTTCCATTTACACCCTGATCTGTCAGCTATTCTCAACCATACTAGGGACGCATGAGCTGTGCAGCTGAAACAATGAATATTTACAGTGCAGCTCACTAACTGATTGCTCTCAATCTATCAATGACTCTTTGCAGAGGAAAACATCCCTCCCTGTGGAACGGTGTGCTATAATTTTAGGACTTGAGTTTTTAAAAAGCAAGTGTACCTGTGCAAAGCCATTCAAAGAATTAAATAATGAATAAATATTAGTAAAATACTTCAGTAAGGTAAGAAGTTGGAATGTAATTAGAATAATCAGTCACATGTGGAAATAGGCTGTCTTGACTGAAATTAAGAAAATTATTATTTACTGAGACTTATCTACAGCAGAGCTAAGACCATTTGTACCAATGGTTGGCTTAATTCATTCACCTTGGGCTATGATCTCATAAGCTAAGCAAAGTTGGGCCTAGTCAGCGCTAAGAGCTGATTGTTCCTTCTGCTGCTGTGAGTAGAGGGAACCCTGAGCAGCTGCATCTCCCTTAGGAAGCACAGAATGGGAGGCTGAGTAGCATCAGGAGGGATGGGATGATGATGAAGAGAGAATACTCAACCTCTCCTTCCATGCTTCCCACAGTAGATTCATCTGATCTGCATAGACAAAGTTCACTTTTCATTCAGTAACCTAGTCTTGAGTCTCTCTTCTGAAATATTGGCATACACTGTATATACTGATAAATTGCTGCTGTCTACCCGAGAGGTGGCTACATTTCAGCAGAAGTGGGAGGAGTGTTCCCTAATCATAAAGTTCATAGAGCACTAGAGGATCCTCAGAGGAAGAATGCTAAATAAATGTCTGATCTATTATTATTTGTTAAGTTGTGACAGTGTATTCAACCTTTTTTGTATGGTGATTTTCATCCCTGGACCTCAAAGAGCTTTTCCACGGGACAGAGAATAAAACAGTCACTGTCTCAAAAAGTTTTCAGGGAAAGTAAATGCAAAAAATTCAGAAAGAAAAAATGGTCTTGAGGCTAAGAACTTAGGCAATTTAGATTCAATTATTAGCTCTGCCACTGATTTCCTGGACAGATCCCTGTGGCTCAGATTTTTCACGTTATTTAGGTGTTGCTGTGCTCAGTGTTGCAACACCTACTTGATTTAGGAGCCTAAATTTCATTATCAAAAAAGATTTAGGCAGTTAGGACCCTAAATCCCATAGAAAATTAATGGGATTTATATGTTGCAACACTGAGTGCAGCAGTACCTAAATACCTTAAAAATCTGGTCCTTCATCTCTTTGTACCTCAGTTCAATATCTGTAAAATGGGGATAATACTTCTTGTAGCTCAACTTTTGCCTATTTTGTCTATTTAGATTTTAATCTTGTGTCCAAATACACCTCAGTATTCACACCCTACATACCATTATAATAATCTGTATACAAAATATTCCTTGAAAGGTATCACTTGAAAACTAATAACTTGCTGGTCAATAATCTCAAAATGTATGTAGCAAAATTATACGTAAAGTTTTGAACATAAGCTGAAATCATGACTGTAGTATGTTTAGCAGACAAGTTTGGGGAGTGGGTAAACCTGTTTCTCAAAGACAAAGGACAAGCTGACACCTCTAACCAGGTGTCATCAAAGATGATGGGCAATCACCTGTCAAGTGACCATTCTTTGGCAAGGAATGGGGCAGGAACAAACAGATCGGCATCTTAGCAAACAACAGCCTGGAACCTCTTTTATTATGAGACTCCTAGTCTCCATTCTCACAGCGGGAATGAACTTTATCTAATGGTAGCCATCAGGAAAATGTATTTCAAAGAGTGACTGAACTATAAAAGTGAGGGGCAACCCCAAGTTACCCATCTATCCATTGCAGTCCATTGCTCTCGCTCTTTCTCCTTCACCTAAAAAGACAAAAGAAACAGGCTTTGGACTTTGGGAGCAGATCCTTGGAATTGATACCTGAAGGCACTACAAATACACACTGTTAGCAGCCTGCATTACTTTACACATATGGCTACCTATATCTTCCAAACCCAAAGTAATTACTAATGGTTCAGCATAGCCCAACAATTCAATGTCACTTCTTTAAAGTATGATCATTTACAAAGGCATGATTCATGTGGGGAAGTTGACCTTCAGAAACTCACCATCATAAGCGGAAGAAGAATGAAACTTTCTAATGCTGCAGTTAAAATGGTATTATGTTATTTATAACTTGTTGGGGAAATGTTCAAGGTTTTTACCCTCTGGAAAATTTCAGTTTGTCGTCAAAAAACTGAGAACTTGAACATTTTCAGCTGAAAACAGCCGCAACATTTTTTTTCAGTTTTTGGCAAAGAAATTTCAGTGTGGGGGTTTCAATGAAAAATCAAAATGTGAAGAAAAGCAAGCTCTTTCTGTGAAAAATTTCATTCCTGTGAAACCTCAATCTTCCATACAAAAAAGGTTCTGAGCAGCCCTGTTATTCTTCTATCCACCTTTCCAAAACATTTCCATGTTGTGCACCTGTGGTGCTGGAATTTGAACCTTTACTGGTGCTAGGAAGCACACCCAGATACAAGTATTCCCACTTACTTCCGTGGAATTATCCACATGATGCAGTGCTCACCATGAGTAATGGTTACCCAATCAGGCCTATGGTGTTTTACAAACTGTAGTCCATTCTCTAGAATTTAGATTCATTAATAATGACGAGTGCAACACATACAATATGAGCACTAAGGGCAAGTCTCTTGACTAATAACCCTATTCCTCAAAACATGGATAAAATGTGGAATGTTTTAACATTTTATATAGTCATGTCGGACTGACTGTTCAAATTAAGATGATGTATCACACCAAAGAAGCAGGAGGAACCATTTGGCCTGACTCCCTAATGATGGGACTAAATAGAAATATAGAAGTTGTACTTGTAAGTCATGTGTAATATACTGAGCTGGGAATTGACAGCAGATGTTCCTGTGTGAGTGTATTTCTTCCTGATTCTCCCTTCTTGTTCTCCACTCTCACTATCCTGAAAAATAAACTATAAAACCAGAAGGGAGACAGGATCCTCATGAACTCTTTCTCTCCTAACATTCCTGTGAAGATTTGGGGAAATCTGTCTATGTACAATTTATGAATTCTGGTTGAAGTGATGAATTTGTTACAAAATTGTAGTATTATAAAATGCCATTATGTCAGTGTGAAATCCACCATTTGCTTATAGGGCAGAAACATCTCTCAGCCAGACTAGGGAAAACATTCAGTCATTAAATCTTACAGGGCTGCTTATTCAAGTGGAAATAACTTGGGACAATGGGCATGCAAAGGAAGTTGCCTCAGCAGAGAAGCTAGTCTCTCCAGGTTCTCTTCAGAGAGAGGAAATGAAAAATCCCCAGTGTGACAGATAAGGTGATTGTGATGTTACACTCCATATTCTTCACAGAAATATTGTTATGATATGAATATGGCATAACTAAGATACGTTTTATGCAAGGTGGATCATGTGAGATATCACTGGAAAGGTTATGATTTACTGAATGTGTTTATCCAATTTGTATGCATGTATCATTTCTGTATCTAAAGTTAGGAATATTGACTATGTAACAATTACAACTGTGTGTGTATTTGGGAGACACCCACCAGACAACCGGCCATCAGTCTTGAGGGGCCATTAGGAAGAAACAAGACTTTGAAGATACTAATCTCTCTCTTTTCTGAGAGGCGTCCTGGGATGCAGCTGTTACATTACTAGGTCAGGTGGTCCTGTCACCGGGTACTAAACACCATCTTTGACTTCTAGTAATTTTCCACTAAAAGGAGGGAGAGGTCAATGCTGGGAAACAAAAGATTCCGCCTTATGTAAATCTTATTTAAGGCTGGGGAGTAAGGCAAACACGACCCTTCTCCATTGCCTTCCTGCCCAAAAAGAAAGACTGTTGAAAGTACCTGAAGAGACAAAGGAACTGAGCTGTAGGAAAGGCAAGGGGTGGATCCAGACTAAGACAGGTGTCTAGTCTGTAAAGAGAAATAACTGGAACTCTAAGCTACAGAAACTCTGCAACTTGCCAAAAAAACAACAGTTAGGGTGAGAAATTATTTCTTGAAACCAGTCTCTTTAAGATCTTAAGCTTAGTATATGTGTTTTGTTTTATTTGCTTGGCAATCTGCTTTGTTCTGTTTGCTATCCCTTATAATCACTTAAAATCTGCCTTTTATAATTCATAAACTTGTTTTGTTTATTATTTAACCCAGTTTGTGCAATTTCTACTAGGTGGGGGGCAAGAAGTTGTGCATATCTTCCTCCACATTGAGGGAGGGGTCGAATTTATGAGCTTATGTTGTATAGATTTCTCTACAGCGCAAGACAATATTATTTTGGGTGTACTTTCCAGAGGCGAGCTACACTTGAGTGCTGGGCAATTTCCTAGCTGAGCCATCTCATAGAGAGCTGTTTGCAGACTCGGTGTGATTCCACAGCTGGTGCGTCCCTTCCTGTGCGTGTGCGCTGCCACTGAACCTGATTCAGCAAAACAGGGAGAGGGAGCCCAGGCTAGTGGATCAGGTGGGCTCAGTGAAATCCCAGTACATCGGGTGGCATCCCTGAAGGGAGGTTAAACCCGTCACAGTAATTTCCTGCAATATCCTTGGGAGATCTTACTGAATTAAATTTAAGTATCTTTGAGCTCCATTGTATTAAATGAATGGATTATGTATTGTTGTGGGCCAGAATTATATGTAACCTCTCAGGGGGAACATGTAAAATCTGGGGGTTCAAATGGGCCAGACAAGAATGGACTTTTGCAGGGGTGAAAGTAACTCCGAAGATTAATCTGTACGGGGGCCACCTCCAGCCCCCAGAAGGGGCGGGGCCTCAGGTGGAAGAGGTGGGGATGAGGGGTCAGCATCCCACAGCCAACTCTTCCACACTGCCTGGCCCACACTGCTTGGGACTCCAGCAGTGATTTAAAGGGCCTGGGGCAGATGCTCCATCAGTAGCCGGGGCGGGGCAAAAAGCGCTTTAAGCAGGGTCTTTTTCTGCGGCAGTGCTTTAACGTCGCTGCCCCTTTTGCGCCGTCCATCAGCCAGTAGGGTCTATAGCAGCAGGGCCGCCAATGTTGGGGGCGCAGCAACATTAAAGTGCTGCCACGGCAAAGGACCATCCTTAAAGCACTGCCACTGCCGAGGGTTTCTGGAAGAATAGCTAGGGGAAGGTGAATGCAAATTCCTCACTTCCAGTTATGCAAAAATGCAGCCTTTTGAAGCTATGCCCTGGGGCGTGGTCTGCTAGGCACCTGTTACATGAGGCCAAGATCAAAGGCTGAAGCTGCCTAAAGGACACACACTATTCATGGCTGTTCTGGTTCTGAATCTGACATAGTTATGAACTTGTAGCCATAGGGAAAACCCAGCTGTGAGTTTTGAAGGACTTACACCTACCAGAACCTGAGATTTGAGTTGATGTGACCTCTGGTAAACTTTCTAGCATGCATGTAGGTTCCTTTATTGTTTTACTGTTTTCTCTATAATTCTTTCACCTTGCTTATAAAGAGTTGCATGTAACTTATAATTGTGGGCAATAAAATGGGCATAACCTCTGGAGAGAAAACAAAGTGCAGTTGCTGGCCTATTTAGGTAATCTGGGTTGCTGGGAATATCACAGTGTATGCAGGACACTGTGCAGCCTGGAAAAAAAAGGGAGAGAGACATGGGTCTCTGTCCAAGAGCTGTGATGTCTGAGGAGTTGGTGCCCTTTGTGGACTATGATGGAGGAATACAGTACAGTTGCCCTGATCTGTTACATCTAGCAGGAGAACAAAAAACCGAAGTGTTGGTATGGGGACATATAATCTCAAGAAATACATAGAGAGTCAGGAAGCTTGGGGCACCAGAGATAAGAGATAGGTGTGGTTTCATAGTTGTGGGAGGGAGGGGTAAAGGATAGGGTTGGTTTAACTACGAAACCAGTGAAGGGCAGAAAAAGCTAGCTGGGCTAGAGAAGGATCCACCATTCTGAAGAGAAACCCTGGGCTGCAGGAGAAGAAACCTGAATATCCCAGAGCAGAGGTTCTCAAACTGTGGTCCATGGACCATCAGTGATCCGCAAGCTCCATTCAGGTGGTCTTCAGATACTTCCCTCTAAGGTGCATGCCTGGGCAGCTGCACACAAGAGAATGAAGGGCCACACACCTAATTAGTGGAGCCACGCAGACGTGGCAGGGCATTGCCTCAACTCTGCCCACCACCAGCAAGCTAAGGGCATGTTGGACTCACTGTTTGAATCCCCTGACCGGGGCCGGCTCCAGACACCAGCGCAGCAAGCAGGTGCCTGGGGCCGCCAACGGAGAGGGACGGCATGTCCAGCTCTTCGACAACAATTTGGTGGCGGGTCCCTCAGTCCCTCTCAGAGGGAAGGACCAGCTCCCGAATTGCTGCTGAAGAATGAAGCAGCACAGTTGAGCTGCCACCGAAGTGCTGCCAATTGTGGCTTCTTCTTTTTTTTTCTGCCTCTTGGGGCAGCAAAAATGCAGGAGCCGGCCCCGCCCCTCACAGCACTTTGGTCAGTGTCTTTCATATTATAGGGTGCAATCCAGACCAGTGAGGGGTTCTGTCACTTCCTGCCCTTTTACCTGGGTGCCTTAAATGCTCTCTTGCTGCAGCTCACTGGACACCAAACAGCCAGAAGACAAGCATTGGTCTCCTGAGCGCTATGCAGCCCTGGTTCAGTGCTCTGACCCCAGGGGCTTGCCTACACCAGAACAGCCCCACCTGTTTTGGTTACACCTGGCAAAATGACTCCAACACACTTCCCATCCCCTAAATTTCCATAAAACTGTCTGCCCTGAAGTGTCCAGCCCTCTCCTGGACCATTCAGAGAAATAATAATTCTTTGGCCAGCGTGGCTGACTGTATCTCTCAGTCAGGACCTTTCACAGTATTACGAGGTGCTGGTTTCTTTTGTCTTGTTGGGAGATAAAGGGTCTCTGTCTGTTCCTTATAGTCCCAAACAACTGTCTTTGTTCTTAAAGTTAGCAAGGCCTCCTATGTCTCCTGTGTCTCTCTTGGGTGCAGAGGAGCCATGTTAATTCTCTGTCTCTCAAGTTCAGGCTCAAGGCAACCCCCTCTGGTTTAGCTGGATAACTTCATTTATAGTTAATAGGTACACTGAGGTGAACAAACATTCCTTTGTCTAGAATAGACCCGTTTAACACCATTATTTAGGCTAGGCTGACTTTGGTTTAAACATGTTCTACTAATATTATACAAAGGGAATTCCTAAGTACACATATAAAGTGAACACGTGCAATTTACAATGACATTAATAACCAGTGTGTTACTAGTTTTCAAATGATACCTTACAAGGTATATTTTGTACGAACCTCATTGCAGTGGGGTGTATGGTACAAATACAGGTGTACTTAGGGTCACAGTGTCCAGTAGGGGGGAACTCAACCAGATCTGTGACAGGACTTTTATTCACAATTTTGGTATAAATAGGACTTCTGATTTTAGGTTTTACAAGATAAACACCAGTAAAACACCCCTGCTAACAAATATATATCCAATAAAACTGGGACAACACTAGAAATGGTTACTTGTAACTAGGGCTTGTCTACATGGAGCAGTAATGCAGACTATAGGGATATGATTTCTAAAGCACATTACCATGTTACACGTTAATGGGTCTGTGTAAACACTGCTGGCACACACCGAAGGTTCCCCAGTGCACTTTAACACAGTGTGGTTTAAAACAGTATTATGTTAAAGCACACTAGGGAATATTAAAGAGATTATTCTTTACACTACATACTACTGTAACTAGTAATGTATGTTATATACATGAGACAGAAAATGGCCCCAAAACCCTGATTTTTAGACATCTACATAAAACTCAAAAATTGCTAAAAACAAACACTGGAAAATGAAACTAATAAACCCTGAAAAACAAAAGCCCTGGATATAAAGTCAAATTGAAACCAAAGGATTTAAGCCTCATTTACACTTTAAATCTGGATTAACACTTCTGTAAGTGGAGTCACTGGTGTAAGAGATCAGACCCAGTGCTTAAAGATGAACAGCCGGCGTAGTCTGCACGTATGCATAGCGAACAAGCATCTGTAGCGAGATTAGTTATTTACCATCATACCTACATAGAATAAACTTTCTCTTACCACAGGATGGCTCTCTTAGTACATTCTCTTACATAGCCATTGAATAAAATATCCTTGCTAATTTAACATGTATAGATTTTAGTCTGAGAGTTTCACTTTTTTGCATTACTTTATTTGTCCTTTGTCACCTTTTATTATCCAAAAAATAAAAATCTTAATAGGACAGAATCAAATTACCATCTTTGTTTTCAAGACTGTGTGTCTTGAAAACAAAGGGCCAGACTGGGTGATTAATACCCAGGCCCATATTGGGGATGGTGCAAAATCACATTGCCCTAGGCTAAGCTCCAGGCTGGACTGTACGTCTGGGGCACTAACCCTCCCCCACAAGACATTTGCAAGTGACATGCTACACTACTGTGACACACTGGACCTCAAAGTAGCACCCTGTAACCCCCGTATTCATCATTCATATGTGGTTGTAATATTTCATACAAAGCATGCCATGTAAGATACCATATGAAAGGTCATGATCTGCTGTAACTCATTGCTATGCCAAAATATATATATTGTTAGTGTGTAAGAAGTTATGATATTTTTCTATATGGTTGTTATTGAAATATGCAGTGAGCTTGGGAGACGCCCACTGCTAGTTCTCCAGTGACAACAGAGGAAGTGACCCATACCCAGGCAGGTATTAAAAAACCATTGACCAGCAGGGGAATTGTAAACAAAAGATCTACAATTCAATAAGAGGCAGCTGCGCAAACACCACACAATGGAGATTGCTCAACTCTATGACTTAGTTGCAAAAGCACCACACAATGGAGATTTCTCAACTCTGTGATTCAGCAAGGCCCACCAGGACATGCCTGGGCCAGTATCTTTCCAGGGACATGGATTGAGAATATAAAATAAGGGACAGTGGCATCATGTGACCACCTCTCTCCTTCCCCCTCCTACACTGAAGGCAATAAGAATGTTGGAAAGACAATGACTTCGAACTGAGGAGATTGGTCCCAGGCTGAGAAGCAAATTCAGCCAATGTATTAAGAATTGTAACCTACTTGCAACACCCAGTGGTGTGAGAAAAGCTGTTTGATTCAATTCTTACTTAGTCTAAAAGTCTAGGATTTAGAATGCATGTTTACTTTTTATTTTCTTAAAGTAACTATCTCTGACCTTTATGCCAACCAACCACCTAAAATCTATCTTTCTTTAGTTAATAAACTTATTTTAAATGGTCTCTCCTTTCCAGTGAATTTGTCTCAAGGTCTTGGGGAACCTGCTCAGATTACAAAAGCTGGTGCACATTCACTTTCCTTTGACAAAGTGGTGAACATCTTGAGTAAAATAGTATATTTCTGGGGTGCAAGGCTGTGGGCTTGGGAGATTTGCTGGTTTTCCCTGTGTATAGTTCATGAGTGGCTTGGAAAGTATTCGTGCAACTTAGCTGGGTGTGCCTGTGCATGCTGGTGGCTGAGTGATAACAATACCAGGAGGGGTTTGCTGCTTGTCACTGACAAAACATTATGGGAGACAGCCCAGGCTGGAGAGTTAAGGGGGCACAGCAGTCCCACAGTTCCAGGTTGTACCCGGGGATCCTATCACAATCACCCCCTCAGGGTCGCCCAGAGGATTCCGGGGGCCCGGGGTCTTCGGCGGCGGGGGGCCCTTCTGTTCCGGGACCCGCCGCCGAAGTGCCCCGAAGACCCGCGGCGGGGCCCCCCCCCCGCCGCCGAATTACCGCCGAAGCGGGACCTGCCGCCGAAGTGCAGCCCAGTCTTCGGCGGTAATTCGGCGGAGGGGGGGCCCCGCCGCGGGTCTTCGGGGCACTTCGGCGGCGGATCCCGGAAGGGAAGGCCCCCCCCCGCCGCCGAATTACCGCCGAAGACCGAGCTGAACTTCGGCGGCGGGTCCCGCTCCGTCTTCGGCGGTAACTCGCCAGCGGGGGACCCTTCCGCCCCGGAGCGGAAGGACCCCCCGCTGGCGAAGACCGGGAGCGAAGAAGCTCCTGCGCCCGGCCCCGCAAGAGTTTTCCGGGGCTCCCTGGAGCGAGTGAGGTACCCCGCTCCAGGGGCCCCGAAAAACTCGTGGGGGCCCCTGTGGGGCTCGGGGCCTGGGGCAAATTGCCCCTCTTGCCCCCCCCTTCTGGGCGGCCCTGCACCCCCTCAGTGTGCTCCCCACATGTGTGGCCAGACCAGTGCAGATGGGATGCCACATTTCCGAGTCTCACCCTACCCTTACTCCCCAAGAGCATGTCAAGTGGAATAAACCTTGCACTGCCCCAAGCACGTGAACTGTGATTGTGCCATTCTGCAAGGGTCATAAGTGTGCATGTTTGGGGAAAGGCTCTTGCACCACCACCCCTGCCTGCCCTCCTCCCCTTCCCTCACCTCAGCACAGGGGTACAATTGTAATCAGGCCAGAGCCTGGATGAAACACCTCTAACTCTAGTGATGCATTAATCAATGTTTCTTTCTAAAATGTAAATCAACAAGCAATGCCATACAACTTTGTGAGGGAAAGGAGGCCCCACCTTTATTTTCAGCATGCAACAGTATGTCACGTTCCTCTCCAAACATTTTGGTTGAAACAAATAGATTCTTCAAAATGATGAAGAGGGAGATGAAATTGTCTCATTCAATCTTTACTCTTAGCAGCTGGGGAAGAATGTTATCATGATACACATCCAATAACTGGAGAGTAAAGTACCACTCCCACATATGTAATATTCTAATGAGCAGGCCAAAAATGGGGTACAGATTTTCATTGTCACCGCAATCCTGTTGGAAGTGAAGTTATATTTGGGCCTAACAGAGCTTGCTCTGATAACAGTTTAACATAAGTAGAATTGCACATGTGCAAGAAAGATGGAGAGTAATCATGTTTGAGAGGAAAACAGAAGATAAAGTAACTCCAAAGCTAGACAAGATGGGTTTGAGCTAACACGAAACCTGCATTGATGGGGAGGAGAGTTAATAGGAAAATGAGGCTCTAATACAGATGTATAAGAAAAGATAACGGGTGACCTCGCACAGGGAGAGGGGGGTGCCTCAAGCAAGCAGCTGCGGGTGTCCCATTTTCTCTTTGGGAAATATGGTTACTCTGCAGCTTCCAGCTGCTGTGGGAAGAGGAGGAACCCCACAACTTCCAGCCACCATGGCAGAGGGAGAAACCAACGGAGCCACAGCAGTAAAAGTCACAGACAGGTCACGGCTTCTGTGAATTTTTGTTTATTGCCCGGGACCTGTCCTTTACTTTTACTAAAAATAACCATGACAAATTTTTAGCCTTACTCATAAGTAACTGATTGCTGGTGTTTTGCCTTACTAATAAAGACTTGTTAATCCTATCTGCTGAGTGGTGAATCTCAATCTAATAAATCTTACTCCACTACAATCAATGTGAATTTTACCAATTGCCACACTAGGAGTAGGCTGGACCCACTGAAAGCTGCTATATTGATAAGACTGGGGTCTCGGGTCCCCAATGTCTGTTCTCCCATGTAGAGAGACAAGGTGGGTGAGGGAATATCTTTTATAGGACCAACTTCTGTTGGTGAGAGAGACAAGCTTTCAAGCTACTCTGTCATTATTCAAGCTAAGCCAACAATGAGAAAACAGGCATCATAGTATAAGGTTAAACTGATCACCACAGGGTAAAGGAAGTTGTTTTCCTACCTATTTGTAACCCTGGGTGATTGTTGAAGGGATTCACTATTCTTTAAGCTATCAGGCACTGCTGTTGCCAGAGCCTACATAACTATGCAGCCCAAAGTTCTCTTCTGGTGAGGCAATAGCTATGTTCTTGTCCTTTTAAAAGAGGGTTTGGAGCACCCAGAGAACTTCACGTTTGGATTCTGCTGTCAGCCATGAAGGTGGTTGAACATTCAGAATCCTCCCTGTGCTCACTCAGGAGCTCAGAGTTCTTGGCTGTGTATTTCCCCATATAGCTGTCCTGGCCCTTGCATACCACCCACATGACAGCAATGGACTTCCACAACATCAACTCCCAACAGGAGGGAAAGATGCAAAAGTTTCCTAAGGAAACCTGAAACTAGAGTAAATTCACCTGGTTTCATAATTAGACTGAAACTTAGCTCTGGTTTGCTGAAGTTCATAAAGCTTTGGGGTGAATTTGTAATCAACTGAGTGAAGCTGTGCCAAAGTTTCAGGGAACTCCAGGGATTCATTGAAACTCGGCAGTCTCACATGATTTCTCCCAGCAGTCTGGTAAAATATGGTGTTTGAGGCTCAGTCCAAATATGAGTTTTTGGGATCATTTGAACACAAGTTGCAAGAATGCCGACTCGCCAAAGCTGAAACCAAACAAGGAGGCTAAATCTTGAAGCTGCCACACTTCATTCAGCTCTAGCTGCACTTAGCCCAGTGTCAGTGAAGCAGCCAGGGTTTGGATGAGGCTTACGCTCAGCCTTTTGGCAAGCTTGCAGAATATTACACAGAATACTTGGGGGCCCTCACAATGCGATGGCACATTGTCGTCCTCTGCCTTTGGAACCTCCCGTTTCTCATGTCCCAAACAACCTCCTGCTCTGCCTCAATATTTGCATGGAGCCTTTCTAGGTTGATCACCTCACCAATTGTGTCTCTGGCCCGTCTGCATATTATATTTGCCAGGGATAGACTAATCTTCCTATGCAGGGAATTGGGATTTTTTATATTGTCACCAAAAATAAATAGTGGTGTTGGATTGCAGTGACAATGCAATAAGTAGTAATGCCATTTGTATTGTAACAGTCATATTATAACAGGGATATGCAGGTCCAGATCCTCAGTTGTTATAAACTGGCATAGCTCCATAGAAGACAGTTTATACCAGCTGAGGATGGGGCCCTTTGTTAGTGGTTTAACTGGATAGAAAGTATTAGATATAGAGGCAGCCCTTGGAAAATTGATGTCACAGGGGAGGCCGCAGAAGCACAAGCAGCAAAAAAGTAATGTGTTTACTCCATACTGATGTACTGCAAAGCAGTAAACTGATTGAGGGAGGGATTAGAAACCCACATCGCATAGGATAAAACAGCTATTGAAGACCAGTAGAAAATAATGTTAAATAAATAAATGCACATAACCAAAGCCATTGCGATTACATGTCAAAGCTTTATCATGAATATGTTTTGCTTTATGGTTTAGTCAATACGTTTTATGCCTCTGTCATCTCGGCGGGAAATGTGGGTTAAAAAGCAGGAAGCATCTTCAAATCATGCTTTGTTTTTTAGCTCAGCTTTCCTGTGTACATAAATTATACACAGAAAAAAAGGCTCAGGTTAGCTACCTAATGCATCCAGTGAAGCTGTCAGGCAGGTAATCTGCCACCAGGAAACCAGTAGTCTCTTTACACATATCCCAATAACATCTGCTACGTTCCTTGATTTTGCACTTGTGTTCTTTTGAAACATCTGGTTAAACTTGTGTATTCTAATCAATCTGTGAAATTTGGAATAAGCTATCTTAACGTAAAATCCAGATTCTACTAAAATACTCACTGAACTATTTTAAAATATTTATAGCTCCAAAAGGTACAAGTGTAACAATCCAGAACCAATCAGCCCATCCTCAGGAGTGTCATTGGCATAATGTTCATTGTGTTATTCCAGTGAGCAAGATGAAATGGGAATTCAAAGCACTCAGTGAACATCACTTGAGTTGAACTGGCAGTCTTCAGCTAGCTGCTAGAGAAGTGAAACTAATTCATTTGTTCATCAATAATATTCTCCCCAGAAAAATACAAATTTTGGAGAATTCATCCAAAATATTTTAAATGACAGTGGGATAGCATTTCAGCATAACAAAAAGTTTATTATATACATAGTGCTCTATTGACGACTATTAAGCCTCCCCCGGAGTGCTCGGGGGACGACTAAGCCACCCCGGACCTGCTCCATCTCAACTATTAAGCCACACACAATGTAAGGCACTGATCCTGCAAGAAGCATTATGCATGGACCTCAGTAAGTTGAGGGATCTACCCATGTGGAGCCCCTTCTAGAATCAGTTGTGAAGGGCCTGATCCAAAGATCAGGGAAGGCAATGGAAACACTTCCCCTTTGTTAGAGGATGTAGCAATTTGCTGGAGGGCCTCTTCAAACAGAAAATAATGCTATGCCCCAGGCTGGCTCAGTTGCGCTAGCCAATTCATTGAGGACATACCTTGGCTCGACTTGTTCCTCACGTCTTCCCACATGCCTCCCTTAAGACCAAGTACTTGGGCTTGGTGTACAATTAGCCCACCCAGGAGAGTACATGGGGGCATTCTTACTCCCCTGCTTGAATATGTATTCCAAGTTTTTATCTAGCCCAAAAAGATCTGCTTGCAATTAGCATTGGAAGATCCAAATTCTATCTCCAGAGGAACATAACTGGTTGATGATTATGCCAATGATGAGAATATATATTAGCTTTACCTAACCAAAATGAATGCAAATGGGAGTTTGGATGAGCATAGACATGCGACTAGAGCCCTAAAATTGGACAGGCAATAAACAAACTCAAGGCAAGTAAAATAAATAAGAATTGAGAGTTACATTTGGAGCAATTAAAAATGTATGCCAATGAACTTTAAAGTGGCTTTAGAAATAAGAGATGTAATTAAATCAAATCATGCATCTCCAGTCTAGTATTCACAGAGGTGCCATTGTCAGAAAATAATAGTTTCCATAAAACTCTGTGATAGATTATATAGAGAAGCTTTTTTTAAAAAAACACAAAAAACAACAAAAAACTTTAAGCTTTTGTGAGATGGGTTTTAGAGGTGAATGGTAAATTTCCTAATAGAATAAGTTATTTACATGAGAAAAGGAGAGCTGTTCCTTGGGGTGGGCATGCAATTCAGGTAGAAAGTCAAGCCTGCCCAGCTCACCTGGCCAGTGTCTGCTGGATAAAACCCATGTCTGTCAGCTTTGGTTCAGAGACCATCCAGTAAATACCAATACAGCTTCAGCCTTTGCTAGCAGATACCACAGTTATTCCAATATTCCTGCAGATATTCAAATACGAAAAATGAGTTCTCAAATATCACTGTGAGAATAGTCAGCTGATGCTAACGATTTATGGCAGCCATTGTAATGCCTTTTAGTAATCTCTAAGACAGACAATATAAATGTTATGATATTGTAGGCCTGGTTCGTCTCTCGCAGTAGTGTCAGTTAATGTAAAATATTTCAAAGAAACAAATAGTACACTGCGGGTGCCCATTTTTTAACATGTGGGAAAGATAGTATGACAATTTTTCATTCCTGCTGACTCATTACTATTTAAAATGGAGATAACACTGAAAGGCACAGGACAGAGGATATGCATATTATGTTACATCCATTGTTGTAAGGGGAAGAGGCTGAAGAAGGTTCTAGATAGAGGATCTGCAGTAAAATGGAGAGATTCAGAGAGTAACATTAGGGGTGAAACTATTTTCCTTCATCTGAAAAGTGCCTTGTTCAGTGTTAAAAGAAAATTATTCTCTCTGTGATTCCTTATCATCACATCAGTTCTCTTTTCCCTTACACTGGTGTAAGTCAGGAGTAACTCCACAGAGGTCAATAAAGAGGCATAGGTGCCAACATATGGGGAGAAACAGGTTAATTCAACTGATGGTTTTTCTTTGCTGAATCTTCAGTGAAGTTGGTCCAACAAGAATGGACACAATATTCCTATTCTCTTATTCCACTGGGTTTCTTGAGCTTCCCTGGGAAAAGATCAAAACCTTACATTTGAGGGCAGTCTTCCAGTTTCAGACACATTAAATTTGTATAAATTATAGCCTGTATTTCAAAAATTAGAGCCCAATCCTGGGAAGTGTAAGTGTGTGTGTGGGTGTGGGTGTCTTTATTCTTGCAATTAACCCCTTTGAACTCAATGGCACTGATGATGTTTGAGAGTGTATGAAGGCTCAGGCCCTTAGTTAGCTATTTTGGGGGTCTCCACTGGAAATGATTTACAGATCTGTTTCCATATTCATTTAGTGAAAAAGCCCTAGAAAGCAGTGCCCCCTGCACTCTGACTTTAAAACATGGTGTAGGAATGGTTTAGATCAGTGATAAACAGCAAATTGTATTCATAGGTCACAACAGACCCGCTGGGTGCTGTACATAAACTCAACCCCAATTCTCAGTTACTCTTTCCCTGTGTTTGGTGTAGAACTAAGGGAAGGGGGTAAAGATCACTTTCCATCACCATGAGCTCCCCATATTCTGCATTCCCTCACATGGTCCTTAGTGTAACTTAGAGAAGGCTCAGGGCTATTTGGAAAACTTGGATCCAGATCTGAGTTCTGATTTTGAACCCCCTAAGGGCCAGATCATTGAACCTTGTTCAAGCTGCTTTTCTCTGATGAGGCACTTGAATAGAAGGCACATATAGGTGAGGAGGGGCCTGTCAGGGATGAAAGGAGGTGGGCTAGATGCACAGCACTCCAGCCAAACCTGGATTGGCAACCATGTCCTTCTGAGACTTCTGCAACAAGTCCCTTTGGAACAATTTCTCCTCAGCTGCCCTGGATGAGAGCTCAATGCAGCTTAGGAGTTAACCCCCCAAATTTGGGGATATTCAGATCTTTCCCTTTAAAAGAAAGTTTCTTGAATTAAATGAGTATTCCAAAATCATTTACATCTGGACATTGTGCCCATTATTTCCCAGCTCAGCAGCTTGAAATTTCAAACGGTAGCTACAACAGCATTTTTCATTTCAATGGGCACTTCTAAGCCTTTTGCTGTTGCTGGCAGTCTCAAGCAGTGATGCTCCTGAATTTGCTGCTTAGTGAAAAACCAGTTTTGCCTCTCATTTGATGCTAGCAGAATGGGCCTGTGAATTTCCCTGAGAACATAATTTGACCTGATAACTATTACCAGCAATGAAGCACAAGAAGGAAAGAACTAGTTGACTTTCAAAGCCCAAGATGAATTTGCCAACGTGGCAATTAAAATATATATCTATATATTTTTTCTCTCAAACAGAACATATTTGATTTGAAGGCTCCGGCACACAGTAAGCATGGAACCCCTTACCCCAGTACACCTTTTTACAATCACTTTTCAAATGAAACTGCACTTTAATAGAGATCAATGACAGAAACAAATGGAGCAGGGTGGGGGGAAAACACCTCAATTACCAAACTTCAGGGAGATACTCTCTAAATTGCGACAAATTTATTTTCTCTCTCTCTCTCGTTCCAGACTCTCCCTTACAGGTCTAACACTAACCTGCTTAATTCATCTCATCACCAGACAATAATTAGATGGAAGGCATCAATTTTTAGCTGCTCTCTGATTCTGCACAATTTTCTGGCAGTTCTCTTTGCCAGCTACTGTAGAACGTTGGGACTACGGCACAAATTATAACTCTCACTGCGTGGTTGGAATACAATATACTGTCCATGGAATTCCAGCCAATCAGTTCAGGCCTAGCTAAGGTGTTCCACATCCATCTTTTGTGCTTGTTGACAGCAGTTCAATGGCAGGCTAAGTATCTCTGCAAATCTGTGCTCAGTTTAGATTGTTTAAAGTGATAAATGCTAGTGCTTAACCTCCCACATTTTCCCATGCGTTTAACTGACAGTGGAGAGAAGGGGGAGTATGCCATCCCCGCTAATATTCACTGCCTCCTTCACCCCCCGCAATTAAAGCAATGGAGAAAAGATCTCAAAGCTGGATTTAAGCCTGCTCTTTGGGGTAGCCTTTGAGAGCCAGTCTGACAGAATGGATGGGATTTGTGTCAGCCATAACTGAGACATACATTCTGGTCTTAGTTCTGCCTTATGTGACCTTGTGCATCCTCAAGAATTTTCAGTTACTCAATCTGTAAAATGAGGTCAGTGTGGTTTGCTTGTCTCTCAACGGCAATCAGTGGCAAGATGAGTTGAGAATTTACAGGCTCTTGGCTCCTCACCCAGTTTACCTCCATCTGGGCTGGAGGATATTTTAAGGAGACAGTTCAGGACTCATTTTGCCTGTGTCCTGTACAGAGGTATAGTTTGGTGCCATCTCTTCTATGTAATGTAGTGCGGCAAGAGTTTGAACTTTTAGAAATTATGAGCAAGCATATACAATTCTACTGCATACACACGAATGGAGATTTTTCCATGGCTTATAATTGTTTGTAAAAAGTCAGCCCATGTTTGATTGAAACAGCAAGAGAGTCACCTCTAACCTCAGAACTATCTCCCCCTGCCAAATGTCAAGTTCCTGAGGCACTAGAGCTTCTCAAAAACTTTTTCCCATCATTTTAGTAAACATTAACCTTTCTCTAATAACTTCCTGTTTAGAAAGGCCTGAACAGTTTTCAACCAAAATTTCCAAAAAAATTCAACTTGAGGCAGCCACTATAAAGTCAGAGGCATAAGCAGATGCATTCAAGGGACTATAATGGAAAGTGTTGGAAAAGTTTAAAAGTAGTGATGCATCTGAAGAAGTGGATCTTTTACCCACAAAAGCTTATGCCCAAATAAATTTGTTAGTCTTTAAGGTTCCACCGGACTCCTCATTGTTTTTGTGGATACATACTAACATGGCAATCCCTTGATACTTTAAAAGTAGTGTCACTACTGCCCTCCATGTAGTTCTCCTGGTGCCTTTGTTGGACTCCAGTCGTCACAGCACAATAGAGAAATGCAGACTGGAGTAGGTCTTGTGTAAGGATTCTGTTAGCGTTCTTAGCCACTTTCTTATTCGGGTATATATCTTCCTGTGTTGAAGCACATTTTTGATCTCTAGTGACCTGAATATGCGGCTGTTATTTCACCCTGAAGTCTAGTTTCCTTAGAGTTAGATACTAGGGTATTTGACTGAATACAAATATATATAAAATCAAATCTGCAAACAAATGTTTTGATGTTACCATTTGGCTAGGTCAATGCAGCTCTACTAAGAGGTCCATCCTGGCTCATTGCATACACTTTTAGATTGCATATTGTTCCTCTCTCATCTGAACAGCTGCACACAACCTGGCAAATATTCCAGGTTGGGTTGAAACTTGAAATTTTAGTCAACCATATGATTGAAGCAGGTGTCTTCTGTTTCAGTTTTTTTCTGACCATTTCTGAACTAATGGCTTCCAAGCTGTGATGCTTTTGGGACCTCCATTTAATTACTGTGTCTCAGAAACATGTTTACAGCACAGTTTGTTTATCTCAAATGTTATAGTGTGGTTGCTAAGCCTTTTAGACCTTTCAAAATGCTGAAATCCTTCTCTTGTTGCTTTTATCATATTAGAGTTGCTTAATTTGAAAGGACAATTTATTAAAGACAAAATATATTTAAGTATCAAATATCTTTCCCTTAATAAAGTAATCTATATTTTAATACAGATGCATAAGGAGCCCATAATTTCATCCTCTAATGGCATATCTTAATTTTAGGCTTCACAATCTTAGCTTTCTAGAGCTGTGCTCTACCAGAATCTAAATCTGCTAAGCTTAAGCAAAGTAAAGGTTAAGGGTCATAATTCAAAAAAAAAAAAAATACCAAGTAACTTATGCACAGTACACTACTAACAGCAATTAATAGTGCCACCTTCCTAAACGCACTCACATGCTGCAGCACTTCGGCGCACAGATCCTGAGAGGATGTTAAAGAAGCACACAGAGAGAGGACCCTACGCTGCCCCTGCATCGACCAGGCGATGGCGCTGCCATGCTCAGAGAGGCGATGCGGCGGAGAGTGGAGGGATGGCGAAGGAAACCTCAAGCACCCAGAAACCTCTTGCTTGCTCTTTCTCTGCTCTCTCTGAGAGCTTTTTTCATGAGCTCTCCTTTGCTTTGCTTCATTTGCTGCTGCTGTATTGTTGCTGTTTGTTTAGTTTAGTTTTTATAGTTTTTATATATTTATATTTTTTATATTTTTATAAATTAAATAAATAAAAAAAATTTTTTTAAAAAAAATTACCGTACCTTCCTTCTATTTCCCCCTCCGTCCTCCCGATCCGGTGGGGTAGGGATCGGGGATCTCTGTGAGGGGATGAGTCTGATCTAGGGTCCAGGGGAGAGGGGAGATGTCGCCCGCGCCGTCCTCCGTCGCTCACCCTTCCCTTCCCCTTCTCATCCACAGGAGGGGAGAACTGTCCTAGGGACTCTCCACCGTCCCCCAGTCCACCGTCACTGGGGCACTGGTGTGGCAGGGCACCACCATGAATGGCAGCACCTGCCATGCAGTGTGAAGCGGCATGCTGGGCTAGGCTCCGGAGCGTCCGTTTGCGCTCTGACGCTTTCTTTCTCCCTTCCTCACTTTTCACGCTACACTGCGCGGCGCACGGCACGCATCCTTTGTCTTCTATCCTTTTCTTCTTCTTAGAGACCTTCTTCTTTCTCTTCTTGGCCGCGGCTCCGAGAGAGCGCCTCGAGCACCCCACAGCGATCACACCAGCGACTTCCACAGTCCACTTCCTGTCAGTCCACCTTGGGGTCCTCTTTCTAGGACTCCTCAGCAGGACTCTCAGCAGGAGTTGCAGGTGCTGCTGCTGCTGTGAGTCACAGCAACCAGTCCAGAACGTCACAAACAGCCCAGAAAGGAAAAAAAATAAAAAAATTTTCGGTCATTTCCTGGTGTGGTGGGCCAGCAGAATCCTGCTGTCTTGCTGTCCAGGCGTCAAGTGAGTGGTGGTGTATCAGGGGAGCCGGCGAGCTAGATTTCGATTAGCATCCACACCAAGCCCAAGAGGAGCAGGCAAGTGCGACTTAGCCGCCACCTGCCAGGGTGGGTACCAAATCGAACTAAAGAGCCCAGCCCTCAAGAATTAAATGGCTTCCTGGTGTGGACGGTTGAGCGGTTAGTTCGAATTAACGCTGATAAATTCGAATTAAAGTCCTAGTGTAGACCAGGCCAAAGTGTGTGGGGGGGAGATGTGAGGGGGAGGTTGAATACTTTAATATTGTTATTCATTTGCAGAAAAACATATGATCTAAAACAGCTGACTTTCTTGGTCAGTATTAGATATGTTGCTTTACATAATGCTAACCCTTTTTTTTCCTTGCACAAATGTAGCATTTTATATATAAGCCCTATAAGTAAGCTGGGATGCACAAACACTGCAAGAGGCTGGTCACTGATAGAATGTAATTCCTTCCCTGCAGTAAGGGAAGAATACCTGTCCCATGTTTAGAGCCTTAGTCATTAAATCAGGGACCAAAAATAAAGCTCATTAAGGCCTCCCATTACAGAGATCTGATGGGAGTAAATGAAGAGCAGATAGGGAGTTGGGATATGGTTGGTGATTTCGTAATATGGTTTGCTGAGCCTTCTGCACATTTGCAAAGGTGCTGGTAGCACCAGCAAACGCTGGTGCCTCTAGCTAGGGGCGGGGGGGGCGGGGAGGGTGGGGGGACCTGGGCGATGTCATGCGCGAGGGATGGGTCCCCGGACGCGCCGGGACCGACGGACCTCGACCAGCCGACTGCGCAGCAGGGTCATCCCGGCCCCCCGGACCTGCCGTGGAGCTCAACCAGCCCCGGGAAGAGGGGGGGGACCCGGGACCGAGGAAGGGCGGCGCGGCACACCGCGCTGCCTGGGGCAGCCTAATTTCTAGAGCCGCCCCTGGCTGGTAGTATTTTGTTCGTTTAAGTCAGAGCTAACTTCTGTCATCAGTTGGGCCAGTCAGATGTTTACAATAATGCATAAATACAAACCCAAAATAGTAACAAAATTATAAATGTTGGCTTGGTGTTGGGGTACAAGAAGGAAATATATTCTTTTTAAAAAAATAATACTTCTTAGACCTGAAATAAGGTGAATACCACTCTTGGAAAAGGGGGAAATAATGTATAGTTTTCAAAACATTTGAAGTTAATTTAATACATTCCACTTTTTTCAAACAGCCTAGAAAGAACCTAACATGCGAGCTATACTGGCCTTCCTAAGAAATATAGAAGCAGTCAACTAGCAAGCTACTGCTTACCAGTCTTCAGCCCAAACTCCTCTTCCCTCCATTCTCCTAGGATTTTTGGTGTATGAATATAAAGTATACATAAAACAGTCATCTTGAAACCAATATAACTTCATGAGGCAAAGTGTTGTCATGGTATTTCCCTTTGAAAACTCATATGAATGATCTCTCTTATCCAGAATGTATTTAAACATGGGGGCCCTGGGGTCTACACTGGGGTAAATTCTAGTAGTGTCTGGTTCAGAAACAAAGACTTATTTCTTCGCTTTCCAAATAAATAAATCAATAACACAACGGGAGCTGGTCAGGAAATGGATTTTCCATCCCATGAAAAGATTTGATTTCAATTTTTGTCCCATATTAGAACAAAAAGCCAAATTTCAAAAAATAAAATAAAATTCTGAATCAGAATGTTTCATTTCAATACATTTAAAAATGTTTTGTTTCTAATTTAACCATTTTTTTAAAAAAAGTTATATTAAAAGACATTTCTAAAAAAAATAGTTTTGAAGTGAAAAATTGAAACTTACTATAGTGAAAATGTTGAAGTGTGATGTTTTGACATTTTCACATTTTTTAAAACAAAATTTGAAATCAGTACAATTTTGTGAAAAATCTCAGATTCATCAAAATGGAATTTTCTGACAGAAAACTGTTGGTATTATCAAACCAATTCTAAACTTGAGTCCAGTCACCACATGGATTCCATTCAACCTCCCTCCTCAGGATGTGGACAGGGGAGCACTTGCTGAGCATATCTTAGCCCCAAATGTTTGGAGAAAGCAGGCAAGATTATTCTAGCTTTTTTCCTCCTTTAAACCTTGTCAGAAGGAAATAGGATACATTCTGACTAAGCTCTCTCTCTTTGCAAATGCTCTCATTCTTAGTGGCAGAACAATAGACTTTGATTCCATTCCATCTTGAAAACCAGCAGAGTAAATGGTCACAGAAGAGCTGAAAAGCTTTTCACTGAACAAATTGGGCCTGTCACCAGAAAGGTCTAACTTATGCAGTTTCTTTTTGTGTGTGAAAAAACACTTCTCTTTCTTCATTTCACAGGACAAGTTATCATATCCGGGTTGTTTCTGAGAATGTTATTACACGGATAAGAATTAGAGCCGTGTTATTCACACTGCAAAACTGTTCTCAGGAATGGCTTTGATATTTTCCTGGGAAAGCTCAAACGAGCCAAGGGGGAGTAAGAAAAAAAACGGTATATGTTTTTCTGTCTTGCTCGGCAGTTTTCACTGTATATTTGGCAGATAACAGTTTACCAGGGTAGGCCTAGCATGATCAGAGAAATTAAACAATGGTTAAACAATGAACAAAGCATGAAGTTACATCAGCCTTGTAAATATGTGGCTAGTAGATTAGGCAATATTAGGGAAATGATTAGAATGTATCAGACTGCACCTGCGCAGCATGTGGATAGCTCATTACCTATATGGGGATTGATCCACAGGAGCTAGTGAACCAATCATAAAGCATGTGATACCATGTAAAATAGAAGATGCCTGAGGCAGCCTGTTTTAAGAATGTGTATGTGCTTTGGAGTTGTGGTAACCCTTCACCCACCCCTAGCCTAGAGTCAGGTCAACTCAGCGTAGCTCTTTTGAATTGCAATAAAAGGAATCTGCGGGACAAGTCTGAGTCGAGGTGAGTTCTTGGGAACTGGGAAGTTAATGTCTCAGAGGCAATGTCAGCAATCAGATATATACTAGTAATTCGCCAGATGATTCTGATTTGCTAAGCCCTATGTGGCAATGACCCAGAGAGCAAGAGAAATTAAGAAACTGATTTGTCCATATATTTACCTAAAAAATTGAGATGCAAAATGCAACATTCCAAATGGCCAGAGAGGTTAGCTCTAACACAACATAACATCAAATCTGAAAGCAGAACAGATGTGGGAAAATAAAATAAGCATTTTTGTCTAAGTAGATACCTTTTGGCTCAATGATGTCATCATGATTCTGAAATCATTTCAACCTAACCAACTGATTACCGAATATTAAATGAAATACTATTAAATAAAGATCTCTAAATGCTTCAAGTCCTCCTGTCATATTTTCCTCTAATATTGGTATGTTATACCAACATTCTTAAGGTATTTTTTACAATATTCTCATCTCAGGTTTCAGATATTTAATGTGCTTCTTGTAATTAAGTAAGATCTATGCGATAACCCCATTAAAAGGATTAGAGTAACTTTAGGAAAATTGGATACACTGATGTAAATATAGGGTAACTCCACTGAAACAGTGTAACTAAGAGCAAAATTTGGCCACCTGATTAGCTATATAAATCTCATCATATAGTATCTCTGGTAAATTAGGTTACAAAATAAAATATTTTAAATATGTATAAATTTAAACATTGAACATCAACCCTTGGCAGAATAGACATGAGCTCACTGCATGCAAGTTTACAAAAGAGATAGTTAAGAGGCAACTTGATTATCCACAGAAAGAGGAGATATCTGATACTAGAGGGTTCTTTAATCTGACAGATAGAGGTATAACAAAAATTCAGTGGCTGGAAGTTGAAGTCAAATTCAAACTGGAAATATGATGTAAATTTTTAAACAATAAACTAATTAATCTCTAGAACAGATTACCAAGGGATGTGGTAAATTCTCCATCATTTGGAGCCTTTAAATCATTACTCAATGCCCTTCCAAAAGAAGATTCACTGTAATTCAATCGCTAGTTGTGTGGGTAGATTAAGGAACTGCCAAATTAAATATATAGCCTATTTTATGCAGGCAGTCTAACTAGATGATCATAATGGTTCTTGCTGGCATTAAAATCTATGAATCTACAAAATGACCATTTTCTCAAAATAAACCTAGCACACCTCATAGATGGCCCATTTTGTTTTAAACAATAGATTCTATTTTCTCATTAATTCCTGGAAATTTATAGCCAATAGGAGTTAGTCTACATCAGGGATCTCAAACTCAAATCACCACAAGGGCCACATGAGGACTAGTACATTGGCCCGAGGGCCGCATCACTGACACCTTTTCATACAAAGATTCAAAAGCCCCCGCTCTGTCCCCGGCCCCGCCCCCACTCCACCCCTTCCATGAGGCCCCACTCCTGCCCCACCTCTTCCCACCCCTTCCCTGGCCCAAAGTCCCTGCCCCAACTCCACCCCCTCCCTGCCCCTATTCCAACCCCTTCCCCAAATCCCCGCCCTTGCCCCGCCTCTTCTCCACCTCCTCCCCTGAGTGCACAGCGTCCCTGCTCCTCTCTCCTGGAAACTCCTAAGTGCCGCCAAACGGCTGGGCAGGGGCAGAGGTGAGGGCGGGGGGTGAGGGGAGCTATGGAGGGCCGCAGGAAATAACTCCGTGGCCTGCGTGTTTCAGACCCCTGGTCTACATGGAATCACTGAGATTTCACTGGGATTTCCTCTGTGGCTTTATGAACAAAAAACATGTCTTCCCCATTTGAGCGTGAAAATGAATTCACTATTTGCTCCTGAAATACGTTATAAAAGCTTTCTGAAACACTTAAAACGTGTAGATAAGTCACTTATTCTTTTGACAAGACTGAGAAAGGATGTTTATACAACCTGTATTTTATTATGAATGTCAAGTATACTTCAATGAGGTTTCGGCTTATGGGAAAGAGATGCTTTGAAGTAAAGACCTTTCCACACACACATGTGGAAGGGCTGAAGAAGGCCTCAAAGACAGCAGAACTGATGTGTTTGGTGCGTAGGGTGCCCAACTGTGGAAAGCCAAGCAACAGGATTCTGTGCCTCTGGCATACATTGGGTAGCTGTTTGAGAAGCAGTCTCCACACAGCAGCATGGCAAAACAACACACATATATGTATTGTAGCAAAGAGCTACTAATACAGACCTGATGTCATGGATGTGGAAGCCCTCTACACCAACATTCCACACAAAGATGGACTACAAGCCGTCAGGAACAGCTAACCCAGTGACTAAACTTTGTGACTTTGTCCTCATCCACAACTATTTCACATTTGGAGACAACATATACCTTCAAGTCAGCGGCACTGCTATGGGCACCCGCATGGCCCCACAGTATACCAACATTTTCATGGCTGACTTAAAACAACGCTTTCTTAGCTCTCATCCCCTTATACCCTACTCTACTTATGCTACACTGATGACATCTTCATCATCTGGACCCATGGAAAAGAAGCCATTGAGGAATTCCACCATGATTTCAACAATTTCCATCCCACCATCAACCTCAGCCTGGACCAATCCACACAAGCGGTCCACTTCCTGGACACTACTGGGCTCATAAATGATGGTCACATAAACACCACCCTATACCGAAAACCTACTGACCACTATACTTACCTACATGTCTCCAGCTTCCATCCAGGACACACCACTCGATTCATTGTCTACAGCCAAGCTCTAAGATACAACCGCATTTGCTCCAATCCCTCAGACAGAGACAAACACCTACAAGATCTCTATCAAGTGTTCTTAAAACTATAATACCCACCTGCTGAAGTGAAAAAACAGATTGACAGTGCCAGAAGAGTATCCAGAAGTCACCTACTACAGGACAGGCACAACAAAGAAAATAACAGGACACCACTAGCTGTCACCTTCAGCCCCCAACTAAAACCTCTCCAGCGCATCATCAAAGATTTATAACCTATCCTGAAAGACGATCCCTCACTCTCACAGATCTTGGGAGACAGACCAGTCCTCACTTACAGGCAGCCCCCTAACCTGAAGCAAATACTCACCAGCAACCACACACCACACAACAAAAACACTAACCCAGGAACCAATCCTTGCAACAAAGCCCGATGCCAACTCTGTCCACATATCTATTCAAGTGACACCATCACTGGACCTAATCACATCAGCCACACCATCAGGGACTCGTTCACCTGCACATCTACCAATGTGATATATGCCATCATGTGCCAGCAATGCCCCTCTGCCATGTACACTGGCCAAACTGGACAGTCTCTACGCAAAAGAATAAACGGACACAAATCTGGCATCAGGAATCATAATACTCAAAAACCAGTAGGAGAACACTTCAACCTCTCTGGCCACTCAGTAATAGACCTGAAGGTGGCAATTTTGCAACAGAAAGACTTCAAAACAGAGTCCAATGAGAAACTGCTGAGCTTGAATTGATTTACAAATTAGATACCATTAACTCTGGCTTAAATAGAGACTGAGAATGGCTGAGTCATTACACTACTTGAATCTATTTCCTTATGATAACTATCCTTAACCTCTTGTCAACTGTCTGTAATTAACCATCTTGATTATCACTATAAAAGCTTTTTTCCTGCTGATAATAGATCATCTTCATTAATTAGCCTCTTAGAGCTGGTATGGCATCTTCTCTGTATGTATATATATATATACTCTTACTATATGTTCCATTCTATGCATCTGATGAAGTGGGCTGTAGCCCACGAAAACTTATGCTCAAATAAATTTGTTAGTCTCTAAGGTGCCACAAGTAATCCTGTTCTGTTTAAGCAGCGACTGCTTAGGGCTGAACAGATATTCCATCCCCTGAGTTTAGGGCAGGATTCTCTCTCCCAGATGCTAGCATAGGTCCTATTGATAATTGCCTGATACCAGAATTCAATCTTAAATTCCGTTCTATTATGAAATGTACGTAAAATGCTGCAGTGATTCCCCTATTATATTTCATAAAATGTTTCATTCCACAAAGCAATAGAGAGAGTAAGAAATACATATAAACCAAAAGAGACCTCAAGAAACATAGTATATCACAGTTCATTCACGTGGACAGGATCACTCTTCTAGCTAAAATGCTAAATAAGAATAAAAAAGAATAAAAGGAGTAAAACCTCTTAACCATACTTCTTGCCTCCATTTTCTTTTTGCTAATGAAATCTACATTACAATAGACATATGTTCACCAGAACTGGTCCTTGGCATTTGCCCCTATTTCTGCTGAAAAGTCTGTAATTCCGTGCAGCCCTCCAAATCTGGATTATGTTATTCATATTATTTATTATTTGTATTGAAAGAGCACACAAAAGCATGAGTCAGAATCAGGATCCCTGATCCTGTACCATTGAAGTCAAGGGGTGTTTTGTCAGTGACTCTACAAAGTGCAGGATCAGGCCCTTATTTTCTAACCAATTCGTTGGAAGAATTTTTCCACCCTCAGGCTTCTTGTTATCCATTTATTAAAATAACTGCTTAAGATACACAGTAACAAGCAGACTTTGTAAACTCCTCAGGACAGGGGCTATCTCCTACTATAGGTTGGTACAGCACCTAGCACAGGAGGACCCCAGTCAAACTTGGGGTCTCTGGGCTTAATCCAGTTCTCATTAAAGTCAATGGAAAGACTCCAAGCTGCATCTTGCCCTCATGGTTATCATGGTACAAATACAAATTTGAAAAAATATTTATGGAAACAATATTTTGAATATAAACACTCAGAAAACCTGGCTGACAAATCTGTGACAAGGAATATGCTACTTGGCTGGACAGTTGCCTCTTGGTTTGGGTGAGTATTTTTTGCGTTGTAATGTGGTTGCTATAGACATAAGTTCCAGAATTGGCATGGCATTAGAACAAAAGCGGTTAGAGGATGTTATTTATGTTTACAATTAACGCTGTTTTAATGGATGGTACTTACTGAGATAATCTGTGTTAGTGTTGGGGTTTTGTTTTGTTTTTTAAAATGTTGCCAGGAGCCAAACCTCAGAAAGTGTTGAGCATCTGCAGCTCAAATTGAACTCAGCTGGAGCTGAAGGGGCTCTGCAAGGTTTTAGCAATTCTTGGGATTTGGCCTTTGATCAGCAGGACTGCAGTGTACTAAGGATCTCTAGTGAGAGACTTCTATTTAATATACACCTCCCCTGCTATTCCCCTGTAACCAAAGGTTATATTATTTCAGACATGGAGCTTTAAAAAAAAGATGATGCTTATATTAAACAACAAATCTTCACAGGGTAACAGCTGTAAGTCTTAAGGCAATAAAATGGTTAACAGCATGAGAGAAGGAGCACTAAACTCTACATTTATGCCTGCAGATGACATTGTCCTTTAGAATATGCAATTTTGGGGGGCACTGTAAATTAAATTGTATTTTTCCTAAGTGAAAATAAGCAAAAGATTATTTTAGTAGTGAAGATGTTGAAGCTAACTGAAAGATAATAATTTGCAGTAATCGAGAAATTAAGTTCTATTGTGGAAACTCTGATTAGAGTCTTGGACTAAAATTGAATTTTTCTACAGAAATCAAATTTTTCTGGAACAAAAAGCTTGAACAGAAAGCATAGTGTGTTCCAGTGAGATTAAAATAGAGACTCTAATTTGTTCCCTTCCTTTTTAAAAATCTGTTTCCTTTTATGTGTCAGGTCAGTTGTTTGTGCTATTACAGGGTTCAAACTGGCTGCTATATTATTTCTTCAGGCCGGTCCCTGTGCTCTTGAATTCAATGATAGTTTTGACACCGACTTCAGCAGAAGCAACATGTGGCTTCTACTGGCCCTTTATGCAGTTACAGACGGGAAATCAAAGTTAAGGCCCCAAGATCAGAGCAATGTGAAAGGTCTGACAATCTTGAATACACTCAAATATTTGCACACCAGCATAGGCTCTTGAGAGCTCTCTTATCTTTACAAATTGTCAACTGTCTGTCACCATTTTGCGCCAGATCCTGATTCCTGCTGTGGCCACTTTGCACCAGCTCGGTGTCCAAAGCCACCATAAAGGCAGCAGATCCAGCTCCCTGAGGATTATCTAACACAATGGTTCTCAACCAGGGGCCTGCAGCTCCCTGGGGGGCCACGGGCAGGTTTCAGGGGGCCCACCAAGCAGGGCCAGCATTAGAATCCCTGAGGCCTAGGGCAGAAAGATGAAGCCCCACCACATGGGGCTGAATCCCAGGTCCCTGAGCCCTGCCACTCAGGGCTGAAGCCACAGCCTGAGCAATTTAGCTTCAAGGGGCTCCCTGTGGCGTGGGGCCCTGGGCAGTTGCCCTGCTTGCTACCCCCTAATTCCATGCAGAAAACCAGTTGTTGTGGCACAGGTAGGCCATGGAGTTTTTATAGCATGTTGGGGGGGCCTCAAATGATGTAAAAGTGGCATTGCAGCTCCTATCCCCTTTGCCTTACAGCCCATGCCAAAAGGGGCGTGACCTAAAAGGCATGACTGGCAGGACAGATCCCTAGCTGATAAAACTACCCTAGCAGACTAATAAGCTTTTACCATTGTTTAGTCCTGCAAGTTCTGTAGTGCTATGGGAGAAAGGTCTGTTGATATTTAATTGTAGGACCAAATCCTGCCATCAGTTATACCCATGAAACTATTTTGAAAGCAGTGGAATTGCATGGACATAACTAAGGACAAAATTTGGCCTGCCCAATCTTTATTGATGATGTATGAGAAAGAAAGAACATATTGACTTTCAGATCTCAGACATGCACTTACACACACCTTTTATTTGTAAACTGATCGGGAGTCACTGTGAGACCAAAATAAAAATAAAAACACAAGAACCCACTATGCCTTTTTATAATCACTTTTCTATGTAAAATGTGGAACTGCACTTCAAAGGTTACCTACGTCAGAAGAGTAGGTATAGAATGGATGGATTCAGGATTAGGGTACATGGGAAGGAAGCCTGTTACAGACTGATCCAGTGAAGTGAATGCTAAAAGTTAAGGAGACAGTAGTTAGCAAGATGCAATAGAGGACACTATTAGATGTCTTCTTTTACATTTTCTACATTTGAAAACATTCATTCCACAATGGTATGATGCCAGGGAAGTGCAAATAGCTACGACCACTTACTCAAGTGAAGCCCTGTAAATTTAAAAGAATTAACATTACATGGGCAGGTAGCAATCAATTCAAGGAGGCCTTTATTAAATAAGATCAGGCAGAGTAGGTGGTTAAGGGGTGACAATCAATGCTCAGAGTATTCTGTGCTTTGGTTAGTTCTACTCAGAGTCATGGTTGGAAGCTGACCACACCCTGCAGCTGAGATCTGTGTGAAGAGCTGGTCAAGTCTTTCTCCAGCCCAAGCAAGTTACTAATGAGGTGATCAAGTAGCAGAGCAGTCAGAAATTGGAATGGGAAAAAGCTTCAACTGACCACAGTTTATGAGAAAAACAGAGGTAAACTAGCATGAAAAGCAGCAACAGGATGGCCGGGAGCTGAGTCGTTACAATGTTAGACAGGCTCTGGAGTGGTAAGTGGAGATACATTAGGTACAAGAAGAACTGCAGATCATTTATTTCCATTTAGTTCCTTCTTGTTTGGATGTCAGCAAACATGTAGATACTCTTGTGTGGGCCAGCAAACCAAGTCCTCCCATCTTCCTCTGATCCTCTTGGGTCTGGCCTGGAAAGTCAAATATCTACTTCAAGTCAGAAGGCTGTGTAGAATGGCTTTGATCTGACCCTAAAGCCCTTTAGATGGAAGTATTGAAAGCTTAAAAAAATGGAACTAGACTAAAATGGATTGCTATTATAGTACTAATCCATCATATTATGAAGAGATTGGTACTACAGTGCCACCACTTTTAATTATGTGGTGGATGCCTAAATCATCTTTATAAATTGTGCCCAGATAATCCAAAGATCTGGTTAATAGGCAGGTCCCCTGCACATTCAGCTGAGGCACAAAGTTGGCGCACAAGTACATCACTACTCAATGTGTGGTACACAGTCAAACGAACAGAAAAGGGAATACATCCAGCACCTGCTGTTTGAGCAAAGAAATAACTTCATACAAATAGGAGTCTGTTGCTACCAGAGACCAGTTCTACCCCAAGAATACTTCCAGTGTTGAAGTCAAAGGAACTGTCCTAATTTACACCAGCTGAGGATCTCGCCCTTTGAAAATATTATGAACTGGGAAAGCTTTGACATTTATCGTTAAAGAGTTTACAAGATACTTGTAGGGCTGCAGTGAGTATCTTCCAATTTGCCTGAAGGTCACATGGATTTAACCTAAACAAAGAAGTGATATGGGTCTAAAATGCATTTGGGGGGCTAATGTTAGGCCTCAATATTATAATATATTTGTGGATCCCTACCACTACGTGGAACAGTATAGAATCCACCCATGTGGAGCTCATTGCAGGATAGGGGCATTTATGGCCAATGGAATCCAAAAGCACAACAGAATAGAGTGCAGATGAGACATAGAAGTGGAAGAAAAGATGAGTTTGTGACAGCTCCAGTATATCGGGTATGTGCAAAGATTATGAAGAAAAACCAGATTTTAAACATAACTGTACATTCACATTTATTTATAATCGTAGAGGGTCAGAATCAATTCAACTTGAGAGGAGACATCTGTGACTTGTAGATGCCAACTGGCTGAGGGGGTGTATAAGATCCCTACGTCTGATATCTACATAACTTCCCCAAAGAGTGGCATTTCAGGTCTCTACAAAGAGCCAGGACAGGTCATTCTAATCACCTCAGGATGTTTGCACAGAAGCTAGTTTGAGAGAGATGGGAAATATTAGATTCCAAAACTTAAATTAAAACTTGTCACCCAAGTCAAGGCATGGGCCTAGAAGGGAATGTTTGTGTTGCACGTGACCACTGGAGTTGGAGAACTGGTCCTTAGCAGGCATAGACAAGGCTTCCTCACACAAAGGGCAAGTGATAGCAAAGTGCCTCACAACCCTGGGTATCCCTGGGAAGGGTCACAACATCACATGCTGTATTTGTACCTATTTAATAAAGGAGAAAGAGAGTTCTTTGGTATTGCAGTCCATTATTTTCCTAAGGGGGCAATATCCTGCTCTGTCAGCAGCCAACACCAGTAACTTCAGAGGAAGGTTTAAGCTGCAATATGCAACTACACAATAAACTTCCCACATGGAAATTTGTTCCTAACCTCCATCAGCTAATGATTGCTTCATGCTCTGAAGAATGAGGGTTTAGATCTCTTCCAAAACTCCTCTTTGCCAACTGCAGCACACCACCCCCAGCTGTGTGGCTATGTAAAAAAAAATAAAAAGTCTGGATTATAATACAAGCACAAGAGAGAAAAGTTAATTAAATCTAACTTTTAATTTCCTGACTTTTGTGCTATTATGCTAAACGTAATGTCACGTTTGAGATTGGCATTAGCATGTAATTTCTGGTGTGTCTATTTAATAATAATAAAATAATAATAGAAAGTGTTTAAAGTATGGGAGGTGAAAAAACTAAGGCTGTCAAGTGATTAAAAAAATTAATCGTGATTAACCACACTGTTAAATAATAGAATACCATTTATTTAAATATTTTAGATGTTTTCCACATTTTCTACAATGTCAAATTTTAGAGCCTACAAGTCCAATCAGTCCTACTTCTTGTTCAGCCAATCGCTCAGACAAACAGGTTTGTTTACATTTGCAGAAGACAATGCTGCCTGCTTCTTGTTTACGTCACCTGAAAGTGAGAACAGGCATTTGCATGGCACTGTTGTAGCCAGCGCCGCACGATATTTACATGGCAGATGCACTAAAGATTATGTCCCTTGATGCTTCAACCACCATTCTAGAGGACATGCGTCCATGCTTATGATGGGTTCTGCTCAGTAACGATCCAAAGCAATACGGACTGACGGCTGATCATTTTCATCATCTGAGTCAGATGTCACCTGCAGAAGGTTGATTTTTTGGGGGGGAGGGAGGAGTGTTTAGGGTTCTGTAGTTTCTGCATCAAAGTGTTGCAATTTAAGACTTCTGAAAGCATGTTCCACACCTTATCCCTCTCAGATTTTGGAAGGCACTTGTGACTTCAGATTCTTAAATCTTGGGTCGAGTGCTGTAGCTATCTTTAGAAATTTCACATTGGCATCTTCTTTGCATTTTGTCAAATTTGTAGTGAAAGTGTTCTTAAAATGAACATGTGCTGGGTCATCATCCTAGACTGCTATAACATGAAATATATGGCAGAATGAAAGTAAAACAGAGCAGTAGACATACAATTCTCCCCCAAGGTGTTCAGTCACAAATTTAATTAACACATTTTTTTAAATGATTGTCATCAGCATGGAAGCATGTCCTCTGGAGCGATGACCAAAGCATGAAGAGGCATATGAATCTTTAGTGCATCTGGCACGTAAATATCTTGCGATGCCAGCTACAACAGTGTCATGCAAACTCCTGTTCTCACTTTCAGGTGACATTGTAAATAAGAAGCGGGCAGCATTACCTCCCGTAAATGTAAACAAACTTGTTTCTCTTAGCGATTGGCTGAACAAGAAGTAGGACTGAGTGGACTTGTAGGCTGTAAAGTTTTACACTGTTTTGTTTTTGAGTGCAGTTATGTAAAAAAAAAATTTACATTTGTAAGTTGGACTTTCATAATAAAGAGATTGCACAACAGTACTTGTATGAGGTGAATTAAAAAATACTATTTCGTTTATCATTTTTACAGCAAAAATATTTGTAGTAAAAATATTAAGTGAACACTGTACACTTTGTATTCTGTGATGTAACTGAAATTGATATATTTGAAAATGTAGAAAAATATTTAATAAATTTCATTTGGTATTCTATTGTTTAACAGTGTGATTAATCACGATTAATTTTTTTTTGAGTTAATCACATGAGTTAACTGCAATTAACTGACAGGCCTAGAGAAAACTGAATGAAAATGGCTGAGAGAAGTCCTATGCAGTATAAAATAACTGTTTCTGTCTGGGGGTTGAAGGAGCGAGAGTCGTTCTTAAAGATCTGCCCTTCGTATTTCTGTCAACTCTGCTTACAGTGTGGAACATGATAAGATCATGCCTGAGGCAGGTAGGTAGCTGTTCACAGGAAAAAGAGGATGTTTATGGCAGTTAATTCCAGTTGAATAAAAACCTAGAACAAATTCATACATTTGTATCACAGATTTCTTTGGAGGTCACATAGTCTATATTCCCTCTCTGTAACAGAGATAATACCACTTCCCAAATACTTATAATTTTATCCTATGAAGTAGGAGAGTAGTTACCCATAAATCAAGTAGTCTAATATTTGCAGCAATAATTCACTACAGGTGCAAGAGTCCAGGCACAATTATTAGGGCTCCATGTCTGTCACAGAGGTTGCGGAAGTCATGGATTCCGTGACTTTCTGCAACCTCTGTGACTTCTGCAGCCATCAGTGTGGCTGACCCCAGCTGCTCAGGTGACCCCAGGGACAGCCACACCACCCGCTGCTGGAGCGGCTCTGCAGCCAGCCACACTGGCCACTACTTGGGCAGCCCTGGGCACCACCTGAGCAATGGCTGGCCCCTGATAGCAGTCCCCAGGAGGCCGAAGCAGCAGTTGTTCCACCAGCCCCAGCAGCAGCCCCTCCAGACCACGCCCCTGCCAGCTCCAGCAGCACCACCGCCCTCTGGGATTTAGTCAGGGGTATTTATACTATAAGTCATGGATAGGTCACAGGTGATAAACAAAAATTCATGCCCGTGACCTGTCCATGACTTTTACTAAAAACACCCGTGACAAAATCATAGCCTTAACAATGATTACACTTGCAAAAGAAGGTTGCAGGATTGACATTCATCAGATGAAAATCAAGACTTAAATGTATAATTCTAAGGTCTATGCTACACCGTGTTGCTTTATTGTCTGTCTCTCTTGTCCATTCATATTCAAATCAATGATCTCCACTCATTACTCTTCCTTGGCTGAAAAGGCTTCTACCAGCAAAATCATTTGAAACAATATCCTATTAAAATAAAAGTCCCCTCAACTTCCATGAACAGAATACAATACTTAATTTTTCATATGTCTTTAAAATGATATGGCTACCAACTTACCCCATTTATATGTACTCTAAGTAATGAATTTCAATTCACGGTCAACAAAAACAAAATCAATGACTCCTAAATCTCTGTCATAAACTAGCCATCTGCATAGCGGCAATAAATTCCCTGAGCAATTCCTCAGTAGAGATAGATGAGCACAGGACACCATGCTAAATAAGCTACACGCACCAAAACTTCTTTTTGTCTTTCAAAAGCTACCAACCAGTTCTTAGTCCTTTAATTCAACATGTGAAGTTCAAGGTTCCTAATTTAAGCTGTCCCACAGAGGGATATTTACACATACCAATCCGTACACTTACACAAGCTCTCATTGTAGTTAGTAAGAGTCTGCCTGTATGAGTGTTGCAGGAATCAGTAACTCACAGAGACAAAACTGTATCAGGCCACATCACTCATATCCATGGTCAAGTCCACAGGAAGAGTATAAAGAGGATGACGCTACTGTGTGGCTAGCCCAAAGTTCATGGATCCCCCAGTATTTGCAGAAAGCCAGGTACATGTTCATAGATGTCCTAGGTCTCTTCAAAGGCTCTGGAGCTAAGGTGTCTCCCCCATTCCTCTGGCTGACACCTTGGAAGCCATCACCATTTAAAATGAAGCTGAGCAGAGCATTTTCCAACATTTACGTTAGAAAAAAACTGAACTATTACAGACAGAATAAATTCAGGCACAGATTCTCTGCTTGGACTCTATTCCTTGGTTTACAGAGGTGGTGTTTGTCTTAAGCAATTGAAACGATTTGGTTCCCCTTGCCAGTTGCTGGCATTTTGAAGGCCTCCTGGAGGATTATTTTCCTTCATCTGCTTAATATTTTGAACAAAGTTCAAAAATCATTTGACAGCAAATGGAAAGCAAAATTGCACTGTGGAGCATCTGATTAGAAAACTATTTGAAACAGGATTTTTCCACAGAAATCAAATTTTCTTTCAGCAAAGACATCTTGATGATAAATTTAGTGAAGCATTACATATAAGTGAGTCTTTGCAGTGTGATGCCATTTATACTGAAAGGCAACATTGCCCAGTGGACAAGAAACTGGCCTAGGACTCAGGATAGCTTCTATTCCCAGCCATGTCCCTGGCCTATTAGTGATCTTGGGCAAGTCATTTTACCACTCTGTGCCTCAGTTTCCCAGTGTGTAAAATGGGGGTAAATATTACTGACATCCTTTGTAAGGTGATCTGAGATCTATTGATGAAGAGTGCTATAGGACACAAGTATTGTTACCGATGATTTCTCTTCCTTATTTCAATCCACTTTTGTTAGAATAATAGCCTGGTACTTAGCACCCCCTGTGTAATGCTGCAAGCAGCCCTCATCTCCAATACCTCTTGCTGGCTAGCTGCTTTTCACTGAGTCTTTCATGGCTCAGCCCTCCAGCCAAGGCACAGAGTTCAGCCCTCTTCCAGGGAAGGAGCATCCCAACTCAAAAGAAACAAAATGCTAACCTTCCCCTCACACACAAAACCAAATGCCATCACGCATGCACACACACCCCAACAACCTCCGTACAGTCATCAATCCTCTCCCCGGCTCTGTAGACTTCCTCCTCACTCTGTCACACAGGGCTGCCTCCCAGGAGACCCAGCTCCTCCTGAGCCACTGACATTCAAAGCTTCTTCTCTGGAGTCTCTCTTCTCCCCAGCCAACTTCAGAAGTCCTCTCCCTGCATGGACAGTCTCAGCTTCTCTCTGCCAGCTCTTCTGTTGTTCCTTTCCCCCTTTGTTCCAGACCTTCTTCTATATCTCAGCTTTCCTAGCCTTGACCTTCTTTCACAGGGCTTAACTCCCTACTCAAGGCCCTTACCCAGTCCAACCCTTCTCTCACCCTAGGGATGCTCCCTTCATCTCCAGCCCCCTTTTCTTCCCAGCCTTCTCCTAGTCTGGCTAGGATCTCGGGGCTTCCCCACCTTCCCATTCTATTCCCAGAGCGATAATAGACTCTCTCTGTACATCCCCTTTCTGCTAAAACTTCCTCTCTTTATACTAACCAGCCTACTCCTGCCTAGCTAGGCTTCATGATCAGTTAAGCCTGGCTCCCCCTCCAGGTGCAGCCTGGTATGTTAATTGTCTTCTCAGGCCCACCTTAGCCATTCAGGGCCTGTGTGGGATACACCCCCCATCACAAGCCTCAACATTGCAGCTCACCACTTTGCCTTGGGTTACCGTCTAATTATTTTATTGTGTAAGTGGTTCTCATGGACTCACTTTCTAGATGGAAAAATGTGGGGAGGGGTAAGGATACTTACACGTTAAAAAGTATGCATGCCTTTAAATCTCAGGCTTCACAAAACATATAGGCTTGAGCACCAACAAATGTTGAACTAGTTCTTTCAGAGATCAGACCTGTGAACCTCGTTACTTAAGTTCCCTGACAGAAAGAAGGTGTCTTCCAGACATGATAAGTTCTATGTGCTATTCTTCAAGTCAGAAATAAAGTACAGAGCTCAGTACACAAATCCATTTACCTCAGAGTGGGTCCTTGGAATCCCTCTTGAAACTCTGAGGATTCCAATGTTTCCCTCTTAAACCAAAACTTTGCAAAGTTATGAGGATTTGCTTCCAGACATTTCAAATAGCAAGTATGTGCCCTCTATAATAGCTCCCACTCTGCCAGTGTTTTAATGTTATTTTCACAATGTCATTTTAAACTATTAAAAATTTTCTCCTTCTTCCCAAGGGAAATAATTTTGATGTGATGGGGGAGTAATTAATGACTAACTATAGCATTCAACAACACGAGATGGTATCCAGCTGAATTAGAGCTTGTTCAACTCCCATATAAATCAGTGGATAAGTGCCTATCAGCGTCAACAAGTATGGGATCAGGAACCTTAGAAGTCAAATATCAAGTAGTGCAATGGATACAGTCTCGTGTATTATACTGAACATTTCATTGCAGCAGGAAGTTAATAATAAACACCAGTAAGTAGGCATTATTATAACCTCTCAGAGTGGAACTTAGTTAGAAGTTGCTTTTCCTATTTCATTTTATCCTCATACATTATGAAACAGCACTGCAGATAGAATGTCTACTTTTGATTAAACAGGTGTATGGGATCTTCAGTGCCTTACATACTTGTCATTACCTAGGTAATTACATTCGTTTCCTGCATAATCATTTTTGAAATTAAATGTATTCTGAGAAATATTTATTTGCCTGTTATAATGCAAGAAATATTTCTGTGATTTCTTTTTTAAGAAACAAGTAAGTTAGCATACCCTAGAAAGATTAAGATATTGGCCTGAATGCTCTTTTGCCTATACTTTTTATCTTGAAGGTTTAGATTATTGTAGCTGTTTGGCCAGTTGGTGCACGCAGCAGCAAGGACTGGGTCCAATATCTCAGGATTCCTCAAAGGCAATACAAAATACAACCAGCTTGAGACCCTTCCCAGTAATCTGGGAAAACTAAACATCACCCCTGGACACCTCTAAGAGGCAATATTTCCCCACCCGCAAGAACTGGTTCTGGGTGTAAAACATATTAAAAGAAATATAAAAATATATATATAAAGAAATATTTTAAAAACGTATTAAAAGGAGAAACCACAGCATTAAATTTGGGAAAACACTGCAACAATGACTTGAAAGTACGCAACCAATAAGTAACACACCCACCTCACCGTATCTTGGGCAGTGTCCTTTTTCTCGGTTTCCCACCTGATGGTGTGAAAGTCCAAGGGACGAATGTCTCTGTAGCACATTGCCACTCCCCGTTTCCCACCACTGCACCGCACTCACAGTTTGTTGTCCAAAGTGAGCAGCGTCCCCAGAGTTCAGGGATGCATTCATGTGGGTTTCCCACCTGCCCCTGAGGGAAGGTGTTTGAATGATGCTTCCACCTCTTCTCCTAAGTTGTCTCTGCTGCTGCTTGTCATTGCTGTTGTCGTAGCCGCACAGCGGCCATGCTCTCTTCTGAGGTTCCACAACTTAGTCCAGTTCTCAATTAACTCACCTCTATAGTAATTTCGCTGGGTCGGGGGAACCACTCTGCTGCTGCTGCTGCTCCTTCTTCTGCATTGTCTTTTCACCACAATATTGTCTTCTTTTCTTACCAGGTCTATCGTTCAGCCCCCTTAGATAAGCTTCTCAGTAAATTCAGCTATTAGTGATCACGGAGAAAGAACCATGGATCTCAAATGAGTCTAGTCATCTCTGTCTTTTAATGCTGGAGTGGAAGAGGGAATCAAATGGCTTCTCACCAGGTAGGAACCCTGTCCACAACCCCTCTGAATCTTACCTGAATTTGGCATCTCTATCCCTGCTTAGCAAGTGAGGTTGCAGCTAGGGAGACCCCCTCAATCAGGCATGTTAGGTACTGTTCTGCTGCCCTTTATTCATACAATAAGAACAACAACATTTCGTTACCCCTGTATTCAGTACTAAAGTGAATTTTAACCCCAAACAGCCAAAGCTGATCAGATTGGCAACACAGAGACTGGGAATGGTTGGGTCATTACATTACACTAATTGAATCTATTTCCCTATGTTAAGTTCTCCTCACACCTTCTATGGGCCATCTTAATTATCACTTCAAAAAGTTTTTTTTTCCTCCTGCTGATGATAGCTCATCTCAATTGATTAGACTTTTCCTGTTGGTACGCATACTTCCACCTTGTCATGTTCTCTGTATGTATAAATATCTCCTGTCTGTGTGTTCCATTCTATGCATCCGAAGAAGTGAGCTGCAGCTCACGAAAGCTCATGCTAAAATAAATGTGTTAGTCTTTAAGGTGCCACAAGTACTCCTGTTCTTTTTGTGGATACAGACTAACATGGCTGTTACTCTGAAACAGCTTTGTCTGCTGATCTCCCAGGAAGAGTAGGTCTGTCTGTGCAAATATAGTCTGCTCCTGAGGGCTTTTCCCCCGGTTCATCACTAGATGTCAGGGGAGAGCTCATTCAGAGCCTGCTTACTTTATTCTAAACCAGTAAATGTACATCAGTGATGAAATTCATAGCTGCTTCTTTTAAACAATTTATTGATATTGGCAAAATGATCTTTTAAAATACAGTGTAAAGCATAAGACAAGTAGCCTCTGCAGATATGAGGGACAAATCTAGAGCCCGCAGGCAGCCTTTCAGAGGTGTTTTGCTCTCAGTGTCTTATAACTGAGTGTTTAGAAAGTCTGAAGTGATACAGAAACATACATGACAATCCAAGGGACTGCGTAAACACAACAATGGTGCTGAGGAGTTATTCTTCAGTTTGGGACTCACTTTAGGCTTCTACTAGTGTTTGGGGTTCCAGGTAGAATTTGTAATGATTTGGGTCCATTGACAGTTTTGAAGTTTTCTGTCATTTTGAAAGGTGGAAATTCAAAAGAGTTTTTATCTGTACCATTTTGTGCATGACTCAGAAATAGGCTCCTCCAATTTAAGGATGCAATCCAGAAAGAATGACATGTTTGGATCTGGGGTTTTAATATGAATTCCTTCAAAATTTGGAGTTTTGGGGGAAGTTGGACTTGAAGTAGTGCTCTGGGTCCATTTTGACTGAATTAGCCAGTTACCAAGGCTTACAAGGTTATTCCACTTGTCATAACAGCAATACATATAAAAAGGCTGAGGTTCTTACTGTTCTTCCGTTGTACTTACTGTATTTTCTATCATGTTGAAATGGAATGAGGCTCATAAACATTCTGAAAATATCACTACTCATAATAGTTATATCAACACTAGTACAAGGCTAGTCTGAAAATGGAATCAAATGGTATTTCCTTTCAGTGTTCCTTTAGGGAATTAAGATTAAATTTAGAAATACGGTATCATTAAAATAATACATGACATAATTTAGCTTTAATCTGTACAAATGACATAACATGCTCCTCTTTAAGGGAGGCGTACAAGTACAATCTCCTCTTTCTCATACACTTTTTTTACTGGCTCCCAACTCTGTAATCTTCACTTATTCAGAACAAAACAGGCATATGATATCAGGCATTAGAACTGAAGCTGCCTGGTATTAAATTATCAGTATTCACTGATGCTATCCTGCTGTTTATAAAAAAAATTTACTGCAGCCAAACCAAAAATAATGGTTTATGTGATATCTGATTTAAGCCAGATCTTGGGATATAAAATAATTTGGTCCAAAACCAAGGTTCTTCCTGTTTCACAGCCCCTCAGCATTACTTAACAACTGGAAACTAAATTGAAAGAATACAAACGTGAATTGCCTAGGGATGGAGTTGAACTCCAGTCTGAAAGATATACTGAAGGACAACTTTGGTCCAGTAATGCAGAACATAAATAGCGATCTCACATAAGATAGACCAGCTCAGAGCATTCTCTGTGAGGCTCCTTGACTACAGAATAAATTCATGGTAGGGAATGAATTCATCTTCAGGGTATACTGTATAGTCCATCTCTTTGAGCAGGATTTTGGAATGGGCTAAGAGGGGAAAGAATTTGAAGAAGTGGAGATTTTGGTTTAGTTTGTATGGTTTGTATTGCTACCTGAGGCTATATGTAGAAGAATGTGTGTATGAGGAACGTGCTACTTCTTTAGTTCTTAATGATCGTACAATGCCTTTTTATCTGATGGGAAGGGCACCCAGAGCCCAGGACAGGCATTCTTTTTTATGTGTATGATTAAAATCCAAATCAATAAAATAAATATGGTGGATCTTCTAAACCTCAGGTGCTGGGGCACAATAAGTAAGATTAAACTTTGTTACATCTTCATTACCCTTTCCAGGCGTGCCCACTTCATATTCCTTCTGCACACTTCAAACTATCAGAAACATAAATCTCAAACTTACTTTGCAGTAACAAAAGCCTAGGATAAAGTCCTCCAAACATCTTGCCAAGTTAAAAAACAGAAGAGTAAAAATTGCCAAACAGACAAATGGCATTGAATCTGCTGTATGTTTGTAGGATCTGACAGGCAGATATGAGCAAAGACTAAAGTGGAAGCCCATGAACCTTTCATTTATCTAGCATACGCCCTGAGAAATTCAAAAACACCCCCATGCCTCCAGCCTCCCAATAATAAAGCATACTTTGAAACTTTAGATTGAAATCTCTCCTTGTCCAAGGAAGCCCTCTCTGCATGCTCTGTCTTCAGCACGAAGTCACCACAGAACTTGGAAGCAGCAGAGCCCTCTCTACTCATTCCCCCACAACAGTACCTGTTGTTACTCCCCTTTCTATTTTTCCCCACCCACACACAATATGTGAGAGTAGGAGCCAGTTAAGGGAGATGAAAGTATAGTTGGATGGGAGACATTAAGGAGGAGAAGGGAAAAAATAGTGGGGGAAATCACCACAGGAGAAAGTGGGACCTATCAAGAGGGCAGGTGGGTGGAGGAGGAGCCAGCAAGGATTTAACTAATACAGTGGAATGCTGGAAGCTGCCAGAACCTTGTCTGTACTAGGTCCCTATCAACACTATCAGTGGCTCATGTGAACTGGTGGTAGCACTGGAAAAATAATTCAAAAATTGTTTTGTGTAGATGCAGCCATAGGGTCTTCCAAGCTAGGCAAGACCTGAATTTCTTCCAGATCTTCTTAATTCATTGTAAAGGAGGAATAAAGGGCTACATTTAAATCTCAAAAGACAACTCCACGCTTAAAGGGCATCATTTGAACAGTCTGCCATCGAGCTATCAAATGGCATGTAATCTCTAAGGCCTGGTCTACACTGGCGGGGAGATCGATCTAAGATACATAACTTCAGCTATGAGAATAGCATAGCTGAAGTCGATATATCTTAGATTGAAGTAAAATTACTTACTTCCCATCCTCACGGCGCACCATGGCTCCCCCTTCGACTTTGCTTCTGCCTCTCACCGAGCTGGAGTTCAGCAGTCGATGGGAGAGTGATCAGGGATCGATTTATTGCGTCTACACTACACGCAATAAATCGATCCCTGATAGATCGATTGCTACCTGCCGATACAGCGGGTAGTGTAGATGTAACCTGAGAGACAATGTAAGTGGAATGCTATATTTTACTAGAAATTTTAATACACTTAAAAAAATTTCTTTAGAATTGGGGAAAACATAGAAACTCAAACATAGAGAAGTATAAAATATAATCGCTCACTGAAAAGTTTTATATTTATTTCTATAATTTTGGAAAAACTAGATAATAGTGGAATAATTATACATCTTAAATCTTCATTGATAGCTATCTGTTCCAAGAGGGAATGAATGAGGCTTTCAATCTCTCCATTTCACACGTACACACACAGATTACACACACCCCATCCCTTAGAATACACCAAAGAGAATACCAGGAGAATACATTCACCCTCTTTTGCCCACACATTGAAAGCTCACATATAAAATGGTAGGCAGAATGGGAAAATCTTTCAGAATAAAAGTTGTCTATTAAAGACATCTTTTGAAAGCTACCTGAAGCTTGTAGTGCTAGCCCTCGGTTATGGGCTGACCTCTTTGGGGTGCAGTCAGCTAGGTGAAGACTGGATGATGTCAATTTACCAAACACCTTCTCTATAGAACATTATTTCATACACTATTTGAGAGACTTCACCTCAGGATGGTGGGGTCAAAATATCATTTTTCTACCAGCTAAGTTTAATTTCTTCTGCTGTACCAAACCACTCAGTATACATTAGCATTAAGCACTAGAAAATGTACAGAAGGTAACAAGATACTGGTTCTGTAAATCTTTACTCACGTGAGTAACTCTTACTTATGCCTTTAGCTACATGTACGTCAGTGGATGTAAGTAAAGACTACTTGTGCCTAAGGTTTTACAGGTTTAGATCCATTCCCTTTCATTGCCAGGGAGATAGACTAGATGACCTAAAAGGTCATTTCCATCTATAACTTCTGTGATTCTGAGAACATCCTTACAAATGGTTTAATAGAGGGTAAGAGGAGTAAGCTGCCCTTGTCGTAACAGCATCCACTCAGCCTCATTTAAGATAAATGAAGGCTACTTCTAGAAAGGCAAAAGAGCAGAGTTGCTAGGGAGATAAATCCCACCATTTTTTACAGACAGATACAGATTATTCCTCTGAGTGCTGCAGATTGAAAAAGTCTTTTAAAAACAGTTTATGTATACTTTAAAGGTGTCCAACCCTTTATTAGTGCAGAATGAAATGCTCCTGTGTACATTTTGTGTTTTTCAACTAGTAATGACTGTAAGGATATTAAAAGGTGTTTGCGTGTTTTGGGGTTTTGTTTTTTGTTTTGCTTATGGTTGGCCATCTGTTTTAAGAAGATATACCGTACTCATTAACAGTTCTTACAATCTCATTTATTCTGAAGGGGAGTAAGTACTAAAAGTTGGACAGTAAGACTCTAAGATCTTTTTCAAAGAATGCTGTCAGAAAATCACAACCCTTCTATAGAATGAACTATAGAGATGCTCATAATTCACTGCTGAGTTTTACGTTTTCTCTTCCCTGTGGTACTTTATTTTTCTGCAAACTGAATCAAGGCCAAAATACATAACATTAAATAAATTCGAAAATATTGGGCCAAATGGAGATTCCCCAGGGATGGCCTGGCCCACTGTCTACATTGGCTTTTCTTATGCATCAGATATTAATCATATAAAAATTGAAGAAATTATCCTATTTTTGTTAGTTTATGATTCCTTAAAACATTCTTAGTTTGGGATATTAAAAGCTCTTAAAAGTGAACAAAGGCATTTTTTTTTACCAAAAATAATGTCATTCGTATGTATGTGTGCTCACTCACACCTGAATTCATATACATGAACATTTTAGAAAATCAGAAAGTAAAAAGAAAAAGTTTATTTATTCAAGCTTTATACATTGCTGCTATCTGAGGCACAGACAAATCATTAGAGTGGGCCACCATCATCCCATTCAACCCAGTATTTTCTCATTGATTTCATGTTATGGTCTTTGGCCTTGCGAGCCTATTAATCTAAACGACCTGATTCATGGACTAAATGCACTCAATATCCACTAAAAACCATGGTGTGGTATTGGGGACTGTGTTTTTAAGGGCTGCGCTTCCCAGAAGGAGTCTGGGTGGGGCACTAAGAAGCTCTTGTTACGCACAGCCAGTTGGAACTAGACAAAAAATAAAACCGATCTTTTGTAAGCTCCTTAAGCACTGCATGATCACTAAACACCACAAATGAGATCATTATCAGGCCCTGAATGATTCTGGAACACAGAGATCTGGGAACAATTTGATAATCAAAGTTCTGCGGTGACTTTTGGAATTATGTTCTTAAGGCAAAGTTAAAGATAAATTCCTCTGTGGAGGATTTTCCTGCAAAGTACACTAACCCTTTGAATTGGATGGAAAATATGACCAATATCCTCTGACTTGTCTCCAGGTTCTGTTTTGTTTTAAAACCCTTCAGGACACTGAAAGCAGAAGTCAATTGTATTTTTTCTTCTTTAAATGTCTCTCAGGGACAGACCTCCTGCTGCATGTCCAGCTCTTGCTGATGCACTTTGGGCTTGCTCTTGTTACCATTCTACACATTAGGAGCTTTGCTATTGACTTCAAATGGGGAAGAATGGAGCTCATGGCATTCCTCTAATAGCATGTAATTCCTCTCCCTCCCTTCATGGGGCACCAAACTTAGGCCCCAGTCCTGCAATGAGCATCATGCAGGTGACCCCTGCACCCACATGTGCTTCCTTGCACAGATTTGGGACCTAAGTTTGGTGTTTTAAGCTTCATGTCATAACTTTAAAAATTTTGCAGATGTAGCAATCAGTATCTACTCACTACTACATCTGTTCAGCCACAGGCCTTTTCCTCAGGGGCTTGTGTGGTGAAGCAGGAATTTTCTGTAATATTTTGTATGAATACTGTGTGTAACTCAGTTTCCTCTAGATGCTGCATTGTTTGCCAGGTGGTGAGAAAGGACTGTTTGCTCTCTGAAGACGCCCAGAGTTCCAGGTGTAACTGATGCCTTGCTGTCATGGGTTTGGAGCCCAGGGCAATGGAGAGTCCATAAAGACAATGGCAAATCCAATCCCTGGGACATTTGGTACCTAGCAACTAACAACCATGGATAGCCCATTCCCTCCACAGGAAGCCAGCCATGTTTGACTAGCTGGGGAACAAAGAACTGAGGAGGGGCCAGGTGGGACTGATCCAGGAACTTGGATAAAGAGCAGACAGAGGGACAGAGCAGGAGCCAAGGGTTTTGCTACAGCTTAGCTGGGGCTCTGGGTTAACCAGAAGGAACTCTGCTGTAGCTTTCTTTTCTCTGTGCTAACTAAGGACTTCCTATGCTGTGTTCCACCTTTCTGCTATGACAACACAGTGTGAATGTGAACTGCAGAATCTGGTGGAGGTGCATTGCTCCCTAAGATTGTACACGTCTCCCTCAAGGGTCTGCCTCAGTGGGACTGGCTGACTGGAGCTCACAGTGTGAAGCAGGAGTGCTAAAGGACCAGAGGTAGGGGTGCTGGAATGGGGGGGAAAGGGTGCCATGGCCTCCCCACTTTTTAACAAAAGAAACTGCTGTAGGGGTTGGTGAGGACAACGAGCGCGGGGGCACCCTGCCTCCTACCTGCATCTCGGGGGCAGGCTCCATATGGCCCAGCTCCACAGGCAGCAGGTGAGTCCCGTTCTAGACAGAGGGAGCCTGGCTGGGGCTGGGTGGGGTTGCCCTCTGCAGTGTCCATGGATGCAGTTTGGGGGGGCATTGGCTCCCCAAAGAGAGGCAAGATGTGGTGTCTGTGTGGAGGGTGTATGGTGAGTCACTGCCACTCCCCTCCCCCTCGGATTTCTGTGAGCACAGAGCTGCTCTGCTCTGCTGTGCCAGAGGGGGGGGCTCTGTCCTTCCCACACTGTGCCTCTTTTCCCCCCCACCCCCTCACCACCAGCATCTGGGTCACTGCCTCTTGCAGGGGTGAGGAGAATAGGCAGTGGGCAAGGGGGAAAGGATGAGGGGAGAGAAGGGAATGAGGTGAGAGAGGAAGGGGGAGGGAAGGAGATGGGGCAGGGAAGGGAAAACTCAAAGCTATCAGGGGAAACTTGCCTGAAAGTACGATCTCTGCCTTAGGCTGTGGAATAATCTCCCAAGGGAAGGGCTAGAAGAAATCCCAAGGCTTGGGACTTTTAAAAGGAAACTGGACAAAACATGTAGTAAGGATCAGCCCTGCATTGGCAGGGAGATAGCACTCCCGGCTCAGTCTTTTTCCCCCTGTAACTTCTGGAATTCCATTCCACTATTCTGGAAGTACAAATTCTGGTACTAAAGGCCTGGTGCCTGAATCCCATTGCACTGGGACTGCGAATTAATACCCTGATCACAGGCACCAACTTTTTTCTGCACCGGTGGGTGCTCGCGCCTCCGGCCCTGCCTCGACTCCACCCGTGCCCCAAGTCCCCGCCTTAACTCTGCCCCTCCCTGCCCCTATTGGACCCCTCCCAAAATCCCCGCCCCAGCCCCACCTCCTCCCCAAAGCGCGCCGCGTTCCCCCTCCTCCCCCGTCCCTCCCAGGCTTGTCGCGCGAAACAGCTGTTTCATGGCGCAAGCGCTGGGAGGAAGGGAGGGGGGAGAAGCAGGACACGGTGGTGCGCTCAGGGGAGGTGGCAGAGCAGAGGCAAAGGTGAGCTGGGGTGGGGGCAGGGAGCTGCCAGTGAGTGCAGAGCACCCACCAATTTTTCCCTGTGGGTGCTCCAGCCCCAGAGCACCCATAGAGTCGGCATCTATGGCCCTGATATGCAACACCTACTGATCCAAAAATTCAGATCCTGCTGGTATTACTGCTGTTTGCAGATGCCCTTGTGTTTAGATGAACCCTTACGCTCAATCCCTGAGTGTATCCCCACCATATTGCGAGCATGCATTCTGACACTGCTGTCCTGCTGTGTGGATCCCAGTGTGCTTGTACTGTGAATTTTTGGCACCCACACAGGGCTATATTATCTCATTGTGCTGGTAGAGCTAGTTCCCTGGTGTAATGATAACAGTATGCTAGGACTATGAATCCTGAAAACAGTGCCCTGTTGTGATAATCACTTTGGGCTGTTCACGTGAATCCTTTATTTTTGTATGCAGTGTTGTTGTAGCCCTGTTGGTCCCAGGATATTAGAGAGACAAGGTGGACAAGGTAATATGTTTTATTGGAGCAACTTCTGTTGATGAGAAAGACAAGCTTCCGGGCTTACGCAGAGTTCTTCTTCAGGTCTGTAAGCTCAAAAGCGTGTCTCTCTCACCAACAGAAGCTGGACCAATAAAAGATATTACATCACCTACCTTGTCTCTCGAATATGAATCTGTCGTTATGGCCCTGTTGGGTGCATCCTAATATACTGAGAGCATGAATCTTGGCCAACAGAGGAGGAATGTATATCTTAATGCTAGTAGCCAGCTGTTTAGATCGTACTCCACTCTGAGCCTGGGAGTTTTAATTTTGACATGTGTATCCTGGTGCCAATCCATGAAGGCAGTGGAGTTGGGAAATAAGGTGAACACAGGGCTTGCCTTACAGGTGGGCACCATTGTCAGGGGCGTGCTGTGGTCAAAAGGCAAGGAGCAGGGTGGCTTGGGGTGCAAAGACATGGAAGGGAGCTCGGAGCAATGTGGGGGGAGGCAGCAGGACCCAAGGGTAATGAGGGGGATTCCTCCACCACTTTGGCCTTGTCCCCTCACTCACTTTAACAGAGATTCTGGTGCCCTTGACCAGAGATCCAGCCCAAGGAGGTGGTGAAGCTGCATGGCTTCCCCTGAAGGAAGAGTGAGACCCCAAGGGGTCTGGCTCACTGAAAGGGTCCTCCCAGAGACTATTCCAGAACTGAGGCCCTAGCACAGGGGCGGGCAAACTTTTTGGGCCAAGGGCCACATCTGGGTGGGGAAATAGTATGCAGGGCCGGGGCAGGCGGTTGGGGTGTGGGAGGGGCTCAGGGAAAGGGACTGCGGCAGAGGAGGGGTGCGGGATGCATGAGGGGGCTCAGGGAAGGGGGTTGGGGTGCAAGAGGGGTGTGAAGTGCAGGAGGGGGCTCAGGGCAGAGGTGCAGGAGGGGTGCGGACTGCGGGAGGGGGCTCAGGGCAGGGGGTTGGGGAGCAGGAGGGGTGCAGGGTGCGGGAGGGGGGCTCAGGGCAGGGGGTTGGGGAGCAGGAGGGGTGCAGGGTGCGGCGGGGGGCTCAGGGCAGGAGGCACCATGGGCTGGATCCAAAGCCCTGAGGGGCCGGATCCGGCCTGCAGGCCGTAGTTTGCCCACACCTGCCCTAGCATAATCCCATGAGGAGGAGGAAAATATGGCCAAGTACTATTTGTACAGACTCCTGCAGATTAATAAAACTATCAAAACTTAGGGGCAAGGCAAGATTATTGGTTGTTTAAATCAATCAACTCAAAAAGGTAATTAACTTTTTATGAAAGTCCTCTTAAGGTTGGATTTGAAAGGGAACATAATTTAAACTTTTACTGGATGCAATGCTGACAAAATGTAGTGTAGGTAAAATAAATCCACTAAAGTTATCAACAAGGAATGTCTGCTAAAAGTATGCACTAAACTAAAGGCATCTACATTCTGTATAGTGTTTCAAAACTTCAAATAAATCCTTACAGTCCCATAAAAAAAATTAAAGTCTGTTGTTGAAGGAAAAGCAGTCCTTAATATGACATGCCCATCACCAATGGAACTGACTGCAGGATGGATCAGTCCAACCACATGCACAAACAGGCATCAAAGAAAATCAGAGGACCAAAAAAGAGAGGTTAGACACTAGGGAAGGTACCTTTGATATGTATTAATATGTTAAATTAATGTTAAATCTTGAAACTACCATTTGATTCTCATAATGATTTCAAACTTTAATGAAAGCCAAATTGAAAACCATTAATTCTGCATCCATTCTTCTTATTAATATATTTTTCTTCCTTGGTATATAGCAAGAAACAGATCTAAAGGACATCTTTTGTAATATATTTTACATGCTAATATTAATAAAACTCTTAGGTAGTCTGTCACATGAGCAAAAATGTTTGATATACAATGTCCATCATTAGTGTCTTAATTATTTACTAAGGACAATGAGCCCTAAGAGTATCTGACGGCAGTGGAGAGCAGTAGCCTATTATTATAATCCTAGCACATGGGCAAAAAACTGGGGCACTCAGTAAAAACAATAGCGCTCGACACCAAATGGTTCAAGAGATTGGTGAAGATTTTAAATTTGTTATTTACAACTTCCTTCAACAACATTTACATGGATATCAAGAATATCCAGTTATTAGAAATAACAACATTTTTGGAAGGGATTGTTGTGCTGTCTGCAGTGACTTGTGACCATGAGTGCCAACCTCAGAGCAGCCTGAGGGCAGGGCAAAAACCCCAAACTGGTTTATGTTCTATCATTCGGTTTCCAATCCAGTAACGAGTGTGAACCCCTAAAGCACTGTAACAGTCTTACCGTGGAGTCACACACAGTCCCATTGGGCATTCCAGTCTATCTTGCCAGCAAGCTGGACTATGTGACAGACGGACACTTACACCAAAAATCACAACAATATTCAGTTTACTTCCAGTCCCTGTTATGCCAAAATTTGGACCTCAGGCATTCCAAGAATGGTTTGTCTAAGACTATGCAATTTTCTTTATTTAAAGGGGTAATCAGGTAGTGGTCTGCCCTAGAGGCACATATAATAAAGTGGCACAACAAAATAAAAGACACATAATACACAGGATATATACAGACCATATAGCAGTTAGAATGTAATAGGCATCTAGAGACCCAGCATACCCAAAGGCCTTAGTTTTAATGTTATAATCTGGGACCATACTTAATATAATGTAATATAATGACCTTTACACATATATGAGGGATCATTACAATGTTACAGATTTAATACAAATATTTACTTAACGCTAACATCCTGTGAGTGGTGATCAGCCATCACAGAATGGGTGGGGTGGATCTCACTCGAAAACAGGCATTCGGCTTCAGTAACAAACACACTCAGGCACTCCTTAACAAGAGACAAATAAAAAAATCAGACTTACATTGACACCCAGAATCCCTCTGTCTCGTCTGAGGGTCCTTCTGCTCTGTCAATGTTAAAGATGGGGATGTCCGTGCCTGGGGAAAGATAGTTACTGCTGTCTCCTTTAGGGTTATGGAATTATCTGCAAGAACTGCTGCAGGAGGGGCATTAGCTGTTTCGTAACTGCCTTAGAAGCTGCAGCCCTCTAGAAGGTCTACTGCTGTTGTCTCTGCAGGTAGCTACTTCTTGGAATCTTCTGTTCTTCAGCTCTTGTGTGTCCACAATATTTATGCAGCTCCACAATCCATAAAACCCCAACCACCACCACCACACTTCAGCCTGCTAGCTGTCAGCCTTATATGCTGGTTGCTTTCTCAAGGCCTGCTCATTAGCATAGATAATTAGCCTGACTCAGTCAATCAGTTTTCAGAGATTAGCATAATTGCTATTTCTGTCTAGCTCCTCCCCATTAAATCATCCTATTTTTAGATAGCAAAGCTCCTCCCCTTGATGCCATCTTGGGTAGAGCTCCTCCCTATGACATCATCTTTAGCCTTAGCTCCTCCCCTTGAGGTCTTGAGAGAAATTCTGCATCATTCCCTATTAGTTGATGGAATTTTCCATACCCTAGCCCTGTGTCTTCCACAGAGGATTATTGTGCCTGCCATTTTGGATTTCCAACTCTAAACTATTACTAATTACTATTTATCTAAAGTCTTAATCTTAAAACTAACTGCTGTTTTATTCAAGTCATAGTGTCCTGATACTGTCACCACCTTAATTATATCAATGGGAAGAGGTAATATTTTTATGATCTTTAAACCTCTTTTCAGTTTTTCTTTTAAAGGTGTTGCTGCAAAGTCTTTCAGAGTATCTAAAAGCAAAATCCTGCATTACATCCCAAGGGAGTTGTCACTTACCCCAGGTCATTTGTACTCAGATCTCAAACCAAAAACAATGCCTGTAGCCAATCCTGTAATAAAACTGACTAAAGATTTATTAACTAAGAAAAGAAGTAAGAGAGTTATTTGCAAGGTTAAAACAGGAAACACACACACACAAATGAGTTACAGTCTTTACTTTTAAAAGGTAATATAAGCTTCTGTAATAAGCAGCTGTATATGTCCTTTAGGGCCGACTCATGCCAAACAGCATGGGGATCTCTTGCATATGTTTAGGAATCTTTGCCCTTCAGAGTCCAGACAGCATAAAGATCCCAGTTTCTCCTTTTCAGGGATTTTGATCCCATTCACCCAAGAATACAAACCAATTGATGAGTTCATGTGCATGTTTCCCCTTCCTGGAGGAAGTGAGAAATGCAGTCAACAAGGTCTCTGTCCTTTGATGCTACACAATGCCTCCTTTGTCTTCAGCAGGCCATCTTATGTGCAGGACGAGCACTTCCCCTTAATTAATGCTCCTTTTCCTGTTTGGTGAGTTACACAATTACAAAGGTTTACAATGCAAACACTCAATAGATCTTTATACCAGGGGATACAGATATTATACGTAGGATTAATACATGCAAGATCCTACAAGCACTCCTTGGCATGATCTGGCACCTTGTCTCCAGCATCACAGGGATATTAAAGCTCATGCTTCAGGACTATTGGAAGCCAGAATGAGACCTAATGGGGGCCCACATCTGCTTATTGTGAGGTTCTTGCACCTGCCTCTAAAGCAACTGATACTGGCCACTGCCTGAGACAGGATATGGCTATTAGAGGATTGGCAGGGATGGTATCCGTAGCCTCTGTTTGCCAGAAGCTGGGAATGGGCCACAGGGGATGGATCACTTGATGATTACCTGTTCTGTTCATTCCTTCTGGGGCACCTGGCATTGGCCACTGTCAGAAGACTGGATACTGAGCTAGATGGACCTTTGATCTGATCCAGTATGGTCGTCCTTATATTCTTGAGACTGGATGGGATGGACCTTGGGTCTGCTTCAGTATGGCAGTTCTTCTACTCCTATGGGTTCAGATATAAAATAGACAAGTAATGATCAATGGTTGTTAACATCTGTTGGCTCTTTGGCTAAAATAAATTCAGTTTGTGAGCAAGGTCCAGTTCATGGTAGACAATTGTATTTAGGAAACCTCCCTCATAATTGCCACTCACTGATTTTCTCTGCTGAAAGACTAAACTACATACACGCTGTCCCTGAGAGCTGTCCTTCCTGCCGAGTTGAGCCACATTGGTGGGAAGGGATGGGGTGATTTAGACTATGGATAACTTTACAGGTTTGCTGTACCTTCTGGAGGGCTTTAGTTTCAGAGTTGTCAGTCCAACGCCATTCACCAGCGCTATGCTCACTTTTAACTAAAAAGAAAAAAAAAGTCAAGAAACGTTAGAATAGGGAGGTGAATTTTAATACAAACCTCCTGCATAAATATGTTTGCTACCAAAAAATTGCAGATAGATAAGATTAGCATTGCTCCACAACTTCACAAATGCAAGCCCTTCCCGGTGTACTGTTGGACTGGTCCAAAACCACAAATAAAAGTAAAAAGAAGATCACACAGATGGCAAACACTTCCCTGGTGCTCAGTGAACCAGGACTGCCAACAACAAATTAAATTAATTCAAAAGCCCTCTCAAAAGCCCCACGGAACTTTGCACCTTCAACCATCAAAACAGTCACAAGCAATATCCATATCCTTCTATATTTTTGACCTAAATACCACCATAGACTCAGTTTTCTGGGTATTATTGACAGAGAGCTGGTTCCATAGCCAAGCAGCATAATTTACAGGAAACTACAGCTCACAGGCTTTCTAGAATATGTTAAGGGCAGGCCAAAAAGCCATTTCAGAGCTCAGCGGCCACCTAGTGGCATATGGTGATAGAACATCAGTCGCACATTACAGCACAGCTGTTAATGAGACTTGTTTGTAAATGAAAATGTTAAAATCTATGGGAACAATCACTGAAAGCCAAATATAAGATGATTTAGAAGATTGTGTAATACATAATTAAAGTGAGGTGGCATTTTGGTATTAGTAAGATATCAAGCTGCAGCATTTTGTTTAAGCTGTGAATACCATGATAGGTAAACCTGCAACTAGATAAAAAGAAAACTTTGTTTAGAAATAACAATAGCTATATATTTAAGATCAGAGTGTAGGGAAGACCACTGCAACCTGTTGTCATGCTAGCCTTCTTTCCCACAAGGATTAACTTTTCCGAAACACCATGCCAAACCAAGGGCAAAGATCTTAGTATACTAAGAGCTCTGACACAGAGGAGAAAACAGTGTCACACACATGAAAAAAAAATATGACAGATCCCAAGAGAGTCCCTAAGTAGAGTGGACTTTTAGTATAGCCAGTATCATTCACTATTAGTGAGTAAATAAAACAAATTTAAATCAAATGCAGGGTTAAATCTACCCTCTGAAAACCAGTGCAAAAATAACAGTAATAAAAGTATTTGAGATAAATGACAGCGAAATGCCAAGCTAAATTGATGAAAATAATGATCCATTTTATAGATGATATAAAGGGTTTGTCCTTCAGTTGGTATTAATAAAAGTATCAGTGTGACTTTCATAATGAACAGATATGGAATAGCAGATTTTATTCAGATGGAGAATTTCTATACAATAGGTTGCTCCATGCAGAATTTGCCCTTTTCCTTGCTGTATCCACTTTTAATCCTGATCATGGGAAGGAGAGGACTTGGAGCTTTCATCGATTATTTTAAAGCAAATTCTTTTCACTGATTGTGTGTGAATATACACAAAAATATTACAATATGCAAATATTCAACCTAATATAGCTAGTAGTAAAGGAGTCAATTATGTAGTGGATTATGGTGGTGCCCGTTACAACATTATAATTAAGGTTACAGTCTGATTTGCATTTCAAGTAAGACTTCAACTTCTTTGTTTTATATAAAAAAAAAACTGTGTCTGCCCAAAATTTTCAGCACACAATCCCCAGATTATGCTTGAATTTTCTGATGAGTGCCAAGAAAATTGTTCAATTAGTTTTTGTCCACTAATCAGTTAAAAATTGCCCCCCAAAAAGTTCACATTCTGAATTTCATGTTTTTTGTGTGAGGGAAGCAAATTGTAGACAGGCCAAAAAATGGTATATAGTGGGGGGGGGGGGAACCTCTCAAGTTATGTAATTATTTTGTGACTTCACACCAAAAAAAAGAGGTTTCTTCATCATAATTTTGAATCCTTACACACCATAGTCAGCTGATGTGATGGAGAACCATATTTGTGTCAACTTCTATTGTTTTTTGAGGTTGTATGAAGAAGAGTTTTTGAACAGTTTTGTAGATCAAGATCTTCCTTGCAGCACGTCATACCTCAGCGAGCTCCAGGACCTGCATGAAACTGTTCAGCCATTTCACTACTGACTCCTGAAGCTTCAAGGTGTCCAGGAACATTGGCACAATAGCTGTTGCTTTCCACTTTGAGATCAAGTGCCTCTCTCCAAGCATTGCCCATTCCCATTCAGTTTCCTCTGATTGTTCCCAACCCCACCGTATCTTTCATCTAGCCCTTGTACTGTTCAACCTGAACCTGAATGTACCTCCAAAACTGTGCAAACCTATACAGCTGCTGCTAGAGCTATCTTAAAGTTCACATTCTGCTTACTCTTCCTATCAGTCAAGTTCAGGTATTCGTAATTATAATATTATTTATTTATATTATAGTAACACCCATAGACCTCAGTTGGGACTGGGGCTCCACTGTACAAATACGTTTGAAGGCCCTGCCCCAAAAAGCATGCAATCTACTTACATGACAAAGATTCACAAGTGAGTAAGCAGTTTTACCATTCTTGAAATGATTAAGTCTGCTAATTACTATCTATCATATTTCAATATTTTAATACCAATTACAATATGTAAATGAGTTGGACAAGTGCACCATACACTAATTTTTCTAATATTAACTTCTCAATTTGTGCATTTATTTTAAACTAGTTTCACTGAATTCAGTGCTAGCAGCTGGAAAGAAATGTATAGATGCATGATTTTAGTCCTTACATAAACTTGCTTCTCTGAAAACTGCAAAGATTATTTTTTGCACTATTTGCCAAATTCCAGCAGCTTTCCTTCTGTATGCAGAAAAGCTAGAGTGTTCAACATGCATCCATGTTTCAATTTTATCCACCAAAAATTTCAGCTACCAAAAATAGTTCTGATTCTGATCTCACACCAGTTTTTTGACTGGTTTAACTCCATGTCTCCTTATTTACATTTGTGTAATTGAGATCAGAATCAAGTACAATATTTTTAACATTGCCTGCATACATAATGAATAATGCATAGTTAATTCTGATTTTTTTATTTTAAAAATGTCTAAAGAACATCATTCACATTTTTACTGTGCTGACAAATGGAACAATTATAACACTTTATGCATTTTAATTTTTCCCTCTCATCTTGGCTCCCCTTATCTGACCTGTAATATTTTGTTTAATGCAGAAGAAAATCATGTAAGTCATTGTTTTGCAGTACATTGAAAATATATCCAAAATTAAGTGTCAACATTTGTGGTCCCTTGTGGTTTGATGTGTATTGATGTTGCTGATGTTAGACAGACAGCATTTTGCTAATAACTTGTAGATGACGGGTTGTATAACTTGGATTTTAAAGGACTTTGGTGAGCTCTGTAGTTCTTTCATAAAGCTTTCTAATAAGCAGAACTTTATCTTTAAAAAAAATCTGTAAATATAAAAGAGTTTAGCAGAAGGGAGAGGGGATCACGTGGGCATGGCACAGAAACTAAAGCACCTAACAAGGGGAAGGGACTAAATTAACGATTTCATTAGAAGCTCTATAAGTGTATTGTCACATGGATGTGGGGAACCTCTTCTCTCCAGAGGAATGGCAAACCTGATATTGGCAGGACACTCGAAACATATAACTTTTAGACACTGCTGCTACAAAACTGTCCTTGCCCTGCCAAATGACCATAACAACACTGATTGGGATACAGTTTAGAATAAACACAAAAGTCCTTGGAATGTCTTTCCCATGATGACAAGGATGAGAAGAAACAACCAGCATGATGGGGGAATTAAGTACTGCTTTAGTCACAAAGTAAACTTATTTTTTACTTTATTACCAGTGCAGAATGGTGACAGCAAACTTCAACCTAGTTTATTTTGAGGGCAGCTTGAATATCAAAGGGATTTTTTTCACCAGTTGGATTTTAAAAATATAGCACTGTCTCTCTCTGAAGTACTTTTCAAAAATCTAAAAAAATATTTTTTCTGGATTAACTTGAATCATAAGCTTCATATGAAAGATATTGAAGCCATCTGTGCTGTTTTGGCTACTTAATTTTTTTTCCAGATATCTTTAAACATATTTTAATTGACTTCAATGGGACTGCACCAGCATAACTGAGAGTAGAATTTAGTCCTATTGAAACTGACTTCAGTGGGACCTCACAGGCATAACTGAGGATAGAATTTAGTCCTCTGTTTTCTTAGTGTGGTTTGGCCGAGCAGTGTGACATTCAGCTAAAACATTAGTGATGATTATTAAAAAGGAAATTTCAGTTCCAAAACAGGACTCTGAATATGCTTTTGAGAATATCTTAACCAAACCATTTTCTTAGGAAACTCTAAAAGAAAACAAAAGGTGACATCAAAAAGGAACACAGTGCTTAAGATTACACATCAAATGAGAAGTAGAAAAATAAAATAAAAAATGTACTTCAGCCATCACTGAAGTTTAAAGTTTAAAGGCTAGATGAATTGCACATAAATGTCCATTGTACTTTTAAGGTTATTCCGGACACTCTTTTCTATTAAAAAGTAATATGAACTCAGCAAAAATGGAACTTAACATAAAGTGAAATCTATTATGGAATGTGCTCTCAGATGCCCACAGATTGTGCCTGATCGTCTGTGTTCTTTGCTAATGAAATCAACTAGAATTACGGGTGTGCATGTAATGTCTTGTCTAGAATTATTCCATATGAAATTTGAAAAAGAAATGAGTCTGTTACATGAACTGTAAGACTGGCAACAAAAAGTTGAAATGCAATGTTTTCCAAATTCTGATAAGCACAGTGTTTTGGTATGATGCCCCAATTGGATATAAGATTACATGCTTCTAAGATTACAAGCTTAATCATAGTTTGATTTTCAAATTGATTTTCAGTGTAATCTTTCAATGTTATGCTTTTTCAACTCGTTATTTCTTCATTCTTTTATGAATGTTGCCTAGACATACCTCTTCTGTCTTGCTTCAATGAACCACTTTACAATCCTTGCTTTTATCTCTCACCTTCTTTGGCATTATAGTAAAACTTGTTAGCTAAATTTGCTACATTTAGCTAATATTTGCTACTACCGGTAATTGGGTAATTTCAACTATGAACTATTTATTATATTTCTAATAGTAAATATAAACTTGTTTTTGCTAAGTATAATGGCACCCAAGTATTTCTGGCATTATCCGCAGATGAAAACTATTTTAGAGAGAAATTAAACAACCTAGTTGCTTTCCAAAACAACTTGTTTTCTCAAACAAAAAAGCATTGTTAGTAAGTAGAACTTCCTAGCTTGGTCACTAGCTTGAAATGATAATTTGCAGTGTCATAAGAAATGCACAAGGAAATTAAGGTTATTCACCTGTAACTGGAGTTCTTCAAGATGGACTGGGCACATTCCCACTCTTGAGGTGTATCAGTGGTGTAGCTTGGACCACATCCTCCTTATTTACTGTTGAAATGCAAAGTATTTCATCATCAATCATCATAATCATATGACTACTTCATCTAGTTTTTTTCCCTAATATAGCAAATAACTGTTTTTGAATACTTCTGGCTTTTCTGCAATATTATTGACAATTCTACCATTTCCACCTAGTAATGGAAGAATGCCATTGTTACAATTCCTAACAACTTGTGCAAGACTCAATATTGCTCAACTGAAATTATATTCTGCCCTTCAGTGTACAACAAAAGTATGGCATGTCTCAATTTATTTTATGTATTAGGTGCCATCTTTGATGCATCTCCCCTTATGTATTAAAATGGTATAATTTACGTTGATTTAGCTAATAATAGTCACAATACAAGAAAGATGGAGGTAATACTAATTTTGTACTCATGCAGAGCAAACATTACAGATGGCCAGTTTATGAGTTAAGCGTGATGTAAATGCATACCAGAAAACTATAATACAGTCACATTTCATTAGGTGTACAAATAAATCCCCACCACCCACACAGGAAGTGAAAGGCAGACACAAGCAAAAGAAAAAGCGAGTAAACTGGGAAGATGATGAAAATAAGGTGAAAAGAGAGATCTTGCGAGTAAGAAAATGCACAAAAAAAGTAGCATGCTGGCTAAAGCCAGTGGGTCAGATTTTGATACTTTTACTCACCTTGAGTAGTGCTTTACACCTTCTGGAGTGCCTGAGTGGTGCATTACTACTCCAGGACTAAGCCCTGGTCTACACTACAGGGTTAGGTCGAATTTAGCCACGTTAGGTCGATTTTATAATGAATGCGTCTACACAAGCAACCCTGTTCTGTCGACCTAAAGGGCTCTTAAAATCGACTTCTATAATCCTCCCTGGCGAGGGGAGTAGCACTAAAATTGACCTCTCTGGGTCGAATTTGGGGTAGTGTGGACGCAAATCGATGTTATTGGCCTCTGGGAGCTATCCTAGAGTGCTCCAATGTGACCACTCTGGACAGCACTTTCAACTCTGATGCACTAGCCGGGTACACAGAAAAAGCCCCGGGGACTTTTGAATTTCATTTCCTGTTTGGTCAGTGTGGTGAGCTCAGCAGCACAGGTGACCATGCAGTCCTCCCCACAGAATCGCAAACGAGCTCCAGCATGGAGCGAGCAGGAGACACTGGATCTGATTGCTGTATGGGGAGAAGAATCTGTGCAGGCAGAACTCCAATAAAAATGAAGAAATGCTGATATATATGCCAAAATCGCACAGGGCATGATGGACAGAGGCTACAACAGGGACACACAGCAGTGCCGCGTGAAAGTCAAAAAGCTCAGGCAAGCCTACCAAAAGACAAAGGAGGCAAATGGTTGCTCTGGGTCAGAGCCCCATACGTGCTGCTTCTATGATCAGCTGCATGGCATTGTAGGGGGCGATCCTACCACTACCCCACCACTGTCCGTGGACATCTGCAAGGGGAGAGTCTCACGCAACATGGAGGAGGATTTTGTGAATAAGGAACAGGAGGAGAAGGAGGAGAATGGGCAGCAGGAAAGCAGTGAATCTGTTCTCCCCGGCAGCCAGGACCTTTTCATCACCCTGGAGCCAATACCCTCCCAAGGCGGGATCCCCGACCCTGAAGGTGGAGAAGGCACCTATGGTGAGTGCACATTTGTAACTACAGTACAGGGTTTAAAAGCAATAGTGTTTAATGTTTGATTTTCCCTGAAGACTTGGGATGCATTCGCGGCCAGTACAGCTACTGGAAAAGTCTGTTAACGTGTCTGGCGATGGAGCGGGAATCCTCCAGGGACATCTTCATGAAGCTCTCCTGGAAGTACTCTGAAAGCCTTTGCATAAGGTTTCTGCCTTATTTCATCCTCCACGGTAGGACACTTTACCACACCAAGCCAGTGGCAAGTAGTCTGGAATCATTGCAGCACAAAGCATGGCAGCGAATGGTCCTTGGTTTTGGTCTCATTCAAGCAACATTTGGTCTATATCTTTCTGTGTCAGCCTCGGGAGAGTGATCTCATTCATGGTCACCTGGTTGAAATAGGGGAATTTTTGTACGGGAACAATAAAAGGATCCCATTTATGCTGGGCTGTTTGTGCTTGGCTAAAAGGGATCATCCCTGAGACTAGCCACGTGGAGGGGGAGGAGGTGAAGAGATCATCCCAAATAGCCACGTGGAGGGGTAGGGGGAGGTTTGTGCTGCACATCCACCTGAAAACCACAGCCCTTCCTTTTAAATGGCAAACCCAACCGGCATTGCTTGCTATGGGAAAGGAGGGCACTGCAGTTTGAAAACATTCCCACATGTTATGAAGGTGTTAGAAGCCAGACCCGTGTACCCTTTTGCTTACCTTGGCTGCCTGGAAACCAAATTCTGTTGCCCAGCTGTGTGTGTGTGTGATGTCTCACACCATACCGGCAGGTGCTCAATATAAAAGGCAAAATGTGACCTTGTACCTAAAGCACATGTGTTGTCTGCTGTGAATTGCTTGATTCACTGTGAAAGAGTCTCCCTTTTGTTCTCAGAAATGTATCATCTTAAATTTTACGCTCCCTTTTTATCCCCCCACAGGTGCAAATGTTTCTACGCTCCCCCTATCATCTCCATCCCTGAGGTTATCGTAGATTAGAAGATGAAAAAAACGCACTCACGTGTTTTTCAAGCTCATGCAGTCCTCCCACGCTGATAGGGCACAGCTAAATGCATGGAGGCATTCAGTGGCAGAGTCCAGGAAAGCATTAAGTGAGCACAATGAGAAGGGCAGGATGCAATGCTGAGGCTAATGGGGGAGCAAATGGACATACTCAGGCATTTGGTGGAGCTGCAGGAAAGCCAAGAGCACAGACCACCGCTGCATCCACTGTACAACCGCTTGCCCTCCTCCCCAAGTTCCATATCCTCCACACCCAGATGCCCAAGAACGCAGGGGGCGGGGAGGGGAGGATCCGGGCACCCAGCCATTCCACTCCAGAGGATGGCCCAAGCAACAGAAGGCTGTCATTCAAACAGTTTTGATTTGTAGTGTGGCTGCTATAAGCAATATTGCCTTGTCCTTCCCTCTTCCCCTCCTCCCCCACCCCACCCTACCCCACCTGGGCTACCTTATCAGTTATCTCCCTTTTTTTAAATTAATAAAGAAAGAACGTCTGGTTTCAAAACAATAATGACTTTATTTCCTTTGTCAGCTGTGATCGAAGGGGGGAGGATGGTTGGCTTACAGGGAATTAAAATCAACAAAGGGGGCGGGTTTGCATCAAGAAGAAACACACACAACTGTCATACCGTAGCCTAGCCAGTCATGAAACTGTGCTGTGCTGTGCTCCTCTCTGTGCCTGCCCTCCTGTCTTCAAAAAATTGAAAAAGTGAATTATTTGGCTCAACCTCCCCCTCACCCCCCCAAATCCCCTCCCACTATCTATCATATTATATAGCACAGCAAGCACAGCACATAAAAATAAAATATTGCTTGCTGCAGGTTCCTGAGTCTAAAGCAGTCAGCACCACAGCCCTTAAACATCCAAAGGCACATTCTACCCACATTCACCACCTTGCTGCACCTATTCAACCTATAGTCCTACTTACTACTGTTCTGTACTGCTGGGCTTCATGAGCCATGCCATGGGAGCAGCAGGGGGCAGGCCATAATAATTATGATTTCAACATCCCCAACAGTAATAATTTTAATTTCTGTCTCAAGGAAGTAAGGCTTCCTGCAGCTGTGCTCAAATATTCCTAAAGAAAGATGGAGTAATCATGCACCTTCCATGCCAGGTTGATATCAGTGAAAGTTCCCTTGTGATCCACCCACACCAGTGCTTGCAGCACCATTGAGACCTACTATGTACTGGTTGGGTGGGTGGGTGGGTGGTGGGATAAGCAAGATAAGGATATGAGTTCTGTCCACTCTCCACCACTAAAAACATTGCAGCAAAAAGCCAGCGGTGCAGTAAAGCCTGCACCCAGAGTTTACTACCTTGATAGCAGAACATCAGTGATTGCATTGCATTGATGAATTGACAGCAGTCCCCAAAGTAGATTTGCCCACTCCAAATTGATGATGACTGACTGACCAGTAGCAAGCAAGTGCAAGTGCAAGGGCTGCCACTGGGCTTGCTCTCTCTGCGATGGCTGCTCTCATCTTGCTATTCCTGTGCTTCAGGGTAGAGGAAAGCAACTCACAGAGTTCCAGGAAAGTGGCCTTATGCATGTGAATTCCAATGGGCAGTGGAGACTGCGGGAACTGTGGGATAGCTTCCCACAGTGCACCGCTCTGTGAGTCGATGTTAGCCACAGTAGTGAGGACGCACTCCGCCGACTTAATGCGCTTAGTGGGGACATACACAATCAACTGTATAAACTTGATTTATAAAAATCAACTTCTATAAAATCGACCTAATTTCATAGTGTAGATATACCCTAAGATACTACTCAGTTTCAGTAAGAGCATATGAACATGATATCTACAGTATGCATTTGAAAAGAAACTCTTGTTTTATTGGCTTATGGCTCATTATCTCATTTATACAACTTTAAAACTGACGGTCAGATTCCCATGTCAGTTACCCCTGGATGGAGTAAATCCAGATTTACACCAACGTCAATGAGTGCTGAAGATTTCCCAGATCACTTATTGCAAAAGCCCATCAGACATGTCAGGAGTGGGTTAAAAATCATCTAGCCTTGCTTTGATACGTGTTACTCACACCTTCTCCTCTAGAAAGAAGTTCAAGTGCTTCTTGAATTTATTTACATACTTTGCTTCAATTCTCTTGTTCATTTCTTATGCTACTACTCTGTAAAATAGCACTGCTGAGTTACCTGGTTACTCCCAGCTTTGTACATTTAGCGTTTGTTGGTTGGTTGGGTTTTGGGTGGGGCGGGAGGTGGTTTTGTTTATTCACTTTCTGAACCCCATGCCAACTCGGCCAATGTATCTTGATCATATTTATTCATCCCATTAAAAATGTGAACAGGTCACCTTGAGGACTCCTCTTAAATTAAATAAAACAAACTTCCTTAACTTTTCTTCACAACTTATATTATTAGACTGGGTATCACACCTTTGTTGCCCTGTGCTGAACTCCCTCTGAGGCAATAATTTGCTTCTAGCACTAAGCAAGACAGGACACAGTATTCCCATTTTAACAGTTGCCGTATGTAGCAATTGCACGGCCTCGTTTGTTTAGTATTTTGTCTCTCCGCCATTAGGCCCTAATATGTTTGTTTGCCTTGTTACTGCTGTGAATTGAGATGATACTTTCAATTATTGTTTGCAAAATAAACCTCAGTGCCTATTCCTGAGCAGAATGCTTGTTGAGTCTTTCTTTAAGTAGACATTCCCTAGTTTGGCATCCTTCTCGCAGACTTATTATTTTATATTTGCTAACATGGAACTGCATTTACAATCTACTGGCTAAATCATCTGGGCTTCATATCCTTCAAAACCTGCTTGGCTTGCATCTTATTATTTACTGTGCCTTGAGGGGAGATTGAATGAGGAGACGGCTGCTCGCATGTACAAAATGGCTGGCAAGGTAGCAGGATCATTAAAGCAAAGAAGGGCAGGAAATCCTGGCATCTGGCCCAAATGGGGCGCTCCTGGTTTGTCTCTATCAGCTACTCCCCAATTTTCTACAGAGAAGCCAGCAGTCTGGGAAATCTGGCTGGTCTCTCTGCACACTCCAAGTAATGCATATGCCCAAACCTGAACCGAGGCCCTACTTATTTACACCAGCTTGCACTCTCAGCGGACCACACGTTCTCACTCGGGAAGATGGGGGTCCTAGAGGTCTACTCCAGTGTGGCTGTCCAACCTGTCTTTCCTTCAACCTGCGTGTTCATCAGAAATGCAGTATAGTGCTTGACTCCGATTTTTCCTTCATTTCTGGTGCTGATAGGCCTCCAAGCCTCAGATCATGGGCCCTGCCTCAACCTGCCCTACTCTAGCCAGAGCACAAAGAAGTAGTTTCCTTTCCTATAGAAAGTGATTGAGGAGATTTTAATACTTTAGTCTCATAGGACTTTCATCCAATGCTTATTGGGCCAGTGCTTCCCTTTAAGAGCGCTTGCACATTATGCATGGCATCTTGGTATATGACTCTGTCACCATTAGGATTGACAGACTCCCCTGTCAATAACACTACTGTAAACTGGTGACTGGGGCTTGTGGGTATTTTTCCAGTGATATATAACAAACAGGAGTCCATGGCTCACCATGGAATTGAGCAGTGAGGACTGGGATGATGGGAGGCCAGGCAGTCCCTCTGGGGGTCTCTCTCTCTTATGGAGTGATCTGCAGAATGAAAAAGATGGAGAAGCATTGCTTTGTCACATTGTCCCCGAGCCAAGGTTACACTGAGTAACCATGCTGTGGGTTTCTTCTACTGCTCAGGTGTGTGATAAAATGTAGCAGGGTCTGGGGAAGAAATCACCAGCAATGTCATGACTTTCCCGGCCTGATGCTGTTGGGAAAGGTTGCATGCCAGTTCCAGGAAAACACCAGGATTTCCATGACCCCCGACCCTTTGCTCTGTTTTAAAGGTTAAGATATTGGCCCCTCCGTGCTGATTACTGTTGTATGCAATCTGCTCGTTAACCTGCTTCACCCTGACCCAGTAAATATTTCTCATTTCATTTATTTAATAGTTTGCTTTTTTTCTCAAGGCCAACCTGGGCTTAGTTTATGTATTCAGTCTTCTGCTCTGGACTGTGTCAAACATCTTTTGGAAATCCAAGCAGACTGTGTCCACAGCTTTTTCCCATCTGTTCTTTGCATTAGCTCCTCAAAAATAAGTTTCCCAGACAGACCAGGAACAAGGTTTCACCCTTTAAGAAGCTATGCTGGCATGTTTTTGCCAATTCACATTTTTCCAGATGTTTTATGATCTCATCCCTCATTAACATCTCTAAGATCCTAGCCTAACATCAAGGTCAGGCTTAGACACCCTTTACAATTGTCTAGTACCATTCTAGGCCCTGTTTTACAGACTGAGTATGTATTTCCTTCTCTCCAATCTTACTCCAGGGAAAAAATAAAAAGTATGCATACAAACCTGTGACATCCTTTGCCAGTTCCATCGGCCTTCTTGAGTGCATATTTTTCTACCTATTAGTTTTTGCTACTCAAGACTTACTGTGGTGCGAGGATTATAATTCTCTATTTGTATACAAAGTATATAAAAAGTTAATACCACGTATAGGCACTAATCTAAGTTTCCTATTACTTATTGCAGTGATATAACTTCATGTAGTTGTAAATTTCTAATTTTCATAGCAAAGAAAGTGGGATGTGGATATTGTTTTAATATGCTATTTACTACACTGTCAAAAACCACTAGCTCTTTGATCACAGTTCAGCTACTTTTTATGCATCTCAGGAGTACTATGTGTAGACTCCACAACAGAAAGAAAACACTTATACATTAATTCATGTACACCTTTAGGAAGGCTTTGGCCCAGAACAATATTTTCCCCCAAGCTGAGACTTTGAGATAATGCAATCCATTCTCCTAAACTACCAACTTCTTTAATACAAGCATTGTTACTTAAATAAAGAACTGCTAGCCAAGACTCAATATACAATTTCCTGAATCAGTATGTGATATCAAATCAGGATGTAAAATCAGGATGTACCATTTCTGGTTTTTTACAATTATTGTTTCAAATTATTTGCAATTATTGAAAGAATTTCTAATAAAGAACAAGAGAGGTTATTCACCTTGTGCAGTAACTGAGGTTCTTTGAGATGGTTGTCCCTGTGGGTGCTCCACTTTAGGTGTTTGTGCACCTCTGCACTTCTAGTAGAAGATTTGCAATAGCAGTGCCCCGGTTGGCCACACAGGCGTGGCAGCTGTCTCACGCCGCTCCAAGCGGCTACCCAGCCTGCGCAGCCAACTACCCCCCAGTTCCTTCTCTACCCCAGAGGATCAAAGAGAAACTCTGAAGCGGAGCAGAGGAGGGGGAGGAATGGAGCACCTACAGGGACAACCGTCTTGAAGAACCTTAGTTACTGCACCAGGTGAGTAACCAGCTCTTCTTCTTCAAGGAGTGTCCCTGTGGGTGCTCCACTTTAGGTGACTGTAGAGCAGTGCCCCTCTTTGAAGGGGAGGGGCTCCGGAGTTACTTAATGCATGGTGGATAGCACCGATCATCCGAAGTGAGCATCAGCAGCTGAATATGGCTTTAAGGCGTAATGTTTGTTAACTGATGCCAGGTAGCTGCTTTACAAACGTCAATGATAGGTACAACTTTGAGAAAAGCTATGGATGTGGATATACCTCTGGTAGAGTGTGTGTGAAGTCTGGAAGGAGTTTCCAGATCATGTTTTTTATAGGATAATCGGATACAGTTAGAGATCCATTTTGAGAGTCACCATTTGGAAATGGTTTGCCCTTCGGAACATTCTGTTGTGGATATGAATAATTGGGATGATTTTCTGAATGTCTTTGTTCCTTCTATATAAAACGCAAGCGCTTTACGAACATCCAGCGTGTGAAAAGATGCTTCCCTGCTGTGGGCATGCGGCTTAGGGAAGAATACAGGGAAGTAGATGGGTTGGTTGAGATGAAAGAAGGAGGAGGCAACCTTGGGTATAAATTTGGGATGTGGACGTAGGATTATGTTGGCCTTGAGGAATATGGTATAGGGTGGGTTTACTATTAGGCAGGGCCGGCTCCAGACCCCAGCGTGCCAAGCGCACGCTTGGGGCGGCGTCCCACGGGAGGGCGGCAGGTGGCTCTGGTGGACCTCCCGCAGGCATGCCTGCGGAAGGTCCACTGGTCGCGCGGCTCCGGTGGAGCATCTGCAGGCATGCCTGCGGGAGGTCCACCGGAGCCGCGGGACCAGCGGACCCTCTGCAGGCACGTCTGCAGGAGGTCCACTGGAGCCGCGGGATCGGCGACCGCCAGAGCGCCCCCCCGCAGCGTGCCGCCGTGCTTGGGGCGGCGCAAATCCTAGAGCCGCCCCTGCTATTAGGGCACCCAGTTCTCCCACCTTCCTTACCAACATGATCTCCACTAGGAAGGTGACCTTCATGGATAAGTGTAACAGTGAGCAGGTAGCTAGTGGCTCGAAGAGTTTGCCCATTGAGACTATGGAGAACATAGGGGTTGGGTCTTTCCGTGTGGGATAAGTATTCTGTATGCCTTTGAGAAAGTGTTTAGTTATAGGGTGGGCAAAGACAGTGAGTGTATCTACCTTAGAGTGGTAAGTGGTAATGGCAGATAAGTGCACTCTGAGTGAACTAATGGAAAGGCCTGATTTTTTGAGCATCAGCATGTATCTGAGTATTGTGGGAGTGGTGCCAATGGTTGGGTAACTTGTATGTCTCTGCACCACATGGAAAAGCGTTTCCACTTGTGCACGAATGTTTTTCGCGTAGTTAGTCATCGGCTGTTCAGTAAGATATCCTGTACTTCCCTGAAACAGAGCATGCCTCTTGGTTCATCATCCATGGATTAACTACGTCTTGAGATGGAGAATCAGAATGTTGGGGTTGGCAGAGGCATCCTGCATCCTGTATCAGCAGATGAGGCACAAGGGGAAGGGTCTGTGGTGGTCTTGTGGCAATCTGATGCAGGTATGGGAACCACATTTGTCTGGGCCATGTTGGTACAATTAGGATTACTCTGGATTTGTCCTTCTTGATCTTGAGAAGCATGCGGCTCAATAGTGCAGTCAGGGGGAAGGCACACATCAAGGGGGCTTCCCATTTCATGAGGAAGGTGTCCCCCAGGGAATTTTGTCCAAGTCCTGCCCAGAAGCAGTATTGTGGACATTTGGCATTGTGGAACATTGCAGAAAGGTCTATTGAGGGAAAAATCCCATTGTTGGAATACAGTTTTCAGGATTCCTGGGTCTAGCTCTCATTCATGCATTTGCGAGAAGTTTCTGCTTAGGTTGTCTGCTGTGACATTCTCGCTTCCTGGTAAGTAGGCTGTGATGAGATCTATGTTGTTGGCGATGCACCATCTCCAAAGGTGAATTGCTTCTATGCAGAGCAGGTAAGATCGGGCCCCCTCCTTGGTGATTTATGTAAAACATAGTGTCCAAGTTGTCCATGAGGATCTGGACAGTCTTGCTGCATATCAGCAGTGGCATGTATTTCAAACTGCCCTGAGTTCCAACAGATTTATGTGGAGGGTGGATTCTGCAAGGGACTACCAGCCCTGGATGGTATTCTTGGACAAGTGTGCTCCTCATCCCACGAGGGAGGCGTCCGCGGTGATCGTTACTGATGGGGTGTGTCTTTGGAATGGTGCACCTGTGCAAACGTTCATTTGTTTTGTCCACCATGTGAGTAAGTCTTTTACCCTGCTGGGCATTGTCAGTTGTCAGTGGATGGAGTGCTTGTGAGGTGCATAGACAGTATGAAGCCAGGTTTGTAGACACCACGTACAAAGCCTGGCGTGCACAACAAACGTGGTGGCTGACATGTGCCCTAAGAGTTGCAGGCACATTCTGGCGGATGTTTGTGGGCTGTTTTTTACCCTTGTAATGAGGTTCATTAGGGCAACAAAGTGTTTTTGAGCTAGTCGTGCTGACGCTGTGGTGCAGTCGAGGTGTGCCTCTATAAAGGCCAACTGTTGGGTTGGAATTAGGGTGGATTTCTGAAAGTTGAATTATAACCCTAATTTTGTAAAGAGGGTTGTAGTGATGTGAAGGGTGTTGACTGCAGCCTGGTATGTTGAAGCTTTTAGGAGGCATTCGTCTAGGTAGGGAAATACTATCACACCCTGTCTGTGAAGGTGTGCTGTAATGATGGCAAGGACCTTAGAGAATACCCGTGGGGCTGTGGATAATCCAAATGGGAGTACTTTGTACTGGTAGTGGAGGTTCCCAAATGTAAATCAGAGGAACCTTCTGTGCACTGGATGAATAGTGACATGAAAATAGGCGCCTTGTAGGGGCTCTTATGTCCTCAACGAACACTTCAAAATGCTTGTCTGGAAGTGGATGGTTGAGACATCACTGACTGCTCTGGGGCCTGTCGGCGTCTTGTCTGACATTGTTTGTGGCACTGGTCATAATGTCTTTGAGGTTGGGCTTACGGGGCAGTGTGGAAGCATTGGGTATAAAATCTGCCCTGTTTCTTTTGCATATATTCCTAGGGTTTTCAATGTGGCATGGGAATCCTTGAGAGTGTGTAAGGTTAATCTAAAGGAATAGCAAGGTTTTTGGGATGCTGCTGTTGTTCCGACCAAAGCCAACAGCGGTAGAGAAGGAATGGGGGGGCGGTTGGCTGCGCACGCTGGGTAGCCGCTTGGAGTGGCACAAGACGGCTGCCGCACGTGTGTGGCCAACCGGGGCACTGCTACTGCAAATCTCCGACTAGAAGTGCAGGGGTCCACAAACACCTAAAGTGGAGCACCCACATGGACACTCATTGAAGAAGTATAAAATATCCTGGATAAGTATCTGCAATTAGTACTGATAAAGTTATTGACTGCAAATAATATTCTATTTAGATAATCCTGATTTCTGTTTGCAAATCATTTGCAAACAGAGCCTCATTTCTGGGAATATTTGTTAATTATTAGTTGCTGCATCATTTAGACAAATAATTTTCAGCCTATTGCATGTTCATAAATGGTGCAGTCTGGCTATTGTCGTTCCTGGGTTATATAGTATTGTTTCTGCTTCGTGAGCAGCTGCTTGACATATTTATATTTGGGGTGGAGAGTCATTTAAAATATATACATCTATTCTTCACAAAATTTGAAATTGTTCTACTATAGCTCTTTCATAGTGTTCCAATATTCACCTAGGTCTTGATGCTGGCACTGGGAGTTCTGCCATCACTTTCAATCCGAGCAGTATCAAATTCACAGTAAGAATACAGAATAAAATATTGCACATTACAGACTTGGAAAAAAACCCTTTTATTTAATTTTGTTCTAAGGCACTGATGGGGAATGATTTTTGAAGTTTGAACTGAAATAATACAGACGCCATGGCAGAAGAATGGTCCTGTCTTGCTTCAATGCATTTTTGAAAGAAAAGATGGATTACTGGAAAGAAGTGTGTATCAGTGATTGACATATTTATATAAAATTTAACTACTCTTTGCATGAAAGATACATCTGAGAATAGGGTAGAAAATACATTCACTCCGCACTAAATGCTAAAACAGTGCTAACCCCGTCTTCTTGCCTTTGGTAAACAGCTCTTCCCAGCCATGATATACTCTCTACACAAAGACCAACTGGGCCAAATAGGTTGGAATGCAACAGGGTATCTGTCGCTGTATCATTACGCTGGATGTTTCCTTCAGAAGATACTCCCTGTTTGAGAAGTGGTTTCTTTTAGAATTATTGCATTTTTCCTGATGAGGTTTTTACACTTCCCATTGCAATGCCTGCGCTTTGTGCAAATGCAATGAAAAGCTGCCCAGTAGTCCTGCATGTGGCAACAAAAGTTTTGTGAAATGAAAAACTAAAATTAAGCCAGTAATCATTTCTGGTCACATTCAAGCCTTTCAGACTTTCTAGCATTATATATATTGTGACAGGGTCAGGCCACATGGCTACAGAAGAGTGATAGAAGGCAGATATGTTAGTCCCAGATTAAGCAGGTCTCTTTTCCCTGGGTAAGGTAACAGGGGCAGTTCCAGAACAAGCAGGAACTTGCTGGAACCAATTAGGACAGGCTGGCTAATCAGGGCACCTGAGTTTAAAAAGGACCTCACCTCAGTCAAAGAGATGTGCGCAAGGAGCTGGGAGCAAGAGGCGCTAGGAGCTGAGAGTGGGAAGGCGTACTGCTGGAGGACTGAGGAGTACAAGTGTTATTGGACACCAGGAGGAAGGTCCTGTGGTGAAGATAAAGAAGGTGGTGGGAGGAGGCCATGGGAAGTAGCCCAGAGAGTTGTAGCTGTCACACAGCTATTACAAGAGACAATCTAGACAGCTCAATCCACAGGGTCTTGGGCTGTAACCCAGAGTAGAGGGCGAGCCTAGATTCCCCCCAAACCTCCCAACTCCTGATCAGACATAGCAGGAGTTGACCTGGACTGTGGGTTCCACCAGAGGGAAGATCTCTGATCTGTTCCCCAACCCACTTGGTTGACCAGCAGATTGTGGGGATTGTTCTTCTTCCTTTTCCCCACGCTGGCCAGTGATGAGGTTAGCTGAGTGAACGGCAGATTTGAGCCATGAAAGTGGCCAAACTGAGGGCTGCCGTGAATCTCTGAGGCAAGCAAATCCGCCAATAAGCGCAGGACCCACCAAAGCAGAGGAGGAACTTTGTTACAATATATACATCAGCATTGAGTGGCTCAGAAAGTGTCACTACAATGATGTGACAAATCATGTACAGTACACAAAAGGAAAAAATGCATACTTTGGGGGTATAGGTTCTTAATGATGTCCTCATTTTTTTTCTCCGTGGCTACTGCTCCAAGTACCATTCCCTTACCCTTCTCTGATTCTCCTGACATCAGAGTGCAAGAGTAGAAGTGATTGCCTGTTAGAAGTATTTGCAGGGAGGTATAAGACATGGGGGTCACACTGAGGGGCGAGATAAATTTCCAGCAGTGAATGAGTTATTTTAATGTGTAATACATCTTAAAAATCACTTTGGTTTTTCTGAGTGATAAGTTTTCAGCAGTGAATAAGATTTTTAATGGGCTATGTTGTATTTTCAGAGCTTTGACCTGAAGGGTGGTTTTTTTGTTTTGTTTTTTTTAGCTTTAACAACGAATCACTACTGCAGTCCCCTCACCCTTTTCAGTGAATGCTCTTAGTAGCTGATGGCAAGGGCTCTGGATGCATATAGGCCAGAAGAAGAGCAGGAGGATCTGCCCAACTCAGTGATTTTAAGAAGGTCACCAGGGATTCTATGATAAGGCATGATTCCGTAGATGCAGAATGCTCCCTAAACTGGCATGTTCAGGAATTGGTATTGTTCAAGAATGTTCCCCTGCTCTTTTGGAACCTCAGAAGGTTCTTAGTGGTACAGGATACAGAACCATAAATCTGGGAACACTGGTAATTTCATATTAATCAATGTATAAAGGCCAAAAGACTGTGCAAGTCGTGCATTTTCACTTCCTGGGCCAGATGGTAAGGGAAGGTTGTAGACTGCGTACAGAGGCTCTGAGGCCTTTAGCCACAGTAATGCAGAGAGGACTTGGTGGGGTCAAAGGGGAGCGGTTTTAACAAGTAGATCTGAGGTTATGCAGATCTAGTGGCTGACCCCTCCAGCCCTCCTGGGTGCATGGTACATGGAGCAGCCAAGAAGTTATGACCGCTCATGAATTGCATTTGTGATGTTAGTCCCCTGCCTGCAGGTCAGTATTCCGTCTCCTCAGCCCCGGTGATGTCCTTTCATTCAGGCACACAGAGGAACTAGACGTAGTGCTAAATCAATGTAAGGAGCTACTTTAGGGTGAGCAGATGTCCTGATTTTATAGGGACAGTCCCGATATTCAGGGCCTTTTTCATATATAGGCACCTATTACCCCCCATACCCTGTCCTGATTTTTCACACTTGCTATCTGGTCACCCTAAGCTACTTTAACTGACTAGTTTTTACAGCATTAGTTGCTTGCCTGCCACACTAATGTCTTTTGCTCTTCAGCATATGAACCTTACCTCTGTACAACCACCTCTGAATTTGGCTAGGATTTCTGACTGCTTTCAGCCTGCGGTGAATACGGCCCACTGTCCAGCCTCGAAAGAGATCCAGACTTCAAATCTAAAACCAGGACTATTCGTTGAAGGTGTCCCTTCAATGTTTAAAGCAAAAATTTGACTTACCTTAAAAACTGAAATAATCTGAGGAGGAATTTCTTGTAGGTTGTAAATATCTATTTTAGTAACTAATTTTAACTAAAGACAAACAGAACTGTTGACAATGCAAGTTATTTATTGTTACATTGGCATTAAAAGATCGTATGCCAGTCAAGACCATTAAAACATACCATATACACAATGGAGGGGATTACAGCAGAGCTGAGGCATTGTAAATTATGGGTTATTATACAATATATGTACATTTATTGTAAGTTATAGCAGTAATATTTTTACAATGTATCCTCAAATAGCTCAAGTGTTACTTTAACACAGGCAGTAAGTCATCCCATTTCCCTTCATGCTTTTATTTTTGTAAGGCCCATTTCGATAGAGAATATTTGTTTTGCAACCATGGTGCTGTAATTAAACACAGATACCTGTTTATATTCCTTGTGACTGCAGGCAATAAATACTTATTTTTAAAAAGTCTCCATCAGTGTGTGATGAAGAAACAAAGTACATTCACAGCACCATATAACTGATGTGTTAACAATTAGATTTTTTAATTACATTGGGAATGACATTTTTAACTCTCTTACATTTTAACTGTTATTCTGATTACATGTTTTATATGGGACCTACAACATTGGTCATCCTAAGTGGGAAAATGAAGGAAAGGAGGAGGTAGTGTTGATCTTTTCTTAAAGCAGCAGCAGGTAGAGCTGCTTAAACTATTAATAGCAAGCACTTTTTGGTCAGATTTTTTTTAAATGTGTTAACAAGCTGTGAGTACTTCTTAGAATGTTTGAAATTTAGGACTTAGTATTCAAACTGTGTGACTGGTTACCTAAGTCACATGATACGGTTTCTCTTCCCTGATTGGACAACCTGGCCTTTATGAAGAGCAAATGTTGAAGAAATGTTAGGGCATTGGATCTCTAGAAGAGGAGGGAAAACTTCAAGGAGGAAAAAAACACTGCAGGTAAAGCTGGCCTGGGAAATTTAAAGCACAATCTTTTCCAGTCCTTTTTTGCCAAAAAGAGAGGAAAAGAGCTTGCTTATGCTTGCACATGCTTAACTTTACGCACTGCAAGTACTGTCTTAGATTTCAGGGGGCCTTTAGAGTATGTAAAGCTCACATTAATCGGTGTTTGCAGGATTGGGGCCTTAGAAGTTAGTCCCTTTGGATCAGGACCTGTCTTTATGTGGTTTGTATTTAGGTATGTACAGTGCCTAGCACAATAGGGTTTGGGCCATGATCCTGGTTTGGATCTCTAGGCACTAGTAAAATATAAATAATTCATAATTATTACATTTAGCTGCGTTATTTAACACAAACCCCAGATTTTAAAATATTCACTTTCCTTTCTGTCTGTGGGAGTGAGAAAGATAAGGCTGTTTAGCACAATTTACATTCACTTGTCTCCTGCCATATTGCCATCAAATAACTGAGCATATATATGTGTAGGTGACCAGGCAAGCACTCTGGTGCAAATATGCCCATTCACTTGTTAATATGCCCACTTAAATATTCATTTGCACATGAATACCTCCTGTATTCACAAGAATAAAGGTACCTCCCCAAACATTTGTGTAAACAAATCCAAGCTGCTTGAACAGTAATGGGAAAATGAATTGCAACTGTGGTTGTATCGAACTCAGCGTCAGATTTAACATTTTTCTCATTATTCATCCAGCTCTAATTATTTACTAGTGTTGGCAACTGATCCAAATATTTTTAAGATTGAGTTAATATTGAGAAGTCAAGACTGATTTAGAGTCATGAAGTTTAAGGGCAGGAGGGACCACGGAATCATCTAGTCTGACCTCCATATCATACAGGCCATCAGCACTAGCCAGCACCTGCACACTAAACTCAACAACTGAAATTAGAGCAAAGTATGATAGCCCACAGGAGACCAAACTATTATGTCCCACAGTCAGAAAATAGGAGGGACAGAGGTGCATCAGTGCCCCAGGCCCCTGCAAAGGCAGGGAATTGATTAAGTGAGCCATACCTAGACCCTGCCGAGGATTTGCTTGGGGGGTAAAATTTTCCAAAAGCAACTAAAAGATTCAAGCTCCTAAATCCTGTTTTGAGTTAATCTCAGGAGTCCAAGCCTCAGACCTAGGAAAGAGAAGTTTACTCCATATAAACTGCAATGGTTCTAAAATAAATTACTTTTGGATGAAAATATCAAATGCGAGTATTTTGGAGTGTGGTACTACAAGATATCCAGCTGTGATATTAGATTTTACAACAGTCCCTTTTATTTAAAAGTAATTGCAATTTAGAATGTATTTAAATTGTAACTCATTTATCCCAAATATAGCAGACTTAGGTAGGACCTGAGTGATCTATTAAATATGAAAAAGAAAATAAAAAAAAGCTTTTCAATGAAGTGAGAATGTGGTATCTCAGGCATAAGAAATGAAATACTCAGAGGAAAATAAGAGGAATTAAAAATACTCAACTGACAGGAAGATGCAGCAAACAGCAGCCAGTTGCTAAATGATCACCACAGGGCGCCAGCTGTTTGCCTCTGACAGATTTAAAGGACTAACACCCTCCCCCCTCCAAAAGGTATTCTGGTCATCAAAAAGATTGCAGGAGAGGGGGAGACTTAGATGGAGCAGACATTTATGGCACTGGTGGGCATGCAATAACCTACGAAGCAATGTCTTGTAAACTCCTTGAGAAGGGAATATTTTATGTTTAGTAGCTCTCTCCCAGCTTCCTTTCCTCTCCAACACTCTGGGCCTGGCCACTAAGTTGCACAGACTTGAGCTCCAGAGGCAGGTATGCAGTGAAAGGATGTTACAGCATATTTACTTTTATCCTCCAACTAACCACCAATACCTATTCCCACTATTTTTTTGCAACATAGCTTTCTTCCCCACTGTACAGCATCTGTATTATGACTACTGTAACTACTGCAACCTAGAAATAGGTACCCTTTCCCTATCATGTAGAAAGCTGGCTAGCGCTAACTATCCACGCTTCAATAGATACAATATAGTCTCTCATTTGATGCATCTGCATAACCCTGATCACTGCTAATGGGCTGTGCATATGCATGCTTAACTCCCAACACACACTGTGTGTTCTGATAACTCAGCTACCATTGAAAATTGTTTACATAAAGGTAGGATTAACTGCATTTTGTTTTTTAACTGACATATCAATGTATTACTACTGTGCAATTTTGGCATCTGAAGTATACATTCAAATTCTTATTGCAAGTGTGTATTGCAATTTTATCGCATTGTCCTCCTCCACAGGAGTTAATAGTAGGACTCTCTCAAGAATATGAAATGCTGCTGCTAATATTTATTTGCACCAGTCCCTTATTTCCATTCCCGTAGAATAAGGAATACATACCATGCATACCAGTTCAGAACTTTGCACTGCCAGTATTTAAGATTGGCCAACTTTCAAATATTCCGTTCTTGGGCAGTAACACTGTTCTGTTCCAAACGAAAGGACTGTTCCTCCCAGCCACAGTCGCACAACTGGGAGTTGGAAGATCTATCTTACCAAAGTGAGAACAGAGAGCTTTGTTCTTTTTTTTGCTGTTGTTGTTGTCAGATTGATGGAGTTGAAATAAAATGGGTCTTACCATGTCCTCCCACCCTATTCCATCCTGGACAAAACAAAACAGTAAGAGTAAAAGATTTATTTAAGTCATAAACCTCACTTAGTGGAGCTTGCAGAGGTTAGGCTATATTTTAGGCTATACAATCTGCAGAGATTTAATTACAGGTGCTTGAATAAAAATCTCACTTATTCTGCCTGTCTCCTCCGAAGATGAAATTCCTTGAAGTTCCAAGCTCTACCCTATAGAAGGCCCAATTCTGTGGGGCGATAGCTGGGTGCTTCTGGAAATATGCTGAACCCTACCAACTCCAGTGGGAATTGCATCTTGCAAGACTAGGAGATCAGAGCCAGATCCTGCCTGCCTTACTTACAGCAGCACCCCACTTACTTCTATGGGGCTATTCGTGAAATTAACGTAAACAAGGATTCAGCTTTAATTATCAAAGCACACTGCTACCAAAACTGAAATTTACTGACTATCAAGAACCCAATCTGCCTCTCGTGATGAAGAGATATGATTAAAAGCTGTAATCAATTATTTTTCAGTATTTTAGGTTTTTTATTATCATTGTAAAATATCATTACTCTCAAGACATTGTTTTAATAAGTTTAATGAGGCTCTACAATTTACATTCAATAGATATCCATACACAGAATATATGAAAACACATATACATATAAAGTTAAACCTTTTTACAATTCAGCCAGTATGAAAGTACACAAGCTATATTTATTCACAACACAATAGACTGCAGATATGCTTCATTCACTTGTCAAGTATCTCAGTCTAACATTATTCTGCAGCCAATGAAGCAAAATTCTCACCCCAAAAGGATGAGCAACTTATTTATGTTACTAGACACATTTACAACAGGTTGTGTACAGTAAGGCGGACACATTCAGCACTAAATCTTACATTCATTTCAATGCAATCACATGGAGAGGGTCAGCACTGATTCTGGACCAACAATTTGCCAAAGTGGAACAGTTATATGAAGTGAAGTAGGTGAAGTTAACACTATTGTTTTCCACCCAGAAGCAACTCTTTCCTGCTTAGAAACTCTACTCTACCTCCATTTTGGTATTAACACAGTACAGTCACAAAATCAAAGCTTCTTCTCCATTATTCTTCTCTTGTTTTTAGAAGGAAATGAATACGCGTGATCAGTTATGTTACGATAGACTAATAAGTGCTTATTGAGTGCTTTTTTGACTTTAATGGATTATGTGCATTGGTTAGTAATTCTCTCTGCATCCAAGCCAGTCACATGTCTTTTGCTGAAAAATGTGAGAAAGGATACACCTTTCAATCACCTGGCAGAGTTGATTATTGCACTACACTCAACTACTTCTTACAACGTGTTTCATACAACCTAGGATAACACTGGGGACTGCAGTTGTACATTCTTCTCCTATGGATCATATTCAGTAGATACTGCATAGCAATGCTACCATTCATATCAATCTCTTGCTCTTCAAGAAAGCCTGACTATTACATCATAATGTCACAGGTTGACTGCACAATCCTGTGTGAATTCCCACAGTCTCCACAGGCCTGATCCTATTCTCACTGAAGTTAAGGGGAGTTTTGCCACTGACTTCAATGGGGGGGAGGATGATACCCTTATGAGTATAAAATGAATATCTACCTAGTGTTAGTACAATGACTTCCAAAATACTCAACTGATCCTTGGCATGTAATAATTTGCAACTAGTAGCATTACATAAATGACAAAGGAATGTAGATTACTGTACTTTTTATTTTCATAATATTGAATAAATGACATTCAGACAGTTGGAACTGAAATTTACATTGTACTTTGATATCAAATGAGTGATCAACAATAAGCATACAGGCTATATATAAAAATGGGATGGTAAAATTAATTGTGAAGGGCCCTTTTTTCAAGGTGCTGGGAGCCTCCAACATAGGTACTGAGGTACTCAACTTCCACTGTAGGCATTCAGCACTTCAGCCTTGGATCCTACATTTGCAAAGGAAGGCACAGGTAAACCTGCAAAAATTGAGAGTACTCCTTGCTCCCACAAACACCACCTACATTTGCTCACACAGGTGCCCATTTTGTTCATGCAAATTCTTGTTTGCATGCATCAGCATGGGCCTCTGCAGATAAAACAGGCGTACTGTGCATGTATTTTTGCAGATGCATCTGTGGCACCTTTCAAGAAATGTGTTACTGTTTTTTGATCAACTCTGTTCTTTACGTAGGCTCACATGGGTTTAGGTCTAAATTTGTTTGCTGCTGACCTCAATGGGAGTACTCATATGAGTAAGAGTTACAGGACTGGGCCCATAATTCTCATCTGTCCTGAGAAACTACATGCCGAGTTTGAGTCTGATAATGTAATTGTAAACAGAAACAATCATTGAGGGAGCCGTTCTTGACCCTATGCTACTTAACATTTTTATCAACGACCTGGAAGAAAACAAAATCATTACTGATCAAATTTGCAGGCGACACAAAGATTGGGAGCGTGGTAAATAATGAAGAGGACTGGTCACTGATACAGAGTGATCTGGATCACTTGATAAACCGGTGCAAGCAAACAGGCATTTTAACATGGCAAAGTGTAAAGTCATACAGTACATCTCAGAACAAAGAACATAGGCCATACTTACAGGATGGGGGACTCTATCCAGGGAAGCAGTGAATCTGAAAAGGACTGAGGGTCATGGCAGATAATCAACTGAACACAAACTCCCAGGGCAACACTGTGGCCACAAGTGCTAATGAGATCCTTAAAAGTATAAGCAGAGGAACATCAAGTAGAGAGGTTATATTACCTCTGTATTTGGCACTGGTGCAACTGCTACTGGAATACTGTATCCAGTTTGGTGTCTACATTTCAGGAAGGCTGTTGAAATACTGGAGAGGGTTCACAGAAAAGCCACGAGGATGATTAAAGGATTGGAAAACATGCCGTACAGTAAATGACTCAAGGAGCTAATCAAAGAGAAGGGACGGGGTGACTTGATCACAATCTATAAGTACCTACATGAGGAGCAGAAATTTGATACAGAGGGCTCTTCAATCTGTCATACAAAAGTATAAGAAGATCCAATGTCTGAAAGTTGAAACTAGAACAAATTTAGAAATTATATCCTAATGGTAATTAGCCATCAGAATTATTTACCAAGAGTTGCAGTGGATTACTGCACATTTTTAAATGAAGATTGGATTTTTATTTTAAAGATATGTTCTTGTTTAACCATAGCTATTGGATTTGAAGCAGGAATTAATTCAGAGGAGTTCTATGTTATGTACGAGGTCAGACTAGATGGTCATAGTTATCCCTTCTGACCTTAAGAAGCTATGAAGACAGTTAACTACTGAAGTGCCACTATCTAACAAAAGATTACCTTGTCTATTACCTCTTCCCTCTCCCCACGTGCTCCTTGAGCCTAGTGCTGGTGACCATCTGTACTCATGACACCCAGCTTAACAGTTTCTGCCATTGGGCTCTGCAGTCAGTGGACGATTGTGTTTTTGCTGCTGCAGGCACGGTGATGTGGAACTAACTCCACTCTGAAATCTGTCTTGTCTGATTAAACCCCATTTCTGAAAGATGCTTCTTTCACCCAAAAGTGTTTTGAAAGTGATCACAGTTACTCAAGTGCACATCTTGGAATAGCAATATCAAATTGGTAAACAATAAGCCCAAACCACTCACAATCTGAAACAAATACCAAACCACTTACCCTCATATTACCACAAAGACTAACAAATTTGAAGGCATTCTCAGGGTCTGATCATTACACTCCCATTATTTCTTCATACGCTGTGTTTGATTTTATTGCCCTGTTGAGCTAAGTGGCTGTTGATTTATTTGTTTGGAACTAACTGGTGACTCAGAAATTGCTGCAACCTTTAAAGAATTCTTGATGGAGCTGAGTTCCCACATATGCAAGTTCATGATGTGCATTCCACAGCATCTCCTAGCAATCTTGTAGAGGGTTTTCAGCACAGCTTTCCTTAGAAGAATGTATACCCAGGGATCTAATATTTGATTCCACGTTGCCATTCGGAGAACAACAAGTATTGTTTCACAGGTTTCCATTGAACGATCTGCATTTATTCCAATATTGGCCATTGTCACCTGGAAAATGGAATATTTTTAATTAAATATTAGAAAGTCATTTTAAAACAGCATGCAAATAACTGAAGTGATTATTTCAAATTACTCTCTCTAAGCATTATCTGATAATCCTCCCACAGATTAATGTTCAATAACAAAATAATGCTTTGTATGAACATAGCACATTTCAATCCAGAAAAATCCCAAAATGATCTTATAAACAATATCTATGTTTAATGGAGGTAATCAGAAAATTTCCAGCAGAGCACTGTTTCAATAAAATCTGCTAATTCAGCAAAATCAGATCATTTTTGCAAGGAGTTTTTTTGCTGAAGTTCCAACAGAACCCAGGCAGGGTTCAGTACCTTGGCTAGCTTTCTGCCAGTGAGGCCACCTGGCTTCTTGGCAACCCCCGCCCCCTCCACCTCCCCAAGAACTGCCCTGGAACTCCATTCCCTTTTGCAAAGAATTTCAGAATTTTTGGTTTTCATTCCCAATTGGAATGAAACTAGATTTCAAACAACCGAAATCCTCTATGAAATAGAATTACCTGTCTCTGCACAGTTCTAATGGTTAGCTACTAAAATGCAACCACCCCTGCAATGGGGGCTGGCTGGCTGGCTGCAAAATAGGGAGGAGTAGATATAGTGGCCAACGATACCAAGGTAAATCTTTGGGCTTACAAAATATGCCATGGGTTCTCTAGATGTAGATTTTCATTTATACGGATATTGGCCATTTTCACTTGGGAAATTTTTACACATAGACCTAGCCTCTCACATTTTGAAAATATAAATCTGTCTAGAGAGCACAGCACCTTTGTTTTCTAAGGTTTCATGCACATTAAACTGCAACTGAATGCAACTTAACTACCTCAAAGACAAAGGGTTGAGCTGCCTCTGCCAAGATTCAAACCAGCAGATCCTAAGAGCCTATATATATTGCAACCCTGATGCTTAGGCCAATAATCCATCCCCTCTTGCTAACGAACACTCAGAGGATTTCATTCATCCTCAGAAGCACTGGGAGAAAATTACACCTGTATTCCAGCATTACTGCTACTGCCTGCCCTTGTAGTTCCCTCGCAGGAAGGCAGCTTTCACTTCCAGATGCCATTCAACAGGACCATTTCTGACAGGGGAAGCCTGGGAGAGACACAGATTCAATGCATCTCAAAGGCACTGTGACCATGTCCTCTCTTCATGGCTAGCCTCACCACTTTCTGGGCTGCTGTGGGTAGCTTTGACACACCACTCAATAAGCAAAGGCTGACAGAGTCTTGTGCCACTGAGACATCTGCCTCTCCATGTAGGCTTTCTGCCACCAGTGACTTGCAACTTGGGTTCCTCTGGCTGAGTGAGTCTTCTGGGGAATGTTAAATTGTCTCTTTAGATTAACAGCATTAAAAGCATCAGACATTTTTAGTAGGAGTACAAGGTCCACATTCTCAGACTCAAAAAGGATGCAGCACTATTGGGTACCAGTTCCAAAGCCCATAAAGTGAGTTAGAAAAGTAATTAGGAAACAAGATACTTTATAACTGACACTGTGATTACATTGATCTATTAGGTGTTGTAAGGATAGGTCAGTCTGTTCAAGTGTTAGTCTGGCATTTGTACTAACAGGGAATGTAAAAAAAGAAAAGGAAAAAAAGAAGAGTGAGTGAGGAAAGAAAACTACCGTTGAAGAATCCAACTTGTTTATCTGACATTTTTAAAATAACCTGTTGTATTCCTGGCTCCTGAATCTGGTTTGCTGCAAAGAGGTAGAGCACTGCATCTGATTATAAGTTGAAGGGTGCAACAGAGAAGAACTTGAAATGTGACTGCATCTATTTGTATGAATGTTTCTGTATGAGCATGTGAAAGAGAGAACTGGAGGACCCATAGAGACTGTCTGAAAAAAAGCTGGTAAGCTTGGCAGGAAGATGGCTGGGAATTGGTATGAAAGTGAGGAATGTCTGAGTGCCATGCCAGTATAAACAGCTTTAAGCCAGCTTCTCTGAACCTGCTTTTCGCTCTACGGTCATTGGGCATATTCCTCTCTGACATCAACAGTCCACCGAAACTTGGAGGACTCTGATGGCTTCTGCATGTGATCTATTCTCATGAAGCTTTTCATTTTATTTATTAGAAGCACAATTCTGCAAACCACACACACACACATTACTCATTCCATAAAACTAGTTTACAGCAAAAGGAAGCACAAGAAAAAGTAGCAGAATTAGAGCTAAAACAACGGTATAAAGAATTGAAAAAGCAGACATCATATAAATGTGTCTATTTTATTCACCATATGATTTTTAAATACAGATTTATAGTTTTCAAACATACCCCAAGGTCTCTTATTTACATGTACTTTCTAAAAATCCATCTGTTATTGTTCAAATCTGGATTCTGCAATTTTAAGCAATTGGAATTCTGTGCATTTTGGGGAAAGGAATTGCATAGCTTTCCAAGAAACAGAATTTCTCTATTTTGATTTTTATTAAAGCTGTGTATTATTTTTTTCTTCCACACGCATAGTGAATTTTAGAATATTAATCTATACAACTTCTATGATTCTTTTCCATTCTAGTGTTAATCACTTTTAAGGAGGATCAATTTTCCATTATTTATAGTGCTGAAATAGGGAAATAATATTTACTTTAATAGTGGATTTATTCCTTTGTATCATTTTAAGATCAGAAAAAGATATTTCAATTGGATATATAATGTTTATGGTTTACATTATTTGGTAAGGTGTAACTGCTAAGACAGTTAATCTACAAGTTTGGCCTGTGTAAAAAATGGACATATGCAAACCCCCAAATAAAAATTTGTTATGAATATACTCCACAAAGTGCCGAAATAACTCAGCTTTGGAATCCTTACATAGAACATGTCGAGATAAAGAGATATTATCTAAATACTTTCATAACTATAAAACTTTGCTTCACAACCATGTTATTTAAAATACTTTTTACATAGAGTTCCAGCTTATGTTCAGTGAATGAAAGAGAAAATAATATTTTCTGATTATTACTCATATGTTTGGACTCTGATCCCACTTAAAAGTAGTATAAGAGGAATAACTTCATTGACGTCAATGGAGTAACACTGACATAGAACCAGTCAGATCAGAATCTAGCCATGCAAGCATGCACATTACTACTACCAAATGCAAGACTACCAAAGATTCTGGAAATCAGGTTCAGAGAAACCAGTGATCGAAATGCCTAGCAGGTAATTAAGTCTATTCTCTTGCCAATGCCAGATTGTTCTACAATCTGTTTGGGGAGGAAGAAGAAAAAGACCCTGTTCTGACCTCTAAACGCCTACATATAATGTTCTATAAGATATCCTCCCATACCGGGGAGGGTAAGAGTTAATAGTCTGTTCAGACACAATAATTCAGACTAGGGACCGAATGACTGGGTAGCAGTTCTGCAGAAAAGGACCTAGGGGTTACGGTGGACGAAAAGCTGAATATGAGTCAACAGTATGCCCTTGTTGCCAAGAAGGCTAATGGCATTTTGGGTTGTATAAGTAGGGGCATTTCCAGCAGATCAAGGGATGTGATCATTCCCCTCTACTCAGCACTGGTGAGGCCTCATTTGGAGTACTGTGTCCAGTTTTGGGCCCCACACTACAAGAAGGATGTGGATAAATTGGAGAGAGTCCAGCGGAGGGCAACAAAAATGATTAGGGGGCTGGAGCACATGACTTATGAGGAGAGGCTGAGGGAACTGGGATTGTTTAGTCTGCAGAAGAGAAGAATAAGGGGGGATTTGATAGCTGCTTTCAACTACCTGAAAGGGGGTTCCAAAGAGGATGGATCTAGACTGTTCTCAGTGGTAGAAGATGACAGAACAAGGAGTAATGGTCTCAAGTTGCAGAGGAGGAGGTTTAGGTTGGATATTAGGAAAAACTTTTTCACTAGTAGGGTGGTGAAGAACTGGAATGGGTTACCTAGGGAGGTAGTGGAATCTCCTTCCTTAGAGGTTTTTAAGGTCAGGCTTGACAAAGCCCTGGCTGGGATGATTTAGTTGGGTTTGGTCCTGCTTTGAGCAGGGGGTTGGACTAGATGACCTCCTGAGGTCCCTTCCAACCCTGAGATTCTATGATTCTATGAATTCAGGATTCATTTTATTAACTGAACTGGGTGCCTAGACACTATTATGATAAATACATGATAAATCAGATATGCTTTTGGTGCTTTGTTGAATCTAGAGGGTGACCAGATAGCAAGTTTGAAAAACTGGGACAGAGGGTGGGAGGCAATAGGAGCCCATATTAAAAAAAAAAAAAATATTGGGACTGTCCCTATAAAAATCGGGACATCTGGTCACCCTAAGTCTTGTTTTAAATGTGCCCAGTAACAGAGCTCCCATTACTTTCCTTGGAAGATTATTTCAATTTCATAGATGTCACCAAAAGGAAAGGATTTTTGATACTTAGCCTAAGTTTTTCTTTTCTCTCTCAACATATTTATTTTTCATTGGTATTACCATAGTGCCTCTAACTTTATCTCACTACTAGATAGTGGAAATTTGTATTTGCAAATAATTTGTACTATACAGTTGACAGACATAACATGTTAAATACCACAGCTATGCCCATTACTCCTTGATCATGTTAAATAATCCCTTCCTCTCCTTAGTAGTATTTGCATTAGACATGAGCAAATGCATTTCCAAACCCACTAGAACTTTATCATTTCAGTATTAGGAAGAGAACTTGATTTGCTAATCACTAAGCATTATGTACATTTATTACATGAAGTGTTCACGATGATTTGTGGGGTTATCATGAGCAGAAACAGATTCCTTAAAGATAAATGTAACCTTACAATAATTCACTACTTCAGACTTGGTTGTCTCACCTCTCTCCAACCAGCAACCAAACCCAATGGAGATCTTGGGCCACGTACCCCCATTGACGCTTGAGGATTGGGGGGGGGGGGAATCTTCCCAGCCTCTTTCTCCATTAGACCACTTCCAGTTGTGCAGGCTATCCCCATACTTAACTATGGTTCTCTCTGAAGAGGCACAACTGCCTACTAAGTTCCACTGCTCTTTGAGAAGCAAGTTGTTTTCTCCCATCTTCTTTTATCAGGAAGCCAGCAGCGAAAGCCAATGCCACCTTCCAAATCCAAGTAAGGCCCTTCTGGTGGCTAGCCCATCCACAGTCTGAGCTAAGTGGGCCCAGGAAAACACTCCTTCTATACCTGCTATCCCAGACTTTTAAGCACTATACGGCAGCCATATTGCACTGGGCTAACTGAAGCAAACCATCCCCAAATCCTATCATAAGTGGCATTACCATAAGTATTTCGGCCCCATAGTATTTAAACAGCCAGAGCAGCAAGCCTTGAAGAAGCGTGCCTCAGTCATGTTGTTGCTTCCTGCCCCAGAACAACCTCTTTTATGCTGAGAGGCAGGGGGCCCCTTTGTTAGATCCTCACAGAAAAGGTGCAGGAAGAGCAAGATAACTGGAGGAAGCCACTTACATACTCATCCCCATCTCCTAACCTCAGAAAACAAAAGCGAGAAGGGAGAGCCCAGGTTCTGTTGGAGGAAGTTGGCAGATGAACAACCTGAGAATTCCCTGCCCATGAAACTAAGAATATGTGGAACCAAGGAACTTAATACTGCAGAACCAGGAGATAATCTGCAGTAAGTAGCAGCTCCACCTCTTCTTCCTATGTTAGGTTTCAGAAAACACAGGCTCATTTTGCAACACCCAAAATGTCTGGTGAAAAAAGTTTAAAACGTTTTCCTCAACAGCTATAAATCCCCCCTCAGCCCAACTTTACATCCTTAAGATCTCTGCAGAAGGTTAGTACCCCAAAGAGGCCTCCCTCAATGCAACTAAAATTAAAAGGTGCCAAGATTCCACATCACGCTCCAAATATAAATATCACATAGCTTGTGTTTCACTTCAAGTTGGATCTCAATGGCATGAGAACAACTAATAGGCTAAATGGCACAGCAGCTAGTCGCTTTCCTGTTGCTATTTAGAGACCTACAAACCAACTAGTCAAAACAAAAAGCACATTTCACAGCTAGTTACGAAACAGGACATACTGCGTTACTGGCTTTTGTACATTAAGCCTAAACTCTCCAAACCCATCTCTCTCCCACTGCTCCCTCCTGTGCTGCAAGAAACTGCATAAAAGCAGGCCACCAAAAGGTTGGGTCTGGAAAGCAGAGCTGGTGCTAGGCAAAAGCAGACTAAGCAATTGCTTAGGGCCCAAGCAGGTCAAGGAAGCCCCCTATCAATTATTAGCATGTGCTGGGGGAAAGGGTCACAGAAAATATTCTGCTCAGGGCCCCCACTGGGCTAGCACCAGCACTGGCTTAGGATCCCACTTTCTATATGGAAATATAAGAATCTATGGGTTGGAGCAACCTTTCCCCCATAGATTGTTAGGCTCCACAGTTTTGTATGTGCCCCTCTGTCCCCTTGAGGGGAGCCTTCATATACCTTGCAGAGTTTGCAGAATTCTCTTCCCCCTCCAATAAGTTTCACCACAGACAAGATCCTATCTGTAGAAGTGCATGGTCTGACAAGAGTTGTGGCCAAATTACATGTTATCATTAAATCGCACACGGCAGTGACAAGGTAGTGCTGCATATCTCCCCAAAAACTTATGGAAAAATAATCAGTGTGCATTTAATTCCTGCAAAAAGTTATTTAAATATTTTGATTGAACTAACCTCGTTATCTCTAGCCTGCTTCTTGCCTGCTTATATATACCTGCCCCTGGAAATTTCCACTACATGCATCCGACGAAGTGGGTATTCACCCACAAAAGCTCATGCTCCAAAACGTCTGTTAGTCTATAAGGTGCCACAAGACTCTTTGCTGCTTTTAAATATTTTGCTCTTCCAGAAGTCTCAACAACTGACATTTATAAGAGGCCATGTACTGTATATAAAGCTGCAACAGTCGGTACAAGCTGCCTAGAAGATTCAATTTTGTAGCATTTTATCAACAATGGAATTAAGAAGTCGTATACATCTTTTATCTACAATTTTATATTCCCTGAAACCTAGGAGTTATCAAAGAAGTGCTGACACCAACTTACCTATAGCACTGCTATAAAAGTGTCACAGCTTGTAAATGGAGAATGTAAGTTACTGTTGAGCCAAAACAGAGTCCGTGCAATAATTACATTTTTATTTGATTTCTTATTTTATATTAGTCAATTAAAAAGCAAGGAGTTCCCGGAATAACATCACATGGTGCATGTACTTCTGCTGCCACTCACATACACACCCCTAGTTTTACACTGCAGTATTTACAACAATATTTGGACTACAGCTTCTATTTTTCCCTAATGATCTCTTCCTCCCTATTTTAGAAACTATGGGCCATATCCTCATCTGGTGTAGATGGGATGTGCTCTTTTACACTCACTGTGGATGTGGCCCTTGTAGTTAAATTAAAACCAAGTGTGTGGCTTTTCTATAGAACTGTGGATAAGAAAGCTAACAGGAGAAAAGGAAATGTTGCACCTGTTGTATTGTTTGTTTGTTTTTAAAAAGTGAAAGTGATGTCAGTAGAACTATATATCTGAGTAAAGATTACTCATGGGAATAAGGGCTGCAAGAACAAATCTTAACAAATGAAAAATAAATGGCCTGATTCTCCTTTCTTTTCCATGGCTGTAAATCAGGAATAATGCCATAAAGTTAACTGTGTAACACTTGTACTAGAGCAGTGCTTCCCAAACTGGGGTTCGTGAACCCCTGAGGGTTCACACGTTACAGGGGGTTCACCAGAAAAAGTTCCCTAATGGCGGCCCAAGGACCCCAGGCCTGGGAGGCAGCAGGTGGGACCCGGTTGCAGGGCAGACAGCCCGAGCCCCATGGAGGGCTGAGCAGGCAGCCGAGCCTCGGTCAGTCAGGGGGCAGGTAGCCCAAGCCTACGGCAGTTGGTGTCGGTAGCCTAAGCCCCAGCAGTCAGTTGGGCGTCGGCAGCCCAATCCCCATGGAGCGCGGGGCTGGGCAGTTGGGGCCGGGCAGCCCAAGTCCTGGCAGTCAGCAAGGACCGGCAGCCCGAGCTCAGTGGAGTGCTGAGCAGGCAGCCTGAGCCCCTGTCAACGGGGTCCAGCAGCCCAAGCCCCACAGAGTGTGGAGCCGGCAGCCCAGACCCCAGCATGGGGCCAGCAGTCTGAGCCCCATGGTGGGCAGGGCGGCAGCTGGGACCCAGGCATGCAGGTGGCAGCTCAGACCCCTGTCCTTGGCAGACGGGAAGTTGGGCGGCATGAAGGGCAGAGTGAGCAGGGGCCGCGCTATACGTGGGGGGTTGTCCAGGCTAATTTGTCCCTCACGGGGCACCCCCTAGGGACAGACCTGGTGGCAGAAGAAAAGGTGTTTGCACGCCATACCAGCCGGAACCACGTTGTGGCTAGTGTAGCAGCATTAAGGTGCCTCAGTAATTCAATACCAAGTCATTCTCTCTGGAATGCTGTTTTGCTTCAATGAGACGGGAGTGAATCTTCTCATTTTCTAGTTTGTTGGTGGTTAGCATTCCCTCTGTGTTATTTTTATGAGAACTTTTGTACACCAGTTCAATGGATAAGTGGCTGAAAAAGGAAAGTGTAAAGACGCAAGAATCAGCTAGTGTTTCCTCAAGTCCACACTGTGGAAAATCTAGGTCTAATGATCATGATGGTCCTGGAGAATCACTTACAAAGAAAAGAAAATATGACGATGATTATATAAAATATGGCTTTACATTTATTGGTGATCAAGAACATCCAAAACCACTGTATGTAATTTGTGGTGATGTTCTAGCAAACAGCAGCCCCATTTAGAAACTAGGCATCCTGCACAACTCAACAAGCCTGTTGATTTTTTTCAAGAAAATTAGCTGAGAGGAAAAGTGACATTACCAGTTTTATATCCAAAGCAACTTCTGATAATGAAAATGCACTTGAAGTGTTATACCACGTGAACTACCGAGTAGCAAAAGCATCAGAAGCCAATACCATAGCAGAGAGCTTGATTGGTCCATGTATAAAAGACGTAGTTCATTGCATGCTCGGAGAAAAGGCTGCAAAAAGGACTAACATGGTACCTTTGTCCAATAGTATGTTGTCACAAAGAATTAATGACGTCAAATAATGTAGAGACTACAATTGTACATAGAGTGAAAAATAGTCCATATTATGCTATACAGTTGGATGAATCAACTGATGTAGCTAATCTAGCTATTTTGCTACTGTTTATACATTATGTGAATGAAGGTATGGTTGAAGAAGGCTTGTTGTTTTGCCGACCACTGGAAGAACGTACAACTGGAGAAGATATTTTCAGTCTGACTAATGCATATTTTCAAGAAAAGGAAATAGATTCGTCTCGTTGCCTAGGCATTTGCCCTGATGGGGCCACATCAGTGACGAGGAAGTATACTGGATTTGTAGCTCGAACAAAAAAAGGTTGCATCAAAAGTCTCTCAAACTCATTGCAGTATCCATAGACAAGCCCTCGCAACAAAACACATGCCTGAGGGACTGAAGGAAGTGCTGGACCATGCAGTGAAAACAGTGAATTTCATAAAATCACAGTCAACAAATTCCAGAATATTTCACGTACTTTGTGAAGAAATGGGTAGTATACACAATTGTCTGTTGACCCATACTGAAGTTAGATGGCTCTCACAGGGCAAAATCCTTGTGTACTTGTTTGAACTTAGAACGGAAATCCTAGGGATTTTTCCCCCACAGCCACCCTTTCCACCTTGGCAGCTGTATGGAAAATAACATCTGGCTCCAGAGCCTGGCTTATTTAGCAGATGTTTTCTCAAGAATTAATGACCTAAATTTATCTCTTCAGGGCCTCAATATAACAGTTTTCAATGTGCAAGAGCGAGTTGAATCCATGATAAAGAAGTTGCAGTTCTGGGAAAGTTGTTTGGAAAACAATCAAACTGAGTGTTTCAGTAATCTTCATAACTTCCTGGCAGAACATAAACTTCAGTTGGATCAGTGCACTAAAACCAATATACCTGCACACCTAAAAAGGACTTTGCACAACTTTCAGGGAATACTTTCCAGCTATGTCAGACAATAATGACTGGATTCACAACCCTTTTGATGATACCACTTTCTCAACGCAGATCTTGAACACTGAGGAAAAAAAGAAATTGATTGAGATCTCCTGTGAGTACGAACTGAAAAGGAGTTTCAGAAATCTGTCATTGATCAACTTTTGGCTAAGTTTAAGTAACGAGTACCCCCTTCTGGCAGAAAAAGCTACTACAGTTTTATCATCATTTTCAACAACATACTTGTGTGAGAAAGTGTTTTCCTCATATGCACATCTAAAAACCAAATACAGAAACAGACTTGATGTCAAACCAGACCTGAGACTATCTTTCTCCAGTGGTTCCGGACTTCCAAGAACTATGCAGAGCAAAGCAAGCACATCCATCACACTGAGGAAATTTAAACTTAAATCCCTGGAAATATTCATTTTTAGGAGGGAGTTCATGAGATTTCACAATTTAGTGACAGGGGTTCACAGGTTGTTAAAGTTTGGGAACCACTGTACTAGAGGCAAAGGAGATGCAAGGGGGCAGATTCTCAGATGGTATAAACTAGCATAGATCTGTCTGACGATATACCAAATCTACTCCAGGTAGAAGTCTGGCCATGTCTATTTGCTGCTAATACGTACTCACTTACCTACATCAATTCACTGATTATCCTTCTGAACACAGTTACCTTGAGAAAGAGCAGTCACGCACTAGGTAGGTGTGAAGGACACTATCCTGGGAAAATATATGGTGAAGAGAAGTGCAGAGTCCTAGATAGCTGGTGCTACCATTTAGGAAAATCAAATATCCAAAGTTCAGAAAAGATTCTGGCGTCCAGGTTTGCCTGAGGATACCCAGACTACGGAGGTCTTATGGTTAACACAACTTGGCTGGAGATCTGGGTTCCATTCCTAGCCCTGCCATGGCCTTCCTGTGTCACTTTGGATAATTCATTTAATCTCTGTGCCTCCGTTTTCCCCATCTGTAAAACAGAGTTCAACATAACTCACAGGAGTATTGTGAAGCTAAAATCATTAATGTTTGTGAGGTGCTCAGATACAGCAGTGTGGTGAGAAATGCCAGAGGAAAAGCCTACAGCTGTATTTAATAGATTTCCAATCAAATAATAAAAGGTCACTTTTATTATTAGTGAGTCAGCTGACACATTCAAAAGTCTTAGGACAGAGAATACTGCTGTATGCACATACTACTGTTCAAGTATCACATTTGTATACAGTTTCTCAACTCAGATCAGAGAATTAGAGGTGGTGTCACTGATCATCCTGTAAAGTTCCTGGGACAGATTCTGATCTCACACAAATGTTATACTGTTGTAACGTCAAAGAAATTATTTCAGCTTTACATCACCATAATTTTGATTAAAATAAGACTCCATGGTAATCTGCTGTCTGACAATCCAGCTACTTCTGACCTAAAGGTGTAAGCAGTTCTTGGTGCAGTTGTTGAGCTGGCCAGCACAACCCTCGGCCCACGCCGCTTCCTACAGCCCCTGTTGGCCTGGAATGGCGAACCGCAGCCAGTGGGAGCTGCAATCGGCCGAACCTGCAGATGCTGCAGGTAAACAAACCATCCTGGCCCACCAGCAGATTTCCCTGACAGACCGCATGCCAAAGGTTGCCAATCCCTGGTCTAGGACCTACACACGGGCACCAAACTGTGCCCAGCAAGAGACCACAAGAAGGAAGCTGTCCACCCCAATCTTGGCTCTTTTGAAAACCAATGATGGGCCACTCCTGGAGCATTCCATAACGGGACACAAATATGTCTTCTGCATGTTATCCCCTTGTACACCCCTGAAATGGCTAGTTAGCACACTAGTTAGTGTAAGCACAGGGCAGTGGCTAGCCACTTGAGTACAAACCCACCTTGACCCTGTGGGTACCTACTCAGGACAGCTAGCCTGTGCCACCACTTGCTGCTGCCTGAGCTTCCATGGCTACACTACTCAATGAGAACTAGTGCAAGTAGGTTCATGCAAGCTGGGACTCACACCCCTAGTTACAAGGGTAGATGTAGCCGTAGTGCACGGCAAGCTAGTGCAGGGTAGATTTACACCATGCCTTGCCACAAACTACGTGTTTGTGTAGACGAGCCCTAAAATCAGTTACAGTCTCAATGTTCTTGGGTTATCTGAGTGGAAAGTTAAGAAATTTTGGAGCTGAAAATAGTAGATAACTCCAGATACAATGCAAAGGCACATAGTGCCCAAAAAGATGCCAGCTAAAGAAACTGCCCTTGTAAGACTGTTTATAAGGCGTGAAGAATGAGGTTGTTACGTGTGGTATTTTTTATAAATATTGTATGCTCCTTAGGTTTCAAGTCTATTATTTATTATGTAAGAATTCAATATAGGGCTGAATTCCGTAAGTGTTCCTTGCTCCTACTGACTTAAAGGATGCCACAAAATCAGACCCATGCTCAGAAGGAGCATACAAGGCGGATGGGGGGCGGGAGAGATCATAATTACATAATGGAGGCCTTTTCCCCTCCCTCTCCTTTAGTATGCAAAAAACACTGTATGCATTGATGTGGGGCCCAATCTTGCAAGCCCTTGATGCAAAGGTCTCACAAGGACTTCAAGCAGTCTACTGATTTGAGAGCCGGTGAAACCCACTGTTCAGTGTGTTGTACATCCCCATCTAGTGACTAGTCCACAGAGTTAATGTGTTGGCTGCCTGCTAGAAGAATTATTCCCTTAGCTCAAAAGGCAGTCTGCTGCTTTTAGCTCTGGCGATCATGGGTTTGATCTCTGGTTGTAACCCACAGTGGTGGTCATTAGAAAGACAGAAATGGACGTTTATTCATAGTTATTTGTTTATAGTAACATATGTTTTGTAGAGCTGAGAAAACAAAAGATATATTTTAAACACTAGTGGCCAAATCCTCATGTATATTCATTTAAGCCAGTGGATCGATGGCGATTTAGAACATCTACAGATCTGGGCCTAAGCAAAAGTGAATGTGACTTTTTTTAGTGTTGTAAAATATTCTCAAAACTCTAAAAAAAACTGGCTCACTTTTATACAAATAGCTTTACAGAAGTGTTTGTTAAAGGCTGTGCACTGAAACAGCAGGGAGAGTGAATCACTATTACATTTACTTAGTTGGAATAAATAAGTTACAACTAAATACGTTTTATTTTTTAAACTGTTGACAAACAAATTAATCACACTATAAATCCTAATAAGGATGGTCATGAAACTGTTTTATCTTTTATTATTAAAGAGAGAAGAGGAAAAGAGATCTAATCTTCATTTAAGGATGATTTATTTTTCTCTCCTCTCCTCAGGCTTCAGAGCTTGAGCTCCAGCCCAAATCAAAACTTCAAAGCGCTATCTGCAAAGCTATTTTTAGAGCACAAGAGGGAGCCCCGCTAGCCTGAGTCTGTTGACCAATGCTGGGAGGCTCACTTCCTCAGGCTGTGTAGGCATAGCCAGAGAGCAAAGACAGTCTCTGCCCCAGAGAGCTTCCAAGATAAGTAACTGGCTGCACTTCAACGGTGAGTGAATACTGTTATGTAAATATAAGATGTCATTATTGAGGTAGTTTTAAAGAGTGTTAAAAGCTGGACAAGAACCTGCAATAAGTAAGCTTGATAGCTAGCACTTGGTCTCCTATCACTATGATATTCAGCAAGCAGAAACACAGAGGTGGCTGAGAGAAGTTAGCTAGAGCAAAGTGAGAAGCCAAGAAGAGGATTTAAATAATGATCTCTTTCAAATATGAGCTGATCCTGCAGTACTGTTTGCCATAGCTTTAACAGCTGTTTAAAGAAGGCAATAATTAATCTATAATCATCTGGGGGGGAGAGATCAGGATTTCACATTAATACCAAAATTAAATATCCATAATGATATTTTGGACAGCTTGGAGTATCGATATTACAGAAATAGTATAAGACATTAATTTATCAAATTAAAACTGACTAATATGGAAGAATTGCTGGAAATGTTCCATGCGAACTTATTTTGGCAAAGAAGTTTTAAGTCACATATTTACCATTTAAAGAATTTATCAGCCCACAGGACAAAGATGCAATCTCAGTCTAGGCAGCTATCCAAAATTGATTATTCAGTATATGATTTTTCAAGTAAAAAAGACCTGAGTGCATAACTATCTTAGCCAAAGAACATGATCAATTCTACAGTAACTGAATACAAATTGGAATGCTTCTTATTTTGGATCAAATAGCAAATTAAAAGTCTTTAATGAAATGAGCAAGTCTTGAAGTTTACTAACTGCAGGCATGCAAGTCAGAGATAGATATTAAATCTGGGTGGAGATCAGAAATATTCTTTTATGGAGGATTTCGAGATTTTGTAGTTGCTTTCATTCTGATTCAGAATAAAACCCAAAACCCAAACTTTCCAGGAAAGAATTTTTTGAAGAGTTTTGAAACATTTTGTGTTGACAAAAAAGAGAAACACTTCAATTTCAGTTAATTTTTATTTTATAATATAGTAACTCCTCACTTAAAGTCATCCCAGTTAACATTGTTACGTTGCTGATCAATTAGGGAACATGCTCATTTAAAGTTGTGTAATGCTCCCTTCTAATGTTGTTTGGTAGCCGCCTGCTTTGTCTGCTGCTTGCAGGAAGAGCAGCCCATTGCAGCTAGCTGGTGCGGGCTTGGAACCAGGGTGGACTGGCAGCCCCCTATCAGCTCTCCGCTCCCCTAAGTTTCCTGTGCAGCAGCTGCCCAGCAATTGCAGCTATCCCTCCCACCACTGCCACGTGCTGCTCCTGCCCTCTGCCTTGGAGCTGCTCCCAGAGACTCCTGCTTGCTGTGGGTGGGGAGGAAAGAAGAGAGGGGCTAATGTCAGGGTGTCCCTCTCCCCCCTGCTCCTGCATCCCGCTTACCCCATCTTCTATAGAGCAGGGGGGACATACCAGGGCTCAGGATGGAGGGAGCTTGCAGCAGCTGCAGTCTGAACAAGCTGATCTAATTAACAAGGCAGTGTACTTAAAAGGGGAAATGCACATATCTCCCTCCATTCCTGCTGCCTTGTAGAGTGAGAAAGTTAACCCTTGAGAGCTCAGCCAATTGCTAATTCATCATTTAGCAGTAAGGGAAATATCCCACCCTCTGACTCCTCCACCTCAATCAAGCTTCACAATCATCATCGTGTACCAGTATTAAATTGTTTGTTTAACACTTATACTGTGTGTGTGGAGAGAGAGAGAGAGAGAGAGTCTTTTGTCTGGTGAAAAAAATTTCCCTGGAACCCAACCCCCTAATTTAAATTACATTAATTCTTATGGGGAAATTGGATTCACTTACCATCGTTTCGCTTAAAGTCGCATTTTTCAGGAACATAACTACAACGCTAAGTGAGGAGTTACTGTACCACCAAATTTAAAAATCAAACCAAAACATCATTTTGAAAGGAAAAAAAATTAAAACATTTTGTTCCAAAAAATGGCAAAAAAAAATGGGCTGCTTTAACATAGAAAAGAATTCCTACAGTCTCCTACCCTGCCTTTCCCAAAATAAAATTTTGTTAAAATCATCTTTATTTTGCAAAGCATTTCCATTTTGATGGAACTGCGTTTTTCAAATGAAAACTGTTCCACTGAAGTTTTTTCAACTAGCTCTAGTAAATATGAACAATGAGGGTGAGACCCAGAAGTAATGCTCTGGCAAAACCCATTCCCATGCCAGCTGCTGGTAAGTCAGGGTGATATCACTATTTTTGGGCTCTGTCTTAAATATCAGTCTCAGTCTGGTAAGTAACTGATAAAACCAAAAGCTCCTCTCCCCTTCCAGAGCCACTTGGCTGCTGCAAGAGGAGAGATTTTCTACTATTCTACTCTTCTACCAGAGCCTTTTTACTACTGTGATGACGGTCTTCATCTGGCTTTCTTCTCCTCCCAGGCTCCTGAGTGTTGTAATGCCAAATCTGGAGAAGAACAATTTCTAAATAGCCTGTGAGTAAACTATACCATGACTACTTTTAGAAAGCATTCAAAGATACCTAGTTTGAAACCGTTTGAAAACTGACATGAACTCTACATAAACTCACATAAATAAGTTGAAAATATTTCTCCTCCTCTGTATACCATGGCTAGTCTAATCTCTGCAACCCAAATCAGTCCCATACAGCAAATTATTTCTCTGAAAGGCTGAGGCCAATTGGAATTTTACCAAACTTGAGAAAAAACAGATCACTTATGAAGACAGACATTTGTGAAAATCTAGCATTACCCTAGGTATATAATAGAGCATAAGCCCATGATTTAATTCTACACAGTGCAAAAAAATATACAGCTATTTATAGTCAATTCTATGTAATGTGATGCTATGATTGAGAAAAATATGGCATAGTTATGGTTCCACCACAGATATATTTTATTTTATTCAAAGAAACTATATTTCTGAGGGTAGGGTGGGAAATCATTAAATTAAAGAGTGTACCAGTCCCAAAAGTGGCATAAACTAGTGTAACTCCAGTAAAATCAATGGAGCTATGCAGATTTACATGAGCTTAGGATCTGCTCAATGGTTCGCATAGCTACCTCTCTCCAAATAAAGCATTGCATATTCGGTTTATACATGTATGCAAGCATCAGGAAATTCAAAGCTATGATTCCTACAGCAACCATAATTATTTAAGTATGGTACTATATGAGGTTTGTGTGTATGTATATATGGTACCATGGTTTAACTGTGGCTGCTGCAGAAATCAGAGCTTTGAATTTCCTGATGTTAGTTTGTAAATTGAAACAAGCAAATTTGATATAAATTTACCAGACATTCCTCCAAACAAACCCAAACCAAAAATTCTTTCTATACAACAATTCCTTTGTACTGACAATAAGCAGCTGAAATTTCTGGGGGAAAATTGGCTAACACCTAAAAACACAGGCTTATAAAAAGGTTCATAGCAATGTTCCAATAATAAAACTATTTAGTACATTAGCAGTTCATTCAGAGGAAATCAAACAGGAATGATAATTGAATTCTCCCTATGCTAAAGGACATACTCTAAAAGCTGTCTGACCATCCAGAGCCCACCAGATCAGGAAGAATGAGTCTGTTTCTCCCAATGAAGCTTGCAAGTCTGATCAACGCACAACAGAAGATTTATTTTTCCATAAGGACTCAAAAAAGACTGTTTTCAGTCTCACAGATCCTCCTACTGGGCTAAGTAGCAGGTCTGAAGAAGAAAATCTCTAGAGGATAGTAATCTTTATAATATTGATTTTAATGAGTAAAGATAATGAGCCAGATCCTGCAGACCTTTTTCCAGGCAAAAACCTCTCTTTTCTTTACCCTATAAAATTAGTTCACTTCTTTTAGATGAGGTGAAAGATGTAAGCTCTTGAAATGGGCTTGAATTGGGACTATGTGCTGGATTCATTAGAGTAATGTCTATTTCTTGTTAAGCTTGTGCACCAGGTCAGCATTTTCCTTGGATGGGTCAGCCTGCTGCAGAGCCAGGTGGTAATGTTAGCAAAGTCTGGCACTACATTTATCAACTTTTTCTTATCAAGACATTTTGTCTTTATCTTTCCCTTTGCAGCAGAAAAAAGAACCAAGTATATCAACCTACTAGTTTTCAAACATCTCAAACTAACAAAAGTAAGGATAAAAGTAGAATCGTTTCTATCAGTTCTATTTTAAACTCTCGAGTTTGCTGATACTAAGGGTGCCATTCGTGGCACTGTTTTTTTCTGTAGTTGCAACTTTTAAAGAGCTGCTTGGCCAGATGAGTGAAGAGATTTAATATTACCACCAGCAATCTTCAGAAACACATTTGTACCAATTCAAAGACTAATTTAGCCTTATTCAAATAAAAAGTTAATTATTTTTCATTGGGATGCAGCATCCTCCAGAAAGTTAGCCTGAAGCTCATGAAATAAACACCTATATCCTTTATGAAATTTTCCATTCAGAAATACCTGCCCTCTCAAATGTATGATTCAGCTACCAAAAATCAACTGCCAGAGACCATAAGAGAGAATCTACTGTACTTTAAAGCTATTTTATTTTGTCGGGAAATAAAAGGAGATTCCGGGGGGTTTTTTTGTTTGTTTGAGATAAACTGCAGAAAGAAAGCAATGAGCAGATATAAATGTGATGAGCTTTCGTACATATCAGCGTAAGGTAATATGGAGATTTAATCAGCCAAGACACAAAAGTGTGATACAGAAAGCAGTAATGCAGAGACAGACTTCAGGGTTAGCATGAGAAATACATTGGATATACATTTGCAGGGAAATACCACTGTATTAAAACATGTATACACACACGTACTAAAGTGATATGTATAGAAGTTCTTGTAAAACAAAGGCGGTAAGAATGCTTTCTACTATACTAGTAATAATTAAGGGCCAGATCCTCAGCTGATGTTAATCAGTGAGCACCACTGACCTCCAAGAACCTTTGCCAATTTACATCAGCTGAGAATCTGGCCCCAGTGATGGAATTCTATATGCAGCAGCCGAGAACAGAGGCAGCAAATTGTACTCCAACCATACAGCCTCCATCACTAACATGCCCTTCCCTTCTCACCTCATAACAAGAGGCACAAGGGCATGCAGAAGAGCCATTTTGCCAGCTGTACTCTACCCAAGGTACTTTCCCTACATGTGCTATTCCCAAGGTGGCCAGTTCCAGGCAGCTTAGGGTCCCTTTAAACTAGCTAAACTGGGGGGGATTAGGAGGAGCTAACCAGAATCGGGACTCGGGGACCTTGAAACCCAGCTCCCTGTTGTAACTACTGCACCACTCCTGCATTTTAATAAAGATAATAAAAGGACAATGAAGAGTTATGGTAAGTTCAGAGAACTGCAATTAAAATAAATGGAAAAGATGTTTCTCCATAGCCGGAATGTGATCCTGTACAAAAATTTACTCTCAGACCCATCCCATGTGGAATTACAGGAAGTACATTTTACTCCTCCAAATAGCAAAATATTGAGAAATGCAATTACCCCTTCAGCCACAGAGAATTTATGTGACAAAGTCAGAATCTCTTCAGATGAATGTAGCTTCAAAAACAAGCGGTTTCAAGAAATAGGTTAGGCAGCATGTCACCGTCAAAAGAGCAGCTCTGTGTAACAGCGTATATTGTCATTGACATGCTCGCCACAAAATGCTGCAATCCCTTCTGCTTTCTTGGGAATCCAACCTCTTGGGGCCAAATCAAGCTGACCTTAGTCATAAAAAAATTCCCCATTTGCTCTGATGAGTAAGAATGAGCAGGAATTGCCCTTTGGCAACACAAAACATGACTTGACACAATCTGGTTCAGCACAGAAGTTGTGTGTTAACATTTTTGGAAAATATTATCATGAAACAGTCTTTCAGATTATCAAGCAATCCACAACAAGCATGGAGTCATTGGGACTATTCATCCCACATATGGGTCATGCCCATACAGGGAACAGTAAAATATGTGAGTTTCTTCTTCTGGAGTTTCCTATGAATTCTCCCCTCGTGATGAAAGAGGAATGGAATAAGCAGGGTATTCAGTCCCCCAAACTAGCAGATCCCCCAAGAGCTGCATTACTCCAACAGAGAGCATGGAAACTGTGCTCTGCACTGCGTCTGCACTCTCTCCTGCTCCCCTGAAGCAAGGCTCCCGCATGAGGGCAGAAAGCAAATCCTCACAGCCCTGCTCATCACTGACCTGCTCATTTCTGGCTGGGAAGCATAAGAAAGTCACTGCCTCAATGTACATTAGCTAAGAGTCATGAGTATTTTTATTATTATGCACATATTTGTACTGAACGAGCCCCTAGAGGCTCCAACCAAGATTGAGATCCTTTGTCCTAGATGTTGTACTTACACACAAAAACAGTCCCTGCGCAAAGAGCTTGCCATCTAAACAGAATACTTTGGCACAGAAGAAAGACTTAATATTTAAATCATATTTGTAAAAGTATTAACTACAAAGAGAAAAAAGTTATATTACATTTAAATATGTAACAGTGGGTATCAATCAATGAATAGATGTGCAATATTTGGAAATATTGATTTTATAATGAAAACTGCGTATCTTCATTTAGAAAGTAGGTGCCATTCGGTATTACAGGTATTACTGAACCAGAGGAGAAAGTTACACATAGCAGTGTGCACATAGCAGTTAACGATAAACTCGATTAGAAACTAAAAACGAGATGTGCAGTTCTACGGAGGTAACTCATGCCCTTGTAATCCTTATCCTCCACCACCTTTACATCCATTATTTTGCCATCCCAGACTTTGTCACACCTCTACCTAACTAACTCCCACTCACTTCAAGCTCTCTAATGTACTAGTTCTTCAAGACAGAGAGCAGAACCCCAGTCCATTGACTTCAGTGGGAAAGACTCCCGTTGCCTTTTCTTTAATATGAAATGTAGCATACTTTTGGCTACTCAGGGAATGAACAGCAAACAATAATTCATGATAAATGGATGGAAAGCCCTTTTGGAAAGCTAGGACTATACTTTAGACACTTGCTCATTTAAAAGGTATTTGTACTTGAAATATTAGTAAGAATCCCCTACACTGGTGGATAAGTGTGATAAAAATATTAATTTAATATTTTGCTAAATAATATGTCTGATTTGATGCCTTATCTTATTAATTCAGGTGCATATTATATTATATCATCTAAAACAAATAATTTATCCAAAATCTATTTACAAATCCCACTTGTCAAAAGTGTTTAGGAGAAGGTCAAAAATATTTGACTATTTGGTTTTCAAATACAGGACAAGGAACTGAGAAAGTGATGTGCACCAGACAACACACATTTAGAAGGGATGGAGTCTGGATAAATGGATTTTATTATCTACTGTATATACATATATGCATGATGCTTGTGTTCTGATTTATGAAAGCAAAACTCCACCAATGGACTAATAAAATGGTATGTGCTCCATCATAGCTATTCAATTCCATCCAAAGAACAGCTGGGTAGCAGAACAGCCCAGACTAGCCCCATACATACGCATGCACATAACTGAAGCCAAAATTCAAGCTTAGATGGAAAACACAGAATTAAGAACCCAATCCTACCAAGTGCTGAGTGCCCCCAACTCCTGCTGAAGTTAACTAAAATTATGCCTGTTTTGACCAGAAAAAAGTAACTAGATATTCAATTCAAAATTAGTTTATCTGTTTATGCCTGAATAAGGCTAAGAGGACATTCACTCTATTATATTATTCAGTTCAATGCTGAAAATGTCTTTCGTCTTCATATTCTCATTTACCCCAGACGATTTTCTTTGCCCGACTGAATATTCTTTGGAATCATCCCTAAAATGCCCCTTCAGTTCAGTACTACCATGAGAAATAATACTTACTGCTGAATTCTGGATATGCTCCAGTCTCGTGTTGCAGATGTCTCCAGTTTATAACACCACATTCTCTGAATATATTTTATTTTCACTACCGATGTATGCTTCATTATGCTCTAATAAAACGCAGTAGTACTGTAGTTACCTTATAATGATGTGTTTATCTTCTCTGAACAACTTTTAAAATAAAACAAAAATGCCTAAGTGCTGACAGATCAGGAAATTAACTTTTATATCCGCAGTAGAATCAAAATAGTTAAAGACAGTAAATCCCCAATCCTGCAAAGACTTACAAATGTGCTTAACTTTATGAATAGGCACATAGAAGTCACTCTAGGGCCAGAGTCTAGACCATCAATTCCATTCCTCTGCAAGAACATGGCTTAATCCCACAATAGAAGACATCAGGTTGTTAAAAAAAAGTTTATGCTGAAGTTTAGCCAAAAATGGCAATTTAATACACCCTTATGTACCCATTTTACTAGCAATCTAGGAATTGCAACAATCTATGGGTTAAAGGACTTGTCTTTCACCTCAACACTTGGGTTTCTAAATCAAATGTGAAAGTGAGTTTGTGATTTTATTCTCATCCCCAAAGAACATTTGTCCACCCTGCAAAAGCCAGCACAATATTTGATGACAATCTGGCAAGCCTGGACTTGAGACATTCAGAGGTAGAATTTCAGGAGTGCTGAACATACACAATGCGGTACACTGGCAGAACTGTGAGGAAGATTTCGATAGTACCTGCCAGTACTACCCACCTCTAACCAGAGCTGTCACTTCACTGAAGAACATATTTATCTAAATTTTCAATTACAAAAATTAAGCATTAAGTCATTTGTCAGTATAAATCTCAAACAGAAGAGAGATCTAAACAGCAGGATTCAGAGTAAAGCTTATCAAGATAACAGTAATTCATATTTAACTACAACCTATATGATGCAAAATATTTTATCAAGAGTGTAATGATTTCAAAATATTTATGGGAGCACTCATCCATCTACAAGCTTTAGAAAAAATATGTGTATGTACTTAGGAGACTGAAAGTTCAGCATTTTTTCCTCTAGAAAGGAGGCAACAGAAAGGGCACAGTAAGGGGAAAAAATGAGTGATAATGAAAAATAATTATAGTAGTTGTAATTCAGTGTTTCATCATATATTGCATAAACAGAACATCTCTTTTGAATGAAAAGGCAGGTTAATAGTTCTTTTGACATTCAAAGTTCTTCTGGAATTAAATCAACTGCAATCTTTAAGGACAAATATTTTATCTGAAAATAAATATTGGAACTGGGTAATATATTGAGGGTTTTTTGACAAGTAAACTGATCACTTCAATTACTTTTCTGGATAGTCAATCTGTGCTTGCCTCAAATTTATTTCAGGACGTCACTGGAAGTAATCGTTCACCAAAAAAAAAAAAAGCCTACATTATTATCCTGAAGACTTCGTCCACAAAGTATGTATGAGAGACATGAGACTGACAATAATGTTACCAAAAGCTAAGATTAGTTAAAACGGTATTGTGGTGCAAGTCTAGAGAAATCAATAAAAAAGCAGAGGGGAAATTCTTTTGACCCTTTTGAAGTCAATGGCAAAACTCCCTTTGATTTCAGTAGGGCCAGGATTTCACCCCATGTCTTCACTGGTCTCTATTATAGCAGATACTCTTGTTCTGATCACACACCCGTTTTCCACCAGTGTAAGAGGAGCATAGGGCATAGGTGCTGATTTCCCCTCTACCCGGGGGGGTGGTACTCGACCTCCCCGCCCCATCCAGGCCCCGACCCCACTCCACCCCTTCCCCAAGCCCTCGCCCCCACCCTGCCTCTTCCCACCCCCACTCCACCCTTACCCCCAAGCCCCCACCCCGCCTCTTTCCACCCCCTCTCCTCAGCATGCCCCACTCCTCCCCGTCCTACCCCACCTGCATGCTTCAAAACTACTGTTCGTGGCCGGTGGGAGGCGCTGGAGGGAGTGGGAAGGAATGATCAGCGGGGCTGCCAGCAGGGGAGAGGCGCTGGAGGGTAAGGAGAGCTTGGTTACCAGTGGGTGCTGAGCACCCACTAATTTTTCTCTGTGGGTGCTCCCCACGGAGTCAGCACCTATGGTATCGGCCCTCTTTCTAAAAGAAAAATTAAGATTCATGTCTTAACCTCCCTCACACTAGTACAAAGTTAAACTCTTTCAAAACAGTTTACGTGGTTAAGTTAAACCATTTTCATAAGTGTGTGAACATGCACACTATCCCCTGGGACCCAGTTCAGATGTGCTTTATAATGCCATCATAGACCAGAGTAAGAAACTTTAGGATTCTTTACTATATGATAATCAAGTGTGTTCCAACTCTGATTTCTGACACCGTTTATACCAGTGGTGGGCAACCTGTGGCCCACATGCAGCCCATCAGGGTAATCTGATAGCAAAATGTCTCCCGTCCTGCAGACATCCACCATCCGTAGGCACAGCCTCTTGCAGCTCCCAGTGGCCGCAGTTCACTGTTCCTGGCCAATGGGAGCTGCAGGAAATGGCAGCCAGCACATCCTTGCAGCCCACTGCTTCCCGCAGCTCCCATTGGCCAGGAGCAGCGAACGCAGCTGTGAGGGGCCGTGCCTGCGGACTGTCAACATCAGAAAAATGTCTCACGGCCTGCAATCAGATTACCCTGATGGGCTGCAGAATGCCCACCACTGGTTTATACTGACCTGACCTGACTTAAGCAGTTTGGAAGAACCACTGCAGCCAGTAACATGTAAGTACTAGGTTCTCTGCAGTGTTTTGGGGGATTGGCTGGGAGCACTAACTCCTAATGCTGATCTGCAACAAACTTTGCTAAAGCTCTGTTTAGACTACAACTAAACCAGGTCACTTATATGTAAACCATACTTGAAATTAAGCCATTACCAAAAACATCACGTACAGCTCAACCACTGTTCTTTAACGTAATTCTGAAATGGATTTTAAAACCTATGGGTTGTATCAACATATTAGGCAGTGTGGCCAAGTGGGCAAAGCACTGACTTGAACCCTATTCCAGCTCTGCCATTGATCTCCTGGGATACCTTGGACAAATCACTTCACCTATATGCCTGTTTCCCCATCTGTAAAATGAGGATAATAAAACTTCCCTTTGTAAAGTGCTTTGAGATCTAATGAGGAAAGTTGCTCTATAAAAGTGACATGACATCACTGACTATCTCTAAACTTTACCTTCCTTAAGATGGTTTACAACTTGTATTATGAAGTGGGCTTTATAGGCCTCATCTGTGACCATGGTGCCCACCACTAACAACTGACAGAGCCCCCCACTCCCCACATACCATAACTCACATCAAGCCTGGTACACTCATTGTTGTCATCAGATATAACTCAAAGGTGTCACGTAAGGTATCTTATGTAAACTGGTGACATGCTGGTCATGAGTATCATTGCATGATGTATGCACAGATGGGGTGTAAAGAATTGTGCCTGTGTGCTGGAAACGTGTTCCTAAAATATATTTTGGGGGCAAACTTGATAAACAAGTTTGGCTTGGACAAAGGACTATGGATTCACCTGTTTGTCCTCTGGCTTACAAAGCTTGGCCCAATGAAAGCATATTTACATATAAGGTAAATAAAGCCATCAAGCTAATTGAGCAGGGGAGAAGACACTTAATCACATTGGAGGAGTGGGACAACAGAATTCACATCTCTAAAAAGCCTTCCTGGCTCTTGAAACAGAGACAATAGACCTTGGATAATATAAGGGGGAAAGGGGCTGAGGAGACATTTTAATTATCCTTAACTTAGGGGATGATAGCATACAGCTGCCTTTGAGCCTAGGAAAGCTGGATCCTCTTGAACTGAAAGGCAAGAGTTGCTGGAGACTTAATGTAAGTGAGAAACCTACTTAGACAAATATTGCAATGTGCTGAAATTGAGTTTTCATCACTAGGGCTATGCCTACACTGGCAATTGAATAACAAAAGTTGTGTCTTTTAGAGATGTTAATTCCCCCCCTCCCACATAAGAAAAGTTTTGCCAATGACAAATGCCAGTGTAAACAGCATGGCAATCTAATATTCCACCCCCTGCTCATTGGGGGTAGAAGTTTTTAGTCGCCAGGAGAGCCGACAAACAGCGGCTACATGGCATGACTTTTAGTGGCATGGCTGTAGCAACACAGCTGTAGACATAGCCTTAGAAGCATGTTTTGTTTGTAACCAGAGCTGTTTTTTGTTCTCGCTTAGTATCACTAAAATCTCTGTTCTTTGTTAACAAACTTATACTTGTTTTATTATAAAACCATCTCAGTGCTATGTATTAAAGTAGAGAGTGAATTCGCAGCTAGCCAAACAGGCTGGTGTGTGCTCTGTCTCTTTAAAGGCAGTGACCTTAATTTCTGGGAGTGTCCAGTGGGAGAGACTGGACACTGCAGAGAGATGTCTCTGGGGAACTCGGGTTCATCGATTGTTACCTGCGGCAACGTTTAAACTGGCAGTGTCCTCAAGAGTTTGCTGGGAAGGCAGACAAGCTGCTGTGTCAGGGAGCTGACACACATCTTAGCAGCAGCCAACTCTCACTTGCTGAAGCCAAGATGGGTAACACAGGGGCTCATAATTCTGGGTATCCCATGCAAGACTCACACCATCCTCACTATAAACATAACTACACATAAAGAGTTGTGAAACAGCTTGGGATCTAACAGTGTTATAGCACAGTATTTTCAGACAGGTCTACATAGAAAATTTTTGGGAATCTCCTACTGTTGCACTAACACCCATGTTAACCTTAGGTTAGACTAGAGACCAGAGTTTTAGCACTGCATCATGATACTGTAAACAGGCTTTTATGATCATCATATTCTGCTTACTGCTAAATCTATTTCAGTTCTAGTCAAAAACGAAAACAAATACCATCTTTGTTACAGATGCATAGGTAAGACTGCAACATGCAATTAAAATAATAGGATGCTTTTAAGCATAACACATGGATGTTAAAAGTGTGAACTGTGGTGTTCACCACGGCTAGCCACTGTCAAAGACCTGCAGATAAAAAAGACAAGCTTCAGACACAGATGTGCATTAAAAATTGGCAAACGTATTAAGCTCTTACCAGAAATGGACTCCAGCAAATGCAAGAGACACACATTATAGCCAATAGCTGAATGATCATTTCAAAATGATGAGATCGGCCTTGTCTTTGTTGACTTTTAAATTTGACTCTTAAGAGAGTAATTCCTGTGACAGCATTGCACAAGAACGAAACAGCAAGGGCTAGTAACCCAAGGCAAGAAAAAAGTAATAGATAAAATCTGTCTTCCCAGTCCTCAATATGTTCTGTTTTATAGAAGCACCAGGTCCTCGATGCTTGAATTTGATATGCTCTAAAGCTAAGAATAGGCAGCAAAGCTATAAAAACAGCAAAGAGACATACCGTAGTCAAAATCATTTTTACATGTTTAGAAGTCATTTTTGTAGAATGAAATATTGGTTTAGTGACTCCAATGCAACGTTCAACAGCCATCACACTGCCCAGAAAGAGAGGGCACAGACCAAAGAATACCATACATATGCCAAAAACACTGCAGAGAATGTTTGATTGATTAAATCGAATCCAGTCTTTGTCAGAGGCATACACAAACACGGCAATAGTTCCATTGATGAGATGGCCAAAAAGATCTGTGACAACCAAACCACTAGCAAAAAGCAAAAAGGATGCTTTTGATTTCTGTCTAAATCTCTGATATGCCTTCATGAGAATTGCTATTGCAAGACTGTTGGATAAAATTCCCACCGTCATGAATATTATTGAAAAAAATACCGAAATCTTATTGTGTGCGTTGCAGGTTGTGTTTCCTAATCCGTCCAGCACTGGTGATTTTGAACTGTTCATTGTTGGAAAAGTAGCTGCAGCACTCAATACATTTCAGCAGTCATACAATCAAAAGGCATCTGTAATATTTAAAAGAAAAACATTATAAAAGGCACATCACTCATTTGATATTTTAAACAGATGCTCCAGGTAGTGGTGGAAATCTAATTTCCCTGACCTATCAGGTGCATGATGTGGCATAACATCTTTGAGCATGTACATCAGGTATAAGTTGTAAATTTAATAGTGCTGGAGCCCTGCCGAAATGAACTCAAATTAGTAATTCTGTCACACCTGAGACAGCCTCCCAACTCTATCTTGTGTGGGAGTCCACCATAAGATCAGGCACCCATATTCAAAACCTAACATTGTACCAGGCAACTTTATCTCACAACCACCACCACCATTAGTCTCTATTGCCCACCCTTTGCTACCCGCAGTGAGCAGAGTCAACGATGCCAGCACCCAGGGAAGGAGTCGAGCGATTCTCTCACTCCAGCTGGGGCAGCAGCTAACTCACACCTCTAGGGAAAACCCCTCTGCGCCGCAGCCACAGACAGACTCATGCAAACCGCAGCACAGTAATCGTCCTGCGAGAAGGCGGGACTGGGTAAAGCAAATCCCCCTGCAAATTCGCACCCCCTTCCCTGCTCGCAACGTCCCGCTACAAGAAGCAGCAAGCCTCCGCCAGCCACCGTCCGCGGCCGGCCTGGCCACTATCAATCAACTGCAGCTCAACAGCAGCAGCCGCGCTCCGCTTGCGATTAATCCCGGTGCACAGCACGGCAGAACACACGAGCAGCGGCAGGAGTTCAGTGCGCCTTTCGGTGCAAACTGGGGGGCCTACGTCCCTCTCCTCTTTGCAAAAGCGAGTCTCGCAAAGCCATTTAAATACAGCCAAAGAGCAAACAAACCGAGCGACACGGGACAGCAATTTACATTTGCCCAAACGCTGCCTTTTGTTAAGGAGGGGAAGGGGGGATTTTTCTTGCATTACAGAAACAGACCCTAATATGAAAGGAGTTAAGGACCCTGTCAACTCCTACCTGCGCCGAGAGCCCGGGATCGTGCACCGATAGAGCGGCTGGGCGCCTTCCTCTGCCTCTCACGCGAGCAGCAGCTCGGGCTTTGCGCACACCGGCAAGTTTGCAAAAGGTGGAAAGTTTCTACGCGCTGCCCAGACCCTCCCTGCAGCCGGCTCCGCAAAGAGCTCGACCAATATCCCACTGCTCCCGCCAGCTGGATCAGCTCCGCGGCTTCCCACTCTGCCTTCGGTGTCGGGTACCCATGAACAGGGGAGCCAGCCGCCGCTGCGCCCTTCCCCAGGGGAGAGGGCGAGCCCACCCGCCGCTGTGATCACAGTGCAGCCTACCGAGAGCAGAGCCCACTGCGTATCCTCCTCTTCTCCGCACTGAGCCCGACCGCCCCCCTCTCCATCCCCTCCCGCCGGTCAGTCCAGGCGGAGAGTCACGCACAACCCACCCCGCAAGTCCCCACGCCTGCCTCTTTGCATGAAGTGCGGGAGCGTCGCTCTGCCCTGGATCCCTTCACCGCCTCCCTGCATTATCCCGAGTCTAGGCAGGGCCAGCCCCGCCAACCCTGGTGCGCTCACTTGACCTCCCACGCTGAAGAGCCCCGTGGAAGTCAGGTGAGCAGGAACTACTCACGCAAGGCAGGCTCGGGCCAGCAACTGGCCGTAATACCACGAACCTGTGAAGTCTCCCATGCACTACAGCGATAGATAAAGACGGGCTAGATTAGGCATTAGCAACCAACGGGAGCAGGAGTCTGCTGCCCTACGCCCATGAAGCGCTCCGTGCGGCAGAACTAATTTCTAAATCCCAGGGGAAAGGGATGTTTGAAAACACCAAGGGGAAAAGCGAATGCAAAGTATCATCATCTTTAAATAGTGCCTCCCGGGTAACCCGCCCAGCCTTTTGCTCCCTCAAGTTTGTTAACGTTGTTCCTATTCAGAAGTGTGCACGAGTTCCTGCCCCGCATCCAGCGCCTGAAAACAGCCTGTCAGCAGCAGCCTGCACCACCGGTTGGGTACACGCCGCCACTTCCAGCTAGCGCTTCGTTTTATCTATATTTAAACTGGGCCTGCGGGACATGCTGGAGTGAGTCACACCGTAGGGTTGCCAACTTTGGTTGGACGAATTCCTGGAGATTTATGACATCATCTTTGATTAAAAATTAATCTTTAATAGCTGGAACCTCCAGGAGAATCCTGGAGGGTTGGCAAGCCTAGTCACAGGGATCCCCATAGCATGTAACTTCCGTGGTGGGAGTTCAGCCTTTGCCCTGCCAGCCACCTTCGCAAGGGGACAGCGAGTATCCCGGAGCGAAAAATCACTTCTGGCAAGACCAAGTCATCTCTTACTCACTGCTCAGCCCAGGTGCTCGACGCTTTCCCCCGCTACTTTCCCCGCATTTCTTGCGACACACAGCTCTGCCCTCCAACTTTCTGAACTTTAAATGAGCATTGCTCAAGCAGCAGCCAGGCGGAGATGGGCCTCCCTGGGGAGCGAGCCTGCCAGGAGCTGCGTTCAGCACACAGAGGAGTTGCAACAGCTGCTCATTTAAAGAGGCCGGATTTTCATTCAGGGCTTTCAGGACGGCCCCGCAGACACGTGCGCCGCCCGCTGCTAGCGGGGAGCTGAGCCTGGTGGTGCAGCTGCCTGGCAGCAGCTTCTGTTTCATTTCCTACCCCTCCCGCCCCAGCGCTGTTCTGCTGGGGGATGCCTGGCAGCCCAGCAGCGCCTGGCCTGGAACGGAAGGAGAAGGAGCCAACTTGTCCGCGGCGCGACCCTCCGCTCGGAGCCCCTCGCGCCCCAGGTTGAGCAGCGCGAGCCGGGGAAAGTTTGCCACGCGGAGCAGCGGCGCGCTGGGGGAAGGGGGGGAAGCGAAGCGGGGCCGCACACTCACCTTTAGTGTCTCCAGTGCCAAGCGGCGCCGCTCACCCCCCAGCTCCAGTCTCCCCCTGCAGGGCGGTGGGGGCTGCGCTGCAGCAGCCCGTTGCTCCGCGGCGCGCACAGCCCGCCCCGCTGGCCGCACGCTGCTCTCTGCATCGCACCGGCTGTGGAGGCTCCTGCCCCGCCGCGTCCCCCCGAGCCTCGCGCGCCGTCCCTCCCTCGGGGCAGGCGCTCACGTCACGCTGTCTGCACCCCCTAAACTGTCCTCCGCGGGGAGGGGGGGCTCCTAGGGCCGCTCCTGCGTCGCCTCTCCGCGGGCGGAGCCAGCCACGCAACTGGCAAAGGGGCCTTTGCAGCAGTGACCGGGGGAGGGGGGGGGGTCTCGTGGATACATCTGGTCCGTTTCCATGGAGCTTGGCACTAATAATGAGCAAGATGTTGTTTGTTTATTTCTGCTGGCAGCTGATTTAATGAGATCACAGACTAATATGTAGCACTTGACATCTTCAAAGCCCCGGATAGACAGGGCAGCACTGCAGCCGCCCAGGGCAACCACCCCTCTCAGCCGCCCATCCGCATGGGCTGAGTGTGCCAGGAGCCCGCGCAGACCCAGCTTCAGGCAGGGGGATGCTCTGGCCCACCGCTGGCACTTCTTATTGAAGAACTGGGGCCTCTCTTCCTGAGCCCAGTGCTCCTTGACTTTGGGGGGGGAGGGGTAGGGGGCTAGGATTCCTGCAGGAGCAGGGAGGCCTCAGCCCTCCCCCACCAAACAGAGGAGTCTGAGGCCTGGTCTACACTGGGGGCGGGGGTCGAACTAAGGTACGCAAGTTCAGCTACGCGAATAGCGTAGCTGAACTCGAACTACCTTAGTTCGAACTACTCACCCGTCCAGACGCCGCGGGATCGAAGTCCGCGGCTCCCCCGTCGACTCCGCCACCGCCGTTCGCGGTGGTGGAGTTCCGGAGTCAATGGGAACGCGTTCTGAGTTCGATATATCGCGTCTAGACGAGATGCGATATATCGAACTCCGAGAAGTCAAACGCTACCTGCCGACCCGGGCAGGTAGTATAGACGTAGCCTGAGGGGCAAAGGCTGCCCTCCTGCCACCTCATAAGAGGGTCCTGTCAATGGATGCACCTCTTAAAACTGCAGCATAGTCTCTAAAGTGAGTGGGGTGGCAACACAGAGCTCTCCACTGGGCAGGATGGTGTTGGCAGGTGCCCCTCTACACATCCAGAGGCCCAGGCAGCACAGTCCCCCTCATAAGTGTAGCTTGGTCCAGGCAAGATGAGGGGTGACCTAGTGAAATGTGGCAGCAGCAGATGGAGGTCTCCATCATCTGGTAGGTCAGAGGCTAGGCAGCAGTGGCAGTTAGATCAACCCTCTCCTTCCTCAGGCACCTAGAAGAGATAGTGGCAGTGTACTAGAGTCCCCACTCCTCCCACAGCCGCCCAGAGGAACGAGCAGCTTCCAAGGATGTTGTCATGTGTTATTGGAGCTAACCTCCATGTCGAACTACAAATAGACCTATTGGTTAATCTGAGCCTGCCAACAAATACTAATCCTCACAGTGCCCCATATAAATGTGTTTTTTTTTTACAGGTGGTGAAACTGAAACATAAGTGACTTGAACACGACCAGACCATGAGTTGTTGGGATACCTTAGCTAGAATTGGGAATCAAGAGTTTCTTACTTCCAATCACATGCTCAGACCACTAGACACTGGTGCCTTACATCACTTTTGAGATTGCATATACTAAGTTGGGGGAGTATAAACACAGGATGAAGGATAGCTTTGAGGCGTATCTTCCCCGACTACAGAAATGGTCCGAAACATCACCATTTACAATTTTACAGTTTGTGGCAATTAGGAATACTGTAATATTTTTGTTTGTGTGTTTTTATTGCGGAACAATCTCAATATCTGCTGACAGAGGAAGAAAGTTATTTAAAAATTAATTCACAAAGCCATTGCAATTTCCCCCTAATATCGAGCTTTTAGTCTCACTGCTAGCAAAGCAATTTGCCATGTGGCCCAATCCACCAGCCATGTCATGCAGGCCAGCTGAATTCATTTGTTTTCTAGTTCTTCCCTTCAAATAGTATCGCTGGTTACATACATAGAGAGTTAAACACACCTCGATGTCTGTTTTTTTCACCCTTATAATATCTTTCAGATTTTGGCATCTTTCTCCATGATGGGCTATAGTGACCTAAACTGCAACCACAACAGAAATAATTTCATTTTGATTCTGATCTGATTGGGACCAATAAATTCTTGGAAATTCTTTTTAAAAGTATAATAAAATATCCAATTTTATCCATTAACTTTAGAAACAAAGTGTTGATTCAACATTTTCCAAAGTCATAAACTGAGATGAAGACTTGAAATTACAAACTGCTAGCTGTATCATGACATTAGTTTTTAAGCAAAACTTGCCCCTTGAAATGAGTAGAAAGTTCTTAAAAAAAAAAAGTTGATGATGCTGTATAGCCCCTACAATTTTTTAATTTCTCATTCTTTGTGAAAGAGAAATTAAAAAATCATTCTCATGTATTTCAGGCCCAAATTTTGCCAACACTTAAAATATAAAGCCTTGTTCCCCACAAAAACAAAGACACCAGTAATAAGAACTTGTTTAAGAAGGAAAAGGCAATTCAAAAGAAAGGTAGCTGCAGGCAGTAAGGCTGCTATTGCAAAATGCAGGCTTTCCATATTGCTGATTTGCCTCTGTCAGGAATACATGGTGTTTTATTCACAACCAACTGCAGGATATAATATACTTCTAAAGTGTATGTGCCCTAAAGAATCGTAATTTAGGTGCTGAGCACTGAGAGTTCCCAGTCAAGTCAACATTTCTCAGGATCTGGCTTCTATTAAAGAGGATAAACCCCTTGAGGGTATGTCTACACTTCAAGTTAGGGATGTGATTCCCAGCTAGCACACTAAGTCCTGTGGCACCTTATAGACTAACAGACATATTGGAGCATAAGCTTTTGTCTGCATAAGCATGCGTCTGACAAAGTGGGTATTCACCCACAAAAGCTTATGCTTCAATATGTCTGTTAGTCTATAAGGTGCCACAGGACTCTGTCACTTTTTACAGATCCAGACTAACACGGCTACCCCTCTGATATTTAAAAATAGAACATAGCTGTGGTGGCACCAGATGCTAGCCAACCAGAGTGCATGCCCATCCAAGACCCTAGGAACATATTCGGGGCAGCTAGCTCCTCCCGCTGCTTGCACTGCTGCCTCTACACTCTACTTATAGCACGCCAGCTCCATGAGAGTTGACACCAGCATGTCTCCTCAAGGTGGGAATTATATGCACACCCAGGTTGAAGTGCAGACATACCCTCATAGTTCTCGAGAGAGGAGAAAAAAAACCCTAAGATAGAGACATTTACTGCTTGCAGAAATACAGTCAAGAGTGGAAAAAAGTATAGGCTTATAGAGCTCATCCAGCAAAGGAAAATGTTCAGTCAAAAGCAGAAAGAGTGAAATTTCAGTTCTTACAGAAATGGGATCAGTGAAGACAAGCAAGCAAAATAACGTCAACTAGAAGCAATTCCCTAGAGACAGCAGCTGCAGAAAGTGCTGTACCTCTGAAGACTTGAGCCACAGAAACCACAACATTGCAGCATTGCATGATTCAGGACTGCTCATAGGTAGGCTTTGTAAACAGACATACAGGTGAATGAGGAAAACATATTTACAGCCCAGCTCTCCTCTGTAGGCTATTGCAAGTGATGTATCATGCTAGATTAGGGAAAAACTGAAGTGGGAGAGTCCAAGGAATAAGGTAGTATTGTCTGGGGTGAGGGGGAGCATATAAACTGATGTAGCTGGCCAGATCCTCAACTGGTGTTAATTGGCATTGAGGTCAACAAAACTACATTGATTTACACTAGCGAGGGAGGAGCTGGCATTTTATATTTACAACCAGAAATCAAAACACTCAACAACAAAACAAGGAGAAACAGCACATGTTCACACTCTCAGTTTAACTGTAAACCTATAGCCTTGCCTTCCAAGAGGCAATCTTCCAAGCAATCATCTAATGAGGCTCCCATGGTCACCTGTGTAAGAAGAGATGCAAAATGAGGCAAGATTAACCTCTTATTCACCAAGGTCCAGATGATGGCTCTCCACTCTATCAGCAAGCAGTTTGACAAACAGCCATCATATACCTGTATTTGAAAGAGAGTCACAGATAGGACTGAAAGAAAACCTTTGGTGCAAGAGCTGTGTGGAGAGGCTTAATGGGGTCCCAGTATTGCTCTGGTTTGTGTATAAGCCAGAAAAAAGATATGCTACATTCTGCCCTTGGATGCATTAACAGAACTCCTCTTGACTTCAGCATTTCTGTGTGAACTGAAGAGCAAAATTTGGCCCAAAAGATTTTTTTTGTTTGTTTCTTAGTTGTTTGTTTTGTATTTGTTTATTTTAGATCCCTGAGCTCCTGAAGCTGTGAGCCAGTGCAAGAATGATGAAGGTGCACAGCAGTTGTCCAGTTTCTGGTCCAGGTTGGAAACCTTGGCTAAATGTTCCCTGCTCGTGCATGATATGCCAGCTTTGAATACTTGGAGGCAAGACAAAAATAGAGAGGTGTTGGTATAAGAAATATGTAGTGATAAAATGAAATCCATTTACTCAGATAATTTCTGTCAACTGACCAAATACCAAGCAAAGCATCCAAAATCCAGATAGTGAAAGGACAGGACAAGGAATCGTTTCTGGACTGAGATGTATGTTTTCTTGTATATTAATTACCTTCAATGCTTCTGTTAAATTTCTGGTGTGGTCTGTTAGTTTATTATTATATTTTTGTTATCTCCCATGTTTAACCTTACTCTCTGCAAGATTCCAAGCACCTCTTTTGTTTTTTGCATCGGATGATACTAGAATATATCAGGAGGAGCCTGGTCCACCAGAAAAAAAATAAAACAAAAAAAAACCCCAGAACTGAGTGGTGCTCCATCCTTGTGCGCCAGGTCACAACCCACTCAAATTTGGCCCAGCTGCCCCTACATCATGTCAGAGGATTGGCTGGGCCAAACCTGAGTGGCACTGCAACCCCACATATCAAGTTGCAACACCATTCACTCAAATTTGGCCCAACTGCCACCTCCCCCCATCATGATGGTGGGGTAGTTGGGCCAAACCTGAGTAAGTGGCACTGTGACCTGGCATTTGGCAAGCCCCACTAACTTCTATGATAACCACCAAGCCATCAGAAGACTTGCTGTGCCCTCCACCCCCCGTTGAGAACCTCTGTTCTAGGGGATGGAAAGAGGGCAGCACACTGACATTTGCCTAAGGCAGAAATTGTCTTGTATATCACATGCTCTGTCTAGTTTAAGGAAGGCGAGGGGGGGCAATGTCCATAACCCCATACTTCTATAATCTGAACCTGCTCATTATTTCTAAGAGACTGAATCATAGAATATCAGGATTGGAAGGGACCTCAGAAGGTCATCTAGTCCAACCCCCTGCTCAAAGCAGGACCAATCCCCATGCAGATTTTTGCCCCCAGATCCCTAAATGGCCCCCTTAAGGACTGAACTCACAACCCTGGGTTTAACGGGCCAATGCACAAACCACTGAGCTATCCCTCCTCATGTAACATAGTTAAGATGAATGTAGTTGTGTTAATGTAACACTGACAGACCCCGGTGGGCAGCAAGTGGGATTGAACCTGGGGCCTCTGAGAGCTTGGTGCATGAGCCTCTACAGCATGAGCTAAAAACCAACTGCCTGTTAGTTAAGGCTGTAGAGCAGACTCATCAATATCTATCTTTCTCTCCCTCTCACTCTCTGTCAGTGGTTCTTAACCTGTGGTGCACACACCCCCTGGGGGTGCAAGATGCCCTTTTTGGGGATGAGAGACATGCCAGATTTTTTTAGAAGGTAAATCATCAAAAACACAAATTAAACACAGGCGCGTAAGTACAACTACTTTGTTTCATTAAACCTATGTATTTATTAACATTATACATTTTTAACTATTACTGTAATACTAACAAATTCTATCTCTTTCTTTCTATAGTTATGATATATCTAGGTTTAAAGAACTGACCTACTTCAACGATTTTGGATAAGGGGTGCGAGAACATATTTTAAGAACCAAAGGGTGCAGGCTGCAGTAAAGGTTGAGAACCAATGCTCTAAGTAAAAGCAACAAAGAATCCAATTGGCAAGCCAATTACAGAACCAGTTTCTCCTCCCTTGGTTTTCACACCTCAACTGCTAGAACAGGGCCTCATCCTCCCTGATTGAACTAACCTCGTTATCTCTAGCTTGCTTCTTGCTTGCTTATATAAACCTGCCCCTGGAAATTTCCACCACTTGCATCTGAAGAAGTGGGTATTCACCCACGAAAGCTCATGCTGCAGAACGTCTGTTAGTCTATAAGGTGCCACAGGATTCTTTGTTGCTTTTACAGATCCAGACTAACACGGCTACCCCTCTAATGCTCTAAGTGGTCTTGGTACCACTAGATGAGACAGAACACCACACCCAGGAGGTGTGTGGGTTACATTAACAGTGGTCAGATATTGTAGTCCTTAATCAAACCAAACTCTCATTGAAATTCCTTTGATTGAGAACAAAATGGAAGTAAGGCACCTAACCTAGTGGTGGTGGTTGTGTGTCCTGTAATAATCATAGCAGACTATTGTAGCCTGATCTATAGTTTATGAATAAAAATTCCCAGTTATCACTTTGAGAGTTAACAGGTTCTTATCCCAATATCAGGCCCAGTATTATTAAAATTATTATATAGTTGTAACCGCGATGTGCACAGATGCAACACTCACACTATAGGAACTCATATATATATATATATATATATATATATATATATATATATATATATATATATATATATATATATATATATATATATATATATATATATATATATATATATAAATAATTTATAAATACATTTAGCAAAGTCACACACACTCTAACTCAGTAAGGTAGATAGAGGTAATACAGAAAGTACATCTGAACATCCATACTCACCCTTGCAGAACAACCTGAAATGTTGGCTATTATCTTCCTTGTCACTGTCCCTTTCCTCATCTTCACCAGTGACCATCATTCCGGCCCCTCCCAAGGGCTACATTTCTCTCTCCTATTGCCCTGAGATGCTACTTTAATATGTTACTCTGATGTTACCATGTCTAATGAATATTCAATAGGGGTTTCTCCCCTCTTCCTTATTTGCATTTCCTCCACTTACCAATGTTAAGGTGTTCTTTACTATAGGTTAGTGTATTTTTGATTTCACCCTATTATCATATACGTCAATTTGTTGCCATGGCACTCTTGCAGTTGGCTGTTCCATCCAAAACCTTCCAGAAGCCAATGTCCATTCATGTTCTGTGGTTGGCTGATGTCATTATGGACAAAATTCCCCCCTTCACTCTACTTTCAGTTCTCCAAAACTTATGAGTTACCTAAGTTTATCTATGCCAAAGTTCATAGGCCTCAAGCCTCATGCTAACTGCTGAAGCCAGTGTCTTACAGGTTACAAGCCTGTATGTTCCTTGCATTACTGCTGAATATAATAAAGCTGGATATAATGCAAAGCAGTGACTATCATAGAGATAATCTGGCGTACTGGGCTACACTATACAGTTCAAAAATGAATCTGGCAACTGGCAGAGGGTTCTTTTTAAAGACTTGCTGCAAGGTGTCCAATCCAAAAAATTTCACTTTCCTTACATTATTACATTCAAATGCATGAGCGACAATGTGGGCAAGTTGGTCCTGTAAAAGGTATTACCTCATCCACCTTGTATCTCTAATATCCTGGGACCAACACAGCTAAAACTACACTACTTCCAAAATCATAGACAGGTGTTAAAGTGTGCTTCCAACACATCTTGCAGAGTGGCTATATCTTGGTCCCATCTCTATTGATTTTCATTCCTGCAGTGTGCTCTGTCTGCAATCTCATGACAGTGGATGTTATTGTCTAAGATACTTTGATATCAAATCAGTGGATCTTTCATCTTTGAACCATTTATTTCAGCTAATATCTCCCTTCAGAGGGCATCAATATCCTCAACCATTCTCATTCTAACCTGAATTTCTGATCTTCTAGTTTTAGCCAGGTCATCGGCTGTTCACTACTGTATATACTATTGTGTGATGTAATCCACTGAAAAATCAATTTATTGCTTCACTCTCCAAGCCTCCTTATGAGTTGCATTGTTGATGTCAGTTCCTTTAGAAGAAATCAGAATGCTAAGTCAAAAAAATCATATCTGCCTCCATTTCTGCTCTATTTATTTTTCAGTGAGACTAGCTTTCAGTTTGGCCATAAAGTTCCATTTTAGGAAGAAGGTTGAAGCCAGGTAGTTGGACATCTGTGAAATACCGGGGTGCAATCCAGACCAGTGAGAAACTGTGTCACCCTTGCCCTACAACCTTGGGTGCCTTACTTGCTGGTAGTAGCTCCCAGCTTGGGCTGCTCACAAACAGCCTTCCACCATGCAAGTCGCACTCTGAGTATCTGTGCATTACTGCAGTCTGCTAGCCACACTTGGGTTACGCTCCGGCTCTCACTAATGTTGGCTATATTGCAGGGTGACCCCAACACACTCCCAGTCCTGGATTTCCCCCCAGAAATATATATTTTATATTGCCCAACTCTTTCCTGGACAGTCCAAATCTATTAAATCTGTCATTCCTTAAAGGAATAATATACACCAGCTTACCCCCTTAAATGGAGTTACCTAGACACTCTCATTTAAACACACTAGATTAGATAAAACAATAAAACAAGTTTATTAATTACCAAGACATAGATTTTAAGTGAGTGCAAGCAATACGGCATAAAAGTCAGAAATAGTTACAAGAAAATAAAGATTAAAAATGTTTTCTAGTGCCTTGCTTAAAAAAACTATATTAGATTCAAAACAAAGTTTCTCACCACATGCTTCCAACAGCATTGCTGACCAAACTTTCAGGTCAGGACCCCTACACCTTTGTCTTCTCAGGTGCGGAGAATGAGATGAACATGGAGAGAAAGAGGTTCCTTGGGGTGTTTGATTTAAGCCTATGTTCATAACTTTACATATAATGTTGCTACATGCATTTTACTATGATATTACTGATCAGCAAGTTATGAGCTTTCAAATTATACGTCTCAAGGCATGCCGTGTACAAAGATTATTACAATAGTGTGTAGAGTGTGAATACAGGGGAGCCTGCCATCACAACATCATAAATGAATCATGATTAAAAGGGAAGATACCTAAATGGTGGAAGTGAGCAGTTATTGTCCCTCTTCTTAAGACTGGCAAGGATGCCACTTCTCTGGGCAGCTGTCTGCCTGAATCTTCAAGTCACTTTTGAAAGTCAATGGAAAGAATGATTCAAACAAGGCTTCTGTGGTGGCTTTTAAAAGAAAGGAAAATAGAACCTACCCAAAGGCATACAGACTTGCATTCAACTAAGGACTTCTGGTTGGCCTTCTGTCAGACTATTATTGATGGATTCCAACAAAAGCCACCAGTCATCAATAGGAGTCTTTTTGGATCTCAGTGCGGCATTTGATAAGTTTGACATGATAAGCTCTTAGTGAAGGTGAGATGGGAATCTGTGGTAAAAATGTACCTTTAGATAAGAGATTTACTAAGGTATAGGGAAATAGAAATAAGATTAAATGGTACTTTTTCAGAGACTAGGCCACTCAGGGTGGGAATTCCTCAGGTCTCAGTTTGAAGTTCTCTTATTTTCCTACTATATTCCTCTGGACTGTCAGGTGGCTTGAAATAAACTGTGTACATGTATGCAGGTGTTATTGTGCTTCATCATGGGTTGTGAAATAGAGGTACTGGAAAATGATTGAATGAGGACTTGGAAATTGTAATTAGATGGGCAAAGGAACATAAATTCCAGCTGAATCCAGCAAAAATAAATTCCATCTATTTTACCACTAATCACAGGACATTCAACTACAGTCTGAAACTGACATTGGCTGGAGAAGGTATTGCCATATGATTGAGAGGAACCTGATATATCCTGGGGATGACCTTGAACACAGGACTAAGGTTTGGACAATGTAGTGTTTCATGGCCAGCAGTCAGGCTTAGAGGGAGGGCACTCTGCCTCACTCCATCAAATAGTGAAATTACAGGAGATTAGCAGTCTTTGGCCTAGATTCCTGGCTAGGCAGACAACAACTAACAGTCTACCACCTGGGCCCCTTGGGGTAGGGCAGAGTAACAAGTCATCTTTAGTCTAGCCTCTTGTCTAGGCAGAGCGGCTCTAGCCATTTCGCCGCCCCAAGCATGGCGTCACGCCGCGGGGGGCGCTCTGCCGCTCGCCGGTCCCGCGGCTCTGGTGGACCTTCCGCAGACGTGCTTGCGGAGGGTCCACTGGTCCCGCAGCTCTGGTGGACCTCCCGCAGGCGTGCCTGCGGATGCTCCACCGAACCCACGGGACCAGCGGACCCTCCGCAGGGATGCCTGCGGGAGGTCCACCGGAGCCGCCTGCCGCCCTCCCGGCGACCGGCAGAGCGCCCCCCGTGGCATGCCACCCCAAGCACGTGCTTGGCGTGCTGGGGCCTGGAGCCGCCCCTATGTCTAGGGCAGATAGGGACTACAGTCTGGAGCTCTGCCCCTCGGTGTGGAGCAGAGCAGGGAGCAGTCTATAGCCCAAGCCTCCTGGCTACTGCAGACAGCAAACCAGGGAGTCTGGGGATCACAGACAAGACAAGCCACAGATAAGGCACAGGCCTTCCGGCCTAGGATGAGTAGGACGCTACCCCAGGGGTGGGGTTCGCAGCAGGTGATAGGGGGCCCAGGCCCACCCTACTCCATTGGGCCCTGCCCAGGGCCCTAACAGTGGCAGGTAGTCCCGCCACTGGGTCACCGGGGATCCTACCGAAACATGCAGGCTCGTCTGCTCTCAGCACTATAACCAGACTAATGCCCATTTCCCCTGGGCTACTTCCTACCACCCTTCCTTGGCATGGCTCCATAATCTATGGGTCCTCTATCTCCTCAGGGTAAACAGCGGATGGCAGTCCCAGCAACTCCACACCGCAGTTGGTCTCTTCTGGGGGTAGGGTGATGCACAGTGTGGTGCCTGGACCAGAGTTCTGCAGCAAGGGAGAGATGTCTGCCTCCTTCCCTGTCTCCAGCCCAATTGACCTGGAGGGCCCACCTCTTATACTTCCTATCCTGCACCTCTCTTCCAGCGTGGGGGTCAGGACTGGCCTGGCTATGCCAACTAGGGGGCATGGGGCCAGCCCTCCCCATCAGGTCTGGAGGGAGGACACTGTCTTACCATAGACCTCATGTCAGAAAAGTGGCAGCCAAAGGAAGGAAGAGATTGAATCTTTTCTGATGTATTACCAATTGGGTTCATGTGTTAGGACACTGAAAATAACATCCTGCTCAATATGCCTCACTTGTCTGATCACATACTGCTGCCAGTAATCTTAGGCATTTGTGAATCCCATAGGGTGCCTATCTGCAACTTAAGGTGCCTAAATGCCATTGTAAATCTGACTCTTAGTGGTTCAGAGAGAGGGTTGGGATAGCCCAGTGAGAGTCTGCATGAGCGCAAGTACAACTTCAGGAAGACCCTTAAAAGAGACAACTGAAATATTCAAGCTGGGCAGTGACTAATGCATGAATTAAAATGTAAGTGGAGGCAAGATCATTTGTGAGAATATTGAATTCTCAGAATGTTCTAGAGGTAGTAGTAGGCAGACATACAAACATGGGTGGAGTGAGCAATTACATTCATGGAGGACTATAAATTGAATAGATTTATTGTTAAAAGGAAAACAAAAAGCACAATTAATCCATTTAGAATTATTAATAGTATGCAAAAATAAGATAAATGTGCTTTACAATACATGGATGTTTTATTTTATCTGGGCTTTTCATCCTATTTTAAAAGAGAAATTTATTTTAAATAATTTGTCAATGAAGGATAATTCACTACATCATTTCCTGAAACAACCAAGCCCTGGTCTACACTACAAAATTACTTCACTATTATAACGTTGCTCAGGGGTATGAATAATCCATACCCCTGAGCAACATAATGATGCCAACCTAAGAGCCAGTGGAGACAGTGCTGTGTCAGTGGGAGAGCTTCTCCCACTAACATAGCTGCTGTTTCTCGTGGAGGTGGATTAACTACACAGACGGGAGAGCTCTCTCCTGTCAGAGTAGAGCATCTTCATTAAAGTGCTACAGCAGTGCAGCTACACTGGTGCAGCTGTGCCAATGCAGCATTTTAAGTTCAGACCTGCCCTAAGGCTGGACTCAGTTTGCATCAAAAATTAAGTTTACCTCATGACTGGAATATGTTGTCAGTAAATGAGGACAGTGATATGGCAGGTGACAAAGTATATAATAATATTGCTCTAAGGGTACATCTATACTTACCGTCCGGGTCGGCGGCTAGCGTTCGACTTCTCGGAGTTCGATATATCGCGTCTCATCTAGACGCGATATATCGAACTCCGAACGCGCTCCTGACGACTCCGGAACTCCACCACCGTGAACGGCGGTGGCGGAGTCGACAGGGGAGCCGCGGACTTCGATCCCGCGGCGTCTGGACGGGTGAGTACTTTGAACTAAGGTAGTTCGAGTTCAGCTACGCTATTCGCGTAGCTGAACTTGCGTACCTTAGTTCGACCCCCCCCCTTAGTGTAGACCAGATTTAAGAAGTATATTTAGCTTATAGACTAACAGACGTTTTGGAGCATGAGCTTTTGTGGGTGAATACCCACTTCATCAGATGCATGTCATTCATATTCATTTCGTATTCACCCACGAAAGCTCATGCTCCAAAACATCTGTTAGTCTATAAGGTGCCACAAGACTCTTTGCTGCTTTTACAGATCCAGACTAACATGGCTACCCCTCTGATATATTGTAGTAACAAGCTAAATATGTCACCAATTCGTAAGTCTTCAAAAGCAAAAAATAATGTAATAAAAAAAACCCAACTCATTCTTTAAAGAATTATCCATTCATGATAGCCCTTTTTAAAATCAATTACCATTTGTGAATTCTGTGCTGGGTTGACAGTTATAAGGTCCTATCTGAGTTAGAAAATAAAGTCTGTAGGGCTTTGTAAATAGAGCAAAGTTACTTCTTGTGTGCACTCATGTCAGGAATACTTCATTAAATACTTAGTACATAGAGTGAGTTGGAATTCCTCCTTCATCGGTCTGTGCAACTGATCTCATGGTAATAGGGTTGCCTGGTTTTAGAGGCAACAGGGTAAAATAAATACTATCAATAACAATTTCTAAAGCTCCCTCTAACATTTTTTAAAAAAGCTTTTTCTGTAAAATATGTTTGCATAGCAGAATACGCTCATTTGGGATTACCTGAATAATTCATTCTTGGCTTTGCCACTCAGGTAATGTGACCAGCCTTTATTTAGGCCACTCAAACTTTTATGCCACACCCTCAGGGTATTCTGTACATAGTGGTCCCGGTGGGTTCTGAGATACAGGTCACTAATCCTGGACTGAATATTTCCTGTGTTCTTGGCAGAGGAAATTCCTAGGTAATTAAATATAAATAATTGGCAGTTTGTAACAACGAGCCCTAAATTAACTCAGGAAGTAAAAATACACCAGTGTTCATTTCCTACCAATATGGAATAAAAAACAAAATGTCATCAGAAATAGTCTGAATAAACATACATCTTTCTGATGCAATCTCTATCTGCTGAAAAGGAGCAAGGTATGTTTGCTCGTACTGGAAGCACAACTGTGGGAATTTTGCAGGGGTTGCCAGGTTTTTGTCATCCTCTCCTTCCCTCCACTCCCAAGTATCACAGCTAAGAAGTTTAGTCTGACCATCCCAGTGGTGATGTGTGTCTTCTGAAAAACAAAAGAGCTAAGAAAAACAATGTGTATAATCCACATGGTGAGTTTTAGAGTCATCACAAAAAGAACGGTGTGGTTCTCGTTGCCGGAGAGTGGGGCATCCACACTAGAATACTTTTTATTGATATTACAAACAGAAAACTATATTAAATTAAGGGTCATAACCTAAGTCTTGACCTTGTCAGAGCAGAGGCACCAACCCAGAAGTCTTTTCAAGGGCATGCAAGCCAAGACCCTGTTTTCATTCCTTTAGGCTGGGATTTGCATAGGTGTTTAAGGGAGCTGGGCACCTAGCTACAATCAAATTCCAATGGGAACGGAGTACCTTTGAAAATCCCAGTTTTAGTTATTTTGCTCCCAACTTGTACAAACCATGCTGAATGGATGAGATGAGGGAGACAGCCCTTTCAAGACATTTGAGAATTGTGAAAAAGATGGCCCTCCATTTTTTCCTTCAAACCAGCACTGTCTGGAGAATATGAGGAGCTGGACAATACCTGAACTGTCAGAACAGAGACCAGAAAAAGCCAGGAATGTGTAAGCAGTTGGGATAGATACTGCTCTCAGATACCATAATGGTGGATGTTGTATATAATTTTGAGGGTGGGTGGGTGAGGGTGTCACTAATGCTATGCACTGGCACCAGTTAAGAAAAAATCTGCAACAGACAACTAGGCATGCAGTGATGAATGAGGCATGTAGTGATGAATCCTTTCAAACAAATTTGGTTACTTTGCACTAAGACAATAAACTATAGTGTCTGTGATTTACAGAGAATATGTCTCATTTAAGAGAGATCCTGAGAGGCTCCAAGTTATTATTATTATATTATCACTATACAGTGGCTTAGCAAAGGGTAGTTAAAGCCTCTTACCTCATCTGAGATGAAACTTTCCTAAGTGATAGAGAGATAAAATGTGTGAGGTAATATCTTGATTTTAATTCAACCGATTTCTGTTAATGAAAGAGAGAAGCTTTTGAGTTACATAGACGTTCTTCAGGTCCTGGAATGGTAATCAGCATGTGTCAGCTAAATACACGGAGTATATCCCAGACCTGAAGAAGAGCTCTGTGTAGCTCAAATGCTTGTCCATTTAACCAACAGAAGTTGGTCCAATAAAATATATTATCTTACTCACCTTTTCTCTCTCTCATATCCTGGGCCCAATATGCACTGCAAACAAAAATCACTTGCTAACAGAGTGCTGCAGCCAATAGTAAATATTCGAGGTGGCCACTGAAGCCTTTCATTTTATCAGTTTTTTAAATGACATTTCTTTCTACTTATAGGGAAATGGTCAATTTAATAATGATACTTTTCCTCAAAATTGTTTTACCTACTATAGTCACAAGGGACTCTTAAAATTACTATAACCAAAAAGGGTTGAAAGAAAAAAATCTTGTTTTTTTTTCTGGGGTTTGCTTAGTTTGTATATTTGATAACACTTTGGAAGTTGAAACTGATTTTTTTTATTACATCATTGCAAAACTTGTGAGAGGATACCGAGTCCCTTGTATCTAATTAATTTAACTTTTTCCTTGTGCTGTCAGTGAATGTTCCTTGCTGTTTATGTGGCTCTTTCAAACAGAAGAAGGGGGGAAAGGAATATTTAAAAAAAAATAAGAAAATGTAATTGTAAAATCACAAAAAATAGGCAGGGGAACAGGTATAGTCCCAGGTATCTGTTTTAACTACTTTTTTTAATTAACTCTATTTCAAGTGGATTGAATGGAGTCTTGATTACCTTTGGATTTATGCACTTCCTATGAACATTTCTAGAGATTTTCATGCTATAATTTAATACTTGTCTCCCCAAGCATCTAATTGGCCATAATCAATATAAAATTCTAATTGATTTTAAAAGTATTTGTTGTTTATTACATTTACATGTGGATTTAGAAGCCTGACTTCCAGCTCCTACTTTTTGAAAATCTTGGTCCTTTAGCCCAACTGTACAGGACTCACAGGGAGCCATAAACAGCTGCAGAAATGATGCAAAATGGCTTCAAAGATATGGTTTTAAAGTCCAGTATGATGGCATCTCAACCAGGGCCGGCTCTAGACCCCAGCGTGCCAAGGCATGCCTGCGGATGCCCCACCGGAGCTGCAGGACCAGCGGACCCTCCGCAGGCACGTCTGCAGGAGGTCCACCGGAGCCGCGGGACTGGCGACCGCCAGAGCGCCCCCCCGCGGCGTGCCGCCCTGCTTGGGGCGGTGCAATTGCTAGAGCCGCCCCTGATCTCAACGGATAGAAGCAAAGAATCTCCCCTTCCCCTATTTTTAGCACTGTGGGGCCATGAGAAATTAGACTTCAGAGATTAATCATTTTTATGTATAGACAAGTTGTCACTGCATGCTGTAGGTCTGAATCTTACCTATTCTGATCATTGGGCAAGCCGTCCACATCAGGGTGGAAGTACTATCCTATCCATAACTATGGTGTCACTATAACATAGTTGAGATAATTTAAAATGTTCAGTACAAAATATTCTGTCTTATGGATCACCTCTAATATTCTGATGCAGGTTTTTTGTCCTTATGCAACATGATATTAAATGCTGTGTCATATTAATTCTTTTCCGGAATGGAGACGTATCAAGAGATAGGCTCTCTTGGAAGTCTAAACCAGAAGGAATCATCCATTATTCTCTTCAATCATTCTGCTCAGATGAAATTAAATAAAGAAATCATTTCCTTCAAACTATCTTAACATATTATGTTTATGACATGTGACCTAACTGCTAAAATAAATCTATTATGTGAATAAATCTCATTAGTATACGTCTGCTGTATGCCCTCATCAAGTTATGTGGTATGATTTATTTGGCTACTGCAGCATTTTCAAAGATTTAATATATGTTTCAAACACTAAAAAAATGGTATTTTAAAATAAATGCATAGGGCCCTATTGTTCTGCCACTTTCAACGAGAACTCCCCAGTCATTTCAGTGAAGAGTTCTCCTTAAAAATTGATGGCCCATACATTATAGATCTAATTAAAATCCTGTATTATGACACAATTTAATTTCTAGCGTTATCCAGAAGATAGAAGACTATCTTATAGGATTTTGTCACTTAAGTAATTTTACAACAAATTAAGATTCTCTCAGCACTTCAATAAACAATATCATAATTATACTCTTTCATTATATGCCTGAGGATAAAACACTAACATATAAATACATTTAACTATGATCAGTTGTTTCTGTGAGCTATTTCTTATTTTTAATTGTGTGATACCACATAGCCTTGAAGGATGCACCATGTGTTAGACTTAATTATAACCCTCTGCAGCTTTAAATCAAGGAGGGGAACTCAAAACAATGGGGGCTTCTGTTAAATATAATTGCTTTCCATTGCTGGTCTGTTGGTAAAGAGACAGCTACTAAATGAGGGTGAGTATTAATGCAGGGGGCTTTTCTAGTATTTAAGAAAGGCGAAAATATTTAAAACATTACTGTGATTTTATAGGAAGAAGTTAATTCTAGACAATCTCATTGCCCAATAATTTTTTTGTAGTGACATACTGGAATAGGTCCCAGAAGCCTCCTGATGGTTCCCACAAGCCCCTTGTTAAAATTTTGCCACCAAACTAGAAGATTGGGTTCATTTCTCTGCTTCTCCAGGGGTTCATTCCTCTAGGGCCGCCCAGAGGGGGGGGCAAGTGTGGCAATTTGCCCCAGGCCCCGGGCCCAGGAGGGGCCCCCACAAGAGTTTTTCGGGGCCCCTGGAGTGGGGTCCTTCACTCGCTCCGGGGGCCCCGGAGCTTCTTCGCTCCCGGTCTTCGCTGGCGGGGGGTCCTTCCTCTCCAGGATAGAAGGACCCCCCCGCCGCCGAATTACCGCCGAAGCGGGACCCGCCGCCGGAGTGCAGCCAGGTCTTCGGTGGTAATTCGGCGGTGGGGGGGGTCCTTCCGTTCCGGAACCCGCCACCGAAGTGCCCCGAAGACCCGCGGTGGGGGCTGCACTTCGGCGGCGGGTCCCACTTCGGCGGTAATTCGGCGGCGGGGGATCCCCGCCGTGGGTCTTTGGGGCACTTTGGCAGCGGGTCCCGGAATGGAAGGACCCCCCGCCGCCAACTTACCGCTGAAGCGGGGCCCCCGGAATCCTCTGGGAGGCCCTGCATTCCTCTCTGGATTCTGGATCATCCCTGACAGAGATAACTTATTCCTGAGGCACATCATAATAACTTATTCCTGAGGCACATCATAATAATTAATCTCAAAAACAAGTGCTCTGCTTTTGAAAAGAACAATATTTAACCACATGGAAGGCATTTTCAAAACATTTCCTAGATCCTCATTTCCCAAAGTTATCTTTAGGTTAGGTGGATTCTAGTCATTCCACCTCATGTAGCATCACACACAAAGTTCATTATTGAGGGAAGGGCCGCGGTAGAAGGAAGAAGGTGTACACGATGGTCTTATTATTTATATTACAGCAATGCATAGGAGCCCCAGTCAAGATTGGGTCCCATTGTATAGACACATAGTAAGAAAAGCCCCTCCCCCAAGAGTTTACAATGTAAATAGAAAAATAGTGGGAAAGAGTGGTAATATGAGTTGTACAAGGACAGGAAGAGAAACCAGGTCTCTTGACTCCCAGTACAGGGCCCCATGCATTAAACCTCACTGCCCCTCAAACTCTAAAACAAATGAAGAAGTATGATGTTAACAACTTCTTTCATTTTCTACATACAAGTCATTATAATCAGGAACATGTATTGTGATTTAGATGAATGGGAATGGGTTTTAAACTGAATAAGTCTTCAAGGAAGTGTCTTGTGTGAAAAATGCAAAATGTGATTCAGTGTCAGTATGGGTTTTGGTGTAGCTTATGAGAGCATAACTCTAGGTTTGTCAGAGCTGTGACTGAGTGAAATTCTTCTTTGTGGTTTAATAATCTGTAACTAATGTTGCTTGTGTTTGTAAAAAAAAAAAAAGAGCATTCTGGTTCTGTGACAGAAAGGTGGTTGGATGAATAATAGCTGCTCTGATTACTGAAAGGATCAGGAAACAGAACACAGCTACATTTTTTTACAACAGCAACCATTTCTTTTTGGTGTAAAAGCTCACCGAATTTCATATTAAGAATATATTAATGGGGTGCTATGAAGCAAGAATAATCTACACAATTTACCAATAGTTTTATTTTAAAATAACACTATCTGAAGTGGGACCATTTCCTCATTTTTATATATGCTGGGCCATGATATCAGAGCTAATATTTGTATAGTATGTCATTGCCTATGGATCAACTTTGTGCTAGACATGTATTGTGTCATGCCAACATCAAAAATTCAATAAAGACTTCAAGCTGAGGATAGGATTTAGGTGGATGTACAAAAGACTTGGATATATTCTCACTAAATTCTCTTTTATATGTGACTATTGGTTATTAGATACGCAAAGCCCACTGAAAGCAACACAACACTGTCCCTTAACTTCAAAGGGCTTTGATCATGCCCAGAGTTGCATTATATTTTGAAAGAGCTGACTAATTATATTGCATATATTTTGAAAATGTGACTAAGCCATACAGCCCTGTGAGGTCGGTAGGTAAGAACTATCCACGCTCAATCCCTCTTATACGAAACAGAAAAACAAACACAAAGGGTACGTTTACATGGCAAGCAGCAGTGAGTCTCAGAACCCAGGTCTGCAGACTTGGGCTCACACTACAGCACTAAAAATAGTTGTGTACATGTTTGGGCTCAGGCTGGGGATCAAGCTCTAAAGCTTCTGAACAGGAGTGGTGTAAAAGTTTTTCCTAAGACTTCCTGTGCATCGCCATATGATGAACTGCACTTTATGGCACAACTTTAAAGCATCCTTTAGGTCCAGCTTAGAGCAGATGCCCAGCAGTTTTAGACTAAAGCTCAATTCTGTCCATACAGGCTAACTTGAGGCACACTGGGAAAGTAATACGCTTGATCTCCAGCTTCACTTAATTCTGCCACTCTTTAACGGACTGGCAATGTAGTGTCCCTTGTGGCAGAAGAGAGACAAGACTTGGCTGTAGTGAATATGAAGGTGATTATTCGGGCTGTGGGACATAGACAAGCCCCTATAATCCTTTACAGCTTTGTAGTTCACAAAGACCTGATCGAAAGCCCATTGAAGTCAATGGGTTTTGGAATGGATCCATGCTGACTACACAAAAATTGTGCTCTAGCATCACTACCTGTGGTTTTTCTAAATCCTGTTCTGTACTGTCAAGTCATGAAAGAGTCTGCAAGCTACTATACAAGCAACACTAATAGCAATCTTCTTTAAAAAGAATGCATTGTACCCACCCAAGGAGTAATGGCCCTCAATAAAAGGAGGTTGGCTCAGAAGAAAAATGGAAGTGGTATTTATTATTGATGATACGGTGATAATACTATCTCTCATGGATTCCCGAGAATATACCCACCACCGAAAATGGACCAGAACAGATCTTTATATCCTATATTTTTCACTCTACAAATTCAGTAGAAATGTATTTCTCTGAAGATGTATACAACAATCATGTCCCTTTTGAAAGATATAGGTGAAAAAGAAAAATCATCATACACCGTTGGTCAATTTAAAAGACAAAGATAGATGGGGAACATCTGACTGGTAGCATTATTTATACTTGAATATTTGTTACCATTTATTAATAAAAGAGAGGTCACATGTTATCAGGATTTAGTCCCAGACATCTAATTTTGGAAAGAAATTAATTATGGAAGTAATTAGTAAGTAACCTGAATTGCTGGAAAACAGAGACCACTAAATGTGCCTATGCAAGATAGGTATTTGATGTCACCAGAAGGTCTCAGCTTCCAGGAAGCAACATGCTGAAGCAGATAAGCCATTTTATCCTATTTCTTCTGGGTGGTCTTGCTTGGTTCTTCTTCCTGGAAGTGCTGGTGTGGATCAATCAGATGGTGACCCAAATGTCTTCCAAAGATTTTGAATGTCCAACCAAAATGACAGTCGTCCTCTCTCATTATCCAATCATGGAACAAGACTTCAACTTCTGAGTTCTTGCAACTGGAACTGGAATTTTCCAGGCTCTTTGTGTAACACATTTTGTCACACCAGCTGGTGTAAGACAAGTTAGGCAATAACTGATGGTACAACTATCTGAAGCATACCTTGAACATCAGCTGGTCCGCAACTTACCTTCTGTGGACCCCTTTGTGGTGCATCCCTTGGCCAGTTTTGCAGTTCTGCTTGTTCAAGTTGCAGTTTCTCCATCATTGCTCTGCTAGCTGCTGAAATGTCCAGTTTAAAGTTCATATAATTTACACGAATTCCCTCTATATTTTTTGATACTTTTTAAACTTGTTTTAACAGTCCATTACACAATGCAAAGTCATTTCAAGAACTATTGTTCTCCAGCAGGCTGGAACAGATGTATAAATCTTCCATCCTCATTCACCTTGTTTTAACAATGGTGGAACCTTTGGGCTATATGAATGCACAGACTCAATGCAGCATTAATTAAAGAGCCACATTTCTATTATTCCATTCTGTGAGCAAGTGCCCTTATAAACACACTATTGGGTTTCACAGATACCAAAGGTTTCGGTTCCTTTTACTTAGTGCCTCTTGCTACTCAGGTGTATTTCACTAACTTGATAGCATAGGCATGCTTGATTGTAAATATTAGCCTTACTTCTTCACTTTGTCACTACACTAAAAGAAATCAGTATGAATGCAACACTTTTATTTCCCTAACAAGATTGTCCCTGAGGTAAACCTAGGCATTAAAAGTTAACAAGATTTGACTCACAGTCATATCACTTATAGCTGACTTCCCTTTTATACATATTTTAATTATCATATTAGATTCTATCAAATTCTCCCATTTTACTACTGTATCTGGCACATCATATAATATCAATGTTTGATATTCATTTAATATTATTTGTAATTCATTCATAAACAGGGAAAAAAGGGAACTCCCTTTAGGTGCGGCAACTGTACAGTCTTGCAAAAGGTTGCAGCAACTCTGAATTTCCCTCAGACTTACTGAAGAAATCTAGCCAATAGCCCTTGGGTTTTTATTCTCTCAACTCTCTCTTCTATCTTTTTTCTAAAAGACTTTGACACCTGGACAATTTTTAAATATTGAGAACTCATAAGTTTGGGGTCTTAGTTACTACAGTGTCAATGTTGTATTATAGAGCTCTGGTGGATATCTCCCCTGTGTACATTGACAGAACTTTGATGTATTAGATTTGTTTTGTCTTGTAATTATACAGCCTGTCACTGTAACCTTCATTAATAAAATCTTGGCTATAGCACTATAAAAGAAGACAGACAGCTTTGTTTTCTTTGTACATCAGAGAAAATGCACTCACACATTCCAGTGTGTTTCATTTAGAATTATCTGATCTATGGTTTAAGGTCATTGTCACAACTTTGACATATACAAAGTAGAATTGAGAATGAGGAAAACTGGTAAACAAACTTGCTCACTTGATTAGAAGAGAGTTTGTTTTCAATGAGGTATGCAGCAATGTAATCGTGCAACTCCCATTAACATTAATGGGATCTGTACAGCTATATCCATAAAGCAAGTACACCTCTACCCTGATATAACGTGACCCGATATAACATGACCCGATATAACATGAATTAGGATATAACGCGGTAAAGCAGTGCTCCAGGGGGAGCGGGGCTGTGCACTCCGGTGGATCAAAGCAAGTTCAATATAACATGGTTTCACCTATAACACAGTAAGATTTTTTGGCTCCCGAGGACAGCGTTATGTGGAGGTAGAGGTAATTTACCTCAGAAAAGTGATTGTACTATTTAATCATGAACTACAATACTATTTGAAGGACAACTATAGTTCCAAATAATATGCTTACTAGAGCTTGTTTGGGGTTTGGTTTGGTTTGTTTCTTGAGGGGGGGAGTGTTTGCTTGCGTTATTTGAAGTGGAATTGGGCCATCCAGCACTAAAGCATAGGGTTGAGGAAGCTGGCACAGGGGACTCCACATAGCTCCAGGCTCTATTTGCTTAAGAGTAGTAGAAGGGTTGGGTTAGGAACAGGCCAGGGAAGGGGTCTGAGCATTGTGGATCTCTGACTGCCTCGATTCACCAGCCAAATCTCCAGCCAGATTAGGGAACGCAGTAGTCACAGACATAGATGCACACCTGAAGTTGCAGTAGTGGCCAAAAAGAAGCTCCACTGTCTCTGTGTGATCTGGAGCAGGAGGATTATATCCAAGTCCCCTGTTTACCCCTGCTTGGCGTAAGGATTTGACTTTAAATATTCAAAACAGAATTTACCCCAAAATAAGTCATATTGGGATGTTCTCAAAGACAAGCCATATGTTTTAGTACATAAATACCAGTATTTCATATAGAGCAGAGTGAATGCCTAATGCAAAAGGATAAGAAAGGAAAGGAAAATGCGTTTTAGTCTTCATGCGGCAGCTAGACAAGGGCTAAGAGGGAATACACAGACTGAACAAAAGTTAGAAAGTTTGACTATTTTTTGTACTACTACTAATTTCCTATATATCAAGAAGAACTTTTCCCTCATATTTTTTTTAAACATAGGGGTTTTTCATGCCAATGGAACCTGTTCATGCTGATGCTGATAAAAACTTCACTGAAGAATGCAGTGGAAAAGCAAATGACAATGTGTTCAGAATACCAAGGATGTGTTAGGTGAGGACCATTAATATTGAACCCATCCTGTCGCAGCAAGTAAAGTTGAGAAGAGACCACATTAAAGAGACATTACAGATTACAATCAGGATCTGTTCTGAATTTAATTCCATTGTTTGCTCCAGCTGTGTGAGTAATTTGTAAAACTCCTGGGCACATTAAGCCACCTGAGGTTTAATTAAATGAAAAATGATTGAAAATGTTTGGAAACAACCTTAATTTAAAGGGCAAGCCTCACCTTTCATTAATTTATCTTACACCCAGATACTGAAGATAAAGGACAATTTTAAAAGTGACCTCTCATTTTGAGATGCATGTTTATGCTCTGAAATATTTGGACCCATATTTTGTGGTCCAATAATTTTTTGCAAGTGTACATTATAAAACATAGCCTTCTGGCTACCTGATTCTACCTGCAGATTGGGTAGATTGCTAATTCCTATTATTAGTATCCCCATAAATAGAGGCCAGGTGGAGGACCAAGGAAATTTAACCCAAATCCAACAGCATTCAGTAAACGTTGGACCAAAATCTAAAGTTCGTTTAAGAAAACCAAAATATAATCCACATAAAGTGACATCTAAAAACACACAAGACATGAATTAATCTTTGTGCCTGCAATGTTATTAATTCTATCATGAAAATCTAAAGCCAATATTAATTATAATGGCCCAAATTTTGTTCCCTAAATCCATGTGCAGCATTAGAGAGGACCCTCCTTACATGGAATGGAAGGGTTCTGCCATTTCCTTGGTACTGCTCCCCATAGACCCCACTTTGTCTCACAAACTGAACCTATTAATGCAGGTTGGAGTTCAGTATAGCTTATAGAAAATTCCTGATTTTCCTGTACAGTTTTAATTCTCTGACGTATATGTATTTATCATACTGGGGCTTTAATAACATTTTACATAAGGGTGATACATTTGTGCTACAACCACTACATTTTGTATTTTGATTTTTAATAGAATTTTGAGACATATTCTGATGCCCATCTTAAGAATTTTAACATTCTCTCGATAATAATTATTGCCAGTAATCATTTCTCTGTAATGTTGCTTTGCTTTGAACATCAGTGAAACTCTATGTTTCATCTTTATAAAATAAATAGGTTGGTTTAAATTTTCCATTGTGTCCCATTAGCCTACTTTACTATCTGACATTTTACTTTTATCACAAAGTTTCCCCATGTATATACTTCTGTAAAACTCCTTGGACACAATTTTGGTTTTACAATGTCATTCGTTCCAAGTTTTCCAAGAAGGGAATTATGATGGGTTTTTTTAGACATCAGTTTATTACACGTTTTTGGCTTGCTGGTATTTTTATTTGGTTGGTTGGCTTGGTTTTGTTGAGATGGATCAAATAGAATTGAAAGGGCTTTGGAAAGATTTCAAACAGCCCAGTGTTAGGATCTGGGGCTTTCACCTGCAAAATTCAGTTTTGGATATACCCCGGTTCAAATTCTGAATACCCTTGAAAGTTCTAGGGTACAAGAATTCAGAATTCTGGTCCAGCCTATCTCCCATTTTTTTTCTCATTAGTGTTGTGTTCTCTACCTTGCGGCATTAGGGATCTCTTTCTTCAGGCCAAATTCTATGTGTGTTATACAACTGGAAAAAAATAGAATGCCTGAATGTATGGTATAAGGGTTATCCCAGCCTTACTATGGAATGACCACATTCACCATGAGTGAGTTATGCAGGTGGTTTTAAACGAGTGCCAGTAATACCACACAATCATGTGATTGCTACATATTTTATAGAGAAAAATATTTTACAAATATTTTAATATGTTAAAACATTGGATTGCTGCTAATTTTCTCATCTTTCTGTTCATAATGTACTCTGTACTATGAGATCAGTTGTACAAGCTCTAGAAAAGAAGGAAAATTATAACTAATACATTTTTGAAACCTCTACAAATTGCCTAAAGTGACTTCTCCCAGTACAGTTATTCTGTAATTTTAACACCTGACACTTTTGGAACTTCCAGGGCTAGAAGTAATTGCTGAATGTCCAGTGGAAAGCTGAAAACCTCCCCTTTCCAGCTGTATCTGTCACCCATCTCTAGACCTATGAGTTGTGAGATAATTGACAGTAAACTTGTCACTGGTCCAGGATTGAATTCTGCTTGTCTTACTGTCAGATCAATGTAATTTTGAAGAAACTTTTAAAAAGAAAAGTTTAAGCTGCTGAGAAGTTTGGAATGTATACAGATGAAATACTACTAAATAATACTTAGCATTTATATTGTTCTTTTAATCTGTTGAGCTCAAAGAACTTTATAAAAAGTAGTGCTGTCAAGCGATTAAAACAATTAATCGTGATTTAAAAAATTAGTTGCAATTAATCATGCTGTTAAACAATAATAGAATACCATTTATATAAATATTTTTGGATGTTTTCCACATTTTCAAATATATTCATTTAAATTACAACATGGAATACAATGTGCACAGTGCTCACTTTATATTCATTTTTTATTATAAATATTTGCACTATAAAAATAAAAGAAATAGTATTTTTCAATTTACTATAGTGAAATCTCTTTACCATGAAATTTGAACTTACAAATGTAGAGTTATGTACAAAAAATAACTGCATTCAAAAAGAAAACAATGTAAAACTTTAGAGCCTACAAATCCACTAAGTTCTACTTCTTGTTCAGCCAATCGCTCAGACAGACAAGTTTGTTTACATCTGCAGGAGATAAAGCTGCCCACTTCTTGTTTACAATATCACCTGAAAGTGAGAACAGGCATTCGCATGGCACTGTTGTAGCCGGAATCGCAAGATATTTACGTGCCAGATGTGCTAAAGATTCGTATGTCCCTTCATGCTTTAACCACCATTCCTGAGGACATGCGTTCATGCTGATGATGGGTTCTGCTCGATAACAATACAAAGCAGTACAGACCAAGGCATGTTCATTTTCATCATCAAGTCAGATGTCACCAGCAGAAGGTTGATTTTCTTTTTTGGTGGTTTGGGTTCTGTAGTTTCCACTTCGGAGTGTTGCTCTTTTAAGATTGCTGAAAGCATGCTCCACACTCCATCCCTCTCAGATTTTAGAAGGTACTTCAGATTCTTAAATCTTAGGTTTAGTACTGTAGCTATCTTTAGAAATCTCACATTGGTACCTTCTTTGCATTTTGTCAAATCAGCAGTGAAAGTGTTCTTAAAACGAACAACATGCTGGGTCATCATCTGAGACTTCTATAACATGAAATATATGGCAGAATGCAGGTAAAACACAGAGAAGGAGACATACAATTCTCCCCCAAGGAGTTCAGTCACAAATTTAATTAACACATTATTTTTTTAATGAGCATCATAAGCATGGAAGCATGTCCTCTGGAATGCTGGCCAAAGCATGAAGGGGCAGACAAATGTTTAGCCTATCTGGCATGTAAATACCTTGCAATGTTGGCTTCAAAAGTGCTATGCAAACATCTGTTCTCACTTGCAAGTGACATTGTAAATAAGAAGCAGCCAGCATTATCTCCCGTAAATGGAAACAAACTTGTAGTGATTGGTCGCACAAGAAGTAGGACTGAGTGGACTTGTAGGCTCTAAAGCTTTACATTGTTTTGGTTTTGAGTGCAGCTATGTAACAAAAAAATCTACATTTATAAGTTGCACTTTTATGATAAAGAGATTGCACTATGGTACTTGTATGAGGTGAACTGAAAAAATACTATTTCTTTTATCATTTTTACAGTGCAAATATTTGTAATACAAATAATATCAAGTGAGCACTGTACACTTTGTATTCTGTATTGTAATTGAAATCAATATATTAGAAAATGTAGAAAAACATCCAAAATATTTAATAAATTTCAATTGGTATTCTATTGATAAACAGTGCGATTAAAACAGTGATTAATCATTATTAAAAAAATTAATCGCAAATAATTGTTTTGAGTTAATGTGTGAGTTAACTGTGATTAATCAACAGCTCTAATAAAAAGTGATTAAGCAATAATAGTCTCATTTCATAGGTGGAAAAACTCAGGCACAGAGCTGAAATGATTGTCCTATGGTCGTATAGCAAGGCAATGGCAAACCCAAGTATATCATCCAAGTCTCCTGCTTTATAGTCCTGTGCCCTATGCATTTCCCCCAAGCTCTTCGCTCATTAGAAGTAGTCCTTACAGAGATGGATTAATGAGAAAAGTGCAGATCATCAAAGGGTCATGATAATACAATTTATCATATGGCTCTATAATGTAAACACATTACCATCACGAATGAGATAAGAGACATGGTGAGAGTGAAAGATGGTGTTGAATTTGGATGTCTCCTTAAGCACTTTGGAGGAGCAATACTTCTGGTGAAACTTGAAATTCCGATCAAATATCGAGACCTTTATTAAGGGATATTTTATCTTACCCAGTGTAATGGCTTTGATGCTGTTATTTTCTTTTCTGCCTTTAGGTAATTGGCCAATATGTTGTCAGATTTATTACTTTGAGAAGTACTTAGTCTTTAGGATGAAGGCCAAATATCTGGCTCTATCACTTAGGGTCTTATTGTACTTGTGCTGTACTTAAGGAATAAAAACTGTCAGTGAATTTCCCTGTTACCAGTTTGAATGGTTCTTTGCCCTTTGATTTGTTTTTCAAGAGAATAAGTCTTCCCCTAACATTTGTTTACATTAGCTTGTTTGTTGCCAATTCAGTCTCTTCAGAGGTCCCTTTAAGACCTCATATTGTGCTTAATGGGAGCTGGTTGAAAATAGAATCATGTCACATTTTAGGAAAATAAGTCATTCTCTGTTCTGCACTGATGACACCACACCTACAGAACTGTATAGGGTTTGGGGCACCTCATTAACAGAAGGATGACCTACAAACTGGAAGGAATTAAGAGAAGAGCAACAAAAATGACCAACCGACTGGAGTGACTAACATAAAATTTGAGGAAATATTAAAAGAACTAGATTGGTTTAGGTTTGCAAAACAGCAAATAAGTGGGCGGGGGTGTGTGTGATTACCTTCTACAAGTATTTCTGGAGTATAAACACCAAGGTGGGAGAGAAATGGTTTAGAGTGGGAGTCAAGGAAATATAATTAGGATTAACTGAACTGAACTGCGTAATGGAAAATTTAGGCTGACTATCAAAAAAAAAATGTACTGCTAGTGAGAGGTGTTTGATTGTGGAATGTTCTCTCAAGAGAAGTGGTAGAATCCTGGGCAGGATGGTTAAATTTGTTTTATGGCTCCTTTATGGTAGGCTAAAGATCTGTTCTGTAGTGCGAGGTTCGTTCGGTGTTTGTTTTCAGGTTTTTTTAGATGGCTGTATCATTATACTTTCTATTACGGATTAGAGCCTCAGCTGGTGTAAATTTGCATATCTCTATTGAGATTAATTTACACCATCTGAGAAGCTGGAGCTAAGTCTTTAATGAAGTTTTTATAAGCAAACAGGGTATGATCTGTCCATGTTTAAGGAGAAAGATTAGACTTCATACTCATCAAGGCCAGGGACCTACAAGCAGGTATCTTTTTGATTGCATAGAGCAATGATGGGTAACCTGCGGCCCATGGGCCACACGCAGCACATCAGGGCAAGCCACTGGCAGACCACCAGACCATTTGGTTACATTTGCACAGCCACCCACAGTTTCCATTGGCTGGGAACGGCAAACTACGTCCACTGGCCATGCAAATGTAAACAAACGGTCTGGAGGCCCGCTAGCGTCTTGCCCTGATGGGCCATGGGCAGCCCACAAGTTGCCCACCACTGAATTAAGCTATGCTTTTGATATTTAATTCTGAAGACTGTTTCCAACATCACAGTATTGATTTGAAGGCAGCAAATAATATCAAGCAACTTCTTCAAATTGGGTCCATATTAATCTGCTAGAACTGCTTATTTCACAAAAATATCTTCACATCTTATTGAGATCAATAGTGAACAATTTTTTTTTAACAAAGTTCCAGACCTGAATACAAAAATCAGGAACATACTGAAGCTGCATTCTAATAATGAATGCTCCATGGCACCATCACAAGGCCAACAAAGGTCACTGTTTTTGAGTCGCTGTCTACAGAAGATCAATAGGTGCCCATATTTCATTGTGAAAATAAAGTTAAGAGAGCACCTGGGGGTGAACCCTATGGAGATGTGGAGCAGATTTATTCTATATCTTCAATGTTAAACTTTTGCTTCTACTGCCTTTTCTATATCTTTTCAGTCACAGGCATTGGATGTGATCCAAAAATGTCTGCCACCCTGGAAGAATATCGTCCAGTGTTAAAAACCTTTGTATATAGTTTCACCATGTGAAATGCAACTATATGTTCTTGTGGGATAGATCATTGTGACATTACCCAGAGTACAATCTGGATGGATGAACAGCTGTGTCCCCTCAATTCTCCAACTTGGAATACCTCTTACACTGCTTCACTGTGAGAACTTCCCACTTCTGGTCTGCTCTCACACAGCCTCCAGCATGTAAGTTACTCTGTTATAGTATGAGTGCTGCAACCAACCACTCTTGAGTTATGCTGCAGAATGACACCAGCAAACTCCCAGTCTCAGACTTTCCCCAGAAATCTATGTCCTGTACTGCCCAGCTTTCTCCTGGACAATGCAAGATCATATAAAGTCTGTCATTTTATTAATAGAAAATGATATGTACAATATCTCAAATAGAGTTTCCCAAACACTTCAGTTCAAACACACTGGTTTAGATAAAACAATAAAACAAAGTTATTAATTACAAAAGGTATGTTTTAAGTGAATATGAATAATGAGGTATAAAAGTCAGAATTGGTTACAAGAAAATTAAAGTAAAATGCAACTAATTAACTTAATAAGCTAAATGAACTCAAAGCAAAGTCTCTCTCACCACATCTTACTTGCTGACTGTCTTTCAGTCAGGAGCCCTCCCCCAGTCCAATGCAGCTTCCTTTGTTCTTCAGGTGTTGTGGATACCATGGGAAGAAAGAAAGAGAGAAATAATTTGGGGCATCTGTGCTCCCTTCTTCTTCAAGAAGCATCTCCAGCTGAGGTTCAGGAGACAGAAAGTCTGTGTGGATGGGACCCCAAGCTGTTTCTTTGTCAAGATGTAGATTTTTCACCCACACCTTCTTTCCTGCCAAAGAATGGCCACTTAACCAGGTGATGGTCCATTTGATTTTGTTGACACTTGGCTGAGGCATCAGCTTGCCTTTTGTCTGTGGCAACTGGTTTGTAACTGCTCCACAGACTTGGAACATGTCATAGTAATACCATATTAGAATGTTATAACTTTACATACTTTTACCCTGACAATAATAGTCAGCAAATTATGAGGTTTTGAATGATGCCTCATAAGGCATACTTTGTACAAAATTTATCATAGTCCTGTAAAAGGGGTGAACATGGGAGTACAGACTATCACAGACTGCTTGCTTTGGGATAGAGTTTATAGGAAAGACACTGTATAAAATAAGGACCTAATCCTATTAGGTGCTGAGCCCCATCTTGCAAGAGGCTGAAAATAGTGGATGGAGAATTTTGCAACAGTAGGTGAAACCTGTATACAAATAAGTAGCATGCTCGTTATGCAGAGTAGCTGTATCTTTATGACAGACAAGGAACTGCACAGGCACTAATGTGTTACATAAGTAATAATACTGGAGTTCCTAACTGTCTTGCAAAAGTGGTAGATTGTATCTTGTTAGTGTCATGAGTCAATAACTGATGAGTAAATATCAAAGGTTGTCTATTCAATCAGTCCTCAGTCATTGTACTGCCAGTCTGTTTTCTCATGTAAGGGAGAATAGAAAAACAAATATTCCAGTAGCAGCAGTCACAGACAAAATAATAAATGTCATTAGCAATATGTGGATTACAATGGGTCACAATGAGCCAGAGTTTCATAATGATATTGAGCATGGTCTCCTTTCTTTGCCTATATCTATTCCATTGCTGAAATTCATTAGCGACCCACTGTTTATCATTAAGTAAATATGGCAAGTAGTGTCTAATTTTTTGTTCAGGTTTTCTGTCGATTTACTGCCTGAAATATATAGGCAGCAAAGTAATAAAACTAGAGCCAACTGTACTATAAACTTCAAATGTATATTTATCTGCATAAGTAAATTTACAGAGTTAGCCATTGGCTGGACACATCATTGGGAAGAAGGTGGTCAAGGCAGCTGCAAGGTGCTAATCCCTGCAAAGTGAACAGCACTGCATTAGTTTGGGAGGTCCCAAGCATATGGACTAGACTAGAAGACAGAGGAGACAAAGGGAAGTTCTCCTAGCTGAGCAGATGTCAAAAGGGAACCCGACTTTGACTGATAACAGCCTAGGAAATATTCCTCTTCTTAAAAGGTTCACATGGAAGAGCATTACACCAACTTAATACCAGATTTAGGATCCAAAGAGGTCTAGGTGGTCTGAAATCTTTTTGACCACCCAGTTAAATCTAGTTATATCAGAGCTGACTCCAAGAGGTGAACCGACCTTTTGACTGCTATTGCTGATGCGTGAATTTTTAAGGTGCTGATCCTGGTGTTCATTCCTATGTCATTTTAAAGGAACTCCAGTAGGTCAGTAACAATTAGATCCACTGTTCATCTGTCAAATTAGCAAGAAAATGTTCTCCAGGTCCTTGTATCCCAGTTGGGCATGGACTGCTTGCAGGAGCGCATTGTGACTGTAATGACTTATCAAAAGCCTTCCCCTCTACCCCCATGGAAATTGCCTCTAAGTGGAAATGCCTTAAACCTGAAGTGAACAGGATTATTTTGGCAAATTGGGTCCTGTGTCCATAGAATACTAGGTATCAGATCTTCTGTTGACATGTTAACCGTTCTGAGTGCAAATAATGAGGGGAGATGAAGGCCCCCAAGTTTCTGGCTATTTTTTGCAGTATCCAGAATATATACAATGTGCAGTCCTGTAAAATTGCTAGGGCATCGGTGGGGCTGGAAGTTCTATTCCTGACCCTGCTGAAATACCTGTCTGCTGGATTTCATGGTTATCACATGTGCTTGCTGTCCCCTCCAAGTACAGCAAATTCAGTTAAAGAACTCTTGATTTTCTGCTCTCCCAGCAATACTTAGGATCAGAATACCTAGCCTATAGTGATGTGAATGACAGTTACGACGGTTATGTATTTCTCTGCCCATACCATCAGTTGTTTTTTCTTGACCATATCTTTGTTCATTCTTGGGCTGTGTGGAAGAAACATAGAACATGCTTAAAGACACTTTGTAGAGTAGATCTAAAAACCTGTTAAAAATTCCAAAAAGACTGAGATCTGCTGATACTGTAACAAAACAGACATTATCAAGTTAAATCATAGTGTTGGTTAACATTTGCTCCATAAAGGAATTTAGGAGGAAAAAATTTAAAAGGAGGGTCATGATATAGGATTATGCATCTCACAGTGACACTTACGCTCTGAGGCAAGAACCAGTTGCAGAGGCTGGAACAGAGAATACAGCTAGGCAAGTATGAAGCACCAGCAGTACTGTGTTTGCGACAGAATGTACCCATGTCCACACCGTACATACTATTATAATAATCTTTGTACAAAGTATGCCTTGTGAGGTGTCACTTGAAAATTCATAATTTGCTGGTCATTATTGTCCTGAAAAAATGTATGTGGCAACAAGCTATGTGAAGCTATAAGATTACTCTGTATGGGGTTATTAGCACATGTTCCTAACCAAGGCTGGCAAACAAGTCTGTGTCTCAAACAAAGGAATGCATCCGTTACTTAATTTGCATTTAAGCAGTAAAGAGAGGGTCATCAAGCAGGAAGGGAAACAAAGGGCACTCAAACAGGTGAGGAAAAAGCAACGGGGAACATCCTTCCATATAGACTCTTTGTCTCCTGAATCTCAGCTGGAAATGTTTTTCAAGAGACTGACAATATAAAAAGGAAGGACAAACACCCCAAGGCATCCTTCACATTCATGGCATCAGAAGCTACAAAAGAAGCATTTGTTGAACTCTGGGAGAAAGGGTCCTGACCTAAAAAGTTGGGTCAGTAAGACTGTTGAGAGCATGTGGTGAGAAAACATTGCTTTGAATTTAACATGTTTTTTTTAAGTTAGGGCACCAGTTGCATTTTATCTTTATTTTTCTTGTAACCATTTCTGACTTTTATGCCTCATTACTTCTACTCACTTAAAATTTCTCTTTGTAATTAATAAGCTTGTTTCATTGTTTTATCAAATCCAGTGTGTAATGGCTGGGAAACTCCATTTGGGGTGGCAAGTTGTATGCATATAATTTCTATTAAAGAAATGATGGACTTTATATAAACTTGTATTGTCCAGAAGAGGGCTGGGCAGCAGGGGCGGCTCTACCTTTTTGGCCGCCCCAAGCAGTCATGCGCGGGAGGTGCCCCGGAGCCGCGGGAGCAGCGGACCTCCCGCGGGCATGACTGCAGAGGGACCGCTGGTCCCGCATGGCTCGGCTGGACCTCCCGCGGCTGCGGACGGTTAGCGGGTCCAGAGGTCCAGCCGAGCCGCGGGACGAGCGCCCCCTCCGCAGTCATGCCTGCGGCAGGTCCAGTCGTCCCGGGGCTCCGGTGGACCTCCCGCAGGCATGACTGCGGCAGGTCCGCCGGCCAAGCCTGCCGCCCCCCCTCCCCCGGCTGCAGGGGACGGGCCGCTACTCGGCTCGCAGCGGCAGGATGAGCTGGGGCCCCAGCCTTTTGCCGCCCCCTAGATTTTGCCGCCCTAGGCACCAGCTTGTTTTGCTGGTGCCTAGAGCCGCCCCTGCTGGGCAGTACAGGACATACATTTGGGGAAGGAGGGGGGGAGAGGATCTAAGACTGGGAGTGTACTGGAGTCACCATGCAGTATAACTAAGCTTGGTAAGATCCAAGGTGTAGCTGTCTGGCTGCAGCACATACATAGCTGGGAATGACTTGCATGCTGGTGGCTGTTTAGGAGCAGTCCGGGCTGGAGGCTAAAGCAACAAAGCATTGTAAAGGGTACTCCAGGCCAGGGTGACACCACTTGTCATTAGTCTGGGTTGTACCCTGGTATGTCACAGTGTTACAAGTTGTGTCTTCTTGTTTGTTAAATAATTAAGTTATTTATCCTAATCCTACCTCAGTCCACACTCAAATACAGAGTCTTACTGTATTGTCTCCATCTGCTGGCAGAGAAAAACTGTACCCAAGTGTATAGGCTGGCATAGAAGATTTAGGAGAAACTGTAGTTGGAACTTGATTGATTAAAAGCACTGAAAGGAAATGAACCACACTACAGAATTTTTGATGCAGATACAGATAGCAGAACTTTGCTTACACAACTAATTTGGTCCCATGATACAATAATAGGACATCAAAAAAAGTTTTACATCTCCAGATCCTCTAGACTGAGCAGTAAATCAGGGTTTAATATTTGTTTTAAAGTTTATGAGGTTACTTAATATTCACTGTGTTGCTCATAACATCTCATTTTAAAAATCCATTTCACTTTCATTAAAGTTTTAAGAGGCATTTAATCAGATACCCTCAAGAATGTCCTATATTAACAGTGTTCCTACTGCCACAAAAATTTGGTTGCAAATATTTTTTCAGATTTTTTTCATTGAAATATTATTTTTTCTTACTTAAGAGCAAAATTGACCCTTGAATAAATGGACTGGGACTTGGAGAAAAACAATCCATTCCAAACCCATGCCGGGTTACAGCACAGCTCTTCCATGGCTGATATTCCAGACCAGAGTTCCCCAGGCACTTCTCTAGCCTACCCATTCTCTAGCCTACCCATGCCCACCAAATGCTGTCTTCCATGTCAAGTAGAGTTATCCTGGTGTTAAGCTCAGAAGTGCTACTGGCCACTATTTGGATGTAAAGACAAATACAGCCCTCATTCATTAAAACGCATGGGTGTTCCAGGTCCTCTCTTTTTAGCTCAACAGCAGGAATTATGAAACCCCTCCGTGTAGTAAAAGCAGCTTCAGACAACGGGGACTGTGACCCAAAGCACTAGGCTTCATTGCCACAGCAGAGCTAAACAAGGTGAGTTAAAAGGGGTTTCCTTGGCTGTAAGCATATGGACTAGGATACTGATTGCAGGTGGTGTATGTTGAAGGGAGCAAGCAAAAGGAATTGTGAGCATGACCATGAAAGGAAGTAACAAGACAGATCATGTTGGGCACAGACCTTGCTGGAATGGGTGACCTGGGGATTTCTCAGCAAAGAAACTCCCTGCTGTTTGTTTCTGTGTTCAGAGAAACAGTACTTTGTGTATAATATTCATATTCAGACCATGAATATACCTGATTCCTATCACCAATTTCTCATCCAAACAGAAACAGAATCAGCATATCCTTGAACTGAACATACAGTCCTTCCTAATGTTAAACATCCACTGATTTCACTTGGAGTTTCATACGTGGCAGGGCTGCAGACTTGAAGGAGCAAAGAACTAAATCTGCATTCCTTGAATACTGCTTTCCATGGGAGTTTTTGATGTGCATGGAAAGCAGGACCAGACTCTGCAGCTGCACTTCCTTTTATGTCTCCTTCCCTGATCCCGCACCCACTACCTCCCCTCAACATTTTCCTTCTTCATTCTAGGGGGAAAGGGGAAGAAATGAACAGATAATACAATATTCATAATTGGAACAAAGCAGTGGACCAAATCCTGCAGCTGATGGGCACATTTCTAAATAAGAACCGAAGGTGTCAGGAGGCCTCCACATCTGCATACAGAGTGACCTGTGTCCACAAAGGGGACACTTCACCCAAGGTCACAAGTGAGTCCCTTAGGGGCAGGGGATACAGTATTCAGGTTACACAGCCTAGCGTGGAGGAAGTCAGGAGGTGGCAGGAAAGGTAGCTAAGGGTATGTCTACACTACGGGATTATTCCGATTTTACAGAAACCAGTTTTGTAAAACAGATTGTATAAAGTCGAGTGCACGCGGCCACACTAAGCACATTAATTCGGCGGTGTACGTCCATGTACCGAGGCTAGCGTCGATTTCCAGAGCATTGCACTGTGGGTAGCTATCCCATAGTTCCCGCAGTCTCCCCCACCCATTGGAATTCTGGGTTGAGATTCCAATGCATGATGGGGCAAAAACAGTGTCATGGGTGATTCTGGGTAAATGTCATCACTCAATCCTTCCTCCGTGAAAGCAACGGCAGACAATCATTTCGCTCCCTTTTTCCCTGGATTGCCCTGGCAGACGCCATAGCATGGCAACCATGGAGCCCATTTAGCCTTTTTTCACTCTCACCGTATCTGTACTGGATGCTGCTGACAGATGCGGTACTGCAGTGCTACACAGCAGCATTCACTTGTCTTTGCAAGATAGCAGAGACGGTTACCAGTCATATTGTACCATCTGCTGCTGTCATGGGTGCTCCTGGCTGGCCTCTCTGAGGTTGGCCGGGGGCGCATGGACAAAAATGGGAATGATTCCTCAGGTCATTCCCTTCTTTATGTTTTGTCTAAAAATAGAGTCAATCCTGCCTAGAATATGGGGCAAGTCTACTAGAGAACCAGAGAGCACAGCCACTCCGGGTCAGAGCCCCAGATATCCCGCAGAAATGATGAGCTGCATGCCATTCTAGGGGGTGCCCCTGCAACAACCCCACCCATTGCTTCCCTCCTCCCACACCCCTCCTGGGCTACCATGGCAGTTATCCCCCCATTTGTGATATGAAGTAATAAAGAATGCATGAATAAGAAACACTGACTTTTTAGTGAGATAAAATGAGGGGAAGGCAGCCTCCAGCTGCTATGATATTCCAGGCAGGACAGAATCTCCATTACTCATTAAAGGATGCGGGGGAGAGGAGCGCAGCCTCCCGCTGCTATGATAGTCCAGGCAGGACAGAATCTCCATTAGACCTGGAAGCGGGGGGAGAGGAGCTCAGCCTCCAGCTGCTATGATATTCCAGCCAGGACTGAATCTCCAAGAGACAAAGCTTAAAGAAGGGAATGACCAGGACTCATTCCCATTTTTGCCCAGGCACCCCCGGCCAACCTCACTGAGGCCAGCCAGGAGCACTCACAGGATGATGATGAGGACGGCTATCAGTCATATTGCACGTCTGCCATCAGGGAGAGGAGGGGAGGGATGCTGCTGTTTAGCGCTGCAGCACCGCGTCTGCCAGCAGCATCCAGTAGACATACGGTGACATTGAAAAGAGGTGAAAAACAATTTTTCCCCTTTTCTTTCACCAAGGGTAGGGGGGTAAATTGACGACATACACCCTGAACCACCTGCGACAATGTTTTTGACCCTTGGGCATTGGGAGCTCAGCCAAGAATGCAAATGCTTTTCGGAGACTGCAGGAACGGTGGGATAGCTGGAGTCCTCGGTGTCCCCCCCCTCCATGAGCTTCCATTTAATTCTTTGGCTTTCCGTTACGCTTCTCACGCAGCACTGTGTTGAGTCCCTGCTGTGGCCTCTGTCTATCATAGCCTGGAGATTTTTTCAAATGATTTGGCATTTCGTCTTCTGGAACGGAGCTCTGATAGAACAGATTTGTCTCCCCATACAGCAATCAGATCCAGTATCTCCCATACGGTCCATGCTGGAGCTCTTTTTGGATTTGGGACTGCATGGCCACCCATGCTGATCAGTGCTCCACGCTGGGCAAACAGGAAATGAAATTCAAAAGTTCGCGGGGCTTTTCCTGTCTACTTGGCCAGTGCATCCGAGTTCAGATTGCTGTCCAGAGCAGTCACAATGGTGCACTGTGGGATAGCGCCCAGAGGCCAATACCATCGAATTGCAGCCACACTAACCCTTATCAGACATGGCAATGCCAATTTCAGCGCTAGTCCCCTCATCGGGGAGGAGTACAGATATCGGTATTAAGAGCCCTTTATATCGATATAAAGGGCTTCGTTGTGTGGATGGGTGCAGGGTTAATTCGGTTTAATGCTGCTAAATTCGGTATAAACGCGTAGTATAGACCAGTCCTAAGAGTGAAGGCTAGGCTCAATATCTTTTCACTGTGAGGGAAAATGGTCCATGTAATATAGTCTGAAGGTGTGTTAACTTGCACTGCTTCCCCTCTGTGCAGAAACCCTCTTTTTAATGTAAAGTTAGTCTGTTAGATTTGGGGTGTGTCCCAGGGACCATCTCAGTGACTCTCCCAAAAATCCTGAGGCTAGCCCTACAGATTGTAGGTTCACACAACTCTCACTGCTGCTCCTCCTCTTGTACACCTCTCCCTTCTCCCCTGCCCCCCAAATAACAAAATAATGTGATACACTCCCAGGGTAGCCAAATCACCATGTTGTGAAACACTGCACTTTCTCCAACATTTAAAAGAATCCAAGATATATATCCTTGATGACATGAAAAAAATCAGAAAATTACTTGCTCTCTGGACCATAGTTCCAAAAATCTCCAAAATCCACCAAATTTAGAAAATTTAAAAAAAAAATCTTTAAAATGAAAAAAAATACATTCCCCTCTACCCTCCAAGGAATAATCAAATAGTATCACCTACACTGGCAAATTGAAAGTGGCAAATTTGATCAAGGTATTTTTTTCCAAACCAGGCTCACTTTGGAGTGATGCGTTTCCTGAATATTTACACACACGCGCACACACAAACACACACACACACACACACACGTAAAATATTTCATGGTTCTAAAAAGTTTTCAGATTCCCCTTAGCAACTATTTTATATGTTTCTTTAATAACTTGCCAAATATTTAGCAGGCTGAAGTGAAGCCAACTCAAGCTTGAATATTTGTTACTATATTTCTCAGATGTACTCAGTGTCAAACTACTAGAAAAAATTAATTCAGCTGCTGATATAATTCTGCCTTCTTGTGATGGGTCTGAATTTGAATTAGTGACTCATTGATCCATTGTAAGCAATTGGGATTCTAATAAAGCTTAAGGGATGTTACAAACCATCTACCACACAGCTGGCAGATTTATGTTGCACACGCCTGGCTTTAAATGCATTTTTATAATTGCGGTCAATGGGAGTCTTTGCATTGACTTCAGCATGTTGTGGATTATCCCCAAAAAGATTTTCATTGGTTGAGTTCAGGAAATAGCAGTTCAGTTGGTTTTATGTGACCTGTTTTTAAATCCTAAATCCCATATTATTTAATTGAATTTAACTTAAACTCTATAAAGTGCATGCACTTGGAAAATACTGCTCCACTCCTGGATACTGGGATTTGTGTACCAAGCACCCAAATATTAGCAAACTCTGGCTCTAGGCACCAGAAGAGCTTCCTAATTATCTTAATGAAACTATTTGTCATTATGTTGTTAAGAACTGAATGAAGATTATAACCTGTATAACTGACATTGGCACATAGTTGTGAACTAAATGGTAAATTAACATAATTGTTAGCCACATTCTACTCCCAGC